>NC_089584.1:116545529-117780469 GCF_019320115.1 Miscanthus floridulus
ATCGCCTAGGCGCGAGGCGTGGGAGGCCTGGGAGCGGTTGAGCGGAAGCCGAGGGAGGCTGCGCCGCTGCGGCCTAGCGTGCGGGAGGCCGGGATTGCGGACTGTGAGGGTGAGGATAAGGGGAACCCTAGAAAGTCCTTTATATACTTGTGCAGCAGGCCCACATGTCAGGCGGGTTCGCGGGTTTGCGGGCACGGGTAAGGTATTTTCATACCCGTAATTTTTTTACCCGCGGGCACAAAATCAAACCCGCACCCGTACCCGTGGGTACAAAATGGTACACATATCCTCACCCAAACAGGTTTTTACCCGCGGGCACGTGGATAATTTTGTACCTGTTGCCATCCATAGTAAGGTTTAAATATTAGACAATGCCCCCGTTCGCTTCGCTGAAAAAAGCTAAAATATTGTTCCGGCGAATTTGTTGTGAGAGAAAAATACTATTCTGACTGAAAAACAAGCTGAAACTACGGATTACAAGAGAAACGAACAGCTTTTTTTTTCCAGAATCAAGGAAGCTGCATCGATCTGGGTAGCACTAGCACCAGCTTCAGTACATGTTCACATGCTGTCGTAGTTTTTGTAGCACGGCACTCCTATACTGCTCGGAGCGGCGGATACGGCACGGCAAGCTGTGGGCTTGGGATGCCAGTGCAGCTGCAGTTTTTTTTTTTTTTTTTTTTTTTTTTTGACTCTGCAGCTGCAGTCGTGCAAGCAGGTGCGACGCGATCGCACCAGCCAGCACCCAAGTCTGGATGGATCTGCCTGCAGGAGACGAGGCAAAACCAAACCGATCTGAAGGAAGAAGAAAAAAAGGAATTCAAGGAGGGAGGTGTGGGGGAGCGCGAAGCGCGGAGCGGCGTAAATTGGCTGTCGCGTAAAGCGGCGGCCCTGTGTGGACGCCACAACCTGTGGGCTGTGTGCCTGCGTGGCCCATCCGTGGATGCACGCAGCGCAGCCCACCCCAAGCCAGTGGATTGCCCGCCTGCTACCGCTGCCTGTCGGGCCCCTCCATGCAGGGGCGGATCCAACGGTGGGGCGGGGGGCTCGAGCCCCTTATCTATACCGGAGCAGTGAAATCTCTGTGGAGCTTCCATGAATTTTTAGACAAAGTTCTATAGTGTAGGAGGGCTGAGACTCGAGCAGCAGTATTGTTCAGCCTCCTGAAATATTTCCTGGATCCGCTGCTGCCTCCATGTACTACTGTCCTGGGCCCTTGGTCATGACGTGTCGTACTGTCGTAGGCACTGCGTCGTCGTGCGCGTCCGCCCGGCTCAACTCGGATCCATAATCACCGTCGGCATCAGCATCATCAGCTGCTGTTCAAATCGGTGGTGACGGGGGATTGATCATTGGAGATCATTACGATGGGATGGAGGAAGATTATTCTGATTATTGATTGATATTTTGGAGTCCCCCCAGCCAAGTGTTTTTTTTCGCGTGTTTTCGGTTGTCACGTTGTCTCCACTCTGTCGTCTATCCTAGCCAGTCCAAGTGTCCAACGACGACCAAGAGGCCGTTTAGCTGCTGTAGCATGGTAAATTTGTACATAGTAAAGGGCTGTTTGGCTCCCAGCCAATCGTCCGTCACGTTGCTGCTGTGGCGCCGCCTAAGTTGCGGCGTACAAAATTTGGCACCTAAGCTGCGCGAGAAAATGAACTGTAAAATATGTGGCCGCCTCCGGTTAGTTACGAATCAAACAGCGCAAATAATTTTTGTGACCGTCGCAGGCTGTGGCATGGCTGGTTGTGGCGTGCAACCAAACGTCCCCTAAGTTCCAACTGTGATGATAGCTCCCCGGGCCGTCTACAAATCCAAGTTCTTATCTTAGGTATCATACCTCCTTTGGTTTGAATGTTTTTTTACAGCACAGGGAGGTAAAAAGTCCATGTCTTTTCCTTTTTCTGATGTGAACACAACACAAGAAGGTAAAAAAAACATTCATCCAATTCTCTAATTTTCACAAAAAAAAGCCATTTAGAGGCTAGAGGTAGTAGCTAGAGAGCCATGTTTACATAAGTCATCATTTAATAACTCCGTAGAGAAAAGTAAAGAGCCAATCTGTATAGCAAGGATTGCTAGCGAGTCTGGAATAACAAAATGCCACGGAAGATGCTCTAACTCACTAAAGGCTTGTTTAGACCTAGGCAACAAATTGTTAATTTCTAGTGAGAGGAAACCAACTAATACTACCTCCGTTCCAAGAAGCATGCAATTCTAGAACAGTGTCATGTTAAAGTATATGTTTTTTTTTGCGACTTCATGTTAAAGTATGTCAAATTTGACCAAATTTACATAAAAAGTTAATAATATTTGTCATACTAAATAGGTACCATTAGATTCATCATTAATCATACTTTCATATAATATACTAATTTTATATCATTAATATATATATTTTTATCCATATATTTGGTCAAACTTCAAACATTTTAACCAAAAATGCATCTACAATTGTATTTTTTTTTACAGATGTAATAACTTTTTGCTACTTTACTACTATAGTAGGGCTATTAGCTGGGCTCCATTTGGATCTTACAGTTAATAGGTAGTAGTACTTAAATAGTCCCGGTCAATAACTTTCAAATTAGATAAATAAATTATTTTTGCAAGTATTATTTTTTTAGGGAAACATCTTGCAAGTTTTTTTTTTGAGGGGAAAACATCTTGCAAGTATTATTATTGTTAGTTGGATTTCGCCGAGGTATTTGATCCACTAGAGCTATTTGATTCACGAGGTATGGGATCCAAACAGGCCACCGACGGACGCCAGTCCATGTTCTGTGCTACAACTACAAGGTGCTAGGCCCATGGCCCAACGACCCTCCGTGGGCCGGATCCTGACTTCTTGGTTTTTCCAACGAAAAACAAATTCTTTCTTCCATGACAAAACAAAATGCTAGTTGCTCCAACCGCACCAGCCTCCGACGCCGAGCGTTGCGCTCGCCTCGGCGCCTCCGCCCACCGCCCACCGCCGCCGGCGCACGGGGAGCATAAAAAGGGCCGTACCCCTCGCACACGCCCATCGCCACACGTGCAACGAGGCTGGCGCCGTCGCCATGGCCCTGCTGCCGTCGCCCCCCTGCTCCCCGTGCCACCACCGGGCCGCGCCCGCGCCCTTGCCGGCGCCCACGGCCGCCTCAGCGCGCCACCGGAGGGGAAGCCTGCCCCTCGCTGCAGCCGGCGGCCGCTCCGGCCCTACCGCCGAGCCGAAGCCCCGTCCCACCCCCGCCGACAGGAGGAGGTATGAGCTCGTGGTGTCCCTTCCATCAATGTTAGTCGTGTGGTGTGCCATGTCGAATGCCCCATTCTGTGATGCAATGCATGCTTCTGATATAGCAGTGGTGCACAATTCAGCAAGCCTCAAATTTAGAGATGCCTAGTTAATTCGTAGTAATTGAATGCCCCCCAAAAGAACCCTAAAAAAAATCTAATTGGACAAGTGAGAAGTCACTGTGTAGTTTCTCGTTCACGAGCTGAATCATCAACAGTTCAGCAGACGGAATTCCATCTGGCTGTTCTCTTCACTCTTGGATATTTAGATGTCTAAAGAAACGGTTCGCGCTGCTGTTTCAATACCATCATTCTTCTGTTACACCTAAGTCAAATACTCAGAACAGAATGTTCAGCACAACCTGCTCCTAATTTTTGCTGCTTCGGTCGTGTCCGTCATGGTGATGACGCTAGCTGTGTTGAGCAGGTGCGAATGCTTTGACCTCCATCGGCAGTTAGTTCCTTATGGGGAAGCTTACTGTTGGCAGAAGTCCATTGTTGAGAGGAGGAAAGGGTTGCTAGACAGCGGCGAAGACCACTCTGACACCTTGATTGCTTTGCAACATCCACCGGTGTATACGTTGGGCACTAGAAGCAGGAAGGAATACCTCCATTTCGACATGGAAGATGCTCCTTTTGAGGTTCACCGTAATGATCGTGGTGGGGAAGTGACGTACCATGGCCCTGGACAGGTATTTATCAGCTATGTTTTTGTAGTTGCATGTGTAGAAGTGCACTTCATACTTTGGTGGTGTGTTTACTGATTAGTTGCTTCTTAATTCTGGTTGCTGTATAGCTCCTAGTAGCTAGTATAGACCCCAGCATTGATCATATCTGACATCAGGATACAACCGATCTTGATTCCATACTGTATACTCTTGTTCAGTCTTTGGTTCAAAAAATATACTTTGCAGCTATCATTAGTGAATATACTTCATAGGTGCTTCATACAGTCATTTATTTTGTTTTTCCTAGCTTGTCATGTACCCGATTATGAATTTGGGGTACCACAAAAAGGATCTTGACTGGTACTTTAGGTCACTTGAAGAAGTGATCATCCGTGCACTGAAATCCGCCTTCTCTATCAAGGCAACAAGAGTAGAAGGTCTCACTGGTGTTTGGGTTGGTATGTGCAATCCTTCACAAAATTTCAAGTATTTTACCAAGTTTCCGGTTATCTCATCCATTGGGATTTTCTAACGTTTATAAAATCAAGGGGTACCATATGGTATTGCTAATGATTCATCTCCATTTCCTCTATAGGGAACCAGAAAGTTGCCGCGATAGGGATTCATGGTTCCCGGATGATAGTTTATCATGGTCTAGCACTAAACGTCACAACTGACCTAGCCCCGTTTGAAATGATTGATCCTTGTGGCATCAAGGACCGTGGCGTGGGCAGCGTCAAGAACATACTACAGAAGGCATCTGGTGCAAGAGAAATCGATGATGCATCACTGATGGATATAGCATATGATTCCATGACCAAAGAGTTTGCTGAACTTTTCCAACTCAGTTTGGACATCAGCCCTGATTGCAGTTTTCAGTGAAAATAACATTTTCTACTAACTGTATGACATTTTATTCTTGATGGAATGTTTGCCACAACCGTTCATGCTGAATATTTCCGTATCTGCTGCACTGCACTATGAAGCATTCCTGACGTTCCAAACTATAAGACGTAGTTATGCTATGTACCTAGATATATGTTTATGTCTAGATACTTGATAAAATTTATTGTATCTTAAAAAGTCAAAACATCTTATAATTTAGAATGGAAACGCCTTATAATTTGGAATGGATGGAGTACAGCAAATCCACCTTTGGGGCCCATGATGTCACTGGAATCTGGAATAGTAGAGTCGGTTTCTTCGGTGTCCTCCCTCGTCATGTGCTCCCGTGTTTATACAGCATCAATGCTCTTTGTTTTTTTCTGACAAAAAAAATGTTCTTTGTTTTTGTATGCAACATTGTATACTTAACGATTCTTCCATTTGACCCGGTAATAATATCCCAACCAGCGTTTAAATTTGTCTGTATTGTTGTTTGCAGTTGCGGCCACAATTTTATTATGTTCAAAATGCTTTTGTTTATGCTGTTGCTTCCTTCAATTTTTTTGGAAGAACAAGTGACTAGCCTCGCAGAGCACCATGGAGTGCTCGCTTCAGCTGCAGCTTCACAGCTGCGCAATACTGCAGCAGTATTGTAGGGAGACCATGATTTGTTTCCTTATACAACAAGAATTCAACAGGGAGGGTCTGTTCGGTGGGTATTAAAGCCGGCTAATAAGCCAGCTAAAACTGATTTGTTGTGAGAGAAAAATATTATGATAAACCGGCTGATAAGTTCAAGCGAACAGTGTTGTGGGCGCGGGCATTTGTCATACCAGGCGAACACGGTGGAGCCTGCCACATGCATCTGGTAATCAACAGTGTTGTGGGCACCGGCATTTGTCATACCAGGCGAACACAGTGAAGCATGTCAAGTGCATCTGACACAAACAGTATTGTAGGCGCCGACAAACCCTCTTGTACCCGACGGCGTGGGCAGTAAGACTAGGTAGCACACACACTCTCTTTCTCTCACTCTCTCACTTGTAAGGCCGTCTCCTTCATCTATAAAAAGGGATGCGCTCTCTCCCAACAGGGGACGATCGATTCAGACAACCACAAACAACATCGGATGACAGACGGATCGTTCCGATTCACTGTCTGCTAGCTTTAGACACTCTAAAACTACACAGAGCACACGTTCGAATACTTAGCGCACGTAGGAGCTCCCGTCACTCTCGGCCCTTTAGTCCAGAGTCCGACCAGACCTCTTACACCCCCATCTTACTCCCACTCGTTTGTAACCCTACAACAAACTTTGAGCACCTGGACTCAGGAATAAAGTCACCGACCGACTCAAACTGGACGTAGGGCATGTTGCCTGAACTAGTATAAACCCTGTGTTATTGAGTGCTAGGCCACATCCGATCACAACGTACGGCAAAACCATAAATATTTACTAGTTTGTCACTTTACGCACCGACAGTTGGCGTCGTCCATGAGGAAGACACCGTACGTTCACGCTTTTGGTCATCGGATGGCCCACCTTTCCACCATCTTCGGCATGGTGGGCTCAAGCGACACGATTCGCTTCGGCTCGCTGGAGTTCCCCACACTCCCACCCGTTGGGATGTGGATTTCTCCCATCTTCGAGCTGTCCCAGACCTTCCTCTTCGGAAGCCTAGACTTCGTCACCAACTGGCTCGGTGTGCTTCGCCTTCGCGAGGAGGCGCTTGTCCCGGCGCCCGTCGGAGGAGGAGCGCCCTCCGTCGGCTCCGAGCCACCCGGCGATATGTAGATAACAGAGGCAAGCATCATTTTCTCAAATGATGAGCTCCTTCAATCGAATAGCAGCAAAACTAGTTGATCTCTTCCATGGAATTCAAGCTTTCGCTTCACCGGCAAACCATCCACAACAATCGAAGTTCAGCAAACTGGCCAGCTGCCTGTGATATTGGAGGCATGAGAAATTCAGCAAAGGTGTCTCACCTTCTTTGGCAGCCGATGTGGATCCCTCTGCCTTGATGTCAACGCCTGGCCATGGCTTGCAGCTGCAGTGCTTCCCCTTCTCGATCCCTTCGTACACGGCCGCGACGTGCTTGTCGTAGCCGTTCCAGGTGAACTTGCCGCATTTGCTGCACTACACCTTGTAGCACATCTTCTTCTTGTTCTTCTTTTCTTCTTTCAATTCAGATGTAGGAATAGGATGCTGTTTTTAGTTTCTGGAGTGGTTTTGCTTCAGTGTCTTCGCTCTCTGCAGGCTTCAGTATTGTTACGGCGTGGACAAGTACGATGGGGAGATCGCAGGGGAGAGTGGAGTAGAAGGCTGGATTCAGAATTGGAGCGCAAGGGATAGCGAGGAAGTGGTGTAGCGGGAGGTTCGTCGGCGGCAGCGGCAGAAGCGCTCGCAGCCACCGTCGAAGGTAACCCGCCCACCTTGGGAGGGTTTATTCCTTCTTTGATAAGTCCTATTACAATCTCTAAGTGCCTTTTATATAATAGGTGCACTCCTAACAACCCAAAATAGATTTCCTAAATTTCATCCCTTTCCTCTCCTAACTTAATCAACCGAGCCCCTTAGCCACGACTGGGCCTGGGCCGGCGCCTATACTGACGCCCCACAAAGGTGTCTATAACACGTCCCTCCTCCCCAACAAACAGCTCGTTCGCGAGCTGAAATGCTAGATAGCGCTCCTTGAATTCATCAATATCTTCCCAAGTAGAATCAGCCGCAGTCCGTCCTTCCCAATGAACAAGGAGTTGCTAGTGACCCTGGTTCAAGCGAGCACGCATCACAGCAGCTGGAGTAGGAATGACACGCCCATGAAGCATGGATGGAAGAGGAACAATGTCGCCTAGAGGGTCCCCTTCATACTTCTTCAGCAGCACCACATGAAAGACATCATGAATACGAGCCTTCGGTGGAAGACATAGACGATAAGCCACGACGCCCAAGCGCTCAACAATCTGATAGGGTCCAAAGAACCGTGGCCCTAGCTTGGAGGAGGCCGCCAGAGTAATACCAACAGCTGTGTGGTGATGAAGGCGGAGCAGCACCCAGTCACCTACAGCAAACTGCACAAACCGGCGCTTCTTGTCATGGATTTCCCGCATAGTGTCCTGAGCCAATACCAAACGATCACGGATATCCAGCAGGAACTTATCGTGGTCATGAAGCTGGTGATCAACAGCAGCCACCCAAGCCGACCCAAGAAGATAGGAAACCATCAACGGTGGAGACCAGCCATATACCACCTCAAACTGCGTAGCGTGGAGGGCAGATTGGTAGGAAGGATTATAACAGAATTCCACCCAAGGAAGCCACTGCAACCAAGAACGAGGCCGATCCCCCGCTAAGCAACGCGGGTACATAACTATGATGCAATTAGTGACCTCAGATTGCCCATCTGTCTATGGATGAAATGCGGAACTATGTAGCAAGGTCACACCAGCCGGCTTGAAAAGCTCCTCCCAAAAATTGCTAGTGAAAATAGTATCCCGATCACTCACAATAGAACATGGAAATCCATGTAGCCGCACAATGTTGTCGAAGAAGGCACGAGCGACGGAGCTAGCTAAGTAGGGGTGACTCAAGGCGATGAAATGCGCCATCTTGGAGAAGCGATCAACCACAGTAAGAATCATAGACTTGCCGCCCACACGCGGAAAGCCCTCAACAAAATCCATGGCGATGTCGCTCCACACATGTTCAGGAATAGGAAGTGGCTGAAGAAGACCAGTAGGATGTAGGTGTTCGGTTTTATTACGCTGACAAACATCATAGCCTTTGACATAGTCTCGAACCAGCCTATGCGCGCATCTGTTGTAGAAGGATGCACGCAGCCTGTGGAGTGTCTTCTGCGAACCTTCATGACCAGTAGTGTGAGCCTCTCGCAATAGCTGTGGCCAGAGCGGCGATTCATCAGGAACGAAGGGACATCCTTGGTACAACAGTAGATCGTCCACCATCGCCCAGCCATTAGGCGTGGTGCTAGCTATGATCTGTGCCTAGAGTTCCTGGGCCTAAGAGTCACGCTAAATTTCAGCGCGCAGGACATCATAGATGGCGAACGAAGGTCTAGAGAGTGCACATGCAGCCACAATACTGGAGTCCATATCACGGCATGATAAGGCGTCCGCCACCATGTTTAGCTTCATTGGTCTGTACTTGACTGAGAGATCATATCCGAATAACTTGGTGACCCAAGTGTGCTGCGGTATCGTTGTTAGGCGCTGGTCAAGAATAAACTTTAGGCTCCAATGATCTGTCCGCATAGTAAAGGCACGGCCCCAGAGATAAGGCTGCCAATGGCGAACTGCCTTGACGAGACCAATCAACTCCCGCTCATAGGCCAGAAGCTTGGCATGGTGGGGCGCCACAGCGCGGCTGAAGAAGGCCACCGCACCATCTCCTTGGTGGAGGACTGCATCGAAACCAGCCCCGGATGCATCACAGTCAACGATGAAGCGCTTGTCAAAGTCAGGCAGTTGTAGTAGAGGGGTGGATGTCAACACCCTCTTGAGCGCCAGGAAGGCCTCCTCTGCTGCCGGTGTCTAGGAAAACGCCTCACGCTTGAGAAGCGTCGTGAGGGGCACATCCACACCACCATAGCATGCGATGAACTTTCGATAATATCCTGTGAGGCCGAGAAACCCACGGAGGGCGCGAGCTATCATCGGCCATGGCCAAGCTTCCACCGCCTCGACCTTCGCTGGATCCATAGCAACTCCCATGGCCGAAATGATGTGGCCAAGGTAGCCGACCGAAAGTTCGCCAAAGAAACATTTGGAGCGCTTGGCGAAGAGATGGTGCATGCGCATCTGCTGCAGCACAGTCCGCACATGCTGCAAGTGCTCTGCCCATGTCGAACTGAAGATCAAATGTCATCAAAAAATACAAGCATGAAACGACGGATATATGACTTCAAAATATCATTCATAAGTGCTTGGAAGGTGGCAGGCACGTTGGTGAGACCGAAGGGCATGATGAGGAACTTGAAATGACCACGATGTGTCTGGAACGCGGTCTTGGCAATGTCATCTGGGTGCATGCGCACCTGGTGATACCCGCTATGAAGATCGGTCTTGGTGAAGAAACGAGCACCCTTCAACTTGTCAAGGAGTTCATCAACCACCGGAATAGGAAACTTGTCCTTGATGGTGCTGTCATTAAGAGCGTGAAAGTCAACGTAGAAGCACCAACTGCCATCCTGCTTGCAGACGAGGAGCATCGGGGAGGAGAATGACGAAGTCGACTCCCGGATGATCCCTTGTTGCTACATATCATCACACTGCCGCTCAATCTCATCCTTGAGGAGCTGTGGGTAGCTAGGGACGAGGTGGATACAGTGGTCATGGCGTTGGCTTGGAGGCAGCCCGCGTGGCTCCTCAAAGATGTCTGCATAGGACAGCAGTAGCTCCTCTAATATAGTTCGGGGATCGGCGATAGCATGGGCAACCAATGCCTTGCTGCCTAGGCCGGTCCATTTGTGAGCACGCCCTCGGTACCAAAAGGCCATCGAGAGGGCGTCGAAGTCCCAAACGATGGGCCCCAAAGAGCGTAGCCACTGAACACCGAGAACCAAGTCAAAGCCGCCCAAGTCGAGGGCGACACAGTCGATGGAGAAGGGTTCCTCGTAGATGAGAACCTCCATGGCAAGGCACACGCCGGGGCTACGGACACGATCACCATTCGCGACCAACACGGATAGCCCATCACGTGATGAGATTGACAAGCCTAGGCAAGCGGCCACCTCCGTATGGATGAAGGTGTGCATGCTGCTGGTATCAACCAATGCTTTGAACAGAACACCCGCAATCGTCACCAGTAACATCATAGAAATAACATGGCCGAGGCCAGTCAATGCGTGCAGGGAGATCCCCAAGTTAGAGATGTCGTCACCGAGCGGGTCCTCCTCGCCTTCCTCAAGCTCCATGAGGAAGGCGCCCTTCATCGCACAGTTGTGATCCTTGGAGTACGGTTCTAGGCAGAAATAGCACTGCCCATTCTGCCGCTTCTCTTACATCTCGGCCAGTGTCAGATGACAAAAGCGAGAACGTGTCCCTTCTGTCTTGCCATCATGCAGACCAGCAGCAGAGCCCATAGCGCTGGTCGAAGCCAAGGCTTGGCGAGTGGATGACTTCGGTGGTGTTGAGCTATTAACGGTGGAGGCCTACTCTTGCTGCTGTTCATAGGCCCACGCTAAGCTCATGGCCTGCTACAGATTGATAGGGTGCTGCATCTCCACATCAGCAGCGAGCGGCTGTCCCAAGCCACCGGTGTAGAGATCAATGGTCGTCCACGTGGAGAGGTTGTCGTAGCACGAGAGCAGTGTGAGGAAGCGCCGCGAGTACTCCTCCATGGTGCCCATGCGGATCAGGGCCTTGATCTCACCAACAAAGTTGGTGTGGATGGGTGGCCCAAAGCAAAGGTTGACGAACTCGATGAAGCGTGGCCAAGAGACCATCCCAAATGAAAGCTCTAGTTTGGTTTTGGTTAATTGATGAAACCCTAAGTGCTAACCTAGTTTATCAAAGTGATCATGAGATAGGTAGCACTATTCCAAGTGATGAAGCAATGACGAAGATCATGACAAATGGTGATGGCATGGTTATGATCAAAGGCTTGAACTTAGAAAAGAAGAAAGAGAAAAACAAAAGGCTCAAGGCAAAGGTATAAAATGTAGGAGCCATTTTGTTTTAGTGATCAAGACACTTAATGAGTGTGATCACATTTAGGATAGATAACCGTACTATTAAGAGGAGTGAAACTCGTATCGAAATGCGATTATCAAAGTGCCACTAGATGCTCTAATTCATTGCATATGCATTTAGGATCTAGTGGAGTGCTAACACCCTTGGAAATATTTGTGAAAATATGCTAACACATGTGCACAAGGTGATACACTTGGTGGTTGGCACATTTGAGCAAGGGTGAAGGAGATAGAGATGATAGAGGGTCAGTCTTACTGTTTTACAACTGACCGGACGCTGGTCTTAGGGAGACCGGCGTGTCCGGTCAGGCGTGGCAGTGATACCCTAGCGTCGGTCATGTGACTGGACGCTGGGCCTCTGACTAACCGAACGCTGGAAGGCAATGTTCAGTCAGAGCTGACAGAGCTGCACAGTAATCAGGATGACTGACCGGACGCTGGCTGTGTCCGATCAAGTGCCACCGGACGTGTCTAATCAAAGAAAACTGGTTTTGAAACCTTACTGTAAACGACCAGACGCTGGGGGTTCAGCATCCGGTCACTTGTGCCGGAGCGTCCGGTCAACTATCGACCGTTGAGATCAGATGACTCCTGTTGAACGCAGGATGACACGTGGCCGCCATTGGGTGACCGGACACTGAGCCCTATGTCCGGTCAGTCGGACCGGAGCCTCCGGTCACCCCGATCAGTGCCCAGTGAAGGGGTACAACGGCTCTATTTCGTGGGGGCTTCTATTTAAGCCCCATGGTCGGCTCAAGCTCACTCTCTTGCACATTTTCATTGACATAACAACCTTGTGAGCTTAGCCAAAGCACTCCCACTCATCTCCGTCATTGATCCATCATCTTTGTGAGATTGTGAGAGAATCCAAGTGCATTGCTTGAGTGATTGCATCTAGAGGCACTTGGTATTCGTGTTGCGCTATGGTTTTTGCTTGTTACTCTTGGTGGTTGCCACCACCTAGATGGCTTGGTGTAGCGGTAGAGGATCAGCACGAGTTGGTGATTGTTTGTGGCCGCCTTCGGTGATTGTGAGGGGAGTTGTACCTTCCCCGGCGGAGTGCCAAAAGGTAACTCTAGTAAATTGCTCGTGTCATTGAGTTACCTCACTTGTGGGTAGGTTCTTATGGTGTCCAATCATGTGGATGAAGTTTGTGAAACACCTCTTAGCCGTCGAACCACCAAGTGTGGGTCGACACAATGGGGACATAGAATGTTGGCAAGCACGTGAACCTCAGGAGAAAATTAGTTGTCTCTTGTCATTTGTATTCTCTCAGTGATTGGCATAATCTTCATCTTGTGATTGATTCATTCCTCTACACGGCGGTATAATCACCCTACTCACTCATTTACATTCTTGTAAACTAGTTGTGGCAAGCTCTTTAGTGTAATTAGAATTGAGAGCTTGCTTTGTTTTATTAAGTTCATCTAGTGGAGCTCTTTAGAGTAGGAAGATTGAGAGCTCTTAGTGAGTACTAACTTTGCAAGTTGTGTGCCTAGTAATCATTACAACTAGAATTGTTGGATAGGTGGCTTGCACCCTTTGTAGAGCTAGAGCAAGTTTGCATTTCGCTATTTATCATACTAATCAAATTGCTCTAGTTGATTTGTAGATTTTTAAATAGGCTATTCACCCCCCTCTAGCCATATTAGGACCTTTCAAGTGGTATTAGAGCCGTGGTCACCGTTTGATTGAAGTCAACCTTGTTGTCAAATTATGGCTCAAGTTGTGTTCAACCATGTGGGGGGCAAACCACCGTTCTTTGATGGCACATGCTATGATTATTGGAAGAGAAAGATGAGGATGTATCTTGGTTCAATCAATGATCAAGTATGGGAAGTGACCGAGAATGACTATGCTATTATTGATCCCGATGATCCCACCAACCAAGATAAGATCAACAATCAAAGCAATACAATGGCTCTCAACACCATATACAATGCCATTGATTCCAAGGTGTTTGAACAAATCAAGGATTGTGAAAGAGCAAATGAGGTGTGGAAAAGATTGGAAGAAACATATGAGGGCACATCGGCTATGAAGAGTGCCAAATTGTATATCCTCAAGGACAAGTTGACAGGTTTCAAGATGAAGGATGATGAGAGCATTCTAGAGATGTTCCATCGTTTGCAAGTGATTGTCAATGATTTGAAGGCATTGGGAGAGAAGATCAAGGACGATGATGTCTCTCATTGGTTCTTGATGTGCCTATCTCCAAGATTTTAGATGTTGAGATTGCTCATCATAAGAGGAGGATTGAAGGAGATTACCCCCAACCAAGTACTAGGTGATGTCATGACACAAGAGACATACCGTGTGGAAATGGAGGGGGATGACAAGGATGACAAGAAGGAAGAAGAGGACAAGAAGAAGAAGAGTATAGCATTCAAGGCTAGCTCATCATCATCCAAGAACAAGGGCAAGTCCAAGAAAGAATCAAGTGATGATGATGATCTTAGTGACATTGATGATGAAGCCATGGCCCTATTTGTGCGCAAGATGGGTAAATTCATGAAGAAGAAGGGCTATGGTGCAAGAAAGAGAAGAGATCACACAAAGGGCAAAGAGTATGTGAGAAGATGCTACAATTGTAAGAGCCCCGATCATGTTGTAACAAATTGTCCCTACAATAGTGATAATGATGAAGATAAGAAGAAGAAGCACAAGAAACATAAAAATGAAAAGGAGAAGAAGGAGAAGAGAATTACCTTCCAAAAGAAGAAGAAAGGTGGAGGCTATGTAGTCACTTGGGATAGCGACGGTTCCTCAGATGGTGATAGCTCTAGTGATGATGACAAGAAATCTATCAAGAGAGCACTAGCAAGCATCGTCATCAACAAGAAGCTCTCCATCTTCAACACTCCATCGACATGCCTCATGGCAAAGTCTACCAAGGTAAAATATGATGAGAGTGATGATGATGAATGTGAGAGTGACTCTTGTAGAAATGAAAATGATGATGATGATGAAGATGAAGAGTACACTAAGGAGGAGCTCTTGGACATGTGTGAGCAAGTGCACGCTTACAATGAGATGAAGAGAAAGGAGTGCAAAGAATTGCGCAAGAAAGTAAAACTTCTTGAGCAATCCTTTGATGAGCTCAATGCTACTCATGAGAGGCTAATGGAAGCCCATGAGAAGCTTGGTAAAGCTCACTCTAAGCTTGAAAAGGCTCACTTCTCTCTCATTGAGCAAGGCAAAGTGGAGGAAGCCAAGAAGGAGCAAGTGATCATATCTTGTGATGTGGGACTAACATGTGATCTTATTGATGAATCTATTTTTGTTGCTCCCACTAACACTTCTTGTAGCACTACCACTTCTACTTCACCTTTGAGTGATGGTCTCACTTGTGAAACCTCACTAATGGTGGAAAATAAGACCCTCAAGAAGGAGGTGAATGAGCTCACTCGTGCCTTAGGCAATGCCTATGGTGGAGAAGCCCACTTGCTAAAGTGCTTGGGTAGCCAAAGGTTCTCTCTCAATAAAGAGGGATTAGGCTATACCCCCAAGAAAGGCAAGGCGGCCTTTGTCACTCCCAAAGCTAGCTTTGTGAAGGGCAATAGTCAGTTTTACAATAGATGCAAGCAAGTTGGGCATATAGAGCAAAATTGCAAAACTAACAAGAACAAGCTACCTAATATATCCTCAATCAAATTTGATTCTTGTTACATGCTTTATAAGGGTGTCAATGGTGTGAATGCTAAGTTCATTGGTACACCAATTGTGGGCCCAAAGAAGAAGGCCATTTGGGTACCAAAGACCTTGGTAACTAACCTACAAGGACCCAAGCAAGTTTGGGTACCTAAAAAGAATTGATCTTCTTTTGTAGGTAAATTATAAAGCCAGAGGAAGGCATTGGGTGCTTGATAGTGGGTGCACACAACACATGACCGGTGATCCAAGAATGTTTAATTCAATCAATGAAAACAAGAGCAATGGGTTTGATAGTATCATTTTTTGTGACAATGGAAAAGGCAAGGTCAAAGGGCTTAGTAAGATTGCAATATCCAATGACTTGAGCATTTCCAATGTGCTACTAGTAGAGAGCTTGAACTTCAACCTATTGTCGGTAGCTCAATTGTGTGATCTTGGTTTCAAATGCATATTTGGTGTGGATGAGGTAGAGATCATAAGTGTAGATGGCTCTAACTTGATATTCAAAGGATTTAGATATGAGAATCTATACTTAGTTGATTTCAATGCTAGAGAAGCTCAATTGACAACATGTTTGATCACTAAATCTAGCATGTGTTGGTTGTGGCATAGATGGCTTGGTCATGTTGGAATAAAACAATTGAACAAGTTGATTAAGCATGACTTAGTTAGAGGCTTGAAAGATGTCACATTTGAGAAGGATAAGCTATGTAGTGCATGTCAAGCCAGAAAACAAGTTGGTAACACACATCCTAAGAAGAGCATGATGAGCACATCTAAGGCATTTGAGTTGATGCACATGGACTTGTTTGGACCAACCACATACACTAGCATTGGTGGAAACAAATATGGATTTGTGATTGTGGATGATTTCAGTAGATACACATGGGTCTTCTTTCTTGGTGACAAGAGTGATGTGTTTGCAATATTCAAATCTTTTGTCAAGGGTGTTCACAATGAGTTTGAAACAACAATCAAGAAAGTTAGAAGTGACAATGGAAGTGAGTTCAAGAACACAAGAATTGATGAGTTGTGTGATGAATTTGGAATTAGACATCAATTCTCGGCCAAGTACACTCCTCAATCAAATGGGTTAGTTGAAAGAAAGAATAGAACCTTAATTGATATGGCAAGATCAATGTTGAGTGAGTACAATATGAGTCATTCATTTTGGGCCAAAGCAATCAACACGGCTTGCTACTA
Source organism: Miscanthus floridulus (assembly GCF_019320115.1). Taxonomy (NCBI): domain Eukaryota; kingdom Viridiplantae; phylum Streptophyta; class Magnoliopsida; order Poales; family Poaceae; genus Miscanthus; species Miscanthus floridulus. Next base: position 116,561,923 of record NC_089584.1, read on the forward strand.
TAGCAACCGACTCTATTGTCACCCCATGATGGAGAAGACACCTTATGAGCTATTGAATGGAAGAAAGCCCAACATAGCATACTTTCGGGTATTTGGTTGTAAATGCTATATATTGAAGAAAGGCACTAGATTGAGCAAGTTTGAAAAGAAATGTGATGAAGGTTTGTTGCTTGGTTACTCCACTACTAGCAAGGCTTATAGAGTTTGGAATTTGGCTAGTGGTACTCTTGAGGAGGTTCATGATGTGGAGTTTGATGAAACAAATGGTTCCCAAGAGGAAGATGAAAATCTAGATGATGTGAAAGGAACTCAATTGGTCAAGGCAATGAGAAACATGGACATTGGTGAGTTAAGGCCTAGAGAGGTGATTGATGTTGAAGATAACAAGAATCAAGTGCTCTCTAACTCAAATATGCAAGCTAGTGGTTCTCATAATCAAATCCAAGTAAGCACCATTGATGGTAATGTGCAAGATCAACAAGTGGCTAGTTCATCATCTCAATCAAGTGATAAATCAAATGCTAGCAATCAAGTGCAAGTGCTTCAACCAATCAATGTTGTAAGAGATCATCCATTGGACACTATCATTGGTGATATTTCAAGAGGTGTGCAAACTAGATCAAGATTGGCTTCATTTTATGAGCATTTCTCATTTATGTCATCCATAGAACCTAATAAGATAGATGAAGCTTTGAAGGATGTTGATTAGGTCAATGCTATGCATGAAGAGCTAAACAACTTCACAAGAAACCAAGTATGGGATTTAGTAGAGAGGCCTAAGAATCATAATGTGATTAGAACCAAGTGGGTCTTTCGGAACAAGCAAGATCAAGATGGGATAGTAATAAGGAACAAAGCAAGATTAGTGGCTCAAGGTTACACTCAAGTTGAAGGTCTTGACTTTAGAGAAACATATGCCCCAGTTGCAAGATTAGAAGCAATTAGGATCTTGTTGGCCTATGCTTGTGCCCACAACATCAAGTTGTATCAAATGGATGTGAAGAGTATATTTCTCAATGGGTACATCAATGAGCTTGTGTATATTGAGCAACCTCCCAGTTTTGAAGATGAAAAGAAACCCAACCATGTTTATAAGTTAAGAAAGGCTTTGTATGGATTGAAACAAGCACCAAGAGCATGGTATGAGAGATTGAGGGATTTCCTACTCTCTAAGGGATTCAAGATGGAAAAGGTTGACACCACTCTATTCACAAAGAAGCTTGGAAATGACTTGTTTGTAATGCAAATCTATGTTTATGATATCATATTTGGATCAACAAATCAAGATTTTTGTGAGTTTGGCAAGATGATGGCAAGTGAGTTTGAGATATCCATGATTGGATAACTTAGCTACTTCCTTTGTCTTCAAATCAAGCAAATGAAGAATGGCACATTTGTGAGTCAAGGCAAGTATATCAAGGACATGCTCAAGAAGTTTGGAATGGATGATAGTAAAGCTATTAGTACACCAATGGGGACAAGTGGAAGCTTGGATAGTGATGCAAGTGGCAATATGGTGGATCAAAAGATGTATCGGTCTATGATTGAAAGCCTACTCTATGTGACCGCATCAAGACCGGATGTGATGTTTAGTGTATGCATGTGTGCTAGATTTCAAGCCTCACCAAGAGAGAGTCATTTGAAAGCAACAAAGAGAATATTGGGGTACTTGAAGCATACACAAAATGTTAGATTGTGGTATCCCAAAGGAGCAAAATTTGAGTTGATTGGATATTCGGACTCTGATTATGCGGGATGTAAAGTTGAGAGAAAGAGCACATCGGGCATATGTCAACTATTGGGAAGATCACTTGTATCTTGGTCATCAAAAAAGCAAAATAGTGTAGCACTTTCAACCGCCGAAGCGGAGTACATTTTGACCGGTAGTTGTTGTGCTCAATTACTTTGGATGAATGCTACTTTGAGTGATTTTGGAATTAGGATCAAGCAAGTGCCATTGCTATATGACAATGAGAGTGCCGTCAAACTCACAAACAACCCGGTTCAACACTCAAGAACAAAGCATATAGATGTCCGTCATTACTTCATAAGAGATCACCAATAAAAAGGGGACATTTGCATAGAGAGTGTGGGCACCGAAGATCAACTTGCCAACATATTCACCAAGCCACTTGATGAGAAGAGGTTTTGCAAGCTAAGGAATGAATTGAACATACTTGACTTCACCAATATATGTTGATGCACCCCCGTTATATGATATGCATCTCCTTCGAGCAATACAAGGTATAAATTGATTGGCATGACATTCATCCTTGCCAAGGACATGATTAGTGCATCTAGACATATTTCACATTTGAATAGGCTCATTCATGAAAATCAAATGAATTTGATGCTTGTATGGTACCACTATTACTTGTATGATTGAAATGATCTAGTGGTAGCATATGACATGTTTGTGGGCTTGTAAACCTAGTGTTTGATCTATAAAATGAGTTATAAGTGTTTAACTCAACATGGTACAAGATAACCCTTATTTGGAGGTGTGAAGAAGCTTGTCCTTGGATCAAACCGAGTTAAATATCTTTTGCAAGTAATCTAGATTGAACCAAAATAAAAAATGATCCTCATTTCACATGGTTTCACCCAAACCTATCTATAATTTGAACCTATCTATAATTTAAGCCTTTGTGGTCATTGATGACAAAGGGGGAGAGAAATAAAGATAAGTGATAGGGGGAGTGTAGTGTAGAGAGATAAGAAATGATAAAGGAAGGGGGTCAATTATAAAATCTTGAGCACACAAGTAGGGGGGCAAGCTCATGAACTTATATGGTGCATTTGAATGAGCATCTCATATGTTTGCTTGCATGGCACTAGTTTTCAATTTCAATATCCATGCTTGTGTGGTGTATGCTAGTGTAAGTTTGAATGATGAAATGAAAAACTAGCATGCATAGGATATCTAATGATTTCATTTCCAAGTATATACAAGTGGTATCTAGCTATCAAGTGGTATCTAGCTAAAGTAACTAGACTTATGTTCATCATATGGAAACTAAACCCTTACTTGTAATATTGATCTCATGAGGTGTTCTAGTTTTTATGTATGTCTAGTTACAAATGGTGCTAAGGATGGTATAATAGTGCACTCCGATTGGTATCACGCTTTAAAGGTCTATCTCTTATACCTTAGCATCATTTGGTAGAAATTGTCTCCTATATTTCCTATCTAAGCATATGTGCAAAGCTACAATCCAAACTCTTAGCACATATGTAGGGGGGGCAATTGCTACCATATGGAGTTCATGAAACTTGTCCATATCCTTTACACATGGTAAATATGCTTGGGCAAGCAACCTGAACTCAATTGAATCTTATTTCATATCTTTGTATAAGGGTTATCATCAATTACCAAAAAGGGAGAGATTGAAAGCTCTAGTTTGGTTTTGGTTAATTGATGAAACCCTAAGTGCTAACCTAGTTTATCAAAGTGATCATGAGATAGGTAGCACTACTCCAAGTGATGAAGCAATGACGAAGATCATGACAAATGGTGATGGCATGGTTATGATCAAAGGCTTGAACTTGGAAAAGAAGAAAGAGAAAAACAAAAGGCTCAAGGCAAAGGTATAAAATATAGGAGCCATTTTGTTTTAGTGATCAAGACACTTAATGAGTGTGATCACATTTAGGATAGATAGCCGTACTATTAAGAGGAGTGAAACTCGTATCGAAATGCGGTTATCAAAGTGCTACTAGATGCTCTAATTTATTGCATATGCATTTAGGATCTAGTGGAGTGCTAACACCCTTGGAAATATTTGTGAAAATATGCTAACACATGTACACAAGGTGATACACTTGGTGGTTGGCACATTTGAGCAAGGGTGAAGAAGATAGAGATGATAGAGGGTCAGTCTTGTTGTTTTACAACTGACCAGACGCTGGTCTCAGGGAGACCGGCACGTCCGGTCAGGCATGGCAGTGATACCCTGCGTCGGTCATGTGACCGGACGCTGGGCCTCTGACTGACCAGACGTTGGAAGGCAGTGTCCGGTCAGAGATGACGGAGCTGCACAGTAATTAGGATGACTGACCGGACGCTGGTTGTGTCCAGTCAAGTGCCACCGGACGTGTCCGGTCGAAGAAAACTGGTTTTGGAACCTTACTATAAACGACCAGACGCTGGGGGTTCAGCGTCCGGTCACTTGTGCTGGAGCGTCCGGTCAACTGTCGACCGTTGAGATCAGACGACTCCTATTGAACGTAGGATGACACGTGACCGCCATCGGGTGACCGGAGCGTCCGGTCACCCCGATCAGTGCCCAGTGAAGGGGTACAATGGCTCTATTTCATGGGGGCTTCTATTTAAGCCCCATGGCCGGCTCAAGCTCACTCTCTTGCACATTTTCATTAACATAACAACCTTGTGAGCTTAGCCAAAGCACTCCCACTCATCTTCATCATTGATCCATCATCTTTGTGAGATTGGAAGAGAATCCAAGTGCATTGCTTGAGTGATTGCATCTAGAGGCACTTGGTATTCGTGTTGCGCTGCGGTTTTTGCTTGTTACTCTTGGTGGTTGTCACCACCTAGACGGTTTGGTGCAGCGGTGGAGGATCGGCACGAGTTGGTGATTGTTTGTGGCCGCCTTCGGTGATTGTGAGGAGAGTTGTACCTTTCCCGGTGGAGTGCCGAAAGGTAACTCTAATAAATTGCTCATGTCATTGAGTTACCTCACTTGTGGGTAGGTTCTTGTGGTGTCCAATCGTGTGGACGAGGTTTGTGAAACACCTCTTAGCCGCCGAACCACCAAGTGTGGGTCGACACAATGGGGACGTAGCGTGTTGGCAAGCACGTGAACCTCGGGAGAAAAACGGTTGTCTCTTGTCATTTGTATTCTCCCGGTGATTAGCATAATCTTCATCTTGTGATTGGTTCATTCCTCTACACGGCGGTATAATCACCCTACTCACTCATTTACATTCTTGTAAACTAGTTGTGGCAAGCTCTTTAGTGTAATTAGAATTGAGAGCTTGCTTTGTTTTATTAAGTTTATCTAGTGGAGCTCTTTAGAGTAGGAAGATTGAGAGCTCTTAGTGAGTAGTAACTTTGCAAGTTGTGTGCCTAATAATCATTACAACTAGAATTGTTGGATAGGTGGCTTGCAACCTTTGTAGAGCTAGAGCAAGTTTGCATTTCGCTATTTGTCATACTAATCAAATTGCTCTAGTTGATTTGTAGATTTTTAAATAGGCTATTCACCCCCCCCCCTCTAGCCATATTATGACCTTTCACCAAAGTCGCGCTCCATCTGATAGTACCACTCGGCTGCGATGCCATCCAGATGCAATGACGCCATCCACACCTTCTCGTCCTCTGGCACGCGATGCCCACGAAAATAGTTGTCACACTTATTGAGCCAATTCAACTGATCTGCCTCGCCATTGAAGCTGAGAAACGGAATTTTGGGTGGGCGGTGAGGCTCCCGGCGGCCTTCGATGTTGCCTTGATGACGGTCGCCGCGGTCGAAGAGACGGTAGTCGTGGCCTCCACGATCGAACTCCCGGCCGCCCCTGTCCCAGTCGAAGTCACGCTCGAACTCCCGACCGCCCCTGTCTTGGTCGGAGCCACAGAAATCACGGACGAAATCTCGACCGCAGTCACGGTCGTAGCCGCCGCAGTCACGCGCATAGGGGCCACGCTCGAAGTCCCTATCGTGCCCGTAATCGCGTCCGTCGCGCCCATAGTCGTGTCCGTAGCTAGCCACAGAGTCGCGATCGATGCGACCCGGCTCGCGACGACCGAAACGATCGCGTGGGTCCAGGAACCGCTCGTGGTCACACAGAGTCCGCGCACGAAACTCGTCCTAGGCGCGGTCCTGATCCAAGTCGTCGTCGTGAGCAGCACCGTCGTCGCGGGTGTTGTCTCTGTCGGCGCGGATGTCATCCCCACCACCCGCAGCATCATCCGTGATAGCGCCCTTGCCGGCCAAATAGCATCATCCGTGACAGCGCCCTTGCCGACATCGGTCTTGCCTGACTCGATGCGCGCCAGCCGCTGGTCATGGGAGTTGAGGCGATTGGTGATGGTGGAGCTGACCCAAGATGCGATCCAATTTGGCATCCATGGCCACAGGATCGTAGGTGCCGGACATGGTGATCGATGCACCCGTGAAGGGCTCCGATACCAAATTGTTATGGTGTGGACGAGTACGATGGGGAGGTCGCAGGGGAGAGTGGAGTAGAAGGCTGGAATGAGAATTGGAGCGCAAGGGATAGCGAGGAAGTGGTGCAACGGGAGGTTCGCCGGCGGCAGCGGCAGAAGCGCTAGCAGCCAAAGGTAACCCGCCCACCTTGGGAGGGTTTATTCCTTCTTCGATAAGTCCTATTACAATCTCTAAGTGCCCTTTATATAATAGGTGCACTCCTAACAACCCAAAATAGATTTCCTAAATTTCCTCCCTTTCCTCTTCTAACTTAATCAACCGAGCCCCTTAGCCACGGCTGGGCCGGCGCCTATACTGACGCCCTACAAAGATGTATATAACAAGTACATATATATGGCCTGCTGGTTCCTTGTGAAAATCAGTCTATTCCCCAATGATTTCATGTGGCCTAGTGCAATTGGTGAAGGAAACAAAGTGTGGATATTGTTCTTGTGTAAGTAGTTTGTGTTCTGATAAAACTATGGAGTTCAGTTTTGAGGTATCTTGTGGCCAAACTAATGTTTTCTTGCTTGCGTGGTAAAGTACGACGAAGGAAACCAAAGATGTCTTTCTCCTGACACTGTTAGCAATACCATGGGCAGTTTTTGTACTAACTAATGCCAGTGAGATTTTAAGATAATGCTGCACAGTACATTATGTTTTTTTTTAAAAAAAATCGTAGCTATACAACAATGGATGGCATCTTGGACACTGAATTTTACTAGAGAAAATCAGGGACAAAATTTTTGTTAAATCACATTGGTTTCCTCATCAGTGTACAAGAGCTATAGCTTACGCTATGCAGCAAAGCGCGGCATGGAGCCGTTGGTCGACGGCGAGCTCTTGTCGCTGACCCACACCTCCTGCATGGACACCGGCGAAGCCGCTGCCTTCTTCGCCATTGCGTCCGGGCCGTCTAAGCTCACGTCGATCTGGATGTCCATCATAGTCATAGGCCGGAGCCTTGACCCGGGTTCCTCCGAGTCGCCGTCGTCCGGGTCCGGGGCGGCGAACCTGATCCGGTACAGCTCGGCGGCCACCTCGCTCATGGACGGCCGGACGTCCTTCTGGAACGCGAGGCACCGGAACGCCAGCTCGCTGACGTGGCGGACCGAGCCCATGACCCACTCCTCGCCGCCGCCGCCGCCGAGGAGCGCCGGGTCGACGATCTCGCCCACCCTGCCCTTGCCGATGCGGTCGAGCGCGAGGGAGGCGAGGTTGACCTCGGCGGGCGGGCGGTCGAAGTCGACGACCTTCATGGCGGTGATGAGCTCCAGCAGCACGACGCCGAAGCTGTACACGTCGCTTTTGTCGGAGAGGTAGAAGTTCTGGTGGTACTCCGGGTCCACGTACCCGGGCGTGCCCTGCGGCGCCGTGGAGACGTGCGAGCGCGCCGCCTCCAGGTGGTCCACGGCGCGGGACAGGCCGAAGTCGGCCAGCTTGGGGCGGAGCGCCCCGTCGAGGAGGATGTTGCTGGACTTGACGTCGCGGTGGAAGATGGGCGGCCGCATGCCGTGCAGGTAGGCGATGGCGGCCGCCGTCTCCGCCGCCACGCCCAGCCGCGCGCGCCACGTCAGCCGGCTGCGTCCGCCGCTGCTGGCGGAGAGGAGGTGCTGGGAGAGCGTGCCGTTGGGCACGTACTCGTAGACGAGCACCTGCTCGCCGCGGTCGAGGGAGCAGCCGAGGAGGCGGACCAGGTTGGGGTGGCTCACGGAGGAGATGAGCTTGATCTCGTTCAGCAGCAGCGCCGCCTCCGCCGCCGCGTCGTCGTCATCGTGGTGGAGGCGGCAGCGCAGGCGCTTGATGGCCACCAGCGCCGCCGGCGCGCTGCTGCTGCTGCTGCCCGGGAGCTTGCCGACGTACACGGTGCCGTACGCGCCCGTGCCCAGGCGGTGCGTGTGCGAGAAGGAGTTGGTCGCGCGCGCGATCTCGGCGTACGAGTACACCGGCACGCCGCTCGACGTCGCCGCCTCCGACAGCAGCCGCATCGCCGCCAGCCGCTCCGACGCGGACCGCCCGGCCTTGTAACGCCGGCATTGCAGCCGAAGCGCGCCGGCGGCCGCCGCCACGCCCGCCAGAACACCTGACGTTGGAATTGATAAAATAAAATCATTTTCTTGGTCAAAAAATGCAACAAAAATCTGACTTTCACTGGGGCCTTGTTTAGATACCATCCAAATTCAAAGTTTTTTCACTCTCTCTTCATCACATCAATTTTTAACCGCTTGCATAGAGTATTAAATGTAGATAAAAAAATAACTAATTACACAGTTTAGTTGAAAATCACGAGATGAATCTTTTGAGCCTAGTTGGTCCACGATTGGACAATATTTACCAAATAAGACGAAAGTGGTACTATTTATTGGGTTCACTTTTTTTCACGATCTAAACGAGGCCTAGATAAAAGACTTTATTTTTCCATTTTTTTTCCATTTGTGTTTGCAGAATTTTATTCCAGGTCGACGCGGTCAGCAATCAACGTGCTTGAAACTGCACGTAACCGGCAGCGAAAGAGTAGACGAGACAAGCTGACTTGACTAGACTCATCTCGTTGTTCTCACCATGACGTACACAGCAGGATTACTGCCGTGTGGTACTGACAAACAGTAATAAAAGTCAGAAGAGTCTGTTTTTTTTTACCTGCAACTATGACTATGAGGAAAACCTTGTTCTTGGAACTCCCTGCAAATAAAAAAGTACAGAAAAAAAGTGAGCATTGACTTGGTAAGATCATAAATTGGGACAGATTCTGGTGGCAGTTGGTAGGTTTTCTGTTGAGGAATGAGTAGTATTAAGCGCGTGTTTAGTTTCTCAATTTGGGAATTTGGGCTACTATAGCACTTTCGTTTTTATTTGACAAATAGTGTTCAATCATGGACTAATTAGGCTCAAAACGTTCGTCTCGCAATTTCCAACCAAACTGTGTAATTAGTTTTTTTTCGTCTATATTTAATGCTTCATGCACGTATCGCAAGATTCGATGTGATGGCTACTGTAGCACTTTTTTGAATTTTGGGTGGAAACTAAACACGCGCTAAAAAGTGCTTCATTTATATGACCTGTGTGTGTGTGACTCAATGATTCTGACAGATTCATACTACTCAGATCATAATTTGAATTCATTAGGGTTTTGTTCAGATACTGTAGATGGGATCTTGCACACCATAATTATTCCCTTCATCATATACTCATATCATATCCCCCTAGTAGCATATGATAATATTTTATATTTGGACATTTGGTGTCCATACAAAAACATTTATTTTTTTCAAACAGTAACTAGAAAAAAATTTACTAGTGCCGCAGAGTTTTCCAGGCTATGGAATTACACTCCCGGTCTCTGTTGACAGCTCGATTCTGGCTAAGATACGGTTGCCACTTGAGAAAATTCAACCGGAAAATCTTCCAGACACAATTTGTTGGACCCGGAAGAGTCACCGTGGAAACATATATAGAAAATACAAATCCCGTTTCGTAGCTTATGTCGGCGGGTTGAATTCAAGAAAGAATATGAAATTACAAAATGTGGTGTATTTTTAACTGTGAAAAGGTCAAGCAAGGCCTCAAGGGTTCCATGCGGCCATTTATCAGCTGGCTGCCTTAAGGATCAAGGTGTGGCAGTTTCAAACACGTGGCAGACACTGCTATCCTATTTGTCAAACCCAGTCTCCATCTTTGGCACCTGCCTTATTTAAAGCACGGCAAAGTCTAAATGATGTGAAATTAGTAGTATCACTACTGGAGACGGCTTCTTTGTCGAATGTCCCAGACTTTGCCGAGTGCTTTTTATCGGGCACTCGGTAAAGAGGCTGTTTGCCGAGTGCCAGAGAAAAAACACTCGGCAAACAACTGGCACTCGACAAAAAGGTGGTTTGCCGAGTGCCGAACACTCGGCAAAGACCAGGTTTGCCGAGTGTCAAACAATAACACTCGGCAAAGGGCCGCCGTCGTTAATGGCCGGTAGCCGCCGTTAATCCTTTGCCGAGTGTCTTCTCCTGACACTCGGCAAAGAGGCTCCTTTGCCGAGTGTCTTCTCCTAACACTCGACAAAGTGGCTCCTTTGTCGAGTGTCATTTTTTGACACTCGACAAATCATTTTTTTTTCACTTTTGACCTCCAAACTTTTTCTGTAGTCCTCAGACAATACCTGGTACTCCATGTTCCAATGTGGCACATTTCTCAAACTTTTTCTATATTTCTTTAATTTATTTCATTTAATTGAATTTTCTTGGATAATTCAAATTATAACTGCTAGTCATTCGAATAATGGAAAAAAAATGAATGGAAAAATGATATTCATGTTATTTAGTATAATGTGAGGCCGTATCCAGGAACAGACCACAAATTTCGAACATCTTGTTCACGAAACATGACCACGAACTTGCGGTCGAGTTGTTTTTAAATTCTATAAAAAGCAAACGAAGTCCAAAATTCATAAAACTTGTCAAGATGTCAAGATATCATATGTGGAGGCTGTGATAAAAAATTGAGGAGGTTTTGCACAAGTTGCCAGCGCCGGCCGCTCCCGCGCCGCCCCCGCCCCCGCCCCCGCCCACGCCCGCGTCGTCCCTGGCGCTTCCCCAACCGTCGCCTTGTCCATCGGCGCCCTGACCCCTTCACCACCGCCGCCCTACGACGCCCACTAGGTATGCCCTACGTCGTCGTCGTCGTAGTATTACTAGTAGTTGCGGTAGTAGTAGTGGTAGAGTAGCAGTGGTCGTAGTCGTAGGAGTGGTTGTGACATTGTTATATATATGTGGTTGGATATAATCTTGTGCATGACGGCCATCGTGCCGTTCATATATATGTGCATGTCGGCCATCATGCCGTTGATTTTCTTACAGGTTTTGGAAACCTCACCATGCAGGGGAGGTGCTGCCGAAATTTTGTATTGACAGTTTTATGTTTCTTTTTTTTGTAGAGAAGAGCCCGTCGGAGCGGAGCCGGAGTACCTCGGCGACCCCGATCGCCTTCCTCGCCGCCGCGGGTCTGCCTGCACCGCGTCGCCTCGCCACTGCACCGACCCGCCATGGCCCCGCTAGCCTGACTCCACCGCCACCCTAGGTATAACCCCTCTTTCCGTATCATGGTCGTAGATCACGTAACCCAGTTAGGCGTCTCCCGTTCGAAAGAGATGCGGTTGGAAATATGCAGATATTTCTATATCTAAAACCGTATCTGTTTCGAATTGTCCATGTTTTTTGGACAGCCCGCGGATGCGTAGGTGGGGTTAGTTTCCATGGTCTGCTCCGATCCGAGACAGAGTTTCGGCATCATCTCCCTGTTGTTCTCTGGATACACACTCTCCCTGGCAGGACGTGTATTTGGAGAACAGCGGGGAGGTGCTGCCGAAATTCTGTCTTGGATAGGAGTAGAGCATGGAAACTAACCCCACCTACTCATCCTCATGTGGGATTAGGACCTATCCTCACCTATTAGATAGTAGGAACATCATGTAGATGCAATTGATGTTTATATTACTCGCTGCTATATATGTTAGAGGATGGAGGACCGTGAGTGGATGTACACGGACCGCGCAAGTCAGGGTCAGGTCAACAATGAATGGATCGACAAGACCGATGCTTTCTTGGAATGGGCATTTGGTGTGGCTGCTAAAGGAGCGAGTAAAATTTGTTGTCCCTGCAGTAAATGTGTAAACAGGAAAAGACAAACGAAAAAGGTCATGGGAGAACATCTTTGGAAGAATGAATTTACGGTAGACTATACTAGGTGGGTCTACCATGATGAAGCCGATCGTATGAGAGAGGAGGTGGTGAGACCACGCGTCGAGGATTATGATGCTGATACGAGGGTAGCAGACATGTTAAATGACTATCACAAGGCACAGTTCGCTGAAGGACATACGGAGGAGGAGCCAGAGGCAACCACAAAGGCGTTCTATGACATGTTTGTCGTGGCATAGAAACCCCTTCACGGCCAGACAAAGGTTTTCTCAACTGGATGCCATTGGACGCATAATGGCGTTAAAGTCCTAGTATAGCCTGAGTCGAGACGCCTTCGATGGTATGTTGACAGTTATTGGCAGCCTGCTTCCGGAGGGTCACCTTCTGCCAAAGAGCATGTACGAGTCACAGAAACTCCTTCGTGCACTTAAGATGCCGTATAAGCAGATATATGCTTGCCCGAAGGGGTGCATCCTATTTAGGAAAGAATACGTGGAAGCAAAGTACCGTCCAAAGTGTAAATCCTCTAGGTTCCTGGAGGTAGATTCTGGTGATGGCCAGAAGAGGCAGCTTGACATTCCCGTGACAATCCTACGGCACCTTCTGTTCATACCGAGGATCCAACGGCTATACATGACCAAGGAATCCGCAAAACAGATGATATGGCACAAAAATGGCAAATGATACAATCCTGACAGGATGGTACATGCATCCGATGGTGAAGCATGGACCCACTTTGATGGCATTCATCATGAGAAAGCTAAAGAGGCTCGTAATGTACGTGTTGCGCTGGCAATAGATGAGTTCAATCCTTATGGAATGATGGCTGCCCCATACACATGTTGGCCCATGTTCGTTATCCCCCTCAATCTCCCCCCCGACGTATGCTTTCAACGATAGAACGTATTCTTGTCGTTGATAATTCCTGGACACTCGGGGAATAATATGGGTGTGTTCATGGAGCCTGTGATTGATGAATTGGTCCATGCTTGGGAGGAAGGGGTATGGACATACGACCGAGGTACAAAGAAAAACTTCAAAATGCATGTTTGGTACCACTACTCCCTGCATGACTTCCTAGCGTATGGGATATTCTGCGCCTGGTGTGTTCACGGGAAGTTTCCATGTCCAGTATGCAAGGAAGGTCTGAGGTTCATTTGGTTGCAGACGGGTGGTAAGTATTCATCGTTCGACAAACATCGGCAATTCCTCCCTCTTCACCATGCATTCAGACGAGACATCAAGAACTTTACGAAATGTGTCGTAGTGACAGACCCTACACCACCGATAATTACGTTGTGTTTATTTTGCATCTATTTCTAAGTACTTCTTATTTATCTATGCTTATTGGTTTACTCTTTTTAATTGCAGGTGATTGAACAAAGATTGTGGGCGGTGGGATGAGGAAGCTAACGTCCTTGTACCGAAGGACAAGGACCGCTGCACCGGGGGAGAGTAGGAGGAGGAGCAGCCGCAGGAGGGAGTCATCACCTACCGCCCCATCACGTGAGGAGGAGGAGGAGCAGGTGCCCCAAGAGGACACTGAGGAGGCGCGGAGGATGATGAGGAGGCGTAGGAGGACGCGTAGGAGGACGACGAGGACGAGGCGACAGCGGGGGGTTCCGCTTCCTCTAGTTCGTCGAGCGTCTACTTGCGAGGTCCCACGAGCCTCCCTCAGTGACCGATACCTCGTGAGAGACGCCCGCTGATTCAAGCTGAGGGGGAAAAGTAAGTAACTTTAGATGTTATCACTACTTTATATGATATGTTGAAAATCAAAATAGAAATTAATAATTTTTCTTAATCACTTGGGTAGGAACTGGACAATTGTGGCGAGTGGAGGTGGTCACACACGCCAAGTCAATGGCATCCTCGGTCTTCTATGCAAGGAGCACTTCCCTGGCCTGGTTGAGTACGCCAGAGTGACGGGACCGACCTACTCGTTTGACCACTATGCCGCCGCCCCCGATGCTGCAGATCGAGCTCGTAGGGTATTCAATAATAAGGCGGAGCAGGTGAAGCAAGAGCTGTGGGTAAGTCTTCCTCGCACTACATTGCTCAATACATTCTTGAAATAATGAATAGATACATCGTGTTTGTATGCAGGATTTCTTTAGATGCTAGGACAGACATGAGGCCAGGGCGGATGCGGTGGCTGCCAAATGCTGCAAAAAACTCGTCGTGGACATGCATTATGAGGCGCGCATCTAGGCCGTCGTAACTTACCACGAGACCGTCCTTGGAACGAAGGTCACCAAAAGGGACGCAAGATCCATGACGCTGACCTAGGACCAGTACCTGCAGGTAAATACAGAACATTAATACTGATTCCTTTTGAGATTAAGTAGGCTTAATTTCATCTTCTGATATGTCATGTACTTGATGGCCTGTAGATAATTCCTTATTGGTGCGCCGCGCATCCCCAGTGCTAGGAACAGATGGTGGACAGGTGGTGCTCACGCGAGTGGGAGGAGACGCACAACTTGTGCCGGGAGCGGCGTTTGATGATGCTAGGTGTAGCACACCATCAAGGCAGTCGTAGCCTTAGCGGATACGCAGAAACATGGGTACGCAAATTCATTTATTTATTCTAACGCTCAATTCTGCATGATTTCTAATCATCTTGCATTTTTTCTTGTAGTCGGTGTCACATGGTGGCCAGCCTTGCACCATCTTCAAGGCATTTGCTATGGCCCACAAGGGCAAGGCGACGTCCGACATCGACTACAACCCGGAGGATGGGCCCGAGGCGTACAGCAATGCGACCGTCCACAACCGCCTTAGTGAGTACACATCGATGGCAAGGGAGGTCCATGGGTTAGAGTACGATCCGAGCACCGAGGACCTTGATGGAGAAGTTGTCATGAGGGTGGGAGGAGGCAAAAAGCATGGGCGGTACTGGATTGGCGATGGCGCAATCAACTCGTCCGCTACTCCCAGTCTCTCTTAGATTCGAGCAAGCAGCACGAGCAGGAGCCTAGCCATATGACCTCGGCAGGACACTTCACACCACTGGGTGGAGGCACTCGAGGTTATTCCTGGTTTATTCGTCGTTCATTGATTTTTTCATACCTTTCCTTTGCATTATTGTAACATTGGGGTGAATATATTGTAGGCCCAGTTGGAACAAGAGAGGAGGATACGGGAGCAGATGCAGGCGAAGATAGAGAGGGTGGAGGCCGAGCGGGAGGCCGAGCAGCGGAGGATGGCGGAGATTCTTCAGTACATGCAAAGTCTTGGCGCCGCTACAGGTGTAGCTTCGCCACCTTTGCTATTCGCTCCACCTCCACCTCCACCTCCTCACTATTCTACTCCTGTGAGTATAAATGTTTTAGTTTGTATGTTCATGTTTACGATCAAACCTAGTAGAGTATTAAAGTTTTATTCATGTATGGTATATATTTATCTTGTTTCACACATGTAATCTCTTCTCCTTTGTGCAGAATCAATCGGCGACATCGAACGATCCTCATGCTTCAGCGAATCCTTCACCAAATCAGTGATGATACTTGTGGTTGTTAATGATACTTCTATTTGCAATTGTGGTTGAAGATGATGGAGCACTTGGATTACTTGTGAACTTATTTGTGATATGGGGCCTGTTTGGTAGGGCTCTGGCTCCTCTGAAAATGGCTCCGGCTCTGGCTCCTCTGTAGAAGTGGCTTCTCTGTAGGAGCCGAAGCTTTTTGAAAAAACGTTTGGCAAAACGGCTCCTCCTGTTCTTCTAGAATTGATGAAAAGTAAAAATATCCAAAGTGCCCCTACTTATTATTTGACTGTACAAAATCTTGCATCAATTAATTATAATATCGGTTATAATTTAGGTAAATCATTTTTTGAGCAAAGGTAAATCATATTTAAAATAATTTCTAATGAAGAAATGAGGAAGGCACCCCTTTGGGCCTAGGCCCATACGACCTGCACCAACCCACTGCTGGTCTTCCCTTCCAAGGAACCAACCGCTCGCATCTTCTCGTAAAAAAAGATTGCAGTGCCGCCACCGCCACCGCTCTTGGCTCCGCTTGCTCAGGCCACCGCTGCCAGCAGCAGGATCGCACCCAGTGCCTGCGCCGCCGCTCTCCTACGCCGTGCTTGCTCTCTCCCATGCCGCCACCGCCGCCGCTCCCACACGGCACTTGCTCACGCCGCCGCTCACCGTACAGCGCCGCCGAAGCCTACTGCCATCCTGCGTAGCCGAGCGAGACAAGGAAGGGCGTCAACGTCTTTGCATTCTAGACAGCAGGAGGAGCCACACGGAGCTACGTTTCTTGGCTCCTCCTCGTGCTATACAAAACGGCTCCGACTCCCAAAGTGCTCCGCCGGAGGAGCTGTTCTATGAAGAGGTGTTTGGTGGAGCTCCTGCAAGAGCCGAAGCCGGAGCCCTTGCAGGAGCCCTGCCAAACAGGTTCATATTGTGAGACATGAGACGTTTGTGATATATATGTGGCGTTTGTGATATATATGTGGTGTTGGTGATATATATGTGGTGTTGATGATATATATGTGATGTTGGTGATATTTGTTATATATATCTTCTGTTTGTTTGGATGTGATGTAAAAAACAAATAAAAAGGCTATTTTCAGTCACTTTGCTGAGTGCAATGGCCATGACACTCGACAAAGTGACTACCTAGGAACTATCTGGGAACATGCTTTGTCGAGTGCAAAGGCCGTTGCACTCGGCAAACATCAGAGATTTGCCGAGTGCCATGGGACAGGCACTCGGCAGACATTACATACTTTGCCGAGTGTCTTTCCGGCGGCACTCGGCAAAGTGACCACCTTTGTCGAGTATCTAAGTCGACGACACTCGGCAAAGCGAGGACCTTTGCCGAGTGCTTGACCTTGGCACTCGGCAAAGCCGCCATCACGGTGGCGTTCGCCGTCACGGCCACTTTTCTTCGCCGAGTGTCGGATTGGCACTCGACAAAGTCTTTGCCGAGTGCCCGATAAAGTGCACTCGGCAAAGAGGTCTTTGCCGATAAACTGTTTACCGAGCGCCCTTTGCCGAGTATAACACTCGGCAAAGGATATGCCGAGTGTATATCGGCCTTTGCCGAGTGCCTGAGGCACTCAGCAAAGATGCTGTCTCCGGTAGTGTATCTATGGGGTTTTTTTGTTCGGTTGTTGTGAGAGAAAAATACTATACCGTGGCTGCGCAAAACACAAAATCAGATTTCTTGAAGTATGAAATTGCTTGGCAGTTGTAGCGTTGGAGATGGGCATGCAAAAACCTAGCAGTGCTCCTCTCCTTTAGAAAGTGATATGCCACTGTTGCCACATTAAGGCTACGTAACATAACTTGGTGGGTTAGTGATGAGTGTGAACTATGATTAGCTAGCTCGCGCGTGATTGACCGCAGGGAAGACTTCCGGGCCCCGCTCACCAACACCCCACCCACACGGGATCCTCTGTGGCACGCGTGGATCCGTCCGTCGGACTGCGAGACTCCGACTGGATCGGAGCAACAAATAATGATCAGGAAGAACTCACCCACGCCGAAGTGGCATCCATCGCCGGCGGCGAACCCGTCGCCGGACATCCCGTCCACGCACGCGCACCGGTGGCCCCACGCCCCGCTCGGTGTCTCGACGTCGTGGCACGTCGCGTTCTGCGCGCAGCGAACCACGGTAGCGTTGGCGTTGGCGGAGGTGCTATTGCACCTCCCGTCGAGCCACCATCCCAGCTCCGCGACGCCGAACTCCACCGAGGCCACCCCCTCCGGCGGCGTGTACGCATACACCGCAGACGTCACGTCCTCGCACCCAGCGTGGTCCACCTTCTTCCATTGCAGGAACAGGAACCGGCCCTCCTCCTCGGCCGTCGCCGCAGCTGTGCTGTTCGGCGGCGAGGCCACGCACGTCGAGGCGGAATCGTTGCCACGGCCGCCGCACTGCGCCGTGGGGAACAGGCTCGACAGAACGTCGTCCCTGACGCTGCAGCTGGAGTTCGCAGCCGGTAAGCGGCAGCGACCCCCGCGGAGGAACAGCCCGGTGTGGGAGGAGACGCCGTAGCAGGCGCCGGTGAGCGACCCCTGTGCCTCGCGGACGGTGCGGCTGCACGAGGGCGCGACGGAGACGACGAAGGTGGAGGCGCTGGAGTTGAACGAGGTGATCGGGTACGGCGCGTCCGCGGTGCTGTTCGTCAGGAGGAGCGGCGTGGACGAGGTGGCGTTGCAGTCCAGGAGGATGGGGCAATCGCCGGAGAAGCCGAAAGGGTACGGCACTGAGGTGTTGCCGCACCGCCGATAGCTACAACTGCCACCGCCGGCGGCGGCGGCGGAGGAGGTTTCATACAAGAGGGAGAGGAGGAAGAGCAGGCGGCGCATGTAGGCAGACAGTTCACGCTGCCGGTGGGTCGGTCTCCGCTGTGTGCTTGCGATGAGCATGTGTTTTGATTGCTTGCTTAGCTAGTCATATACGCCTGCGGCCTGCCTAATATTGCAGCCATGCCAATGGAGAAAGGGACGGCAGCCGTCACCGTGATTGCTTTGCTTGTTTAGTCAGTCAGTCAGAGAGCCGCGTGTTTTTTTTTTTTTTTTTTTGGTGCTGCAGCTGCGTCTGGGCCCTCTAAAGGACTCCTTTGAACAGCCCAATCCTCACCGGATCCCGACCCAATCCGTGGGTGGATTGAGGCCCGTGGGGGCGCTGCCCTTACCAGCCCAGCCTAGGTTTTGCTCAAAAAAGAAAAAAAAGCTCAGCCCAGGTTAGCATTTGGATGTTGCTCGAGCCGAAATAGGCACGCGTCTGTTTGCTCCCATCCCGCGGCCAGTCGCCCGCTCTCGCAAACACACAACCTTACACTACATCCGGTCAAACTCGGGTCGATTTCAGGTTCGATCGAAAAAGAAAAAGAAAATGATTGGATCAAAAGATCAATGCACTGGCAGATCGAGTCAGGCTATTTTTTGGATCGGGTCAAACCACGGGTCAAAAATCATTGCTCAAACTCGGTCCGACGCACTGGCCGGTCGTATCGGTTAAGTTTTTTTTTGGACGGATCAGGTCGGGTTGGTCATGTCAAGTGACCCATGAATAGGTCTACCCTACAACATTGGTCGTCAGTCGCTACATCTCCATCGGAGTTAGGGCTTGTTTCCTCCTTAATATGCTGAATATAAGTTAATTACGCTAACTCCTAGAATGAAATCGGAGTAGATACAGACGGATATTACAGATACCAAATACATGTAGTTGTTTGTTTTTGGTGTATTCAGAGTCAAATATAGCTAGTTTTGGATGCACCAGATATTGATATGTAGCTCGTATACTCCCTCTGTCCCAAACAGAAGGCACGCACATGCACATATATGAAAAATTCAAACTTCATAATCATTGACTAATAATAAGTCTAGTCGTATAAAAACTTTATGCTATAACAATATTTGCATTATATTTGTATATAGAAATACTCTCTAACGACCAAACTTTTGTTGCCTCATATGGCATTTTATAAGAGGAAACTTAGCGTTTAAATGTGGAGACCGAACTAAGTTAAATTACACTTTATATATTATATAGAAAGTAGGGAGTGCGTTTTATATATCCGACTTTGAGTGTTCAGATTGAGATATATTCCATCCATAGCTTTCTACATAGAACTATTCATGTTGCCCGTTTGGCTCGATAGATTGGACGAGCTATTTTTTTGTTGGATCGGATGAAAATAGTTGAATAATTATATCTTTGAACTAAAAATAATAACAAATAATTATACACTAATAAATATACACTGTCATTTAATATTTTCATGCTAATTACTACTTCAAAATAAAATATGTTACTGCTACCCTAATTGGCACACAAATCATGCACTAATCAACATAGTAGCACTAATCAAAAGTAATCTTGGCATTATAATTTCTAAGTACTAACATAACATACTAATCATCATGATTTTTTTTACTAATGACCAACATTAGAAAATGTGGATAAGTTCACACGATCATTTTTTATTGATAAACTTATTGAGCAAATAAAGATAATATTCTTTCCTGTTTGGAATGCGGTAAAATTTTCCTATTCCTGTGTTTTTCTCGTGAAATTAAACTGATTTCTATGAAACTCCTGTACAATTCCTGCATAAGTGATTGTCCAGTCTAGCTTGCCTATGAACCAAATGTTTATAAAACATGGACCGCCATCCTCTATGTTCCATCTATAGATATCTATCAAACTAAACATGTTGGAGGGTTATAGACTTATATAGATTATCCATGTTTTCTTCCCCCACTAAGACCCCCTTTGGAACAAAGGATTTATGAAGAAATTTTGGAGGGTTATAGACTTATATGGATTTTTTCCCCTATGTGTTCCGTTGGAACAAAGGTTGGCTATCCTCAAATCCTACAAAATTCTTATGGAATGGCTCAATTCATATGAATTTGAAAGGAGATCTAACATGTTGGAAACTTTCCTTTGTAACTAACTCTCTTCTAATCCCTATGTTATATCCAAATGCTTTATAGAAAATTTCTCACTTTTCCAATTTAAGTAGGATTACATGTGACATGTAATATTAATTCTATGTTTGACATGTAACTTTAATTCTATGTTTTAATTTCCTACTCCTATGTTTTGAATATCTTGTGTTTGCATGAGGTCCTAATAACTCCTTGTTCCGAGCTGTTCTTGTAGCCTGTTTGAAGCATGCACGCGGTGAGTGGTGACGTGGACGGTGGACATACGCGTTTGCAAGGCCCAATGGCCACGACTTCTCTATTATAACGAAAACGAAGGTAAACTCGAGAGCAATATTCTAGGGCTCTAGTCTTATCTATGTAAATTGTATGTACCCGTAGAATTTATTGAGCTAGGTCGCGTATGATTGAGCAGGGAAGACTTCCGGGCCGGGTTGACGTGTCAGTGTCACGCCTGGCCCCGCTCGAGACGAGAGAACCACGGCGGCACACGCAATGACGCGAGCACAGTTCACCGTGACGAGAGCAACGATAATGACTGACAACGAAGCACGAGCACTGTGCACTCACCGCTCGTCGCGCCGTCGTAGTGGCAGCCATCGCCGGCGGCGAACCCGTCGCCGGACATCCCGTCCGCGCACGCGCACCGGTGCCCCCACGCCCCGCTCGGCGTCTGCACGTCCTGGCACGTCGCGTTCATCGCGCACTGCCCGCCGGTGCCGTTGCCGCCGCCGCTGTTGCAACTCCCGTTGAGCCACCAGCCCATCTCCGCGATGCCGAACTCGATCGACGGCACGCCCTGCGCCGTGTACGCGTACACGGCCGAGGTGAGTGCGTCCTGGCACCCGGCGGCGTCCACCGTGTCCCAGCGCAAGAACTGGCCCTCGCCCGTCGTCGCGGCGGGGCTGCCGGGGGCCGTCGGTACGGAGAGCACGCACGTCCAGGACGTGTCGTTGCCGCCGCCGCCGCACTGCGCCGTGCGCAGGATGGCCGACATGACGCCCGACGGCACGTTGCAGCTGCTCGCGTTCGAATTCGAACTCGAACCGCAGCCGCCGCGGAGGAAGAGCCCCGTGCGCGAGGAGACGCCGTACCCGGCGCCGTCGAGCGCCGCCCTGGACTCGGCGACGCCGCGGCCGCACGACGGCGCGAGGGAGACCAGGAAGGTGGAGGCCGTGGCGTTGAACGAGAGCACCGGGTACGGCGCCGCCGCGGTGCTGCGCGGGAGCAGCGCCGTTGACGTGGTGGCGTTGCAGGACAGGAGGATCGGGCAGTCGCTGCCGCCACCGCCGCCGGAGAAGCCGAAAGGGTACGGCACCGTGGTGGTGCTGCACTGCCAGTTGCACGACCCGACGGGTGCGGAGAAGGTTGCATCGGGAAGGAAGAGGAAGAGGAGCAAGAAGACGAGCTGGTGCATGTAGGCAGCTGCCAGTTCACTGTGCTGGTCGTCGTCTCCGATAGCTCTTTACTTGCGACAGGCAGTAGTAGTGCTTTGATTGCTTGCTTAGCTAGTGATATACACCTGCAACCTGCCAATGGAGAGAGAGACGAGAGCGATGGCATCCGTGTGCACGATGTGACCAGAGAGGAGAGTGAGGAAGAAGAGACCGGGACAGGATGATTGGAATTGAAAGCAAAGCTTGTTTAGGCAGTCATGAGAGGACGTATAGTAAATAGTCAAGAAACTAATCCTGCAAAAAAACATATCTTTTGGAGCCATCATTCTGAATTCGGATTCCCCGAGTCGTTTTTGCTGCTATCTTTGACTTGAGGACGCGGAGCCGGGCACTGCATTGCAATGCACTGCATGTATGGCCGTGTGAATCACTGAATTGAGAGTGCACCTGCGTCTGACCGTGGGCACTCTACTACTCCTACCTTCTGTCTTTCTGGCGTGCAGTGTAATCCGGCTCCTGGTCCTGGCGGCTAGCAGCCT
The DNA here is from genome assembly GCF_019320115.1 of Miscanthus floridulus. Taxonomy (NCBI): domain Eukaryota; kingdom Viridiplantae; phylum Streptophyta; class Magnoliopsida; order Poales; family Poaceae; genus Miscanthus; species Miscanthus floridulus. Next base: position 116,584,132 of record NC_089584.1, read on the forward strand.
TTTTTAAAATGGTTATTTTAGGGTTCGTGGCACTGAACTATTCAACTTGTTGGTGCATGTCAACGGTGAAGAAGGCTGGCCGTTTCCAGCCATGCAGCGAGGAATATGTAGTCAGTTTTTTTTTAATGTCAACCCTCCTAATCACGTCGTATAGTTTTAAGCCAACCTCTTAGGTCTTGTTTGGCCAATAATCCACGTATATTAGGGTTGATTCGGGAAAAAATACGTTGGTTGAGGTAGATACGGACACTGGTACAGAGACGGCTTTTACTCCCGGTGGGGAACCCCCTCTAGTCCCGGTTCCCCACCCGGGAGCAAGCATCCGGGACTAAAGGGGGATCTTTGAGTCCCGGGTCAGGAACCGGGACTAAAGGGGACCTTTAGTTCCGGTGGGTAACACCAACTGGGACTAAAGGTGCCTCCTGACATGCCACGAGGCCGGCACCCTTTAGTCCCGGTTGGTAATACCAACCGAGACTAAAGGTTATTTTTTTTCTTTTTTCTTTTCTTTTTATTTTTTTGTTTTCTTTTCAAAATATGTTTTCGAAGTCGTATTAGTATGTTTCGGTTCAAGCACAATGAACGTATTAAATGACACAATTCAAGCATAGAACTATATATATATATATATATATATATATATATATATATATATATATATATATATATATATATATATATGCATGCATGCATCATATATATATTTACATGCATGCATGCATATGTGTATTTTACAGTTGTTGTGATATAACAATTTTCCTCTCATCCTCTAGCTTGGTTTCCATGGTAGTGTTGGGTCGAAGTAGAACTCGCCCTTGGAATCGATGACCTGGTCATTAAAAAATCCGGCTATAGACTCTTGAATTGCTTTGATCTAGTCTTGTCGTATGACCTTTTCCTCCAACCATCGAGCCTACAGGTTTGAATTAAAGGAAAATAAATTAATATATGTACATATATATATATATATATATATATATATATATATATATATATATATATATATATATATATATATAAAGACATAGTAACACAATCAATAATAATAATTAAATAAATATATAGTGTATTTTTAACGTACTTTGAGTCTCTCTGTAGGAGTTCTTTGGGAGAGCTCCTTGATAAACTTGCAAACATAGTAACCACAGTAGTTATTTCTCTGTTCCTGCCTCAGACACCACTTTACGAGAAAAAGATTTGTCATCCAATCTGGTGATCCGGTGAAAACTATATGTTTAATTAATAAAGATGATGCGATTTAGGGGACTTACTTTCAAAGGGATTACATTCAGTGGCACTTTGCATTTTCCCATGTGTTGCTTCTCAATAAAGGTTTTCCAAACACTGCCCAATAAAAATTTGCCATATCATCAGATATAGTTAATCATCATGTTTGTGTGTATATATAGTTGCTAGAGATACCGAAATTACCTCTGGATAATATCTATCATATCTTAGTAGTCTTGTTGTGGTTTTCTCATCGAGTCATAGATTATCAAGTGACTTTTCACCAGATCGATGTTCATCAATATCCAGTGATTGCTGCATGTGTTTATAGGATATAACGCATAACACTCATTAATTAACTAGAATCAACATATGAGCCATTAAGGATGATCGACATTATTAACACTCACTTGAAGTTGTAGGAAAAGAGTATATCCTTCTTGTGGCGTTGGTTCACTAAGAAGTTCATGAGGTTACTCTCTGACTCAGACTTCCAATTAGGCTTTGGAGTAACTGGGTCTTTGAATACTATATGGAGATCAATAAAACTAATTTCATTGCAGCCTTTCTTTCTACACTCTGTCATTGTAAATCTGCATATATATAGTACTTGTTAGTATAATTTATATGCATATACACACATATGATGAGTTTAATAATAGATCGAAAGAATTATTACTTATAGGCAATAGCAGCTAATGATAACTTTGTCCAGAGAGGTCAGGTGGCATAGTTGATGAAATTCTGCAAAGTCAACATACATAACATCATCGCCACGGAACCAATGTTCATCTCTAATTCTGACACCAACGCAGAAGTATCCACCGGTAGACGCCTGCATGTACCACTTATTTAGCAGGTACATTTGCGTCCCCAGATCACCTAAGGCTTGAGGGTTGTATAGACTCTGGCCTAGTACAAATTTTTTCTTCCAAATATCAACCTCCGCCGTACTCTCAATGTTTCCATCACCAAACATATGGTAAAGGTCGAGACCAGTCTCTTCAATAAATTTACCAAGGTGATCCAAATCGATATCCAGAGGTATGTTTGTCTGATGCATTAATCCTAAATTCGAACCATATTCATTACCAACAACTAGCGGGGGGATTGGTGCGATTGTTGTCCGAGTTGCGCAACTCCTTTCCCTGCCCGCTTCTTTTTCTGTGCCGCCTCAATTGACTTGGTGAGAGTGCAGTCATAGTCCGTTAACGTTGCTTTGGACGGCTTACGAGATTCCCGCTGTTGTTGCTGGTAAGAAGCCACCTTTTTTCTTATAATATCTGGAGCTATGAAGAAGTACGGTTTCTTTGGGTTACTCCTTGCTTCTTGATCCTTTTTAAGTTTGTCATAAAATCTAGACATATCTTTTTTATATGCATCAGTTACTTCTTTCTTCTCTTCAGATATTATTTTGGGAATAGCCCTTGATTCACGGTGGCTTTCTTTGCCGGCGGGGGCTGGTTCTTCATTTGCGGGGCTAGCCTCTTGCTAGTACTTGGCTTCTTGGTAGGTGGGGGCGGGGGAGGCGTTGGAGACCTCCTTGGAGGTGGTGGCAGCGGCGTTGGAGACCTCCTTGGAGGTGGCGGCTACGGCGTTGGAGACCTCCTTGGAGATGGTGTGGATGCAGCCTCGCCTTCCAACATATTATCATCGTACAGAGCACTATGATGATCTGGTAATTGAACAATTGGACTTAGGTTGGGGGAGGATCTGCTACAAAAAAGGAATGACATATTATTATGAGCAGATTGTTAATTATTTAAGCCAATATAAATTAATGATGTAGTGTTTTCATCCGCACCTATGGTGAGGTAGTTCAGGAGGAGGTGGAGGCGACATCCCGGGAATGATGATGTAGCGCTTGCGCCATAGAATGAATGTCTTCTCTGCTTCTCCGAGAGTCTTCTCACCATCACCTCCAGGAATGTCAAGAGGCAAATCACTAAAACCTTTTTCAGCTTTATCTACCGAGATGGTAGCATATCCTTCTTCGATTATATTCCCATGAATCCTTGGTGTCTTGGTTCGGTCGATAGGATTAACAAGACCGATAGCCACCTTGATTGTGGAATTCCCCTTCGGAATGTGTAGCTCACACGATGTACAAGGTTTAGTGATGTCATCCACAGGGAAGCGCAGTCCTGTGTCCCCTTGATTTGGTATCTCCGTGGAAGCGCAGCTGCTTTTCAAATAAATAGATTGGCTAATGTTGATTCCTAGCTCTGATGCCTGCTTGCTTGCACTCACTGCTATTTGCACTTGCCTTCTGATTTCCTCCTGCATTCTCGCTTCAAGGTTTTTTTCCCGCTCCTGTGCTTCACGCACCGCTTCCTCCAACCTCTAGAGCCGCTGTGCCTCTTCTTCCTTCTTTCTCTGGCGGCTTCTGTAGGAAGGTCTGTCCTGAGGGAATCCATGCTCCCACGAGACACTTCCTTTGCCTCTAGTTCGGCCACCGTGTTCAATAGTCCCGATGGCGTATGTCAGTTCATCCTTCTATCTGTTGGGCCTGAACGCACCACTAGCAGTAGCTCTCTGAGCATAAAATAATCTTTCTGCTGCTTCTTGTAGTCTTGCGCCATAAATGCACTTCCCTGTCTCCTGGTCCAGTGTTCCCCCATGAGCGAAAAACCAATTCTTTGCACGCTCTCTCCACTCGAGTGATTCTGGTGTGATACCCTTGGCAAGAAGGTCTGCTTCCATTTTGTTCCACTTCTTAATGGCAGTCGGGTAGCCACCTGATCCCAAGTTATGGTGGTATGTCTTCTGTTGGGCATTACGTTGGTTCTTTATCACCCGACTCACACCCTCTTCCGACGTCTTGTACTGTACAAACTTATCCCAATAGGGCCTCTACTTTGAGATTGGGCCTGGGACAGTGAAATCTAGTGCTATGTTCTTCTTGACATACGTCGTGTATAGGTGTTTCTTCCAAGTCTGAAACTGGGTGGCCATCTTCTTCATTGTCCAATCCCTAACTCGCTCCTTCAATTTATCACCATCTATTATATCATCGTAACCATCTGTTTGGAGCGTGAAATGTTCCAAGACATCATTCCAAATTAACGTCTTGTCACGATCGGAGACAAAACTGATATGAGGAGCATTGGTCTTCTTCTTCCATTCGCGGGTACTGATCGGGAGCCGGTCCCGTACAAGGTAACCACAGTGGTGCACGAATTTCATTTTATTTGGCCCCCCTAGTTCGCCTGTATCCACATTGAACTCCGAGATGATGAAGCGGCCCTCCAATGGCTTTTTGGGACCTCGAACATTTTCACTCTTCGTTGTAGTTGTTGATGTCGATCCAGAGGGCTACAAAACATAAACATTATTTTTAATGTCATGAGCACACATAAGACATATGATAATATAAATAGCTAATAATAAAAAATATATACTTGGCCAATATGTTGTTGCTCATTTTGTTCAAGAGCTAAGTACTGACTCCAGTCATCTGCATCCTCTTGCACGTTATTTTTAGCACCATCATCGCCGGCAACTTGAGTGCCAGTGTTGATCAAATTCATCATCAACTCCTCCTCATCCATGTTTCTTGGGTCGGCCATCTAGCTTTAAAAAACAAAACTAATATATAGTACGCCAAATCTTTGCTTATATGCGTAAAATCTACGAACAATATGCATTATTAAATCTTGCCCCTCGGTCACGGACGCAATTCGCCACACTAGGGCGAACTGCATCGGTACTAGGGCGAATTAGGGCTATACATAAACGGCCGAGGGCGAATTGCGTTGGTGACTAGGGCGAACCACGTCGGTGACATTAACAACGCGGTTCGCCCTAGTCACCGACGCAATTTGCCCTAGTGTGATTGTTTAGCGTTAACGATAACGATAATAGGAATGTTGATCGACTAGGCCGCGAGAGAGGGCGGTGTGATGAGAGTGGCGATGCTTCGCTCTGTCGTATATATGTTTGTACACATAGGTGAACGAGGGTGGCGGTGCTCTGCCATATAAACCCTAAACCCTAGGGCGAACGAGGGCGGCGGTGCTCCACCGTATAAACCCTAGGGCGAACGAGGGCGGCGGTGCTCCGCCGTATAAACCCTAACGAGGGTGGCGGTGCTCCATCGTATAAACCCTAAACCCTAGGGTGAACGAGGGCGGCGGTGCTCCGCCGTATAAACCCTAACGAGGCGTAGGGGTACGCGGCCGGCGTGAAGCGGGTCCGTCCCATCTGGACAGACGTCCTCAAGCTTATCATCCATTCATCCCTCTACACTACACTGAGGGGAGCTTGTCGCCTTGTCGTCGTCCTCGTTCTCGTCACTCGCACAGTCACTGGCCCCAGCCCTGTTATCTAAATAATAAATCACTAATTAAATTAAGGATCCGCAATTGCTTGAGAGAGCTACTGCTAGTGCGTTAGCTCTTGAGCTACTGCCTCTCTGACAAGTCCCCAACTAAGCCTGCTACTGCTATGTCGTCGTCCTCGCCCGTATCGGCGGTTTCAGCCACCGCGCCGCACGTCGTGGACGACTGCCTCGGCATCGTGCAGCTTCTTAGCGATGGCACCATGATGCGCTCCGTGGAGTACTCCACGCTCCCTCTCTAGGGCGAGGTGCCGTCCAACCTACCTGTCTAGTGGAAGGACGTCGTCTACGACGCCACGCACACGCTCCGCCTCCGCATGTACAGGCCCACCGACGGCAACACGACGACGGCCAATAATAAGCTGTCGGTGCTCGTCTACTTCCACGATGGTGGCTTCTGCCTGTGCAGCTTCGAGCTACCCCACTTCCACACCGGCGCGCTCAGGCTCGCCGCGGAGCTCTCGGCGCTCGTGCTCTCTGCTGACTACCGCCTGGCGCCCGAGCACCGCCTCCCCGCGATGCACTGTGATGCCGAGGCCGTCCTGTCGTGGCTCCGCGCCTAGGCCGAGGCCGACCCGTGGCTGGCCGATGACTCTGAGGTCACTGAGGGACTGCGGTCGCTGCTTGGGAACACGACGACGATGCAGGAGCGCGGGACAGTCACCAGCCGTAGCTGTACATGTAAACGAGGTGTGCAGAGAGTCATGGTGAATGTACGTCCGAGGACTCACCTGGCTGTTTGCCGTCCGCCGCGGAGATCGTTGGCGTGGCCAGGGATCGGCGTGGGACGAGCAGCGGCGCGCGCTGGAGGAGAGAGAAAGCCGAGAGAACTCACCTCATGAATGCGGAGGCGTGCGCGGTGGAGGGCCGCACGAGGTTGTCGGCGCGAGGTGGGGTGGCGACCGGCGGCGGCGCGAGGAATAAGAGGAGAAAGGGTGGCTGTTCGACAAGGAAGAAGAGGAGGGGATCGATCTGCGCCAGGCACTGGCGCTTATATACCAGGGAGATTTACTTTTGGTGCCAGCCACCAGCCGGGAGTAAAGGTCCTTTACTCCCGGTGCATGTTACCAACCGGAAGTAAAGGTCCTTTACTCCCGGTGCATGTTACCAACCGGGAGTAAAGGTACCTTTACTCCCGGTTGGTAACACGCACCGGGAGTAAAGGTTTTTTTTGGCGGGCCACGAAACGGCAGCCCACCTTTATTCCCGGGTGGGCTTCCCACCCGGGAGTAAAGGTGGACTGCAATTTCGTTTCCCGCATGTTTTGAGCAAATTTTTTTAATAAAATGCAATAGTCTTGTTAAATACATAGTAAATTAAATAAAAGGCATAAAATTATTTTGTTAAAAATATAGATTTTTTTCTTTATTGCACATAGGAAAAATATATAACCTAACTTTTTTATTTTTTGTTATAATTATAAAACATAATGTAACTAATATTTATTATTTCGTTAATGCAAAAATGTAGTGTTTAATTAAAATTATTAAAACTATTGGTTTTGGACAGGAAATTTGTTTTCACATCATTTTAACGTTAATATTTTAATTTTTCATCACTCAATATCCTAATTTAACTTTTCGAGAGAGAAATCCCACCAAATCAAACATTGATTTGATTTGAAACACGACATAATAAACATCTGAATTCACAATTATTACATAATATCTCAAACACACACTACATTAAATCACTATATCATCAAGTGGGCACAACAGTGAACTTCTTCTTTACGTATGTTCCTTGGTTATGATCGCGTCATAACCATGGAGTGTCCTCATCATTTACCAAGATGCTAGGGTCTTTGTTCACTTTGAAGGGCGGAATTCGGTCATCCTTTTCATAATCTTCTGACATGTCCGACTTGTCCTCAATTCGCACGATGACTCTTTTCCCTGAAAAAACTATGTGGCGCTTTGGCTCTTTGGTTGAGTCATTATCGTTTTCCCTCTTTTTGGTTTGGTAGACATATCATTGACATAGAACACTTGATTCACATCCTTGGCAAGGACGAATGGTTCGTCTTTGTACCCAATATTACTAAGGTCTACTGTTGTCATTCCATACTCGTTGTCTACTGTTACCCTGCCTCCGGTCACCTTGACCCATTGGCACTTGAACAATGGGATCTTCAAAGTAGGTGCATATTCTAGTTCCCATATTTCATCTATGCGGCCATAATATGTCTGCTTATTCCCATTCGGGTCTGTGGCATCTATGCGGACACCACTGTTTTGGTTGGTACTCCTTTTATCTTGGGCTACTATGTAGAATATGTTCCCATTTATCTCGTACCCTTTGTATGTGACGATATGCCATGATGGTTGCATAGCCAATAAATACAGTTGCTCATGGATGCTCTCATCACCTTGACATTTTTTTCACAACCAACTGCCGAAAGTTTCTATGTGCTTATGCGTAATCCAAACTTCAGTCTTCCCTGGAAACTCGGATCGTAAGAGATCCTTATGTCTCAATATACGAATCTACCAAAGAGGAGTTCTGTAGAACTGTGTAGTGCGCTTTATTGAAATAATCATCCTCCATACCAATATATGTTTTCCTCCCTAGTGTCCCCTTTCCACTTAGTCTCCCATCATGTCTCGATTCAGGAACACCAATCGAGTCAAGGTCGGGAATAAAGTCAACATAGAACTCAATGACCTCTTCTATTCCATAGCCCTTGGCGATGCTTCCTTCTGGGCGAGCATGGTTGTGAACATATTTCTTTAGGACTCCCATGAATCTCTCTAAGGGGAACATGTTGTGTAGGAACACAGGACCGAGAATGAAAATCTCCTTAACTAGGTGAACTAGGAGGTGTGTCATGATATCAAAGAAGGAAGGAGGGAACATGATGAGGACATGGCACCTTCGGATACGAACAATGATTATAAGGTGCGCTCGTTCCTACATTTGCATTGTGGCTTTGATTATAATTCACTTGGTTCCACATGTACATATCACTATTTGATTGTAGGTTCAAATGTGTTTCATAATGGAAGTTCATCAAAGTTAAACTTTCGGTTCGTCGGCAGCCCGACAGTGCCTCATTGGGAAGGCCATAACTCATCCATCCGGAGTGCGATCGAGGCCAATGAGCACTTGATGGAAAGCTTGTTTGATAAGCTTTCAAATAGATCTAGTTCCATCTCAATATCACGTTAGCAAGGCCTCTAAATCACCAATATATTCTGTCGCTATTTCTGGTGGGAGCTACACTGTTGTCATGGGTTTGTTAGACATCCTTGGGACCCAGGCCCAAGTTGGAGCACGCCCCAAGGAGATGAAGAACACCTAAGAGATGGCCTTGGATGTCCTCCTCCTTGGCCACCACCTTAGGAGGCCAGCAAGGACATCCAAGCCAAGCCAGAGGCCCAGTCCAATCCGAGTTCGAGTCTGCCTCGGCCGTCAGGACCAGTCTGCAATAAAATGGACACCTAGGACGCATCCGAACTCCGTTTTCGATGATCCACATATGGATGGAAAGCTGATTTGATAAGGAAGCCAATCCAAGTGATTTCACGTCAAAAGCTGTTAGGAATCAATGGGAATCGTCGAAACAAGTCAGCATCCAGAATCTACCAGGGTGCTGCGACACCGTATTTTGGTCCGTTGGACCATGTATCGAGTTTGGGCCCATTAGGGGTGCGTCCAAGGGTCTTGCATGACCCTAGAGTCTTCATAAACAGCCTCTTCCCCTCCTTTAGGGTTCAGGTTTTGTTTTAGATCAATCGGTCATTGAACAGTCGCCATTGTCGGTTTGCAAGACCCCAACTTCGAGTGCTTAATCATTTATCTTGTTCTTGCTTGTGTTCTTCGATTCGCAGCAGGGATTAGCCTTCTTGGCGAGATCAATTGGATTGTGACACGGTTGATAACCAGAGGAGATGTGGTGCTAAGGTTATAGGGTTTGGGTCTTTGTGATTTGAAGCTGGATCGGTGTGTCGCTCTCCGAACAAATCGTTGTTTATCTTGAACCTGACGGAAGATCGGGATCCTCGTCTACATTAAGTGGTAATCAGAGCTTCAGGTATACCATCAAGTTCGCATCTTACCCTTAGTTCGAGTGTTTTTGCTTTTATCCTATAGTCCAATGCCATATTTGTTTCCTATCCTATAACCATCCGCGCCATAGCCTTTGCATGATTCAGTTTCAGAGTCCGCTTTGTTGAGTTTGTGTCCTAGGTCAAAGTCTTGTTGCTGGTTTAGATTGTGTTCTTTTCTAGTTTGTGTTGATACCTCCACCCGCCGCTATTCCGTATCACCATCGGTTTGAATCTTGTGTCCACTAAATCCTTGATTCGAGCAGCTTCCTTAAAACAGTCATAACTTTTGCATCCGAACTCGAAATGGGAAAAATTTTATATCTACGAAGAATGCCAGAAAATTTTAGATCTATTTCATCCCAGCGATGCTGGGTTCACAAAAATTAGATTTGCGAAATTTGATTAGGAAAATTGAGTTTTTGGGCCCATAAGTTTTGGTATGCTTTTTAGAGCACAGTCCTAATTTTCTATAGGCCACATCTTTTATTCAATTGAGCTCAAATTTTTTATGGTTTATTCTTGTGTGCTCCTTGTTGAGAAAAAATATCAAAAGAGCAAAAGCAAGAAAAAAAGATTGGACAAAAAAATAAAAGAAAAAAATAGTAAAAGGGAATAGAAGATATCGAAAAGGAGCACATAAGGAACACTCAATAACTCTATTGTTTGTGGTATCTTTTGCCTTGTTTATATCCGTTGCTACCTTTAATACTTATTTCCTTTCATCCTTGTTTCCTCTCTTGTTTATCACAACTGGTGATAGGAACACGTATAGGCCAGCAACTAGGACAAGTGCTCTGGACATTTATTTAATATTGCTGTCTGTCACTGACTTGTGTGCCACATATATATATTTGTTCTTTTTCGTGCCTCCCAAGCTCCACATATACTTCAGATCGGTACAGAAAAAGATCCTTGCAATCTTAGTGTCACACCCTCATAGGTATCATGAACCAGCCACCGGTTGTACCATCCACTGCTTTGCGTTGGTAAAAACCGTGTAAAAACTTGGTAAGACGTGTGAGAGTGCGATTCCACTGACCAATAAATACTTGATAGGGCATTTATTTTGATTGCTAACAATGCCAAACAACGAGTTTCTTTTTAAGTGTGAAATGCAGGACATCATGGATCGACTGACTACAAGGATGGATGAAATAATTGCAAAAGCGGTCACTAGAGCGTGCACACAACCTTCCTCCTCCGCTGCTACAACAACGTCATCACCGTCACCTCCCGCATGTACTACAGAGTTTGCACAGCGCGTGCTCAGTTCTCAAATGGAGAAGGCAAAGCAAAACCAGTTCAACAACTTGTTCCAAACATACTTTGTTATGAAGGAACGACGTTGTCGTGTTATGATTGATGGTGAGACTTGCAACAACCTTGCAAGCTTAGAGATGGTTGAGAAGCTTGGTCTGACCACACAGCCACATCCACATCCATATTACATGCAATGGGTAAATTCTTGGGATAAGATAAAGGTAACTGAAATTGCTCGTATTGAGTTTTCAATTGGTCTTTATAAGGACAGCGCAGAATTTGACATAGTACCTATGCAAGCATGTCAATTATTGCTAGGCAAGCCATGGATATCTGAAAATAATGTTTTGCACAACACAACTACTAATAAATATTTGCTCAGATATAATGGTAGAAAAATTACTTTTATACCTATGACTACTACTAAAATTTTAAGAGAAGATCTCATGAGAGCAGAGAGAAGAAAAAATGAGCCTTTTAGAAAAGAATGGGCTATTTCAGATGTTACAATACTGTCATCTAAATCTGAATTTTTACAAAATGGAGATAGTGCTTTGCCTCTTGTTGGAACTAATATTTTGCAGCATGTATCCCAAAAAGAGGACAAGGTGACTGAGAAAGAATAGGTAAATGTATCAGGTAAGAGCTCTCTTGATGTGCTGATTTTTTCCACCAATGATGCTAATAATTCTATACTAAAATCTTCTATTGATTTACCTTTGACACATGGCAAATGTTCTACTGATCTTTGCAATAGAGAAGAGTTGTGTGATAGTGATATGATTATTAATGTGCCGCAACCAGTGAATGAGAATGATTCTTTTATTTTGGAACAAAAAACTTGTGCTAAAAATAAACAATTGCTTCCAGTTGCCACTGAACAAGATGAACTAAAATTGTTGTCTTCTCTAAATACTTTGGGGTATATTGAGTTTGAGACACTATGTGCTCTGAGTAGTTTGGAGGAGAAATTTAATTGTGCAGGATTGCCATGGTTATCTAGATGTACATGTCACTTTATTGGCAAATATAATTGTAAAGGAGAGTATATGGTGCATCGTGTCTATATTTGTTCAACTCTAAAATCTCCTTTCATTGAGCAAAAATATGATCAACTAGAGGGCACCAATAGCGATAATGTTGTCATGTCGAAATCCCCAAGTTTTGTAATGAGGCAACAGGTTAAATTTCAAGAAGGGGAGCAATGTTGGCTACTACCGACAACTTGTCCACCAGCTAAGCTCAAACCGAGGACGGTTTGTTGTCAAGAAGGGGAGGATGATGAGGACATGGCACCTTCGGATACGAACAATGATTATAAGGTGCGCTCGTTCCTACATTTGCATAGTGGCTTTGGTTATAATTCACTTGGTTCCACATGTACATGTCACTATTTGATTGTAGGTTCAAATGTGTTTCATAATGGAAGTTCATCAAAGTTGAACTTTTGGTTCGTCGGCAGCCCGACAGTGCCTCATTGGGAAGGCCATAACTCATCCATCCGAAGTGTGATCAAGGTTAATGAGCACTTGATGGAAAGCTTGTTTGATAAGCTTTCAAATAGATTTGGTTCCATCTCAATATCACGTCGGCAAGGCCTCAAAATCACCAATATATTCTGTCGCTATTTCTGGCGGGAGCTACACTGTCGTCATGGGCTTGTTAGACATCCTTGGGACCCAGGCCCAAGTTGGAGCACATCCCAAGAAGATGGAGAATGCCTAAGAGATGGCCTTGGACGTCCTCCTCCTTGGCCACCACCTTAGGAGGCTAGCAAGGACGTCCAAGCCAAGCCAGAGGCCCAGTCCAATCCGAGTTCGAGTCTGCCTCGTTCGTCAGGACCAGTTTGCAATAAAACGGACGCCCAGGACGTATCCGAACTCTGTTTTCGATGATCCATATATGGATGGAAAGATAATTTGATAAGGAAGCCAATCCAAGTGGTTTCACATCAAAAGCTATTCGGAATCAACGGGAATCATCGAAACAAGTCAGCATCCAGAATCTGCCAGGGTGCTGCGACACCGTCTTTTGGTCCGTTGGACCATGTATCGAGTTTGGGCCTATTAGGGGCGCGTCCAGGGGTCTTGTATGACCCTAAAGTCTTCATAAACAGCCTCCGCCCCTCCTTTAGGGTTCAGGTTTTGTTTTAGATCAATCTTTCATTGAACAGTCGCCGTTATCGGTTTGCAAGACCCCAACTTCGAGTGCTTAATCATTCATCTACAATTGTCACTTCAATTGAGTTGCTTTTTATCTTGTTCTTGCTTGTGTTCTTCGATTCGCAGCAGGGATTAGCCTTCTTGGTGAGGTCAACCGGATTGTGATATGGTTGATAACCAGAGGAGACGTGGTGCTAAGGTTGCAGGGTTTGGGTCTTTGTGATTTGAAGCCGGATCGGTGTGTCGCTCTCCGAACAAATCGTTGTTTATCTTGAACTTGACGGAAGATCAGGATCCTCGTCTACATTAGAACACCAACTCAAAGCTAACGAGACATTGAACTACATCATTCTATAGTTTAGCTAGATCAGTTGGATCAATTGCCTTCTGAGAAATTGCATTGAGGAATGCACATAGCTTCACGGTGGCTAGACGTACATTTGGAGGTAGAATTTCTCTTAATGCAACTGGAAGTAATTGCGTCATGAGAACGTGATAGTCATGGGACTTTAAGTTACAGAATTTCTTCTCTAGCACATTTATAATACCCTTTATATTCGAGGAGAATCCAGATGGTACCTTGATGTTGTTTAAGCATTCAAACATGATTTCCTTCTCCTCTTTGCTTAGAGTGTAGCTGGCAGGACGTAAGTAATGGCGTCCATCATCGTCTTCTCTGGATGCAGGTTGTCTCTTTCTCTCAAACAACATAGGTCCTGTCATGCTTCAAATGTGTCCTTAGGCTTTTCATACACACCCATGAAGCCTAGCAGGTTCATACAAAGATTCTTTGTTAGGTGCATCACGTTGATCGAGCTGCGGACCTCTAGGACTTGCCAATAGGGTAGGTCCCAAAATATGGACTTCTTCTTCCACATGGGTGTGTGACCGTCAGCGTCGTTTAGAACAGGTTGACTGCCATGTCCTTTTCCAAAGACGACTTTCACATCATTGACCATATCGAGTACATCCTCACCGGTTCGGTTGCGAGGCTTGGTCAGGTGGTCTGCCTTCCCTTTAAAATGCTTGCCTTTCTTTCTTACGGGGTGATTTGCAGGAAGAAATCGATGATGGCCAAGGTACACGACCTTTCGACATTTTTTCAAGAATACACCTCTAATATCACCGAAGCAGTGTGTGCATGCATTATATCCCTTGTTTGACTATACTAAAAGATTACTTAGAGCAGACCAATCATTGATTGTTACGAACAATAATGCTCGCAGATCAAAGTGTTCCTGTTTGTACTCATCCCACACACGTACACCTTCTTTATTCCACAAAATGAGAAGTTCATCAATAAGTGGTCTCAGGTACACATCGATGTCATTGCTAGGTTGCTTCGGGCCTTGGATGAGCACAGGCATCATAATAAACTTCCGCTTCATGCATAACCAAGGAGGAAGATTGTAGATACTTAGAGTAATAGGCCAAGTGCTATGACTACTGTTTTGCTCTCCAAAAGGATTGATACCATCTGTACTTAAAGCAAACCTTAAGTTTCTTGCGTCATTTGCAAACTCCAGGAATTCTCTGTCAATTGCTCTCCACTGGGAACCATCAGCAGGGTGTCTCAACATATTGTCTACCTTACGGTCTTCTTTGTGCCATCGCAACAATTTTGCATGTTCTTTGTGTCTGAACAGACGTTTCAAGCGTGGTATTATAGGAGCATACCACATAACCTTGGCAGGGATTTTCTTCCGCGGACGTTCGCCCTCAACATCACCAGGGTCATCTCGCCTGATCTTATACCGCGACGCATGGCATACTGGGCATGCATCCAATTTCTCGTACTCTTTGCCATGGTATAGGATGCAGTCATTAGGACATGCATGTATCTTCTCGATTTCTAGCCCCATAGGACAGACAACTTGTTTTGCTTCGTAGGTAGTGGCGGGTAATTCATTGTCCTTCAGAAGCATCTTCTTTTGGATTTTTAGTAACTCTCCAAATCCCTTGTCAGATACACCATTCTTTGCCTTCCATTGCAGCAATTCTAGTGTGGTTCCTAACTTTTTCTGCCCTGCATCACAAGTTGGGTACAACAATTTCTTGTGATCTTCTAGCATCCACTCGAACTTGATCTTCTCCTTTTCACTTTCACATTCTCTTTGTACGTCACGAATGACCTGACAAAGATCATCAGCAGGCTCATCTTCTGTGGCTACCTCTTCTTCAGCTTCTCCCATTGTAGTATCATTGAAGCATGCACCATCGGGAATAATATCATTGTCGTCCCATTGTTCTTCTTCACCTTCTTCCATTACAACGTCGGTTTCTCCATGCTTCGTCCAACAAATATAGTTTGGCATGAAACCTGACTTGAACAAGTGTGAATGAAGAGTCCTTGAGCAAGGATATTCCACCGTATTCTTACATATGGCACATGGGCAGCACATGAAACCGTCGCGTTTGTTTGCCTCGGCCGCACGTAACAAAGAATGTACGCCGTCAATAAACTCTTGGGAGCGGCAATCAGCATTGTACATCCAATGCTGGCTCATCTGCATTACATGATATAAATACCATATTAAAACCTAGATCATAATTAATTATTTATACAACATGCGTGCCACCACAAAAGGTACAAATTTATGAAAGCATCGCTACAATGTAGACAATCCCAACTACCACTAAAAGAACTAAAGCTAAAATACATTTTAGGAGCACAAGGATTTCGCGACCAATCTCAACTAAAACAGACAGATCCCCCGATTATGCAACATCTTTGGGCTTCTTCGGCTGGATCACTGCCTCATTAGCCGTCGTATCTGCCTGTTGTGAAAGATATTTTTGCATGAGTTCAACATACTCTTCCTCCTAGTAGAAGCCTGAACATCGTCCACTGCCATCCCACTGAAATTAAAACAAAAAATTAGAACTTTAATCACAACCATCATGAAAATAGGTATAAACTAACCATAATCATAAAATATGATAAAATAACTCACATTGCGATCCAGACACTTGTAGAAGATATGACCATTGTTGGGACCCTCCTTCTTCACTCGGTACTCCATCACAATCTTCGTCTCATCACGACACTTGCCGCATGGAATGAGAGGGAGGCCCAACCTAAGTCGCTTTGGAAACCCATGAGAGGCCGAGGACCCGGAAGCAGTTGCCATCTACTCTCTATACTCATTTTTTAATACACTATAAATTTCTCATTTTATAAACAAATAAAATTAAAAAACTATAAAATTATCTATATCTCTAAACAATGAAGTGTGCTATGCATGCTAGAAATAAAAAGTGAATACTAGTTTTAAATACCTACTTTAACCTTTCTTCATCCAAATATGCAAACTATAAGTTATTTTGAGCTCAAATTGTTTACAAATAAAAAAACACCATAAAAAGAATATATATATAGTGAACAATATGAGATAAGCCAATGATGAAAAATGAGAGTATGAGATTGGTAACCTTTACAACTGAAGAATCGATGGAGGAATCGAAGAAATCGACGGAGAAATCGAAGAATGGATGGAGGAACAATAGAGGGAGGAAGCAAGAATACTAGTGCAGTGAGCTTGAAAATGTGCTGAGCTCGGGCTCGGGGAGGAAGAAGGAGATGGCCAGGATATAAAGGGGGGACCTTTAGTCCCGGTTGGTGGCTCCAACTAGGACTAAAGGTAACTTTCCAACCCCCGACGCAGCCACGACCCGGGAGTAGACCTTTACTCCTGGTTGGAGGCACCAACCAGGAGTAAAAGTCTACCTTTAGTCCCGGTTGGTGGTTCCAACCGGGACTAAAGGTCCCTGCCACCTCTATCTGGCGCAGTAGCCGTTGGGCACGGACCTTTAGTCCCGGTTGGTGGCTCCAACCGAGACTAAAGGTCTCTCTAGTCCCAGGCGCAAAAAATGTCGGGACTAGAGCCCATTTTGGTCGAGGATCAAAGGTCTGTTCTCTACTAGTGGGATACAGCTAAACAAGCCTTTTAACGGAGGGATTTATTAAATTGTGAAATAAAATGTTTACTCGATCATACCATTATGCCCCACATGTAGGTTGGCCCGATGTTTTTATGACGAGGGGCGGAAAGGACGGTCGATGAACAATGAGAGTCATTTGTGTGCGGGGCAACGGTTCTTATTTACCTGTGTGGTCGGATTCAACATCAATTTGAATGAATCTAAAAAAATTTGGAGTCTTTGTTCAAATTCGGAAAGAGGCTTCGAGAACGTAAACGTGTATTTGGGGACAACATGGATGATGTGGAGTATAACCAAGGCCCCAACATCCACTCTATACATGCTATAGTACTGCAGGGGCTGACCCACTCTTTAGGTGAGGTGGGGTGGCCGCCCTAGCTACCTTTCAGCAAACCTCATAAACTCTATTTGACTGTAGCTGTGACCGCTATTGCTATAGTATTTTGTGAGTGCAGAAACAACAGCTGTCGATGTCGCTGTCACAACCATTTTGCTCTTCTCACATATTAGTGTAGAAAAAGCGGCTCTCTCTTCCCCTTGTCTCCATCACCATGTTTGGCAGAGCTCGGTCACTTGGCAGGAAGAGGTAGTTTTTTGTCCTCAAGAGCATGTGCCCCGGTACACATTACCATTGGATGTCCCATGCACATCACTAGTGTAGCATGCACTCGACCGCACTTCTCGATTTGTAAGCATGGAGTCTCCTGTGAGATATCAGATATGCATGACAGGTGAGTGGCAAACCATAGCCTCTAGGACGGGTGCTTGGTGTGCTAGGCAAAGGGACTGCACCACGCGGAGATGTTCTACGAAA
The DNA here is from genome assembly GCF_019320115.1 of Miscanthus floridulus. NCBI lineage: Eukaryota > Viridiplantae > Streptophyta > Magnoliopsida > Poales > Poaceae > Miscanthus > Miscanthus floridulus. Next base: position 116,601,925 of record NC_089584.1, read on the forward strand.
ACAGTCGTCTCATATACCACTCCAATGGGGCAGTTGTAGGTCGATGGCGGCGAAGAAGGCGGCAGCGGCCATGGCTCCCATAGTCCACAGTTCACCATTGCGGAGACATGCATGTCTCTCTTTTTTGTTGCTCATTAGTCCTCTATGCGACTAGGGATGGATCTAGATGTCGGGCGTTGGCGCTATGGAGCCAGCCCCCATCGTCCCTTCTAGAAATTGTAGCCATGGATGTGTTGTTTCGTGTGTATAGGAGGGGCTGGAGAAATTTTAGCCCCTCACGGTTCCCCCCGCCGACGCTTCTGACTCGCGACCCACCGCCATGCGTCTCGCGTCAAAATTACTACTAGTCAATACTGGGGGTGGGGTTATAATGCAATAGTCAAATTCAGAGGTACTACAACATAGGAGTAGAGGAGTAGCAGTAATATCATCAATCATCTGGAAGACCGTGTCGAATCCGCGAGTCCTAGGATGCTAGCTAGCGTCTAGCGAGCCGCCTCCTAGCTGTGAAATTTGAATTTGTCAGTTCAGCTGTGAGCCTGTGACGGTAGTGCTGGCCTTTTCCAGTCATTGAGCGAGGAATAATGTTGTATATGTCAAACATAATTTATATCTCAATGCTAACCAGCTAGCTGATGTCATCGCTTAATGAAGTTTTGTTATTTCACCTTGTGATAAAAGTCGATCTTGTATGGTAGGCATAGGCATGTTTGCTTGTCTCTTAGGCTGGCCTGGCGCGGGCAGAACCCTAAGGCCTAAGCATCCAATTTTGAGTGCCTAGTGCCTGGGACGGTACGTCTAAGTGAAACGCTAGCCTGCAGCTCTTGTTTGTTAGCTGCTACCTTGTGTAAACATGGGAGGACGGCGCCGAAAAAGGCTCCCTGCTATGATACTATAGCTGCTATAGGTGCGGGCACCGCACGGCTCACCTGTAGCACTGTAGACACATGCAGAGGCCGGTGTAGAGTCAGCCCTGTATGTTATCTAGTTCCTGCAGCAGTATGACAGCTGTACTAGGACTAGAAGGATAGAGTTGTATAAATCGGTTGCCATGACAACTCAGTAAAGAGAGTTTAAATTTGCCATCTCCTCATGTAGGGCTTCGGCCAACGCTGATGTCTTGTACTGTGTGTGTATGCTCTGTTCTCCCTTCTTCTTCTAGTTCTAGCTATAGTGTGTGGGGACGAACAACGCTTGTTTGTGGTCGGCATGGCTAGTGGGTGCTTGGCAATACTAGTGGGTGCTCGACAAGACTGATGAGTGGTTCACTCACCTGAGCCGGTGATCCTATGGGCGACAAGTGGTATCGGAGCCGTTCGAGTGACATCGCTGGACTAACCGCTGGCGACGACAAATGGTTCGGAGATGGGCGACAGCAGTGGCACTGCTGTGGCCGCCCAGCCACGACCGGAGATCATTGTTCGCACGGTGTGGGAGGTCAGTGGCACTAGTTGGCTAACACTGACTCGCACCAACTATGGGGAGTGGTCGGTGACCATGAAGGTCAAGCTCAGAGCCCGACGGCTCTGGAATGTTGTTGACAAGGGCACCGACAATGAGAAAGATGATATGTCAGTGTTGGAGGCTATCCTCACCGCTATACCGATGGAGTACAGGGAGCCGTTGGGGGAGAAAAGCTCTGCTAAGGAGACGTGGGAGGCTACTGCGATGATGCGCGTCGGTTTCGACCGCGCAAAGAAGGCGACGACCTAGCTTCTGAAGGAGGAGTACGCCAACCTCAAGTTCAAGGATGGTGAAATGGTGGAGGACTTCTCCCTCTGCCTGTAGACGCTCATCAGCAAGCTGAAGAGCCACGGCGTCACCATTGATGAAGAGGAGGCGGTCTCTAAGAACCTCCACTCCGTGCCGGCAAAGTACATCCAGATCGCTCTCTCCATAAAGACGATGTTGGACTTTTCCACCCTCACTATTGAGGATGTGACAGGCCATCTACAGGCAGTGGACGAGCGCCTAGAGTAGGCAACAACAATGAAGGACAGCGGCAAACTGCTGCTAACAGAGGAGGAGTGGGCTGCTCAGAGGAGCTTCGAGAAGGTAGCCTGCTCCAGCCATGGTAGCGATGGCTAGCGCCGCGATAGGGCTTCTTTGGAGAAGAAGAAGCAGGTCGACCCCAATGCCTGTCGATGCTGTGGGAAGATGGGCATTGGACACGGGAGTGCCCAAACTACAAGCAGGAGAAGAAGGTTGAGGCTCATCTGGCACAAGCCGATGATGAGGATGAGGCCACTATCCTGATGATGACATTCTGTGCACTGCACGACATCGAGGCAGAGGAGAAGGTGGAGGTGATGGTGGTGGAAGGGTCTGGGAAGGCCTTGAAGGCTGTCAACATCGACGAACCATGCTCCCAAGTTCACCTTGGACATGGGGGCCCCGACCTGGAGCAGCGGTGGTATCTGCACTCCGGTGCCAGCAACCACATGACGGGCTCCAAGGAAGCCTTCTCCGAGCTCGACGATGATGTTTCTGGTACAATGAAGTTTGGTGATGGCTCATAGGAGGTAATCCAAGAGCGCGACACCATCATCTTCAGGTGCTAGAATGAGGAGCACCATGTGCTAACGGATGTATATTACATCCCGTAGCTATGCTCGAGCATCATCAGCATTGGCCAGCTGGATGAGCGCGGTAGCGAGGTACTGATCAAGGATGGTATCCTGAGGATTAGGGACCAGGAGCAGAGACTTCTTGCCAAGGTGAAGAGGTCCTAGATCTAGTTGTACCTGCTCGACCTAAAGGTGGAGCAGCCGGTGTGCCTAGCGACAAGGCACACCGAGGAGCCGTGGCTGTGGCATGCCCGGTTCAGACATCTTAGCTTCAACATGCTTGGTCGGTTGGAGAAGATGGTCTGAGGGCTACCCCACATCGTGCATGGAGGTGAGCTATGTGATAGCTGCCTGGCCAAGAAGCAGAGAAGGTTGTCATGCCCAAAGGTGGCCAAGTATCGCGTGTTGGATGCTCTGGAGCTCGTCCATGGCGATCTCTGCGGGCCGATCACGTCTACTTTAGGCAGTGGTCGGTGGTACTTCCTCCCACTCATAGATGATTGCAATCGCTACATGTGGCTACAACTCCTGATGAGCAAGGACGAAGCGGCAGCGGTGATCAAGAAGTTCAAGACACGCGTGGAGGCCAAGAGCAGCAAGAAGTTCCGCACGCTGAGGACTGATCGCGGTGGTGAATTCACATCGGTGGAGTTCGCTGCATACTATGCAGAATAGGGTGTGGTGCAACACCACACCGCGCTGTATTCGCCACAACAGAATGGCATGGTGGAGCGACGGAACCAGACGGTGGTCGACATGGCTCGTTCCATGATGAAGGCCAAAGGAATATTGGCAAGGTTCTAGGGTGAGGTGGTGACCACTGTGGTGTTCATCCTCAACCGTGCTCCCACCATGGCCCTAGTGGGCAAGACGCTGTTCGAGGCTTGGTATGGGTAGAAGCCAAGCGTGTCTTTCCTCTAGACATTCGGCTGCATTGGCCCCGTCAGGAAGACAAAGCTGAACCTCACCAAGCTAGAGGACAAGAGCACACCCATGGTGTTCCTAGGCTACACGGAGGGTACCAAGGCATACCGGCTCTACTACCCATGAGGAGACAATGTGCTTGTCTCATGTGACGTCGTGTTCGACGAGAAGGCAGCTTAGGACTAGAGCAGTCCAAGCATGAGGGAAGCTGGCGGCTTCACCAACACTTTCATCGTCAAGCACTTGGTCATCCACGGTGGTGGAGATGCTAGGGAAGAGGTGTTGACCCCTCTAGGAGGAGCACCGAGCACTCCAGCGATAGAGCCAAGCACTCCTAGGGTAGTGCCGAGCACTTCGGGAGGGATGCCGAGCACTCCTGGAGGGATGTCGAGCACGCCAGGAGTGGTGCTAGGAGGTTCTACATTGGCGGTGACCACTATAGGATGGGTGCTGAGCACTCCCATGGTGGAGCCAAGATGTCTTGCAGTGGTGCCGACCACTCCAAGACTGAGGCTGGGCACTCCTACAGTGTTCCTGAACACTACAGGAGTTATGACAAGAAGTCTAGAAGTAGTGCCGAGCACTGTAACTAGGGTGCCGAGCACTCCAGGTGCTGCGCCGAGCACTCTAGTGGAACAGGGAACTCCATCAACACCGATCAAGTTCGCCTCACCTACAAGTGACATCACTAAGTTCGTGGATGCCTTCCACGAAGGTGAGGAGGTGTGGTTCCACAGGCTGGACGACATCGTCGGTGGCACAGGTCCCTCAGGCTTGGCGGGTAGGCTGCTCAATGACCTAGAGCTACTACTTGTCAGTGCTGAGGAACCACCCACATTCGCGCTAGCCGAGCGTGATGGAAACTGGCGACGGGCGATGCTGGAGGAGATGAAGACGATCGAGGAAAACAAGACTTGGAAACTCGTCGATCCACCTCCAGGATGCCATCTAATCAGCCTAAAGTGGGTGTATAAGGTAAAGCAAGACGAGCACGATGCCGTTGTCAAGTACAAGGCGTGCCTCGTGGCTCGAGGCTTTATACAACATGAGTGCATCAACTTCAAGGAAGTCTTTGCATTGGTAGCGTGCATGGAGCCGGTCCATTTGCTACTTGCTTTGGCAGCAGCAAAGGACTGGCACGTCCATCACTTGGATGTTAAATCAACCTTCCTCAATGACGAGCTAGCAAAAATGGTCTTCGTTAGGCAACCTCCAGGCTTCGCCATCAAGGGAGAGAAGCACAGGGTGCTCCGACTACGCAAGGCGCTCTATGGGCTGCGGCAGGCCCCTCGAGCATGGAACGCCAAGCTTGACACCACACTAGGCGAGCTTGGGTTTTAGCGGTGCGCAACCGAGCACGTGCTCTACACATGGCGATGGGGGAAGGAGGAGCTCATCGTCGGCGTGTATGTGGATGACTTGATTGTCACCGGCGTGCATGCAGAGGAAATCGATAGCTTCAAGCATGAGATGGCAGCTCATTTTTGAATGAGTGATCTCGGGGTGCTCACCTACTACCTTGGCATCGAGGTGAGATTGGGGAGGGAGGCATTCACGCTCGGTCAGAGCACATACGCCTCGAAGCTATTGCAGCGGAGTTGCATGGCTGAGTGCAAGCCATGTGTGACTCCAATGGAGGAGCGGCTGAAGCTGACGATGGCCAGTACCGTGGCGAAGGTGGATGCAACACTCTACTAGAGCATCATTGGTGGTCTACGCTACCTAGTCTACACGAGGCCGAACATTACGTTTGCCGTGGGCTACGTCAGTCGCTTCACGGAGGATGCTTGAAAGGATCACTGGGCTGTAGTAAAGCGGCTACTACGCTACATTAAGGGGACGATGGATCATGGGGTCATCTTCCCCAAGACCAATGGGAGTAGGCTGTAGCTCACTATGTTCAGTGATGTAGACATGGCGGGGGACATCGATGGAGGATGGAGCACCTTTGGCGTGCTCGTCTTCCTCAGGTCGGCTCTAATATCATGGCTGTCGCTAAAATGGAAGGTGGTGGCGCTTTCTATGTGCGAGGCAGAGTACGTAGCGGCGGCCACAACGACGTGCCAAGTTGTGTGGCTGTGCTGGCTACTGGGCGAGCTGACCGGCATGGAAGCTCACCTACCAGCACTGATAGTGGACAACCAGCCCACCATCGCCCTAGCGAAGAATCTAGTTCTGCATGATCGGAGCAACCACATCGACGTGAAGTTCCACTTCCTCAGGGACTGTGTCGATGGAGGGCAGATTGTCATCGAGTTCGTCGAAACTGGTTGGCAACTCGTGGACGTCCTCACCAAGTCGCTCGGACGTCTTCGACTCACAGAGCTAAAGGAGATGATCGGCATGGAGGCGGTACAAGGGTTATGTCGGTGCAGAAAGTGACCAACTAGTGAATATTTGTAGTTTTGTCGTACGTTGTGATCGGAGGTGGCCTAGCACTCAATGACACAGGATTTATACTGGTTCAGGTAACGTGCCCTACGTCTAGTTTGGGCCGGTTAATGACTTTGTTCTTGAGCCTAGGTGCTCGAAGCTTGTAGTGGGGTTACAAATGAGAAGGAGGAAGAAGGGGTGTACAAGAGGTCCGGTCGGCTCCGGTCGGAAGGGCCGAGAGCGATGGGAGCTGCACTATGAGTAAGTGTTCAAGCATGTGCTTGGAGTCTAAACCTGATGGTTCTATGGTTGTGAGCTAGTGAACTTGATCGGTGCTTGTTATCTTCAAGAAGGGCTCTCCTTTTGTTGGAAGGGGCGCGTCCCCTTTTATAGATAAAGGGGATGGCTTTACAAGTGAGAGGGTGAGGGTACGTATGATACCGAGCCTTGTTGCCCATGCCTACTAAGCCTTGTTGCCCAAGCCGACGGGTACAAGATAATGGTAGGTGCCTACAACACTATTGATGTCACTATAGAATGTCAGATGCATGCGGGAGGTCGTGTTGCCTTTTTCAGGGATGGTAGATGTCGGTACCTGCAAATACTGTTTGATGCCTAAAGGCATGTGAGGAGTCTCACTATGTTCACCCGGGGCCTTACCGTATGGGAGTTTTTAGCGGTGCCTACAATATTGTTTGTGTTAGGGTGGCTGCAGAGTACTATTCTGTGCAGGGTATGGTCCTTGGTACAGTGGTGTTGACTTGTGAGCCTTGTCTTGCTTTTCTCCGCACGTCTCCTGGTTCCTACCGAGCGGGCATCCTCGGTCAGATGGCTCTAGTCGGCTCTGAGTGCGCCGGTCAGAGAAGAGCGGTGAGCAGGGTTCCTACGAACCCGGGTTGGAGACGCGGGGTTAGAGTCAGAAGTAGTGTTTTGGGCCAGGCCTTCCGATAGGAGAGGCCGTTCGAAGGCGGCTGGAGTCGAAGTGAACGCTCTGGTCAGAGAGGTGGGCCGAAGTAGTCGACGAGCGGGCGTTGTTCCTCTTTGGCCAGACCTTCCGGTCAGTGACTAGGCCACCCTTCCGGCCTATCGTTTTAGACTCTTGGGCCAACCCTTAGTGTGGAAGCCAGTCCTCGAGGGACCCCGGGTCTTATGAACCCGACAGGAGCCCCCGAGCCCCCGGGTGATTCGGGTAGAATCATCCGGGGGATTTTTGTCTTATCGGCGAGTGCACACGAGCACACCTACGGGTGTAGCCCTCGAGCCCTCGGGCGGTATGGGCAGAACCGTCTAGGGTTTCCTATGTTGTCAGTGGGGGAGTTTTTTTCATTTGAGACAGAGTTTTGTCGACCAAGGCGTCGTTGTGCAGCCAAGGCGGTTTTTAGTCATTTTGAGAGATTGGGTGAGAGGGAGATCGTGGATCCTAGCATCGGTGCACGTCGTGGATCGAGCGAGGGAGTTAGTCAAGGGTTTTGGATGAGATAGAGCTCACTGATCCTGGCGTTGATGCGCACCGTGGGATTGGGTGAGGCAGTTAGATTTTGACGAGACAAAGCTCACTGATCCTCGCGTCGATGCGCACTGTGGGATTGGGTGAGGCAGTTAGTTTTGGACGAGACAGAGCTCACTGATCCTAGCGTCGATGCGCGCTGTGGGATCGGGTGAGTTTTGTCGCTTGTCCTGATCACTCAAGCTCGAGTGACGCACTCGATGAGTTCGCTAACGGGTGTGATCGAGTGGAATCCAGGTCCATCGTTCATGATAGGGTCGGCATAGCCCCCTTGTGACATTCCACTACTCCTTTACCTGCAACCCGACAGATGCCTAGGTCATTCTAGAGACCGACCTGGGTGGCCTAACGGCCTCCCCTCGATGGAGATTCTGTGGATTTGGCGAGAGGTTTAGGATCGAACGAGAAGGTTGAGATGACTCGATCTACCAGACCGAGCGAGGGTTGCACGGGGCTCATCTATGTTTTTCTCCCCTAGCTCTGTTGGTTGCTCATGTCGAATGAGGCAACCGCCGCTTCGTGACGCAACACAGAACATTGTGATGCATTTCGCTGCACGTGTGATGCTTAGTTCCCAAGCCCCCGGGCGGTTTAGGGCTCGAATCATCTAGGAGGTTTGGGCGTATGGAATGAGTGCGCGCATGGATGTATGAAATGATTGTAAGGAAATAGAGGGGGTTGGTAGTGCTCACCTTGATAGCTTGAGTGATGGGGTTCAGAGAGCTTCAGTCAGAAATGTCCGATAGGACCCGTGCTCGTCGTTCATGATGGAGTCGGCGTGGCCTATATGGGGTGTCCCTTTGCTCCTTACCTATCTCTTGGTGTCTATCCTGAGTGATTCGATCGACTCAGGGGGCCCGATGGTTTTTCCCGGCGGAGATCTCGCTTTGGGTCTTTCCACGTCTAGCCTAGGGAAGCCAGGGGTTGCCCGCGTGCGGTGGTGCTTTGGTTCCTGCGCCTGGCGTGCGGTAGTGGTTGGTCATGTGGTAGTGGTGGGCCATGCCTAGGCCATGTCCCGTCTGATCAAGAGCCATTCCATCGGGCAGGGCACGTCTCATCGGTCAAGATGCATCTCATCTACATTAAATGGGAAAGAGAGAGAGTTCCTCGCTCCGCCATTCTGCCTTCTCCTGATCGGCGTGCCCTTCCCTAACTACCGTTCCCTTTTCCTTAAGTAGGAGAGGGGAAAGGGTTTTCGACACATTCTTTTGCCTCTTCCTCATCTGTCGCCGTCTTTTCTCTTCCTTCTTGTTGTGAGCGTTCCTAAGAGCCATGGTGGTTTCTAGGAAAGAAAGGGGAGAGAGCGAGGGAGAAGAAGAAGAACTCACCAATCCTTCTACGATCCTTTAGCAAAATGTCAGACTAGAAGTCGTCCACCATGAGGGAGTCGGTGTTGAAGGCCTTTGTTGGGAAGGGGCTTCTGCCGCCGAAGGAGGTGGTGCACTAGAGGGTTCCCGGGAGGGAGGAGTTCCTACAACCCTGGCCCGATGAGGTGGTTTTGTTTCTCACCTTCCATGAGCAGGGGTTAGGGTACCCCATGCACTAGTTCCTGCGCGGGCTCCTCAATGAGTTGGGTCTAGAGCTGCAGCACCTTAATCCAATGGGGGTGCTACACATTGCCGGTTTTGTTACCGTCTATGAGGCTTTCCTTAGGATGGAGCCGCACACGGATTTCTTCCGACGTCTCTTCTCTAGGAGAGCCCTGACGGTGGGGAACCCGGTCGAGATCACGCCAGTGGGGGGTTTTGCCCTACAGAGGAAGCCGAGCGCGGGAGGCTCGTATCCTACGTACCTCCCCTGTGACTCCAACCGGGGGTGGCATGGGGTGTGGTTTTATATCAGGAATCTGGTGACGGCACCATTCCCGGCGTTCACCGATGGGAGGCCGGAGAAGCGGGACAGCTGGTCATGGGGTTGCGCCCATAAGGAGAAGCATAAGGTGGGGGTCATCGAGGAGGAGCTCTGGAAGCATGTGAAGCACGGCCTTGATGGGGTGCGGGTGTTCCACACCCTGTACCATCGCCGGGTCATGCCATTGGCGGAGAGGACGTGGCCGATGTGGTTGTATAGCGGCCCGTCGAACCTAGACCGTGCATCACCAGAGGATCTACCGGACGACGAGGTCTTGAGTCGCCTTGGCTAGGTGCTGTAGCTAAATCCCAAAGAGAGGGTTGAAGAGAAGCCCATGCCTTTCAACTCCTCGATCGTGTCCAGCCTGGTATGCTCCCTTCTCTTTAGTCCGCACTTCTTCCTCTGCTTTTCCTATTTTTTGATTAGGAGCCACGCGTTCCGCAGGGGCTTGGAAACTACAAGTCTCGGCCACACCTCCCCAAGGGTCCAGAGGGCATGGCCTGGCAGGCCACTTAGAAGGAGGCGGTAGACGCGAGGAAGAAGAAGAAGGCCGAGGTGGCCCACCGAAAGTACACGAAGGAGAAGGAGGTTACCCGACGTGTGAAGGCCGGCGAGAGAAAGAGAGACGTCGAGTCCGAGCTCGAGTTGGAGGATCCCATGGATGTGGACGACATGGTTTTCTCCGAGGAGGAGGAAAGTTGGGAGGTTGTTGTGACCTCGGCGGAGCGTCACGGCCCCACGGCGATGTCCGTTGAGGATGAGCGGGAGGCCACACGGCGGCTTCCGCGCCGAGGAAGCACACGGCGAGTGCGGACGCTATTGGTGAACGGGCGGTAAAGCGAACGCAGTCACCGCGCCCTTTGGTGGTGTCGTCGGTCCCATCGCCGCCTATGGCGGACGCGACCGAGCTAGCCGGGTGATCCGTGGGGTGGACTGGCACTTGTGCGTCGCTGGGACCGGCAACGACGCGTGACTCACAGCCAAGGGTGGGCCCGCCTATCGTGGATGCGGTCAAGCAAGCTAGGCAGTCTGAGGAGTAGACTAGCGCTTGCCCATCACGCGACTCACGGCCGGAGGATGCCCCACCCCCTGCTCCGGTCGGGGAGTCTCGTGCCGAGGGCCAGGGCAACCGACAGGTTGGGAAGGAGCCGGTTGGGATGACTCTGCCCTCGGCCGAAGCAAGGGGGCGTGGGTCATAGCCTAGGAGCGGCCCATGCCCTACATGCCTGTTGACGCTGGGTCTTACCTTCAGAGTCATACCACTCACCACCCGGTATGTTCTCTTTTGTTTCTTTTCAATCTTTTGATGTTGAGTTTTTTTGGAGTATGACTTACATGCGCCCTCTGTTAGTGGCCGGACGATGACGGGGTTGAGCATCGCCCCAACTCTCATGTAGGAGGCATGGAGGCCCACCTTGCGGCGTGTCGCGATGAGCGATGGGGGGAACAAGGTGGCGGCGGTGAGCCCTTTCCTTCTAGGGGTAGTTGCTGCTCTAGTAACAGCGGTGACCTCGATATTGGTGGCAATTCTGGTGGAGGTTGTGCTGGAAGTAACCCTCATGGCCCCTCCTCCACCGGCCACGACAGAAGAGGAGAGGGAGACTGAGCTCCCCGCCTCACCGGGCGGAGGGATACACGGTTTGCCCATGCGGTCGGAGCTAAAGGCACTAGGGGAAAGCGTAGCCAGGATGGAGTCGGAATGCTCGGTGGCAGTCCACACAACCGAGGTGGTGGACATTCCGTCTGATGATGAGGCGGATGATATGGCGGAGCTGCCGGTGTCGTCGTAGGAGCTGGCGGTGGTCTAGTCAGAGGCTGGGCCCTCCGGCGGGCCGCCGGAGGGTGACCTAGAGTGGCCCTGCCCCAAGGACCCAGCGAAGGTGCGGTTCGTCCTTTGGGATTCCTAGGAGTGTCAGCTCTGGGACATTCTTGGGGAGCAAGGGCATGCCACGGTGTTCAAACTCACCAACCTATACACGAAGCTCAGTGACGTCTAGGAGCGGGTTAAGTCCGCTTAGCAGTTAGTTGAGGTCGACCTGTAGCTTGCCACGAAGGTGAGTTTTGCGTGCTTGTCCTTGACCTCTGAATCTTTTGTGGGTTGCCTTAGCATGCTTGTTTTTCATAGAGTTTAAAGGGGATGTCATCCCACAAGTCCTGCTTTCTCCGAACGGAGCACGCCCGGACAGCTGAGCTCGAGCGTCAGCTAGCGTCCGCTCATCATGAGTCCTAGGATCGGGTGGCCAAGGCGACCACAGCATGGGTGGAGGGACAGCGTGTAGCCGAGCGGGCGACTACCGCTGAGCAAGGGCTTGAGGAGGCGAAGGCCTGCTAGGCGGAGACCGAGGTAGAGTTACGGACGTCCCTGGCGGAGACCGAGGTGGCGCTCTAGAAATCCCTAGAGACCCTTGAGTTGGAGCGGAGCGTCTTGGCATTGGAGCAAACCATCCTAGAGGTGAAGCGGAAGGCCTGGTCGGAGGTGGACCAGGAGGTGCTCGCGCTCTGAGGCCGGGTGATGGGTACGGAGGACGCGAGCGCCCGGCTACGTGAGCAGGTGGCCCGATAGGCGGAGGATCTCTCCACCCTTGAGAACTTTCACTTTGGTACATACCTTTTTCTATTTTTTGTTGTGTTGTTTCTCCCTTCAGCCTGTTCTGAGCTTGTCGCTCTTCTTTCAGAGCTAGGTGGAAGGGTGAAGGCGCTAGAGCGGGACCTGGAGACGATCAAGGCGACCTTCTGCCAGAATGCAGAGGAGCTAGCCAAGTCCCATGAAGAGAGTCATGCTGTCGAGGGGGATTTTGACCAGATCTGCAACATTGCCCAGCTTGTTGTCTCAGAAGTCTTTGGGTTGGTGCCGAGCACTAGCGTGCCTGCCGTCTAGCTAGCGAAGGTCCCGGATGCGGTCCGGGATCTTATCAGGAGCGGGCTATTCTATGGAGCATCGGGGGTGCTGACTTCGGTGGTGACGCACCATCCAAATCTAGACTTTGCTGCCATCTATAGTGGGTGATGGATGTTCGGGGAGAGCTTGCTGCCGCACACAAGGTCGGTGGCGGAGCAAGTCTCTGCCCAGTGGGTGATGGACGTCCATCATGAAGATATGGCCAGAAGCATGCGTTGGGAGGACGCTGCCCAGTCTATAGACGGCGCGAAGCCTGGGTCGGAGGTGAACATCGTCCTGGCCCCAACCAAGCCGAATGTCGTGCCGTCGGGGAGTGAGCAGCCCGCGACCTCATCAGTCGCTCCGACAGCGGATGCCGCCGGGCCAGTCCAATAGCTTGCAAAATATAAGTAATTCAGTGAAGGTAGAAGTTTAAGTTTGTGGGGGAGCCCCCATGTAAACATTACTGTGTGCTTAATGACTACCGTCAGTTTTGTTTTCTGTGATGGAATTGCTCCGTTCAAGGGAGCATGTTCCCTTTCGTTCCTTAGTTTTCCCTTAGCATAATTTTGTTTTTTATTCTTTCTTTCTCATACCTGCCCCTTTGTCCCATAGGCCGTGATCTTGGGAGCCTAGGGCATGGCCCGCGAGGCTCGGCTGCTCGTAACCGTAGGGAAAGGTGGGGTGCGATTGGTTGGAATGTTTTTAAAGCAAAGCTACGTAAAGCAAAACTAAGGAACAAACTATCCCGTTGGTTGGGTAGGAAGGAATTTCACCATATGATAGTAAATAAAACAGGGAGGTAGTCATTAAGCATAATGATAGTAGTGTACCCTAGTGGAGCCCCTGAGCGCCCCGGGCCGAAAAGTGTTCGGGTCGGGGTGCTTTTACAGGAGCATATACTAAGTAAACAATGGTAAGATTGAAGCTTAGGAAAAATTGACATAGCTGTTTCAGTCGTTTGGACAGATGGGCGTCGTTGTCGTCCTTCGATCGGTACATGTCTGGTCGGATCACTTCGTCCTTCTATCATCCGGATCCTAGCCCGCTACGCCCCCTTTCTTGGTTTCTGCTTCCTTGCCTTTTTCTTCCTTCAGCCTGCCGGACTGCCGTAGAAGGTGCTTGAGGAGCTGACAGTCCTTGTAGAGGTGTTTTATGGGATAGTCATGGTTGGTGCATGGGCTCTCCATGAGCTCATGGAAGTGGCCGGAAGGGCCCTACTGGGGCTGCGTGCCCGTATGATCAGCCGTGGCGACCAACGCGGAGTTGGTCGGTCGGCGGCGATTCTTTCTATTCTTTTTCCCCCTCTACGTGGAGGGGCCTTCATCCTGATCCCGGTGCTTGGCCTTGCCCTTGTCCCAGCCTCCGTTGGAGCGCGACGGGAGCGGCGTTTGTTGGGGGTTTTGGACAAAGGTCTGTGATCCTAGGCCATTAGGGCTAGGACTCCGGTTGCTGCTACATGTGTCTCAGTTCGGTCCGAGCCACGTGAATATAGGTGGTCGATGCGGAGCGGTCGTCGAGTCAAGACGAGGTGCTAGTGTGGCCTCCTATGCCGCACTCGGTGATTATAGTGGCGATCAGGTGGAGCGACCCATCTGCCATGTCCTCGTTCCCCTGGCGGAGAGCGAGGACGTGAGTCGGCGTCATGATATGGAACACTCCACTTGTTGAATGGTGGTGGTCTCCACTAGTGCCCGGAGGTTCTGGTGGATCGCCTATTCACGAGGGTCATTTGGCTCGGACAGGCCACGCAGAAGCATTGCCACGGCGGTGATGTTCTGACCGGCCCAAGCGAACTGCAGGGGATCGGTCCCCTGTCCATGGTGTTGTGCTAGACCTAATGGGTGCGCCACGGGCACCGCTCTCCGGTCTATGCACGTGGGGCACAGTGTGGTGCACCAGGCGTGCCAGCGCAGTTGGTGGCTGGTGTAGCCACTATTGTCGTAGTGCCTCGCCGTGCTCCCGTATGAGCTCAGGGGTCTCCATACGAGAGCGCGGTGAGCTGCAAGTCTGTGAGGACTCTGCTTCTGCCGGCAGGTGTCCCGGAGCGTCTGCCATGGCGCACTCCCAGGACAAATAGTGGCTAGTCGCCATGTCGCCGATGCTGGAGCCATCACTCTCACCATCGTCATCCATGAGGTCGAGGAAACAGGTGGGAGCATAGCTCACCATTCCCACGAATTCGGATGCGAGAGGGGGTGGCGCTGGCATCCTTCGGAGCCCCCTAGGCGTATGTGTCTGTGGAAGACATGATGCCATAGGGGTACTGGTCGTACGGCGGTCGCATCGGGGACAACGGGGTTCCTTCGAGTAATCGGTGGAAGATAGAGAATAGTAAGTAAATAACATCGTGTACATTACTCAGCGGGATTTGAGCAGAGAGTTTGCTTGGAAAGAAGCGCAGATGCCGCATCATTGAAGCCATGCATCCCGGAGTTGATGGAGGGCGCTCCTCCGACAGGTACTGGGACGTGAGCCTCCTCACAGAGGTCTAGCACGTCGTGCTGGTCGGCGATGAAGTCTAGGCTTTCGAAGAGGAAGGCCTAGGATGCCTCAAAGACGGGTGTAGCCCGTACCCCAGCTAGTGAGAGTGCGAGAAACTCCAGCGAGCCAAAGCGAATCGTATCGCCCGAGTCTGCCACGATGAGGGCAGCCAAAAAGTGGGCCATCCGATGACCAAAAAGTGTTGAACGTACAACGTCTTCCCCACGGACGGCGCCAACTATCGGTGCAGAAAGTGACCAACTAGTGAATATTTGTAGTTTTGCTGTACATTGTGATCGGAGGTGACCTAGCACTCAATGACACATGATTTATACTGGTTCAGGCAACGTGCCCTATGTCCAGTTTAGGCCGGTTAGTGACTTTATTCCTGAGCCCAGGTGCTCGAAGTTTGCAGTGGGGTTACAAACGAGAAGGAGGAAGAAGGGGTGTACAAGAGGTCCAGTAGGCTCTGATCGGAAGGGCCAAGATCGATGGGAGCTACGCTATGAGTAAGTGTTCAAGCGTGTGCTTGGAGTCCGAACCCGGCGGTTCTATGGTTGTGAGCTAGTGAACTTGATCGGTGCTTGTTATCTTCAAGAAGGGCTCTCCTTTTGTTGGAAGGGGCACGTCCCCTTTTATAGATAAAGGGGATGGCTTTACAAGTGAGAGGGTGAGGGTACGAATGCTACCGAGCCTTGTTGCCCACGCCTACTGAGCCTTGTTGCCCACGCCTATGGGTACAAGATAATGGTAGGCGCCTACAATACTGTTGATGTCACTGTAGAATGTGAGATACATGCGAGAGGTCATGCTGCCTTTTTTTAGGGATGGTAGAGTCGGTACCTACAAATATTGTTTGATGCCTAGAGGCATGTGAGGAGTCTCACTATGTTCACCCGGTACGGTAAATCCTGGCGCCCATAACGCTATTGATGCCCAGAGGCACGTGGGGGGCCTTACTGTATGGGAGTTTTTAGCGGTGCCTACAATACTGTTTGTGTCAGGGTGGCTACAGAGTACTGTTCTATGCAGGGTATGGTCCCTGGTATAGTGGTTTTGACTTGTGAGCCTTGCCTTGCTTTTCTCCACACGTCTCCTGGTTCCTACCGAGCGGGCGTCCCCGGTCGGATGGCTCTAGTCGGCTCTGAGTGCGCCAGTTGGAGAAGAGCGATGAGCAGGGTTCCTACGAACCCAGGTCGGGGATGCGGGGTTAGAGTCAGAAGTAGTGTTTTGGGCCAGGCCTTTTGATCGGAGAGGCCTTCCGAAGGCGGCTGGAGTCGAAGCGAACGCTCCGGTCAGAGAGGTGGGCCGAAGTAGCCGACGAGCGGGCGTTGTTCCTCTTCGGCCAGAACTTCTGATCGGTGACTAGACCACCCTTTCGGCATGTCATTTTAGACTCTTGGGCTGAGGCTTGGCATGGAAGCCAGTCCTCGAGGGACCCCGGGTTTATGAACCCGACAGGAGCCCCCGAGCCCCCGGGTGATTCGGGTAGAATCATCCGGGGGATTTTTGTCTTGCCGGCGGGTGCGCACGAGCGCACCCACGGGTGTAGCCCCTGAGCCCCCGGGTGTAGCCCTGCCCTAAGGACCCCCAAAAGACGGTGACAGATGAGGAATAGGCAAAAGAACGGGCCGACAACAAAGGAAAACCCCCAGACGGTTCTGCCCGAACCGCCTGGGGGCTCGTGGTAGGCTCGAGCGATACGATTCGCTTCAGCTCGCTAGAGGTTCCCGCACTCTCACCAGCTAGGGTGTGGGCTACACCCATCTTCGAGCCATCTCAGGCCTTCCTCTTTGGAAGCCTAGACTTCATCGCCGACCGACTCGGCGTGCTACACCTCCGCGAGGAGGCTCATGTCCGGTACCCATCGGAGGAGCACCCTCCATCAACTCCGGGATGCATGGCTTCAACGACGCGACATCTGCGCTTCTTTCTGAGCAAACTCTCTACTCAAACCCCGCTATAAGCAATATGCGTACCGTTATTTACTCTTTGCTTACTGTCTCCCACTGATCACCCGGAGGGACTATATCACCCACACCACAAACACCGTACGATCGATTTTCCTATGGCCTCGCGTCCTCCGTGGATGCGTACGCTCGGTTGCTCCGAAGGATGCTGGCGTCATCCCCCTTACATCCGAATTCATGGGAATGGCAAGCTACGCTCCTGCCGAACTCCCGGATGGCGAGGGCGAGAGCGACGGTTCTAGCATCGGCGACATGGCACCCTGCCACCATCCGTCTAGAGAGGGCACTATAGCGGACGCTCTGGGATAGCTATCGGTGGTTGTGGAGTCTACGCAGACTCACACCCCTCTAGACCCACATGCGGGGGCCCTCATGTCTGCTCAAGCGCACGCCAAGGAATTATGACAACGGCGGCAGAACCAGTCGCCGCCTACGCCGACGCAGTCGGTACAGCACGTTGTGCCCCATGCGCATGGACCGGCGGGTGGCATTCATGGTCACGCCCGTTAGGTCCAACATGACATCATGAACGAGGGGAACGATCTCCCCCAATTCGCCCGGGCGGGCCAGAACATCGCTGCTGCGGTAATGCTTCTGCGCGGTGTTCCTGAGCCTATCGACCCCTGGGAGCGGGTAGTCTACCGAAACCTCCGGGTTCTAGTAGAAGTCACCACCGTCCAACAGGTTGAAAGCTCCGCATCATGACTCTGACCCGCACCCTCTCTCCCCACCGGGGGAATAGGGACGCGCTAGACGGATCGCTCCATTCGCTCACCGCTACAGCCGTCAGGCGTGGCTCGGGGGGCGGCAGCCCCGCCATGGTCTGGCCTGGCGCCTGCCCCACACCAATTACCAGTACCCAAGCAGCCCGATCCGCACCAGGACACTCATAGCATCGTCAGCAACCAGCATCGGGTCCGACACAATCATGACGTCCACCGTACGACGGCAGGCGACACAGATCCTGGCCGAACCATCGAGGAGAGCGGTGAAGCGCGCCCCAGGCACGGTCACCGGCCAGACGACCGGAGCCCCAACCTTGAGGGCCCGGGACCATGAGCCTTCAGCCGGCGTATCCAGAGAGCACCGTTCCCGTAGCGATTCTGGCCACCCACCTACATCGCCAAATACACCGGGGAGACGAACCCAGGCATTTGGCTCGAAGACTTCTAGCTCGCCTATCGGGTCGGAGGAGTGGATGATGACTATTTCATCATTCAGTATCTTCCCATTTGCGTGGGGGAACATGTTCGGGCATGGCTTGATTTCCTCCCGCACGACAGCGTCCACGACTGGGCAGATCTCAAGAGGGTCCTCGTTGAGAATTTCTAGGGGAGGTATGTCCATCCTAGAAACTCCTGGGACCTCAAGAGCTATCAGCAGGAGCCCAGCGAGTCCCTGTAGGACTACATCCGCAGGTTCTCCCAACGATGCAACTCCCTCCCTGATGTCGTCGACGCAGATGCCATCCGTGCATTCCTCTCCGGGATGAACTATGAGTCCCTGATCCACAAGCTTGGCTGCCTGAAACCCTGTACCACCCGCGACCTACTTGATGTCGCCACTAACCATGCCTCTGGTGAGGAGGCGGTTAGAGCAGTCTTCGGCGGAGGGTGGGACAAAGGCAAGGCCAAGCACGCGGACCCAGACGAGGGCCCCTCCACATAGAGGGGCAAGAAGAACAAAAAGGATCGGCGCCGATCGAACAACACCACGATGGTAGCCGCGGCTGATCGCACGGGCAAGCAGCCCCAACAAGGGTCGCCTGACCACTTCAACAAACTCATGGACAGTCTGTGCACCAACCCCGCCTACCCCGTCAAACACCTCTGCAAGGACTGCGAGCTCCTCAAACGTTTCCTCCGACAGGCCGGTGGGCCAAAGGAGGGAGACGGCGGCCAAGAAAGGAGGCACGACAGGCAAGGACGTGGATGTTTTCCAAGACACTGATGAATGCATCATGATCTTTGGTGGGTCCGACGCTATCTGGTCCAAGCGACAGCACAAGGTTCGCTATAGAGAGGCATGCGCCACCAAGACGGCCATCCCCTCCTTCCTCATCTAGTCAGAATCTTCGACCACCTTCGATCAGAGGGATCATCCCTCCCACGTCGTGAGACCGGGATGCTACTGTAACACCCTAAAATTAGCTACTTTCTAAAAAGAGTAAAATGATTTCTGTTAATTGTTTTGTGCTCATAAAAACATACTTAAAAGAAAACTTTCTTTAAATTAAATCCAACATAAGGGTAGCAACAAGTTTGCGCATACATGCAGTTGCATTGGTACTTTTATGATGAGTGGTTTGGATGCCGTTGCATTGGTACTTTTGTGATGAGTGGTTTGGAAAATAAATTCAAATCTCAATCTTTAAAATATTGCTTTCAAATAGTGGTTTAAAAAGAATTTAGAAACTTGCAAAAATAAAAGTTAGATAAGATGCCTTGTTTTCAAAATCCAAAGGCTTGGAAAAGGTTTTAAGACGCGTTAGAACGATGTCTCTCTTTCTGGGAATCTTTTCGACCTTTTTTCGGGATTAAATTCCTATTTCTTGAAGCTTTGTCTTTTTCCTCGATCAATCCAAAAGTCTTTTCCAGGAGCTAAAACCACTTTGGTTGTATTCCTTATCCTTCCATCTATCCCTAGGAATTTTTATGGAATTTTTTGGAGCTCAGAGATATTTTTCGGAGCCTAAATAGTAATTTCTAATTTTCTATAATTATTTTAATTCCAAAAATCAATAATTAATAAATATCTTCACTTTCCAAAATCTCCAAACCCTGTATATATATATATATATATATATATATATATATATATATATATATATATATGCCGGCGTAGCCCTCGACGCGAGGATTCCAGAAGTACAGCCCGTTTTTTGAGCCGCGGCTCGTAGCCCCGCAGATCGGACGCCGAAGTTTGGAACAGCTAGGTTTCCGGCGAACTCTTCGGGGAGCTTTCCGGCCAAACCGTCGCGTTTCGGCATCAACGACCACCACCACAACGAAGATCTCGTCGTCCTCTACACCGTCTTGTCATTATTTTCATGAATCCATCGCCGTTTAATCCCGTCCCTAACCTCTCTTTTTCTTTCCCGGCGAGCTCATCCATGGCCGGCCATGTTGTTCTTCGAGTTCTTCGGCCATGCGCCGCCGCCCTTGGCCCCACAGCGCTGGCGCCAGCGCCCTATGCCCCATCCCACACCCCTTCACGTGCGCCTGCTCGCGAGGGAGCTAGACGGCCGCCGCCGCTGTCTGTGGCCGCTCCGGCCGGCCAGCAGCAGCCATCGCCGCTGCCGCTTGGGTGAGGAGCGCGTGCGCCGCTGCCAGCCTCCACGGACGGCCACAGCCCCAGCCCGGCCACCTTCTCTGGCTGGCAGAAGCCCTAGCCGAGGCCCCTCCTCTCCGGCGTGCACGTTGCAGCAGCCTCCCATGGCTGTCTATACGATCGGCCACAAGGATGAAGATGACCATATTTATAGGTATGTCATTGGTTCGTTATTTTAATTCCGTTTTAGTTCGTTCCAGTTGCGTTAGTTTCGTGTTGTCGAGATCTATGCAGTAGAGTTACTAGTTTATATGTCACATGTTTATGAATTTATTTTATTAAAATATTAATTGTGTCTATAATTAATTAATCGTTGATTAATTAAAGTCGATTTAGATTTTTTATTTCGATTCGATGGCACGAGTTTCATCACAGTGTGTGTTACGTGTTAGCAGCGATGTTTAACATGTCTCATACCTTGGAAATTTATAAGTTAAATATTAATTTGATTAAGGATTATTCAATAACTTTTTAATTAAAAGCAATTTAAGTTCTAATTTTGTTTTACACCGTTCAAGTTGCGTTTGGTTCGTGCTGACGTGAACTATATGTTAGAGGCAATGCTTTTCATGTCACATGTTTTTCCATATATAGCTAAATATTAAATTGATTAGTATATTTGCACACTAGTATGGAATTAAAAGCAATATAGGTGCTTAACTTTGATGATTTATACCTAAAAGTTAATATGATTAATTGTTAACTTAAAAGTGTTTCTAGAATATAATTTGATTAGCTGAACAAGATACATATGTGATAAGTACGAGTAGATGCAGTCACTTGCTTAATTCCTTCGCGAAGGTAAAATTTAATTGTTATGTGATAATATTTATAAATAATACATGATTAGCTTTAACTCGACTTTTAAAACTAAATATGTTGTGATTAATCTAAATCAATATTGCTCATATAGTTTTCTTAGCTAACCTAAAACAAGCTCATAGTTGTTTCTTTTATAATATAATATAAATCTTTTGATAGTGGTTTTCTTTTAACCGTAGCTCCTTTCTTAGTGTCTCTTGCGTTCTCATAACCGTAGCATCAAGCCATTCTTGTCGCGTTACTTTTGTTTCGGCATGCTCTACGCAGTGGCGTTAGTGGTTCTCATGTTACTCAAATGTGTTTTGGAAGTTAAAAAGTTAATTGTATTAATACTATCACTTGCATCGTTTTCAGAATATAAAGTCAATATAGGTTTTATATTACGCTCTTTCTTAAGCAATGAATCAAGTTGATTAATGAGAATATTTACATGTGTTTCTATAGTTAAAATAAGTTAAATGGATAGGTTTTATGTTCCGTTGCTTCGTTAGTCGCTTTTTCGTTGAATCGCGTATAGCGTGTCTTTTGCATTTGTGTTCGTAGCGATACGCCGTTTTGCTTATTTTATTGGTTGGTGTACTGTTCTCATATATTCTTATTTGTATTCCATGTATGGATGTTGTGTGGTGATATATAGTTCAGTCAATCGGTGAGGTTTACATAGTGATTAAGAAGCTGTTCTCTGAAGACTAGAAGCTGAGAATTGGAAGCAGAGGATTGGAAGTTGGATACTAAAGGCTTTTGAGCGTATTGCTTTGGGGGAAAAGCAAGTTAAGGCAAGTATAGCATGGGACTATCCTTGTTACCTATTCATATTTAATCACTAAATTCATATTGCATGTGTCTACCTTGGTTGCCATTAAGGATATCCTAGATATTTGATATCTTGTACCTTGAAACCTTTGGGACATTGCATTGGGTAGTTTTTGCTAGTGCTTAACCAAAACCATGATCTTGTAACTTGATTAATGGTATATGCAATAAACACTAAAACATGACTTTTTAGCAACATGGAAACAGGGGGCTGGAGTGTTTAGCTACTTTCTAAATGCTTCAGATTCCTCTCCCTAAGGACTTATCTGTAAGCGATCATCCGGGACTTACAGTACAGCTGTGAGGGCTATATGGCTCTGGCTTTAGCTCAGTATGAGGACATTTTCTAGCTTGTTAGTGGTTACCTTTAAGGCGTACGAGGGTATGTTTCCTTTTCTGCTAGGTTGTGTGTACCGTGCTGCGATGCCCACGCGGGCCACTCCTAGAGATGGGCCATGATGAGGATATGACACCATCGGATACGACCATTGTTTATAAGGTGAGCTCGTTCCTACATTTGTATAGTGATTTTTGGTACAATTCACTTGGTTCTACATGTACATGTCGTTATTTGAATGTAGGTACAAATATGTCTCAACTTTGATGAACTTGCACGTTGAGACATATTTGTACCTACATTCAAATAACGACATGTACATGTGGAACCAAGTGAATTGTACCAAAAATCACTATGCAAATGTAGGAATGAGCTCACCTTATAAACAATGGTCGTATCCGATGGTGTCATGTCCTCATCATCATTTGAGTGTTTCGCATTCATCCCATAGTCCAGTGCCATACTCGTTTTTCCTGTCCTAGAACCTTCCGCGCCATAGCCTTTGCATATTTCAGTTTCAGAGTCCGCTTTGTTGAGTTTGTGTCCTAGGTCAAAGTCTTGTTGCTGGTTTAGATTGTGTTCTTTTCTAGTTTGTGTTGATCCCTTCACCCGCCGCTATTCCGTATCACCATCGGTTTGCATCTTGTGTCCACTAAAACCCTGATTCGAGCAGCTTCCTTAAAACAGTCATAACTTTTGCATCCGAACTCGAAACGGGGAAAATTTTATATCTACGGAGAATGCCAGAAAATTTTAGATCTATTTCATCCCAGTGTTGCTGGGTTTGCAAAAATTAGATTTGTGAAATTCGATTAGGAAAATTGAGTTTCTGAGCCCACAAGTTTTGGTATGCTTTTTAGAGCACAGTCCTAATTTTCTATAGGCCACATCTTTTATTCAATTGAGCTCAAATTTTTTGTGGTTTATTCTTGTGTGCTCCTTGCTGAGAAAAAAATATCAAAAGAGCAAAAGCAAGAAAAAAAATTAGACAAAAAAATAAAAGAAAAAAATAGTAAAAGAGAATAGAAGATATCGAAAAGGAGCACATAAGGAACACTCAATAGCTCTATTGTTTGTGAAACCTTTTGCCTTGTTCACATCCGTTGCTACCTTTGATACTTGTTTCCTTTCATCCTTGTTTCCCCTCTTGTTTATCACAATTGGTGATAGAAACACGTATAGGCCAGCAACTAGGACAAGTGCTCTAGACATTTATTCAATATTGCTGTTTGTTACTGACTTGTGTGCCAGATATATATATTACTCATTGTTTGCCTTCCAAGCTCCACAAATTCTTCAGATCAGTATAGAAAAAGGGCTTTACAATCTCGGTACCACTGCCTCACAGGTATCACGAACCAGCCGCCGGTTGTACCGCTATTGCTTGCGTTGGTAAGAACTTTGTAAGAGCTTGGTAAGACGTTTCCACTTGCTGTGAAAAGTGACACCACTGCAACCACGTAGTTATTTGGTAGGGATAACTTTCACCGTTTGTTCCTTGTTTTTGTGTTTACAATGACAGGTTGTTCGTATCCACCGACTTATGATGGTATAGGTGCTAATGAGTACATGGAGTGGGAAATTGCTATTGATAACATATTTGCTACTCGCTTTATGTGTCCAAGGAGGAAGGTAAAAAATGCAGCTAGTGTTTTACGACATTCTGCTTTATCTTGGTGGGAGTCTTTAGATCCTTCTGATAAACCTCAAACTTGGAATGATATGAAACTTCTTATGCGAGAAACCTTTGTTAATCCACCTCCTGTTTTGACTTCGTATGCTGAGGTGCACCATTTAGAGGAAGAGTCTGTTGTTATTCCTCTTGCTATGACTAACCTTCTGCAGAATAATGTACATAAGCGAGAGGATGATGTTGAAGAAAATGAGGAGCTCACAACCTCATGCAAATTTAGAACCATCACTTCACCATGCACCTATTACTTCTGCTAAGAACACAGGTAATGTCCATGGTCCTACACTCACAAAAGGTGAAAATTGTCTTAATGTACTAAATTTTTCCACAAACCATGCTGTCATAGAGCAATTGTTAGTGGAACCCTCTCTTGATTTATCTTTGTCCCATGATAATTTGCTTGATGTTCCTTGTGACAAAGATGAATTAGTTGAAGATGCTTCAGTTTTACATGTTTTGGAACTAGTGACTTGTGCTGAAAATAAACATATTATTCATATTGCTACTAAAATTGATGAGTTCAAACTGTTGTCTTCTTTACATACTTTGGGTTACATTGAATTTAATGTTTTGTGTAACCTAGATTGTTTGGAAGAGAGCCTTTTTAAATATGCTGATTTGCCTTGGTTTTCTAAACACACATATCATGTTATTGGCAGATATAACAACAAGGGACAATATGCATCACAATATATGATACATCGAGTATACATTCATAATAATATGAATTCTCCTTTTGTTGTACAAGACTATGATCATTTAGAGGGCAGCCATAATAATACAAACATTTTCTCATGTTCCTCAAAGAAATAAGTTCACTTCCAAGAAGGGGAGCATTGTTGATTGCTACCTATGTCTGCTCGATCATCTATTCCTGTATTGTCTTTGGTTAGTTCTAATCTTTTGCAGGATAGTGTTGACATACATCATGTGCATTCAGATCATGGAGTCTACATGCTTGCTGAAATTTTTATGTGAGATGACATGCTAGAAACTTGGAAACATGGTCATGTTCCTTCTCATAATTATTTCAGTTTTATTTGTCCTCGCAACCCCATTCTCCTTTATGTTGTGTAGGATCAGTTTCAAGCACAATCGACGCCGAGGACGGCTTTTCATCAAGAAGGGGAGGATGATGAGGACATGACACCCATGCATATGACCATGTTTGGTGCATGGGATGGAGGAGAAGGAGGCCAGCAAGGGTGTCCAAGTCAAGAAGGAGGCCCAAGGCTAATTCGGTTCGAGTCCCCGAGGTGGAGGCCCAAAGCAACTTACCCGTTCCCATCAGGCCACATATGCCTAGTGGCCCTAACTTGTTAGACGAACCTTTGAAAGGTTTCATAGTGAACCCTGCCGACCTTCCTTGGTAGTGGGTCAAGAGGCTGATCACCTTGGGCGAAAGGGTAAATCACGACTCACAGTGAAAGTGTACAAACTCTGCAGAGTATAAAACTGATATATCAGCCATGCTCACGGTCACGAGCGGCCTTGGACCCTTATGGAATAGAGATGATCACTAATGGATAATGGTACTAATGATTAATTATTTATGCTATACATTATTCATGTTTATCCGATCATGTGTTTATGGGAATGATAAATTCTTTGCCACTCAATTGCTTAAAAAGATGACCTATTAAAGCTAATCGCAGTTAAACCAGTGTTAGCCTTTTGAGCCTCATGAACCCCATCATATAATTGTTAAGTACAACATGTACTTACGCTTGCTTTACTTTTCTATACTTTGGATAAAAATCCTGGATGGGTACCATATTGCTGGTTTGGAGGAGTTAGGCTTGTGGTCAACCAGTTAGTCGTCCCTGTGGATTTAGAGTCTTCGCCTGAAGATCGGAGTCGACTTTCCGCTGTCTATACTCTGAGGTTATATTCTTTTTACTAATATGTTATGTAATAAGTATTGTCTCTTGATATTACCTTTAATTGTGGCTATATGTGAGATTTGACTTCCTAGGCTCACATATAGTGTGTATCTGGTTTTGTCTTTAAAACCGGGTGCTACAGCTACCCGCTCATCATCGACCCCATCGTCCACAAGAAGTGCCTTACCAAGGTGCTGATGGACGGAGGCAGCGGCCTCAACATCCTATACGTTGACACCCTCGATGCCATGCGCATCCCCTGATTTGAGCTCCGCCTGGTGAGCTCCCCCTTTCACGGGGTAATCCTAGGAGCACAGGCATACCCGCTCGGATAGATCGATCTGCCGGTCACGTTCGGCAGCTGGGCCCACTTCCACTCAGAGATCCTCACCTTCGAGGTGGTGGACTTTCTAGGGTCCTACCACGCCATCTTGGGGCGGCCATGCTACACGAGATTCATGGCGATCCCCAACTACACCTACTTCAAGTTAAAGATGCTGGGACCAAACAGCGTCATCACCGTGAGTAGTTCCTTTTCGCACGCCCTCACATGCGACCGCGAGCACTACGAGCTCGCCATCGCGGTCGTCAACTCGTCTGAGCTCCCGTAGCTCGGGGAGTCATCGGCTCTGACAGTCCTAGACTGTAACAAACCAACTTCCTCGACAGCCTTCCATCTGCTCGAAGAAGCCAAGGCAGTGGGAATCAACCCCGCCAACCCAACCAAGATGGTTTGGATCAGGACCCAGCTCCTGACCAAATAGGAATGCGAGCTCATCGACTTCCTACGCGACAATCATGATGTCTTCGCATGGTAGCCCTCTGACATGCCAGGGATACCACGGGAGGTCGCCGAGCACGCATTGCGCCTTATCCCAGGCTCAAAGCCCACCAAGCAGTGTCTACGTCGCTTCGACGATAAGAGGCGTAGGGCCATAGGTGAAGAGATCGCCAAGCTCCTGGCAGTAGGATTCATTAGAGAGGTATTCCACTCCGACTGGCTCACCAATCCCGTTCTTGTCAAAAAGAAGACCGGGAAGTGGAGAATGTGTGTTGATTATACTAGGCTCAACAAGGCATGCCCAAAGGATCACTTTCCTTTGTCGTGCATAGACCAGATAGTTGACTCCACCTCGGGTTGTGAGATCCTCTCCATTCTGGATGCCTACTCAGGCTATCACCAGCTCGCGATGAAAGAATCCGATTGGCTCGTGATCTCGTTCATTACCCCGTATGGTTCGTACTGCTACATAACCATGCCTTTTGGCCTAAAGAACGCTAGTGCCACCTACCAAAGGTGCATGTAGCAATGCTTCACCGACCAAATCGACCTGCTCGATCAGCCTGATCAAGTCAAGTGGCCAAAACCAACAATTGCTATCTATGTTGATGACATAGTTGTCAAAATAGCCAAAGCTTGCGACCTGATCACAAACCTGGCCGCGACATTCGCGAACCTCTGAAGGTTCAACATCAAGCTGAACCCCGAGAAATGTGTTTTTGGGGTTCTGAAGGGGAAGCTGCTCGGATACATCATGTCCGAACACGGCATCGAGGCCAACCCTAAAAAGATCATGGCCATCTCCAACATGGGCCCCATACGCAACATCAAGGGAGTACAAAGGCTCACCGGCTGTCTAGCTGCCCTAAGCCACTTCATCTCCTGGCTTGGCGAATGGGGGATGCCACTCTATAAGCTCCTCAAAAAGATGGATGCCTTTGTTTGGATTGAGGAGGCCCAGCAGGCTCTGGAAAGCCTCAAAGCGTCCCTGATGTCGGCCCCAATCCTCGTCGCTCCCAAACAGGGAGAACCCCTCCTCTTTTACGTCGTGGCAAGCAACCACGTGGTTAGTGCCGCCCTGGTCATCAAAAGGGAGGAGCCGGGACACCAGCTCAAGGTACAGCAACCCATATACTTCGTCGGGGAGGTACTCACCGACCCCGAGGTCCGGTACCCCTAGGTGCAAAAACTCCTATATGCCGTTCTAATGGCGACCAGGAAGCTCCTACACTACTTCACCGACCATGAAGTTGCGGTGATCACTTCATACCCACTTGGAGACATCATCTGCAACCGCGATGCCGCGGGGTGGATCTCCAAGTGGGCACTTGAACTCATGGGCCATGACATTAGGTATACCCCTCGTACCGCTATTAAGTCTCAGGCTCTCACGGATTTTGTCGCCGAATGGACAGAGGTCCAGCTATCGACCTCGGACGTCACCCACGAGTACTGGACAATGTACTTCGACGGGTCCATAATGGCGCCCGGCTCGAGGGCCAAAGTGGTTCTGATCTCCCTGGATGGAAGTAGGCTCCGCTACGCCATCCGCCTCCATTTTTCAGCTTCAAACAACGTCGCGGAATATGAGGCCCTTATCAACGGACTACGCATCGCCATCGAACTCGGAGCTACATGACTCTACGTTCACGATGACTTGGAAGTGGTCATCGATCAGGTCATGAAGGAGTCTTCCTACAAAAGCCCCCTCATGGTAGCGTACTGCCAAGAGGTGCGCAAACTTGAGGACAAATTCTAGGGGATCGAACTGCATCATGTCCCTTGAAGGGACAATGATGCCGCTGATTTCCTTGAAAAATTGGCCACCAAGCGGGATCCATCCCCAAGTGGGGTCTTCATCAACGACGCCCACGAGCCATCCGCCCGCATCCTAGAATGTCTGATCCAAAAACACCCTGATGCCCAGCCGGCGCTTGGGGGCTCCGACCTCGACGCCAAGCCAGCACTCGAGGGCTCCGATCCCAGTACCTCTATGATGACGTCACCCACGAACATCGCTGTATTGGCACTCGATCAAACTGACTGGCATGTACCACTACTCGGCTACCTCCTCAAGGAGGTTCTCCCACCCAAAAGGACTGAAGCCCGATAGATCGCTCGACGCGCCAAGACCTTCGTCGCGCTCGGTGACAAACTCTATAAACAGAGTCTGTCAGGGGTACTCATGAAGTGTATCCCCACCAACCAGGGGAAGTAGCTCCTCCTCAAGGTCCACACCGGAATTTGTGGACATCACGTGGCCCTAAGGTCGCTGGTCAGAAAAGCCTTTCGTCAAGGTTTTTACTGGCCCACCGTGCTATGAGATGTAGAGGAGGTCATCCGCAGATGCGAAGGATGCCAGTACTATGCTCGGCAAACACATCTGCCGGCATAGGAACTCTAAACCACCCCATCACCTAGCCATTCATGGTCTGGGGCCTCGACATGGTGGGACCCCTCAAAAAGGGCCCAAGCGGTTTCACTCACCTACTCATAGCAGTCGACAAATTCACCAAGTGGATAGAGGCCAAGCCCATCACAAACATCCGCTCAGAAGAGGCGGTCAAATTCTTCCTCGACATTATCTACTGGTTCAGCGTTCCTAACGGTATCATCACTGACCACGGAACCAACTTCACTGGAAAGAAGTTCCTAGACTTCAGTGATGGATACGACATTAGGATCAACTAGGCCTCGGTCGGACATCCACGAACCAATGGTCAGGTCGAGCGCACTAATGGCATGGTCCTCCAAGGACTCAAGTCACGTATCTTCGACAAACTCAACAAATACATCGGACGATGGGTGGCAGAGGTCCCAGCAATCCTTTGGAGCCTAAGAACGACCCCGAACCGATCCACAGGGTTCATGCCTTTCTTCCTGGCTTATGGACCCGAGGCAGTGCTGCCCTCTGACCTCGACCACGGCACCCCAAGAGTGAAGGCTTTCGACCACGACCGAGCCGTGGAGGCTCAGCAAGACACAGTTGACCTGCTCGAGGAAGCCCACGAGACGACCGTCATCCGCTCCGCTCGCTATCAGCAAACTCTCCGTAGGTACCACAAAAGAAAGATCATGGGGAGAATCCTCGAAGTCGGTGACCTCATACTTCGAAGGACCCAATCAACAAAGGAAAAACACAAACTCTCTTCGCCATAGGAAGGACCCTATACGGTGACTGAAGTAATCCAATCGGGCACCTACCGACTAGAGGACGACAACGGCAACGCTCTCACCAACACTTGGAGCATTGAACAGCTATGTTGTTTTCCCCTAAAATTTGGTATTACTGCTTTTTAGTCAACACTTACTCCTAAAAAGCACCCCGGCCCAAACAATTTTAGCCCAGGTCGCTCGAGGGCTACATAAGGGTCTAATATCGAATATTACCTCTATTTTTATTGTCACGTGGTAAACAAATTTATCCCTGAATGGAAGCACATTTCTTTTCCTTTAACTGTCCTACGTAACTTTGTTCTCACTCCTAACCGAATGCACCCCGCCACGACCAATGGCTACGAGCAGCCGAGCCCCACGGGCCATGCCCAGGTTCTTAAAAAAGCTATAGCCTACGGAACTAACGGGCAGGTGCGAAAAAGAAAGGACAAAAACAATAGCTACGCAAGGACAAAAACAATAGCTACACCAGGATAAAAACAAGGAACAAATAGTGATTCTATCACAGAGAACAGGACTAATGTGTTCATTAATACAAAAACTGTTCACACAGGGGCTCACCCACGAACAACGAGCACGGGTCCTGGTCGGACATTTTCGACTGAAGCTCTCCGAACCCCGTCACTCAAGCCATCAAGGTGAGCACTACCAACCCCCTCTATTTCCTTACAATCATTTCATACATCCATACACTTATTCATTCCATACGCCCGAACCTCCTGGACGATTCGGGCCCTGAACTGCCTGGGGGCTCAGGAACTAAGCATCGCACGTGCAGCGAAATGCATCGCAATGTTCCATGTTGCGTCACGAGGCGGCGATTGCCTCATTCGACATGAGCGACCAACAGAGCTTGGGGAGAAAAACATAGATGAGCCCCGTGCGGCCCTCGCCCAGTCTGGCAGACCAGGTCATCTCAACCTTCTCGTTCGATCCTGAACCTCTTGCCAAACCCACATAATCTCCATCGAGGGGAGGCCGTTAGGCCACCCGGGTCGGTCTTCGGAATGACCCAGGCATCTGTCGAGTTGTAGGTAAAGGAGTAGTGGAATGTCACAAGAGGGCTATGCCGACCCCATCACGAACGACGGACCCAGATTCCACTTGATCACACCCATTAGCGAACTCACCGAGAGCGTCACTTGAGCCTAAACGATCGGGACAAACGACAAAACTCAGCCCCTCTAGTTGTGAGGAATCGAGGATGGGGTAACGCACACAACTCACACCGACCCCTACTAAGGCCCAACGGGGCTCGGGGGCTCAAGACAAAAAGACTGGGACTGCGACCCCGAACTCGCCCCTTCCGACTGCACTCCAAAAACCTAGGTCTGTGACCCCGATCTCGCCCCATCCGGCTATGCTTCCGACTGCGCTCCAAAAACCTAGGTCTACGACCCCGATCTCGCCCCATCCGGATACGCTTCTGACTGCGCTCCAAAAACCTAGGTCTACGACCGCCGATCTCGCCCCATCCAGCTACGCTTCCAACTGTGCTCCAAAAACCTAGGTCTGTGACCCTGATCTCGCCCCATCTGGCTATGCTTCTGACTACACTCCAAACACCCGGGTCTGCGACCCCGATCTCGCCCCATCCGGCTACACTTCCGACTGTGCTCCAAACATCCAGGTCTGCAACCCCGATCTCGCCCCATGACTCCGACTCACCCGATCCCATGGAGCGCATCGACGCCAGGATCAGTGAGCTCTGTCTCATCCAAATCCCTTGACTGACTCCCTCGCTTGATCCCACGGTGCGCATCAATGCTAGGATCAGTGAGCTCTGTCTTGTCCAAAACTAACTGCCTCGCTCGATCCCACGACGCGCATTGATGCTAGGATCAGTGAGCTCTGTCTTGTCACAAACTAACTGCCTCACCCAATCCCACGATGCGCATCGATGCCAGGATCAGTGAGCTCTGTCTCGTCCAAATCTAACTGCCTCACCTAATCCCACGGTGCACATCGATACCAGGATCAGTGAGCTCTGTCTCATCCAAAACCCATGACTAACACCCTCGCTCGATCCATGGCGCGCACCGACGCTAGGATCCACAAGCTCCCTCTCACCCAATCTCTCAAAACAACTAAAAACTGCCTCGGCTGCACAACGATGCCTTGGTCAACAAAACTCCGTCTCAAACAAAAAAACTCCCCCACTGACAACATAGGAAACCCCCTAGACGGTTCTACCTGAACCACCCGAGGGCTACACCCGTGGGTGTGCTCACGCGCACCCACCGGCAAGACAAAAATCCCCCGGACGATTCTACCCAAATCACCCGGGGGCTTGGGGGCTCCTGTCGGGTTCATAAAACCCGAGGTCCCTCGGGGACTGGCTTCCACACCAAGGCTTAGCCCAAGAGTCTAAAATGACAGGCTGAAAGGGCGGCCCAGTCACCGACCAGAAGGTCTGGCCGAAGAGGAACAACGCCCGCTCGTTGGCTACTTTTGCCCACCTCTCCGACCGGAGCGTTCACTTCGACTCCAGCCACCTCCGGACGGCCTCTCTGATCGGAAGGCCTGGCCCAAAACACTACTTCTGACTCCGACCCCACGTCTCTGACCCAGGTTCACAGGAACCCTGCTCACCGCTCTTCTCTGACCGGCGCACTCAGAGCCGACTAGAGCCATCTGATCGGGGACGCCCGCTCGGTAGGAACCAGGAGACATGCGGAGAAAAGCAAGGCAAGGCTCACAAGTCAAAATCATTGTACCAGGGACCATACCCTATACGGAATAGTACTCTACAGCCACCTGGACACAAACAGTATTATAGGCGCCACTAAAACTCCCATACGGTAAGGCCCCCCACGTGCCTCTAGGCATCAATAGCGTTATGGGTGCTGGAATTTACCATACCGGGTGAACATTGTGAGACTCCTCATATGCCTCTAGGCATCAAACAGTATTTGCAGGTACCGACGTCTACCATCCCTGAAAAAGGCAGCACGACCTCCCGCATGCATCTGACATTCTACAGTAACATCAATAGTGTTGTAGGCGCCTACCATTATCTTGTACCCACCGGCGTGGGCAACAAGGCTCAGTAGGCGTGGGCAACAAGGCTCGGTAGCATATGTACCCTCACTCTCTCACTTATAAAGCCATCCCCTTTATCTATAAAAGGGGACGCGCCCCTTCCAACAAAAGGAGAGCCCTTCTTGAAGATAACAAGCACCGATCAAGTTCACTAGCTCACAACCATAGAACCGCCGAGTTCAGACTCTAAGCACACGCTTGAACACTTACTCATAGCGTATCTCCCGTCGCTCTCAGCCCTTCCGACCAGAGCCGACCGGACCTCTTGTACACCTCTTCTTCCTCCTTCTTGTTTGTAACCCCACTGCAAACTTCAAGCACCTGGGCTCAGGAATAAAGTCACTAACCAGCCCAAACTGGATGTAGGGGACATTGCCTGAACTAGTATAAATCCTGTGTCATTGAGTGCTAGGCCACCTCTGATCACAACGTACGGCAAAACTATAAATATTCACTAGTTGGTTACTTTCTGCACCGACAGGTTAGCAGTAGGATTAGAGAAAGATTGTTAGATAATCTACTGCTACCTTGTGTGAACACAGCAAGGGAAGGCGGCGCCAAAAAGGGCTCCCTGCTATGATACTGTAGCGCTGCAGGTGTGGGCGCCGCACGACTCACCTGCAGCACTGTAGGCACATGCAAAGGCTGGCGTAGAGTCAGCCCTGTATGTTATCTAGTTTCTGTAGCAGCATGACAGCTGTACTAGGACTAGAAGGATAGAGTTGTATAAATAGGCTACCACGGTAACTCAGTAAAGAGAGTTCAGATTTGCCATCTCCTCATATAGGGCTTCGGCCAACGCTGGTGTCTTGTATTGTGTGTATGCTCTGTTCTTCCTCCTTCTTCTAGTTCTTGCCATAGTGTGTGGGGACGGACAATGCTTGTTCGTGGTCGGCACGGCTAGTGGGCGCTCGGCAACACTAGCGGGTACTCGGCAAGACTGGTGAGTGGTTTACTCACCTGAGCCAGTGATCCTACGGGCGACATTGTTGTGGAGCGAAAACACGAGGGAGACAAGGATGCAGCAGGTTGATCAATGAATTACAACGAACGACATGGCATCCGCATTAACTCAACGCACACTAATTATATTATATGTAAGGATAGAAACTAATAATCTACATGCTTGCATGTGATTCTTTAATTACATTAATAGACGTGCGATTAATGTGGGTGCTTACCAGAACCCACGGACTTCTAGCGTCTGGACGTCCGTCCGGTGCGCCAGCGTCCGGACACTGCCGAACGAAGGGAGCAAACGAGCGTATAGCGCGTCGGGTTCGCGAGGGAGCGCACCAGCAGTGGGCCTGAGCCGCCCTAGGCGTCGCCCACGCCGCCACAAACGTCGTCCACGCCGCCGGCCGCTTCCCACGTGCATCACATGTGCAACACCCGATCTCATTTTAAAATATCTAGATGCAATAGTTGCAACATACAAAAGAAGACAAATGAAACACTTGAAACAAGCGTCTAAAACACTTGCGAAAACATCTAAAAGCATTTGGAAAACCATTGCAAATATATGTAACATCTAGATTAAACAGTTGCAATCGTACGTATGAAACATCTGGAAACACTTGAAACATATGCTTGCAACATGCAACATCCTAATCTACTTTTGCAACATCCAGATAAAACACTTGCAACATTCATCTAGAACAAATGAAACATTTAGAACATACACTTGAAACGTACGTGTATAGCAATAACAACATGTGCAACATCCCGATCTACTTTTGCAATATCCGGATAAAACACTTGCAATATTCGTCTAGAACAAATAAAACATTTAAAACATACACTTGAAACATACGTGTATCGCCATAACATCATGTGCAACATCCAGATCTACTTTTATAACATCTAGATAAAACACTTGCAACATTTGTCTGGAATAGATGAAACATTTGAAACATACACTTGAAATATACGTGTATTTTCATAACAACATGTGCAACATCCTGATCTACTTTTGCAACATCTAGATAAAAGCACTTACAATATTCGTCTGGAACAGATGAAACATTTGGAACATACACTTGAAACATACATGTATAGCCATTACAACATGTGCAATATCTTGATCTACTTTTGCTACATCGATATACAACACTCGCAACATACCTCTGAAACACTTGAAACATACTATTGCAACATACGCTTTTAGATAGCATCTGGTTGCTTCTTGGACGAATGGAGGCTCGTCGATGCGGAGCTCGATGTCGCGGAGTGGCGTGGAGGTTGCCGTTGTGGAGCTCGGCGGCGGCACGGACCTCGGCAGGGGCAGGGGCAGGGGTAGGCGGATGGAGCGTGGCCGCGAGGGGAAGCGCGAATCCGGGCGGGGGCACACGGCGCGGGTGGGCAGGGGGGACGCGGGCAGGGCCGCGCGGCGGGGGCGGGGGCGGCGCGACCGAGGGGCGGGGTCTGTCCCGGAGCAGAGGCGCGTAGCTTGCTGAGCGAGCAGGCGACACGGGCGAAAGCGACGCGGGCGAGGCGCAAAGCGAGCGGACGACTTATACGGGGTCCGTCCGGACGGACAAACGGCCTATAAGCAGCATTACCGTTACCAGAATAACAACCTGTTTTGGGAGACACACTACTAATAAACAGGGTACTAAAAGGTCATTTCTCTTAACATTTAACCTGCCAAAAAAAACTTGGAGCCTTGGAGGGAGCGGTTATCATCACGAGAGTAAAGAGACCTTCCATCCACTCCACACTCCACCGTACGGACGGCTACGCGTGCGTTCCGTTTTGTCTGCTGTGATGATTAGCAGTTGCTTGTTCGACCGCCCCTCTCCACATCTGTCGCCTATAGTCTCAGGATCTGTTTAGTTTGCGAAATGAAAATTTTTGAACGTCATATTAGATATTTCGGGGATGTCGGAAGAGGTTTTCGGATACTAATAAAAAAATTAATTACATAGCTCGTCTGGAAACTGCGAGACCAATTTATTAAGCATAATTAATCCAGCATTAGCGCATGGTAGTTACTGTAGCGCTTATGGTTAATCATGGATTAATTAGTCTTAAAATATTCGTCTCGTGATTTCCAACAAAACTGTGCAATTAATTTTTTTTTGTCTATATTTAATACTTCATGCATGTGCTGCAAGATTCGATGTGATAATTTGGGGTGAATTTTTTTGAAAACTAAACCGGGCCTCATATGGAGAGCGAGCAGATTTGTCAATTTGTCATCATCAGCTTTCTGGATCCCAATGGCAGCAGGGCCTACATTTCCGTTGGGGCCTGCGATGCGATACGGAATGCGACGCTGGCTGGCCGGCCGGCCGGCCGGTGCCCTGCTCGATTTGATTGGCGTGCGACGACGACGACGACAACGGACTTGCCATTTGCCGTGGGCCCTGTCGCATGACTGACCTGCCGGAGAAATGAAGCCCGAATGACAGGGGTGTTCGGATCCGGTTTAATCCGTGTTACGTCGCACGTTGGAATGCTAATCGAGAGGACTAAATATGAGCCAATTATAAAACAAATTTCACAGATAGAGATTAATTTACGAGACGTATTTATTAAACTTAATTAATACATCATTAGCACATGGTTGCTGTAGCACCACCTTGTCAAATCATGGATTAATTAGATTTAATAGATTCATCTCGTAAATTAGTCTCCATCTATGCAATTAGTTTTATAATTAATCTATATTTAATACTCCAAATTAGTTTCAAACATCTAATACGATGGGACTAAAAATTAGTCATGGGACACCGAGGACGTATTCTTCTTCCCTCTTCTCTCTCGACTACTCCCTCCGTCCCCTTTTTTTTAAGCCCCATCAAGATTTTCTCTCTTTGAATAAGTGTATTATAAAAAATATATCTAATAATTAACCTAGTAACTTTTATTACGCACCATAATAAATATTAGTAGCCTCTTGTATATATTTAGTCAAAGTCAGGTATTTTGACTTAGGAAAGTACGAGAGATCCTTTCTAATTGATAGGAATAAACATTTGTAGTAAAAATACTCTTCAACATCTTATTAAATTAGATCACCAGATATATCATGACCAGCTTTCGAAGTGCGTACAGATACAGAGAAGTTGTTAAAGAATGAAAAGATATAGAGAACGATTTTATTCAAATGACTTTCCAAATTATGATTTAGACAATGAGTTCAAGAAAGACCCTCTTGGACATGCTCTGAGAGTATTGTATTTCATTAGAAAATGTACTTTTGTCACCCTCCTCCCTTCCTCAACTCACGCGATTGTTCGATTCTATAAAATTGGATTTTTTTTTACACCACTCACCTTAAGGTGTTTTGCATAACGGTTTTGTCATGGCACTACGTCAGGCCGTCAGCTATGAGAGAGGTAAATTGGTTTCCTAGATAGTTTAGAGAGGTAAATCAAACAACAAATACCTTTTCCTTCATAATCTATGCAGTTAAAAATCCTAAAATCTGGTTTAATCATAGAAAATATGTTTTAGCCTAAAAATTATAAAATCGGTTTCATTTTTTTCTAAATTCATGCTCTACCTTATAATGCCTAACTTGGAACTATTTGACTCTTTTATGGGCCCATTTGGTTTCTATATGTGTTAGTGATGCTCTTATATCTATTATAATTAGTCTACATCGACAACTCGAAATAAATATGTTAAAGTTCAGGTGAGTTTAAAGACAACACAAGTGTCATATAACCACATCATACAAGACTCATAGCTATCAATCCACAAGCACAAGCAATGCAAAAACAAATTTTAGAAAAAAAACAAAAAAATATGATAGATAACAAGTGTCACTTGGTCTTTTACGTAGTTCGGGTGGTCAACATTAACTGTATAATAGACGATGAGAGCATTTTCTAGCAAACTAAACACCAAAAAGGCCCATATAATTTCAATCTAGGCAACATAAGATTAGAAATGAAATGGAGCGGATAATGTCTCTCCGATATCTAATATACTTTTGTTAGTCGGATTCGGATTCAGATGGAGCAGACAATACAAGGATGCATATGCATTTTTTTCACATGTCGGAAATTGTATGGAGATGGAGCAAAATTGGAAAGGAGATGAGTTTAATGGTAGAATAATATGTGCATATGCAGAGAATTATATGTATGTCAAGAACTAATTTAGTACTTCTCCATATCCTCAAAATTCAGGTTGGAATCTCCTCAAAAAAAAATTCAGCTTGGATGGAAAACAAGCCATGTCACTCTCACCCTAAGAGATAGAGCATGACTTTAGGGGGGGGGGGGGGATCTGAAACTAGTTTTGTATTTATCTGACTAAAACAAGTTTTGTATGATTTTCCTAAGATTGGATGAGATTTTAGGATTTTTAATTGTATAAATTTTCTAGGAACAAATTTACTAAGGTTCCGGTTTACCTCAGAACTCTCAATGAATTCCGATTTACCTCCTATATTGATGTGTCATATTGATGCGGCGCCACGTAGGAATCCTAACGAACCAACTTCTCACACCAAGAAATGTGCCACATATCCCTTCGTTCAGGCATTGTAATGTTCTAGCGTTACTCTGTGCACTGGGCCACAGACCAGACGGCAGCAGGGCTTGTTGGATGGATCTGCCGGTACACGTGAGCCTGATGTGGCTGCTTCAAAGTTCAATGGATTGGCCCGTGGACTACGAAGATGACCTAGACGCTTCAGATACAGCTCTGACATATGCACTCGCGAAGGCAAAGCTGGGAAAAAAAAGCACGAAGTTTGTACGCCGAAATGGTTCTCAGAAACAAAAAGAAAAAAAAAGAAATCATGTCATTGACCTTTTTTCTCTTCAGATTTTCCTCTTAACATCATTCTCGTGTCCTGTAGACTACACACACATCAAGGGGTAACGAAAACAAAACGGAGAATCTCGGATTTCTTTTTTCCAAGCATTAAGAAGCAATAGACACCTTTTGTATCATACTCATACAGCAGGAAGAAGGTTATATACATTAGTTCACTTCTGTCTGGAAACTAGCAGTACATATATGTGCATAGCGCAACTGTCTACCAGCTGCTGTTTGCTCAATTGGCAAACTCACAGCTCATCTACACTTCAAAGATCTTACATGCCATCAGTAACAGCCCCCCCCCCCCCCCCCCCCCCCTCCATATATTCAAATAACTCCAAATAGGATTTACAAATAAGATTAAAAAAACTCCAAATAGGTACGACACTTAAAAATATATTCAGTGATTAAGTTTTACTACACTACTCCCTCCATCCCTTTTCAAGAGTCGCCTAGATTTTCATGTATGTCAAACATTCCTTATTAGTAACATTTATAACCCCAAATAAGTGTATTATAAAAATATATCCAAAGATGGGTGCACATGGGGGCATATGCCCTTGAGGGTAAATTTTATACGCTTCTTAGTTCAGCTCATTTATCAGAGTGTCTCATGCTATATGCGCATCCACCACATCCAAAATCTCTTATATGAATCTGAAAATATGTGCCATAAGCTCATAATATATCAATTGGGTTTAGAATAAAATCTAAGATTTAACAGCCAATGCAATATTTTAGTAACATGAAATCATAAGAATGTCAAACGTACTCTCTCTCCCGTTGACCAATCACAGCGCATATATGATGTTTTTGGAACAAGTGTAACATTCCTTGATAGCATAAGTAAATTATGAGTCTGCTTTCATCCTCTTCTTTAGATCATGATATTTTCCTCCACTTTCTACTACCATATCCAATGTAATTGGAATCTAAAATACATTCAATAAATTTAAGAAAATTGAAACAAAAACTGATTTCACCGAAATAGATAGCACAGAAATAGGCAACAAACAAGTTACAAGAATATATACATTGCTAGCAAGCATGAGCGGTGACCATTGGATTATATCCATATATATCGCGATCTTAACAATATGGAACGAGTAACAAGTCCTCTTTGTCATTTTTTAAGAGTTCGTAAAAACAGCTTGGTAAGAAAACAAACGAGTACGTCTATATATGCATGAGTAAAGATAGGATGTTGTACCTATTGTCTATTAAATCCTCCTTCTCCTCAAGAAAGGTTGTGATATTGTTTATTAAATCCTCCTCATAAAAGGTATAATTAGATTCAGCAGCGGAGCCAGAAATATGATTTTTTAGGGGGAGGGAGGCAGCAGCATAATTCTTTTTTTAAAAAAATAGTCAAACTTAAAAATTGCAATGAAAATTGCAGGGGCTTAGGCCCATTGGGATGGAGGGATCGGAGGAGATGAAACGAAGTCCCTCAGTGCGGGTGTCGTCCAGTTTCCAACGAGTTGGAAACCACGCTAGCTCGTTTCGTGACCATGAAACATTTTCCTTCTCTCTCCTCATTAATATGGAATAAAAACTCTATTTTTGTTGATGTGTCATCCTATTTAATGTCTATAAAACCCCCTCGACATCTCCATAGAGACTAGCCTAATTGGTCAATTGTTGGATCTGTTGGTACACGTGTGAAAGGTCCTAATGACTAGAGGGAGTGACTAGCCTATTAAAATTTTGTACAACAACACTTAACAAATCGGTTAGATAATTATGAGACGAAGCAAGTGTTGCGCTAGCCTACTAAAAAGCAAGCCACCTACCACAATTCTAGTTTCTATAGTCTATATCCACACAATGGCTATATCACTATACTAAGTTAGTGTGCTCTCAAAAGCTATCTAAAGAGCCACACTAACCAAACTAACAAGCTCTCACAAATAGCTACACTAAAGAGCTTGACAACTAGTTTGCGGTATAGTAAAGAGAGAGCAAGATAGTTATACCGCCGTGTCGAGGAGTGAACCAATCAATCACAAGGATGAATACCAATGTAGACCAATCACCTCGTAATCAAATGATGACACAATAATTTTTTATCGAGGTTCACTTGCTTGCCGACAAGCTACTCCTCGTTGTGGCGATACACTCACTTGGAGGTTCACGCGCTAATTGGCATCACACGCCAAACCCTCAATAGGGTGCCGCACAACCAACACAAGATGAGGATCACACAAGCCACGAGTAATTTACTAGAGTACCTTTTGGCTCTCCGTTGAGGAAAGGTCAAGAACCCCTCACAATCACCACGATCAGAGCCGCCATTTCTTTTCCTAAGAAGTGGGATGGATGCCTGAAGTTAGCTGAATTTTCTTACAATAATAGCTACCAAGAGAGCATTTGTATGGCATCATTTGAAGCTCTATATGGATATAAATGTAGGACACCACTTAACTGGGTTGAAGTGGGAGACTGTGGATATTTTGGGCCCGATTTCATAAAAGAGGCTCGAGAGGAAGTAAGCATTATTCAAAATCACTTGAAGGCAGCTCAGAGCCGACATAAAGTGTATGCGGATAAGCGAAGAAGGTCCTTGGCTAGCCCCTCGATATGTGGGTCCTTACAAGGTTTTGGCACAGTGTGGCCTAGTTGCTTATTGTCTCCAGCTTCCTGATATTTTATCGGCGGCACCGATGTGTTTCACGTCTCATAGTTGAAGAAATGTTTGTGGATCCCTGATGAAGCTGTAGAAATTGAAGGAATTCCACTCCAGCCTGATTTGACTTATATTGAGCACCCTGTCAAAATTCTGGACGAAACAGAAAGAGTGACAAGGAACAATGTGGTGAAGTTCTACAAGGTGCAGTGGCAAACCCACTCAGAGGATGAAGCCATGTGAAAACAAGAGAGCTATATATTGAAGCATTACCCTCACCTTCTCTCTAGTTTCGATAGGTAGCTGTTTACTTTGAAATGTAATTCTTATCTCTTTCCCACACTAGACACATGAAATCTTGGGTCAAGATTTTCTTTTAGCGGGGTAGATTTATAACACCCTCGGTGTTACACTGTACAGTCTTTTGCTAAAACACTGCATGAGCATCATATTTGTGTGTAATATAGGTTGTAAAGCAATGTACGTAACTTGAAATGTTCATCGAAAACGTGGGTAATGCTGAAAACGCTTGCGTTAGTTCTGGTTCCACTTCATGGGCTGGCTACATTCCCCTTTCCGCCTGCCTGCCATGCCTGGCCGTCTATCCGTCGTGCCTTCAATCAAATTAAACATCAATCAAAACAACGCAAATTGATCCGTGTGATCTATAGAAATAGATCGATCACCGTGTCACACATGACCCCCGGCTGGGCCGTGGCTCCGGGCTGGCTTTTCGTGCGCGGGAATCGAGGGGTGCCATTGTCGTCGGTGATGTGACGTGTCCCTTTCTGGAGTCGCGCAGGTGTCAGCGCGCTGCACGCGGTGCAGGAGACACGTGCCGACGATGCCCTAGCTCAGCCCACACGCTAGTGCTCACCCTCTCCTCTCAAGCTGATGGCGTTGGACCCGATGCTCTATGAAGCGGCACTGTGCACGCCGCAGAAAGGTGTCAGCTCCTGCAGTAGGAGTGCCCACTCCATCGACCTTTGCCCGCGCGGTGCCCTGCAGTCTCACAGTCATCATCGGGGCGTCGTGGGCTCTGCCGCGCCACGGATCAGGGCGCGGCAGACCCTGCCACGTCACCGGTCAGCGCCCTAGTCGTCGCCACGTCATCTCTCTCGCCGCGCCACCATGCATGTCGCGACACAGGCGTTTCGCCGCGTCAGGGAAATAGGCGCGGCCAAAAGTGTTAGTTTTGAAAAAAAAAAATTTAACAGTGTTAGATTTAAAATTAGTATAAAAAAATGTTAAAAATAAAAAAAAAATCACCGTAGACACACATGTCATAACACGGTTCACCCACGAACTCTGAAAGCCCAGCTTCAACAACACAGCACTGAGAGAGCCCCAGTCCACACGATCATAAGCCTTGGATAAATCCAGTTTATACGCACAAAATTGACTCCTTGAGTCGCCATTAGACCGAATAGTGTGCAAGAATGCAATCAATGCATTGTCCGTGATCATACTCCCAGGGATGAAAGCACTTTGACTAGGCGAAATGATATCTTGGAGTACGGGCCTAAGACGGTTGACAATACATTTAGAGACGATTTTATATATGACGTTGCATAGACTTATCGGCCTGAAGTCCTTCATTGTCTCCGGCTCTGGCACCTTCGGAATTAGTACAACACATGTTTCATTTACCCCTGCCGGCATATTCCCGCTTTCATAAAATTCCTGAACTGCCGGGATTATATCTTCTTTGAGCAGCAGCCAGTTTCGCTGGAAGAACCGTCCTGGAAAACCATCCGGCCCGGGGGCTTTCAGGGGACCGATTTGGAACAGAGCATTGCCAATCTCCTCCTCAGAGTACGGCTTGCTGAAGTCAAGGTTCATTTCCGGCGTGATGCACTCCTCAAAAAGCTCCACGATGTTACCTGGCTGAACACTATCATCCCGATTAAAAATATTCACAAAATGTTCAGTAGCCATACCTCGCATTTCCACATCGTCAGAGGTCCAGCTACCATCAGCCTTTTTCAGTCTCTTAATTCTATTCTTTTTCGCTCTCCAAATTGCCTTCCGATGGAAAACCTTTGTGTTTCTATCACCTTGTTTGAGCCACGTTATGCGTGATCTTTGCAACCACATCATTTCCTCTCTATAGAGGACTTCATCGAGCTCACGTTTCACCAATAGGATTTGGTCACGGTTGATGACCGGGCCATCTCCTTCTAGTACCGCTAGCTTCTGGCGCAGCTCCTCAATCTGCTTTCGGATGTGACCAAAGTTGGCCCGACTCCAGCTGCTCAAGGCTGTAGACATTTGTTTCAGAGATTCCGCGACACAACCCAAACCACTCCCGGGATTCCTCTTGAGCCAGGCCTGTTCAATTTCCAGCTGCAGACCCTCTGCACGCTCCCACATTATTTCATAACGGAAAATCTTTGGTGTTTCGAGTGTTAGACCCGTCACCTGTGCATTTCAGTAGCAACGCCTTGTGGTCCGAACGCGACGAGTCAATATGGGTCACAGTTGCATCAGGGAACAAGAGGCTCCATTCGGAATTGGCGACGCCCCGGTCCAACCTGACCCTAACATTACGCACACCTCCTTGATTGTTGTTGTACGTCCAAGGAAGACCCCGGAAACCT
The DNA here is from genome assembly GCF_019320115.1 of Miscanthus floridulus. NCBI lineage: Eukaryota > Viridiplantae > Streptophyta > Magnoliopsida > Poales > Poaceae > Miscanthus > Miscanthus floridulus. Next base: position 116,645,364 of record NC_089584.1, read on the forward strand.
ACATCATGAAGGTCACAGTGGCTAAGAACTTCACGAAAATCCATCATTTGTTTTTCCGGCCTTGCCGAAAAGTGCTCGTGCTGCCAAAGCGCTTCATTGAAATCCCCTAGCACAAGCCAGGGGCCACCCCACCTCCCACTTAACCTGCAAAGCAAATCCCACATGAATTTTCTATTCTCAACAAGAGGCTCCGTTGGAATAATCTCCCAGCCAATAAGCCCAACGGCCTATTGGGCCTTGGTCACGCGTCCTGATCGGGGATGCCCAACCCTACATGGTTGGTGGACCCCCGTCGCACTACGCTATATAAAGTGGTGGGGGCCGGCGGCTCATTGCATGAGGTTGGCCGTGAACCACTCCGCCCCACCAACAAACCCTAAGTCCGATCTCAACAGGGTGCGCAGCCAGCGACGGGAAGCCGCTACCGTCATCACCGTCGGCCTCACTGCACCGCCACTGCATCGCCGGACTTCACCAACTCTTCTCCGACCATCGCTGCCCGTGCGCAGAGCTTCACCGACCGAAAGAGATAGCCAGATCCTCCTCGACGGCGCCCTCCGATGGTCTGTACACTCCCATCCACTCTCCTCTCTCTATTACTCTGTAGTACGGTTCATTAGGATTTCTACTTGTTCATCCCAAATACAAAGAACCACCCGACTAGATGCTACTCTAGGTGATCTTTGGGATCTAACAATGGTATCAGAGGCCTATCTAGTTCGTAGATCTAGATCGGGAACAGGAAAAGAAAAGAGAGAAAGTTTGACCGATCCGGATCGGATCGGGAAAGAACAGACCGCAACCCTAACCCTAACTGTGATCCCGAATCAAGAAAGAAAGGACAGATTGGAAGGGGTTTTCTCCTACCTAGGGATCCCCTGCGCCGTCACCTCCGCCTGTCGTCGCACTGGACGCCGTGCGGGATGAGACCGCTGTCGCGCGGGACAGGGCACCGTCGCCAGGTTACTCGGCAGCGGCCCGCTCAGCCACGGGCGAGCGCGCGCTGACGAAAAGCCCAACGGCGGCGCCGGCTTTGCACCTCTAGTCCGCAATAATGGATGGCTGCTGCTCCTTCCATGGCTGGACCGTGAGCGGCGTTGTGAGAGAAAGGGCAGAGGCGAAATGGTGTTTAGGGTTTCAGGGGTGCGGCGGCCGCGACGTTTTGTTTTGCCCGACTCGCGCGGACGACCGTTGGATCGCATCCGGCGGATGGCAGGCACCCAGGCCGGATTAGGCCCAGGCGGGTGGACAGAATCCCGGCCCAGGCCCACGTTAAGGCCTGGGCGCGGGGGAGCCGCGCGCGCGCTATTTGGGCCGCACAGGAACTAGGCCGCGAGCGTAGCAGCGCAGGCCGCGTTTGGCAAACTGGCTGCGGGCCGCGCCAGGCATCGGGCCGAAATGGCCAAATAAATAGTATAGTCACATTTTTTAATTTTCTTATTTTCCAGAAAACAATTTGATGCATATTAGATGAATTTGAATTGCATTTCGATGCAAATCTCTGTATAATTTTGTCCAACGATAATTTTGTTCGGAGAACAGTACAGTATTTTAAGAGTTTCTGGAAAATAGAATGATGAGATTTATTATTGTTTCCGCTGCGTATTTAAAGTTGTTATGGTCTTTTAATTAAATTCGAACCAACGGGAGAATTTGATTTTAAGAGCCAAGAGATAAACATGAGTTGATTATAATATTGTTATTATTCTGACCAACGTTGATTAATGGCAATATTATGATTGTATTATGATTTTTTGTTATATATTAATTCTATTTCTACCCAACGGTGATGTAGAATTAGTGTAAAATGATAAATTATATGTTTTAATTTTGATCAATGTTGAAACTAAGGCATGCAATTATTGTTATTATATTATGTTCTCACTTTAAAGAGAAATTATGTTTTCAGGAGGATACTCCTTGATGGCTTATATAAAAAATATCCCAACTCTCAAAGGGGATAACTACATTGAATGGAAGAAAAAGATCGACTTGGCCTTCATCTTGGCTGAGGTTGACTAGGTAGTCATCACACCGTGTCCCAAAGAACCTGAGGCACCTGTGAGGGAGACTGATGAGACTGATGCTGCATGGCAGAACAGAGAGCGGGACTTTGCTCCCGTAAAGATGTCTTTTGACCTTAAACATAGAAAGTGAGTCACAACCAATAAGAAATGTTTGGCTGTGATAAAGAATATAATTGAGCCTGCAATAGTGGGCTCAATTCCAGACTGTGACACGATCACAAAGTACCTAGAAAGAATAAAGAGTCAGTTCACTAGCTCTTCAAAGACATGCAACCCAGCTGATTAAGCAGCTGGTGACAGAAAGGTACTCTGGTGGTGGTAGTGTCATTAGAGAGCACATACTGAGAATGAGCAATTTGGCATCTAAGCTCAAACCAATGGATTTGGCTCTCAAGGATGAGTTTCTTATTTATTTGATTTTTACTTCTTTGCCAAAAGAATTTGACACTTTTATTGTTAATTACAACATACAGCCCAAGAAATAGGATTTAGAAAAGCTCATAGCCATGTGTGTGTAGGAGGAGGAAAGAATAAAAGTTTTACAGGGTGGTACTATCAACTACCTAAAAGATAATAAGAAAAAGAACTATAATAACAGCTCTTCCTTCAAGTCATCTGGATAGGGTCCCATGCAACAGTCTCAGAACAAGCAATTCCTAGTGGATAAAGATCAATGTCTTCATTGTAAGGGCAGGGGACATTACAAGCAAAATTGTCCTGATTTCCTAAAGATGATTATGAAAAAGAAAGGTGAGAACATTATTACGTTCGTAAATGAATCCTTGTATGTCAAGTTTTCAAAATCTACTTGGTGGATTGATTCAGGTGCAACTATTTATGTTGCTAATTCTTTACAGGGATTCCGTTCGATGAGAACTTTGCAAAGAAGCGAAAGTTTCATTAAAGTCGCAAATGGAGTACATGCAGATGTTGAGGCCGTTGGTGATCTTCCGCTAGAGCTTGCTGATGGCTTCATACTTTTTCTTAGAGATGTTCTTTATGTACCTTCTTTGCAAAGAAACTTGATTAGTGTTTCAAAGTTGGACCATGATGGTTATGATTGCCATTTTGGAAATGGCAAATGTCAGATATTGTTTAATAATAGATGTATTGGTCTTGCCTTCCGACAAGACGAGCTTTATTTATTATCACTTCGTGAAAATGTGAATTCCGTATGTGATGTGAATGAAAAAGTATCCTCATCGAACAATGCAAACAGAAAACGAAAGAGAACTCCTAATGTATCGTCGAAATTATGGCACTGTCGTTTAGGCCATATTTCGAGGGGGAGAATAGAAAAACTAGTTAAGAATGAAATTCTTCCTCTATTGGAGTTCTCTGACTTAGAGCAATGTATAGAATGTATTAAAGGAAAGTATGTAAAGAAAATAAAAAAGGATGCCAAACGAAGCACATGAATTTTAGAGATAATTCACACAGACATATGTGATCCTTTTCCTGTGAAAAGTGTGGATGGTTATGATTCATTCATAACATTCACAGACGATTACTCTCGTTATGGCTATAAGCGTTGGATAAATTCAAAATATTTAAGGCAGAAGTTGAAAATCAGCATGATTTAAAGATTAAGATAGTCAGGTCTGACCGTGGGGAGAGTACTACGGTCGGCATACCCCATATGAACAAGTTCCTAGACCTTTTGCAAGGTTCTTACAGGAGAATGGTATAGTCGCCTAGTATTCAACACCAGGCGAACCTCAGCAGAATGGAGTAGCTGAAAGGCGTAACCATACCCTGATCTGATGGATATGGTGCATAGTATGATTAGTTACTCCACCTTACCGTTGAGCCTGTGGATGGAGGCGTTAAAAACCGCTATTCATATTCTCAATAGAGTACCAAATAAGTCGGTGCCCAAAACACCGTATGAGTTGTGGACAGGAAGAGTACCCTCACTAAACCACTTACGTGTGGGGGGAGTCCTGCTAAGGCTAAAGTATTTAACCTAAACATTAGAAAGTTAGATCACAAAACAGTAAGTTGTCATTTCATTGGCTAACTAGAAAAGTCAAAAGGTTTTCATTTCTACTGTCCAGATAGACATACAAAGTTTGTGAAAACGAGACATGCTATCTTCCTAGAGGATGAAATGATGAAGGGGAGCATGATAGCTCGAGAAATTGATCTTGAGGAGAAACGGGTGTATGCACCCACTCCGATGATTCAAGAGCCATTTTTTGAGCTACCTGCTGCTGCTACACCTACATTGCAAGATGTTATGGTGCCATCACCTATTGTTATTCCTCCTATGGCAACAACAAATGTGGATGAGAAACCCATGGTTCAGAATCCTATAGAACCTATTGCCACACATGAGGGGGAGCAACAACAGCCTCAAACAGTAAATGTGCCAAATGTGGAGGCCCTTAGAAGGTCTCAAAGAGTTAGAAGATCAGCTATTTCTGATGATTATGAAATCTATAATACTGAAGAGTTTCATATGGAGGGTGATCCCACCTCATATGAAGAAGCCATGAGAAGTGAACACTCATCAAAGTGGTTGAAAGCTATGAAAGATGAAATGGAATCTATGAGTTCAAATGGTGTTTGGGATTTAGAATAAATTCCTAAAGGAGCCAAAACAGTAGGCTGTAAATGGGTCTACAAAACAAAATATGACTCTAGAGGAAATATAGAAAGGTTTAAAGCGCGACTTGTGGCGAAATGTTTTACACAAAGAGAGGGGATAGATTACAATGAGACATTTTCTCTAGTCTCATGTAAGGATTCCCTTAGAATTATAATGGCATTAGTGGCACATTATGATTTAGAATTACATCAGATGGACGTAAAGACAGCATTCCTAAATGGAGATTTAGAGAAAAATGTTTATATGGCACAACCAAAAGGTTTTGTTGTATAAGGAAAGGAAAGAATGGGTTGCCGCCTAAAGAAATTCATTTATGGATTGAAGCAAGCTTCAAGATAGTGGAACTTGAAGTTTGACAGAACAATAAAGAATTTTGGGTTTAAAGAGAATGTTGAGGACAATTGCATTTATGCAAAGTTTAAGAATGGGAGATTTATTTTCCTCGTTCTGTATATGGATGACATTCTACTTGCTAGTAGTGATGTGAGTCTGCTGCAGGAGACAAAGAAGTTTTTGTCCTCAAAATTTGACATGAAAGACCTTGGTGAAGCATCATATGTTTTGGGCATAGAAATTCACCGAGATAGAAGAAAGAGGGTATTAGGACTGTCACAAAAGGCATACATAGAAAAAGTATTAAAGAAATTCAATATGCATAAATGTAGTCCATCGCCTGCTCCTATAGTCAAGGGCGACAGATATGGGGATTTTCAATGTCCCATGAACTAATACGAGCCCGATCAAATGAAAGCGGTCCCATATGCTTCAGCTGTCGGAAGCTTACAGTATGCTCAAGTATGTACGCGCCCTGACATAGCTTTTGTTACCATGTTGCTTGGCAGATTTCAGAGTAATCCAGGAATGGAACACTAGAAATTGGTAAAGAAAGTCTTGCGATATTTGCAAGGTATGAAAGGCCTCATGTTGACGTATAGAAGATCAAAATCTCTCCAATTGGTGGGGTACTCGGATTCTGATTATGCGGGAGATGATAGAAAATCCACGTCAGGATATGTATTCACTCTCGCAGGAGGAGCTATTTCATAGAAAAGCTCAAAGCAAACTGTCACTACGTCGTCCACAATGTATGCTGAGTTTGTAGCATGTTATGAGGCATCGGGGCAGGTGAACTGGCTAAAAAAATTCATACCCGGTTTGAAAGTGGTTGACGACATCAATAAACCACTAAAGTTATACTGCGATAATAATCCAACAGTACAGTATGCTCACAACAATAGGTCAAGTGGTGCTGCCAAACACATTGACATAAAGTATTATGTTGTGAAGGATAGAGTCCGGGATCAAATGATAAGTCTTGAGCATATAAGTATCGAAAAGATGCTCGCGGATCTGCTTACAAAAGGCTTACCACCCAACGTGTTCAGAGAACATGTAGCCGGCATGGGTTTAAGGGAAAGCCTATGATTCCTGGACTATAAAAGGCCCAAAAGTTAAAGTATCTATTTCAGATCAGAGACGTGCATTGTAGCTGTTAAATCTATCGACGATTGACCGTGACGATGAAACATGCTCTATGCATCATCTGTGAAGGAATAAGAAAGGAGAAAAGGATTGAAGTTTAAGGTTTAAAAATAAAAGTAATAGTGTGAGATCAAGGGGGAGAATGTTGGAATGATCTCCCAGCCAATAAGTCCAACGGCCTATTGGGCCTTGGTCACGCATCCTGATCGGGGGCGCCCAACCCTACATGGTTGGTGGGCCCCCGTCGTACTGCGCTATATAAAGTGGTGGGGTCGGCGGCTCATTGCACGAGGTTCGCCGTGAGCCACTCTGCCCCACCAACAAACCCTAAGTCCGATCTCAATAGGGTGCGCAGCCAGCGACGGGAAGCCGCCACCGTCATCACCGTCGGCCTCACTGCACCGCCACTGCATCGCCGGACTTCACCAACTCTTTTCCGACCATCGCTGCCCGTGCGCAAAGCTTCACCGACCGAAAGAGATGGCCGGATCCTCCTCGACGGCGCCCTCCGATGGTCTGTACACTCCCATCCACTCTCCTCTCTCTATCACTCTATAGTACGGTTTATTAGGATTTCTACTTGTTCATCCCAAATACAAAGAACCACCCAACTAGATGCTACTCTAGGTGATCTTTGGGATCTAAGAGGCTCTCCGTAAACAAAGGTGGTCCTCCACGAGGAGCCACCTGAACTTTCATTAACCAAAACATCCAGAGCACGCTCTCCTTGATATAGGAGAGTTACATTTATTGACTCATCCCAAAATAAAACAAGACCTCCACTAAGACCGACGCTACTTATTGCAAGACTACGACGCAAACCCAAACGCCAGGACAGGTTCCTAGCACGAGACGTATGCATTCTTGTTTCTGACAAAAAGACTAACTTGGGTGAGTACGACTGGACAAAACCGCACAATTCTTGAACTGTTCGTGAGTTCCCCAACCCACGGCAGTTCCAAAACAACACATTCATGCATGGTTGCATTTGAAAAAAAGGGCAACATAAAGGGATAATAAGTTTTTTTTCGTGTGTTCAGACATTTATGATAAGATTATTTATAATCATATTTTTTATTGCAGAATATCACTGCCAAACAATAAAGCCCTGTTCGTTTCTCTTATAATCCGTCATTTTCAGTTTGTTTTTTCAGCCGGATCAGTGTTTTTCTCTCACAACAAATCAGCCGGAATAATGTTTCGACTTGTTTTTTCAGCGAAACGAACGGGAGTATCAAGCAATTAGGTTGTCAACAGAAGACATGGGGGTGGCTAGATAGTCGGTAACTGATGAGCACCTGGAGACCTGAAGTATGCAGAACACATTCGCAACCGCGGCCGCTGCATTCTCTATCTTGGATTCCCATAATTATTGATTATTTTGCCTTCATCAGAGTCCCATTTCTTTGTCTTGCTCCACTGGAGCAGGACGCATGAGATTGTATTCCATTTGACGGTGAGCTCGACGCCGGTGCTGCCAACAGTGCCTCTCTTCTCCAATGCTTCAGCGATGTCTGCACAGATGACGAACAATGACGTACTAGGATGAAAATTCAGGGGAGCTGAAAGTTCATCTTCAACCTTCAGCCCCTCATTGAAGCAACAATGATTGTACTCATCGGTGAACCCGAGCAAAGTCGACCCATCGATCAGAAGATCCTTATTCTTGAACGCCCCTGCCCCTTGAGGGTGATGTGGATCCACTTGTCAGGTTTAGCCTTCTGCTGGCTGGCCGAGGACCGGCCTTTTCTCAATGTGCGGATTGGTCGTCGTGAACGCCGCCTGGCGCTCGATCTGCGACACAGTGGACTTGTATTGCTGCACGCCGAGACTAACGTCCAACATCACGGTCACGGTTGTCTTCTCTGCCTGCCAAACATCCGTCCTGAAAATGGTATCATCAGGTGAATTGAACCTCCAGTTAGCTAGCCACCAAACTAACAAATGGAATCAAACGTGGTACAAAACCAGAAGAGTTATGCACCTTTTGTAATATTGTTTCTACTGGCATTATATTTATAACACGCCTTTTGGTACTCTTATGAATTAATTAGTTGTCACTGTTTCCAATCATATAATTCGTAGCTGTGCAATGCAAAAGTGCCTTGGCCTATAGTCTGATAAATAATGGTCACTAATCTACTGAAGATGTTGAACGCTTAAATAAACTATTCAATTAAAGAAAAGTATTGGTTGAAAAAATAAAAAAAGTAAAAGTATGATTGGCCATCTGCTGATAAAGTAAACTAGTAAACTATGTTAAATAACTTGCGCGTTCTCGCCACCCCCTCTGACAGCGAACACGAACAACACCCCGAATAGGAGCAGGAGCAGTGCGGCATTCACCATGGAGAATTTTTTTACACTTTTTTTTAACTAATTTTAAATCTAACATTGTTTTATTTTCTTTTTCAAAACTAACACTTTTGCCCGCGTCTATTTCCCTGGCGCGGCGAAACGTCTGTGCCGCGTCATGCATGTTGGCGCGGCGAGAGGGATGACGTGGCGACGACGGGGGCGCTGAATGGCTGCCGCGCCACCGATCTTGGCGCGGCAGTGACGCGCCCTGATCGGTGGCGTGGCAGAGCCGGCTAAAGGTCCGCGGCCCAGTCCCGCCGCGCCACGCCCTGCCCACCGCACGGACGTCCGCGCCCGCCCGCCTGCCAGCACGCGGCCGCCGCGCATTCGTGCCCGCCGCGCCTGCCCTCCGCCCGTGCCCGCCAGCAGCGCCTGCCGGCCGCGCCACGCACGCCGTCGTGCCACTCCCCCCGCGCCCTCTGGCCACACACGGCGGCTGCCCGCCGCGCCATGGACGCCCGCCACCACCCTCACTGTCGCGCTGTTGCTTTCATATTGTGTTCGTATTGCATAATAAGTAGTTCAAATTTTGATCATGCAGGACGTGAAGACTATCTTTGGCCTTCGGTTGGGGGGACTTCCAGTGACAGGTATAGTTGACAACGATCACTGGAGGGAGCTGGTGGCTCAGTTCACTGGCTTTCTTCCACCGGACGACAAGGTTTCTAAGAAAAATAAGTGAGCAATTTAAGCCTATTTAATACTTGTATTGCTTTCCTGCAGCTATCGGGTCTCATTTTCTTTGATGAATTTCAGGAAAAGTTCTGGTGTTTCGTCGTCGTGGATCACAGAGCGCTTTGATTACTTGGACCCACATGCTGATGAGGCTCAGATCGACAGGTTTGCTAGAGTGTGGCTCTAGCACTTCCTTGGTGCTTTTCTATTCCCAGATGCCTCGGGCAACACCTTTAGCTGGATCTTTCTTGACATACTACGCCAGTCGTGGGATAACATAACAGCGTACAGCTGGGGCAGCGCAGTCCTGGCATGGACGTATCGACAGCTATGCGTTGCCTGCCGTCGCACCTCAGGGTATGCGAACCTTGGGGGTTGCTCCTACCTACTCCAGGTTTGGTGTTAGGAACGATGGCCCGTTGGAAGGCCCCTTGTTACTTGTTTCCCTGTAAGTACTTCGGTTCACTATATTCTTCGAGGCAGTTACATATGATGAAATTATTAATGGCTAATTCATTATCGTGTTCAATGCAACATTGGAACGGGCAGGATACACTACCTACAACTCTGTATATCTGGACACAAGCAGAGTTAGTTAGAGGGAATGCGAGGCGCAAGTACAGGGTGTACACGGACTATCTCGACGTCCTAACACAGCACTAGGTTACTTTCTCTTTACTATCATACATGTGTCTTATTCGATGTACACTATATCACAACCTAACTCAATTACGAAATGTTCAGGTACATTGGTGTCCTTGGGATGCTCCGGAGCTCTAGGACTATCTGAATCCTGTCACTAGGGATGAGTCAGACGAGTATCGCTGCAACGTCCCTCTTATTTTCTTCCACGTGGTTGAGATTCACTTGCCCATCAGGGTTTGCAGGTAGTTTGGAAGAATGACAAGCTACCCATCGCCGATTTACTCCACCAACCAAGAATTGCATGGATGCGTTATTGATTAATAACAAAACTACAATTCAGAGATGTGTATGGTACAACTAACAATCGTTTTGTTGCAGGTATGACCGCAGGAAGAGGTATAAGACCAAGGATTGGCGCGTGACACACAACACGTACATCTAGTTGTGGCAGACCAGGGGCCGACAGCCGGTCGATGCGGGTCCCCCACATGACCAGCACACCTTCGACGAGTACCTGCGGTGGCTTCACAGGTCTACGAGGACACATATCAAGCCCCCATACACTAAGGAGACAATTGACGAGGACGACGAGGAAGATGTGATCGAAGATGTGTACGACATTGCCACTAGGGACGACACACAACTATAGAGATCCCCGCTTCAAAGATACATGGTAAGATACTAGAATGGTATAATTTGTTATCCATTTGGTATTAAGTATGTGTACTAAAACTGTCCAACCGCGTTTCTATACCCAGGCGATATAATTGTCAAGGCTGTCCAACGAAGCAGCGTTTCGGCTTCACGAGTCTAGAGGACAGGGGCCAGGCGTTCTCGAGGCTTTTGTTGAGGTAAATATAAACGTGTCCGTTCCAAAAATATTTCTTTAGTGTATATGCGTTTGGGAAATGCACTAACTTTAACGTCTATTCATGCAGAAGGTGAAGCGGAGCTGCAGAAAACCAGCTCAGAAGTTGAGCTACATGGACACTCCTTGGGTGGAACCCGATTACCCGACGCGGTCGGGTGCCACGTCTTCTGGCTCTTTGAGGACCCAGCCGGCTCTTCTCAGCCGGTGACAGGTGCCGCTTCCGCTGTGCGTACACCATCACATTATAGCATTGGAAAGGACCCTGCAAACGAGGACGACGACCCCCTGGGCTTTTGCATACAGCACCACCGGTGGGACCCTTGGCAGCAGGACGAGATCGGCATGTCTCAGCTAGGTGGTGCCCCGCTTGGTACCCAAGGAGCCTCACAGGTAGTAACAAAGGTAGTTTGTTTAAATATGTAGGCTCTATGAACTAACGATCATAAAGATTATAAGTAATCGCGCATATCATATACTTGCAGGGTACGAGCCGTAACCACCGGCAACGTGACCACACTGACGTTGGCTACACTCCCAATGTGTTGCCTATAAATCCGAAGAGGCAGAGGCGTCCGAGGGATCCTTACACTCCCGAGACTTAGTTGGTTATGTCGAACGAATATTGTCGTCTGAAACTTGTAGACTCATGAACCAATGAAAATGTTATGTGGCAACTTGTCAACTTGCGCATGGACTCCATTTATTTGCTTCATATTCATTTTAATGCGTCGCGGCAGCACTTGTAGTTGTTTACAGCACCGATAGCAGCTCCCGTTCAATTGCAATTGAGGCTAGTCGGCTTCTGTCTGCGTACAGATCCTGCCGCGCCATGGGCCTTAGCGCGTCAGTGCCGCGTCGTGGGCTATGGCACAGCAGAACCTAGGCTTAGGGTTGCGTGCCAAGCGTGACTCGTGAAAAAAGAACGCCAGAGTAAAGTGATAATTTTATTGTTATTTTACATTGATCTGATGCTAATAATATAAATTACACGCTACTATTTTAAAATACATGGGAAACATGCAAGATATATATGCCAGCCACCCGAGGGCCGGGCGCCAACAACACTTGGGAGTGGCGGGAGGACGCGGCGCGGAAGTCGTCCACCGCGTTAGGGCAGACAGAGGGAGGGCGGCTCGTGGGCGATATTTACCTGGGACTGTCGCGCCACCTATCAGGGCGCGTCACTGCCGCGCCAAGATCGGTGGCGCGGCAGACCCTGCCACGTCACTGGTCAGCGCCCCGGTCGTCGTCACGTCATCCCTCTCGCCGCGCCACCATGCATGGCGCGGCACAGGCGTTTCGCCGCGCCAAGGAAATAGGCGCGGGTAAAATTGTTAGTTTTAGAAAAAAAAAACAGTGTTAGATTTAAAATTAGTTTATAAAAAGTGTTAAAAATAAAAAATAATTCACCACGGACAGCTACATGCTGGCTGCGCATCTCTGAGTGATACCGTGAAACACTCTTGTTGGCTGAGGCGTTTTTTTGTCTTAAGGGCATGTGCTCCCGGCACACCCACCATTGAATTCATATTGAGATGTGTGCACACACATATCTCTCGCATTGAGATGTGTGTCTATACATCTCAATGCGAATTCAACGGCGCAATGCATAGGGGGACATGCCCTTAAGGGCCCATTTAACTTTCCCTTATTGCAGCTCGCTTGGTTTGGTGGTTCCTGCCCAGGGAGGGTAGCAACTAGCAAGGGGTGATGGGAGTATTTATACTCATGGTGCAGAGATGAGAATAAGTTCAGTCCGCTGTAACTTTGGATAACATAGTAGTCATGTGAGTTACTTAAACAAAAAAACTCGGATCCGCGCGGTGGCTAGACAATTTTGGGTATTCTGGTTTAGAAGATCTTCTCATGCAGACCAAAAAAACCCCTGAACCCCTACCCCACCCAAACATAGCGACACCGCAAATAAAGAGTTAGTCCCTCGGGACTCAAACTCTGACCACTCCAGAGGAGGTATTTAAATAACACTCTTTCATTAACTTCAAACTTTTCTTAAAGTGAGTACGGTAACATGCCCAGGTTACTTCATGCTTAGATGGACACCGAGGATCATGGACGGATCCAGCGGTGGGGCTAGGGGGGCTTCAGTCCCCCCTACCCACCCTGAGCACGTGGAGTTTCTCTAAGTCCTGTCTTAAAATTTTATGCATACATGTATTAGGTAGGAGGGACTAAGGTTAAGAGAAGATAAAAAAGTCTTTATTCTTTTGTTCAGCCCCTCCTAAATTTTTTTCTGGATTCGTCACTGCCGAGGATAATTTCTAAAAACATATCAGCTGATAGAGACTTAAACCTACTTGCCTCCCAAATCATCACACACATCCACCCCTAACTCCCGTGCTCATTTATGAAGTGGCAATGCTCAATTATTTATGGAGGTAAGGAGCTTGCTTACGTGTAGAATGGGTCAAAAGCACGTAGAAGTACGTTTATGCTGACTTCGTCAATCTTAAGGTTTATCAGTCCAACTCAGTTCTTCAGAGGTACTCATAGAGACAGAATGTGCGTACATGTGTTCATAGAGGTGAGTGTGCACTCATCTATATAAACATCTGCTTCTGGGTCTCACAAAAAACATACTATTGCCGTGTGTCTAGCTTCGGTCTGGCAGTTGCCTGGTGTATTCCGAGGCTGGATGCCATTTTTGTTTGAGGTTAGTCTAGGTCATTTAATGTGTGTTTGAAAAGGTTTGTTGCATTCATGCCAGTTTCAACAAGTGTTTATGTGCAAAATGTTGCAAAATACGTTTAAGAGACGAATATCTCTTTCTAAGAAAATTTTCAACTAATTTATGGAATTTAATTTCTTCTTCCTTGACCTTAATCTTTTTATTCGAAGCTTCTAACAATTTTTTCATGAGCTCTAAATTGTTTCTTTGATTTTCTCATCATTAAATCTACACTACTATACAAATCTTATCTCAGGCGGGCGAAATGAGTTAACGTAGGTAGGCAAAGCATTCGCTTTGTCGAAAGGTCTGCGTTAATGCATACCTACGGTTACCGGCCTCAGTTAATCAATTAATGGAAGGTGCCGTCTCTGTTAATTAACGGAGGTAGTCACCCTAAGCAGCACACCTTCGTTAATCTATTAATCGAGGCGGCTACGCTAAGTCATCCGCCTCCATTAAAGGATTAACGGAGACGTCGAGTTTATTACTTGCTAGCCTCCGTTAATGATTTTCCAGTTTTTAAAATAGTTTCCCACCATTTAATTTAAATTATGCTTTCGCAATTTAAACACAGACAAAGCAGACAATACATATGCAGTCTGATTTCAATATATATTAGGTTTCGTATAATGCATGGACACGTGTAAGATACAAGAAGAAAAAGGAAAGTCAATGGAAACTTATGCCACTCACGTACTACATTTTTATTAGTATATCCTAAAAAATCATCCCACTAAAAAGTTAAAAGGCCCAATAAAAACCACAAATCCCCCACCTGGCCACCGCTCCGCTCACATACGGACGATGCACCGTCCGATGGTCCGAGCGCTCGGAGCCGAAGACCGGCGGTGAGCACAAGGAACAGCGACGATGATCTGGCTACGAAGACGAAGGATCAGGCCGGAAGCAGCACGCCAAGGACAATGGGGAAGCGAGCGAAACGTCGTCCCCGCCGCTTGCGGCAACGACGGAGGGAAAGGAGGGGGCATGCCGTGACCATAATGGCTTCGAGTTCAACGACGTGCTAGGATCTAAAGTCAGTCAACTGCTCCCAGTTAGGATCTAAAGAGAAACAACAGATTTGACAACCATGCTCTCACTGCCCTTCACCGACGTCAAATCGAACGTCGTTAGGTAAGAAGAAGCCGGAGAGACCTTATTCCAATACGTCATCGTCGTGCCACTTCCTCGATGACACCAAAACCAAACCCTATGAAGAACAGAGAACAAACCTATAGATCTATGAAGGGGTCGGGTCCCCACTCCACTAACCACCGGCGAGATCGCTGGATGGGAGGGAGGACGGGGACCGATGCGGTCGTGGCGGAAGAGGCCAGCATGAGGACGCCTCGGAGGAACATATTTCGGGTGTTGGAGGTTTCTTTTCCGAAAGCTGAATCGCTTGTAATCTTGCAATAATTCGAATGCTTGATTTTTGATCGATATGAGAGTTGATGGAGTAAAATGTTTGTTTTTATTGTTCACAACGGAGGAAAAATTGCACTTCATTCTCTCTGATTCTCACCATGTCAAGGAGCCTATAGGCAGATCTGACGGAGTACACTCCATGCTTTTTAGGCTCCCATGTCCAAACGTCTTCATTCTGAATCCGAGCCGGCGTGCACAAAATAGCCGCTGCATCCACCGGAATGAAAGTTGGCAGAGTGCAAGTGGCGAGTGCTTCAGGAAACAAAATTTGGCAGAAAGTCTGGAAACTGAAAGTGCCGCCAAAAATCAAGGTTTTCTGGTGGCGCATTATTCATGAATTTCTCCCGACCCGACAGATCTTACATCGTAAACATGTGGAACCGATTGCGAATTGTGAAGTTTGCGGGGCGGAGCAAGAATCTATACGACACGTGCTGATTGAGTGCTCGGTCGCCCGGGCCTTCTAGGAGCAAACGAGAACTATCACAGGTTAAACTTCCAAGCATGCACCCTGAAACCTGGGCGGAGGACCTGATAGAAGGGAGGACCGGACGTGAGCAAGAGCAGGCAATATTTCTTATTGGCATGTACTCATTCTGGATGCAACGAAACAAGCGAAGACATAGAGAGCAAGCTATGCCGATCCGAGTGGCTGTGCAGTGGGCTGTTGACTTGGCCTTAGATTATGGAATCCCCAGGAGAGCCGGCAACAGCGAGATCTGAACCCTGCTGGGAACGACCACCATTGGAATGGTTCAAATGCAATGCTGATGGAGCCTTTTATGATCAGCAATGGAAAGGTGCAACAGGTGTTGTTCTACGTGATGACAGTGGCGTCTTTGTCAGGGGGACTGCCAAATGGTATGAGCACTGCCTGGACGCACTTACCATGGAAGCGCTAGCTTGCCGGGATGGCCTGGCTATGGCACTGCAGTTGGGAATTCAGAAAGTTTGGCTAGAATCTGACTGTCAGGAGGTGGTCCGGCTTTGGCAAGCAAGGGATCAGCAGAGATCTAGCGTGATGTCCATGCTGAAGGAGATTAAGGAGTTGAGCACCCTGTTCCAAGAGTTTAAATTTTCTTTTCCTTCTCGTTCTTGTAATAGGGTACCACATGCTTTAGCCAAACAGGTCACAGGCGAAACTCGGGTCGGGTGTGTTGGCCCCTCGATCTCCAGCAGTGAGATATCCGACCACTCACTAGTGTTGTCGAGCACACATTAGTGATGCCGACCACGATCTGTCTGTTGCCGACCACATGCTATGGCTAGAGGTAGAAGAAAGGAGGGGAAAACAGAGCACACACAGTACAAACACCAGCATTGGTCGGAGCTCTACAGAGGAGATGGCGGACTGAACTCTCTCTTTACTGAGTTGCAGTGGCAAACTATAAATACAACCCTATCCATCTAGTTCTAATACAGCTGTCATGCTGCTACAGTGACTATATGAGACAATAGGGCTGACTCTGGCGCCTGCCCCTGCTGTGGCTACAATGCGACAGGTGTGCTGTTCGGTGCCTGCCCCTACAGCGGCTACAGTACCACAGCAGGGAGCATTTTCGGCACCGCCTTCCCCTGCCGTGTGTTTACACAAGGAAGCAGTAGATTATCTAACAATTCTTCCTCTAATCCTACTGCTAACCCTTGAACTCCCTCCATGCCGATCATCTCCTTCAGCTCCGTGAGTCGAAGACGGCCGAACGGCTTGGTGAGAACGTCCGCGAGCTGCCGACCAGTTTCGACGAACTCGATGACAATCTGCCCTCTATCGACACAGTCCCTGAGGAAGTAGAACTTCACGTCGATGTGCTTGCTCCGGTCGTGGAGAACCGGATTCTTCGCGAGGGCAATGACGGGCTGGTTATCCACCATCAGTGCTGGTGGGTGAGCTTCCACACCGGTCAGCTCGTTCAGCAGCCGGCGCAGCCACACAACTTGGCACGCCGCTGTGGCTGCTGCCACGTACTCTGCCTCGTACGTTGACAGCGCCACCACCTTTTGTTTCAGCGATAGCCATGAAATTGGAGCCGACCCGAGGAAGACAAGCACGCCAGAGGTGCTCCACCATCTGTCGATGTCCCTCGTCATGTCTACATCACTGAACACAGTGAGCTACATCCTGCTTCCTCCAGTCTTGGGGAAGACGATCCCTTGATCCACCGTCCCCTTGACGTAGCGCAACAACCGCTTCACCGCAACCCAGTGATCCTTTCGAGAATCCTCCATGAAGCGACTGACATAGTCTACGACGAATGCAATATCCGGCCTCATATGGACTAGGTAGCGCAGACCGTCGACGATGCTCCGGTAGAGTGTTGCATCCACCTTCGCCGCGGTGCTGGTCTTCGTCAGCTTCAGCCGCTCCTCCATCGGAGTCATGTATGGCTTGCACTCAGCCATATCGCTTCGCTCCAACAGCTTCGAGGCATACGCGCTTTGACCGAGCGTGAGTGCCTCCTTTCCCTGTCTCACCTTGATGCTGAGGTAGTAGGAGAGCGTCCCGAGATCGCTCATTCGAAAACGAGCCGCCATCTTACGCTTGAAGCTGTCGATGTCCTCCGCACGTGCACTAGTGATGATCAAGTCATCCACATACACGCCGATGATGAGCTCCTCCTTCCCCGTCACCGCGTGTAGAGCGCGTGCTCCATTGCACACCTCGTGAACCCAAGCTCGCCCAGCGTGGCGTCAAGCTTGGCATTCCACGCTCGTGGGGCCTGCCGTAGCCCGTAGAGCGCCTTGAGCAGTCGGAGCACCTTGTGCTCCGCTCCCTTGATGACGAAACCCAGAGGTTGTCTGACAAAGATCGTCTCCGTCAGCTCACCATTGAGGAAGGCCGATTTTACGTCCAGGTGATGGACGCGCCAGTCCTTTGCTGCTGTCAAGGCTAGTAGCAAACGAACAGACTCCATGCGCGCTACTAGCATAAAGACTTCCTCGAAGTCGATGCCCTCATGCTATACAAAGCCTCGGGCGACGAGGCGGGCCTTGTGCTCGACAATGATGCCGTGCTTGTCCTGCTTGACCTTGTACACTCACTTTAGGCTGATCGAACGACATCCTGGAGGTGGATTGACGAGCTCCCAAGTCTCGTTTTCCTTGATCGCCTTCATCTCCTCTAGCATCGCCCATCGCCAATTTTCATCGCGCTCGCCCAACGCGAACGTGGGTGGTTCCTCTGCACTGACGAGCAGCAGCTCATGGTCATTGAGCAGCCAACCCGCCAGGCCTGAGGGCGTTGTGCCGCCGCTGATGTCATCCAGCCTATGGAACCGTACCTCCTCACCTTCGTGGAAGGCATCCACGAACTCAGTGTGTCACTTGGAGGTGAGACGAACTCGATCAGCGTCGATGGAGTTCCTTGTTCCACCGGAGTGCTCGGCACAACATCTGGAGTGCTTGGCACCCTAGTTGTAGTGTTTTGCTCTACTCCTAGACCGCTCATCACTACTTCTGGAGTGGTCTGCGTCCCTCCCGGAGTGCCCGGCACCCATCTCGCAGTGGTCGACACCACTGCAAGACCCCTCGGTTCCGCTACGGGAGTGTTCGGCACCTGTCCTGGAGTGGTCGCCACCACTACAGGACCTCTCGGCTCCACTCCTAGAGTGCTCGGCACCCCTCCCAGAGTGCTCAGCACCTCCCCAAGAGTGCTCGGCTCTGTCACTAGAGTACTCGGCACCTCTCCTGGAGTGCTCGACACCTCTTCTCCAGCATCTCCACCACCATGGATGACTAAGTGCTTGATGATGAAGGTGTTGGTGAAGCCGCTAACTTCCCCTGTGCTCGGACTGTTCTAGTCCTAGGCCGTCATCTCATCGAACACGACGTCGCGCGAGACAAGCACCTTATCTCTGCATGGGTCATAGAGCCGGTACGCCTTGGTACCCTCCACGTAGCCCACGAACACCATTGATGTGCTCTTGTCCTCTAGCTTGGTCAGGACCGGCTTCGTCTTCCTAACATGGTCGATACAGCCGAATGTCCAGAGGAAGGACACGCTCAGCTTGCGTCCATACCAAGCCTCGAACGGCGTCTTGCCCTTCCAGGCCTTGGTGGGAGCGCGGTTGAGGATTAACACCGCCGTGGTCACCGCCTCACCCTAGAACCTTGCCGGCCAGCCCTTTGCCTTCATCCTGGATCGATCCATGCCGACCACCGTCTGGTTCCGTCGCTCCACCATGCCATTCTACTATGGCGAGTACGGCGCGGCATGGTGTCGCACCACACCCTAATCCATGCAGTACACAACGAACTCTACCGAAGTGAATTTGCCGCCACGATCGGTCCTCAGCATACGCAGCTTCTTGCCGCTCTCGGCGTCCGCGCCCATCTTGAAGTTCTTGATCGCCGCCGCCACTTCATCCTTACTCGTCAGGAGTTGCAGCCACATATAACGATTGTAATCATCCACGAGCAGGAGGAAGTACCACCGACCACTGATTGTGGCTGGCGTGATTGGCCCACAGAGATTGCCGTGGATGAGCTCGAGAGCGTCCGCCGTGTGATACTTGGCCGCCTTTGGGAACGGCAGCCTCCTCTGCTTCCTAGCCACACAACTGTCACAAAGCTCACCTCCGTGCTCGATGTAGGATAGCCCTCGGACCATCATCTCCAGTTGACCAAGCGCATCGAAGCTGAGATGTCCGAACCGGGCATGCCAAAGCCATGGCTCCTCGATGTGCCTTGCCGCTAGGCACATCGGCTGCTTCACCTTCAAGTTGCAGTAGGTATAACTGGTTCTGGGACCTCTTTACCTTGGCAAGAAGTCACTGCTCCCGGTCTCTGATCCTAAGGACTTCGTCCTTGATCAGTACCTCGCTACCGCATTCATACAGCTGGCCAATGCTGATGATGCTTGAACGCATCTGCGGGATATAATATACATCCGTTAGTGCGTGGTGCTCGCCGTTCTAGCACCTGAAGATGATGGTGCTACGTCCTCGGATTGCCACCCTTGAGCCATCACCGAACTTCAACGTATCGGTCACATCGTCGTCGAGCTCGGAGAAGGCTGCCTTGGAGCCCGTCATGTGGTTGCTAGCACCATAGTCCAGATACCACCGCTGCTCCTGCTCGCCGCCCACACATCCTAGGTGGACTTAGGCGCGTGGTTCATCGAGGTTGATAGCCTTCAGGGCCTTCCCTGACCCTTTCACTGCCTTCACCTCAGCCTCAACGTCGTGCAGTGCACAGAACGTCGCCATCAGGATAGTAGTCTCATCATCATCATCAGCTTGCGCCAGATGAGCCTCAGCCTTCTTCTCCTGCTTGCAATTTGGGCACTCCCTTGCCTAATGGCCCATCTTCCCGCAGCGCCGGTAGGCGTTGGGGTCGACCTGCTTCTTCTTCTCCGAAGAAGCCTTGCCACGGCACTTACCATCACCACCACGGCTGGAGGAGGCTACCCCGGAGTTCCTCCGAGCAACCCACTACTCCTCTGTCAGCAGCAGTTTGCCACTGTCCTTCTTTGATGTCGCCTGCTCTAGGCGCTAGTCCACCGCCCGCAGACGGCCTGTCACATCCTCAATGGTGAGGGTGGACACGTCCAACAAACATCGTCTCTATAGAGAGAGCGATCTGGATGTACTTGGAGGCCTCTTCGTCGATGATGACGTCGTGGCTCTTCAGCTTGCTGATGAGCGTCTGTAGGCGGAGGGAGAAATCCTCCACCGTTTCACCATCCTTGAACTTGAGGTTGACGTACTCCTGCTTTAGAAGCTGGCCCATCGCCTTCTTTGCGTAGTCAGAACCGACGCGCATCACCGCAATAGCTTCCCACGCTTCCTTAGCAGAGCTTTTCGCCCCCAATGGCTCCCTGTACTCCGCCGGTACAGCAGCGAGGATAGCCTCCAACATTGATATGTCATCTTCTTCATTTTTGGTGCCCTTGTCAACAATATTCTAGAGCCGTCGGTAATGGAGACGGGGATCCCGATCTTCCGTCAGGTGATGGTAACTATCGTTGTGGCGGAGAATGACACACCGATCCGGCTTCAGATCGAAAGATCGAACCCTGCAATCTTAGCACCACAGCTCCTCTGGTTATCAACCAAGTCACGGACCAGGTTGACCTCGCCAAGAAGGCTAATCTCTGCCTGCGCAACGAAGAACATAAGCAAGAACAAGAAAGAACGCAACCAAATTGCAGATGAAAGATTAATCTCACGAGTTGGGGTCTCACAAACCGAAGAACGGCGAAACTGTTTCTTGACAGAATAATCTAAGCAAAACCCAAACCCTAAAGTAGGTGGTGGCTACTGATTATATAGCCTAAGGGACGTCCAAGGATCCCTCTTCACGTCCTAAAGGTGTCCCAACACGTTACAAGGCCCAACGGCCCAAAAGAAGGTGTCGCAGCATCCTGACAGATTCTAGACGCTGACTTGTTTCGATGATTCCTGTTGATTCCGAAGAGCTTTTGATGTGAAACCACTTGGATTGACTTCCTTATCAAATTATCTTTCCATCCATATGTGGATCATTGAAAACGGAGTTCGGATGCGTCCTGGGCGTCCATTTTATTGCAGACTGGTCCTGATGGCCGAGACAGACTCGAACTCGGATTGGACTAGGCCTCTGGCTTGGCTTGGACGTCCTTGCTGGCCTCCTAAGGTGGTGGCCAAGGAGGAGGACGTCCAGGGCCATCTCTTAGGCGTTCTCTATCTTCTTGGGGCGTGCTCCAACTTGGGCCTGGGTCCCAAGGATGTCTAACAAGCCCATGACGACAGTGTAACTCCCGCCAGAAATAGCGACAGAATATATTGGTAATTTGGAGGCCTTGCCGACGTGATATTGAGATGGAACCAGATCCATTTGAAAGCTTATCAAACAAGCTTTCCATCAAGTGCTCATTGACCTTGATCGCACTCCGGATGGATGAGTTATGGCCTTCCCAATGAGGCACTATCGGGCTACCGACGACCCAAAAGTTCAACTTTGATGAACTTCCATTATGAAACACATTTGAACCTACAATCAAATAGTGACATGTACATGTGGAACCAAGTGAATTATAACCAAAGCCACTATGCAAATATAGGAATGAACGCACCTTATAATCATTGTTCCTATCCGAAGGTGCCATGTCCTCATCATCTTCCCCTTCTTGACAACAAACCGTCCTCGATTTGGGATTAGATGAAGAAAACATTGTTGGTAGTAGTCAACATTGCTCCCCTTCTTGAAATTTAACATGTTTCTTTATAACAAAACTAGGGGAACTCGATATAACAAGATTATAGCAATTGCAATCCTTTGGTTGATCATACTTTTGCATAATATAAGGAGATTTCAGATTTGAACAAATATAGACACGATGCACTATATACTCTCCTTTGCAATTATATTTTCCAATAAAATGATATGTATGTCTAGAGAACCATGGCAAATCAGCATATGCATAAAGTTTCTCCTCTAAAGAACTAAGATTACACGGAACATCAAATTCAATGTAACCCAAAGTATTTAAAGAAGACAATAATTTCAGCTCATCAACTTCACTAGCATTATGAATAATAAGTATATTTTCAGCACAAGTGCTCATTTTCAGCACACATATAGCGTGATCATTCTTCAATGGTTGCATGGGTATAACATAAATATCATCATGCAAGTCATCTTCGTCATAAGAAACATCAAGCAAATCATCTTGTGACAAAGGTAAATCAAGCGAATGCTCCACTAAAATTTGCTCTATCATAGCATGATTGGTGGAAAAATTCAGCACATCAAGAGAACTCTCACCTTCTGTGAGTTTAGCATCATGGGCATTACCTTTGCTCTCATGTTCAGTAGGGGTAATAGTTGATGGTTCTAAATTTTCACATGAGGCTGTGAGCTTCTCATTTTCTGTCACGTCATCCTTGCTCTTTTCTACATTGTCCTGCAAAAGGTTAGGCATAGCAGGAGGAATAACAACCGACTCTTCCTCTAAATAGTGCACCTCATCATATGAAGTCAAAACAGGAGGTGGATTAACAAAGGTTTCTCGCATAAGAAGTTTCATATCATTCCAAGTTTGAGGCTTATCAGAAGGATCTAAAGACTCCCCCCAAGATAAAGCAGAATGTCGTAAAACACTAGCTGCATTTTTTACCTTCCTCCTTGGACACATAAAGCGAGTAGCAAATATGTTGTCGATGGCAATTTCCCACTCCATGTACTCATCAGCACCTATACCATCATAAGTCGGTGGATACGAACAATCTATCATTGTAAACACAAAAACAAGGAACAAACAGTGAAGGTTATCCCTAATAATCCTACTACGTAGGTGGAGTGGTGCTGCCTCTCAAGATCACAGCAAAAGGAAACACCTTATCAAGCTCTTACAAGGTTCTTACCAACGCAAAGCAGTGGACGGTACAACCGGTGGCTGGTACGTGATACCTGTGAGGGTGTGACACCAAGATTGCAAGGGTCTTTTCTGTACCGATCTGAAGTATATGTGGAGCTTGGGAGGCACGCAAAAGAACAAATATGTATATGTGGCACACAAGTCAGTGACAGACAGCAATATTGAATAAATGTCCAGAGCACTTGTCCTAGTTGCTGGCCTATACGTGTTTCTATCACCAGTTGTGATAAACAAGAGAGGAAACAAGGATGAAAGGAAACAAGTATTAAAGGTAGCAATGGATATGAACAAGGCAAAAGATACCACAAACAATAGAGCTATTGAGTGTTCCTTATGTGCTCCTTTTCGATATCTTCTATTCTCTTTTACTATTTTTTTCTTTTATTTTTTTGTCTAATCTTTTTTTTCTTGCTTTTGCTCTTTTGATATTTTTTTCTCAGCAAGGAGCACACAAGAATAAACCACAAAAAATTTGAGCTCAATTGAATAAACGATGTGGCCTATAGAAAATTAGGACTGTGCTAAAAAGCATACCAAAACTTGTGGGCTCAGAAACTCAATTTTCCTAATCGAATTTCACAAATCTAATTTTTGCGAACCCAGCTATGCTGGGATGAAATAGATCTAAAATTTTCTGGCATTCTCCGTAGATATAAAATTTTTCCCGTTTCGAGTTCGGATGCGAAAGTTATGACTGTTTTAAGGAAGCTGCTCGAATCAGGGTTTTAGTGGACACAAGATGCAAACCGATGGTGATACGGAATAGCGGCGGGTGGAGGGATCAACACAAACTAGAAAAGAACACAATCTAAACCAGCAACAAGACTTTGACCTAGGACACAAACTCAACAACGGAATCTGAAACTGAAATATGCAAAGGCTATGTCGCGGAAGGTTCTAGGATAGGAAATAAAAGTATGGCACTGGACTATAGGACAAATGCGAAACTCTCAAACTAGGGAATAAAAGTGAATCTGACGGTATACCTTAGCTCTGATTACCACTTAATGGAGACGGGGATCCCGATCTTCCGTCAGGTGATGGTAACTATCGTTGTGGCGGAGAATGACACACCGATCCGGCTTCAGATCGAAAGATCGAACCCTGCAATCTTAGCACCACAGCTCCTCTGGTTATCAACCAAGTCATGGACCAGGTTGACCTCGCTAAGAAGGCTAATCCCTGCCTGCGCAACGAAGAACACAAGCAAGAACAAGAAAGAACGCAACCAAATTGTAGATGAAAGATTAATCTCACGAGTTGGGGTCTCACAAACCGAAGAACGGCGAAACTGTTTCTTGACAGAATAATCTAAGCAAAACCCAAACCCTAAAGTAGGTGGTGGCTACTGATTATATAGCCTAAGGGACGTCCAAGGATCCCTCTTCACGTCCTAAAGGTGTCCCAACACGTTACAAGGCCCAACGGCCCAAAAGAAGCTGTCGCAGCACCCTGACAGATTCTGGATGCTGACTTGTTTCGACGATTCCTGTTGATTCCGAAGAGCTTTTGATGTGGAACCACTTGGATTGACTTCCTTATCAAATTATCTTTCCATCCATATGTGGATCATCAAAAATGGAGTTCGGATGCGTCCTGGGCGTCCATTTTATTGCAGACTGGTCCTGATGGCCGAGGCAGACTCGAACTCGGATTGGACTAGGCCTCTGGCTTGGCTTGGACGTCCTTGCTGGCCTCCTAAGGTGGTGGCCAAGGAGGAGGACGTCCAAGGCCATCTCTTAGGCGTTCTCTATCTTTTTGGGGCGTGCTCCAACTTGGGCCTGGGTCCTAAGGATGTCTAACAAGCCCATGACGACAGTGTAACTCCCGCCAGAAATAGCGACAGAATATATTGGTGATTTGGAGGCCTTGCCGACGTGATATTGAGATGAAACCAGATCCATTTGAAAGCTTATCAAACAAGCTTTCCATCAAGTGCTCATTGACCTCGATCGCACTCCGGATGGATGAGTTATGGCCTTCCCAATGAGGCACTATCGGGCTGCCGACGAACCGAAAGTTCAACTTTGATGAACTTCCATTATGAAACACATTTGAACCTACAATCAAATAGTGACATGTACATGTGGAACCAAGTGAATTATAACCAAAGCCACTATGCAAATGTAGGAATGAGCGCACCTTATAATCATTGTTCCTATCCGAAGGTGTCATGTCCTCATCAGTCGGGCTCTGAGCTTGACCTTCAAGGTCGCCGATCACTCTCCATAGTTGGTGCGAGTCAGCGTCGGCCAACTGGTGCCGCTGACCTCCCGCACCGTGCGAACAACGACCTCCTGTCGTGGCTGGACAGCCACAGCAGTGCCACTGCTGTCACCCATCTCTGAACCGTCCGTCATCGCCAGCGGTTAGTCCGGCGACAGTGCTTGTACGGCTTCGATGCCACTTGTTGGCCCCTCGATCTCCGGTAAGGAGATATCCGACCACTCACTAGTGTTGCCGAGCACACAATAGCGATGCCGACCACATACTATGGCTAGAGGTAGAAGAAGGGAGGAAGAACAGAGTACACACACAGTACAAACACCAGCATTGGCCGGAGCTCTATAGAGGAGATGGCGGACTGAACTCTCTCTTTACTGAGTTGCAGTGACAAACTGTATATACAACTCTATCCATCTACTCATACAGGTGTCATGCTGCTATAGTGACTAGATGAGACAGCAGAGCTGACTCTGACGTCTGCCCCTGCAGCGGCTACAGTACCACAGCTGGGAGCCTTTTCGACGCCGCCTCCCTCTGCCATGTGTTTATACAAGAAAGCAGTAGATTATCTATCAGGGTGGTGGTCTATTGCCCCGGCTTGTGTCTCTGGCCTGCTGTCTTCAGATTGTAACCCTCCTTATAATTGATGAATGAATCTCTGTGGTCGCCAAAAAAACCGGAGGAAAAATTAAACCAAGTTCAGGGTAAAAGTGACTTTTTCCGCCACATGCCCAAATAATTGCGGTCCAAACTATAAGCAGTCTGTTCGGTTGGTGCTGATACGATCGTATACGATCGTGGATTATTACTGCTGGCTGATTTGGTGTGAGAGAAAAATACTGTTCTGGCTAAAAATTTATGATCGTTTACGACCAAGCGAACAGGCTGAAGGCTGGCCTGACGAGGCTGATGACCCAATGAAAGCCCAATCTTATCTGAGATCTGACCCGTCTTTCCTTGAAGACTTGGATCATGCCACCCACCATCCACCCTGCCAATTTTTCGTACGGAACAACCGTACGGGACAAGGATACCCCGCATTCAAGCTGGCTTCGTGTTACAGATACCCCCGTCGAAGAAAAAAGATTTCCCCCATAACCATATTTCCAACCATTGCCGAGCTCTCCCATAATCAATCCTCAGGCTGTTCCATTTAATGATATCATCATCATCCACAGATTGTGCCGTACTCCGTATTGATTTTGCCGTAACCCAAGCTGCCAATCGCGATTGAGTATCTGCATCTACTACGATACGACCACATCGCTCTATATGGATGCGGTCGTACCAGCCACCGGCGGAAAAACTAATGCATGACGTGATGAGAGGGAGGGAGCCGAGAGACAGCGGCGACGACGATTACCACGATCAACGACAAGGATCAGGAAGCAGTCACGCCAAGGACAATGAGGAGGAAGCGAGCGAAACGTCGTCTCTGCCGCCGGCGGCAACGACGACGACGGAGGGAAAGGCGGAGGGGGCATGCCACGACCATAATCGCTTCAAGTTCAGCGACGTGCTACTCGCCCGCTTGTCCGAGACCCGCGCGTCGGCCCCATGGTTCGTCGACATGAAGCGGCTCCAGTCTACCGACGTCAGAGACGACCAGAACCGGCTGCAGTTCCCCGGGCGGAGCCCGATCTCCCAGATCTTCACGGACGCCGAGAAGGTCCGGGTCAGGACCTCGGGCGGCATGTCGGTCACGGCGTTCGATCACCGGGGCCAGCAGTACGAGATGACGTGCAAGTTATGGAGAGACAAGCACTACCGGTTCATGGGGCCGGGGTGGAAGAATTTCCGGCAGGCTCACCATCTGAGGATAGCCAAAGAAGCTCACTTGACACGGCGCGTAACGGTTAAGCTATGGGCGTTTCGCTCACGCGCGCTGCTGCCCGAGGTCAAGGACGACGACGGCGAGGAGGAGCCCGGCCACCCGGATGGCGCGCTCGGGCTGGTGCTGCTGCTTCTTGACGAGGGCGAGGGCGAGGAGGAAGAAGTGGCTGGTGGGGAGGTGGTGACGCGTGACGAGGGTTATGCAAGAAAGTTTCTGGAGCTGAGGGGTGCAGTGGCGCTTTGGCTATTGTGGACAAGGGATTGAACGAAACGCGAACGCGCACGACCACGCCGATCGAGATTGAAAAGCACGCATCGGGGCACCGGGTACGATTGCTTCTTGCTACCTCATCATGTTCTAGTAATTTTAGATAGGATTTGAACCAAAGTTATGTGGAATCAGGGGCAGATCCAAGGGGGGCTGCCGAAGCTATAGCCCCTAATGAGCCTAATTTTTTCATTAGACCATAGTTATTTAGCCTTAAATAATTATTAATCTCTAACTCTATCCCTAAATCTTTATTGTTTAGTCCTCCTTTGTCCCATTCTGCATCTGCCAGTGTGGAATCATCGATTGTTGGTTTTTGGACAGAGTTGTCAATTGTTTTTTTTTGGGACATGTCTAGTTCCTTAATTTAACACGCTCTCTCCGCTTATATAAATCTTTTCTCTCAAAAGTTTTCTGCATCAAAATTGTTTTCTCGTTATCTGAAGAATGTTATAGCGAGTATTTGAACCAAATCACTAGGGGGAAAAAACCTTAGTCCTGAAATCACGCTTAAAAAGTGTCACGTGTCACTAAATTTAGGACATCTGATTCCTTAATTTATTCAACATGCTCTTTGTGCTTATATAAATCTTTTCTCTCTCTAGAGTTATTGGTGTCGCATCAAAATTATTTGTTCAATACTCCCTCCATACCTACAAAGAAAGTCGTCTAGGACATGATTGCGTTTACCAAGGAGTGATTAATTAGGGTAGAGTTATGGTAGAGTTTTCCCTATTTGTCCCTAATAAATACGCCTGTGGCTGCATTCCATAGGAGAAAGTTCCTGAGTTTTACTGGCTAGCGCAGCTAGTCCCGAGTCCGGTGGTGCTGTGTTCGAAACCCCGCGGACTCGAACTATTTTGCCTGTGGCTGCTGCTACCGAATCTTTTTTGCATGGCACTGTTGGCTCGCGCGCTGCTCGTTGTGGAGTGCTGCTGCTGCATGGCGCGCGCTGCATGCGTTCGTTGCCAAAATTTTTTGAAGCGCACGCAGTTCGTTTCCAAATTTTTGTTCTTTGCTGTGAAACGTTCGCGTGGCGCGCTTTTTTTTGCTGGCGCGCACGACGACCCGGTTTCATCGCTGCGAAACGTTTGGACTGCCTGTCTGCGCCATCTATTTAAAGGAAAGAAACGTTGCTTTCCTTCTTAGCTTCACGTTACCACTGTCCGGTGTTCTTCTTAGCTTCTGTTTCCATCTATCAAATGAAATGGCTGATCCAAGGAATGCTGCCTTTGATCTCAATGTCCGCATAGAAGAAGGTGACGGCAATGTTGGTATTGTGCCTATTGTTACTCAATTTGGATTTTCCTTTTATGATGTTCGTAGCATGCAAATTTCTCATTTTGTTGTTTCCTTATCTTTAGGATTTGATTTGAACCTTCCATTGGATGAATTTGGCGCTGTCGACTTAGGTTACGTTGCAAACGTTGCTGGTAATGCTCTCGGGTTGTTTTTCCTTTCGTTATGCTCTCGGCTAAGTAGATGAATGTTATTCATTTTTTTTTTGTTTTACTAGGACATGCTGTTGAGGTACCGATTGAAGGACATGGCCGAAGGAAGGACATGGCCGAACAACAAACAAAACAAGTGTACCAAGCATTGTTAGCTAGGAGTAAAAATGGGAAACTTGGCAAGAAAGATACAAGCATTGTTGCTGATCGTTTTGGACTCCACATTGAACTGTACAATGCTTATGGAAGCGAGGTAAAGACCAACTTGCCAATGACATTCCGGTTGTGGTTGCTAGTCAAAAGAGGGGTAGATGTGGTCGCAAGGCAATCCCTCTAGACTTGGAACAATTGCATAGCATTCCACTCAAACAAAGAATGACCGTAGAAGATGTGTCTATCAAACTTGGTATAAGCAAGTCTAGGATTCAAAGGTATTTAAAAAAAGGGTTGCTTAGGCGCCACTCTAGTAGCATCAAACCGTACCTCACTGATACAAACAAGATGACTAGGTTGAAGTGGTGTGTTGATATGGTTGAGCAAGGTTTGGTTGGTGATCCAAGATTTAAGGATTTTTTTGACTATGTGTTCATTGATGAAAAATGGTTCTACTTATCTCAAAAATCCAAGAAATATTATTTGCTACCCGAGGAAGATGACCCTCATCGCACTTGTAAGAACAAGAACTACATCCCTAGGCTCATGTTCTTGTGTGTTTGTGCTCGGCCAAGGTTTAGGAATGGAGAGTGTGTTTTTGATGGCAAAATAGGTTGTTTTCCCTTGGTAACTTATGAACCAGCTGTTAGAAGAAGTCAAAACCGTCTTCGTGAAGAACTAGTGATCAAGCCAATTACTTCAATCACAAGAGATGTGATTAGGGATTTCATGTTAAACAAAGTGTTGCCCGCCATTAGAGCCAAATGGCCTAGAGAAGATGTGAGCAAGCCGATATTCATTCAACAAGATAATGCCCCTTCACATTTAAAATTGGATGATCCTGAGTTTTGTGAGGCTGCTAAGCAAGAAGGCTACGACATAAGACTCATTTGTCAACCACCCAATTCTCCGGATTTTAACATTTTGGACTTGGGGTTTTTTTCGGGCTATTCAAGCAATTCAATACAAGAAAGATGCAAAAACAATAGAAAATCTAGTTCCAGCCGTCCAACAGGTAAAAAGATCAATTGTTCACATGTTGCAATGTTTATTTAACATGAAAATGTACTCATTCATTGATTTTCTTCAACACATGTTACATAGGCATTCATGGAGTACTCCCCATGGAAAGCAAACAGGATATTGGTAACACTTCAAAGTGTTTTGAAGGAAGCCATGAAGGTTAAAGGGTGCAACAAATTCAAGATACCTCACATGCACAAGGACAAACTAGAGAGGGAAGATAGGCTGCCACTACAAATTGGATGTGAACTTTCATTGCTTGCTAAAGCCATTGCTACTGTCCCTGAAACTTAGAATGATCAAGTTAGTTTATGCAGATTAGAACATTCAAGTATGGAGATGCATGTATCTTAGGTTAAATCATTGTACCTTAATGATCTTTGTTTGCCACTGAGTGAATGTGCTCGTCCAACTTCTTGATAACTTCCTCGGGCAAAATAATGGTCTCACCATCCATTTGAAGTTTGTGCACGTTAGGAATGTAGATCTCACACTCAAACTTCACCTGGTCATGCAACATCTGTGCTGATAGGTCATAGTCTTCGTGCATGAGTCCACAACGTGCACACCTGCGAGCATTGCATCGTGCATGGAAGCAAGCTTCTGAGAAGACGCCGTCGGCGTGCAACGTGCCGCAACGAGCACACTGCCTGCCCTCGATGGAGTCCGGCACCTCGACGACGGAGACCGGCACCTCCTGCGGCGCCTCGCCGGAAGCCGACACCTCTACGTAGATGGAGTCCTCGACGGCAGGCTGCACCTCCACGATGGAGTCCGGCACGTAGACGGAAGCCGGCAGCGCCTCGACAGAGTCCTCGACGGAGTCCTTGACGGAGAGCAGCGCCTCGACGTCGTCCATGGCTCGACAGAGTCCTCGACGGAAAGCGGCGAGACGATGCTGTAGATGAAGGCGCGCGGCGAGGCTGCGGTAGATGAAGGGGCGCGGCGTTTAAGGGAGGCGTGCGAACGGACGTCGAGTGAAACGAAGCGGCCACGATTACTGCCGCTGTGCACGCTCGCGGAACGATAAACATGCGCGGAACGACGGACTCCGTGATTAATGCAGGGGCAAACGCGTCCATAACCACAATCGCGCGGCCAAGACGACAAACTTTGCGAAATCGGTGGTGTGAGCCAAGACGACTTCCTTTCTAGGTATGGAGGGAGTAAGTGCATGATGACCTATCTGAAGAATGTTATTACAAGGCCAATGACTTGTCTGAAGAATGTTATTAATAGGGAGTACGTATTTGAACCAAATCACAAGTAAAAAACCCTTAGTGTTGAAATCATGCTTTCATGTTACTAAATTTTGTACATCTGATTCCTTAATTTCAAAATGCTTCCTCTGCTTATATAAATATTTTTTTCTTGTTGCAAAATGTCAAAAGTATTTGAAAACTATTCTTATTGTAAAGTTTCATTCATTGTTACTTAATGTTACATTAAGAGGCCATTTGGATCCAAGCTGCTAATTATTAGTGGCTTAGCAGCTAAAAGTAGCACTAGTGGAGCTCATAGCTCAGAATGAACTACCCAATTAAAAAAAGCCATTGACTGTTCCCCAAGCTAAATACTACTAGTAGTAACTGTAAAGGCATCCCAATAACGGTCGAAATAGTCAACCTTTTTTCCCAACATGAAATAGAGAATAAAAAAAGCATCACTCCCAATAAACTCCTCTAGCTCTCTCTCTCTCTCTCTGTCCAACTTACTTTTATATTATCGGTCAGACAGTCGAGGGGGAACGAGTGCGAGAATGAGGATCATCGATGTCTTTATGGTGGCCACTTCTCTCCTAAGGCCCAACGTCCCCGGTGGAGACATCACCTGTTTTTTTGCATCAGCAGGAGTGCAGTTTTCTTCACGCAAGATCAGTGTATGCTGTTATAGGCGAGCTCTTTTCTATGAGTGTCTGTGAAAGTTCTCTTGTTGTAGCTTTAGAGCTACAAGTTTGTCTTTGGGACATGGACTCCCAAAAGTTTGTACTCTGATTCTAATGATAATATATTTGAGTACTTGTCAAGAAAAAACTTCCTTTTATATGTATTATGCAGTTGGAGGTTATTCTCTTTTTTATTTCTATTTCTATACTCACTGCCAAATCAGCTAGCGATTTTACCACAGCACTGAAGGCGTCCTAAACTACAGGATACAAATAGAGTCCAGCTAATAAAAAAGCTACTACTAGCTAGCTTCTCCTTTGCTAGATGCTAGATGCTAGATGCTATAACTGTTAGCATCTGGATTCAAACTAGTCCTACGGATTCAGAAGCCATTGGACAGTTGTAGCTTACATAAGGGCAACGACCATGCCCACTTTTTTTTTAAGAAGTGCTGGAGGGGTAAACGCCTCACTCGAATGATTTTCCATCGATTCCGGGACTAAGCCGGTAGATGGAGGGTGCCGGAGCACCAACAAATGCAGTTTAAGTTACAAAACATTTCGGGGACTATGGCCCGTCACAGGAGAAGAGGAGATTACATAATCAACTGAGCTCTACTCCTGTGAAACAAGTCACTCCATTTCAGCGCTTGCTGGACTAGGTGAGACGGGAGGCGGCATCGCCACAGAAGACAGTCTTCCCGGCAGGCGGCGAGCAGCCGCGTTATACAAGGTTGCTGGCCCCGGAACACAACGTCGTGCCGGTGTTTCCAGATAAAGATGCCTTTAATTCGAGATTTTTTCGATTCAAAAAGTTCAGGATGCTATTTTTAGGAAGGGCAAAGGTTATTGTCTTGTAGCACTACACATAATTTAGTACTACAGTAGTACTAGTACATTCAATCATTCAGCAGGGTTTGTTGGAATGTGGTAAGCTCGCCGTCAACTCTGCCCCCTGCACAGCGGCAGCCATGCCATGGTCAGGCAGGCGGACTCCACCGCGGAACCGCCAAAAACGGTGAAGCAAACGTGCGCGCTGTCCCGGAGGAGCCAGCCAGGGAAAAAAAAAGCTGCATGCATGCCTTGCCGACGCCGACGACTGCCGTGCCGAGACAGCACACAGCAGCGCCCGGGGGCGCCAGGCGCCCAGGCTTCCGTCCTGTTCGTTTATGGATGAAAGTCGAGCTAATTGATTTAGTGTGAGAGAAAAATACTGATTTACTGTGAGGGAAAAATAAATACTACTGCCAAGCGAACATGGCTTCACCGGCGGCGGCGTCAGAGCGCGTGCATGCATGCACGATGCATGGGCACGGGGCACCACATCACGCTGGCAGTGGCAGGCAGGCAGGCGTATATGCACGGCTGCATGGCAGTTGGCAGCGCGAGCATCAGAGGCGGCTCACGTGGACCGGCCGGACCCCTGCCCTGAGCCCCTGACCGTGCGGGCTGCGGAGGCCGACGATGCGAATTGCGACGCGGCGAAGCCTGCGACGTACGGAGGCGTCACGCGCGCGCGCGCTCCGACCCTTGCATCGCATCGCAGCACCTCACCTCATCGCATAGCAGTCACATCTGACCAGTGACGAATCGCATCGCAGTCCAGCCCCCCCTCCAGCCTGCATTGTCCGGAGCACATCCATTCGGCCCCAGCCCCCTGGCCGTGGTTACCTTGCTGATGATCATCGGCTGCGTCCGGCTGCCTGACCCGTCTGCACACCGCGCCGCGCGCCTCATCATTTCGCGCAACTGCCGCACTGACGCGCGACAATAGACGTACACGTCCTATGTGCGGTCACTGTCCACACAGAGCGACGACTGCGCGAATCTTTCTCCTCTCTCTGCCGAGTCTGAGGAGGTGTTTAGTTCCTCCTATGTTATATCGGATTTTTAGACATATATATAGATTATTAAATATAAACTAATTATAAAATTAATTACACAGTTTATGACTAAATTACGAGACGAATCTTTAAGCCTAATTAATCTATGATTCGACAATATGGTGCTACAGTAAGCATGCGCTAATGATGGATTAATTATGCTTAATAAATTCGTCTCGTGGATTACCGACGGATTCTGTAATTTATTTTTTTATTAGTATCTGAACATCCAATGCGGCACTTTCATGTGACACCTCCTAAATTTTAGTCACTGGATACAAACACCCCTGAGTGAGTGTGTGTTGCGTTTGTGATGGTGGTGGCGCAAAGGATAGTCGACAACGACACAACACGAACACATCATCCCTGGACTCTGCTGTACCGTAGGTTGGTGTTGCCATGTTCGTTTCTCTTATAATCCGTCTTTTTCAGCTTGTTTTTTTAACTGGATCAGTATTTTTCTCTCACAATAAATTAGTCGGAATAGTGTTTCGACTTGTTTTTTCAGCGAAGCGAACGGAGCCCTGACCAGCTAGCTCTGCCACCAAACAGCACAACACGCACACATCATTCCTGTTGAAAAGTTCTACAGCAGCTCCCGCTTCATCGTGTGAAACTCGAGCGGCATTTTTTTTGGGGTGGGTCGACGTTGGTGTTGGCTGTCAGAGGCTACGTGTTTAAGTGGTGAACAAGCTTCACCTCAACAATATAGAAGTGATTTTTGGCTACCTGTCAATTTGGACAGATGTTTCTTTGTTAGTACTCCGTACATGCCTGCACCGTACCACATTGCAGACACTTTTGTTCGTTTAGGACGAAGCAGGTAAGGTGGTGAAGTGGAGTTTGCGTGTGAGCTTTGAGAGTGTGGGTCCCAATAAATCTGTTTTTCTCCGATCAACCTGTTTAGCTGGGCTTATATCATCGTATATGATCATGGATTATAAGTTGGAATATTATTTTTCTCTCACATCAAATCAGCCAGCAGTAAATAATCCACGATCGTTTACGACGAAACGAACAGGCTGAATACTTTGTTCAGCAGGCGGCGCAGTGACCGCGCACATCTGGGCCGGCCCAGATACACAATGACAGGCCAAGACCACGATCCGGTTCTTGACCGGCACCTCCGGCCAGGAGATCTGGTAGGAGCCCTGACCGGAAGGCCTGGCCGTGGTGGGACCGCAGTCCGACTCCGACCCCGTTCCTCTGACCGAGAATATGCCGGATCTTTGGTTGCCTCTCTTTCCCGACCGACACGGTCGGGACCGACTGGGAACGACCGACCAGAAAGCCTGCTCGGTGTAGGCCCGGGGAGCAGGCGGAGCAGATAAGGTAAGGCGCTCAAGTCAACCGTAATACCGAGGACCGTATCCTGCCATGCCCTGTGCACATGCAGGACGGTGCCGTCAAGCCATGTCAGACGGACACTATATGTAACACCCTCGGTGTTACATTGTACAGTTTTTGCTAAAACACTGTATGAACATCATACTTGTGTGTAAATGTGTGTAATATAGGGTATAAATCAAGCTACGACACTTGAAACGTTCATCTGAAACAAATACTACATTTCATGTCACTTTATATCGTTTAGTATTCTAAGTGAATTTTTATCGAACGAAAATGTTATAAAACCCTTATGCAAAAATTTGATAAAGTTCATAGTACGAACTTCGTGGGCGACGATAAAATACGTGTGGTCGAGGACGGGGTTCGCTAGCTAGTATATCAAGTAGCTTGGAAAAGGAATTCGACGCGAAACTGTTTGAATCTTAGTCATTTCGCGTGAGTTTGAAAATGGGTCGACGAAGCCATGTTCGACAATTTTTGTAGAACGACCGGGTTAAGAAGTGGCAAGATGTTTTGGCTTAGTTCGATAGCTCTATGTACCCTCTTGAGGATAGAATGACTGGTTTGGCTTTTGGATCATCGAATTGGTTGTCGTTGCAGCTTTAAAAAGCGTGCACGAGACGTTTTCCACCACCAGGCGCGGTCACCGCCTCTGTTCGGCCTGGCACCGCTGCACGGGCCTACCCAGCGTGCGCTGCCGCGACGGCCGCGTCGCCACTGCCGCGCCTATGCAAGCACACCCACACGCGTGGTCCCTGCGCTGCTGGCCATGGCCTCCTGCCGCCACGCTCTGGCGCAGCTCGCGCACGATGCACGCGCCCAGTCATGCTGCTCGCCCGTCGTCGCCACGCGTTGGCCATTCGGCCTTCACTGCCGCTTGGTCCACACCGTTGTGGCGTGCCTGGCTCACGACTAGTGCACACACGCGCGCACTGGGGTCCAGCGGGCCTAGATGCTCTGCCTCCTCCATCACGTCCACCTGCGTCACTGCCCGCCGTCGCGTCTGCCTGCGTGTTCGGCTCGTCCGAACCGGTGTCGCCGCTCGCCCAAGTGCGCTCACACGCACCGCCTGCATAGCTACTGCTCCCGTTGATGTTGCGGCTGCACGCGCATGGGTTAGCCCTGCCGGCCCTCGTCTTCACGGTTGCACGCGTGGACACGCCACGTTTTCTTGTCGCATCGTCTAGAGGGTCGTCGGCCAGCCGCGCCACGCCAAGGCCTAACTCACTGAGCCGGTCCCCTCTTGCAATTGCCCATGTTTGGAGGATGAGTGGGGTACAGCATCGTGCCTAACTTGCCCTGGGTGGTAGTACGATGTCGGGCGCCAATTTAAGCTTTCGCCGTCGCCGTCGTCACCATTAAGCCGAACACCATTGCCCCTCTAATTGGCCGTGTGCAGTCCATCCCTTTTCAATTCATCGTGCGCCCAAATAGCTAGAGTAGTTAGCTTCCAATTGGAGTCATCTCGACGGGCTTCTTTCCTACGGTGAGGTAATGGGGAGAATTTTTTCCCCTCGGCGGTCCGCCATGGCCGGCAAGGCGAGCGCCCGGCCATGGCGATGCTCCATGCTCTTGTGTCTCATTCGAGCAGGGTTGTGGCCTCTCCTTGACTCATTTGCTTTGCCCATGTAGTGGCTCCGCCAACGGAGCAGCAGGGCGCCAGGAACGCCTTCACCGTGGCCAACGTGAACCGGAGCAACCTCGCGCATGTGGCCAGCCCGTTGCTGTTCCTCATGACTTCGCCCAGCCCATCCGTCACATCTCTGGTGAGGCCCTCTTGCTCCTAGGATAGGCGGTTGAGCCAATTTGGGGCTAGGTCGCCCGGAGCGCGTTGGCGACCACCGGCGAGCTAGCTTAGATGTCGTTCCTGTGGCCACACCTGCGTGATGCGCCATTCTTGGCGTTTGTTACCTCAATCTGTTGCGCGTTGCACGTAGAGACTCATGGGGGTGCTGGTTGGGCCGGAGGGGTCTGTGCTCGCCGGCGTTTGGCCGGTGAGGCCGTGGCCTCTGTTAGTCAGGCCAGGGACTTTATAAAGCATGAATTCGAATAGAAGTAGGGTCCTAGATGCGAAGCTAGTGACTCATTTAAATAGTGCTTGAGTTAGCTTTGTGAATAGGAGAAAGAACGGGGACTCGTTTGCAAAAGCGCTAACCGCGTGTGGGTCTTCCCACGCTGGGCCGCTGTCGAGGGCACGGGCCGCCGTGTGGGCCGCACTAGGCACGCGCGCGAGTCGCTGTGGTGGGCTGAGCCACGTCGCGAGTTGGGCAGTGCAGTAGAATTTATTTTTCAATTCTCCAGTGAATTACAAATGTTTATTCAATATAATTTCTAGCTGAACTTTGATAAATTGTAGTAAATTATGTAGTTGTCCAAAAATAGTGAAACCAAGTTTGTTAGGTTCACAAAAATGTCATCTATCTGTTAGTGTAAATTACAGTTAGCTATGACAATGGTAGGTTCATAAATTCAAACTAGAGAAGCTTAGTATTATGTAGATTAATAATTGTTGGAATTTTTGTGGTAAATTGGTGATAGCTATAGCTATGAAAATTTTATAGTAGGCTGACTAGATTATTATCTGTAAATTTTATAGCCTTAGAGTAGGTTGATAAATAGAGTAGCTATTATCCTTGCTTTATCATATATAGCGTAAATCAAGATTAGGAATAAGAATACATGTAGTTGCTATAATAATGTATGCCACACTTCATACTTGTTATTGGTAACAATAGATAACTTAGTACCTTGGGCGGTAGCACTAGCTTAGGAGTTAGACAGATGTACTTTTATTTTAAGAGTTGATGTTGCTATATTACTAAGTATTGCATCATCATTTCATGCATGTAGATCACGAGTTGGTAGAGTTCGTGCTCGTCGATGAACAGGAGTACGAGGAAGTCATTGAGGAGCACGAGGAGGAGATCCTCATGCAGGAGGGAGCCTCGGAGCCTTTTGGTACTGACTTTGCTGACCCGTCGCCTGCCAAAGACAAGTCCCAGTGCATAACCCCTATTTTATGATCACTGAATATATATATATATATATATATATATATATATATATATATATATATATATATATATATATATATATATATATATATATATATATATATATATATGATGTGCATTTAAGTTACAGGCATTTTATGGAAACTACATGCATAAATATATCTACCCATGACACGAGTCCTACTAATATAGGTCGAGTAGTGTTATGCTCAGGATATCGGTAGCGTGAGTAACCTGTCGTTACTCACAAATAGGTGATAAATATTATCACTCATGATAAAATGGTGGAAAAGAAAATGGTGACCGGGTAGGGATATGGTTTGGGTACTGGTGGATGTAAAGGGTTGTGTCTGCGGCCAATAGGGCATAGCTCGGTTATACTTTTTACCTGTCTGTGTCAATTAAGGACCGGTCGTTGCATATGGCTCTAGGCAAGTCATAGATTTATTATCCTGAGCACATACTTGAGTATGGGTGCAGGGAAGACTCATTGCTCTCTTGTTATGGATCCGGCTCTTTCTGGACTGACTGATTGGAGGCAGGGATGGTGGAGGTCCTTACACCACACTGAGTCCGAGACTCAGGAGTGGGGGCTTAGAGTCCAAGTTTGGACGGGGACCTAGACACCTAGGACAGGAGGGTGATGGGTTAGTCCTGCTTGTACCTGGGGTACATGCGGGGCGTGTGTTTTTGGAGTACCCAGCTGGGGGCATTGACTCGCGAATCACCGACGTTCCGATATGGCTTGTCTATGGTTCAGCACCGTAGTAAGAACTGAAAGATGATGAAATGGAACGAATTGCTCAACTCTTGCTTGAAAGTAGAACAGGTGATTATATAGACTAGATAGATAATAACTTAATACGGTTGATAATAATAACATAAATAAGGAATCACTATTAGTATTGCTTTCTGCCAAAAAAACAGCAAACCATAAAGCTTATCATATTCCTTGAGTCGGAAAATTATTCCCACTAGTCGAATAAGTCTTGCGAGTACATTATGTACTCAGAGTTTATTTACCCCTGTTGCAGGTAATGCATGAGAAGTACCTTTGGGTGGAGGATCCTTTTGGTGGGCTTAGACGGATCCTCGTTCTTATCGCTACATGTTTATTTTAAATTCCGCTGTTTATTATTCCGCACTCTGATATTTGGTAATGTAATAATATAATTTTTAAGAAACTCTGATGTATGAAATGGACCAGTATTGTAACTCATTCTCATTATTGAATCCTTAAAAAATGTGGATCTTTCGGATTCTCCCTTGGGGTGTGCCCGACGGATACTGCCCGCTGTAGCTTGCTTTCGGGGTGCTTAGTGTCTAGTGGAAGACGAGCACTTCTGTAAGCGTGTTATTTCGAGCGGTTCTGCCATAGTTCGTACCAGAGCCAATAATGATTATGAGTTTCATCATTTTTTAAAAAACTTAAAAATTTGACCAACAAAATTTTTGTGAAAAGTAGGATGCGATTAAATTATGTAAATAAGTATCAGCCCTAGTAATATGGTCTATCTAGGATAGCGGCACTGGTTTTATCTAATCGATTTTCTATATGTACACTGACTTACGTTGCATAAGAAATCATCTAGCATACGGAAAGTGAGTGTGCGATGTGCCGAATTTTTTTGCGAATGCCGCTATATTCCGGCTTAAGTGAACGTATAGGACGATACATGCATCATGATAATAGCATTTTGTTTAAACTAAAATCCCGCCCTACACGTATAATTGGATTAGTAAAGTGATATGATTAATTAAAAGAATGCTTTAATTAAATGTGCTGTCATTTCTCTAATCCCTTGCTTCTGATCGGGAAGGTTGTTCTAAATGGATGGTTCCTATCTTTTATAGATGAATCTAAGGTCCAGACACGGGAGCACCAGTGCTAGGGCGGCTCACGGTCTTGGCGAGGGGCAAGGCGAGAGTGGTCAGGCCAATGAGCACAACGGGGAGAGCCATGGGGCTCCACTTCTGGCTCCTCCTCCGCCACCACCATCTCCGATGACTTATGTTGAGATGATGGCGGAACTAATGGCTGCTCATTGAGAGTCAGCCCGTGCCATGAAGTTAATGGCACAAGCTATCGCTGGCTTCACCCACGGAGGCCACAGGGGCAATGGTGGGAACAGGGGTGGTGCCCGCCATCCTGAGGGACCATCCTCTTACCAGGATTTCCTCAAGACCCACCCACCCACTTTCACACCGACAGATGAGCCCCTAGATGCAGAGCATTGGCTTCGCATTTTAGAGTAGAAGTTTCTGTTGCTCAATGTGGGCGACGAGCAGAAAGTGCGCTTTGCAGCGTAGCAACTTTTGGGGTCCACGAGTGCATGGTGGGATACCTTCCATGCTATGCAGCAGCCAGATCATCCGGCAGCCTGGTAGGAGTTCACCATAGCATTTAGAGAGTTCTATATTCTTGCTAGTGTCATCAATCGGAAGATGACTGAGTTTCTAGAGCTACAACAGCGGAGTATGATAGTGATGGACAACGTTAATAAGTTTAATCACTTGTCCCAGTATGCTGGCATTCATGTGGATACTAATGAGAAGAAGAAGGACCACTTTTTTCGTGGCCTCTCTTATATCCTTCAGGAGAAGTTGTACACTGCAAACTATCAGACTTTTAGGGCAATGATGAATGCTGCCATCACCATGGAGGGCTTGCAGTGGGATTCCCATGCAGAGTGGAAGAGAAAACGGGTGGCTGCGAGGTCTTCTAGCCACCCTCATACTCAGAAGGTACAGGTTGTTCGACGGGGGCCCTATCAATCATCAGGCAAACCTTCATTTTGGCACCCCTAGCAAACTTCTCAGACTTCTTCTACATAGTACCGTGCACCCACTCAACAGGTGCTGCCCCAGCAGCCTTAGGGACAGCAGGTCCCACCCCGCCAAGGGTTAAGAAACAAGCCTAGTGATTGCTTCAAATGTGGCAAAGATGGCCACTATGCCCGAGCGTGTCCCCAGAACCAGCTAGCTCAGTCTACTCAACCATCGACGAAGTCCCGGCTAGTCAAGCGGACTGTGATCAAGAGGAAGGTGCCAGCCAACCGATCCGAACAGGTGAATTTCATAGATGCTGAGCAGATATTGCAGCAGGAACCGGTGATGGCTGGTATGTTTACCATCGATTCTCATCCAGCTTATGTGTTGTTCGATTCTGGTGCATCACATTCCTTTATGAGCATGGGATTTGTAGACCGACACAACTTACCACTTATGGCTATACCGTATGCCTATAGAATCCATACTACGGGTTCGCAAATGTTCATCAATACCCGAACGGACACAATAAGCTTGGTATTAGCCACCCACACTTACCGCCTACAGTTCATGGTAATGCCTGGGCAAGGCATTAATGCTATTCTTGGAATGAACTAGTTGTGGATGTATGGGGTAGTCTTGGATTTGAAGCGGAGAAGTGTCAAGTTACGATTTCCTTCTTCTAAGGATAGGATGTCTCTGCTTGTACCCTCGGATCCAGTCTTACCTGTTGCTGCCCATGCTAAAGCCTCTCCTGATTTTACCCCCATCCCTATGGTATGTGAGTTCCTAGATGTTTTTCCTGAAGATCTTAGATTGCCACCGGATAGAGGCATAGAATTCTCCATTGAGCTAGAGCCTGGTACTGCTCCTATCTCTCGATGCCCGTACCGCATGGCTACAAGGGAATTGGCTGAGATGAAGAAGCAACTGGAAGAGTTGATGGAAAAAGGTTTCATCTGTCCTAGTTCTTCACCATGGGGTTGCCTAGCCATTTTTGTGAAGAAGGATGGTACTTTGTGGATGTGTGTGGATTACCGCCCCCTTAATGCAATAACCATTAAGAACAAGTATCCTTTGCCCCACATAGATACTTTGTTTGACCAATTAGCTGGTGCAAAGGTGTTCTCGAAGATTGATCTTCGATGAGGCTATCATCAGATCAAGATCAGACCACATGATATACTGAAGACAACCTTTTCTACTAGGTATGGGTTGTATGAGTACATAGTGATGTCTTTTGGTCTCACCAATGCTCCTGCATTCTTTATGTACTTGATGAATTTAGTCTTTATGCCAGAGCTAGACAAGTTTGTGGTAGTATTCATTGGTGATATCCTAATATATTCCAAGAATGATGAAGAGCATGCCCAACACCTTCGGATAGTGCTGGCTCGACTAAGGGAGCACAAGTTGTATTCTAAATTCAGCAAGTGCGAATTTTGGTTAGATCAAGTGTAGTTTTTAGGGCATGTGTTGACACCTGACGGCGTTTTAGTAGATCCCAGCAAGGTGCAAGATGTGTTGGATTGGAAGTCTCCCAAGTCTGTGCATCAGATTTGTCAGTTCCTTGGTCTAGCTGGGTACTATCAGCGTTTCATTCTGGATTTTTCCAAGATAGCTTAGCCAATGACCAAGCTGCTCTAAAAAGAAGCTAAGTTTGACTGGAGTCCAGCCTATGAAGAAGCCTTCCAAGCTCTGAAGACATTTCTGACCACTGCTCCTGTGTTGGCCCAACTAGATATTGCTCGACCCTTTGATGTATATTGTGATGCCTCAAAGATGGGGTTTGGGTGTGTGCTTATGCAAGATGGGCGTGTGATAGCTTATGCTTCGTGCCAACTGAAAAAGCACGAGGTGAATTACCTCGATATGTGGGACCTTATCAGGTGTTGGAGTAGTGTGGCCCAGTTGCTTATCGTCTCCATCTTTAAGGTATTTTATCTGTGATACACAATGTGTTCCATTATCACAATTTAAGAGATGTTAACGGGTTTCGGATGAAGCTGTGGAAATTGAAAGGCTTCCCCTCTAGCCAGATTTGACTTATGTTGAGCACCCTGTCAAAATCCTAGATGAAAAAGAAAGAGTGACCAGGAATAGTGTGGTAAAGTTCTACAAAGTGCAATGGCAAAACCATTCAGAGGATGAGGCCATGTGGGAACAAGAGAGTTACCTATTGAAGCATTACCCCCACCTCCTCTCTGGTTCTAATAGTTAGTTGCTGCGTCAAAATGTAATTCTGATCTCCTTCTCACACTAGGCACATGAAATCTCGGGTCAAGATTTTGTTTTAGGGGGTAGATTTGTAACACCCTCGGTGTTACATTATATAGTTTTTGCTAAAACACTACATGAGCATCATACTTGTGTGTAAATGTGTGTAATATAGGGTATAAATCAAGGTATGACACTTGAAACGTTCATCTGAAACAAATACTACATTTCATATCACTTTATATCGTTTAGTATTCTAAGTGAATTTTTATCGAACAAAAATGCTATAGAACCCTTATGCAAAACTTTGATAAAGTTCATAGTATGAACTTCATAGGCGACGATAAAATACGTGCGGTCGAGGATAGGGTTCGCTAGCTAGTATATCAAGTAGCTTGGAAAAGGAATTTGACGTGAAACCGCTTGAATCTTAGTCATTTCGTGTGAGTTTGAAAATAGGTCGACGAAGCCATGTTCGACAATTTTTGTAGAACGATCGGGTTAAGAAGTGACAAGATGTTTTGGCTTAGTTCGATAGCCCTATGTACCCTCTTGAGGATAGAATGACTGGTTTGGCTTTTGGATCATTGAATTGGTTGTTGTTGTAGCTTTAAAAAGCGTGCACGAGACGTTTTCCACCTCCGGGCACGGTCACCGCCTCTGTTCAGCCTGGCATCGCTGCACAGGCCAGCCCAGCATGCACTGCCGCACTGGCGGCGTCGCCACTGCCGCGCCTATGTAAGCATGCCCACGCGCATGGCCCCTGCGCTGCTGGCCATGGCCTCCTGCCGCCATGCTTTGGCGTAGCTCGCGCACACCGCACGCGCCCAGTCACGCTGCCTGCCCATCGTCACCGCGCGCTGGCTGTTTAGCCTTCATTGCCGCTCAGTCCACACTGTTGTGGCATGCCTGGCTCATGACTGGGGCACACACATGCGCACTAGGGTCTAGAAGGCCTGGATGCTCTGCCTCCTCCATCACGTCTGCCTATGTCACTGCCCGCCGTCGCATCTGCCTACGTGTTCCGAACTGGTGTCACCGCTCACCCAAGCGCGCTCACCTGCACCGCTTGCATAGCTACTACTCCTATTGACGTTGCAGCTGCACGCGCATGGGTTGGCCCCATCGGCCCTCGTCTTCACGGTTGCGTGCGTGGACACGCCACGTTTTCTCGTCGTATTGTCTAGAGGGTCGTCGGCCAGCCGCGCCACGCCAAGGCCTAACTCACTAAGCCAGTCCCCTCTTGCAATTGCCCATGTTTGGAGGATGAGTGGGGGTAGAACGTCGTGCCTAACTTGCCCTAGGCGGTAGTACGATGTCGGGCACCAATTTAAGCTTTCGCCGTCACCATCGTCACCTTTAAGCTGAACGTCATCGCCCCTCAAATTGGCCATGTGCCATCCATCCCTTTCCAGTTCACTGTGCGCCCAAATAGCTAGAGTAGTTAGCTTCCAATTGGAGTCATCTCGACGGGCTTCTTTCCTACGGTGAGGTAATGGGGAGAATTTTTCCCCTCGGTGGTCCGCCATGGCCGGCAAGGCAAGAGCTCGGCCAGGGCGATGCTCCTTGCTCTTGTGTCTCAATCGAGCAGGGTTGTGGCCTCTCCTTGACTCATTTGCCTCGCCCGTGTAGTGGCTCCGCCGACTGAGCAGCAGGGCGCCGGTAATGCCTTCACCGTGGCCGTCATGAACCAGAGCAACCTCGCGCATGTGGCCAGCCCA
Organism: Miscanthus floridulus; assembly: GCF_019320115.1. NCBI lineage: Eukaryota > Viridiplantae > Streptophyta > Magnoliopsida > Poales > Poaceae > Miscanthus > Miscanthus floridulus. The sequence continues at coordinate 116,690,299 of NC_089584.1, forward strand.
TTGCCGTTCCTCGCGACTTCGCTCTGCCCATCCGTCACATCTCTGGTGAGGCCCTCTTGCTCCTAGGATAGGCAGTTGAGCCAATTAGGGGCTAGGTCGCCTGGAGCGCGTTGGCAGCTGCCAGCGAGCTAGCTTAGATGTCGTTCCTATGGCCAGCTCTGTTGGGTGCGGTAGTGATTCAATTAGGGCTTCAAGGTGGTTACTCTTAGCCTGTAGATGGTTACCGAGTAGCAGTAGAGGCGTGGTGTTAGGTGAGTTCATCGGCGTCGGGTTGCTGCGGCCGGACCCCGCCATGGCGCATGGCCACGCCTGCGTGATGCACCATTCTTGGCATTTGTTACCTCAATCTGTTGCGTGTTGCACATAGAGGCTCATGGGGGTGCTGGTTGGGGCCGGAGAGGTCTGTGCTCGCCGGCATTTGCCGGCGAGGCCGTGGCCTCTGTTAGTTCGGCCAGGGACTTTGTAAAGCGTGAATTCGAATAGAAGTAGGGTCCTAGATATGAAGCCAGTGACTCATTTAAATAGTGCTCAGGTTATCTTTGCGAATAGGAGAAAGAATGGGGACTCGTTTGCAAAAGCACCAGCCGCGCGTGGGTCTTCCCACGCTGGGCCACTGTCGCGGGCACGGGCCGCCGCTTGGGCCGCACAAGGCATGCGCGCGAGTCGCTATGGTGGGCCGAGCCATGTCGCGAGTTGGGCAGTGCAGTAGAATTCATTTTTCAATTCTCCAGTGAATTACAAATGTTTATTCAATATAATTTCTAGCTGAATTTTGATAAATTATAGTAAATTGTGTAGTTGTCCAAAAATAGTAAAAGTAAGTTTGTTAGGTTCACAAAAATGCCATCTATCTGTTAGTGTAGTTAAATTACAGTTAGCTGTGATAATGGTAGGTTCATAAATTCAAACTAGAGAAGCTTAGTATTATGTAGATTAATAATTGTAGGAATTTTTGTGGTAAATTGGTGATAGCTATAGCTATGAAAATTTTACAGTAGGCTCACTAGATTATTTTGTATTTGCCGTAAATTTTGTAGCCTTAGAGTAGGTTGATAAATAGAGTAGCTATTATCCTTGCTTTATCATATATAGCGTAAATCAGCATTAGGAGTAAGAATACCTGTAGTTGCTATAATAATGTATGTCACACTTCATACTTGTTATTGGTAACAATAGATAACTTAGTACCTTGGGCGGTAGCACTAGCTTAGGAGTTAGACAGATGTACTTTTATTTTAAGAGTTGCTGTTGCTATATTACTAAGTATTGCATCATCATTTCATACATGTAGATCACGAGTTGGTAGAGTTCATCCCATCGATGAACAGGAGTACGAGGAAGTCATTGAGGAGTACGAGGAGGAGATCCTCGTGCAGGAGGGAGCCCTGGAGCCTTTTGGTACTGACTTTGCTGACTCGTCGCCTACCCAAGGCAAGCCTCGATGCATAACCCCTATTTTATGGTCACTGAATATATATATATATATATATATATATATATATATATATATATATGATGTGCATTTAAGTTACAGGTATTTTATGGAAACTACATGCATAAATATATCTACCCATGACATGAGTCCTACTAGTATAGGTCGAGTAGTGCTATGCTCAGGATATCGGTAGCATGAGTAACCTGCCGTTACTCGCAAATAGGTGATAAATATTATCACTCATGATAAAATGGTGGAAAATAAAATGGTGACCGGGCAGGGATATGGTTTGGGTACTAGTGGGTGTAAAGGGTTGTGTCCTACGGCCAACAGGGCATAGCTCGGTTACACTTTTTCTATGTCTATGTCAATTAAGGACCGGTCATTGCATATGGCTCTAGGCAAGTCACAGACTTATTATCCTGAGCACATACTTGGGTATGGGCACAGGGAAGACTCGTTGCTCTCTTGTTGTGGATCTGTCTCTTTCCGAACCGACTGATTGGAGGTGGGGATGGTAGAGGTCCTTACACCACACTGAGTCTAGGACTCAGGAGTGGGGGCTTGGAGTCCAAGTTTGGACGGAGACCTGAACACCCAGGACAGGAGGGTTGTAACAGAACCGACCAATTTATAAGAGCACAAGTACAAAAGCAATCACCGGAGTGATCAAACCGTCATACTTGAACCCATATAAACCCGGTAGTCAACTGAAACCACGAAGGATTTCAAACCAACTTGCATACAACCAAGATCATAGTAATTCAACATAACAAGCCACATGTTACATCCATTTCACAAGTAGTTCATAAGTACCACATACATCAGAGTACACATAGTTATTACACAACGAGTTCACAAATAGCGGAAGCAAAGTAGTTTAACACCATCACGCACACTTAGTTCAAATACAAGCCAGTACCATAGTCATATCCAGCAAAAGCAATAAGATAAGATAACATAGATGATCATGCCCATGATCTAGTCTTCATCCCCCACAGGGTGGAGACAATACTTGCAGTAGCCGTTATATAGCACGTCATCTGCAACAAGGGAAAATAAACCCTGAGTACGAGAAGGTACTCAACTAGACTTACCCGTCGTAAACCAGAAATAAATGACACCAAGGATTATGCAAGGCTTTATCGGTGGATCTAGCTTGACAACCATTTTGCAAAAACGCTTTAGTGATACGAGAGCATAATTAGGTTTATAAGTAAGCAGCAATTTAACAATATTAACATATCAACTAGATTAGCACCTGTACTAGAGCAAGCAATTTGATTAACTCCAAACATTAGTAACCATATCCGGTATAATGTGGCATCATTATCATCATTGATTTAACCATCAAGTTCAATTAAGTGCATCTACGTTGCCGCTGCTCAGTCAAGTTCTCACTATCCGGGAGAGACGGCGATTCGAATCGATTCCTATCCAGCTGGAGGGGTATTCCTAACACAAACCCAGGCATACCTCGCGAAGGCAGCCTTAGGTCACCTTTGGTACATCTCAGGAATCGCGGCTCCGAGCAGCGCCGCACCCTCAGGGAGTCCACTCTGCCAGGTGGTCAATCTCACCTCGAACTTACGCCAATAGCTCCCCGCACATCCTTACTACCACCAGGGTGCGCACTTTCACTTCTCGGTCTTCCGGCCTGAGTTGAGCTACTCGGCTTCGCGGTCGGAACGAGTTATCCGGCCAACTAAGTGATAGGCATGCGTTCAACATGACATGAGGACGTACAGCGAATCGGTCCTTAACCGACACAGACGGGGATAGATCCACAACCAAGACCTCCTTGCCTTGTTGCTTCTCTATCGACCTCCCGCCCGGTCACAATTCATTATTAACACATGGTTATTCTCCACGATAGCGATTATAGCCAATCGTGATCAGACATTTTTCTATTATGCAGGTGACAGGAAATCACCCGACTTTTACCGGTCTAAGCATGGCTAAGCTATGATTCGCTCCTAGACCTAAATAGGATTTAGGGTACGTATACTGGCCAAGGAATAGGTATATATGCAACAAGTGTTCGCATCCAATTCCTATCACTTAATGCATCAATAAATAAAGATACTCAAAGTAACCATTTTGAAAACATAGGAGTCTTAGAATGCTCCGGGGCTTGCCTTTCAGAAAAGATGAAGGTTGGTGATCGGGGCACTCAAGAACTTCTTCGTTGACTCCTTCGGGGGCCTGCACCTCCTGCTCCTGAGCTTGCTGCTGCTCCTCCGGAAGTACTGGCTCGAATTCCAGAAGCGTAACTCCCTCCGGAACACCTATTGCATGCATATGCATAGTAAGAATCGTGCATGCACAAGAGATGGAAGATGATGAAATGTATAGCCATGTATGAATGGACGCATGAAAGACATAATGATGCAAGATTAACATTGATTTTTACCGAGTAGGTGCATATCTCTTTTGGAAAACAAGAATGGCACACTCACCAAGTTCTAATAACCTAAGATAAAGTTGTTCATCTTCGGTAAGAGGTCTAGCACCTGCAACTAACAATTTATCTTAAATTAGCCTAGCATCTAAATCATCACATCAACTCATATAAAGCAAACCATTCAGTTACTGCGCTCAATAGTTTTCAGGCTGTAAACAGCAGCTACAAGTTTGACCCATAACTGGAGTTCTACAGATCCAAATACCATGATTTAAGACTTTCTGGAAAACTTATAAAATTGTCTACAACTTTGTTTTTGACCACTTTCCCAGTAAACCAATTTATCATGGGGAACTTTATATAGTTCCCCGAATTGTCCAGAAAGGCACAACGCAAGAAATAATTATTAACTTACGTTGCAAACATACAAACGGACAATACCAACTTTACTAACTCATCACACATGTTGAAAGAACACCAGAAAACATAGTGTCCCTTCCTAACTAACTTATTCTCATGCCTTTAATAAATTATTTAGATACTTAGGTTAAATAATAAATACATATCCAAAGTGTACATAAAATTCCACAAAAATTACAGTAGCTTATACATGTCTCCAATAGGCTACTACATAAATTTCACATCAATTTAACAAGTATCTCATCCTACACAAAAACGACAAGGCATAAAGGCTTAAAATGGCATAAATAGGAAACCTTAGTGAAAAGTGTCAAGCAACAGATTTCATATTTTTCCTAGCATCTTTCTAGCATAAGAACCTTACTCACCAAATTTTACCTACACTGGATCTATAGAAAAATTATGAAAATTCACATAAGATCCATCCATTGATAAAAAGAAATTCTATAACTTAAAAACTATACATGCACTAGCTCTGAAATTTTAACCATACCTTCTACTAAGCAAAAATAGATGACCCACAAAATTTCATAATTTTTGGACCACAGAAACTCAAGTTAAAATTCAAACAAGTTTGCATGTATTTAAAAACACATTTCAAGTTCCTATTTAATTCACCCAACATTTCTGAAACATGTGCTCATATAATATTTTTATCAAATACTAGACATTACTAGGAACTCAACAAAATTAGAACCACATCATTTGGATCTACCAACTAGGAGATACACATTTTTGAATCTATATGCCAAACTGTGAAATAAAACAAACAAACAAATAAGAAAACATTCACAGCCACAGCTGTTGGGCCGGCCCGAGGAACGGCGGCCCGCGAGCGACGCTGGCGCGGCCCAGACATTGGAGCGGCCCACGCTGGGCTCCCGCCTCAGCCACGGCGGCTGACAAGGCGGACCCACGCGACAGAGAGAGAGGAGCAGGGGAAGGAAGAAGACGACGGCGGGACTCGCCGTCGGCGGCTTCTCCGGTGAAACCAACGGCGTTACGGTGCTCACTACAGCAATGCACAACTGGCCGTGCCCTTGATTGAAGCTTTTGGCATGGCTACAGGGTCGGCGACGAGCAATGGCGGCGCACGGCCGCGGCAGGGCCGGCTCCGACGACGCTACAGCGTCAAGGTTCCTAACGGTGACCCTACGGGCTCCGGTGGTACTCCTATGACCTAACGTGAGCCAGAGGAGGGAATGGAAGTACGCGAGGAGCACTGGCTGCGAGAAGCGCTACTCCGGCGAGGTCCGACAAGGCGGTGGCGGGGAAAAGATCGACGATTGACCCTTACCGATGCACGATCGACACGCGAACATGGTGGAAAAGGAAGAGGGGACCACGGCGGGGCTCTGGGTAAGCTGGGCAACGCGTTTTTGCCAAGACACGGGAGCTAGGCGAGGGCGAAGCTCCGGCGGCAATGGCGGGCGGCTTCGGGCTGCGCTGCGGGAGGCGAGAAATGACGAGGCCAGACGCGCACGGCGAAGCAAATAGGCGAGCGGAGGGGCGCGTGGCGTCTTCGTGGCAGCAACGGCCTGACGAGCTGGGGCAGCGCCGGCGTACGGCCTCCACTTGGCGCGCGCGGCCAGACGGCGGTCGGCCACGACGGCCTGAACCCAAAACCCTGTAGCTCCGATTTAGTCGAACCTCAACGCCTGACAGCGTGATTTGGAGTCGATGGATCTCCGAATCCTTTGGTAATTAGCGCAAACCTCCAAAACGAAAGTTGAAGTACTATGTACCAGCTACAAAACTCCTTTAGAGATCAAAGTCTAATTCACAACGGATAGAGAGTAAAATCAAGCCAAAGTCGAGCCTGAAAAACTGGAAATGCATTAAACACTTAGAAAATTTTTAAGTGTAGAATCAGCCCTTGTTTCAGGCTTGTGGGCCCAATTTGAACATGTTCTACACATTTTCATGAGTTGGCTCCTAAACAAAGTTTGTTACTTATAAAATTTTGTACAACTTTGCTTTAGGTTTCTCAGACATGCAAACACTCTAAGCTACACTTTTTAAACAGTCAAACTCAGGAGCTCTAGGGATCCATAATGGTCAAACCATGACTTGGAAACCTAATTAGGCAAAATGATCCACATAAACATTGTTCCTAATGACATTCTAAATATTACTAAGTTGTTTAAGAAAATTATTAGCCACACCACACATTGGTCACACAAGAATCAAGCATTGCTCGTACTGAAACAATGAAAAACCAAAGAACTGTTGCATTTGTTTCCTAGTCATGTTTCACATGTTTCATGATCCTGTTGCATAGTACAACTAGCTATGTTTCACTAAGTGAGTTACACATGTTGCACTTGGGTGTTGCACACTATTCATTCCATGAAAACAATACACATGAATTATACAATATGTTGCAATGTTTCGAAAACATGTTTCATGTGATATAAGCTCATGAATGGATGAATGATGCTCATGTCCATGAAATGCAAGTGCAATTATGCAAGCCTAACACCTAGGGTGTTACAGCCCTCCCCCCTTATAAAAATCTCGCCCCGAGATTTGAAAAGCATACCATTTTGAATAAAAGGTAGGATATACATCCTTCAAATAATCTTCCCGCTCCCACGTTGCATCGCTCTCACTACCCTGGTTACTCCACATAACCTTGTAGAACTTAACCACACGATTCCGGGTTACTCTTTCTCTCGTGTCGATAACCCGCACTGGTCTTTCTTCATAGGATAGATCTGATTTCAACTTGACATCTCGAAGTGAAACTCTTTCTTCGGGGATACGGAGACATTTCTTCAATTGAGATACATGAAAAACATTGAAGATAGCTCTCATCTCGTAAGGTAACTCTATCTTGTAAGCTACATTCCCACTCTTCTCTATGATCGGATATGGACCTACATACCTAGGTGCAAGCTTTCTCTTTACTCCAAATCACTGCACACCTTTCATCGGTGATACCTTCAGATAAACGTGATCACCCACTTCAAACTCAATGGGCTTCCTTCTTTTATCCGCATAGCTTTTCTGCCTAGCTTGAGCGGCTTTCATATGCTTTTGGATAGTACGGACTTGTTGTTCAGCCTCTTCGACAAAATCAATACCGTAGTATCTTCTTTCTCCAGATTCAACCCAGTTCAAAGGAGTTCTACACTTGCGACCATACAACGTTTCGAACGGGGCCATCTTGATGCTTTCTTGATAACTATTATTATAGGAAAATTCAGCCAAGGGTAACCACTTATCCCATGAACCTTTGGATGATATGACACAAGCTCTTAACATGTCTTCCAATATTTGATTTACCCGCTCCGTCTGTCCGGAGGTTTGGGGATGATAAGCAGAACTTCTAACTAAGTTGGTTCCTATCATCTTATGCAGTTGTTCCCAAAAACGAGCGGTGAATTGAGGTCCTCTGTCGGATACAATGGTTCTAGGAACACCATGGAGACGTACTATCTGGTTAAAATATAGCTCAGCATAGTCACTTGGCCGATAGTCAACCCTAACTGGTATGAAATGAGCAGACTTTGTTAAACGATCCACAATCACCATATGGAATTAAAATTCTTTTGGGTAGGGGGAAGTCCAACAATAAAATCCATACTAATCTCTTCCCACTTCCATCCAGGTATAGACAATGGTTGGAGAAGTCCAGCAGGCTTCATGTGAATTGCTTTGACTCTACAACAATTGTCGCACCTTGCAACATAAGCTGCGATTTCTTTCTTCATCTTTGTCCACCAAAAGCGAGATTTCAAGTCTTGATACATTTTACTACTTCCTGGGTGGATAGATAACTTGGATGAGTGAGCTTCTTCTAAGATTTGGTTTCTAAGCTCTTTGTCCTTCGGTACTACCAGTCTGTCCTTAAACCATAGAACACCCTTCTCATCAATGCGAAAGTGTTTTGTCTCTTGTTCCTTCATCTTTCTTTTGATGTGGAACACACCCACATCGGTTTTCTGAAGCTCGATGATCTTACTTTCTAGAGAGCAACTAAGGGTAATACTGTGCAACACAGCAGGATGTAATAGATGCGCCAAATGATAATCTGCCTCCAAGAGAGAATTACAGTGAGATTTCCTACTCAAAGCATCGGCAACAACATTTGCTTTACCCAGATGATAATGAACTTCTAAGTTATAATCTTTAATCAACTCTAGCCATCTTCTCTGCCTCATGTTCAATTCTGGCTGAGTGAATATATACTTGAGACTTTTATGATCGGTATAAATATGGCACACGTTACCGAGCAAGTAATGCCTCCAAATCTTCAAAGCATGCACAACCGCAGCTAACTCAAGATCATGAGTTGGATAATTAGCTTCATGCTTCCTTAGCTGACGCGAGGCATAGGCGATAACTCGACCTTCCTGCATAAGGACACATCCTAAACCGGTACCTGATGCATCACAAAACACATCAAAAGGTCTCTCGATATCAGGTTGTGCCAACACAGGGGCTGAGGTTAACAAGGTCCTCAAAGTGCAAAAAGCAGTCTCACACTCTGGAGTCCAAACAAACTTTACATCTTTTTGGAGCAACCTAGTCATGGGCTTGGCGACCTTAGAGAAATCAGGGATGAATCGACGATAATACCCAGCCAAACCAAGGAAACTTCTTATCTCATGTACTGAAGTTGGTGCTTTCCAATTCATGACTTCTTGCACCTTGGACGGATCAACCGAAATCCCTTCATCGGACAACACATGACCTAAGAAAGGTACTTTCTTAAGCCAAAACTCACATTTACTGAACTTGGCATAAAGCTTATGCTCTCGTAGCCTGGATAAAACAACTCTCAGATGCTCGGCATGTTCTTCAGCATTTACAGAAAAGATTAAGATGTCATCAATGAAGACAACTACAAATTTGTCCAGTTCTTCCATGAACACAGAATTCATCAGATATACGAAGTATGCAGGAGCATTGGTCAGGCCGAAAGACATAACTAGATACTCATACAACCCGTATCTGGTGGAGAAAGCGGTCTTAGGCACATCCTCCGGTCTAATCTTTATCTGATGATAACCAGATCTCAAATCAATTTTTAAGAATACCTTTGCCTTAGACAACTGATCAAACAAAATATCAATGCGGGGCAATGGGTACTTGTTCTTGATTGTCACCGCATTGAGTGGACGATAATCCACACACATGCGCAATGACTTGTCCTTCTTCTTCACAAATATAGCAGGACAACTCCAGGGAGAAGCACTAGGTCGGATAAGACCTTTCTCTAACAGATCTTGCAACTGAACTTTAAGCTCTGCTAACTCATTGGGTGGCATCCTATAAGGCCTTCTAGAAATAGGTGCAGTGCCCGGCACTAACTCGATCTTGAATTCAATATCTCGATCCGGCGGTAAACCAGGTAGATCATCAGGAAAAACATCGGGAAATTCACACACTACTGGGACGTCCTCAATTCTCGGGGTCTGGATAGCATTAGCAGTGTTGTGGAGTTCTAGCTCTCTGGGAAGTGGCACAAGGAAGGCTTCATTGCTGATAGGATCCCTCAACATAACGACCCTAGTGGAAGTATCAATGAGCACTCCATGACCGCTCATCCACTTCATTCCCAAGATTACATCTATCCCTAATCCCGGTAGGACTACCACATCGGCCATAAACACTCGTCCCTCTATTTCAATCCTTACCCCCAGCACTATTTGATTGGTCAAAATATTACTTCTAGCTGCACTAATGCAATAACTACCCGTGGATACTGTAATTACCTTCTGATTGTATTTTGATGCAAAAGCTGGACTCATAAATGAATGCGAAGCACCAGAATCAAATAGTACAACTGCCGGATGGTGATTCACAAGAAACTTACCCGCGGTGACCACCTCTCCTGAGGGTATCTCGGTCACGTTGGTGTAGTTAACATGTCCTTGACGAGCACCAGAATTCCCTTGCTTCTGATTGTTCTTCTGAGGATACGGACAATTCTTGGACCAATGACCTGTCCTGCCACAATTCCAGCAGGGCCTATTAGCTGGCGGAACAAAAGAATTTCCAGGTCCTGTGGTACCCTTTGGAAGAGGTACAGTGAATGCCTTCTTGAACCCAGTCTTTGCCTGGTTCTTCTTTTGTGGCGGCCTATACCGAACGGCTGTAGTCGGTGGGCGAAACTGAGTCTTCGCTACTGGAGCTCTAGCCTGAGAGACACCTGCCTCAAAGGCCCTCTTGCGACTTTTGGAAGCAGCATAGACATTATCGTTATTCTCTTGAGTAAGAGCATCACTTACGAACTCATTGAAAGTGATACTTTTGTTGTTCCCCATGGACTTCATCAGTTTGGGACTAAGCCCTCTTTTAAAGCTGGCGATTTTCTTCGCTTCTGAATCAACGAATTCTGGAGCATACCTTGCCAGATGGTTGAAGGCATGAAGATATTCAGTGAGTGTCTTGGTGCCCTGCACCAACTTCATAAACTCATTATGCTTTATGGCCATCAACCCGGGAGGAATATAATGACTCTTGAAAGCCTCCTGGAATTGATTCCAAGTGATCTGGGCATTCTCTGGTAGGGTGGACCGGTAATGTCGCCACCATATACCTGCTGGTCCTTGTAGTTGATGCGAAGCATACTCCGCCTTCATCTGCTCTGTCACCCTGAGTAAACGGAACTTGTGCTCAAGCGTGTTTAGCCACTCTTCTGCTTGGAGCGGCTCTTCAGCTTCCTTGAAGACGGGTGGCTTGGTATCTTGGAATTCCTTGAAATCACTAAACTGGTTGGGCTCTGGTCCCTGTCGTTGATTACGGCCTTGGGCTTGATGCTGGGCCATGGTACGCATAGCATCACCCAACGCACGCTGACCTTCCACGAGCATAGCCAACAGATCAGACGGTGTGGGCGATGGTGGCGGTGGAAGATCGTCATCACCACTACCCCCACCACGTCCTGAACGCAGATTGCGCGACATCTGCAGAAGCGCATTTGTGAGTAATGATGGACGATGTCAGATATAATGCAGACGGATTGTAGAATTATGCCAACTGAACTTATTGGAGAGATTAATTTCATACAATAAACAGAGGCACAATAATTCATCCTCATAACATCGCCATAACTTTACTCCGCACATTCATGCGATGCAGCCACTCATATGCCAAATTTTTGATCAACTTCATGTTTCAGAAATTTCATCTAAGTATAACGAGACTGCTCCAGGGCGGTAGTGCTAGTGCGGCCATCAGTAGTAGCATGGCAACTTGGGTGTGAGAGGATTACCATACAGGATGAGAAACTATAATGGAATAATTAGATAAGGGAGGGAGTGATGCACAATGGAATGGCATGAGTAAACATGATGCATGCACGTTCCGTACGTCCTCACGAATCTTAAGAAAATTTAACATTCTAGCGACATAGACAGTGGCATACATACGTTCTCTCATATACGTATCTAGTCGAGCTACGCGTTGCGTTGTTAGTGTACCTGCAGAAAATTTCATTGCAGCCCATCCCAACAAAAGAAATAAGTATGCAATGAAAGCAGTAAACTAAGATACTTTCCATATATACATCCCCGGATATATATACTTCGGTATCCAAAGCTACCCGATTGATACACCCACAATTAAGTACCTTCATATGTACATGTGTGCAACATGTAAACATTCCGGTAACCAAAACTAACTCTCCCCTAGACCGACAATTGGACGATCATGCTCTCACAACACACTTTACCTGGGCGTAGAGGCAATTGATGCATACATTACCACCCAAGCGGATGGCACCCATACAATAGCACGCCGTATGGACGACGAAATACAATGAAAGCAACTACCCCCCAAAAGTCATTACTTAAATAAGCCACCTGAAAGTCCTTATTTGGGCAGAGAGGATATGACAACTGGCATACTTAGATAAAATTTCAGATTTGAACACCAATATATATGTAGCTATAAGTGGTCAAAACTGATTTTTTACAAACAAAAGCTTTTATTTTAAATACACATATGACATGTTTAATGTTGAATCTAGCTCCGATACCAGCTGTAACAGAACCGACCAATTTATAAGAGCACAAGTACAAAAGCAATCACCGGAGTGATCAAACCGTCATACTTGAACCCATATAAACCCGGTAGTCAACTGAAACCACGAAGGATTTCAAACCAACTTGCATACAACCAAGATCATAGTAATTCAACATAACAAGCCACATGTTACATCCATTTCACAAGTAGTTCATAAGTACCACATACATCAGAGTACACATAGTTATTACACAACGAGTTCACAAATAGCGGAAGCAAAGTAGTTTAACACCATCACGCACACTTAGTTCAAATACAAGCCAGTACCATAGTCATATCCAGCAAAAGCAATAAGATAAGATAACATAGATGATCATGCCCATGATCTAGTCTTCATCCCCCGCAGGGTGGAGACAATACTTGCAGTAGCCGTTATATAGCACGTCATCTGCAACAAGGGGAAATAAACCCTGAGTACGAGAAGGTACTCAGCTAGACTTACCCGTCGTAAACCAGAAATAAATGACACCAAGGATTATGCAAGGCTTTATCGGTGGATCTAGCTTGACAACCATTTTGCAAAAACGCTTTAGTGATACGAGAGCATAATTAGGTTTATGAGTAAGCAGCAATTTAACAATATTAACCTATCAACTAGATTAGCACCTATACTAGAGCAAGCAATTTGATTAACTCCAAACATTAGTAACCATATCCGGTATAATGTGGCATCATTATCATCATTGATTTAACCATCAAGTTCAATTAAGTGCATCTACGTTGCCGCTGCTCAGTCAAGTTCTCACTATCCGGGAGAGACGGCGATTCGAATCGATTCCTATCCAGCTAGAGGGGTATTCCTAACACAAACCCAGGCATACCTCACGAAGGCAGCCTTAGGTCACCTTTGGTACATCTCAGGAATCGCGGCTCCGAGCAGCGCCGCACCCTCAGGGAGTCCACTCTGCCAGGTGGTCAATCTCACCTCGGACTTACGCCAATAGCTCCCCGCACATCCTTACTACCACCAGGGTGCGCACTTTCACTTCTCGGTCTTCCGGCCTGAGTTGAGCTACTCGGCTTCGCGGTCGGAACGAGTTATCCGGCCAACTAAGTGATAGGCATGCGTTCAACATGACATGAGGACGTACAGCGAATCGGTCCTTAACCGACACAGACGGGGATAGATCCACAACCAAGACCTCCTTGCCTTGTTGCTTCTCTATCGACCTCCCGCCCGGTCACAATTCATTATTAACACATGGTTATTCTCCACGATAGCGATTATAGCCAATCGTGATCAGACATTTTTCTATTATGCAGGTGACAGGAAATCACCCGACTTTTACCGGTCTAAGCATGGCTAAGCTATGATTCGCTCCTGGACCTAAATAGGATTCAGGGTACGTATACTGGCCAAGGAATAGGTATATATGCAACAAGTGTTCGCATCCAATTCCTATCACTTAATGCATCAATAAATAAAGATACTCAAAGTAACCATTTTGAAAACATAGGAGTCTTAGAATGCTCCGGGGCTTGCCTTTCAGAAAAGATGAAGGTTGGTGATCGGGGCACTCAAGAACTTCTTCATTGACTCCTTCTTCGGGGGCCTACACCTCCTGCTCCTGAGCTTGCTGCTGCTCCTCCGGAAGTACTGGCTCGAATTCCAGAAGCGTAACTCCCTCTGGAACACCTATTGCATGCATATGCATAGTAAGAATCGTGCATGCACAAGAGATGGAAGATGATGAAATGTATAGCCATGTATGAATGGACGCATGAAAGACATAATGATGCAAGATTAACATTGATTTTTACCGAGTAGGTGCATATCTCTTTTGGAAAACAAGAATGGCACACTCACCAAGTTCTAATAACCTAAGATAAAGTTGTTCATCTTCGGTAAGAGGTCTAGCACCTGCAACTAACAATTTATCTTAAATTAGCCTAGCATCTAAATCATCACATCAACTCATATAAAGCAAACCATTCAGTTACTGCGCTCAATAGTTTTCAGGCTGTAAACAGTAGCTACAAGTTTGACCCATAACTGGAGTTCTACAGATCCAAATACCATGATTTAAGACTTTCTGGAAAACTTATAAAATTGTCTACAACTTTGTTTTTGACCACTTTCCCAGTAAACCAATTTATCATGGGGAACTTTATATAGTTCCCCGAATTGTCCAGAAAGGCACAACGCAAGAAATAATTATTAGCTTACGTTGCAAACATACAAACGGACAATACCAACTTTACTAACTCATCACACATGTTGAAAGAACACCAGAAAACATAGTGTCCCTTCCTAACTAACTTATTCTCATGCCTTTAATAAATTATTTAGATACTTAGGTTAAATAATAAATACATATCCAAAGTGTACATAAAATTCCACAAAAATTACAGTAGCTTATACATGTCTCCAATAGGCTACTACATAAATTTCACATCAATTTAACAAGTATCTCATCCTACACAAAAATGACAAGGCATAAAGGCTTAAAATGGCATAAATAGGAAACCTTAGTGAAAAGTGTCAAGCAACAGATTTCATATTTTTCCTAGCATCTTTCTAGCATAAGAACCTTACTCACCAAATTTTACCTACACTGGATCTATAGAAAAATTATGAAAATTCACATAAGATCCATCCATTGATAAAAAGAAATTCTATAACTTAAAAACTATACATGCACTAGCTCTGAAATTTTAACCATACCTTCTACTAAGCAAAAATAGATGACCCACAAAATTTCATAATTTTTGGACCACAGAAACTCAAGTTAAAATTCAAACAAGTTTGCATGTATTTAAAAACACATTTCAAGTTCCTATTTAATTCACCCAACATTTCTGAAACATGTGCTCATATAATATTTTTATCAAATACTAGACATTACTAGGAACTCAACAAAATTAGAACCACATCATTTGGATCTACCAACTAGGAGATACACATTTTTGAATCTATATGCCAAACTGTGAAATAAAACAAACAAACAAATAAGAAAACATTCACAGCCACAGCTGTTGGGCCGGCCCAAGGAACGGCGGCCCGCGAGCGACGCTGGCGCGGCCCAGACATTAGAGCGGCCCACGCTGGGCTCCCGCCTCAGCCACGGCGGCTGACAAGGCGGACCCACGCGACAGAGAGAGAGGAGCAGGGGAAGGAAGAAGACGACGGCGGGACTCGCCGTCGGCGGCTTCTCTGGTGAAACCAACGGCGTTACGGTGCTCACTACAGCAATGCGCAACTGGCCGTGCCCTTGATTGAAGCTTTTGGCGCGGCTACAGGGTCGGCGACGAGCAATGGCAGCGCACGGCCGCGGCAGGGCCGGCTCCGACGACGCTACAGCGTCAAGGTTCCTAACGGTGACCCTACGGGCTCCGGTGGTACTCCTATGACCTAACGTGAGCCAGAGGAGGGAATGGAAGTACGCGAGGAGCGCTGGCTGCGAGAAGCGCTACTCTGGCGAGGTCCGACAAGGCGGTGGCGGGGAAAAGATCGGCGATTGACCCTTACCGATGCACGATCGACACGCGAACACGGTGGAAAAGGAAGAGGGGACCACGGCGGGGCTCTGGGTAAGCTAGGCAACATGTTTTTGCCAAGACACGGGAGCTAGGCGAGGGCGAAGCTCCGGCGGCAATGGCGGGCGGCTTCGGGCTGTGCTGCGGGAGGCGAGAAATGACGAGGCCAAACGCGCACGGCGAAGCAAATAGGCGAGCGGAGGGGCGCGTGGCGTCTTCGTGGCAGCAACGGCCTGACGAGCTGGGGCAGCGCCAGCATACGGCCTCCACTTGGCGCGCGCAGCCAGACGGCGGTCGGCCACGACGGCCTGAACCCAAAACCCTGTAGCTCCGATTCAGTCGAACCTCAACGCCTGACAGCGTGATTTGGAGTCGATGGATCTCCGAATCCTTTGGTAATTAGCACAAACCTCCAAAACGAAAGTTGAAGTACTATGTACCAGCTACAAAACTCCTTTAGAGATCAAAGTCTAATTCACAATGGATAGAGAGTAAAATCAAGCCAAAGTCGAGCCTGAAAAACTGGAAATGCATTAAACACTTAGAAAATTTTTAAGTGTAGAATCAGCCCTTGTTTCAGGCTTGTGGGCCCAATTTGAACATGTTCTACACATTTTCATGAGTTGGCTCCTAAACAAAGTTTGTTCCTTATAAAATTTTGTACAACTTTGCTTTAGGTTGCTCAGACATGCAAACAATCTAAGCTACACTTTTTAAACAGTCAAACTCAGGAGCTCTAGGGATCCATAATGGTCAAACCATGACTTGGAAACCTAATTAGGCAAAATGATCCACATAAACATTGTTCCTAATGACATTCTAAATATTACTAAGTTGTTTAAGAAAATTATTAGCCACACCACACATTGGTCACACAAGAATCAAGCATTGCTCGTACTGAAACAATGAAAAACCAAAGAACTGTTGCATTTGTTTCCTAGTCATGTTTCACATGTTTCATGATCCTGTTGCATAGTACAACTAGCTATGTTTCACTAAGTGAGTTACACATGTTGCACTTGGGTGTTGCACACTATTCATTCCATGAAAACAATACACATGAATTATACAATATGTTGCAATGTTTCGAAAACATGTTTCATGTGATATAAGCTCATGAATGGATGAATGATGCTCATGTCCATGAAATGCAAGTGCAATTATGCAAGCCTAACACCTAGGGTGTTACAAGGGTGATGGGTTAGTCCTGCTTGTACCTAGGGTACAAGCGGGGCGTGTGTTTTTGGGGTACCCAGCTGGGGGCATTGATTCGTGAATCGCCGGCATTCTGGTATGGCTTGTCTATAGTTTAGCACCATAGTAAGAACGCAAAGATGAAAGATGATGAAATGGAACGGATTGCTCAACTCTTGCTTGAAAGTAGAACAGGTGCTTATATAGACTGGATAGATAATAACTTAATACGGCTGATAATAATAACATAAATAAGGACTCACTATTAGTATTGCTTTCTGCCAAAAGAAAACTAGCAAACCATAAAGCTTATCATATTCCTTGGAGTCAAAAAATTATTCCCACTAGTCGGATAAGTATTGTGAGTACAT
The DNA here is from genome assembly GCF_019320115.1 of Miscanthus floridulus. Classification (NCBI taxonomy): domain Eukaryota; kingdom Viridiplantae; phylum Streptophyta; class Magnoliopsida; order Poales; family Poaceae; genus Miscanthus; species Miscanthus floridulus. The sequence goes on from NC_089584.1 coordinate 116,707,637, forward strand.
TGTGTACTCAGGGTTTATTTACCCCTGTTGCAGGTAATGCATGAGAAGTACCTTTGGGTGGAGGATTCTTCTAGTGGGCTCAGACGGATCCTCGTTCTTATCGCTAGATGTTTATTTTAAATTCCGCTGTTTATTATTCCGTACTCTGACATTTGGTAATGTAATAATGTAATTTTTAAGAAACTTTGATGTATGAAATGGACTAGTATTGTAACTCGTTCTCATTATTGGATCCTTGGGGAAAATGTGGATATTTCGAGTTCTTCCTTGGGGTGTGCCCGACGGATACCGCCCGCTGTAGCTTGCTTTCGGGGTGCTTAGTGTCTGGTGGAAGATGAGCACCTTCATAAGCGTGTTATTTCAGGCGGTTCTGCCACCCGATATAGCCTGCCAGATGTGTCAGAGCACAAACAGTATTGTGGGCACCGTCGTTTGCCATCCTAGGCGAACACTGTGCAGCCTACCAGGTACAGAAAGGTCATGAATAGTAAGGTGGCGATGGCGGCGAAAACAGTATGGCGGGCGATGGCATGCCTTACCCGACGGCATGTGCGACAAGACTAGGTAGCACCCGTACACACACTCTCCCTTTCCGTCTGAGACTTGTAAGGCCATCCCCTTCATCTATAAAAGGGGATGCGCTCTCTCCTAAAAGGAACTAGTCTACACGCTCTCAACAATGGATAAGCTTGGACACACAGAGCATACGCTTCAATACTTAGCGCACGTTTGAGCATCCATCACTCTCTTTCACTCGGATCAGAGTTCGACCGGGCTTCTAACACCCCCTTCTCATTCCTTACTCATTTGTAACCTCACAGGCCATAACAAACTTCGAGCACCTAGGCTCAGGAATAAAGTCACTGACCGACTGAAACTGGATGTAGGGCACGTTGCCTGAATTAGTATAAATCATGTGTTATGCCGTGCTAGGACACATTCGACCACAGCGCACGGCAAACTACAAATATTTACTTGTCGACCACATTTTCCACCGACAGTTGGCGCCATCCATGGGGAGGACGCCGTGCGTTCATGCTTTTGGTCATCGGATGGCCTCCTTTCCACCATCTTCGGCATGGCGGGCTCGAGTGATACGATTCGCTTCGGCTCGCTGGAGTTTCCCATGCTCCCACTTGCTGGTCTGTGGGTTCCTCCTGTCTTCATGCCACTCCAGGCCTTCCTCTTCTAGAGTCTGGACTTTGTCGCTGACCAGCTCGGCATACTCCTCCTCCATGAGGAGGTGCTTGTCCCGGCGCCCACTAGAGGAGGAGCGAATTCCACCGGCCCCGAGCCAGTCGACGACCTCAACGTCGAGACACCCGCGCTTTGCCTCGAACCCATGCTAGGCTCAAACCCCATGGTGAGTGATGTATATATTGTTCTTTACTCACTATTTAACACCTTCCACCAGCTCTCCGGAGGGACCCTATTATCCCCACCGTGACCGCCATGCAACTGGATCCCCTATAGTTTCACGTCCCATGTGGACGCATGCGCACGGGGGCTCCGAAGGATGCCGACACCACCCCCTCTCATGTTTGAGTTTGTGGGGATGGCGGGCTATGCCCCTGCCTCCTTCTACGACCTCATCGATGCCGAGGTCGAAAGCGACGGCTCCAACATCGGTGATGTCATGGCACCTGGCCACCCTCTATCCTAGGAGTGTGCTCTGGCGGATGCCCCAAGATAGCTAACGAAGGTAGTGGAGTCTATATAGACTCACACCCCTCTAGACCCCCATGCGCAGGTCCTGGCGAGTGAGTAGGAGCACAGCGAGGAGTTACGACAAATGCGGTAGAGCCAGCCACCACCTGCGCCGGTGCGCCCAACACATCACGCTGCGCCACATGCGCGTAACCCGATGAGCGGCGCTCGGGGTCATGCCCATCAGGTCCAGCATAACATACTAGATGGAGAGGACGACTGTAGGGTCGAGATGGTGACTAGAGGGGGGCTGAATAGTCGTTACTTAAATTTAATCACGCCGGCAAACCGAAATAAATGTGGAATTAAAACAATCGGTCTAGCCTAGACTACACACCTCAATCTAAGTTCACAAGCACCTTATAAAGATCCTAATTATGCAACAAAAGTGCTAGGCTAGCTAGAGCTCACCTATCCAATTCTAGAAGCAAGGTCACACAAACCTATGCCACTAGTATTTTATACACCGAGGAGCTCCTACACAATTCTAGTAAGCAAAAGCACAAAGCTCCTAAGCTTACTAGCAATGCTAAACAACAAGGCAACCAATGCTAAATTAGAGAGCGCAAATACTTAGCTACACAAACTAAGCAATGCGACTAACAAGGTTACCAGTGTGCTACTTCTATGCTACATAAGGAAGAAGGTAACCAGTGAGCTACACAAGCTAACTAATGCAAGAGCAACTACACAAGCACAATGTATATGAAAGTAATTACAAGCTTGTGTAAGGGGGTTGCAAACCAATGGGAAGAACAATGTTGACATGGTGATTTTCTTCCAAGGTTCATGTGCTTACCAACACGCTACATCCCCGTTGTGTCGACTGCTCACTTGGTGGTTCGACAGCTAATTGGCATCACCCACCAAGCCCGCACGTCGGGCACCGCAAGAACCTACCCCGAAAGTGAGGGTAGCTCAATGACACGCTCAACTAGAGTTGCTCTTCGCGTTTCCCACGGGGCGAGCACAATACCCCTCACAAAGCTCTTCTCCAGAGCACCACACAAGCTTCTTACGGGCTTCGACGGAGACCACCACTAAGCCATCTAGGAGATGGCAACCTCCAAGAGTAACAAGCACCATCGGCTTGCAAGATGACCACCTAGTGCCACTCGATGCAACCTCATGATGCAATCACACTAGAGTCGCTCTCTCACTCAATCGAATGATCACTATCAAGCATATGTGAGATAAAGCGCTCCTAAGCACTCTCAAGCATGGACACAAAGTCCCCAAAGGTGCTCAACATAAGCCATGGCCGAGACCCCCTTCTATTTATAGCCCCATGGGCAAAACTAGCCGGTACACCTTCACTAGGCAAATTTCAGGATGACCGGACCCTCCGGTCAGATCAACCGGACGCACCCTGCCAGCGTCCGGTCGCTCTACGCCGTTCACATGTCGCTCTGCCTTCAACTGGAGCTGCCCAATCTCAATGGTGAAGTTGCAACCGGACACTACACAGTGAATGATCGGACACTGCTGCGCCTGAGTCTGGTCGTTTCTAGAGAGCTCCCTAAGCCTCTATTTTGCGACCGAACGCATCTGGTCCACCATGACCGAACGCAGACCAGCGTCCAATCAGTTCTGTGCCCACACGCCTAACTTCAGCGCCACCTATGTCACCATACATCAGCATTGACCGGACGTAGACCCTGAGCGTCCGGTCACTCTTCGGGCCAACGTCCGGTCACGAGACCGAGACCGCGCGCTCACTGCTACCACCGGTGGAGTTTGAACCTTTCTCGCCTCTGTCCATCGCCGAGTTGATCCACTTCAACTCCAACTTCAACTCCTTTATAAATGTGCCAACGCCACGAAGTGTACACCACCATGTGTATGTGTATTAGCATTTTCACAATCATTTTCCAAAGGATTAGCCACTCAACTTGCCACGCCACTCAATCCTAGCGATGATACAAAGTTAGATCACTCAAGTGGCACTAGATGACCAATATGCAAACAAGTTTGCCCCTCTTGATAGTATGGCCATATATCCTAAACCCGGTCATGAACTTCTCTACACACCTATGACCGGTGAAATGAAATGCCCTAGGTTATACCTTTGTCTTGCGCATTCCATTCCATCTCCTCCAATGTTGATGCAACACATGCACCAACATGATTAATAATGATATGATCCACTTCATATCATCATGTGATCATATTGGTTCATCGATCTTGACTTCACTTGCTTTTCATCGTTGCCTTCGTCCATCAGCGCCAAGTCTTGCTTAAGCTTCACCGCCACGCGGTCCATCGCTCCAAAGCCTCTAATTTGTCCTTCACGCTTGCAATCGGTCTATCAAGCCAAGTCTTGTCTTGATCTTCTCCACCTTGATCACATGACTCAATGTTATGTCTCATTTGCAATAAGCTCCTTCATCATCACATGTGTGAGCTTTGCAACATCTCCAAGCCATTTTCACCTTCATGGCATATGTTGCTCACACACATGTACCTATGGACTAATCACCTGTATATCTCACATAAACACAATTAGTCCACCTACGTTGTCACTCAATTACCAAAACCACACAAGGACCTTTCAATGACCTCCCTTAGTTTGCTTGGGCTAGCCAGAACATCGCTGTTGTGCCGATGCTTCTGCTTGGCCTCCCCAAGCCTGCCGACCCTAGGAACAGGTGATCCATCAGAACCTCTAGGCACTGGTGGAGACCACCTCCGTTCAGTAGGCAAAGAGCTTCACGTCATGACACCAGCTCCTAGCCTCTTGCCCAACTAGGGCACTGGAGTCGCACCAGTCGAATCGCCCCATCCACTCACCATAGCAGTTCCTAGGCGTGGAGCAGGAAGCCATGGCTGCACCGCAGCCTGACCTGGCGCCCACTCCACACCAACCACCTATGCGTGAGCAGCTCAGGACGAACCATGATGCTCGTAGCATCATCAACAATCAGCACCATACTCAGCACGATGATGACGTCCATCAAATGGCGGCAAGAGCGGGTGGTGCGGGCCTCGGCCGGACCACCGAGGAGTATGAGGACACGCACCCCAGCGTGGCGACCGATCGAACGACCAGAGCCCTAGCCTTGATGGCCTGAGGCCACGGGCCTTTGGTCGCCGCATCCAGAAAGCATCGTTCCCACATCGTTTCCGACCGCCCACCAACATCTCCAAGTACACTGGGAAGGCAAGCCCTAGTGTATGGCTCAAGGACTTCTGGCTCGCCTGCCGAGCCGTTGGAGTGGATGATGACTACTTCATCATCCAGTACCTCCCCATATGCATGGAGGAGTATGTTCGGGCATGGTGCGAATTCCTTTCACTCAACAGCATCCGTGACTGGGCGGACCTCAAGAGGGTCTTCATCGGGAACTTTTAGGGGACGTATGTCCATCCTAGGAATTCCTGGGACCTCAAGAGTTGCCAATAGAAGCACAATGAGTTCCTACAAGATTACATCCATAGGTTCTCAAAATAGTGCAACTCCCTTCCTAATGTTGTCAACGCGGACGTCGTCAGCGTGTTCCTCTCTGGGACAACCTACCAGTCTATGGCAGAACCACCCAAAATAGCACACTTACGGAGGCGCTCATCTTCCACCAGACACTAAGCACCCCGAAAGCAAGCTATAGCGGGCGGTATCCGTCGGGCACACCCCAAGGGAGAACCCGAAAGATCCACATTTTTCCCAAGGATCCAATAATGAGAACGAGTTACAATACTTATCCATTTCATACATCAGAGTTTCTTAAAAGTACATTATTACAATACCAAATATTAGAGTGCGGAATGATAAACAGTGGAATTTAAAAATAATCATCTAGCGATAGGGACGAGGATCCGTCTGAGCCCACCAGAAGAATCCTCCACACAAGGTACTTCTCATGCATCACCTACAACAGGGGTAAAATAAACCCTGAGTACATAATGTACTCGCAAGACTTATCCGACTACTGGGAATAATTTCCCGACTCCAAGGAATATGATAAGTTATATGGCTTGCTGGTTTCTTTTGGTAGAAAGCAATACTAATAGTGAGTCCTTAGTTATGTATTATTATTATCAGCCGTATTAAGTTATCATCTAGCCAGTCTATATAAGCACTTGTTCTACTTTCAAGCAAGAGTTGAGCAATCAGTTCCATTTCTTCTCCTTTCACTTTTAGTTCTTACTACGGTGCTAAACACGAGAAAGCCGTACCGGATCGCCTGGCGATTCGTGAATCAATGTGCCTAGCTGGGTGCCCCAAAGACAGACGCCCCACTTGTACCCCATGCACAAGCAGAACTAACCCATCACTCTCATGTCCTAGGTGTCCAGGTCCCCATCCAAACTTGGACTCCAAGCCCCCACATCCTAAGTCCTAGACTCAGTGTGGTGCAAGGACCTCCACCACCTCCTCTTCCCATCAGTCGGTTCAGAAAGAGCCAGATCCACGACAAGAGAGCAACAAGTCTTCCCTGCGCCCATACCCAAGTATGCGCTCGAGACAATAAATCTGTGACTTGCCCACGATGCCTTATGCAACGACCGGTCCTTAATCGACACGGACAGGGAAAAAATGTAACCGAGCTATGCCCTGTTGACCGTAGGACACAACCCTTTACACCCACCAAAACCCAACCATATCCCTGCCCGGTCACCATTTTCCTTTCCACCATTTTATCATGAGTGATCATATTTATTACCTATTTGCGAGTAACGGTAGGTTACTCACGCTACCGATATCCTGAGCATAGCAGCTACTCAACCTGTACTAGTAGGACTCATAGGTAGATATATTTATGCATGTAGTTTCCATAAAATGCCTGTAATGTAAATGCACATCATAGATATATATTCAGTTATTATTCAAAATAAGGGTTATGCACCGGGGCTTGCCTTCAGCGGGCACGGTGTCAGCAAAGTCAGTGACGGGCGGCTCCGGAACGTCCTCCTGTACGAGGATCTCCTCCTCGTACTCTTCGACGACTTCATCGTACTCCTGCTCACCGAAGGTCACGATCTCCAATGGCGTGTTCTCTATATGCATGCAGTGATGATGATGCAATGCTTAGTAATACAGCAACAGCAACTCTTAAAATAAGAATACATCTACCAAGCTACTAAGCTAACTCTAATGACTAATACGCAAAGTTACCTATTATTCCCACTAAACAGGTATGAAACATTTCATGTATTATCTTAGCAACTAAAGGCATCCTTATTGTTAATATCAATTTACTATATAATAAAACAAGGTGCACTAGCTACCATGCATCACAAAAATTCATTCTCTAAATAACCATAATAATAATAAGCATTTCAAAATAATAAAGTAACCATAAAGGTATCACTGAACTATACGAACTAATTATATTAACAGATAGATCATGAATTTAGAAATCTAACAAAATTTATTTCACAATAAATAAATAAATTCAAATGAGCTCTAGAGATGAAGAAAATGATATTGTTGGAGGAGGCTAATCACGCTATTGGACTTGTTGACTAGCACGTGACTGTGAGTCTAGAAATACTAGATGAGACCACGGGTCAAGGAAATAATAGAGAAGGAGGATGAAGGAATTCTTGTAGGCTAGCTACCTTGGAATTGAACGAAGTGCCGCCTACGGTGATCGATGTGCGGAGGCAATACAAGAGAAGAGACACCATAGAGCTTAGCAATTGCTTGCCTTGCGCGGAGCGGAGCAGAACCATATATATAGCACTGGTGAGTGGTCACGACGAGCTAGTTAGTCTAGAAGCACGAAACGAGTTGACAGGGTTGTCGTCTGGCTCCATGCCGTGTGCGGTGGTGTGGTCTTTGGTCATGAGTGAATTAATTCAAATGATGGACTTTGAGTGGTCTTGGACTTACGAGCACGTCAGGACTGGAGTGTGCTTTGGGCTAAACGTGCTTGACGGTGGGGTGTTGGTTCATTCATGTAGGTCAAGGAATTAATAGGGGAGGAGACCATAGGTCAAGAAAACATTAGAGAATGAGAAGATCAATTGCAGACTAGCTACCTCAGCTGATTATTGCAGCTCGGGAGAAATCGATAGACGTAGCTTTCATGGGCAAGAACAGAGAAACTTGATTTGAGAGAAGCAAGTGAGCAGCGGAGCGAAAAGGCTCGGTGGCTCGGCGTATCCTTTTAAAGGTAGGAGACGCGAAGACGCGACAGCAACGCGTCGTAAGATTAGTGGCTAACTAGCCTGCTTAAAGGTAACAAAGAGCCGCTTGGGCACGACGTGCTGCTTGGGTAAACAATATATTCAGTAGCCAGCTACAAAACAAGTTATTCTGTAGCCAGCTACAGGGTAGTAGTTATATATATATATATATATATATATATATATATATATATTAATCTACAAGAATCATACATGCAGGTCGTACGAAGCAAGACTACTGTAGAGAGCTGATATGCACGGAATGTATTAGTATCTCCCTAGATATAGATAGCCGTCCCTGTCACGCTTGAATAATTAAGAGACTAGCTCCAGGAATAATGGAAGCATGCACGATACGCGAGAAAAGTTTGAACACTAATGAAGCTTGGCCAGTTGGTGCCTTGCTCCACATACTCCATTCCTGAGTCCAAGTAAAAATCTCGTTGCCGTGGAGAACGAATGGAGAACAGTGTTTCCACGATGAACAGTGATTTCTGCGTGAACAGTATTTCTATGTGAACAGTGTTTTCTGTGCTGCTGCAGTGCTGACGTGAGGAAAAGGGTGCGTGCACCGATAATTTTGCAAGGTGATTAGCAAGCGAAGTAAAGACGGGGTAATTAGAACAACGAGAGATGACAGTGGCGCGTCGCGAGATTGATGGAGATATAAATCTTGCCAAGTGGTATGCTAATAATTAGTGAATGATAATAATTTATCATTGTGCGCTTGCTGCGTGGATTATGAAGAAGGTGAATAACGAGAGATGGAGCTGGATTAGGATGACAATAGTGAGTCGAGCTGTGCTGGAGAGTATTTGGACAATGAATAAATTAGAGCTCAATTCGAGAATTAGTGCAATAAAATTTAATTTCTCATTTGCCACATGCAATAATACATAAACATAATGCTCATGATATGATTTAGTGTTTTAATTAAGGCGTAACACCGAGGGTGTTACAAATCTACCCCCCTAAAACAAAATCTCGACTCGAGATTTCATGTGCCTAGTGTGAGAAGGTAGGAAATACATTTTGACGCAGCAACTAACTATCAGAACCAGAGAGGAGATAGGGGTAATGCTTCAATAGGTAACTCTCTTGTTCCCACGTGGCTTCAACCTCAGAATGATTTTGCCACTGCACCTTGTAGAATTTTACCACGCTATTCCTGGTCACTCTCTCCTTCTCATCCAAGATTTTGATAGGGTGCTCCACATAAGTTAAATCTGGCTAGAGGGGAAGTCCTTCCATTTCCACCGCTTCATCAGGAACCCACAAACACTTCTTCAGTTGGGATACATGGAACACATTATGTACTGTAGATAGAATATCTGGAAGTTGTAGACGGTAAGCCACTGGACCACATCTCTCCAACACCTGATATGGACCCACATATCGAGGGGCTAGCTTGCCATGGATGCCAAACCAATGCACCCCTCTCATCGGAGACACCTTGAGATATACATGATCTCCAGCTGCAAACTCCAAGGGCCTTCTTCGCTTATTAGCATAAGTTTTCTGTCGGCTTTGAGCTGCCTTCAAGTGACTTCGAATAATGCTTACTTTCTCTCGAGCCTCTTTTATGAATTTAGGCCCAAAATATCTGCGGTCCCCCACTTCAACCCAGTTGAGTGGCGTCCTACACTTTCTTCTGTATAGAGCTTCAAATGGTGCCATGCGGATGCTTTCCTGATAGCTATTATTGTAAGAGAATTCAGCTAACTTCAGGATTTGGACAATGAATAAATTAGAGCTCAATTCGAGAATTAGTGCAATAAAATTTAATTTCTCATTTACCACATGCAATAATACATAAACATGATGCTCATGATATGATTTAGTGTTTTAATTAAGGCATAACACCGAGGGTGTTACACAGTCCCTGGTCCACAAGCTCGGCTGTGTGAAGCCCCGTACCACCCGCAACCTGCTCGACATTGCCACGAACCACGCCTCCGGTGAGGAGGCAGTCGGGCCGGTCTTCATTAGCGGACAGGACAAGGGCAAGGCCAAGTGTGAGGACCAAAGCGAGGGCCCCTCCACACAACAGGGCAAGAAGAACAAGAAAGATCGACGCCAATCGGCCAACCCAGCTTTGGTCGCCGCTGTCGATCGCGCGGGCAAACAACCCTAGCAGGGCCAGTTCGACCACTTCGACAAGCTCATGGAGAACCCGTGCACCAACCACACCTACCCCGTCAAGCACCTCTACAAGGACTATGAGCTCCTTAAGCGCTTCCTGCGGTAAGCCGGTAAGCCAAAGGAAGGAAAAGGCAAGGAGGACGCGACCAAGAAGGGAGGCACAGCAGGTAAGGATGGAGACAACTTCCCTAACCCCAAGGAATGTCTCATGATCTTTGGGGGATCCGACCCCATCCACTCCAAGCGCCAGCACAAGGTACGCTACCGAGAGGCATGCGCCGTCGAGTCTGATGTAGACTAGGCCTGATCTTCTGAAAGGTATGATAGCGTCAATTGGTGGAGACTTGACATTCACGATCTAGGCTTTGAACCAAGACTGATTTGGACCCCCGCAACCATTACACTACTGCTCCGTTGGTTATCAACAACGCGAACACGATTGACCTCGCCAAGAAGGCTTTCCTGCAAGCGAATCAAGAACACAAGCAAGAACGAGATAAACGCAATATGAAATTGCAAATAAATATGAGGCTTATGATAATGAGAAAGAGTTCAAGTCTTGATTCGAAAGGACTAATCGCCACAGGCGAACAAGATCAAGAACTAGGGCCCTGGTTCATAGCAAACGGCCTTGGCGGCGACAGTTGCAGCAAAACGACGTCTGTTTCACGAGGAAATTAAGAACTAAATAAAATCTAAACCCTAAGGAGAGCGATGGCTGCTATTTATAGAGTCTTGGGCGTCACCCCCCTGGACGTGCCCTTTAATGGGCCCAAACACGATACACGGTCCAATGGACTAAAAGACGGTGTCGCAGCACCCTGACAGATTCTGGACGCTGACTTGTTTCGACGATTCCCATTGATTCCGAAGGGCTTTTAACGTGAAACCAATTGGGTTGGCTTTCTTATCCAATTATCTTTCCATCCATATGTAGATCATCGAAAACGGAGTCCGAATGCATCCTAGGTGACCAGTTTAAGACAGACTGGTCCTGGAGGCCGAGATGGACTCAAACTTGATTTGGGCCTCCACCTTGGTGACTCGAACCGGATGAGCTTCGGGCCTCCTTCATGCTTAGGACACCCTTGCTGATCTCCTTGGTCTCCATATGGTTCTCCAAGCATGGTCATATGTATGGAGGTCATGTCCTCATCAGAGTCGGCCATCCCCTCTTTCCTTAGCTGGTTGGACTCCCCAATCACTTTTGATCAGAGAGACCATTCTTCCCACGTCGCCCGACCGGGTCGCTACCCACTCATCATCGACACCATCATCCGCAAGAAGTGCCTCACTAAGGTGCTGATGGATGGAGGCAGTGGCCTCAACATTTTGTACGTCAACACCCTCGATGCCATGCGCATCCCCCGGTCAAAGCTCCGTCCCGTGAACTCTCCCTTCTACGGTGTGATCCCAGGGACATAGGCGTGCCCACTCGGGCCTCGCGCGGGCAAACAGGCCTAGTAGGGCCAGTCCAACCACTTTGATAAGCTCATGGAGAACCCATGCTCCAACCACACCTACCCCATCAAGCACCTCTACAAGGACTACGAGCTCCTTAAGCGCTTCCTGCGGCAAGCCGGCAAGCCAAAGGAAGGAAAAGGTAAGGAGGACGCGGCCAAGAAGGGAGGCACGGCAGGTAAGGATGGAGACAACTTCCCTGACCCTAAGGAATGTCTCATGATCTTTGGGGGATCCGACGTCCACTCCAAGCACCAGCACAAGGTACGCTATCGAGAGGCATGCACCGCCGAGTCAGCCATCCCCTCTTTCCTTAGCTGGTTGGACTTCCCGATCACTTTTGATTAGAGAGACCATTCTTCCCACGTTGCCCGACCAGGTCGCTACCAGCTCATCATCAACACCATCATCCGCAAGAAGTGCCTCACCAAGGTGCTGATGGATGGAGGTAGCAGCCTCAACATTCTGTACGTCGACACCCTCGACGCCATGCACATCCCTAGGTTGAAGCTCCATCCTGTGAGCTCTCCCTTCCACAGTGTGATCCTAGGGACACAGGCATGCCCACTCGGGCAGACCTACCCATCATGTTTGGTGACCGAGCCAACTTCTGCTCGGAGGTCCTGACCTTCGAGGTGGTGGACTTTTTGAGTTCCTACCACACCATCTTGGGGCGGCCATGCTACGCCAAGTTCATGGCAATCCCCAACTATACCTATCTCAAGCTAAAGATGCCGGGACCAAACAGCATCATCATCATGGGTAGCACCTTCTTGCACGCCTATACATGTGACCGTGAGCATTACAAGCTCGCCACTGCCGTCATCAACTCCACCGAGTTCCCGGAGCTCAGGAATTCAGCGACTCCAGCAGTCCCCGACTATAATGGGCCGACCTTCTCGAGTGCCTTTCATCCGATCGAGGAAACCAAGGTGGTGGAGATCGACCCCACCAACCTGACCAAGATGGTACAAATTGGGACTAAGCTCCCGGCCAAATAGGAAAGAGAGCTCACTGACTTCCTACGCGCAAATTGGGATGTCTTCGCATGGAGGCCTTCTAACATACCGAGCATACCGAGGGAGGTTGCCGAGCATGCACTACGCATCATCTCGGGCTCAAAGCCCACCAAGCAATGCCTGTGTCGCTTTGATGATGAGAGGCATAGGGCCATAGGCGAAGAGATCACCAAACTTCTGGCAGCCAAATTCATCAAAGAGGTATACCACTCCGACTGGCTAGCCAACCCTATTCTTGCGAAAAAGAAGAATAGGAAATAGAGAATGTGTGTTGATTATACTGTCCTCAACAAGGCATGCCCAAAGGACCATTTTTCTTTGCCACGCATAGATCAGATAGTCGACTCCACCATAGGATGTGAAATCCTCTCCTTTCTGGATGCCTACTCAGGCTACCACCAGATTGCGATGAAAGAGTCCGACTAGGTTGTGACCTCATTCATCACCCCATATGGTTCATACTGTTATGTAACCATGCCTTTTGGTCTAAAGAACGTGGGCACCACCTACCAACGGTGCATGCAGTGATGCTTCGCCGACCAAATTAACCCACCAGACCAACCTGACCAAGTCGAGTGGCAAAAACCGATAATTATCGTCTATGTAGATGACATAGTAGTGAAAATGGCTCAAGCCAGCGACCTGATCGCAAACTTGGCCGCCACATTCACAAACCTCCGAAGCTTCAGCGTCAAATTGAATCCCGAAAAATGTGTTTTTAGGGTTCCAAAGGGGAAGCTACTCGGATACATCGTGTCCGAGTGTGGCATCATAGCCAGCCCCAAAAAAATCACGACCATCTCTAACATGGGCCCTATACACAATGTCAAGGGTGTGCAAAGGCTCACCAGCTGCTTGGCCGCCCTGAGCTACTTCATCTCCTGACTAGGCAAACAAGGGATGCCTCTCTACAAACTTCTCAAGAAGACAGACGTATTCGTCTAGACAAAGGAGGCATAGCAGGCTTTCGAAAGCCTCAAAGCATCACGGATGTCGGCCCCAATCCTCATCGCTCTCGAACGGGGAGAACCTCTCCTCCTCTACATCGCGGCAGGCAACCACATGGTAAGCGCCGCCCTCATCAATAGGGAGGAGCCAGGACACCCCTGAAGGTCCAAAGACTAGTGTACTTCATTGGTGAGGTAGTCACCGACACCAAGCTTCGCTACCCCTAGGTCCAGAAGCTTCTATATGCCGTGTTGATGGCGACACGGAAGCTCCTGCACTACTTCACCGATCATGAGGTCATCATCATCACTTTGTACCCACTGGGAGACATCATCCGCAACCACGATGTCATGGGACAAATCTCCAAATGGGCACTCGAGCTTAAGGGCCATGACATCAAGTATGTCCCCCGCACCGCTATTAAGTCTCAGGCTCTTTCCGACTTCATCACCGAATGGATGGAAGTCCAGCTCCCAACCCCAGACATCACCCACGAGTACTAGATGATGTACTTCGATGGGTCGGTCATGACACCTAGCTTGGGGGTTAGAGTGGTTATCATCCCCTCAGATGGGAGCAGGCTCCGCTATGCAATCTGTCTCCATTTTTTAGCCTCAAACAATGTCATAGAGTACGAGGGCCTCATCAATGGCTGTGTATCTCCATCGAGCTTGGCACAATGCGGCTATATGTCCGCGGTGACTCGGAGCTGGTCATCGACCAAGTCATGAAGGAATCCTCATGCAAGAGCCCTCTCATGGCAGCGTACTTCTAAGAGTTGCGCAAGCTCGAGGGCAAGTTCTGAGGGATCGAGCTGCATCATGTCCCCCAAAAGGACAATGATGCCACCGACTTCCTCACGAAATTGGCTACGAGGCGGGTTCCATCTCTAGATGGGGTCTTCATAAATGACCTCCACGAGTCATCTGCCCGTGTTCAGGAGGATCTAATTTTGTTGTGGCTCAACCCCGACCAAGCGCTCGGGGGCTTCGGCGCTTCGACGCGATCCGACCCCTACTAGGCGCTCGGGGGCTCAGGCCCTAACATTCCTTTTGCAACATTGATAGGCAACACCGCCGTGATGATGCTCGATCCAATCGACTGGAGAGCGCCATTGCTCGCCAACATCCTTGAAGAAGTCCTCCCACTAGAAAAGACTGAAGCACGATGAGTCGCTCGATGTGCCAAGACATTCATCGCCATTGGGGATGAACTTTACAAACAAAGTCCATCGAGAATACTCATGAAGTGCATCCCGACCGACCAGGGGAAATAGCTCCTCCATGAAGTCCACGCTGGAATCTATAGACATCATGTGGCCCTGAGGTCACTGGTCAAGAAAGCCTTTGGCCAAGGTTTCTACTGGCCTGCTGCACTCCGAGACACAGAGGAGGTTGTCCGTAGGTGTGAAGGATACCAGTTCTACGCTCGGCAAACTCACTTGCCAGCGTAGAAGCTACAAACCATCCCCACCACCTGGCCATTCATGGTCTGGGGCCTCGACATAGTTGGGCCCCTCAAAAAGGCCCCAGGTTGCTTCACTCACCTACTCATGGCGGTGGACAAGTTCACCAAGTGGATCGAGGCGAAGCCCAGCACCAACATCCGCTCGGAAGAGGCGGTCAAGTTCTTCCTCGACATCATCTATCGGTTTGGTGTTCCTAACTGTATCATCATCGACCACGGAACCAACTTCACCGATAAGAAGTTCCTAGACTTTTGTGATGGATACGGCATCAGGATCGATTGGGCCTCCGTCGGACACCCGCGTACTAACAGTTAGGTCGAACGGGCCAATGGCATGGCCCTCCAAGGACTCAAGCCTCGCATTTTCGACCAACTCAAAAAAGTATGACGGGCGATGGGTTGCAGAGGTCCTGGCAGTCCTCTAGAGCCTAAGAACGACTCCAAACCAATCCACGGAGTTCACCCCTTTCTTCCTAGTGTATGGAGCTAAAGCCGTGTTGCCATCCGACCTCGATCACGACGCCCCAAGAGTGAGGGCCTTCGACCAAGACCGAGTCACGGAGGCTCAATAGGACACGGTCGACCTACTCGAGGAGGCTCGTGATACGACTGTCATCCGCTCCGCTCATTACCAGCAAACTCTCCACAGGTACCACGAGAGAAAAATCAAGGGAGGACCCTCGAGGTCGATGATCTCGTACTCCGGAGGACCCAGGCAACCAAGGACAAGCACAAGCTCTCTCCACCATGGGAAGGACTATACACAGTGGCTGAGGTGATCTGACCGGGCGCCTACCGGCTGAAAGACGACAACGGCAATGTTCTCACCAACACATGGAACATCAAACAATTACGTCGTTTCTTTCCCTAAGCTCAGTCTTTACCGCTCATTTCTATTTAAAACTTGCTCCTATAGCACCCTAGCTCGAGCACTCTTGGCCTGGGTCACTTGGGGGCTCCATGGGGGTGCGATACCACTATCTCTTTACTATCGTTCAATGACACTTTTTGCCCAAACGAAAGGGCATCCCGTTCCTTTGACTACCCTACATAACTTACGCTTTAGCCTCCTGACCGATCAGACCCCACCACGACCTAAGGTTACGAGTAGCTGAGCCTCATGGGCCACGCCTAAGTTCTTAAGGTTGCAACCCATGGTCAATGGGTAGGTGTGAAAAGCAAATGACAAAAAGCAAAATTATGCAAGGATAAAAACAAGGGTGGGCGGGACAAGCTTCCCCTCACGATTGATTTCATCACAAAAGAACATAAACTGTTCACACGGGGGATCCCCCCATGAATTTATATTTTTAAAAAAGACTGACTACTTTTATATAATTCTATTGTGGTCCTCCGGTTGTATCGACGGATGGTGCGGCCGGCGAAGATGAAGGTAGCTCGGCTGTGGTCGGGACTACGGCGCTCGGCTCGGCTATAGTTGGAATGACGTTTGGCTCAGTTATGGGCGGGACAAAGCTCACCTTTGACTCGGCCTCCGCCATGGCAGGCTATACGACATCTTACAGGTGCGCACCTATGGCTGCCATCGAGCGACGGGCCTCCATCACCCACCGCTTGGTGACCTGCTCAGCAATCACCTGTGCATGCGGCACCACGCTTTCCCCCAGTGCCTAGATCTCATCCGTGCTCCACCCACAGGGGGCCACAAAGTCTAGGTCAGGGTAGTGGGTCACCACCGATGTCAACACCTCCGATGTCCCATAGAACATGCCATCGGAGATGAGCGCCCAAACCTCGTTCGGGACCTCTGCCAGCTGGACGACGGGCATGCTAGTGCTAGGGCCTGATCCAAACACCTTAGCGACCACCACCTATGCGATGTTGAAGAGTTGGTCAAGCTCTCCCTCAAGAACGCTTCGCTTCTCTAGGGACTGGGCCAGCGCCTCTAGGCTCTGACCTGCCATCGCTCTGGCCACCCCTAGTTCTAGAAACGGACGATGGATTCAGGAGCAACGAAAAGAAAAATTCAAGACATCAACCGAGGGAAGGACATGTACGTACCGAGGCAGGCGCTTTCGAGAATGCTAAGCCCTTCCTCTTGCTGGGTCACCCTCTTGAGCAGTCGAGCATTCAACTCCTCCATCCCGAGCATCTGCCCCCAGAGCACGACCACCTCCTGCTTGGCATCAGACTGGGCCTTCTGCTCTACCTCTAGAGCCTCCAAGGACTTCCGGAGTGCCACCTTGGTCTTCGCCAAGCGAGCCTACGCCGCGTGAAGCTTCTGCTCAGTAGCAGTCGCTCACTCAACCACACGCCACTCCGCTTCTCAGGCTCTGGTCGCCTCTGCCGACCGGTCTTGGGACTCACGGCGGGCGGATTCTAGCTTGTGCCTAAGCTGATTGACCCACCGCAATGCCGCCACTTCCTGCTCCATCTGACGATGCTCCTCTCGGAGAAACCAGGACTTGTGGATCGACATCATCTCCAAGTCCTGCGCGGCAAGAAGCAGGCGTTTTGAGACGACCGCCATGGCCTGATGGACGAAATCTGAACATAGAAAACTTACCTCTGCAACAAGGGGTAGGTCAATGATCATGGCCTGATGGACAAGCTCAACCCTCTCCAAGGCCTCCTTGAGCTTCGCCCTAGCAAGAGCGAGATCGGACCCCATCGACAGCCCTCTCTCCCCAACCAGGTGCCAAAGCTTCACCTCCTCCTCATCGTGAAGAATGAACCGGGCTATTCTTGGCTCGCTGAGGTGAGGCCACACCAGCTCATGGGTCACCCGCGACCAGCTGGAAGATCCAGCCATCGCAGCACCAATCGACGATGGGATCATCGCCTGCTCCCGAGACAGCAGGATGGTTAGTGGCGTCACCCTAGTGTCTTCCTCACTATCGGAGGGGCTCGGGGGCTCCTGTCGGGTTCATAAACCCAGGGACCCCAATGGACCCGCTTCTCTGCAATACTTGGCCTAGCAAGCGACGCAGCGACAACGCGCGTCTGGGCCGGCCCAGATACACAATGACAGGCCGAGACCATGATCCGGTCCCCGACCGGCACCTCCGGTTAGGAGACCTGGTCGGATCCCCGATCGGAAGGCCTAGTCATGGTGGGACCGCAGTCCGACTCCGACCCCATTCCTCCGACCGAGGATATATCGGACCTTTGCTCGCCTCTCTTTCCCGACCAACACGGTCGGGGCTGACTGGGAACAACCGACCAGGACGCCTGCTCGGTGTGGGCCTGGGGAGCTGGCGGAGCAGATAAGGTAAGACGCTCAAGTCAACCGCAATACCGAGGACCGTACCCTGCCATGCCATGCGCACCTGCAGGACGGTGCCGTCAGGCCATGTTAGACGGACACTATACAGCATGCCAGACGCGTCAGAGCACAAAAGGTATTGTGGGCACCGTCGTTTGCCGTCCAGGCGAACACTGTGCAGCCTGCTAGGTACAGCAGGTCATGAACAGTAAGGTGGGCGATGTCGGCGTAAACAGTATGGCGGGCGATGCCATGTCGTACCCGACGGCGTGGGCGACAAGATTAGGTAGCACCCGTACATACTCTCTCCCTTTCCGTCTTTAACTTGTAAGGCCATCCCCTTCATCTATAAAAGGGGATGTGCTTTCTCCTAAAAGGACACAGTCTACACGCTATCAACAGCGGATAAGTTTGGACACACAGAGCATACGCTTCAATACTTAGCGCACGTTTGAGCATCCGTCACTCTCTTTCACTCGGATCAGAGTCCGATCGGGCCACTAACACCCCCTTCTCATTTCTTACTCATTTGTAACCCCACAGTAAACTTCGAGCATATGAACTCAGGAATAAAGTCATCGACCGACTGAAACTGGATGTATAGTACATTGCCTGAACTAGTATAAATTATATGTCATCGCGTGCTAGACCACATCTGATCTTAGCGTACGATAAAATTATAAATATTTACTCGTCGATCACGTTTCACACCGGCACATAGGGAGGTCGATACGAGGGATTGGGTGGCCGCTCTTTGCCTCTTTGTCGAAATTATAATGACTCGGCACGCGCGGTGTGGCAAAATATATACGGTACTGCTGTGCCTTTCGGTTTCAGTGCCTAACATATTTTAAACTTGATAAGAGTTAGAATAAAGTGACCCGCCGGATTAACATGACTAGATCAAAGGCCGCACGGTTGGATTAGCGATGGATGGGGCTATATGGAGGCAACGTACTACTCTCTATTCAATCAAAAGCATGTTACGTGATCATGTCCTGTTAAACTTCTTAATTTTCGGCTATTTATGTGAGCATCTACACTGAACTATGAAAGCAACTCGGCGGCATTCATCTTCGAAAATTAAGCAATTTCCTAGATAACACGAGGGTTCTATTATAGGTCTATAACAAGTTTACTAATTAGTAGGGATGAAAACGGTACGTATATTTTCCGACCGTATTCAAAACCGAATCCGTTTAGAGGGGTTGAGATCTGTCCGTATCCGAGTCCGGATATCCAACATCCGATACCGTATCCGTATCTGAATACTCAAATCGCATATTTATGATGTCGATATCCAATTGTATCATATCCGACATAGTTGACACTATCTGTATTCGAATTCGAATCCGGACAAAAATATAAAAACAAATATAATATCGGTGATATCCGTCCGTATCCGATCCGTTTTCATCCCTACTAATTAGCGTTGAAAGCGACTATGCATGTTCTGACCACTTGAAAGATCCAAAACAATACTTTTTTTTTTGCAGAGTTGCACTAGCGTGTTTTGTTGCTCATTTTAAAGACTTGGTATCCAAAACAATACTTTTTTTCATAGGCTCATAGCTTATGGCAACATTAATGTTTATTGCAAGTTGGAAAAACACCGAGTCACATTATTTGAGAATGATTGAGGACAAGCCTACTGAATCGATGGTGAGCAAGAAAAGTCCATGCTCTGTGCAGTACTGCACACGCGTGGTGTAGATCAGCAGACAACGACGGAAGCGAGAGCCCGTCAACAGCTTGGGACGTTGCAGAGAAGAGAGCCATGCTAAAGGATATGCGTGCCGTTTGATACATATGTAGATCATGAGGTAATCATTATGGATGCATGCGTGCACCAGTGATAGATACTACTCCGGATAGCGCCCTCATCAAAGCTAATAAACAGGGTCAACAGACCTAATAGTAGGGGCATGTACAACCCATAGAGACAGCCTGCTGTCTGTAAGTTTTTGAAACTCACGCACAGACAGTTAAATAGACAGCTCGTACACTGGGTTGTCTATTTAACCGTCTACAAGTTGTTTAATGCTTGTATGTTGCCACGATTAAACATGAATATGATCCTTGTATACCACTGTATTGCTACTTAATACGAAACAGATCAAGCATAATTAAGTTGAATATAATTACAATATTTTAGACTAGTAATTACAGCAACATAATCAATCATGAATATATTTTTCTCATAGTGTCGTAATACTAATACGAGTAGGTTACCGTAATTTTTTATTTGTATTAAAAAATAGTTTTTTTAAATACGAACAATTTCACAAAATAAGATATACAGAGAACCTTCAAGGTGTGACATGTGTTTTATCTCTACTATAATGGACTAATTAAAATTATACTAGATCTCTCCAAAAAAACATCCCCGCTGAGAGCCTCCAACTATTATGCGTCTAGAAAAATATACACATAATTTCGTATCTAATAAAATTAAAGGCTAATAAAACACTTAAACCAAATTCGATGGCCGATTTTTGACATGTGATGCTAGGCTTCTCACCCATCCGCGGCTTCGAACGCGCCCTGCACACGTCACGACCAGGACTGGAAGCATGCGAACACAAAAAAAAGAATGGCACCATGCCTCGACTCCCAACGCTCCACACCGCCGCCGCCAATGGACGCGTCAAGGAGGCCATGGATCGCTCTCCAGCTCTGAACCAACCGCCTCTTGCTGTTTCTCCGGTGGACGTGGTGAACCGCCGCACCGGCACCCGCAGCCTCGCCGTCCGCCACCGTGGTCAGTCGAACGTTTGGGATGTCTGGACATCACCTGAAGCAAGAACGGCGCCAATGAATTGAAATATCTCGTAATTGTCTTCCTGTACTTTTCATGTGCATTCCTAAAATGAAGCCGTGGCGTTAGTACGGACACTATACTAGTCACTTCTGGTTGTAGTTCTGGTCGGAAGGAACCTAACAAAATTTGAATCATAATTTTTGGATTCAAATTTGATTATATATATATATATATATTATAATTTTTAGTAAATTTGTGCATTCTTTGAAAAAGGACAAGAAGCTAACAAACACTTCCGTGGACGGCTGCGTCGCTCTCACCCACACGAGATCCGTTCGTGCGTAGTTCATTCCTCGGAGCACGGCCGAAGCCGGCGCCTCACGAGACGACGACCCCGTGCCGTCTGCTACTCGCGAGGGGTGTTTTTGCAAAAAAAAAAAAAAAAAAAAATTGGACGCAGACGGCTCAAAGGGTCCCGTTGTACGTGCCCTAGGTCGCCCAAAAAATCAAGTCCCTGGATTGCCGGGCAGA
Source organism: Miscanthus floridulus (assembly GCF_019320115.1). Lineage (NCBI taxonomy): Eukaryota > Viridiplantae > Streptophyta > Magnoliopsida > Poales > Poaceae > Miscanthus > Miscanthus floridulus. Next base: position 116,729,028 of record NC_089584.1, read on the forward strand.
ATATGACGCTATCCCAATCAACTTGCACGATTGATGCGTACTCAACAGTTGGAAATTAACTCTTGCTGATCGTCATGGGAGATGAAATAAACTCTCAGGACACGACATGAAATTAAATGCCTATAAAACTCTGGAATGAAACTTTACATTGAGAATGAGTGTTTTATCTAAGTTTTCATTGTCTTGACAACGACGCCATGAAACTGTCCACTAAGACTGCCCTTAGTTTTCTCTTGCTTCATTTCCGTGCAGTGCTGCCACGAGTGCATGCATGTACCCCAGTACGGGTCAACACGCACGGCCTTGTCAACCGAGACAACTGCTCAAGCTAGCTGCTTCGATCAGCTGTTCCTGATGATAAGCATGAACGGGGAGAGTTAGGAGGCAGGAACCAGGAATACAGGAGACTCAAGTGGATTGCCAGCAGTAAAAAGAGGCGGCTACGTACGTGGTCCCGTGCGCGCGAGATAGAGGCGGACGTGGGTGGAACCATTCCACACGCCACCACGGCGAGGAGCACCACACAGGTGTATGTCCGGGGCGCAGGCCAAGGAGGCACCCATCACCTCGCCCGGCACTTGCTCGATCGGATAAGCGTGCCCCTTCCTCCTGCTGTCCTCCTCGGCGCACGCGCACGCATAGCGCCACGCAGCATCAGCGCATAGTACGTATTGTATTGTTGCTAAAATAAGCAAGCCACTTGTATTCCATTTTGTTTGCCTTGAGTGAGCTCATCATTCCCCCTTTCCCGTGCTTTGTCTTTTCGATGTTCGCTTTGACCTCGCCATAGGCTTCCCTGCTGCGTCACGTAGTACTCACTTTCTCCGGCCTAAGTTGAGTGTACAACGAGTTGCACACCTCTCTTTGCCTAATATATATATCATCCTATTCTAAGAGGGGTGGTGTTATTTTTGACTCTTGAAGCCCCCCGAATTAGCTCACCAAGAACCACACTCCATGGGAGACTCCAAAGCAAGAGAACCTCTTCCCCGGCTGCTAGATCTTATCCCGGATGGGAAACAATGGAAGGGAAGGGAAGCACAAGGCGCAGGAAGATCAAGGAACACAGGCTTTGGGAGCGAGGAGGACAAGCAGCTAGAGCTCAAACTCGGTCCTCCGGGTCTCCTAAAAGAAGGGACGACAGCAGCAGCAGCGTCAAGAGACGAAGGGATACGGCGAGAGATTCCGGCTCTCTCGCTTGGTTGCTTCCCGCATAAACCCTCCAAGCCTGCGGTAAACACTACTGCAACTGGGACAAAGAGGGGGTTCTTAGACACCATTGAGGCCAAAACAGAAGGTACCTAGCACCTTATTAGCTGTATTCTTGTCTTGTCCTCTTGTTTACTAGAGATTAGGAACATAGAAACGGAATAGTCTTTTGTTCTGTTGCCTGAAGATTGTAATGATATACTTTGTTCTATTGTTTAAAGGTCGTGATGAGCAGAAGCAGCAGGCTGGAGCTGGATGTGGGAACGAACTAGCACTGGACGAGAAGATACCAGCCGCGAGCGAGAGAAAGAAAGGATTCTGCCCGCCAACATCACAGCATGCCCCTCCTGCTCCAACTGTGCACAACAGACCACACGCCCAGGGAAGGTAAAATAATGGTAGCCATAGAGATGCTTTGTTTTTACTAGGTCAAAATGAGGTCCCTTTACTTTCTTGCCCAAAAGTTGTTCACTTCAGGTTGTCAAATCATATCATTCTTTTTTTTCCCATAAAAGGTGGTCTGCAATGAGTTTTTTTTGGGGTGGTTTTATCATTTCCTAAACTTGTGGTTTTGAACTTTTCGGTGTAGCTTTACGCCTTTGAGCACTTCTCTTTTGGACTATGGTCGCTATGGTATTCTTGTTAGCACAGTTGCACTGCATAAGTTGAAAGTGGATAATAATAGCATCAATCATTCGACGTCTAACATTATCAATGGTATAGTCAGCTATACTACTTCACAGACAGACTAACTCACCGGCCCTGTATCTGGTACAGAAGGCCTTCAGCTCCGGTTGTCGGTTGGCCTCCAGTCAGATCCTTCAGGAGAAATCTTGCTCATGGCGGTTCATCTAAACAATCCACTGAGCCACATAATAGTGAAGCTAGCATGAAGGAGAAGCTTGCCTGCAAGAAGAATCCTCTTGTAAAAATCAACATGGACGGAATCCCCATTGGAAGGAAAGTAGACCTTGGAGCCTATGACAGCTACGAGAGGCTATCATTGGGCGTCAAAGAGCTTTTCCATGGTTTTCTTGAAGGTGCAAAATCAACAATCAGTTCGAATGAAACAATTACTTAGATTCATTTTAGAGCTTTCAATTTGTGCGCCTTTACAACACGAAGTTGTAATCTTCTTTCCTTTAACACTGTTTTGCCTATGTTGCAGCTCAAAAGGATCTATCTAGTGCTGGAAGTACACAGCTAGGGGCCACTGAAAAAATATTTTCTCAATTATTGGATGGGTCTGGTGAATATACTCTAGTTTATGAAGACAATGAAGGAGACAGGATGCTGGTAGGGGACGTGCCGTGGAAGTAAGCTTCTTTATTTGTCATTTACAATTCAACCACACCCTACCAACATAAAAAGGAAAATGTTATAATCAGCACCTCCAACTCAGTAAACATGTTGATTCACGTGCCTTCTCTAAAATTGAATCATCAAATACTGCTAACACTAACTTGAAGTTTGAAATATAATACAAGTCTTTCTGTGTATGTAATCCCTGCAGTGTATTTGTGTCAACTGCTAAAAGGCTGAGGGTTTTGAGGAGCTCAGAGCTTTCCCATGGTTTGGTAAGCACAAGGCCACCTCAAGTGATGTGTCCGGCTTTCTGTTACATGTTTGATTGCTCCAAACTAAGCATGACCTTCCTTTTAATGCTCTTCCTTTTTTACAGATTGCAGTAGCTCCTAGAAGAGGACCAGATTGCTGAAAGCCTGAAACAGTGACAAAATTCTATCATTTGGAATGTGAGCAAACTGAACCCGGACGATTCCCCTTCTGTGATGTGATGATACCTAATTTTTTGCCTGTAGAGACTAGTCTAATGAGATGAACTAGCATTTAAGATGCATGGAGAGGTCCTGGATATTTTGTAAATTAGGCTACCATGTGATTCGTTGCTGTAGAGTAGTGTCCTATTGTAATTCTACATGGGCATTGGACTTCTAAGAGAAAGTTCGCAAATGCAAGATCTACCAATGTAAAATTACTTGTTCTGTGCGACAGATTTGTAATCCCAACATGCAAATCTAATGTCCAGACCGCAATCGTTAGTAGTACTCACCAATGTGCTAAAGAGAACACTGACATGCTAGTGTCACTGCGACATGGCATCTACAGAGTAGCAATTTCATGTGGTATTTTCAATTACTCTAGGGCACACAAAAATTGGGAAAAGAGCAAGGTGTCCACTTCTAACCTCCCCCTTCAAATGTTGTCTCAAGCACCATAAGCAATAACAAACCATGGAAGCAAAGCATGTGCTAGTGCCTTCATGGCTGTTGAGTACCAAATTGCTATCCTATATGCCCGTAGCAGACCCAAAGCTTTCTAGGAGCTTAGGCGGTTTAGTAGTGGGCTAAGCAGCTAAGCAGGCCTAATCTCCTCTATATATGGGCTACACAATAATTAGATCTAGTGGAGTTGAACACCAAGGAGCCTGGGCGAAGGTCCAGGGTCGCCAGGCCCTGGGTTGCCAGTGCTATATGCCAATAGTGTCAGGACTGTGACTTCACACACGAGGGCAACTAGTCCTTTTGTTTGCTTGTAAAGGAATCAGTGAATCACACAATGTCTTCGCTTCTCATGAGTATATAACATTATCCAGGTCTTAAATAATTACATGGACCTGATGACACCAGATGCCAAACCTGGAAGTTACCTCCAAGCTGCCCTGGTGGCCCAGTGACCATACCCCCAGAAGCTCTCAAAGAAGTCAAGATAAACAGAAGGTGGCATTGGTTTTCTAGCATGATAGAAACAACACATCAAGTGACACTTCTTAAGTGCTTATCACCGTTCGTGCAATCATTCCTATCACTTGAAAAGTGGAATATTATCGATGCCAAACTTCATGCAAATTTCAACAAAGCAAGCTTCATCCTTTCTGCACAGTTTTCACAAACAAAACTTAAGAACAGCTATGTACGGTACAGCAGAGGACTTAAGTTGCAAGGTGAAAGCATGGAACCAGATATTACGAGTAGAATCCTACGGTGTTCAGCTGTTGAAAAAGGGAGGTCCAAAATAAGACAAATATCTTACCCAAAAAATAAACTGCCAACTAGTCCTCACAGACTTGAAGCACCTTCAGCCTCCTGAGAGTCCTCTTCTAGAGAGCAATATTCACCTGGATGCTTCAAGGCCTAGGAATTGGGGACAAATGAAATGTCTTTGTCACTGGACCATCTCTAAATTCCGGACAGCAGGAAAAGTAGAAGAGATGGGGTGAATTACAAAAGGATCTTAGCCCATTTTGCAATATCCTTGCCTGACATCTGTATCTCCAGTGTTGTGAGTTCATGTTGCCGCTTGCAGTTCTAATGTATATTTACCTGTGTCTGTATGGAATAAACATTATACTTCTTTTCGAAGCCGAGTTCTGTTGTACACTTGTGCTAGTGAAAGAAAGCCACAAAAACAGATCAGACAACCCAAATTTCAAAGCCAACGTTGTTTGGAGCACCTTCCTGTAGTTGAGTTATAGATTAACAGTACAAAAATTAACCCAGAAACCAATAAACAAAGAAATTATGCAACAGGACAGATAAGTGTAAAGTTGCACACGCAATTGGCATCATCAACAATTAGGCATTCCAAGATCGACACATCAAATGAAAGAAGGCGATATAGTTTATATGATGATAATCCATAAATCCTAATGATATGCTAGCACATGTGAACATCTCATAGACATTAACCTTTACACACAAGGTGAGGCCGTGTAACTAGTTCAGTTCCCTTTCCCTGTATTGCCAGATTTTCAATGCACTGGCATAAAAAACGAATGGTTGTGTCTGTGCAACAAGCTCAGTGAACAGTGTCGATATTTTTTTCTCACACGCAGAGAGCTGTGTATCGGTATATTAAGAAGAGAGTCAAGAACAAGGAGAACAGTGTTGGTACTATCCACTGTTCTTTTGTTAGCTCTGGCTCTAGCTACCACATATAAGGAGGTCACTGTTATCATTTTCATTAAGCAAGAGAACTGAATTAAAGAACATCCATGGTTAATATCAAGCCACACCAGCTGGCCTCTTTCTAATGGCATATGGTTTGGTAGTTTATTTATTTACCCCACCAATAATTTCATGACATGTTTATCTCTCTCTCTCTCACACGCACAGGCACGCACCATCCACCAACCCCAGATACTCAGAAGCATGCCCTCAAGTAGGATAACCTAAATACAATAAACTAGCAATTTGATCGCAAGAGAATATGTAACATATTATAGTCAGGGAATGGTCACACCAGTAAATGCAACCTGTGTCGGCTTGATGACTAGCATGAGTTCAACTAAATTTGAAGATGCAAGATATTAAAAAACAATAAATCGCACATAAAAAAAATGGCGAAACAGTTCCTTTACAGCATAGGCCCCGTTCGTTTGGAGGAATTCTGGAAGAATCTAGAGGAATTTGTGAGAGAAAAACACTGTTCCGGATGAAAAAAGAAGCGGATCAAACCGGGTTTAAAGGCATGCGAACGGGGCCATAATTAGAGATGCAAGTGGGTTTCGTGTCAATGTCAACCCACACATCCTGTTTCTTTTGATTTGCCAACCATGTGTACAAAGTGATCTATAAATTAAGTAGGTGGTTGAGTAGAGTGAGTCTTGGGTAGAAACACTAGCAAAATCATCAGTGCCACAGAACAAAGCAATAGCATTACAAAAAACTGCCACCAAAACTTAAAAGCTGGCAAATCCAGTAGTTCAAAACTACACTAAAACTTGACCTCTCATTGGTAGTTGATCCAACTTGACTGCAACACATAACCTATAAAATAAGAGCAGGTGACAAGGACAGAAGGTTTATTCATCCTTACATTTTCTTCAAAATTTCGATGCTTAAATGTGTTTACTCAACACAAGTCAGAATCAGATTCAGACTTCATCGATGTGAAGAAACCAACATGCAGAATATTCTCATTTACAATTTGCAAGTCTGTCCTGTTTCTGGACAAACACAACTTTCAACATTGTCGCATGTTTCTCCGACTTCTATTAATAGTCAGTTATTTATTTTTCCAGAAACAGGAGTGGTACAACCCCTCCTGGATATGTACATATATGATATATCATATGGATAAAGAAGAGCATAATAATAGCAAACATTTATTCATTGATCTAATAGTCAGTTATTTATCGATCTTCCCAAATAGCATGAAACAATAATACAGCAACAACAATAAAGCCTTTTAGTCCCAAGCAAGTAAGCATGAAACAATAATAACACCTGCATTTCATTTTATAAGGTGCCACATGCATTTTTTAGGTTCAAACCTCATAAGCTTGAATCAACGATTAAAAAAATAATTGTACAAAATGATACGATTTGATTCAGAACAAAAGTACTTTATTATGATTTTATTGCTACAAACAATTTAGTATATAGGAGAAATGAAGGGCCAAAGTTTAGTTTTAGAGACATTGCCGAGTCAAACAATGCCTTATATTTTGCGACAGAGGGAGTACTGCAGTACCTAAGTTCTCAGCTAGAGGGCCACTCAATCCCTAGGCAGCACAGAGACCATGTAACAACAACAACAACATAGCCTTTCAGTCCCAAGCAAATTGGGGTAGGCTAGAGTTGAAACCCACCAAGAGCCCTAAGTCACGGTTCAGGCACTTCAATAGCTGATTTCCAAGCACTCCTATTCAAATATAGATCTCTAGGTATATCTCAAGCTTTTAAATATCTTTTTATTGCCTCCCCCATGTCAATTTCGGTCTTCCTCTATCTCTCCTCATATTATTAGCTTGGCTTAGGACTCCACAATGCACTGGTGTCTCTGGAGGTCTTCTTTGGACATGGCCAAACCACCTCAACCGATGTTGGACAAGCTTTTCTTCAATTAGTGCTACCTCTACGCGATCACGTATATCATTGTTCCGAACTCGGTCCATTCTTGTGTGACCACAAATCCATCGCAACATACGCATTTCTACAACACTCAGTTGTTGAACATGTCGAATCTTTGTAGGCCAACATTCTGCTCCATACAACATAGCCGGTCTAATCGCCGTTCTATAAAACTTGTCTTTTAGCTTTTGTGGTACCCTCTTGTCACAAAGAATGCCACAAGTTTGTCGTTACTTGATCCACCCTGCTTTGATTCTATGACTAACGTCCGCATCAATATCTCCATCCCTCTGTAGCATCGATCCCAGATACCGAAAGGTATCCTTCTTAGGCACTGCATGACATTCCAAACTCACATCTCCCTCCTCCTGTGTAGCTCCACCAAAGTCGCATCTCATGTATTCGGTTTTAGTTCTGCTCCCTCTAAAACATTTAGACTGAAGGGTCTGCCGCCATAACTCTACATCATCAGCGAACAACATACACCAAGGGATATCCCCTTGTATGTTCCTAGTAACCTCATCCATTACCAAGGCAAAGAGATACGGGCTTAAAGCTGACCCTTGAAGAAGTCCAATTTTAATCGAGAAGTAATTTGTGTTACCATTGTTTGTTCGAACACTACTCACAACATTGTTGTACATGTCCTTGATGAGGGTCACGTACTTTGATGGGACTTTATTTTTGTCCAAAGCCCACACATAATATTTCTTGGTATCTTGTCATAAGCCTTCTAAGTCAATGAAAACCATGTGAAGGTCCTTCTGCTCTCTAAACCGCTCCATAACTTGTCTTATTAAGAAGATTACTTTTGTGGTTAACCTTCCGGGCATGAAACCAAATTGGTTTGTTGATATCTGCGTCATTCCTCGCGCAGGCGCTGCTCGATGACTCTCTCCCATAACTTCATAGTGTGGCTCATCAACTTAATTCTCCGATAATTAGTACAACTTTGAATATCTCCCTTGTTCTTGTAGATTGGTACTAATATGCTTCTTCTCCACTCCTCAGGCATCTTGTTCGATCGAAAGATATTGTTGAACATCTTGGTTAGCCATACTATAGTTATATCCCCGAGACATCTCCACAACCTTGATTGGGATACCATCAGGGCCCATCGCTTTGCCCCTTTCATCCTTTTCAAGGCTTCTCTGACCTCCGATTCTTGAATCCTCCACACAAAGCGCCTGTTAATGTCATCAAATGAGTCGTCCAGCTGAACGGTGGTGTTCTCGTTCTCACCATTGAACAATTTATCAAAATACTCTTGCCATCTATGTCTGATCTCATCCTCCTTCACCAAGAGCTGCTCCATCTCATCCTTTATATACTTGATTTAGTTGAAGTCCCTTGTCTTCCTATCGCGAGCCCTAGCCATCCTATAAATGTCATTCTCTCCTTCCTTCGTACTCAAACGTTGATAAAGGTCCTTATAGGCCCGTCCCTTTGCCTCACTCACCGCTCGTTTTACAGTCTTCTTTGCCACCTTGTACTTCTCTATGTTGTCTGCGCACCTGTCATGATACAAGCGCTTATAGCACTTCTTTTCCTTAATAGCCTTTTGCACATCTTCATTCCACCACTAAGTGTCTTTCGAGTCACATCCGCTCCCTTTGGTCACTCCAAGCACCTCTGAAGCAACCTTCCGAATACATGCTGTCATCTTCTCCCACATGTTGTTTGCATCGCCTTCATCCTTCCAAGGCCCTCTTCAATGACCTTTTCCTTAAAGACCTTTGATGTCTCCCCTTCTAATTTCCACCACTTCGTTTTAGCAACCCTAGCTTGTTTGTTTCCACGAGCTTGCACCAGAAAGCGAAAGTCAGCCACCACCAGCTTGTGTTGAGCGACCACACATTCTACAGGTATCACCTTACAGTCCACGCATGTTCGTTTATCCCTCCTTTTTGTAAGGACAAAGTCGATTTGACTAGAGTATTGACCGCTACTAAAGGTCACTAAATGGGATTGTCTCTTACGAAAGAAAGTGTTAGCTATCATCAGATCAAACACTATGGCGAAGTCTAAGACTTCCTCTCCCTCCTGGTTCCTACTACCATATTCGAAACCTCCATGAACCGCCTCGAAACCTACACTTATGTACCTACATGTCATGTACGGAAGACCCTACGCCAGGCGTAGACGCACCCGCGACATCAGGCGCGCGGCTGAGCGTGCAACTGCAGGCGCGGGATCAGCATCAGGATCGGCATCCAGTGGCTAAAGATAGAAAGTTAGTTGTGATTGGCTGATAGATTGATTGGTGATTAGATGATTTCCAATCCCTTAAGTCTAGGAGTTGCCTGCCTATTCGGTTGAGGCCTTTGCTATTTATAATTGTACTCAGAGTCGGATTAAGCAATCAAGAAAGTTATCCCATTTCTCATCTATTCTCCAAGCCTGCGGTAGAGGGGTATAACCTCACCGGAGAAGACGGCCGACGGCTACGAACTACGTAGTCGCGGCCCGGCAAGCCAGGGGCTCGGTGCCCTTGACAACCTGGTATCACGGTCACGTCGATCCTCTTCCACCCGATCCTCCCAGCCCGCCACCGCAGCCGCCCACCCCGATCCCGCCGCCCCTGCATCACCCACCTCCTCCACAGCCGCCTCCTCCACGACGCCGCAGATGGCTGAACCCTCTGCCGCCGATCTCATGCTGGCCATCAAGGCCCTCACCGACGACCTGGCCACCATGAAGGCCGACGTCGCCTCGCTGAAGAAGGACAAGTCCGAGTCGTCCGCCGCCGGCAGCGGCCACGGGCGTGCCGAGGGGCAGTCCTCGGACCTGCCGCCCAAGCACAAGAAGTGGGACTTCCCGCGGTTCGACGGCACCCACCGACCCCATGCTCTTCCTCAACAAGTGCGAGTCCTACTTCCGCCACCATCGTACCATGGCGGAAGAACGCGTGTGGATGGCCTCCTACAACCTCGACGACGTCGCGCAGCTGTGGTACAACCAGCTAGAGGAGGACTCTGGCACGCCGTCCTGGGCGCGATTCAAGGAGTTCCTGAGCCTACGGTTCGGGCCGCCCCTCCGATCGGCGCCGCTGTTCGAGCTCAGCGAGTGCCGGCGCACCGGCTCCGTGGAGGAGTACTCCAATCGCTTCCAGGCACTCCTGCCGCGCGCCGGGCGTCTGGACGAGGAGCAACGCGTCCAGCTTTACACCGGGGGCCTTCTTCCGCCACTCAGCAACGCCGTTCGCCTCCACAACCCCGAGACTCTGTCCGCTGCCATGAGCCTTGCGAGACAGGTCGAGCTCATGGAGGCAGCACGCCCTGCGCTTCCGGCGCCGCGATATCCCGCGCGCGGTCCTCCCCCAGTGGCGGCTGCTCGACCCGCCCTGGCCGGTCCCCCTCCGCTCCTCGCTCTGCCTGCACCGCCAGCGGCTGCCCAGCAGGGTCGCGGCGAGCCCAATCAGCGCCGCCTCACCAAGGAAGAGATGGCCGAGCGCCGCCGGCTCGGGCTCTGTTTTAACTGTAACGAGCCCTATTCCCGGGGCCATAATCGCTTTTGCAGGCGGATTTTTCTTCGTCGAAGGGGTGGAGGTCGACGATGTCCCGGAGGCCGCCGACGAGGCGGAACCCGAAACCGAGGCGCCCTGTTTCTCCCTCCAGGCGGTGGCCGGGGTCCCGGTGGCCGGCACCATGCAGTTGGCCGTCACCGTGGGCGCAGCAGCCCTCGTCGCCCTCCTCGACTCCGGCAGCACGCACAACTTCATCTCCGAGGCGGCGGCGCAGCGCTCCGGCCTCCCCCTACGCTCCCGGCCGCGCCTCACGGCGTTGGTGGCCAATGGTGAGCGGGTCACCTGCGCGGGTGTCATCCGCGACGCGCCCCTACTGATCGACGGCGCCTCGTTCCCGGCTGACCTCTTCGTGATGCCCCTGGCCGGGTACGACGTCGTCCTCGGCACACACTGGCTGGGTGTACTCGGCCCTGTCGTCTGGGATTTGGGCAGCCGGCGCATGTCTTTCCACCACCAGGGGAAGCCGATCACCTGGACTGGGGTGGACACGCCTCCTGCACCGACCCTGGGCGCCACCTCGATGACCGACTCCCTCCTCGAGGCGCTGCTGCACTCGTTTGGGGGGCTGTTCGCTGACCCCGTTGGTCTGCCCCCCAAGCGCGCCTACGACCACCGCATCACGCTCAAGCCCGACGCGCTGCCGGTGGCCGTCCGCCCGTACCGGTACCCGGCGGCCCACAAGGACGAGCTGGAGCGGCAGTGCGCCGCCATGATCGAGCAAGGGATCGTCCGCCGCAGCGACTCGCCGTTCTCCTCGCCGGTCCTCCTCGTCAAGAAACCGGACGGCTCCTGGCGCTTCTGCGTCGACTACAGGGCGCTCAACGCGCTCACCGTCAAGGACGCCTTCCCGATCCCGGTGGTGGACGAGCTCCTCGACGAGCTGCACGGCGCCAAGTTCTTCTCCAAGCTGGACCTCCGCTCCGGGTACCACCAGGTGCGCATGCGGCCGGAGGATGTCCACAAGACGGCGTTCCGCACTCATGATGGCCTGTACGAGTTTCTGGTGATGGCGTTCGGGCTCTGCAACGCCCCGGCGACGTTCCAAGCACTAATGAACGACGTGCTCCGCCCATTCCTCCGCCGCTTCGTCCTGGTATTTTTTGACGACATTCTGATTTACAGCAAGTCATGGGCGGACCACCTGCGCCATCTCAGGGCAGTCCTCGATGAGCTCCGCCGCCACCAGCTCTTCGTCAAGCGCTCCAAGTGCTCCTTCGGCGCCTCCTCCGTCTCCTACCTCGGCCATGTCATCTCCGAGGCCGGCGTCGCCATGGATCCGGCCAAGGTGCAGGCCGTCGTGGAGTGGCCAGCCCCCCGCTCGCCCCGGGCCGTGCGCGGCTTCCTCGGCCTCGCCGGATACTACCGCAAGTTCGTCCACAACTACGGGGCAATCGCCGCGCCCCTGTCGGCGCTACTGAAGAAGGAGGGCTTCGCCTGGGACGAGGCCGCAGCTGCGGCGTTCACGGCGCTGAAGGCGGCCATCACATCTGCGCCGGTACTCGTCCTGCCTGACTTCACAAAGCTGTTCACCGTCGAGTGTGACGCCTCGACTGTCGGCTTCGGCGCCGTCCTGGTCCAGGAGGGCCACCCGGTGGCGTTCTTCAGCAGGCCCGTGGCGCCTCGCCACCGTTCGCTGGCTGCGTACGAGCGGGAGCTCATCGGCCTCGTGCAGGCCGTTCGGTACTGGAGACCGTACCTGTGGGGGCGGAGGTTCGTCGTCAAGACCGATCACTACAGCCTCAAGTACCTCCTCGACCAGCGCCTCGCCACGATCCCGCAGCATCACTGGGTCGGTAAGCTCTTGGGCTTCGACTTCTCGGTGGAGTACAGGTCCGGTGCCTCCAACGTCGTCGCCGACGCCCTCTCCCGCCGGGACGATGCGGAAGGCGCGCTGCTGGCCATCTCGGCGCCGCGCTTCGACTTCATCGACCGCCTCCGCCACGCCCAGGCCACCGATCCCGCTCTCGTCGCCATCCACGAGGAGGTGCGCGCAGGCTCCCGCGCCGCACCCTGGTCATTGGTGGACAACATGGTCGCCTTTGATGGGCGTCTGTACATCCCCCCCGGCGTCGCCACTGCTGCCCGAGATTGTGGCTGCCGTCCACAATGACGGCCACGAGGGCGTCCATCGCACCCTCCACCGCCTCCGTCGAGACTTCCATTTCCCCAACATGCGCCGGCTCGTGCAAGATTTTGTGAAGGCGTGCTCTACCTGCCAGCAGTACAAGTCCGACCACCTCCGGCCGGCCGGTCTACTCCAGCCACTTCCGGTGCCGGCCGCGGTGTGGGCGGACATCGGCATGGACTTCATCGAGGCGCTGCCCAAGGTGCAAGGCAAGACGGTCATCCTGTCCGTGGTGGATCGCTTCAGCAAGTACTGCCACTTCATCCCGCTCGCCCACCCCTACACCGCGGAGTCCGTCGCCCAGGCCTTCTACGCCGACATCGTACGCCTACACGGCGTGCCGCAGTCCATTGTCTCGGACCGCGACCCGGTGTTCACTTCGACGTTCTGGCAGGAGCTCATGAGGCTCACCGGGACCAAGCGGTTCATGTCATCGGCGTTCCACCCGCAGACTGATGGCCAGACGGAGGCAGCCAACCGCGTCATCGTCATGTACTTGCGGTGCTTCACCGGCGACCGTCCCCGGCAGTGGGTCCGCTGGCTCCCGTGGGCGGAGTACACCTACAACACCGCCTACCAGTCCTCGCTCCGCGACACACCGTTTCGTGTGGTGTACGGCCGGGATCCCCCGACCATCCGCTCTTATGAGCCGGGGGAGACTCGCGTGGCGGCGGTGGCTCAGGAGATGGAGGAGCGCACGGCCTTCCTCGACGACGTTCGCTACCGCCTCGAGCAGGCCCAGGCCGCCCATAAGAGGGTCTACGACCAGCGCCATCGACCGGTCTCCTTCTCAGTGGGTGACTGGGCCCTCCTGCGTCTCCGTCAGCGAGCAGCAGCCTCTCTGCCCCGCCCGGCCACTGGGAAACTCAAGCCCCGGTACGTCGGGCCGTATCAAGTCACTGAGCTCATCAATGACGTGGCTGTCCGCCTGCAACTACCTCCCGGTGCTCGCCTCCACGACGTGTTCCATGTCGGCGTCCTCAAGAAGTTCGTGGGCACCCCGCCGACTACAACTCCGCCGCTGCCCCCGCTCCAGCACGGCGCAGTCGTGCCTGCTCCCGCCGCAGTGACCTGTGCGCGGCTAGCTCGTGGTGTTCGCCAAGTCCTCGTGCACTGGCAGGGCGAAGCTCCCGAATCGGCCACCTGGGAAGACTTTGACGACTTCCGCGCTCGCTTTCCTTCGTTTCAGCTCGAGGACGAGCTGGATTTCGAGGCGGGGGGAGATGTCATGTACGGAAGACCCTACGCCAGGCGTAGACGCACCCGCGACATCAGGCGCGCGGCTGAGCGCGCAACTGCAGGCGCGGGATCAGCATCAGGATCGGCATCCAGTGGCTAAAGATAGAAAGTTAGTTGTGATTGGCTGATAGATTGATTGGTGATTAGATGATTTCCAATCCCTTAAGTCTAGGAGTTGCCTGCCTATTCGGTTGAGGCCTTTGCTATTTATAATTGTACTCAGAGTCGGATTAAGCAATCAAGAAAGTTATCCCATTTCTCATCTATTCTCCAAGCCTGCGGTAGAGGGGTATAACCTCACCGGAGAAGACGGCCGACGGCTACGAACTACGTAGTCGCGGCCCGGCAAGCCAGGGGCTCGGTGCCCTTGACACTACATGGCCATTAAGATCACCTCCTATAAAGAGCTTCGCGCTACTAGGGACAGCTCTAACCAAGCGATCTAAGTCTTCCCAGAAAAGCCGCTTAGCACTCTTATCATGGCCTACTTGGGGGGCATACGCACTAATTACGTTTAAGACCATATCACTAATGACAAGTTTAACTAAGATGATCCTATCCCCTTGCCTTCTCACCTCCACCACACCATCCTTGAGGCTCTTATCAATCAAAACTCCTACTCCATTTTTATTTGAAGTTGTCCCTGTGTACCAGAGCTTGAAGCTAGTATTGTCCACTTCCTTCGCATTATGCCCCTTCCATTTAGTCTCTTGGTCGCATAAGATATTTACACGTCTCTTAACCGCTGTGTCCACTAACTCTCTCAACTTACCCGTAAGGAACCCTACATTCCAACTACCTAAACGGATGTTAGTTGACTTGACTAGCTTTCTTACCCTTCGCACCCGCCGAAGTAGGTGTGAAGACCCTTGCTCATTTTGCACCACACCTAGGCGCCGATGTGGCGCGCCACTAAGGATGCGACGACCCGATCCTTGCTCACTTGACACCATGTCCAGATCGCGACACGGCGCGTCACGGGGGTGACGACCCGGCCCTTGCTCATTTAACACCATACCCGGGTTCCGACATGGCGCGTCGCTAAGAGGGTTACGCCCCAACGGGATTCTTTTGGGTTTCATCTCCATAAAAGTGGCTAAGTTTTTACATTGGCTCACCGCGCCTAACACAACCCTCCTCCTTTACCAGGGCTTGGGACCTGCTATGCTGGGACACCAAAGGCGCCCCACCATAGGCGGAGACCATGAGAAAGGAAAAAAGATAACTATGCATGCTAAGCATGTATGTAATTCTTGAAAATTATGACCTCTGTCCAGGAAAGGATGCAATTCTAGCTCTATTCCTAGTCAAACTTTTTAAACTTGGACAAAGTTTATAGAAAAAAACTATCAATATTTATAACACAAAATAGGTATACTATCAAAATATATATCATGACAAATCTAATGAAACTTATTTGGTATCATAAATATTGATACATTTTTTGTATAGACTTGGTCAAACTCAAAATGGTTTGACTCGGTGCTATGCTAGAGTTGCATTATTTTCCGGATGGAGTATCACACAATGTGAAGGAGGCCCATTAAGGTCAAATGACTTGAACATTTGAATTTCATTCATCATGAATTGAATGACAATGGAGCACAAAGACTGCATAACTCGGATTAGACACTTTAGTGTTATGGAGTGTGGATAAGGAGTGGTAGAACATTGACCATAGGCTAAGGCCGTGTATATTAGAATGGTGCCAAGCAACCTATACAATTTTTGTACCAGTGGCAAATGTTGGACTAATGGCCTCAAAATCAAGCTTTGGGGCCCCAACTTATGTGTTATTCGTTAGGTACATGCAGGTAAAACCCACTTGCCTAGAAAGTCAACAACGAATTGAAAACCTGAACTAAACAACAGAATGTTTCCATGTAATTTTGTTTTGTTCTTTCCTATATAAGGCATTAGCAAAACAGACTGTGCCAGTCTTAAGCTTTGCATACTAGCAAAATGGTATGTACAAGAACCACAATTTAGCATCAGTATATGGTAAGATTGTAGTAAGGGCTGTGTTCAACATGGGAATGGTAGGCTGTGTTCAGTTGAGGTCAGTCGAATTCGCCTGAGGAAAGACACATATAAAGCTTTTGCTAACAGTTAAGACAATACAACAATAAGTAAAATACTTAGCAAGGGAATGTGCAGCATCCAGCATATAAATAAAAAATATAGGCCTGCATATGTTTTAAGGGGAAAAATTGTTCAAACCACCTGAAACAGATTTGATGGCTCAAGCTACAGTTGTTGTGAAGTATTAGTGGATTGCCCACCTCTTCCCAATCGCTTAAGCTTTTGGGTTCATTTGTTTGGTGCATGAAACCTAACAACAGTATGACACAGTTGAAACTTTCAGCAATAAACAGGGTCATTAATCTGAAGTATGAACGCCAAAGGATGATAATGTAGTGTGAGCCTATGAGGTTGAAACGATTGGGCAGAATACTTTTTACCATGTGCTATGATCAGGAAGCTGATCCAGTAACATAAATGAACATTATTGCTGTGGAATACACCACAATTATATCAAGGAAAAGAGTGACTAGCAACAAATCACCTTGGACCTTGGTTGATTTCTTTTTTCCATACATTATCAGATACTGAGTTACTGACCAGTCTAGAATACTAGTTCAGGCAGCACGAAACCCCACTAAACCTAATCAGAATCAGATAAGGTATTTTTCAAAGAACTATGAAACTATCATTACCCCTATCTCAGAAGTTCTATTTTCAACCAGAAGAATCAAAGCATGAAATGGGAAATAAAGAATTCATTAGCAAAAGCATTAAATTAGGCAATTGTAAATTTGTAATAACTATGACATGCATGGATCACACAGTATCACTAGCTGTAAATTTGTAATAACTATCCTTACATTAGAGTAACACTAGGCTTATCGCTTCCGGGGCAGGCATCTTTTGCAACAAGATGATAAAGCAACACTCCTGCTGCAACACTAACATTCAAACTCTCCACCGCAAGGAATGATCTCAAATCTTGATTACTAGAAGAACTGTCACCTTCTTCCCCTGCATCTGCATCTGCTCCTTCAACAAATACATCAACTTTTCCAGGTATTCTGACCAGATGTGTGCAGGATCGCTCAACCAGGGGTCTCAAACCAGTGCCTTCACTACCCATCACAAGAATAGTTGGCACCCCTATTTCCACTTCAGAGAGAGGTACAGCTTTGTTAGCAATGGTACCACCAAGGACTCGCCAACCATTTTCAGCTGATGAAGACAAGAACTGCATCATGTTTCTGCAGGAGAGTAGCTCAATCAGCTCAAGCGAACCTGCACTAGCTTTGCTCACTACTCCACTTAATGGAGCAGAGTTCTTAGCACACAAAACAACACCCTGAGCACCAAAGTAGTAGGCGGACCTAATAATGGCTCCTAAATTCTGAGGATCCATAATCTCATCCAAGGCTATCCACACAGGTGCCTTTCCACCTTCCACCCTGACTGGATCTAACTCCTTTATATTAACCATTTCTAAGGGTGATGCATCGAGCACCACACCTTGGTGTGGTCGGTTATCCACCACCATGTTAAGATCATGCTTTGAAGTCTCAATAACCTTCAGCCCAATCTCCTCAGCCATCCGTAGCACTTTCTCAACTGCCTTCTTATCTTTCCTTTTCTTGTTGTTCCCGCTCAAATCCATACTTTCCTGTATATACAATGCATAAAACTCCCTCCTCCGAGCCGTGAGTGCTGCAAGGACCGGCCCAACACCATAAACTCCTTGCCCCACCATCTTTGGCACCGATGATTCCCCTGCTTCCTTCCCTGTCTTCCTTCCCCAATTCTCCTGCTTGTTCCACTGTCTCACATCCGGCTTGTCAAATGTCTCCCTCCTAAACCTCTCACCACGGGAACCTCCATCCCTAAACCTCTCACCACGGGACCCTCCATCCCTCCCCACAACTCGCTGGTACCTGTCCTTAATACTTCCCCATTTGGGATTGTCAATTGGTTCATTCTCATCATCATCCTCTTGTTCCCTAATCGCCACCTTGTTTGGCATCCTGTTTCCCGACACCTCTCGTTGCTGATACCTGCCCTTAATCCTTCCCCATTTGGGATTGTCAATTGCCTCATTATCATCATCATCCTTAATCGCTACCTTGTCCTTCATCCTGACTCCCGACACTTCTCTTCGAGCGTACTGGTCGTCTCTCGAGAAGAACTTCTCCGCGGAGCTCTCCCACGAGGAGGATCGGCCGGCGCTAGTCCTAGCAACGGGGGCGCCACTGTTGCCAGTCTCGGCGGCAAGCCAGGGAAGCACCCTCCCGCCGCCAGCCAATGCGGACCCATCTGGCGCGGTGGAGAACGAAGCCCTGCCTCCCAGTCCGAAGCGGGATTCGCCCGGGGAAGTGGCGGCCCTGGCGCTCGCACGGGCGGTTGTGGTCGGACGAGGCGCGGTTGAAGAGGCTGGATGCTTCGAGAGGTAGCCGGCGCGGAGGAGGCCGGCGACGAGGGTGCGGCGGGGCGAGGACGCCGCTGCGAGGAGCGGGAGAGGATGGTACTTGGACAAGTTAGAGTGGAGCATGGCGTCGGCGCCGGCGCGACGGGGAGTGTAGGGTTTTTGGGGTCCGGGATGGGATTTGCTGCTGGCCCGTTGGCCTTGTAGAGTTGTAGGTGGGTGACCGGGGTCTCGGGTGAGGCCGTGAGGGGTTTTGGGTGGGCGGCGCGCGCCACTCGTTCGACGAAATGCTGCGACGGCGGTGGGGATGGCAGAAAGGGTTGTTTTCTGCGGAAGCCCTTCAGTTTGTGAGAATTAATAATTATACAACGGAAATGCTCCTGGGAGTCCGTCGGGACGGACCGCCCGGACCCGCCCAGCCCCACCCGCGCTGCGCGCTGCGCGCTGCGCGCTGCACGCCCCAGCCCGCGTGCCTCCAGCCCGGAGTCGCGCCTCCTGCTGTGTCTGCGCTCCATCTACCGGCGAGATGCCTGCGCCGGGCCTCACTGCCGCGAGCTCCATGCGCCACCGCGAACCTATGTGCTGCCGCGAGCCCCCACCAGGAGTCACGCCTCCTGCCGCGGCTACGCTCCATCCATCGGCGAGATGTACGCGCCGGACCTCGGCACCGCCGCCGACCATCGCATCAGCGTTGAGCTCCACAACGAAGAGTCTTCATTCGTCGAGACAGCAAGGTGACAATATTGCAAGTGTATGTTGCAAGTGTTTTAGATGCTTTAGAGATATGTTGTAAGTGTTTTATATTGATGTTGCAAAAATAAATTAAAATGTTGCATATGTTGCAATGGTTATACATGTATATTTCAAGTGTATGTTCCGAATGTTTCATCTGTTTCAGACGTATGTTGCAATGTAAAAGTAGATCTGGATGTTGTATATATATACAAGTGTTTTAAGTGTTTTCATACGTACGTTGCAAGTGCTTTTTATCTGGATGTTGCGATGTTTCCAATAACATCTGGATGTTGCGATGTTTTCAATGGCTACACACGTGTTTTTAAGTTTTTCTGGTGTTCTGCAAGTATTTTATTTGAATGCTACAAAAATAAATCGGATGTTAATAGAACTCAATTGCCGCAGCCACCTGTTGCAGCTGCTGGGACGCTAGCGAGCGGGCAGACGGTCCTCACGTGCGGTCGGCGACGCGGAAAACATCCGGGCGACGCTAGTCCTGCGTGGGCACGTGAAACGTGCAACGCGGGAACAGGGTGCAGGGAAATGGGCTAGCACGCACAGACATCCATCCCAGACGCTAACATCTCCGATTATACGAACCTTTTCCTTCCAAACGATAATCCCAAGATTTGTAGGAGAAAAAATTTCTTATTTATTACATGTGACTTTTTCTGGCTCAAAACTTTTATGTTAGACCGTCACATAATCTTTTTAATCTATTCAGTGTTGCCTTAATATCAACCTCCAGTGAGGGAGCTGGTGGATTTTCACACATATGTCCCTATTTAAACTTTAAAGGGTTCCATATTTAAACAACGGTTCGCTTGAACTTATGAACCAGCTCATCAGTCATGGTATATTATTTTTCTTTCACAATAAAACAGTATCAGCCGATTTATAAGCCGCGAAACTCATCATCCGAACAGCTCATCCCCTGTTTTGGGTGTTCCGTCTCCGGCTTCCAAAGCACTGTACAACACTGTTTTCTTTTTTGGGAATATGTACAACACTGTTTGATCCGTTCCGTCTCCAACAAAAATGATATATGAAAAGAAAGAGCCAGAGGAGCTGTATACTTTGGGCTTCTCCCAAAGGAGCCGGAGCTAGGAGCCCTCCAAAACGGAGCCTAAATCGCGGCACCAAGTCACATGTTACTGGCACTCTGGCAGATCACATGTTCTTCGTTTTCTCAATGTTATATGCACTTAATTATCATGTTTGTTTAGTTGATACAATGACTTCAAAGTGTACAAATGAATTCATGATGTGCTTAATATCCTTGTGAAAAGAAAAATAGATGATGTGCTTTACTTCTATATTTGTCCTTGCAGGCAAGTCTACACTTGAGGATTCCTTTGTTGCAGCTGGTGGGATTATAGCCCAGGATGTGCTGGTGAGGTTCGACCGATCGAATGACCCATACTCATGCAAACGAAGCAGAACGTGGTATTACAATCAAGTCCACTTGTCGAGTCAGTCAAGTGTTATAATGGTGAGAGAGATGGAAATGAATACCTGATCAACCTTATTGACTCACCTGGCCATGTAGATTTTTCTTCTGAGGTCACAGCTGCTCTTCGGGTGTGTTTGGTTGGGCTTTTGACCTAAAAAGCCAAAAGTCCAACCAAAAGGGCTGTTTTTAGAGACTGTTTTTTAGAAGCAACTGTTTTTCCGTAGTATATTTTTAAAAGCTGGTTTGACCATACTTTTGGCTTTTAGCTTTCTGCTTTTCGAAATTGGTGAAATAAAAAACTCTTCCATAGTCAAGAGAGATAAAAATAGAAGGTGTATTTTATACTAACCAAATAGTTTTCAGTTTTTCTACAGCTTAGCCCACAACAGCTTTCCCATAACTCACAGCCCACAACAGCTTTTTCCCACAGCCACAGCTCAACCAAACACACCCTTCGTCTAGCTGATGGTGCTTTGTACTGTAGTGATTGACTGTATTGAGGGTGTCTGTGTGGAAACTGAGAACAAGCTGAACATATGTTTCCTTGACCTGTTTGGGTTCACAAGCACCGCAACCTCTGGTCAGGCATTCCCTGTGTGTCTTTGACCACTGGGAAACGTTGTCTTCGTGTACAGATCCCTTCGGACATTTGCAAGAGGAAGGGGCTGAAGGAGCAGGTCGCACCTCTCTTTGAATACGAGGACAAACTCTGAATGTTTGATAATTTATTTTCAGCTTGTATCACTTTATGGTGCCATCTTCTTGATGATAGCTTCATTTCCTATGTTTTTCACATAAACTATTACATTACGATATGCTAGTTGCGATATTGTACTGCCATGATATAATGACATTTTGAAAGTATTTCTGTGGACAACTATTAGCCTTTTGCTGAATATGATTCTGTTCACTCTCATTTGAATTTACTGGCACCAATTACATGGTGTTTAGTTTCAGTTCTTCTCCTCTTCGGTCTTCACAATATTTCTTGAGAAATATGCTGGTTCAGTGCTGACAGCATTTGGTAGAATTTTTTGGTGTATATGTAGTTAGTATATTAACCCTGTTCGCTTATGCTGAAATTTGGCTTATGCTGAAATGTTGTGAGAGGAAAACATTGTTCCATAGCTGGAAAGTATTTCTGGATAAGTTCAAGCGAACAGGGGCAATTGTCTCTGTTCTTTGGAGTCTTGTATTTGATTCTCAGATTTTACAACTTCATCACGTGCGGTTATTTTTCTTATATTGATCGCTATGGATCAACTTTGCATTATTAATGTTATTTTGTGTGTTTTCTTTCCTTTTTTGTTTATTGTACACATGTTTTATATCTTCGTATTGGAATAATTTTGTTGAAACAATCACCCTGTTCGCTGATGCTGAAATTTGGCTTATGCTTGTGTTTATGTTGAAATGTTATGAGAGAAAAACACTGTTCTATGGCTGAAAAGTAGTTTTGAATAAGCTCAAGCGAACATCCATAAAGACTTATGAGAACGGTTGGTGCTCTTGTGCACTTTTAGTTCCTTTATTTACAATTGGATTCAAATCTCATATTGTTGGATCTTGTCAATCATCTAATGCTGACAACGTGAGATTGGTCAACTGTGGGTGTAAGCCTTTCAACCTTTAAGATATTATTAAGGTCTGCAACAATAATTCAATCACCTAGAAGAAAATGCAATGATTCGGTAGCCCAGCAAGGCAAAACCGTGTTAGCATTTGGTGACAGCATTTTGTTAGGCCACGTTTGGTTCTGCTAGTGCACCTCACCTCGCCTTGTTAGCAAGAAACGAAAGAGAAAATCGTGTTTGGATTCCATGCCTTGTTGCCTCGATTTTTGCGTGAGTTTTTCCTCAGAGCCAAATTGGTTCGCAGAAACAGGCAAGGTTACTCTCGCCTGGCTAAGCGAGGTCACGCTGCCTGCGCAAGCTGAGTTTTTCCCAGCTGACCCAGGAGAGGCAAACTGGCTCTGGCTAAGCGCGGCCACGAAAAGCTTGTTGTGCATCCTAAGCATTGCAAGATTATCTGACTTCGACTCTTTAACTGATTTTTGCAGATGTCCAAGTTCATCTGACTTGAACTCTTAAGTGATTTTTGCCAGATGTGCTTGAGCTCACATGATGATCAGTCATCGATAGAAATCAGACAACTGGTAAGGTGAGTACTGAGTACCATGAAATGTTTTGCATCTTGGGCACTAAACCAATGCATGCCTGTTCGCTTGGCCAATAAGCCATGACTGAAAGTACCGTTGGCTGATTAGTTATAAGAGAAAAATACTGTTCGTTGGCTGAAAAAGTACGGCGTATAAGCCAAGCGAACATGGCGGCAACTATGCAAGGAATGCAGCATTGTTTGCAAAATCTTATTTGAACTCGTGGCGGATGTAATAAAAAACAGGTAGAGCTAAGCAACCATCCAAGCTGGCACAATTTTCTGCAAAGCATATACTACTGCAAAAGTGAACAACTGTAGAACTCCTTAAGACAACTTAACATTCACCTCGATCTTGCATACTTGCACCAAGCAAAGCTTCCCACAAGTTCATCAGAGCTGGAGCCTGGGGCCTTTCATCCGTCCTTCTCGAGGCTGGTGTTGTTCAGCCGCTCGATGGCCAGTATAAGCGCCTGTGTACCGAGCCCGCCCTCGCCGTGAGCGATCAGCGACACGTACAGCTGTTGCGCGAGCGCGAGCCCCGGCAGCGACAGTCCCATGGCCTGGCATTCCGACAGGCAGATACCGAGGTCCTTCACGAAGTGCCGGACATAGAAGCCAGCCGCCATATCCCTCTCCAGGATCCGCTTCCCGTACAGTTCCAGCGACTTGGACCCCGCCGCGCCGGTGGAGATGGCCTCCAGCCACTTGGCCACGTCCAGCCCGGCCTTGTGCGCGTACACCATGCCCTCCACGAGCCCCACCATGGTGGACGCGATGGCGATCTGGTTGCCCAGCTTCGCGCGCTGCCCCGCGCCGGGCCCGCCCATGTACAGCGCGTTTCCCATGAGCTTGAAGAGCGGCGCCAGGCGAGCAACGACGGCGGCGTCGCCGCCCGCGAAGATGGAGAGGGTGGCGTTGCGGGCCCCTCGGTCGCCGCCGGAGACGGGGGCGTCGACGGCCGAGCAGCCGGAGGCGGCAGCGGCCGCGGCTATCTCGGCGGCGAGGGTGGGGTCGGAGGTGGTCATGTCGACGAGGATGCCGCCTGGGGCCAGGCCGGAGAGGGCGCCGGTGGATGGATCGAGGGCGGTGGAGCGGACGTCGGAGGGGAAGCCGACCATGAGGAAGATGACATCGGCAGCCGAGGCGGCCGCGCGGGGGCTGTCCGCGAGGCTGGCGCCGCTGGAGACGAGGCCCTGGGTCTTGGATGCCGTGCGGTTGAAGACGGTGAGAGCGTAGCCGGCGGAGAGGAGGTGGCCAGCCATGGACTGGCCCATGACGCCCGTCCCCACCCAGGCCACGCGGGTGGTGTCCGGAGAGATCGGACGATAGGAGACGTTCGCTGCCGTGGACGAAGACGACATGGCTGCTGCTGCTGCGGCGGCGGTAGCGGCGAGCGGAAAGGGCGGAAGGCGGCGAGTGAGGAAACTGGATATGCCGGCCATCATTTGGGGGCGGAGTAGCTGCTCGATAGGCTGTCCCTGTATGCAGATGAATTGTCGCAAATGCCCTCTTGTGTCGCGTTGTAGTTGCCGATAAGGGGACCTCGCATCGTGAGGCCAGTGGGCTTCTGTATAGTCGCTGTCTTGGAAAGGGGCCAGTGGGCTTTATCCATGGGCCGAATGGTAGCCCGAGAGTGAGCTCATGGGTGACGAGCAGCCCCAGAAGCCGCCCCGCCGCCAATCTGCGGCCTTGTTTACGTTGCAAATTTTTGTAATCTGGACACGGTAGCATGTTTCATTTGTATTTGATAAACTTTGTCTGATCATAGACTAACTAGGCTCAGAAGATTCGTATCGTGATTTACAACTAAACTGTATAATTAGTTATTTTTTATCTACATTTAATGTTTTATATATGTATCCAAAAATTGATGTGATAGAAAGAGAGTAAAAAAACTTTAGAATTTTGAGGCAATCTAAACAAGAGACTTTTCCCTGTGTGCCATTATAAAAGATCGTAATCCCTTATGTGCCCCTGAAAAAATTCAGCGGTCTTCAGTGCCACTACTCCAACTTTTTCGTGTCATCCATGCCACTTCCGTCAGTTTGGGCTCTAACGCCGTTAAACTGCAGGTGTGAAAAGACGAAAATGCCCTTAAGTTTAAATATGTTATTAATTTTTTTTGAACATCTTAACGACTTCAAATGAAAAAACTTAAAACTAGAAAGTTGTAGATCTCATCGAGATCTATAATTTTCATATAATTTTTTTTTTTCATTTAATTTTGCAAAACAATAATATAATTTTTCTAATATATATTAATCATATTAAATTATATTTTTTTTACGAAATTAAATGAAAAAAAATTTATATGAAAATTATAGATCTCGACGAGATCTACAACTTTCTAGTTTTGAGTTTTTTCATTTGAAGTCGTTAAGATGCTAAAAAAAATTAATAACATATTTGAACTTAAGGGCATTTTCGTCTTTTCACACCTGCAGTTTAACGGCGTTAGAGCCCAAACTGACGGAAGTGGCATGGATGACACGAAAAAGTTGAAGTAGTGGCGCTGAAGACCGCTGAATTTTTTCAGGGGCACACAGGGGATTACGATCTTTTATAATGGCACACAGGGAAAAGTCTCTCTAAACAAGGCCTGCATCGATCAAACCACAGGTGGTTTTGGGGCCGAATATTCGCCCGTGGGATATTTCGAGCCCGGTGCGCCAACTCCGCTGCTATAGATATCCTCACAGGCGGCCGCTAGGGTTTTAGTGCTTCTCTCCCGGCGGCGCCTCCACATCTCGTCTCTCAGATCGGGAGGCGAAACCAAGGTGACTGACCACCCTTTCCCCCTCTTCTCTGGTTGGTAGAGCTAGAGCTAGCTGATCGGTATTTCTAGGTGACTTCAAGGCGTTTTGGTTCCATCTCGTGGTGTCTTGTGTTGATTGGATTGAGCTAGAGCTAGCTGATCGGTATTTCTAGTTGACTTCAAGGCGTTTTGGTTCCATCTCGTGGTGTTTTCTGTTGATTGGATTGAATCGGAGGCCTTGAAGTGGCTTGCGGTTCGATTCTGAAGTTTGTGTGGGTACTCCAGGTAATTTAGGTCGATTCGGGTTTACTGGTGCCGCTGACTGTTCTTTCTGTGTTTGGTCTGTCCGATCTGTAGAGATAAGATAAGGTGCAGTCCTGGTTCACTCCGGATGTCCTATATTACTTGATTCTTAACTTAATTTTTGCGTCGACCAGTTAGTTTGCGCCTTTGGGTGAACTGGGTCTGCTGTGATCCTTGTGTGACACTGATTTGTTTACTCAGATCTACTGTTTTCCCATGACTAATTGCGGCTGGTATAGTCTGATTTGGTTCTAACCATTTGTGCTCTGTTGGTAGTCCTTAGATTCATGATAGTTATGTTTATGATCCATTTTAGGCAGTATGATTACCTATTTATGGTCCATTTTTTTAATGCTCAGTATGTCGGCATTCATCGATCTGTGGTAGTCCAAGTCTACATGAATTTGTTGAGTAATCTATGCTTTACTTTTTGGCGTCTTCGATTTTCATGAAGGCTAGGATTTTCTGCTAGTCGAAATGTTTGTCTGAAATATTTTCTGGTGTTTCCATGTATGTTGGTATGTCAATAATGTGATAATCTGTCTGTATAAGTGTATAAGATTGGTTTTGGTTCACAGTTGTAATACACATGGTACACCCATCAGTTGTGCTTTAACCTGTAGTTACCATCTACTGTTTCTTGTTTCACTTATCAGTATTAACCCATTCATTTAGTATTTTAGAGATTAGTGATTGAATCGTCCCTTTGATGCTTTCTTAAAACAAGTTGTAGTATGATGAGGTTCTACCCTGTGTTCAACAAAGATACCTATTAGCTTTTGTGTGCATACAATCCCTTGTGCTGAGTGAAAATTAGAATAATTTACCTTGATAAAGAGTGTGAGTGAAAACGTTTTCAACAAATTTCTGAAATGGTTAATAGCTTGTTTGATACATTAGACAGTTAAATTTATGTCTCTTTTGTTCCTGACAATTGTAGTGCTTGTTGCTTCTTTGTGCTGATGTCAGGCTCAAAGTTTTCTGTAATTCTGTTTATTCTGTTCATGTTTTTTTTTTAAAAAAAATCTGACTCGCATTTTGTACCTTCAACTGCAGGAATACATATACATATTTGTAGTGGGATCATCATAAACAGTCAAGATGGTGAAGTTCACGGCTGAAGAGCTTCGTGCCATCATGGACAAAAAGAACAACATTCGCAATATGTCTGTTATTGCTCATGTGGACCATGGTATGTTCAGAACAGTGCTTTGTTAGATGGCATCGCAAAAAAAAACACCTTAATGTTTCGAGCCTTTTCGTTTTTAGAACTTATTTTGTTTTCAATATTTAAGAGCTAATGCATTATCGTTTTTTAGAACTTATTTTTAGAACTGATGCTGCACCATCTGTTTTCTGCCGAGTTACTTATGGCCAGTTATTCATTCATGTAGTAGGCTTACCGTTTTTTTATCTTGTGATTAATGTATTGCTTCTCTAGGTGCTATGGTAGGTATATTACCTGTTAATGTTTTAGATTGTAATGTATTGATGTGTTTGTTAACTTTCAATTTTGATTGGTTGTCTGTCCCTAATTTGCTACTCTATGATGCATGTCCAGTTGGATGTTGAAGTTGTGCACCGTTCCTTATATATTATTGTTTTTTTTTGCAGGAAAGTCCACGCTTACAGATTCCCTTGTGGCAGCTGCTGGGATTATTGCGCAGGAAGTTGCTGGTGATGTCCGCATGACTGATACTCGTGCAGATGAAGCAGAACGTGGTATTACAATCAAATCCACTGGTATCTCTCTTTACTATGAGATGACTGATGAGTCACTGAAGAACTACAAGGGTGAGAGGAATGGTAACCAATATTTGATCAACCTTATTGACTCACCTGGGCATGTCGATTTTTCTTCGGAAGTTACAGCTGCTCTTCGCATCACCGATGGTGCTCTGGTGGTGGTTGATTGTATTGAAGGTGTCTGTGTGCAAACTGAAACTGTGCTCCGCCAAGCTCTTGGTGAGAGGATTAGGCCAGTCCTTACTGTGAACAAGATGGACAGGTGCTTCCTTGAGCTTCAGTTTGAGGGTGAGGAAGCTTATCAGACTTTCTCCCGCGTCATTGAGAATGCCAACGTCATTATGGCAACATATGAAGATAAGCTCCTAGGTGATGTCCAAGTCTACCCAGAGAAGGGGACTGTTGCTTTTTCTGCTGGCCTGCACGGATGGGCCTTTACCCTCACTAACTTTGCCAAGATGTATGCATCTAAGTTTGGAGTTGATGAAGCTAAGATGATGGAGAGGCTTTGGGGTGAGAACTTCTTTGACCCTGCCACAAAGAAGTGGACTACCAAGAACACAGGTTCTCCTACCTGCAAGAGAGGATTCGTTCAGTTCTGCTATGAGCCAATCAAGCAAATCATCAACACCTGCATGAACGACCAGAAGGATAAATTGTGGCCCATGCTGCAAAAGCTCAATGTTACCATGAAGGCTGATGAGAAGGAATTGATTGGCAAAGCTTTGATGAAGCGTGTTATGCAAACGTGGCTTCCAGCTAGCACTGCACTGCTTGAGATGATGATATTCCACCTTCCTTCCCCTTCAAAGGCTCAAAGGTATCGTGTGGAGAACTTGTATGAGGGACCCCTTGATGATGTCTATGCAACTGCTATCAGAAACTGTGATCCGGAGGGACCTCTTATGCTGTATGTTTCAAAGATGATTCCAGCATCTGACAAGGGCAGGTTCTTTGCCTTTGGTCGTGTCTTCTCAGGGAAGGTTGCTACTGGTATGAAGGTTCGGATCATGGGTCCCAACTATGTCCCTGGCCAGAAGAAGGATCTGTATGTCAAGAGTGTCCAGCGTACTGTTATCTGGATGGGAAAGAAACAAGAGTCTGTTGAGGATGTTCCTTGTGGTAACACTGTTGCAATGGTTGGTCTGGATCAATTCATCACGAAGAATGCTACACTCACTAATGAGAAGGAGGTTGATGCATGCCCAATCAGAGCAATGAAGTTCTCTGTCTCCCCTGTTGTGCGTGTTGCTGTTCAGTGCAAGGTTGCCTCTGACCTTCCCAAGCTAGTTGAAGGTTTGAAGCGTCTGGCAAAGTCTGATCCTATGGTTCTCTGTACAATTGAAGAATCTGGTGAGCATATCATTGCTGGAGCTGGTGAGCTTCATCTTGAGATTTGCCTGAAGGATCTGCAGGACGACTTCATGGGTGGTGCTGAAATTATCGTTTCCCCTCCTGTTGTGTCCTTCCGTGAAACCGTTCTTGAGAAGTCCTGCC
Source organism: Miscanthus floridulus (assembly GCF_019320115.1). NCBI lineage: Eukaryota > Viridiplantae > Streptophyta > Magnoliopsida > Poales > Poaceae > Miscanthus > Miscanthus floridulus. Next base: position 116,758,090 of record NC_089584.1, read on the forward strand.
GTACTGTCATGAGCAAGTCACCCAACAAGCACAACCGTCTGTACATGGAAGCGCGCCCCTTGGAGGAGGGTCTCGCTGAGGCCATCGATGACGGCCGCATTGGCCCACGTGATGATCCTAAGGTGCGCTCCCAGATCCTCTCGCAGGAGTTTGGTTGGGACAAGGACCTTGCCAAGAAGATTTGGTGTTTTGGACCTGAGACCACTGGTCCAAACATGGTTGTTGATATGTGTAAGGGAGTTCAGTATCTCAATGAAATCAAGGATTCTGTCGTGGCTGGTTTCCAGTGGGCATCAAAGGAGGGTGCACTGGCAGAGGAGAACATGCGTGGGATTTGCTTTGAGGTCTGTGATGTCGTTCTTCATGCTGATGCTATCCACAGGGGTGGTGGCCAGGTCATTCCAACTGCCAGGAGGGTCATCTATGCTTCTCAGCTCACGGCCAAGCCAAGGCTGCTGGAGCCAGTGTACCTGGTGGAGATTCAGGCCCCAGAAAATGCACTTGGTGGTATCTATGGTGTTCTGAACCAGAAGAGAGGGCATGTCTTCGAGGAGATGCAGAGGCAGGGTACCCCGCTCTACAACATCAAGGCTTACCTCCCTGTCATCGAGTCCTTTGGGTTCTCCAGCCAACTGAGGGCTGCAACCTCTGGTCAGGCTTTCCCCCAGAGTGTCTTTGACCATTGGGATATGATGGGCTCTGATCCTTTGGAGGCTGGCTCCCAGGCTGCTCAGCTGGTGCTGGATATCCGCAAGAGGAAGGGTCTCAAGGAACAGATGACCCCTCTTTCTGAGTTTGAGGACAAGCTCTAATCTTTTCGTTTTTGCTACTGTTACCCGTACTGGTTTAATTGTCGATTCATCTACTGTACTGGAAGTACTTTTATCTTGTTTCCTTTTAGTTGTCAAGTGCATATTTCTGAACATCATTGGTCATACTGTAGATGGTAGTGTGCTGCTGAGACACTTTTTGCTACCCATCGTGATGTAACAGATGAAACAGTTGAGAACGAGCGCGTAGCTCAGTGGCTAGCTTCTCTGGTTTGAGAGCTGCCCGCCCGAGTTCGATCCCTTGGATCGCAACTCTTGTGTCTCACCGGGCATGTCCCCAAATTAATAACAGTCTCCGTTTGGACTGGTTTTAAGCGGCTGCCTCTCACGCGGGATGTTATAATGGGATCGTGATGTGCCCGTCGCCTTTGAAATCAGAGGATTTTGGTGATCTTAAGAAGGACGCGGTCTTCAGATCTGAGTGAGTTTGTTTGTACATGGATGGTGTGAGTAGTGTGGGTGTGTTAGTGGACGTGCGTGTGTATGAATAGATGCTACAGTTGTACCTAGATGAAAGGCAAAAAAAAAAAAAAAAAAGATGAAACAGTTGGTATATGCTTTGTTAAGTGGAAGTGTTGCAGTAAATGCTTGTGCCATCCTGATTTAATGCTCGTTTCCTTTCTGTTGGAAAAATGCTTGCTTAGATAATTTCACTGTTGTTGCATGCTTTCTTCCCTTTGCCTTCACATTACGGGTGGTTAAATGATTTGCGTTTGCTCGAGTGGTTTGAATTTCATTCTGTCTTTGAATGAAACGGTATTTCGATCAGGTAGCTGCTGCTATTTATCTGTAATTGCTGATTGTTTATTTGCAATTAGAGATTGAGGACTGGAATGATGGTTAATTTGTGTACAAGATTCGGTCAAGTGCCATGGAAGTTTAAGTAAAATTTGTAAACAAGACTCCAGTACAAGCTTCTATTGCTATAAATTTCACAAGAGACTTGAATTAAGGTGATTCAGGGACTGCATGCTTATTACGGCCAAACTGCATGCTTATTACGGCCAAAATGATGATCGGTCCTAATGATAATGTTTGCTTGGTCGATAAGCCATGGCTGAAAGTACTGTTGGCTGGTTTGTTATGAGAGAAAAATATTATTCGTTAGCTAAAAAAGTACGGCTTATAAGTCTACAAAAATGATGATTTGTCCCTTTCTACCTTAGTACAGGCTTCAGTTGCATCAGTCCCCAGTACAACTGCACCAGATCTGTGTCCATAGAGCCTGCGATTCCACGAAAGCATGTCACCTATATCAGCTTTGCTTTTCTACCTTTGAAGTTATTTTACCGACGGGCAGAAAATACCATTAAGATTTGTAAACAAAACTTTGCATGTCCTTTTTTGCTAAGCACATATTGCGTGTCACAAATATGTATGTAAACTCATCCCTATAAATATATGCATACAAACCCTTCTTCTGTAAGCATTTTAGAAGTCTTACAGCGTGTTTGGTTCGTTGATTCGCTCCGTCCGGCACTGGTTGGATCCGCATGCATGCAGGACCAAGTCGTCCGTCGTTCTTTGAGGAATGGATTCATTCGTCAGATTGCCTTGCGGGTGTTACTTAAATGGAATTGCTTGGTGACGGATGGCATGAAGCGAAGACGCAAGCCAAATGCCTATCGTAGGTTCGGAGCTAGGTTCAGATGATTCCGACTCGAACTGTCCGGCAAACCAAACACGCTGTTAGTGAGCAGATCAATCAACATAGGTGCCTAATTGTCAACAGAAATGTCATATACCACTAAACAATAGTATTGTTGAATTCTAGAATAAATTTAGGATAATATGAACAGCTTGTTATCAATCGGATAAGAACCTAACTGATCGACCAATTACAATAGAACTTATCAAGGCAACAAACTAGAAATGTCAATGGCCGTAACCAGAACCGGAACCGTCTGCTCTTCGGTCTTCTACTCCTCGTCCTGGGTGTGTTTGGATTTTTAGCCTATGGATGCCCTGTCAAACTTGGGCCGCCATGAGCCCACCAAAATTCGGCGGCTGAAATTTGGCTGCAAGGGAGAAATGAAGTAATGAAATGTAAGTTGGCATTGCTAGCTGGAGCAAGCCAAATAGCACAGCTCCTCTAACAAGCAAACATTTGTTGCATTAGAAACCAGTGAACCATCAGACATCTCCTGTGACTTTTTTGTGGGAAAAAAATCTTCATAACTTCTCATTTTTTTAAAAAAAAAAGTTAGTTATACTCATAATTTTTACGCATAACTTTTTATGGGACGAAACTTATCATCATAATTTTTTATCGTAACTTTTTCAATATAGTTTTATAGGTAACTTATCATGACATCTTTTTTTTACATCATAACAATTTTTCAATATAAATTTCCTAACACAAGCTTTTATATAATAATTTTTACTAATAATACAACTCATACACATAATTTTTTTTGGTCAACGTCTTCCAAAAAATCATACACAACTTTTGCAGCAATTTTTTACATGATATGTTCCAAACTAACTTCTCAACATAAAAAATTTGTTCATAGTACATAGAAGAAAAGTAAGTAGATAACATAAAAAAATGAAAAAAAAAGAGTGACAGAGCTGGGACGTCTCCTGTCGGATATGGCCACATGGACGATGTTCGCACCGGAGCCAACGATCGTAAATATAGAATTATATAGGCAAATAGCGACAGCAAACGCAGCTCCTTCACAGGGTCAGTGGCAAGTTTGGCTCGGCTCCAACTAGCGTCCAAGCAAACGCGCCATAACCCGTGGAAATAATGAAGCTAGAATGTGGAAAACTAGCATTCCATGTAACGAGAAACAGCTAATCAAGAAAATTACGACCTTATTTGTTCCGGATCATCCAGGAAAAGTCGAAGCTAAACAAGAGGACGCCCTCGTGTCCACATGGGCACCGGATACGACGATACGGGGATGCCGTTGCTGCCGAGTCGGCGACGGTAGGAAACGTGTCCGATTTCTAAGTTTTCCACGTTAAAAAATAGAGTCAAACCCGATTTGAAAATAAATTGGACTCGGAATAGTTACGAAAACCGCCCCAACTCGGCCAGTTTTCTCGGGCCAGGCACTGTTGCTGAGCCACATTACAGGGAAATTGGTCTGTTTCGCTTGTGCTTTGGTTTTTGTTGCGCCAAATTTTTTCTAATATCTTCTTAATGCCAGGAGCTTATTGGTAAATCCCAATCTCTATGTTAGGCATAGCGAGAAGATGAGAGGGGATGCGTTTACCTTACGAACACATAGTTCTATATATGAGTGCCTATATAGTAAAAAATTGATACTTACCTCCGTTTTCGTTTACTTGTCACCAACCTTTTACTGTAGCAAATTTGACCGTCTGTTTTTTTCTTCTAAAAAATCTTAGATACTTCAATGTATATAACACTGATGAAGTATGCTCAATAAAGAATCATATATGTGAAAACTTGATGTATCTAGAAATCTTTTGCAGAAAAAAACAGACGGTCAAATTTGCTACAGTAAAAGGTTGGTGACAAGTAAACGAAAACGGAGGGAAGTAATAGTTAATGTTTTCTTTTTGTTTTTCGTGAGTACGCACGTAACCTCTTACATTCTACATAGATCCGTCCCTAGTACTTCAGTCTGATTTAACGAAAAACAGAGGCCAACCAACACCGGAGCACGCACTAAAGGATAGAGAGTGAGTCCGCCTTGAGATCTGTATGCTGGAGCAGAGACTAAGGCAGAGGTACGATGGATTCGTGGTTCCGAGTACAATTTAAAAGGTACAACAACTACATAGCCCTATAAAACATCTCTTATAAAGCTCAGCGTAAAATCAGCTGCTTTTCCGTTGACGTAGCGTGTTTTTTTTTCTACTGTCAAACCACAAGAGAATGTTAGCCCTTCTTCTCGCTATCCCAACGGACCCAAAAACCACCCTCTCTCTGTGTCCACGGAGCACACGAGTACGGAGTGCTACACGACTTCGGAATTCCGCTTCCGCATTGATCGAGCCCGTGCCATCTACCTAGTCGCGCCAACATCCAACGGCGCACGCCACCCTGACCAAAGGCGGTTTCCCACCCACCCGCGCCCCCTTCCGGCACGCAGTCCACGAGCACCGCGTCACCCTGCGCCGCCTTTAACCCATGCACCACCCCCATGGGTTTACAGAGACTACCTCCGGCGCAGACTAGGCTCATAAATACAGCCGATCCATGTGGCTGAACTGTCCAAAATAACATATTTTTGAAGGCGCTCGTCTTTTACTAGACACGAAGCACCTCGAAAGTGAGCTGCATCGGACAGTTCCGTCGAGCACATCCCAAGGAAGAACTCAAAACAATCCACGTTTTACATCCAGAATCCAATAATGAGTACGAGCTTACAATACTTAGTCCATTTCATACAACAAAAGTTCTTGAAAATTATTTATTACAATACCAGAGTTCAGAGTGCGATAATTAAACAGCGGGATAAAAATAAACATCTAGCGAAAACGATACAAGGATCCATCTGTGGTCACCAAAAGAATCCTCCACACAAGAGCTACTCTTCAAACTGCACCTGCAACAGGGATAAATAAACCCTGAGTACATAATATACTCGTAAGACTTACTCGACTAGTGAGAATAGTTTCCTGATATAAGGAAAATGGACCCTAGGCCCATTTACTTTGGATTTTAGTGTTTGATGACCAACACAACCAAATTGGACTAATGAATTTGTAAGTAATTGTTTTGTAGTTCAATAGGGTGCAAACGTGACTTGGACGAAGGCGACATGATGATCCGATGATCAACACCTTAAGCAAGACCCTAGAAGCACAAGAGAAGACCCAAGATATCAAGCAAAGTTCAAGCACGAAGATAGAAATCAAGTAGGACACAAGATCGTGAAGAAACGAGCTCCACAGAGGTGATCGGACACGGCCCTATGAGGACTGGACGCGTCCGATCAGTTGCTCAGCAACAGTAGACGTCAGCAGTAGTGACCGGACGCTGAGCGAGGCAGTGACCGGACGCACGGACTTCACTGTTCATCGTCGCGGCAACAACTCAGTGAGAACCGGATGTAGCGGCACTGGATGACCGGACGCACAAAGGGCAGCGTCCGATCATGTCCAGAGAGGTTCCAGAGCGGTGCAAATGCGACCGGACGCGTCCGGTCGATGATGACCGGACTCGGTAGTGCGTCCAATCTCTACGAGCGCGCTCAATGGTCGGGACGATCAGACGCGTCTGGTCAGGATGATAGCAACATCCGGTCAATAGTAGAAAGCTGGGTTTCGTCCCAAATGACTACTTTCTCCATGTGACTTATAAATAGACCCCCCAACCGGCCATTTGAGCAGTGAAGAGTTGAGGAAACATACCAAAGGTGTTGATACACCATTTTAGTGATATCTAATTGCATAGTGCTTAGTGATTCATTTGGTGATTAGCGTAGGTGCTTTGCGAAGTGCTTAGGTTTATTGGATCACCGCTTATGCGCTTGCTCTAGGTTTAGGCCTAGTGTTTAGTGAGGTTTGCATACCTCTTATCACTCAGTACTTGCGTGCACCATTATTGTACATCGGAGGAGCTTGTAGTCTTGTGAGATCACACCAACCGCGTTTGTGGTGTTGCCGCCACCGTATACCGAAGGGAACAAGGCCCGCGTCGGTTTGGCCGGAAGCTTGATAGTAAAGACGGCGGGGAGCGGTCCGGGAGAGGCTTGTCGGAAGGCACATCGGAGTCCCACTTGCGCGTGGGGAAGGTCCGGGGCTATCCACGGAGTTACCCAACCAAGAGCTTGGCCCTTGTGAGGGATTCCTTGCGAGGGGCTCCAACGAGGACTAGGGGAAAGCTTGCGTAATTCTCGATACCTCGGTAAAAATACCAGAGTCATCGACGGGAGTTTGCATATCTCTACCTTACTCTTTAGCCTCTGCATTTACATTGCAATCTTGGTTTGTGCTTTTACTTTTCTAGCTTAGTGATAGGCTAGTTGATAGGTTTGGAACCTAGGTTGCATAACTCCTTTTTGCGGTAGAGATAGCAACACACTAGCAAAACCGTTGTTGCACATTTAGATAGTTTATCTTTTACATAGGTTTTTGCTAAGAATAGAAAAGGAGGTCATAGTTTAGAGTTAGAGTTTTAAGTTGCCTAATTCACCCCCCTCTTAGGCGTCATGGTCCCTTACAAGTGGTATCAGAGCCGGTTGGCTCAATTTAGACCTTTAGCTTCACCACCGTTGAGCCGACTCTATTTAGAGTGGTTGGGATGGATACCTCTAGGCCTCCGCACTTTGACGGCACTAACTTTCTCTACTATAAAGCTAGAATGGCTTATCACCTTGAGATGGTAGATTTAGGTGTTTATAGAGTCACTCGTGACGGGATGAAAACCATTAAGAATCCTGATAAACCCACAAAGAGTGAAGAAAAAAAAATTCATTTCAATGCTAGAGCTAAAAATTGCTTGTTTGAATCTTTTAGCATGGATATGTTTAACCAAGTGTTCACTTTAAATACGACACATAAAATTTGGTTAAAACTCCAAGAGCTCCATGACGGCACAACTAATATCCATGAGCAAAAACATTATCTAGCTAAACAAAATTATAATTTCTTTAAAATGAATGATGATGAGCTTGTTCGTGATATATATTCTCGTTTGAATCTAATTATCAATGAGCTCTATTCAATATGATTAACGAAGCTAGATGATGTGGACATCGTGAGGAAGATCATCTCCGTGCTACCACAAAAGAAATATGCAAGCATCATCACCATCCTTCACAACATGGAGGACTTGAGCACCATGACCCCGGCCATAGTCATTGGCAAGATAGTGGCATTTGAAATGTCATGGAAGAAGGGTCAAGAAGAAGCCTCGTCATCAAGCAAAGGCAAAGCTCTCGCATGTAGTGAGAAAGAAGATGAAGGGCAAGCAAGTTGAGACAAGCTCAAGCTCAAGCTCCTCAAGTGAAGATGATGAAGAATAAGAAGATGATGATGATGATGATGTGATGATGATGATGATGAAGAAGAAGAAGAAGATTCAAATGATGATGATCAATCTTCCTCCACCTCCGACCTTGATGAAGAATCAATCAAACTTATCAACAAGGTGGAGAAGATGATCCAAAGGCTCAATGTCAAGGGTGTGTCCATCCAAATTCAAGATTTCATCTTCACCAATCAAAGAAATAAACAAAGAAAGAAGGGATGCTATGGATGCGGCGAGTTGGGGCACTTTGTGAAAGTTTGTCCAAATAAGCCCACACCTAAGACAAAGAAAGCATGCAAGGACAAAGCCCTCACATCAATAAGGTCATGGGATGATTCTTTAAGTGAAGAAGAAGACCATCACAAGAGGCGAGGCCACAAGCACCCATCATCAAGCTCTTCTCGTGTGTGCCTTATGGCACGAGGTAACAAAAGCTCATCCTCTAGTAAGAGTAATAGTGATGATGAAATGCCTTCTCTTAATGAACTTGTGCAAGAAAATCTTAAATATGCTAAGGCTTGCACTAGCCAACAAAAGAAGCTAAAATGTTGCAAACAAAGTTAGATATTTCACAAGAAGCATATAAAATCTTGCTTGAACAATATGAGACATTTGCTAATCTCAATATTGAACTATCTACTAAAATTCAACAACTTGAGGCTAGTGCAACAACAAATGCATGCACAATCAATGATGAGCAACTTGTAAAGAAAAATGAAAAAATAAAAGAAAAGTTAGCTAGCTCACAAGATGCTTATAAAAGTTTGCTTGCTAAAATGGAAACCATGTGCAAACATTGTGATGAGCAAACTAATAAAGTTGCTAATCTTGAAGCCGTCGGTACAACCCTCACCAAGGCACCTGAAAAGAAAAGTTCTATCTTTGACATGCCTAAAAAAGATGCTTCTACTTCTTGCAATAATTTATGTTTAGACTCACCCTTGTGCAACCAAGTTTGTGTTGAGAAAGTTGTTGTAGATACATGCACACAAGAGGTCATAATAGAGAATGAGCAACTCAAGCAAGATGTGGCTTGCCTTACCAAGGAATTGACTAAAGTAAAAGGCAAAATGGAGCAACCCCAACATTATCAAGATAACACCGTTAAGAGAGTAAAGAAGCTTGATGAAGGATAAACCATGGTTTGCTACGTGTGCCACAAGGAAGGCCATAAGTCCTATGAGTGCAAGGTGAAGAATGGGGGAGGAGCTAAGAAGAAAGAGAAAAACAAAAAGGAAACAAGCAAGCTCTCCAACACCTATACCAACAAGGTGGACAAAAAGGCCTCCACACCTTATCTCTTGAAGAAGAAGAAAAATGACAAGGTGGTGGCCATCATGGTGAACAAGCAAGCCAACAATGGGGCCAAACGCATTTGGGTGCCAAAGGAGATCATTTCCAACATGAAGAGCACCAAGAAGGTTTGGATCCCAAAAGGGAAGTGAGAAGTCCGATGGACTTTGGAGAATTTGGAGACTTGGCAAAGTTTGGGTGCATTTCATGGGGTGCATCATTATGGACAATGTAATTGCCAAGTGGGTTAGTGAATACTATGGACCCAAATTCCCCTTACCATGTTATGTAACTAGATTCAATTTCTTGCAATTTCAATTAGCATCTAGTTCTTTTTCACGCCTAGGTTTGCATTTGCATGTTTAATCTTTTGTCTTGCATACACTAGGTATATCTTATGGTAGGCTTGCTCGGTTTCACTCTTAAGCCTTGGAGCAAACCTACATGGTTTAAATTGTTTAGGAGCACGGCACATAGCTTGTTTTACAATTGTTTATATAATATGTGCCAAAGTCCAAATTGTAGATAATTTCTTCCGAATATCACTTTCGAAAATGATTCTCACATTCATGTGATGTCATCTTTCAAGTGGTATTTTTTATTCTAAAATCAATGTGCATGTCTCCTACAAGTATTCCATACTTGTGTGCACAAATTTAGGGGGAGGTTACTCTACAAGTCGGATGCTTTGAGACTAACACCTTTTCAAGCTTATCATGTGTGTAGTAGTCTCATTGTAAGGAAAGTGGAGTCCCCAGAGTTAAACATCATACTTCAAATATCCACCACCTATTGCAAGTGGTATAAATCAAATTGGTTTCCACATGTGGTATTTCTAAACCGATATCATCATGTTGATTTCACTTTGGTATTTATATGCTTTCTCCATGCATTATATAGATTAAACTCCCTTGAGCATTAATTTGCCAATTATGCATAAACTACATTCTTCATCATATGTATGCATATATTTAGGGAGAGCTTAGTCTATGTAATGTGAGAGTCAAATTTGGTGACCTATTCCACTTCACATACAAAGGATCACAAAGTTTGACCCTTCCTTGTGCTACTAATGTCTTCCTTTTCGGTGTTTTATTCCAAAGGGGGAGAATTTGTAGGACCCAAAGCAAGCCCGATCATAGTAATTTACAAGTGGTAATGGTCCGAGAAAGGGAGGATAGTGGATTATGAAGTTAGGGGGAGGCTTAAATCCATAATACCACATGGGGACATTTACAAGGGCAAGATAAGTTTCCAAAGATGTTTACATGTGGTATCTTTTAGCATCATATAACCTTGCCCTTTGCATTGCATCCTAGCAAGTAAATAGTTTTTAAATTCCAAAAAAATTATTATTTGCTTGCTTTGGTCGTGTTGTCATCAATCACCAAAATAGGGGAGATTGTAAGAAAAATGGACCCTAGGCCCATTTACTTTGGATTTTGGTGTTTGATAACCAACACAACCAAATTAGACTAATAAATTTGCAAGTAATTGTTTTGTAGTTCAAAAGGGTGCAAACATGACTTGGATGAAGGTGACATGATGATCCGCTGATCAACACCTTAAGCAAGACCCTAGAAGCACAAGAGAAGACCCAAGATATCAAGCAAAATCCAAGCACGAAGATAGGAACCAAGCTGGACGCAAGATCGTGAAGAAACGAGCTCCATAGAGGTGACCGGACGTGGCCCTATGAGGATCGGACGCGTCCGATCAGTTGCTCAGCAATAGCAGGCGTTAGCAGCAGTGATCAAACGCTGAGCGAGGCAGTGACCGGATGCACGGACTTCACTATTCAACATCGCGGCAACAACTCAGTGAGGACCGAACGCAGCGGCATTGGATGACCGGACGCACAAAGTGCAACGTCCGATCATGTCTAGAGAGATTCCAGAGCGGTGCAAATGCGACTGGACTCGACAGTGCGTCCGATCTCTACACGCATGCTCAACGGTTGGGATGACCGGACACGTCCGGTCAGGACGACAGCAGCGTCCGGTCAGTAGCAGCAAGCTAGGTTTCATCCCCAATGGCTACTTTCTCCATGGGGCTTATAAATAGACCTCCCAACTGACCATTTGACCAGTGGGGAGTTGAGAAAACATACCAAGAGTGTTGATACACCATTTTAGTGATCTCCACTTGCATAGTGCTTAGTGATTTATTAGGTGATTAGCGTATGTGCTTTGTGAAGTGCTTAGGTTGATTAGACCACCGCTTATGCGCTTGCTCTATGTTTAGGCCTAGTGTTTAGTGAGGTTTGCATACCTCTTACCACTCGGTGCTTGTGCACACCATTGTTGTACATCGGAGGGGCTTGTAGTCTTGCAAGATCACACCAACCGCGTTTGTGGTGTGGCCGCCACCGTGTACCGAAGGGAACAAGGCCCGTGGCGGTTTGACCAGAAGCTTGATAGTGAAGACGGCGGGGAGCGGTCCGGGAGAGGCTTGCCGAAAGGCACATCGAAGGCCCACTTGCGTGTGGGGAAGTCCTAGAGCTATCCACTGAGTTACCCGACCGGGAGCTTAGCCCTTGCGAGGGATTCCTTACAAGGGGCTACAACGAGGACTAGGGGGAAGCTTGCACGCTTCTAGATACCTCAGTAAAAATACTGAAGTCATTGACGGGAGTTTGCATATCTCTATCTTACTCTTTAGCTTCTGCATTTCCATTGCAATCTTGGTTTGTGCTTTACTTTCCTTGCTTAGTGTTTACACTAAATTTTGGGAAGAAGAACGTGGGAACTTGAAGCTTCCAAGATCGTGTTGTCAAGGAATCAATTGCATAAGGGTCGATATCAGCTAATTCAGATGCGGCACTGGAATCGGCTCTCTTCAGATGACGCCAGCAGATAACGACAATAAGCTATGGTTGGCGTCGGGAAAGACATGTCAGACTCTACAAAAAGGAAAAGATTAGGTTCTAAGTTATCTTAAATTAGGAATGTTTTCTCTTATGCCAAAGATTATAATGAGTCGTACTTGAGTAGGATTCATGCTTATGTTCCGAGTATAAATATTGGACCCTGGCTATTATAAAAATGACATCCAATCAATCAAATACAAATTACTTTTTTGGCTTTATGCCAACCCTTAGGAGTAGGAGTAGTGTAGATCTCGGTGAGTTCTTCAACAAGCAGGGCTGCATCGGTCCGGCTAACCTTTGGCTTGTCTATAAGTACCGTCATGGCTTATGCTTTGGTTTGTAAGGCTGCATCGGTTAAGTTCGACCTCCACTATGAGCTCTAGCATAAGCTAGTTATCAATCTTTATCTAGTTCAAGTATGGCTGCATCGGTTAAGTTCGACCTCCATTGCTCGAATTAGATTAAGGTTAAGTTATCGGCTCTACCTAAGAGTGGCATCCTTCGGATAGATTCATTAAGTTACCAATCTTGCTAATGTTCTTATTTTCATTAGTTTTTAGCAACATCAACCTGCCCGGTCGAGATCGATCGAGATTGGCCTCATATTCTCTTAGTCCATCTCTTGCTTTGTTACAATATGATGTTTCTTACTTTGAGCAATGGGTTATGTTTCATCGGCTGTTCTACTTCGATCTTGATCATGCATAGTATGCGGTTAAGGCATGTCTGATCTCGAGGAGGTTTGCTGGCTAGTTAAATCTGGTCTATAGTTTGCTATTATGGCTATAACGATCCGGTCGATCCCCACTGATGGCACTTTAGATCGAAGGATGCTAGTTGGTAGATTTGTTTTTCGATCAGGCGTGACCTTGAATGTTTGCTATGCCTACATCGGCTAAATAGCCGATCGCCTATGCTTTAACACCTACAGTGTGTCTCCATGATTCTGTTAAATATGAATAGATCTGTTTACTTTGAAGGTTTGATTTGTTGTCTTTATCACGGCTGCCATCGATCCGGTCGAACCCCACTGTTAGAGATAGCATGTTAAGTCTGACGAGTTCATAGGTTTGTCCATGTTAAATAGTTGATTGTTCACATGCTGTAGTCCCTTTTCACCTGAATCAGCTATTTCAGATGATTCGCTCGAGCTTTCACACATATAGCATGTCTTTCGGAAAGCCTGTCAATGTATAGATGGTTTTACAGATTCTTCAGTTTTAGTTTGTTATTATCATCATAGCTGCCATCGATCCGGTTAAACCTCACTGTTGATGGTAACATATTAGATTCAGAGTGTTTGTAGATCTGTTTGTACTAAATAGTCGATTTGTTTGCATGTTATATCCTTTCTTGTTAGATTCATTGGCTCAATGCTTCACAATGGTAATATCCACCTAGCTGATGATTTCACTTACATCTATGTGCATTATACTTGTCAACATAAAATCAATCGCGACCCACAAGCTTTACCGTTCGTAACAGCCGATTTCTTCGTGTATCGGCTATTTAGTCGATTTTCCCGTCTGGCTGCTCCCGAAGCGGCATACTTGGAACTGTCTAGGCAAGACCGTCCTATTCCACCTTAAATTACTGATAAATTTTCTCTACTTGTCGATTGCAGGTCAAATTAACTGGCACGCCTTGGGAGGAATTCGTAGGATCGACGGGTCCTGCGATTGAAGCCAAGCGGATCTCTGGGCTCATCCTAAGCAGATCCTTTTGGTTTGCTATGTGTGAGGCGCATTGACACATTTTTGTGCCGACACACGTTCTGACATGCTCGATGGGACACCACAATCGTCATGGCGACTTACAACAACAGTGACATTCTTATGGTGCCTTATGAAGACCTACCTGATGAGGATAAAGATGTCATTAGCAAAGCTATAGAAGAATTTTATAACAAGTGTTTGTTGTCCTACACCAAGACACGTGACAATAAAGTTGTTTAGAAATGTCCACTACTAAGAGTTTTGATGCATGGACAGACGGATACAGACAAAGCTGAGGATAGGCGTTTCTTCGTAGAGGCTATAAACAAATCTGTTCATGATGCCATATTGAACCATAATATAGTTTTCTTGAACACATTCCACAACACCATGAAAGAGGTGTTTCATGGATATCCAATTGATCAGGTTAGACCAGTTTACTACAATATTCCACATCCATCGACTCAGAGGACTAATCAAGCCGGTACTAGCCATCAAGAAGCAGCAACAACTGGTAATGATGATGTTCAAGCAGTTCAGAGCTTATCTGAGTAAGTTCTGGGTGCTACTACTAATCAGATGTAGTATAATCCTGGATCGTTAGTGCAGCACGTGCAACAGCCGACGAGGCAAGTTCAGAATTAAATGGTCAATTTTGGCACATCAGACCAAATACCATCGTCGGCTCAAAAAATAGCGCCATCAGTTTAAAGGATTCATAGAGATACAAATCCTAGCATCTACAACCATAGACTTCAAGCAGCAAACCAGCAAAGGACCCAGTAGATAGAGATTCCATAAGGGTATCATTATGGCATAGATTACAATACCCTTCACATGATACCAAATCCGAGGTATCAAGGTGCCCAAAGTTTTAATCCACAGATGGGTCAGCAATTACAGAGAAATCCAAATTCAAATGCTGACGAGTTATTTCTTAGAGTGACTGAGATGATGAAGAATCAGTTCAGTTTAAAGCCAAAAGGGCAGACCTTCTCGTACATACGCCCATATCCAGAGTTGTGTGATTTGGTCGCTCTTCCTATAAATTATAGGCTTTTGGAGTTTGCTAAGTTCACTGGCCAAGATAGCACAAGCACAATAGAATATGTCAGTCGATATCTTACAGTTGGGCGAAGCATCCATTGAAGAGGCACATCGAGTTGTTTCTTCTCCTTGTCCCTGTCAGGACCGGCCTTCACTTGGTTTTCATCATTGCTAGTTAATTCCATTGCCAATTGGGCTGACCTAGAGAAGAAGTTTCATACATATTTTTACACTGAGACAGGAGAAAAGAAAATTACCGATTTGACAACTATAAGGCATAGAACTAATGAATCGGGCACCAAGTTTCTTCAGAGGTTTCGAGAGACCAGAAATTTATGCTTCTCATTGAACTTGATTGATGATCAGCTAGCTGCGTTGGCCGTTCAAGGAATGTTGCCAACGTGGAGAGAAAAGCTGCTGGGACAAGAGTTTGACAATTTTGGTCAATTGGCTCAATGGGTGGCAGCGCTCAATAGCCAATTTTAGAATATGCGCAAAGATACCCGATTCCAGAAGAGTGCCACAATTGCCGAAGCCTATAATCCATATTCAGTTGATGACGGCTATGAGGACGATGAAGAAGAGGAAATTGCTGCGGCTGAATGGAATTGGGGTACGAAGATAGTGATGGTGCCATGTCCTTGGGGAAAAGGAGTTAAAGAGAGCTATGATTTCGACGTCACAAAATTGAACAAGCTCTTCGATTTCTTGCTTGAGAAGGGACAGATCAAGTTGCCTGACAAACATATTATGTTGCCTTCCGATCAGTTGAAGAATAAGAAGTTCTGCAAATTTCATAATGCTACTTCTCATTCTACTAATGAGTGCATAATTTTCTAGCAACATATACAGATGGCTATTCAGCAAAGGAGGCTCAAATTTGATACACCTTGAAAGATGAAAGTTGATGATAATCCTTTCCTAAGAGATCAGAACATGGTTGATGCTAGGTTACTCAAAGGGAAGACTAAAGTCCTAACATCAACTTGGGCCAAAGAAGCCAGAATCATCGACCCAAAGATGTAAATATCGGCTGATGAATATAGTGAGATTAAAATGCATCATTACCAACAGAAGAGCCGATATGAGCTGGGAGAGACGTCAAGGGATGGGGCGACAAAGGTTGCGTGTTACATCTCGAATTTTGTTGAATAAATGGCAGTGGCAGAAGGAAAAAGATTATTAGTGTTGGTTAGAAAAGAAAGAATACTAGCGTCAATAAGAGAAAGAGAGGTATGAAAGAAAGCAAGCTGAATCACATTGGAATTGTCCTTTCTTCAGACATTGTTGGAATGAAGGTTTGAAATTGCCCACTAGAAATAATTGCCCAGAGTGCAGTGAGCAATATTGGGAGTTTAGGAAATCTCAAGCCAACCGCCGGTCTATCCATGCTCGAGATGAGTATCATCATAATATGGATTGGTGCTTAAAAAATAAAAGTGTTCATGATCGGCTTGGAAAGCGAGTTGTTGATCAAAACTAGGCTAATTATGGAGAAGAAGATAATAAAGAAGAGTATGTTTGGCAGGAAGGGCAATGGTATCCAGGAGGTTTGACAAGAAGCTAGAAAGGAAGAGTGCAACACCTAAGTAATAGAGAGCTAGAATAGGCTCGGGCATCTGGTAGACCTCAAGTGTGGCGTGCTAAACAAACAGCCGATAGGGGGCAACCATCGGCTAATATTCAAATGGTTTTTCTGTTGCCGTCAGAATTTAGGGCTCCAACAGATCAAGAAGTCTATTTAGATTTCGATGAATTGGAGTATGAGGAGATAGTTGCCAAGTTGATAGTGAGACAGCAGGCTATATTCGATAAGCCAGTCAAGCATCGGCACTTAAAGGCTTTATATGTAAAAGGTTTTGTTGATGGGAAGCCGATGAGCAAGATGTTGGTGGATGGAGGTGCTTCTATCAATCTTATCCCTACACCACTTTCCATAAAGTTGGCAAAGGACTAGGAGATTTGATTGAGACCGATATGATGCTTAAGTATTTTGAGGGTAATGCATCGAAGACCAGGGGGGCAATGAACATCGAATTGACAATCGGAAGTAAAACTTTGCTCGCCACATTCTTTGTCATTGATGGAAAAGGGTCATACAATTTACTCCTTGGTTGTGATCAGATTCATGCAAACTATTGTGTACCATCGACTATACATCAATGCTTGATTCAGTGGCATGGAGATGATGTTGAGCCGGTTCACGCTGATGATTGTGTGAGTATTGCAACAGCTGATCCAGTATATTGGGATCTGGAAGACTTTGAGTGTTTTTTTGGCAAACTATGGGAAGGAGGCTTCATTAAGATCAATGATGAAAGCCAACAGCCAATCCAAGCAATCGGCACTGAGAGTTTGTTTTAATGGATAACCCGATAGATGGTACAGGTGGTAAGCTAGGGCATGGCTTCGCGTCAGCCAGTGGATTGAAGGAGATAGACATTGGTCCTAGAGATAGGCCTAGGCCGACGTATGTGAGCGCTAAGTTGGATCCTGAGTACGAGCCAGAGCTGATAGACTTATTAAAGGAAGTTTAAATATTGTTTTGCTTAATGATATGCTTGGCCTAGATCGATCGATTGTTTAATCTTTGGTCTGAAGAGTTCCGGTACAACCTGTCAAGAAGCGATCGATGGAAAATGTTTGAAGGAATATTATCCTAACGTTTGGATCGATACTTGATAGCTAATTCAGCTCTAATAGCCGGTACCAGAAGGGTATCGCCTTTAGCTCAAAATTAACCCAAAAAAGGGAAAAAGCCGATACGAGATGTATTGCCTATAGAACAAAAAACAAACGCAGAAACAATCATAATGTGTAGAGAGACATTGTAGAAGTACGCTAAGATACGATCATGAAAAAACAGAGACTTTATTGATTAGTTTGCCCTAGATACAAACTAATCAAAAACATTGTTTATCACATCCTGAGCGGATGTGATGTCCATAATGGCCTCCACTACATCGATGAACTCCTCGATCAACTCCTCATGCTCCTCGGGGCCATCGCCCATCGAGAAACTGGTCTCCATGGTGTGGAGCTCGTACCTGGTCTAGACCTACACCGTGGCTAGCGCCACCGATGCGCCATGAAGGGTGATCTCCTGGACGTGGGTCGGGACGTCATGGAGGCAGGCGTCGATGAGGGGGGCCCGGGCATTGACGACCACTGTTGCTACATTTGCCGCTAGCTAGAGGGACTCCAACAACACCGTCAGGGCTGGCGATCATAGAAACAAAAGAGCTATCAAGATAAGGAATGTGGAAATCAAAATAAAGGTGTTTTTGGAGTCTATCTTACCTACCACCATGGCGTCAGACTCGGCCAGCCACGCCCGAGCAGCGCTGACCTCTTCCTCGGTGGCGTGAAGGGTGGCTTGAGAGACCCCAAGGCAGATCTCAAGCTGGCCATTTTCCCGAGTTGCCTCGGAATAACGGTCCTGGGCTGCCCTCCACTCCTAGAGGAAACGCCGGGCGTCGTCACCGTTGTAGGAATCGGAGGAGTCCGATGATGAGTCCAGCGCAGAGGCAGCATCAGGATGCAGCATCGGAGGGCTCGCTGGCCCTAGGAAGAGGATGAAGGCTGTCATTCAAGACAAACCTATAAACAAGTTAGAAGAGTTCATCGCCATGAGCAGAAGATATCGATCTCACCTCATATGATGAAGGCGCTGGCTCACCGGCATGTCCTCCTCCAGAACCTCCTCCGCCGTGCGTTTACCTCGGTTGTCCTCGCCGGCCATAGGGTTGATTGGATCTACAAGAAGGGGAAGAAAGCCACTACAGATTTTGCGAGGGTGGAGAAGTGCAAAGGAATAGGAGCAGTTGCAAGTATAAATGTGTTCGAGGCCGGAGCCCTCGGCTGGTATTTGTAGCCACAAAGCGAGGTGGCAGATATCTCAAGACATGCAAAAGGCAACCGCAATTAATAGAAGGTGAAGTGCCACCACGCTAATGCCGAAGAGAATGCAGAGTTGATAACTAAAGATAGAAGGTTGAGGGGGTTCTCTTAATAAAGGACGTGTTTTCAGACTTAATCGGATTAAGGTTAAAAGTCTGGAATCGGCTATTTTCAAATCAGCTCCTTAGCCGAAACAAGAAATACAATAAGGCAACAGAAAATATGGTTATTATTGATTCTACACGAGATACATATTGATATATAGATTACAAGTCTAGAACATCCTGGATTGCTTTCAATGCTTCTAGCCGGATAGCATCGACTTCTACGATTTGTTGCTTGTCTTCTTCGGCTAATCTAGGAATATCCTCAAGGCTGCTGTAGATGGCCCTGCCTTCTCTGACCTTGGCCAATAGTTTTTGTTTCTTCTGCTTAATGGCATTGGGTATTTGAGCCAGGTTGGACTTATGGCGATCGATGTCAACTTTCACATTCTCCAGTTCCTTCTCAAGTTCTGCACGCTTGGTTTCTAGTTGGGTTAGCTCTAGATCGATCTTGAGGGAGGAGTTCTTTAAATCATCGATAAGCTATGTCAGCTCTTTGGCCTCTTGCCTGTTGGAGTTCTTCTTGGCCAATAAGGCTTCACGGTTAGACAGGTTCCTCTGAGCCTTTTTAGCCTTTGGGGCTTGATCTTTGATGACGAACAAAGATGACAAGACCTTAGTAAGAACTAGGGATGAATTATCCTTAAAGGCCAAGAAGACTCTTTGCATTGAATCCGCATCTTGGACCAAATTGGCTATATTTTTCTCAAGCATTGGCAATATATCCCTGAGCCGATTTCTAGTTTCTTCTGATAGAGCTTCTTTAGAAGAGGTGGCTGATGAACTGATTTTATCTTCATCTAGATACTCCTTAAGATTGAAAGAGTAGCTCAGAGCTAGAAGATTAAGTACCTATATATAAGGAAATCTTGTTAGAAGGATTGAATCAGTTGATAATAAGATAAATGATGAAGTAAATACGGTACCATCTCTGAGATAGCTTCTATCTGAGAAGAAGGAACGACTGATGATGCACCAATGGTATCTAGTTGAATCGGCTCTAAACTCTCAATATTGGTATCTGCAAACATCAAGGAAGATTTTTAGTTCATGATTGTTGTAGAGGGATAGAATAGATATATGATTTTCTTACCATCAGTTGTGTGCTAAACTTGGGAATCGACAGTTTGCGTGTCAACAACAACAAAATCATTTTCAATGCCAATAGGATCATTTTCAATAGGGAGACTGTCAGACTCCTGCTCTTGCATGGGTGTTTCCTCAGGGAGTATCTGGCGTGATAAATAGACAGATGAAGGGTGAAAATTGAATAAAATTAGAAGTTTTGAGAAAAAAATACCTTGGCAGCATCAGGGAGTGAAATTGAAGGACTCACATCTTCTGCTGTCTTGGAAGCATCGGTTGGTTCAATCGAAATCGGCTCCTCTTGGGGATCGACCGATGAAGGTTTAGTTGATGCTGAATTAAATGCCTAGGACAACAATTCCGCACCTAGAGCCGATTGGGATGCAATGGTTGATAACTGTGAAGAAAGAGGATTAGAAGTTGAATATCATTTTGAGGAAAAGATGAATTGTTTACCTGGGCAGCTGATGGTCTCGTTCTACGAAGTCTTTTCCCAGTAATAGTTTTTTGGGTTGTCCCTTGGGCTACCTTGAGCTTTGAGGATTGATACGTTACAATGGTAGAGGCAGCTTGAGTTTTCATCAGTTTCTTAAGTGTGGGTGCAGTTGATCCCATTCTTGAGGCTGGACATGGTGGATGATACTCTATAAGACGCCCCTTCCTGTCCAAGCTTGGGGGATCAAATTTAGTGTCCTGTAAAGGTCTGTTAGAATAGTTGGCAGGAGAATTCATCGAATATTTTTTCTAAAAAAATGGTAAGTTACCTCTCTATCAGAAGCAAACTCTCCATCCAGAGCTATGCATCTAGGATGGACCAACCCACAGAAGAGATGGGAGTGCCATTCTTGCCACCAAGAGTCAAAAAGATTGAAAGAGAAGTTGACTTTTGTCTAGTCATGCAAGCAAAAAGAAGGAAGATCTAATCCTAGTTGGAAGACTCTGGAGACTTCTATTACTTCACTAATACCCTCTCTTGGCCTCAGTATATCCATGAAGAACAGTTGAGGAGGCAGTTGACCAAGACCAAACTGATAAGCTACAAAAGAAGGGTTGTAAAACTCATAGGTTGGAAGGTTGCCTAGAAGGAAGGAACCTGTAGACATTTTGCCACGACCATGATGAAATTCGGCTAGAAGAACACAAGGCTTGATGAAAGAATTGAAGATTGTAGCCGTCGTTTCGTCTGAGCAACCTGATTTAAATCAAAATTTGAATGGGAAGACCAGCTCATTATTCTCATCCTCATCATAAGGTAGCCAAGTCAGGATGTCTGCATCAAACCCTCTGTAAACGTCTTGAAGAGATGGCCAACATCGACAACAATTGTTATGGCCGATGCAGCTTCACCATAGTTCATACACTAATGAGTTCTTCCTTCTTCGCCTCTGTATTCCTCATCAAAGTTGGAGGAGGGAAAGATCAAATTTTGGAGATTTGGCCTTACAATCTTATGCATATACAAGTTTAACCACATTTATAGTAGCCACCAAGGGCCGTTGATGGTGTGCACCGCTTCATTCTTCAGCAGCTAAGCGGCCACCTGATGCATCAAATGGTAGGCTGATCCTAACAGATATTTGCCAAGGGGAATCTCAACGCCTACTGCCAGATGCTCTGCCATGAGTTTATGATTGTAAGTTGGACCACAAGATGACCCACAGAAGATGAATCTTTCTAGCCACATATTTAGAAAAGCCACATATTCCCTTTCGTTAACAGTTGATCCATCTCTAATATGGTTCAGAATGTAGCTTGCCCATCCTATGCAGTCTGATATTTTGGCTAATTTCTTGGAACTAGCACTTAAGTAATCATAAGGCTGCATTGATCTAGTTATTCTAAGGCTGGTCAACATATAAACATCGGCCAAAGTGATGGTCATTGGGCCATGACCAAAAACAAAAGCATTCAGGGTGTTAGACCAGAAATAAGATGTAGAAATCAGGAGTGAATCATTCATCTCCATTCCAGACAACGAGAGTGTCAGGCATTGATACAAATCATAGATCTTTCAATCTCCAGCCTTTTTCTCGGATACCCTACAAAACCAGTCTCTCCATCCCCTAGGCATTTTGGGCCAGTTTCTGAAGGGAGTTTTGGGGCGTGTTTGGTACCCTTCCCAGCCCAACCAAGCTAGCTCCAGGCAGCCAGGCTACATTTGCCTAGGCCAGATGCATGCAACAAGGGTTGTTTGGTTGCATGCATCTATGGAACCAGGCTGGGCTGAGACAGTGTTTGGTTGCATGCATGTATTTGCAGATTTAAAAAGCCCATGCATGGATCATTGTTTGGTTGGCTACATACAAGTTCTAGTCACCTCTTGCATGTAGTGGTAACATTACCACCCACTAGTTGACATCAGATATTACATCAATTTCCAAATGAAAAAACCTACTAGCAAGGCAATAACTACTGCTATTACAAGTATAAATGAACTGTGGCACAAGCGAAAGTTGCCATTTCCATCATTTTCTAGTAGAGGTGCACTGAAAGGTTGGAGGAGAGGTGGATTTTTAGGTTGATCACCATAGAAAGCTAGCAAAGCTTCATTTCTTGTTTTGTATTTTTTGTAGCAGTTTCCCTTAAACCATCTACTTGAGCATGTGCTTCAGCCCAGCTGGAGTAGACCCCAGGCTCCTTCCCAACATGAACAACATACCAAGCCATAGCTGAACATGTTCTCAGATTAATAAAAAAAACATCACAGGTAATGGACATGTGCTCAGATTAATCAAAATAACATCATAGGCAATGGGCATGTGCTCAGATCAATCAAAAAACATCACAGGCAATGAACATGTGCTCAGATCAATCCAAAAACATCACAGGCAATGGACAAGTGCTCAGTTCAGTCATAAAGCATCACAAGAAATGGACATGTGCTCAGATATAAGAAAACAAACATCACAGGCAATAAGGCAAGTGCTTAGAATGAAATTGTGCAAATCACAGGCACAGGCTGGTGCCCATATCAAGTTCAAAACCACAAGGTTCACATCATTAGCAATGGACTCATGGTCAGATTGCCAGCACTTGGTTTATCTAGGTTGTAGGTGCAGGGTTATTTAAGACACTAACTATATGTTAGTGTTAGTAAGTAAGCTATGAAGGATCAGATCAACTACACAAAAGAGAAGGTCAACCCACTACACATCCACCAGCTATAGTTAGGTATGCACAAAAGAGGCCACCACTGCACAGGGACAGACACTGCATCAGAAGACCACCATGATAATGCAGGCACTGCACAAAAGGATCAACCCCAAGCTATGAAGCCTTCACATGTAGTAGTGCTTGGCCAAGTAGGTCCTTAGCCACAGCTCACGGTGGGAGTCAGACATCTTGACAAAAGCTGAACCCAAGGCCTTGTTGTCCAGCAGATGGCCGTAAGCACACATCAGTGCTTCTTTAGTGAAGCCTGGCACAAACATAACAACACCATACAGCTCAGGGTGGGAATCCTCAACCTTGGTCGACCTAATAGCATTAGCAACATCCTTCACTGCCTCTGCCATGCTAGTGAATAGAACAACATCCTCTTCTGCTAGCATGGATCTCTTCCTCTTGTTACCAACTCCTCCCTCACTCTTGGTATCCTCAGGAGTCACAGTCTTGCCACTGTTTAGGATCTCAGTCTTCAGTGAGCTCTTAGCACAGTCAGATGGTGTGCCAAGTGGCTCATTGGAGCCCATAGCCCACTTGCCTATTGCCTGACCATTGCCAAAGATGACCATCATCTGCTTGTAGTGTTGTATGGGCTTGTTGAGCAGTGGAGCATCATTGGGGTGGTCCTACATAATGAACTATCCCTTGTTAGCCATAATGACAAAATGTTTCAAAGAGTCATCTAACAAATCAAGTTGTAGTATCACAGGTTCTTGCTCACCTTGGTATGACCATTGTAGTGTTCCTCCTCAAGAACAATCATGCAGTTGTCCTCATCCCACTGAGCTCCACTAAGGTCCCTCAGCTTGGACAGTTTCACCCACCTCTGCCTCCACTTCCTCAGGTGGTTGTACACCTGGGTATCACTAACTTCATGACCACAGAACTCTTGCAGGGCCTTTGCCACCTTGTTCAGGTGCACTTCTTTGAAGCCCTTATCAGTCCTCACTCTAGTGGTAATGAGCTGGCACATCTGCTTCAGCACAAAGGCAGACATGGGCTCAGTCCACCTTAGAGAGGTCCTCTACTGAGCAAGTTCCTATGATGCTGGTATGAAACCAGTCACATCATCCCCAGCAACCACATTGTCACTAGCCAAAAGACCACCATTCAGTCCAGGGAACACAAGCTCATCAGTAGGCATCATCTCCTCAGCCATAGCCTAATTCATCATTGCACATGCCCAGAGCCTCAGCACAGGTGTATTATGTCAAGAAAAAAACATCATTGCACATGCCCAGAGCCTTAGCACAGGTGTATTATGTCAAGAAAAAAACATCATTGCACATGCCCAAAGCCTCAGCATAAGTGTAGTATCACAAAAAACTTATCATCACTGCACATGCCCAAAGCCTCAGCATAAGTGTAGTATCACAGAAAATTTATCATCATTGCACATGCCCAAAGCCTCAGATCAAGTGTAGTATCACAGAAAAAAACATCATTGCTATTGCCCAAAGTCTCAGATCAAGTGTAGTATCACAGAAAAAAACATCATTGCTATTGCCCAAAGTCTCAGATCAAGTGTAGTATCATAGAAAAAAAACATCATTGCTATTGCCCAAAGTCTTAGATCAAGTGTAGTATCACAGAAAAAAAACAGCATTTGTCCATGAATAAAATGAATCACAGGCAACTTAATGATACATAATAGAACTCTAGATTCTAGAAAGACCCCTATTAGCCCACATGTGATTAGCCCATTCATCCCTCTAAAGTGCCCAGGCAGCATTGTCATCCATATGAGTAGAATGGGGCTGACTGTTTGTGTCATTTGGTACCCAAGAGAACTCTTCTAGAATAACCTCATCAACCCCAAAACTAAGGATCCAGTTATGCATTATACAACATGCAAGCACAAGCTTGATTTGTGTCCTCAAGCGATTGAATGGTTTGTTGGTGTCAATGATGCGAAAACGGTTCTTCAGAGCCCCAAATGCCCTTTCTACGGTTACTCTCAAACTAGAGTGCCTCAAATTATACAACTCTTTTGGGTTGGTTGGGTAGTTCCTATTCCCATATTCTTTAAGATGGTACCTACAACCTCGATAAGGAGGAAGAAATCCAGGCCGACAAGCATATCCAGCATCTACTAAGAAGAATTTGCCTAAAACAAATGTGGAGTTCAATTAGATTCATCATTTTGCAGTTACATTTACTTCTTATTATCATAGTTGATTTAATTACCTGGTGGAACCCTCAACCCATCCTCTCTCTATAATGCATCAGCAAGAATTGTGGCATCATGAGCTGATCCCTCCCAACCAGCCAGCACATAGGTAAATTTCAAGTCAAAGCTAACTGCTGCTAGCACATTTTGTGTGGGGGCATTCTTTCTACCCCTAAATGCAGCTTGCATCTTGGCTGGAACTTTGGCAAATACATGAGTCCCATCAATGGCCCCAATGCAGTCCTACATGGCATCCAAAATTGCATAGTAAATTGACATGAGCTAATGCAACAATATCCTAGCAGCTATATGACAGTTTTTTTACCTTAAAGTAAGGATACCATCTATGGCTGTTGCTAATCTTTACTGATGTCTCATTGCTTGGAGGTCTAATCATCTCTTGTCTAAGTTCACCAATAGCATACAACACATCTTTAAAATGGCGGTGGACTGTCTCTATAGACCTTCTCCAGTTTTGCTTTACAACTCTAAATCGTTGGTTATGACCAACAATATGGAGAAATATTGCAACTTGCTCTTCAACACAAGAATTTATGTTGTCAGCAAGTAGCTTCTTGTCCCTAAGCAAGTTGCACAAACTAAAAAAGGGTGCCCTTCTCATTCTAAGCATGTTCACACACTCTATATCATTGTAGCTGTAAATTAAGTTCAAGTTCCTTTGGCGCTCCTCATCCCTAATGCTCATTGGACCATCACTGATCTGAGGTCGCTGACTCTGAAGCATTCTAAGTCTAGCAAACAGCAGGGCATACATAGCAGTGATAAGAGCAGCAGCATGAGCAAAAAGAATGCGTCTCTTCTCTTCCAAGTCCATCTAGAAAAAAATGAATGGAATTTAAGGACAAATGCTCAGAATGACAATGTCATCATCATGGACTTGGACAAAAGCTCAGATCAAGGATTCATCATATACGAGAACATGCTAAAAATAAGACTTTCATCATCACAGACTAGGGTAATAGCTCAGAAAAAGGCATCATCATAGACTAAGGCAATAGCTCAGGACAAAAGGAATCATCATAGACTTGGACAATAGCTCAGACAAAACTTCATATACTTGCTCATAATCTCACAAAGTAGGACATACATCCGAATCCAAGAACGCAGGACTAACTATCACATGGTACAGATTAGGGGGGAGGTGAGAGGGGGAGTAGATATACAAAATACCCACGTCAACAAGCAGCAGCACCAGCAAAAGCCCAACCCAGCAGGTGAGGGAGCTCAGATCTGCAGCACACAAGCAAAGACAAGAGGATTAGCATACACAAAATAGGATTTTTACTTGAAAAAACAAGAAAAAAAATTGAGACCTAAGAACAAGGATCCATACCGCAATAACAGCCAAGAAATTAGATCTGGTGTGCCTGCAGCGAGATCAACAAACAATGGTGACCTAGGGTTTCAAATCGCACAGAAAAAATGGAGAAAGAGAAGGGGAAAAACTCACTTGCTTCGAGAGGACGCAAATCCATGGCACCTGCAACAAATCGAGAGAGAGGGTAGGCATTAGGAGGCCACGAATCCATCAAGAACACCGGGGGAGGAGGAAGAGGAGGTGGAGCTTACCGGTGACGCAGACGGGGAACGACAAGAAGAAGAAGAGAGGGAGGTGGCGGGAGGGAAGATATATAGGCAGTGAATGGCGGGAATGGGGGAGGTAACCGTAGGATCTTCGCACCATCTCCCCGCGCATGGAATCGCTAGGCGCGTGAGCTCACGGGAGCACGGAGCGAGCTAGGCTGAAGAAAAACGGCTGATTTGGGCGTTCCTCGTGAGCCAGACCAGGAGGGGGATTTTGCACGAGCAGAGCCTGGCTCGAGAGGGTGGCCAGGGAACCAAACATGAGCAGGTTGCATCCCGAGAGCCTTGTTTGCCCTTATGCAGGCAACCAAACACACCCTTGGTGTTCTAGGAGGACAAATCCACTACAGATTGTTTGAAGGGGATTTGGTTGGTTTCTTAACGGATAAAATCGGATGGATCAAGGTCACCCATAGGCCCAAGAAAATAGACATTGGGAGCAACAACCGATGGAATCAAGATTTCGTTCCTCATTTCCTAGAAATCAGATAAAATAAATTTGAGAAGAAAAGAAATGCAGGGTAGCGGCCGATACTTGGAGAATGGAAACTTGAAAGCATACCTCAGGGACGTGGTCACTGGTCGCCATTACAGCCGAAATAGATTTGAATCTAAGGAAGATCACTTGAATAAAAGCTTGATAGGATAGATGATTTGCTAGGGTTGAGGCTTTGGCGATGGCGGCGTCGGCTGTTAAGATTTGATTGAGAAAGAAGGGGAAAGCAAATAGGCCGAGTGAGTTAGAAATGATACTGTTGGGATATTATATAAGACTCGGACCAAGAAGTTAGGAGACATGCGTAAATCTTGGAATAAAACGGTGGCAACGTGGTAAACAGGTAAATAGGAATTTTGGAATAAAATCATTTTTATCCCAAAATTGGGGGGCATGTGTTTACACCAAAATTTGGGAAGAAGAATGCAGGAACTCGAAGCTTCCAAGATCGTGTTGTCAAGGAATCGATTGCATAAGGGTCGATATCATCCGATTTAGATGCGGCACTGGAATCGGCTCTCTTTAGATGACGCCAGCAGATAACGACAATAAGCTATGGTTGGCATCGAGAAAGATATGTCGGACTCTACAAAAAGGGAAAGATTAGGGTCCAAATTATCTTAAATTAGAAATGTTTTCTCTTATGCCAAAGATTGTAATGAGTTGTACTTGAGCAGGATTCATGCTTAGGTTTCAGATATAAATATTGGACCCCGGCTATTGTAAAAAGAACATCCAATCAATCAAATACAAATTACTTTTTTTGGCTTTACGCCAACCCTTAGGAGTAGGAGTAGTGTAGATCTCGGTGAGTTCTTCAACAAGTAGGGCTGCATCGATCCGGCTGACCTCTGACTTATCTGTAAGTACCGTCATGGTTTATGCTTTGGTTTGTAAGGCTGCATCGGTTAAGTTCGACCTCCACTGCGAGCTCTAGCATAAGCTAGTTATCAATCTTTATCTAGTTCAAGTACGGCTGCATCGGTTAAGTTTGACCTCCACTTCTCGAATTAGATTAAGGCCAAGTTATCAGCTCTACCTAAGAGTGACATCCTTTGGGTAGATTCATTAATTACCGATCTTGCTGATGTTCTTATTGTCATTAGTTTTCAGCAACATCAACCTGCCCGGTCGAGATCGATCTAGATCGGCCTTATATTCTCTTAGTCCATCATTTGCTTTATTACAATATGTTGTTTCGTACTTTGAGCGACGGGTTATGTTTCATCGGCTATTCTACTTCGATCTTGATCATGCATAGTACGTGGTTAAGGCATGTCTGATCTTGAGGAGGTTTGCTGGCTAGTTAAATCTGGTCTATAGTTCACTATTATGGCTGTACCGATCTGATCGATCCCCACTGATGGCACTTTAGATCGGAGGATGCTAGTTGGTAGATTTGTTTTTTGATCAGGCATGACCTTGACTGTTTGCTATGCCTGCATCGGCTAAATAGCTGATCGCCTATGCTTTAACGCCTCTAGTGTGTCTCCATGATTCTGTTAAATATGAATAGATCTGTTTACTTTGAAGGTTTGATTTGTTGTCTTTATCACGGCTGTCATCGATCCGGTCGAACCTCACTGTTAGAGGTAACAGGTTAAGTCTGATGAGTTCATAGGTTTGTCCATGTTAAATAGTCGATTATTCACATGTTGTAGTCCCATTTCACCTGAATCGGCTATTTCAGTCGATTCGCTCGAGCTTTCATACATATAGCATGTCTTTCGGAAAGCCTGTCAATGTATAGATGGTTTTATGGATTCTTTGGTTTTTAGTTTGTTATTATCATCATAGCTGCCATCGATCCGGTCGAACCTCACTGTTGATGGTAACAGATTAGATTTAGAGCGTTTGTAGATCCGTTTGTACTAAAACAGTCAATTTGTTTGCATGTTATATCCTTTCTCGTTAGATTCATCGGCTCAATGCTTCACAATGGTAATATCCACCAAGCTGATGATTTCACTTACATCTGCGTGCATTATACTTGTCAACATAAAATCAATCATGACCCACAAGCTTTACCGTCCATAACAGTCGATTTCTTCGCGTATCGGCTATTTAGTCGATTTTCCTGTCTGGCTGCTCCTGAAGCGGCACACTTAGAACTATCTGGGCAAGACAGACATGTTCCACCTAAAATTACTGATAAACTTTCTCTCCTTATCAATTGCAGGTCAAATTGACTGGCACGCCTCGGGAGGAATTCATAGGATCGACGGGTCCTGCGATTGAAGCCAAGCGGATCTCCGGGCTCATCCTAAGCAGATCCTTCCGGCTTGCTGTGTGCCAGGCGCGTTGACATGTTTTTGCGCCGACACTTAGTGATAGGCTAGTTGATAGGTTTGGAACCTAGGTTGCATAACTCCTTTTTGCAATAGAGATAACAACACACTAGTAAAACCGTTGTTGCACATTTAGAAAAGGAGGCCATAGTTTAGAGTTAGAGTTTTAAGTTGCCTAATTCACCCCCCTCATAGGCGTCATAGTCCCTTACACCCGACTCTCAAGGATATGATAGGCAATATGGATTTGCTGTTTTCTTTTTGTTTGTGGAAAGCATTACTAACAGTTCATCCTTTCAGTCAAGTTTTATTAGCAGCCATGATTACTTCATTAGCTAACCATTCTAGGTAAGCAACTGTTCTACTTTCAAGCAAGGCTTGAGCAATCAGAACTAATTTACCATCTTTTATCTTTTAGTTCTTACTACGGTGCTAGACCATAGCCAATGTATCCCAGCTAGGTACCCCAAAACACATGCCCCGTTTGTATCCTAGGCACAAACAAGACCAATCCATTCCACTCCTGTCACGGGGTCCAGGTCCCCATCCAAACTTGGACTCTAAGCCCCCACACTTGAGACTTGGTCTCAACATGGTGCTTAGACCTCCACCTTTCCCCGCCTCTAATCAGTCGGTCCAGAAAGAGCCAGAACCCACGATAAGTGCGTAACGAGCCTTCCCGCTCCCATAAGCAAATATGTTCTCAGGATAATAAGTCTGTGACCTGACTATCATCCACAGCAATGGACGGTCCTTAATCAACATGAACAGGGAAAATAGTATAACCAAGCTAAGCCCCGTTGGCCGTGGGACACAACCTGTTACACCCACCAATATCCATACCATATCCCTGTCCAGTCTCCATTTTCTTTTCATCATTTTATTATGAGAGTAATAATAATCACCTATTGTGAGTAATAGCAGGTTACTCATGCTACCGAAAGCCTAAGCATAGCAGCTACTCGAACTTGTACTAGTAGGACTCATAGGACAATTATATCTATGCATGTGGTTTCCATAAAATTCCTATAACGTAAATGCACAACACATATATATACGGTGAATTATCAAATAGAGTTATGCACTGGGGCTTGCCTTGGGCAGGCACGGTGTCCGCTGAGTCAATCTGTGGTGGCTCCAGGACCTCCTCCTACCCGAGAATCTCCTCCTCATACTCCTTGATGATCTCCGCCAACTAGTTCTCTACATGCATGCGATGATAATGCAACACTTAGCATTTAGGCAACAGCAACTCTTAGACTAAGAATATGCATACTAAGCTACTAAGCTAGCTCTAATGGCCAAGGTACAAAGCTAACTATCATCTTTACGAAGCAAAGTGTTGGGTTCAACTAACAAACACCTAGTTTACAAATTAAGGATATATCTTTATTTCTACTAATGATTTAATGTATATTGAAACAAAGAGCATTTAACTACCCTAATGCTTAGTCTATTCTAAGTCTACAAAAATTACAGTGAGCACATAATAATACAATGAAGCTACTATAAAAAATTTAGTACTACAGCTATCACCAATTTACCACAAAAATCCCTACAATAATTAACTTAATATTATTAAGCATCCTCAAATAATTTAATAGCTCATAATGTCAACATGTATAAACATGAACTAAATACACCAACCGATAGAGCACAATTTTAGGAACCTAACAAAATTTGTTTCATAATTTTTGGACACCAACATGATTTTATATGATTTACCAAAGATCAGCTCAAAAATTAAATTAGAAAACTATGTCTAATTCCTTAGGAAAAGGAAAACGAAATCTCCCGCGTGGCCGACACGCACGCCCGTGCGACACAGCGCGCAACGCCCCGCAGGCGTGGCCTACACGAGGCTGGCCTGCTCACGAGACGGCCCACGACAGGGGAGTCCCGCGCGCGTTGATGACTTTGCAAAAGACACCTTGAACTCCTTCCAATTTATAATTAAGTACTAAAACTATTTTCTCCTCTCTCAGACCTTCTCACTTAACCCCCTGGCCTTTCCCTAATTCACACGCGTGCACCCCCCAACAGCTCAGTGCACGGCGACATGGCGGGCGATGACACGGCGCGACCATGTCGGCCACCAGAGGCTCGTGCTGACCCATCAGTCGGGTTGACTTCAACTATGGTCCAACCGCCTACACCAAGCAGCAACGTGGGGCGATAGGACATGCTGAAGTGAGCTACAGTGACGCGCGGCTGTCCGTGGCGGCGGCGCAGCTGCCCCGGTGATCTAGAGCACCTAAGAACCTAACTAGCTAGCGAGGGAGCATCAGTAGACTACCGTGGACCTAGCCAATATGACGGCTTGGGTGGAGGATGGCGGAGGAGGTGTGGCCATGTGCGGCCGAGCCGTGCAGCGGCGCACCGCGGTGGCGCAGTCGCATCAGTGCTGATGGGGAGGCGGTAGCGGTTCCACTGGCGTGCGCAAGGTGGAGAGGGAGGCAAGGTGAAGCTAGTGGTGTAGGTGAATTGTCTCGGGAGGGACGGTAGGAGGGCTGCCCACATCCATGGCCGGATGTGGCCTTATCAGCACGGCGGTGGGGAAACTCTAAAATTGGAGCTTGGCAGAGCCTTCGTCATGGCTAGGTTGGGTCGGGCAGCGAGAGCACCTGATGGTGAATACGTGGATGCGCTGAATTGAATGGAGGTGATCACTCGGTGGCCAATTGATGGCGCGGCTTGACGGCAGCAGCAGAGAGAGACGGGGCGGCAAGTGGTCTCATCGTGGTCTTGCCTTGGCGAGACATGGTCGACATGATCATGGAGGCATGCACGTAGACGCTTTAGACAAGCGTGTGCGTCCCCGATCGGCATGGCCCGCGTGGCTAAATAGCTATAAATGATAAGGCGACGGCGAGCTTGACCACATGCACGCAGCAGTGGCAGCCCTAAACTAGGCCGGCAATGGCATAGAGGTGTAGAGCATAGGCGCGGACACGACGGTGATGCAACAACACTAGCAGTGGCTACGTCGCCGCACGGGATGGATCGGTAGTACGACAACGCGACGGGGCCGGCGGCAGCACTGCTTGGCTGTGCAAGCAGCAACAGTGGCTCCACGCGCTAGAGGCCAGTGGCGGCTAGGCCACTATGTTGTCTGAGCAACCGGACACATGAAGAGCGAGCAGGCATGGCGATGTCCCCGGGGCGTGGTGACCACGCTCACCCGGTGAGCTAGCTCGAGAACGTGCTGTGCATGAAATTTAAAGCACCTATAACAACTAAACGGTTGCTTCTGGACCTAAACCATCTTCACCATGCTCAAGATGGCATATGAGGCTACCGACCCAACCTAAAACATAACACCTTTTCTTAACCCAATTTCACAAAATAAATTGCCAAACTTGGCATTGTCTAGCTGTCTATACACTTAAAAATCTTCTAGTCTATGAGCTGAATTTGATTCCAAGTTGCATTTCTAGGCTATTAGAAATGCTGGCTACCAATGTTATTTTTCTACAGCAAGTATTTCATTGCCATCTACAAAGTTCATATTCCAAACTTTATTTAAGTGCTACACATATGTTCTATAGTATTTTTGTTCAATAAAAATTAGTTTTAAACCCTACTTGATATACATGAGCTATTGAATCGACTTTCATTTAATATTTTTATTTGTCATTTTAGGTTACAAGAAATTGATCTACACACTCCGTCACTTGTATTATCACATAAACATGATGCTCATGACATGGTTTAGTAATTTTTAGGGCGTAACACTGATGTTGTTATAGCTCTCCCCCCTTAAAGAAAATCTCGTCCCAAGATTTCATGTGTGTGCCTAGTGTAGGAAAAGGGTAAGAGTAATCTTTTAACATAAACTATTACCTCGGCACACCAGGGAGAAGATGGGGATAATGTCTAGAATATAACTCTCCTGCTTCTAAGTTGCTTCGTCCTCCGAATGGTTTTGCCACTGGACTTTATAAAATTTCACCACTTTGTTTCTAAAAACTCTCTTTTTCATCCAAGATTTTGACTGGATGCTCAATATAAGAAAGATCAGGTTAGAGAGGGAGTCCTTCAATTTCCACCACTTCCTCAGGAACTCATAAACACTTCTTTAATTGGGAAACATGAAAGACATTATGTACTGCTGACAAAATATCCGGAAGTTGGAGACGATAAGCAACCGAACCACATCGCTCCAAAATCTTATAAGGTCCAACATAACAAGGAGCTAACATTCCACAGACTCTGAACCGATGCACACCTCTCATCGGGGATACCTTTAGGTACACATGGTCACCAACTTCAAATTCCAAGGGTCTTCTTCGCTTGTCCGCATAAGTTTTCTGATGATTCTGAGCTGCCTTCAAATGACTCTGAATAACACTAACTTGCTCTCGAGCTTCTTTGATAAAATTAGGTCCAAAATAACCACGATCACCCACTTTAACCCAGTTAAGAGGTGTTCTATATTTCTTGCCATATAGGGCTTCCAAAGGTGCCATACGAATGCTTTCTTGATAGCTATTGTTATAAGAAAACTCAGCTAGAGTCAAGCATTCGTCCCACTTTTCTGGAAAAGAGATGACACAAGACCTCAACATATCCTCAAGTACCTGATTGACTCTTTTTGTCTGACCGTTAGTTTGCGGATGATAAGTTGAACTTCTGAGGAGACGAGTACCAAGACATTTCTAGAGTTGCTCCCAGAAACGAGAGACAAAGACTGACCCTCTATCAGAAACAATGGTAAGAGGAACTCCATGTAGGGTCACAACCCGATCAAAATACAACTTGGCATACTTCTTGGCTGAATACCTTGTATCCACCAGGAGGAAATGAGTAGACTTGGTGAGGCGATCCACAATGACCCAAATAGAACCATACCCCTTTGTTGTGTGGGGCAAACCCACAACAAAGTCCATAGAAATATCCTCCCATTTCCAAATAGGGATAGGCAACGGCTTTAAAAATCTAGGCGTACGCATATGGTCCGCCTTAACCCTTCCACAAATGTCACATTCTGAGATGTATTTGGTAATATCGTGTTTCATATTTGGCCACCAATATAAGTAACACAAATCATGATACATCTTGTTACTTGCCAGATGAATGGATAATTTGGAGTTGTGAGCTTCATCCAAAATTCTTCTCCTAAGCTCATCACTTGAGGGAACCACCAATTGGTTCTTTAACTTCACCACACCTTGATCATCAATACTGAAATGAGGACCACGCCCTTTGGCAATTAACTTCTTGATATGCGGAATTTCCAAAGCATCTTGCCTTTGCTCTATAATAATTTGCTCAAATAAATCCAAGACTAGAGCAATATGGGCTAACACCTTAGAATGGTTGAGAGACAAAGATTCTTCTTCAACTTGATGCGACTTCTGACTTAAGACATCAGCCACCACATTAGCTCTTCTAGGGTGATAATGAACTTCTAAGTTATAATATTTGATTAACTCTAGCCACTTCCGTTGCCTCATATTCAATTCGGATTGAGTGAAGATATATTTGAGGCTCTTGTGATCCATAAAAATGTGTACTTTATTTCTCAATAGGTAATGTCTCCAAATTTTTAGAGCGTGCACCACTGCAGCCAACTCTAAATCATGGGTGTGATAATTCTACTCGTGCCTTTTCAGCTGACGTGAAGCATAAGCGATCACACATTCACCTTGCATAAGCACACATCCCAGTCCAGTCCTAGAGGCATCACAATACACATCAAACGGCCTATCAATATCTGATTTGGCAAGAACAGTAGCAGAGGTAAGAAACTTCTTCATGGCTTGGAAAGCTTTTTCATAAGCCGGACTCCATACAAATTTGACATCCTTCTGGAGCAACTTGGTCATTGATTGAGCTATTTTGGAAAAATCAGGGATGAAGCGCCGATAATACCCAGCAAGACCAAGGAACGGACGAATCTAATGCACTGACTTTGGAGATTTCTAATTTAACACATCCTGCACCTTGCCAGGATCCACAGAGATGCCTTCAGGTGTCAGGACATGTCCCAAAAACTACACTCGATCCAACCAAAACTCACACTTGCTGAATTTGGTATACAACTTGTGTTCCCTTAACCGAGTTAGTACTATCCGAAGATGATGTGCATGCTCTTCATTGTTCTTGGAGTATATCAATATATCATCAATGAACACCACTACAAACTTGTCCAACTCTAACATAAATACTGAGTTCATGAGGTACATGAAGAATGCAGGGGCATTGGTGCCAAAAGACATGACTAGGTATTCATAAAGCCCATACCTAGTAGAGAAAGCTGTCTATGGTATATCTTGTGGTCGGATCTTAATTTGGTGATACCCAGAACGAAGATCAATCTTTGAAAACACTTTTGCACTAGCCAACTAATCAAACAAAGTATCAATACGAGGTAAAGGATACTTGTTCTTAATGGTTACCGCATTGAGAGGGCAATAATCCACACACATCCGAAGAGTGCCGTCCTTCTTCTCCACAAAAATAGCTGGACAACCCCATGGTGAAGAACTAGAACGGATGGATCCCTTCTCCAACAATTCCTCTAGCTGCTTCTTCATTTCTGCCAGTTCCTTTGGAGCCATGCGGTAGGGATTCCATGAGATCAGAGCAGTACCAGGTTCTAACTCAATTGCAAACTCAACCTCCTGATCCGATGGTAACCTAGGTAGATCCTCAGGGAAGACATCCGAAAACTTACAAACCACAGGACTACCCCATAATTTCTCAAACAATTCATTCCCAAAATTGCATCTATGCCTTGCCCAGGCAACAACATGAACTAGAGATGATAAGAGTGAGTTGCTAGCACTAGTCTCACAACTGCGCACCCGAGGTTCTAATTCTATAGGCAATAGGAATAGCCATAGTAGATATATTGTGCCTATGTGCAAACCTCATACTCATGAATGAATGTGATGCACCAGAATCAAAAAATACATATGCCGGGTGGGAATCAATGGTGAACGTACTAGCCATCACAGGCTCTCCCTATGGGATCTCCTCAGCCTTAGTGAAGTTAACCTGTCCTGAGTGGCTCACGAGCACCTTCTTCCAGATGATAGTCCTCTTGACCAAACGAGAGTTGGCTGAAGGCTAAGAAGACTAAGTAAGCTAGTTCTGGGGGCACTCACGAGCATGGTGGCCTTCCTTGCCACACTTGAAACAAGCACCTAGCTTATTTCCCTATCCCTGATGAGGTGAAACTTGCTATCCCTGAGGCTGTTGCACCTGCTGAGTAGGTGCACGGTACTGAGTGGGAGGTGCCTGGTGAGTCTGCTGAGTCTAGCGAGACGATTGTCCTCCCGGAGAAGGATAGGACACCCTCCTCACAACCTGTACCTTTTGCAACTGTGGGTAACTAGAAGACCCAGTGATCACCCTCTTACGCTTCCACTCAGCCTAAGAATCACGCTAAAGTCCCTCCATAGCAATGGCAGCATTCATCAAAGCACCAAAGGTCTGATAGCCCCCTGTATATAGCTTCTCTTGCAAGTTGGAAGAGAGACCGCGATTGGAATGGTCGATCTTCTTCTCATTAGTACCCACATGAGTCCCAGCATACTGTGCAAGATGGTTGAACTTGTTCACATACTCCATCACAGTCATGTTTCCTTGCTTCAGCTCCAGAAACTCGGACAGCTTCCTGTTCAGCAAATCAATAGGAATATAGTACTGACAGAAGGCAGTGGTAAACTCCCACCAAGTCACATAGTGGTCCATAGAATGCATGACATTGAAAGTGTCCCACCAAGCACTAGCAGATCCCAGAAGCTGTTGTGCGGCAAAACGCACCTTCTGCTCGTCAGTCGCATTGAGCAGCTGAAACTTCTGCTCCAGAATACGAAGCCAATGCTCCACGTCCAAAGGCTCAGTAGTCGGCGTGAATGTGGGTGGGTGTGTCCCTAAGAAGTTCTGATATGAACATGTCCTCTTGGGACCACGGGCACCATCCCCGTTCCTACCATTGCCACCGGGGCCTCCACAGGTGAAGCCACCAATAGCTTGTGCCAGCATCTTCAGGGCACGGGCTAACTCACGACGAGCAGCCAACATCTCAGCCATCATCTCGGCATATGTCATCAGAGGCGATGGTGGTGGCGGATAAGGACCAAGGAGTGGGGCCTCATGGCTCTCCCCGTTAGCATTGCCATAATCATCGCCTCGACCATTTTTGCCCTGGTCTTCACCAAGACCATGGCCCACCCCAACACTAGTGCTCCTACGACCAGACCTCAGGTTCATCTATGAATAGATAGGCACCCACCATTAGGGACCAGGCCTCCATACTTAGAAACAAATGACTATGGAGATGATAAGGCCCGATAAATGGTTACAAGCGAGAACTTTTACTTAAGAGTTAAAGCATTTCTCTTTATTTATTATCCTATCAATTTACTATCAAAAAATTATACATGTGGGGGAGTTTAGTTTAAGCAAGATTCTCTTTTCATGATGCATGGATCAACCTATTCGTTCGCTCAGGCCAGAATATAGCGGGCATTCGCACATAATTTTTGGCACAGCGCACACTCACTTCCCGTACGCTAAATGATTCTTACGCAGCGTAAGTTAGTGTACCTATAGAAGATTGATTAGATAAAACTAGTGTCACTATCCTAGATAGACCATATTACTAGGGCTTATACTTATTTACGTAATTTACCGCATCCTACTTTTCGCAAAGCTTTTGTTGGTTAAATTTTAGGTTTTGAAAAGATTTTTTAAACTCGTAGACTCATAATTGGCTCTAATACCACCCATGGCAGAACCGCCCAAAATAACACACTTTCAGAGGTACTCGTGTTCCACTAGACACTAAGCACCTCAAAAGTGAGCTATATCGGACAATTCCATCGAGCACACCCTAAGGGAGAACTCAAAACAATCCACGTTTTACATTTATAATCCAATAATGAGTACGAGCTTACAATACTTAGTCCATTATATACAACAATAGTTCTTGGAAATTATTTATTACAATACTAGAGTTTAGAGTGCGATAATTAAACAGCAGAATAAAAATAAACATCTAGCGGAAATGATACAAGGATCCGTCTGTGCCCATCAGAAGAATCCTCCACACAAGAGTTACTCCTCAAGCTGCACCTACAATAGAGGTAAATAAACCCTGAGTACACAATGTACTCGCAAGACTTACCCAACTAGTGGGAATAGTTTCCTGACTCTTAAGGATATGATATGCAATATGGGTTTGTTGTTTTCTTTTTGTTTGCGAAAAGCATTACTAATAGTTCATCCTTTCAGTCTAGTTTTATTAGCAGTCATGATTACTTTATTAGCTAACCATTCTAGGTAAGCAACTATTCTACTTTCAAGCAAGGGTTGAGCAATCAGAACCAATTTACCATCTTTCACCTTTCAGTTCTTACTATGGTGCTAGACCATAGCCAAGTCGTACTGTCTCATGGAAACGACGATTCGTGAACCAATGTATCCTAGCTGAGTACCCCGAAAACACACCCCGTTTGTACCCTATGCATAAACAAGACCAACCCATTTCACTCCTGTCATGGGGTCCAGGTCCCTGTCTAAACTTGGACTCCAAGCCCCCACACTTGAGACCCGGTCTCAACATGGTGCTTACACCTCCACCTTTCCCTGCCTCTAATCAGTCGGTCCAGAAAGAGCTAGAACCCATAATAAGAGCGTAACGAGCCTTTCCGCTCCCATAAGCAAGTATGTGCTTAGGATAATAAGTCTGTGACCTGACTACCATCCACAGCAACGAACGGTCCTTAATTGACACGAATAGGAAAAATAGTGTAACCAAGCTAAGCCCCATTGGCCACGGGACACAACCTGTTACACCCACTAATATCCATACTATATCCCTGTCTGGTCTCTATTTTCTTTTCATCATTTTATTATGAGAGTAATAATAATCACCGATTGTGAGTAACGACAGGTTACTCACGCTTCCGAAAGCCTAAGCATAGCTGCTACTCGAACATGTACTAGTAGGACTCATAGGACAGTTATATCTATGCATGTGGTTTCCATAAAATTCCTATAACGTAAATGCACAACATATATATATAGTTATACACCGGGGCTTGCCTTGGACAGGCGCGGTGTCAGCTGAGTCAGTCAATGGTGGCCCTAGGACCTCCTCCTGCCTAAGAATCTCCTCCTCGTACTCCTCGATGATCTCCTCGAACTCATGATCGCCGGTGGTCACGATCTCCGCCAACTCGTTCTCTACATGCATACGATGATGATGCAACACTTAGCATTTAGGCAACAGCAACTCTTAGACTAAGAATACGCATACTAAGCTACTAAGCTAGCTCTAATGACCAAGGTACTAAGCTAATTATCATCTTTACAAAGCAAAGTGTTGGGTTCAACTAACAAACCAAGCTTTACAAATTAAGGATATATCTTTATTTCTACTAATGATTTAATGTATATTGAAACAAAGAGCATTTAACTACCCTAATGCTTAGTATATTCTAAGGCTACAAAAATTACAGTGAACACATAATAAAACAATGAAGCTACTATAAAATTTTCAGGGCTAAAGCTATCACCAATTTACCACTAAAATTCCTACAATAATTAACTTAATATTATTAAGCATCCTCAAATGATTTAATAGCTCCTAATGTCAACATGTATAAACATGAACTAAAAACACCAACCGATAGAGCACAATTTTAGAAACCTAACAAAATTTGTTTCACAATTTTTGGACACCTACATAATTTTATATGATTTACCAAAGATCAACTCAAAAATTAAATTAGAAAACTATTTCTAATTCCTTAGGAAAAGAAAAATGAAATCTCCCGCGTGGCCCACACGCGTGGCCTGCACGACACAGCGCGCATGTGCAGCGGCCCACAGGCGCGGCCGCACAAGGTCAGCCCGCTCGCGAGGTGGCCTACGGAAAAGGAGTCCCGCGCGTGTTGATGACTTTGCAAAAGAGACCTCGAACTCCTTCTAATTTACAATTAAGTTCTAACACTATTTTCTCCTCTCTCAGACCTTCTCACTTAACCCCCTGGTCTTTCCCTAATTCATCCGGGCGCACCCCCCGGCGGCTCAGTGCACGGCGGCATGGCGGGTGATGACACGGCATGACCGTGCCAGCCACCAGAGGCTCACGATGGCTTGTCGGTCGGGCCGACCTTTAACTATGGTCCAACAGCCTACACCAAGTAGCAACATAGGGCGACAGGACACGCTGGAGCGAGCTGCAGCGACGCGCGACCGTCCGTGGCGGCAGCGCAGCTACCCCGGCGATCTAGAGCACCTAAGAACCTAACTGGCTAGCGAGGGAGCATCAGTAGACTACCGTGGACCTAGCCGAGGTGTCGGTTGGGGTGGAGGATGGCGGAGGAGGTGTGGCCACGTGCGACCAAGCCGTGCGGCGGCGCACCACGGTGCTGCGGTAGCGGTTCCACTGGCGTTCGCAAGGTGGAGAGGGAGGCAAGGTGAAGCTAGTGGTGCAGGTGAATTTGCTTGGGAGGGATGGTAGGAGGGCTGCCCACATCCATGATCGGACGCGGCCTTATCGGCACGGCGGCGGGGAAACTCTAAAATTTGAGCTTGGCAGTGCCTTCTTCATGGCTGGGTGGGGTCAGGCAGTGAGAGCACCTGATGGTGAAGACGTGGATGCGCTGAATTGAATGAAGGTGATCACTCGGTGGCCAATTGATGGTGTGGCTTGACGGCGGTAGCAGGGAGAGACGGGGCGGCAAGTGGGCTCATCTCGGTCTCGCCGTGGTGGGATGAGGTCGGCATGATCGTGGAGGCACGTGCGCAGACGCTTCGGACATGTGCGCGCGTCCCCGATAGGCATGGCCCGAGCGCCCGCAGAGCCACATATGACATGGCGACGACGAGCTCGGCCACGTGGGCGCGGCAGTGGCGGCCCCAAACTAGGCTGGTAGCGGCACAGAGGTACAGAGGACAGGTGCGAACACAACGGTGATGCGATGACGCCGACAGTTGCTGCGTCGCGGCGCAGGGTGGGTCGACAGTGCGACAGCGCGGTAGGGCCAGCAGCAGCACCGCATGGCTGCACAAGCAGCAGCAGCGGCTCCATGCGCTAGAGGCCAGTGGTGGCCAGGCCACATCGAGGTCAGAGCAGCCGGATACACGCGGCAGCGCGCGTGCACACGCAGAGCGAGCAGGCGTGGCGACATCGCGCCCCCGAGGCGTGGTGACCGCGCTCACCCAGTGAACTAGCCCGAGAACGTGCTGTGCATGAAATTTAAAGCATCTATAACAACTAAATGGTTGCTTCTAGACCTAAGCCATCTTCATCATGCTTAAGTTGGCATATGAGGCTACCAACCCGAGCTAAAACATAACACATTTTCTTAACCTGATTTCGCAAAATAAATTACCAAACATGGCATTGTCTAGCCGTCTATACACTTAAAAATCTTCTAAGTCTATGAGCTGAATTTGATTCCAAGTTGTATTTCCAAGCTATTAGAAATGCTAGCTAGGAATGTTATTTTTCTACAGCAAGTATTTCATTACCATCTACAAAGTTCATATTCCAAACTTTATTTAAGCGCTACATGTATGTTCTATAGTGTTTTTGT
Source organism: Miscanthus floridulus (assembly GCF_019320115.1). Classification (NCBI taxonomy): domain Eukaryota; kingdom Viridiplantae; phylum Streptophyta; class Magnoliopsida; order Poales; family Poaceae; genus Miscanthus; species Miscanthus floridulus. The sequence goes on from NC_089584.1 coordinate 116,800,173, forward strand.
TCAATAAAAATTAGTTTTAAACCCTACTTGATATACATGAGCTATTGAATCGACTTTCATTTAACATTTTTATTTATCATTTTAGGTTACAAGAAATTGATCTACACACTCCGCCACATGCATTATCACATAAACATGATGCTCATGACATGGTTTAGTAATTTGTTTAGGGCATAACACCGAGGGTGTTACAACCCACAGCCCACCGACGCAGGCGAAATCGATCTGCTCGGTCTCGCGCCCGCCGCTGCTCGTGCGTGGTGAGGACAGACAAGGAGGCGAGATGGACGTGAGGTTCCCCCACTCGCAGGCCGAGGTCGCCAAGGTGAAGCTCATGCAGTTCGGCGTCCTCGGGCCCGACGAGATCGTAATGCCCTGCCCCTTGTCCGCTCATCCCCTCTGCTTGAATTGATTTTTCGAATTCGAGCTGGATGGATGATTTGAGGGATTGGAGGGGCTGTTAGTAAAATTTTGGCAGGTCCATAACTCCATATATAGCCAATGCCATATTGGTGTGGTTATTATGAACTTGACTGGCAATAATGTGTTTGGTTTAGTCATGTTTCATTGCAACTGCAAGTTTGAACTGGAAAGCACAGATAACTACTAGATTTGTTGGGTTATGGCTACTCGCTAAAATGCACCGTTGATGTTACATGGTGATTAAGTGAGCAATTCCTCTACTTAATGCAAAGATAACGATTAACATGAAACATTGCAACTGCAAGTTTGAACCGGAAAGCACAGATAACTAGATTTGTTGGGTTATCCTCACTCCTGTACAGCTGAAACGCACCACTGAGATGAACTTATCAGCCTGGCTTATCAACCATGGTACAGTGTTTTTCTCTCACAACAAATCAACGAACATTACTTTTCAGCCAGGCATATCAGCGAAGCGAACAGGGCCAATGTTACATGATGATTGAGTAATTCCTCGACTTAATGCAAAGATAACAATTAAGATGATGAAGGATGATGGGTTTAATAGTTTGCCATGTTGGGTTGGTTTGTGCTGCTTCATTAAAAGAAATGTTGGCACATCTGCATTGTCTGAACAACAAAATTCAGGTCATGTAATTTAATGGTGAATATACTCTCTGTGCTGGGCAGAGACAAATGTCGGTGGCGCAAATAGAATATGCAGAGACTATGGAGAAGGGGAAGCCAAAGGCTGGTGGGCTTAGTGACCCTCGAATGGGGACTGTCGACCACAAAATCAAGTGCCAGACATGCATGGCGGGGATGGCAGAGTGCCCAGGCCACTTTGGTCACCTTGAGCTTGCCAAGCCCATGTTCCACATTGGGTTTATGAAGACAGTACTGTCCATTATGCGATGTGTCTGCTTCAATTGCTCCAAGATCCTCGTGGATGAGGTACCCCTGGGTTCTGTTACTGTGCAGAATGTTTGTGTGCACTTGCTTGTGTGCCTGTATGGCTATAGTGAAAGGAGTTCTGATTTTAAATCAAAGCATATTTGATATAGATCATAGGAGCCTTCTGTATTCTGACCATTATATTAATGAATGAATTGTCCTTCTCTTTGTACTGCATCAAGCTATGCTCATGGTTTGCTCTTGTCCGCAGGAGGCATGTTTAACAAATACTTGTAAGCATGGTATCACACTCCAAAAATTGTAAACAAAAACTTGTTTGCATGTGCAGGCAGACTTTTCTGAAAACTAATGTAAGATTCATGAAGCTTAGAAACTCGTGCTGTAGTGTATATTTTGGGTGATATTACCACCCTAGCAAAAACATATTTGTGTTCTGTATAAAACGATCAGGGTAATTAAACCTGACCATGAGCCAACTTTGGAGCTTTTCACAAAGTTCTGATTTAGCTGTTGTCACATGTTTAGCCACTATACTAAATATCATGTTTTTTCAAAGGTTATTTGACATTAACATCCATCTTGCAGGATAATACCAAGTTCAAGCAGGCTCTGAAAATCAGAAACCCAAAGAATAGATTAAAGAGAATATACGATGCTTGCAAGACCAATAAGGTCTGTGGTGAGGGTGATGACCTTGATGTCCAGCAGCAGCAAGATACTGATGAGCATGTAAAGAGAAGAGGTGGCTGTGGTGCTCAGCAGCCAATTATTACAGTTGATGGTATGAAGATGCTTGTGGAATTCAAAGCACCAAAGAAGAAAAATGATGATCGAGAGCAACTCTCTGAGTCAGTGGAACTGAAGTAGATTCTCTCTGTTGAGAGGGTATTTATATGATCTATGTTTATTTAACAATTTAACAAGTTGTTCTAAGGAAGTTATTGTAACCATGCGGTTTGCTTACATGGCTTGTTTGACCAGGTCCTTAACGTTCTCAAGCGTATATCTGACGAGGACTGTCTTCTGTTGGGCTTACATCCCAAATTGGCCCGTCCAGATTGGATGATACTCCAGGTTCTTCCAATTCCTCCACCCCCTGTTAGACCTTCTGTCATGATGGGCACTTCTTCCAAAAGTGAGGTGAGCCTACTACTACTATTACAGTAATTATGTTTTGACTTGTTTGCATGGATGGATTGGAATGCTCAGCTCACTGTTATTCTTCTTGGTCTTTCATCTGTTTCTGCAGGATGATTTGACTCATCAATTAGCTATGATAATTTGGCATAATGAGAACTTGAGGAGGCAAGAGAGAAACGGAGCTCCAGCTCACATTATAGAGGAGTTTGCTCAGTTGTTGCAATTTCACATTGCTACATACTTTGATAATGAACTTCCTGGCCAACCCAGGGTGAGTAGTCTAGAAAGATGTCTTGCATGTCACCTATAGATACAAGTCTAAATTATCCTTTCTGTTTGTTTTTAAATGCTCAGGCCACACAATGTTCTGGAAGGCCAATTAAATCAATTTGCAGCAGGCTAAAAGCAAAAGAAGGCCGAGTTAGAGAAAACTTGATGGGGAAGCGAGTTGATTTCTCAGCCCGTACTGTTATCACACCAGATGCAAATATTAACATTGATGAATTGGGTGTGCCATGGAGTATTGCTTTGAACCTGACATATCCAGAAACTGTCATTCCATATAACATTGAGAGGTAAACCAGTTTACTGAAACATGTTATGGAAATGTTCTTTTGCTAAGCTTACAACTAACTCCAATGATCTCAGGTTAAAGGAAGTTGTACTAAATGGGCCTCATCCTCCCTCAAGGAAGATAGGTGCAAAGTACATTATCAGGGAAGATGGTCAGAGGCTTGATCTTCGTTATGTGAAGAAAAGCAGTGATCAGCATTTGGAGCTTGGTTACAAGGTGAGCATTGTATTCATTGTAACTGTAGCGGTAATGCTTTTTATAATCTCATCAGAAAATTTCTTTACTATTTTTGTGCCTCTGGTCTGTGGTATCCTCAGGTGGAGAGGCACCTCAATGATGGAGATTTTGTTCTTTTCAATCGGCAGCCAAGTCTTCACAAAATGTCTATCATGGGGCATCGAATCAAAATTATGCCCTACTCAACTTTCCGATTGAATTTGTCTGTCACATCACCATATAACGCTGATTTTGATGGGGATGAAATGAATATGCATGATCCCCAGTCTTTTGAGACTAGAGCAGAAGTTCTAGAATTAATGATGGTGCCAAAATGTATTGTGTCTCCACAATCAAATAAGCATGTGATGGGTATTGTCCAAGACACGCTGCTTGGATGTCGCAAAATCACCAAAAGGGACACTCTCATTTTTTTTTGAAAGATCCAAACGAACCGGCTTTAGTTAATAATAAGTGGAGAAGAAAACATCCAAGTTTACATGCGCGAGCGGCGCCCCCCACCACAGCCTAAGCTGCGTGGGGTTTGTTTACCTAGCTAATTACTCACTAATGACTTGAACGACCGTTGCTGGCCTGAAGGCCTTGCATCCTGCTAGGGACCATTGCTGCGCAGTGTCTTTTATCTCCGTGACCGCTGCTTGCGCCGTCTTCCAGCATCCCCTAAAGATGACAGCATTTCTCCGGTTCTAGATGATCCAAAGCGTCAGTATTACCAGACTTTTTCCGCTTTCCCCCTGAAGGGACACTCTCATTGAAAAGGTGAATAAAGATAGACTTTACTTACCTTTTTCAATAGTGTTTTATGTTACGTTTTGTATCTCAACGTTATGAAATTTATTCCAGGACATATTTATGAACATATTGATGTGGTGGGAAGACTTTGATGGAAGGATTCCTGCTCCTGCCATTCTCAAACTAAGGCCTATTTAGACTGGGAAACAAGTTTTCAACTTAATTATCCCAAGGCAAATAAATTTAATTCGGTTTTGTTCCTGGCATTCCGGCGAAGAGAAAGGATTTGTTACTCCCAGTGATACTATGGTCAGGATAGAAAAGGGAGAGTTTCTATCTGGCACACTTTGCAAAAAGACTCTTGGAACAGGCTCTGGGAGTCTGATTCATGTTATTTGGTATTTTTTTTGAATTTCAACGGGGGGAGGTGTTCCCCACCTGATTTATATATTGGCCCAAAAACCGGCCCGTTATATAGTTATACAAGGTGTTCCCCACCTGATTTATATAGTTATTTGGTAATTATGCTTCCATTAGCGTTCTGATTTAGAAGTTGCATCACAATTTAGTAATTTCTTTTTTCTCATTTCTTTGATCCAGTTTCATTTTAACTTGTTCTTTGAAGGGAAGAGGTTGGTCCAGATGCTGCACGCAAGTTCTTAGGTTATACACAGTGGCTTGTCAACTACTGGCTTCTTCAAAATGGTTTCAGTATTGGAATTGGAGATATGATTGCAGATGCAGACTCAATGAAAAGCAATAATCGAGCAATTTCTAGTGCTAAGGATAGTGTGATGAAACTTATTAAACAAGCACGCGACAAGAAATTGGAAGCTGAGCCAGGACGCACCATGATGGAGTCATTTGAAAATAAAGTAAATGAGGTAATTGTTTGTGTCTTTGATTATGGATTGCCTTTTATTTTATATATAGGTCTTCCAATCAAACAAGAAAACTATCACTATCAGTTGAGTTGTTTAACATCAAGTCCACTCTCTTTTTATTCTAGGTTCTCAACATGGCTGGTAATATGGCTGGAAGCAGTGCGCAGAAGAGCTTGTCTGACAGCAACAATTTGAAGGCTATGGTCACTGCAGGCTCAAAAGGCACTTTCATTATCATTTCGCAAATGACTGCTTGTGTTGGACAGCAAAATATTGAGGGCAAGTGGATCCCAATTGGTTTCAGTAGTCAAACATTGCCACATTTCACGAAAAATGACTATGGTCCTGAAAGTAGTGGATTTGTGGAGAACTCTTACCTTCAGGGTCTAACAACGCAAGAATTTTTCTTTCATGCTATGGGTGGTAGAGAAGGACTGATTGATACGGCTGTGAAGACTTCAGAGACTGGGTATATCCAACGGAGGCTTATGAAAGCTATGGAGGACATCACGGTGAAGTATGATGGCACTGTAAGAAATTCCTTGGGAGATGTCATTCAGTTTCTATATGGGGAAGATGGTATGGATGCTGTTTGGATTGAAGAATAGAATTTGTACTCTTTGAAGATGAAAAAGGATGAGTTTGATACTGTATTCTGATATGAACTGGATGATGAGAATTGGAGGCCTAACTACTTGTTGCCTACCCATTTTGATGATTTGAAGACCATCAGTGAATTCAGAAGTGTGTTAGAGGCGGAGGTTCATAAGCTAGAAGCTGACAGGTTCCAGCTTGGGACTGAGATTGCTACAAATGGTAATCATACATGGCCTTTGCCTATCAACCTCAAGCGGCTAATCTGGAATGCCCAGAAGACATTCAAGATTGACATCAGAACATGTTCTGTCATGCACCCAATAGAAATTGTGGAAGCGATAGATAAGCTGCAAGAAAGACTGAAAGTTCTGCCTGGTGATGATGCTATAAGCATTGAGGCTCAGAAGAGTGCCACCTTATTCTTTAATATCCATCTTCATGCCACATTTGCTAGCAAGAGGGTCTTGAAGGAATATAGGCTTACAAGGGAAGCATTTGAGTGGATTATCGATGAGATTGTTTGGAGGTTTTCACAGTCTTTGGTGGCCCCTAGTGAAATGATTGGATGTGTTGCTGCGCAGTCCATTGGGGAACCAGCAACTCAAATGACTCTGAATACCTTCCATTTTGCTTGTGTCAGTGCCAAGAATGTTACCCTTGGAGTTCCTAGATTGAGAGAGATCATTAACGTCGCCAAGAAGATAAAAACTCCATCGTTGTCTGTTTACCTAAAGCCTGGGGTGAACAAGATGAAAGAATTGGCTAAGAGTGTCCAATGTGCTTTAGAGTACACCACACTGCGCAGTGTGACTCATGCCACTGAAGTATGGTATGATCCTGATCCTATGGGAACCATCATTGAAGAGGATTTGGAATTTGTCCGGTCATATTATGAAATGCCTGATGAGGATATTGACCCGGATAAGATTTCTCCTTGGCTGCTGCGTATTGAGCTTAATCGTGAGATGATAGTTGATAAGAAGTTGAGCATGGCTGATATTGCCAATAAGATCAATCATGAATTTGATGGCAACTTATCATGCATATTCAGTGATGACAATGCAGATAAACTTATTCTTCGCCTACGCATCATAAATGATGAAGCTTCAAGAGGAGAAATACTAGATGAGTCTGCTGAGGATGAAGTTTTCCTCAAGAAGATAGAGAGTAACATGTTGGTAGAGATGTCTCTTCGAGGCATTTCGGATATTAACAAGGTGTTTATAAAAGAGGTGAAAGTTAACAAATTTGATGTGAACGATGGTTTCAAAGAACATAAGGAATGGATGCTTGATACAGAAGGTGTTAATATCTTGGCTATCATGTGTCATGAGGATGTTGATGCTACAAGAACAACAAGTAACCATTTGACTGAAGTGATTGAGGTTCTTGGAATTAAGGTTGTTCGTCGAGCTCTCTTTGATGAACTTTGGGCAGTCATATTTTTTGATGGATCCTATGTAAATTATAGGCATCTGGCTGTTCTTTGCGATACAATGACATACAGAGGTCATCTGATGGCTATTACAAGGCATGGTATCAATCGCAATGACACTGGACCTCTTATGAGATGTTCTTTTGAAGAAACTATGGATATCTTGCTCGATGCTACTGTACATGCCGAATCTGACTACTTGAGTGGTGTCACTGAGAACATTATGCTTGGCCAGCTTGCTCCTATTGGTACTGGAGGCTGTGCACTATTTCTAAATGACCAGATGCTGCAGCAGGCCATTGAACTTCAACTCCCAAGCTATGTGGATGGTCTGGACTTTAGCATCACACCAGCACCTTCACCTCTCTCTGGGTCGCCATATCTTGAAGGATTGATGTCCCCGAGTCATCTCCTGAGTACAGATTTCAGGCATTCCCCCATTGATACATATGCTTCATTTTCGCCATATGTCAAAGATATGTCATTGTCACCTGTTCCTTCACATGGTGGTTACTCGCAATCGTTGTTGTCAGGGGGATACAATCCCAGGTCGGAAAGGTACATGGATGTATCACCGATATATACTCCATACAATGCTGCATCACCAATTAATGCTTCTACTTCAACACCATATAGTCTAGTAAGTCCAGTTTACTCAGTCACAACTCCAGTTTACACACCCATAAGTCTAGTTTACTCTCCTATGTCAAGATATAACCCTTCTTCTCCAAGTTATAGTCCCACTTCGCCTGCATACAGCCCCACATCACCATCGTATAGCCCAACCTCACCATTCTATAGCCCTACTTCTCCATCATACAGTCCTTCGTCACCCTCATACAGCCCAACATCACCTACATACAGTCCTACATCACCAGGTTATAGCCCTACATCACCTGGTTATAGCCCGACCTCACCAATTTACAGCCAAACATCGCCAAACTACAGCCCGACTTCACCAAGCTTCAATCTTTCGTCTGCTGAGTACAATTCTTCCAACACTTACTCTCCAACCGGACCAAGGATGACTCTAGACGGCCAGACTCCTCCAGACTACAAGTACTAACAATGTTGGCCCACTGGATCACCGGCACGGGTGAGTCGACCTCTCACCACTGTTGCCGACCACGACAAGCGTTGTCCGACCACACACTGTGGCTAGAAGAAGGGAGGGAGAACAGAGCATACACACACAGCAGAAACACCAGCATTGGCCAGAGTTCTACAAAGGAGATGGCAAACGTGAACTCACTCTCTTTACTGAGTTGCAGTGGCAAACTATATATACAACTCTATCCATCTAGTCCTAGTACACCTGCTTTGCTGCTACAGTGACTAGATGTGACAGCAGGGCTGACTTTGGCGCCTGCCTCTACTGCGGCTATAGTACGGCAGGTGAGCCGTTCGGCGCCTGCCCCTGCTCAGCAGGGAGCCTTTTCGACGCCACCTTCCCCTACCGTGTGTTCACACGGGGATGCAGCAGATTATCTAACAAACAATTCTACAGAGTTGCAAATTTATCCTTGACAACTGATAGTGGCAATCTGTGTTCTAATATTTATGTATTGATTGCTTGTATTACTGGTTTAAATTTCAGTCCAACTTCGCCGACTTACTCATAGACTTCACCATCATATTCATTACCAAGTCTGTCATACAGCCCAACCAGGTGAGCCCTATTCAGGCTTCATCATCTGTATCAAGCATCTTCACATTTGTGTCCCAGAACAGTGTTCCATTTCACCCGTATGTCCACTCCTTAAGTTTTGTGGATTTTTTAATGGATTGACTAACTTGTGTAGGCCAATTGATGACTCTGGAAGACCTAGCCCAGATTATAGTCCAACATCTCCAAATTTCAGGTAAACTGACATGGCATCAGGAATACATTACCTGCCTGTCAGGCATCATTAATCACATATTTTTCATTTAACATTGTGCACAACCCTAGCAGAAGTGACTCCCCCACTGCGGCTAACTACTCCCCATCCTCCGCTGGCCAATCCATTGACAAGGACGGCGAGATCAGCCAGTGAAAAGACGAGAAAAGATCGATGATGGCTGCAGAGGAAGAAATGAATCCATTGCAATATTCCATTTCTTTCTGCTTTTGTACAGTTGAGCGCATGATTTAGACGAATGGCTGGTTCTGAACTCTTGTAGCAAATGTAAATGATCAAACGGTGTCTTGCAGGAATTCCAAATTTTAATGGCTAAACTGTGTCTGTAAGTGATTTGAAGTAAATATGGCCTTGTGGAAAGCTATATTATCTAGAAATGCGTCTAAAATTCACTGGGAAATATCTGTTACATATATATGCCTTTTTCTGCTTTCATTGTATATTTATTTAGATACCATAATGAGAAAAATAAAATCACCGCATAACACCACAACTTCCTGACAATAATCAGAGTTCATATGTTTCGAAGAGCTTCACAAGCAGAGAATTGCTGAATTGAATGTCAGAAAACTCTATTAGGTCAGTACCAATTTCAGATGAATTATTTATATTTTGTTATTATGGTATATTATCCTAGAATACAATATGTGTTCATTATTTCCCTCCATTATATCATTCTTCTACTCCATAGAATTCAACAGTTTGCATCTTTGCACTCTGCAGGAGTCCTCTAACTGATGGATCAACATGGGCACCTGGCAGGTAAGGGAAACAAATACCCCATCTCACAATTGAACAGATATTCAAGCTTATATCCTGCATTGCCCCAATTTGTATTCGGAAGATCATAATTTGGTACACCTGGAAAATGGATGTGAGCTTAGAAATAGGGCAAATACTTTTTAAGCCTAAATGTAAAATTAGGACTGTTTCAACTGTATCATGTGCTAAATTGAGTTGTAACATATGAATGGACTCTTGCTTTGTAACTGAATGACAGAGCTCCTGGCTTTCCATTTTAACCTTTTCTTTCATGTGTTAACGACTCCTGGCGTTGTGTTCAAAATTTAACCCTTGCTGTTGGGCTACAATTACATGCAATGTTGATATGACATTTTAGTTTACATATGTTGTTGGGTTGAATGCGAGGATCCTGGAACTCTACAAGAGAAGGTTAGTGGTCTACATACGCATATCTGCAGCAAAATGATGCAGACTCAGAAATTTCGAACTGTGAATTTGCATGAATAAAAAAATATGCATGGCTAAACATATGCAGGATGGATGCCCTGCTGCGGAGAAAAGGCTAAGGTGGATCGGACAGTGAAGGAGAAGCTTGTCACTAAGGAGAATGTGAGGCAGTACCAGCTCGAGTTGCTTGAGAAACAAGGAGTAGGAACGCAATTGATTGCTTTCTATGATAATGGATATTTCATTCATGTCATATTATCTAGGTGAAGAATGACAGCACTGGATATGATGGCATTCGTGCTTCAATAAAGGAAGCAAAAGGATTTAAAGACAAGCCAAATCTTAGTCCAATTGGTTAGAGTTCCCCGGCGGCACTCCTCAGGTCCTGGGTTCGACACCCTGTGGGAGCGAATTTCAGGCTAATGTTAAAAAAATGCCACCGTGTAAGGGTGGGGTGGGGGTTCGGGTGTTTTCTCGGCCTGGTGAGAAGGTCTTCTTCTTATTTGGAATGCTATGGAGGCAGTCTTAACCGCTTCAAGTCGAGTTTTATCAAGGTAACACAGATTGGTAATAATATTTATTTATTAGTTTACTAGGTAGCGTGCCCGAGCGTTGCTACGGGACATTTAAACTTTTGTACTAAAACACATGGATCGCACGATAAGATAACAATACTTTGAAATTAAACAGCATAATGCCCGTGTTAACGCTACGACAACATATAACCAGACAAATCAAATAACTAAAAGGCATATATGTCTAAGTTATTAAGCATCACTGAGATATCTAACATAAGTATAGGACTTGAGTTGACCCAAGAGAATACAACATCAGCTGCTATTTGGTTCTAGAATTTAAATGACAATTGAAGTAGACAGTGCAATTATTTACACCAAAATTTGAAAAGAAGAACACGGGAACTCGAAGCTTTCAAGATTACGTCAATCAAGGAATCGATTGCATAAAGATTGATATCAGCTGATTCAGATGTGACACTAGAATCGGCTCTCTTCGAATGACGTCAGCAGATAACAACAATGAGCTACGGTTGGCGTCAGAAAATACATATCGGATTCAACAAAAAGAGAAACATTAGGGTCTAAGTTATCTTAAGTTAGAAATGTTTTCTTTTATACCAAAGATTATAATGAGTCGTACTTGAGTAGGATTCATGTTTAGACTTCGGGTATAAATATTGGACCCCGGCTATTGTAAAGGACATCCAATCAATCAATACAAGTTACTTTTTTCGACTCTGTGCCAACCCTTAGGAGTAGGAGTAGAATAGATATCAGCGAGTTCTTTAACAAGCAGGGCTGCATCGGTCTGGCCGACCTTCGGCTTGTCTGTAAGTACCGTCATGACTTATACTTCCATTTATACGGCTGCATCGGTTAAGTTTGACCTCCACTGCGAACTCTAGTATAAGCTAGTTATCGACTCTTATCTAGTTCAAGTACGGCTACATCGGTTAAGTTCGACATCCACTGCTCGAATTAGATTAAGGTCAAGTTATCGGCTCTACCTAAGGGTGGCATCCTTTGGATAGATTCATTAAGTTACCAATCTTGCTGATGTTCTTATTGTTATTAGTTTTCAGCAACATCAATCTGCCCGATCGAGATCGATCTAGATCGGCCTCACATCCTTTTAGTCCATTGTCTACTTTGTTACAACATGATATTTCTTACAATGAACGATGGGTTACGTTTTATCGGCTGTTCTACCTCGATCTTGATCGCGCATAGTACGCGGTTAAGACACGTATGATCTTGAAGGGGTTTGCTGGCTAGTTAAATCTGCTCTATAGTTTGCTATTATGGTTGTAACGATCCGGTCGATCCCCACTGATGGCACTCTAGATCGGAGGATGCTATTTGGTAGAGTTGTTCTCGATCAGGCGTGGCCTTAACTGTTTGCTATACCTGCATCAGCTAAATAGCCGATCGTCTATGCTTTAACGCCTACAGTGTGTCTTCATGATTTTGTTAAATATGAATAACTCTGTGTACTTTAAGGGTTTGATTTATTGTCTTTATCACGGCTGCCATCGATCCGGTCGACCTCCACTATTAGAGATAGTAGGTTAGGTCTGATGAGTTTATAGATTTGTACATATTAAATAGTCGATTGTTCATATGCTGTAGTCCCTTTTCACCTGAATCGGCTATTTCAGCCGATCCGCTTTGAGCTTTCACACATATAGCATGTCTTTCAGAAAGCCTATCAACGTATAGATGGTTTTACGGATTCTTCGATTTTAGTTTGTTATTATCATCATAGCTGCCATCAATCCGGTCGAACCTCACTGTTGATGGTAACAGATTAGATTAAGTGCATTTGTAGGTCCATTCGTGCTAGGCAGTCGATTTGTTCGCATGCTATATCCTTTCTCATTAGATTTATCGGCTTAATGATTCACACTGGTAATATCCACCTAGCTGATGATCTTACTTATATCTGCGTGTACTATACTTGTCAACATAAAATCAATCATGACCCATAAGCTTTACTGTTTGTAACAGCCGATTTCTTCGCGTATCGGCTATTTAGCCGATTTTTTCTTTTGGCTGCTCCCGAAGCGACACACTTAGAACTGTTTGGGCAAAAACCGACATATTCTACCTTAAATTACTGATAAACTTTCTCTCCTTGTCAATTGCAGGTCAAATTGACTGGCACGCCTCGGGAGGAATACGTAGGATCGGATAACCCTGCGTTGAAGCCAAGCGGATCTCTAGGCTCATCCTAAGCAGATCCTTCTGGCTTACTATGTGCCTCGATGCATTTGACATGTTTTTGCGTCGACACATGTTGTGGCACGCTCGGTGGGACACCCCAATCGTCATGGCAACTTACAACAACAATGACATCCTTATGGTACCTTATGAAAACCTACCTGATGAAGATAAAGATGCCATCAGCAAAGCTATAGAAGAATTTCAGAATAAGTGTTTGTTGTCCTACAACAAGACGCGTGACAATAAAATTATTCAGAAATATTCACTGCCAATAGTTCTATTGCATGGGCAGACAGATGCAGATGAGGCTAAAAACAAGTGTTTCTTCATAGAGGCTGTAAACAAATCTGTTCATGATGCCATATTGAACCATAATGAACTTTTCTTAAACACCTTCCACAACACCATGAAAGAGGTGTTTCATGGATATCCAATTAATCAGGTTGGACTGGCTTATTACAACATTCCACATCCGTCGACTCAGGGGACTAATCAAGCCGGTACTAGCCATCAAGAAGTAGCACCAGCTGGTAATGATGATGTCCAGGTGATTCAAAGCTCATCTGAGCAGATTCAAGGTACCATCACCAATCAGATATAGTATAATCCTGGATCGTTAGAGCAGCATGTGCAACAGCCGACGGGGCAAGGTCAGAACCAGATGGTTAATTTTGGCACATCAGGCCAAATACCGTTGTCGGCTCAAAAAATAGCACCATCAGTTCAAAAGATTCGTAGAGATATAGATCCTAATATCTATAACCAGAGACTTCAAGTAACAAACCAACAAAGGACCTAGCAAATAGAAATTCCACAAGGGTATCATTATGGCACAGATTACAACACCCTCCACATGATTCCAAATCCGAGGTATCAAGGTACCCAAAATTTTAATCCAAAGATGGGTCAGCAATTGTAGAGAAATCCAAATTCAAATGTTGATGAGTTGTTGCTTAGAGTGACCGAGATGATGAAAAATCAGTTCGGTTTGAAGCCAAAAGGGCAGACCTTCTCGTACAAATGCCCATATCCAGAGTGGTTTGATTTAGTCGCTCTCCCTGTAAATTACAGGCTCCCGAAGTTTGCTAAGTTCACTGGCCAAGATAGGACAAGCACAATAGAACATGTCAGTCGGTATCTTATATAGTTGGGCGAAGCGTCCATTGAAGAGGCCCATTGAGTTCATTTCTTCTCCTTGTCTCTGTCAGGGCCAGCCTTCACTTGGTTTTCATCACTGCTAGTTAACTCTATTGCTAATTAGGCTAACCTAGAGAAGAAGTTTCATATATATTTTTACACTAGGATAGGGGAAAAGAAAATTACCAATTTGATGACTATAAGGCAGAGAATTAATGAATTGGCACCGAGTTTCTTCAGAGGTTCCAAGAGACCAGGAATTTGTGCTTCTCATTGAACTAGACCGATGATCAGCTTGCTGCTTTGGCCGTTCAAGGAATGTTGCCAACATGGAGAGAGAAGCTACTGGGATAAGAGTTTGACAATCTGGGTTAGTTGGCTCAACGAGTGACAGTGCTCAATAGCCAATTCCAGAATATACGCAGGGATACCCAATTCCAGAAGAATGCCACAATTGCCGAAACCTATAATCCATATTCGGTTGATGACGGCTATGAAGACGATGAAGAAGAAGAGGTTGCCGCGGCTGAATGGAATTGGGGTAAGAAGACAGTAATGGTGCCAAATCCTTGGGAAAGAGGAGTCGAAGAGAGCTATGACTTCGACGTCACAAAATCAGACAAGCTTTTCGATTTCTTACTTGAGAAGGGACAGATCAAGTTGCCCGACAATCATGTTATGTGGCCTCCCGATCAGTTGAAGAATAAGTTCTGCAAATTTCACAACGCCACTTCTCATTCTACTAATGAGTGTAGAGTTTTCCAGCAGCATATACAGAGGGCTATTCAGCAAGCAAGGCTCAAATTTGATACACCTCGAAAGATGAAAGTTGATGATAATCCTTTCCCAAGAGATCAGAACATGGTTGATGCTAGGTTGCTCAAAGGGAAGACTAAAGTTCTAACATCAACCAGATCAAGAGAAACTAGAACAGTCGATCTCGAGATGCAAATATCGGCTGACGAATATAGAGAGATTAGGAGGTGTTGTGACCAACAAAAGATCCGATACGAGCAGGGAGAGACATCAAAGGATAGGGCGACAAGGCCATGTGTTATATCTTGAATTTTGTTGAATAAATGGCAGCGGTAGAAGGAAAGTATTATCAGCGTTGGTTAGAAGAGCAAGAATACCAGCGTCAACAAGAGAAAGAGAGGTATGAAAGAAAGAAAGCTGAATCACATTGGAATTGTCCTTTCTTCAGACATTATTGGAATAAAGGTTTGAAATTGCCTACCAGAAATAACTATCCGGAGTGCAGTGAGCAATATTGGGAGTTTAGGCAATCTCAAGCCAACCGCCAGTCTATCCATGCTCGAGATGAGTATCAATGCTTAAAAAATAGAAGTGTTCATAATCGACTGGGGAAGTGAGTTGTTGATCAAAACTGGGCTGATTATGAAGAAGAAAGTAATGAAGAAGAATATGTGTGGTAGGAAAGCCAATGGTGTCTAGGAGGTTTGACAAGAAGCCAGAAAAGAAGGGTGCAACACCTAAGGAATAGAGAGCTGGAACAGGCTCAGGCATCTGGTAGACCTCAGGTGTGGCGTGTTAAACAGACAACCGATAGGGGTTAGCCATTGGCTAATATTCAAATGGCTTTTCTATTGCCGTCAGATGATGTCGAGCTGGTTCACACTGATGAATCTGTGAGTATCGCAATAGCCGATCCAATATATTGGGAGCTAAAGGACTTTGAGTGTTTTTCTGACAAGCTGTGGGAAGGAGGCTTCATTAAGATCAGTAATAAAAGCCAATAGCCGATCCAAGCAATTGGCTCTGAGAGTTTGTTTTAATGGATAATCATGGCTTCGCGTCGGCCGGTGGATTAAGGGAGATAGACATTGGTCCTAGAGATAGGACTAGGGCGACGTATGTGAGCACTAAGTCAAATCCTGAGTACAAGCCAGAGTTGATAGATTGATTAAAGGAAATATAAAGATTGTTTTGCTTAATGAGATGCTTGGCCTGGATCGGTCGATTGTTTAATCTTTGGTCTGGAGAATTATGGTGCAACTTGTCGATAAGCGATCGATAAAAAATGTTTGAAGGAATATTATTCTAGCGTTTGGATCAACACTTGACAGCTGATTTGTTCAGTCATCGGCTCTAATAGCCAGAACCAGAAGGGTATCGCCTCTAGTTCAAAATCAACCCCAAAAGGGAGAAAAGCCGATACGAGATGTATCGCTTATAGAGCAAAAACAAACACGAGAAAAATCATGACACTGTAGAAAGTACACAGATACAATCATAGAAAGACAGGAGATTTCATTCATTGATCAGGTTGTCCTAAATACAAACTAATCGAAGACATTGTTTACCATATCCTGAGCGGATGTGATGTCCATGATGGCCTCCGCTGCATCAACGAACTCCACGATCAATTCCTCGTGCTCCTCGGGCCTGTTGCCCATTAGGAAGCTGGTCTCCATGGTGTGGAGCTCGTGTCTGGTCTAGACCTGCATCGCGGCCAGCGCCACCAATGCGCCATGATAGATGCCATGAAGGGTGATCTCCTGGATGCGGGCTGGGATGTCGTGGAGGCGAGCGTTGATGAGGGGGCCCCGGGCGTTGACGGCATCCATAGCCATGTTCACCGCCAGTTGGAGTTAGGGCTGGCGATCATAGAAACAGGAAAGCTATCAAGATAAAGACAGTGAAAATCAGAGTAAGGATGTTTTGGAATCCATCTTACCCGCCACCATGGCGTCAGATTCGGCCAGCCATGCTCGAGCAGCGTTGGCCTCTTCTTCAATGGCCCGAAGGGCGGCTTGAGAGACCCCAAGGCAGATCTCAAGCTGGTTGTTTTCCTGAGTTGCCTCAGAATAATGGTCCTGGGCTACCCTCCACTCTCGGAGGAAACACCAGGCGTCGTCGCCATTGTAAGAGTCGGAGGAATCCGACGACGAGGCCAGCGCAGAGGATGCAGCATCAGAGGGCTCGCTGGCCCTAGGGAGAGGACGAAGACTGTTATTCAAGATGAACCTATAAACAAGTTGATGCATCGAAGGCGCTGGTTCACCGACATGTCCTCCTCCATCTCCTCCGCCGCATGTTTTCCTCGATTGTCCTCGCCGGCCATGAGGTTTGGTTGGATCTACAAGATGGGGTAAGAAAACCGCTACAGAGTCTGCAAGGGTGGAGAAGTGCAAAGGAACAAGAGCGGTTGCGAGTATAGATGTGTTCGAGGCCGAAGCCCTCGGCTGGTATTTGAAGCCACGGAGCGAGGTGGTGGACGTCTCGGGATGTGCAAAAGGCAACCACAATTAATAGGAGGCGAAGCGCCACTGCACTAATGCCAAAGAGAATGTGGCGTTGATAACTAAAGACAGAAGGTCGAAAGGATTCTCTTAATAAAGGCCATGTTTTTCGACTTAATCAGATTAAGGTTGGAAGTCTGGAATTGGCTATTTTCAAATTGGCTCTTTAGCCGAAGCAAGAAATACAACAACGCGACAGAAAATATGGTTATCATTAATTCTACACAGGATACATGTTGATATATAGATTACAAATCTAGAACATCCTGGATTGCTTTCAATATTTCTAGCCGGATAGCATCAACTTCTGCGATTTGTTGCTTGTCTTCTTCGACTGATCTAGGAATATCCTCAAGACTGCTACGGATGACCTTGCCTTCTCTGACCTTGGTCAGCAGTTCTTGTTTCTTCTGCTTAATGGCATCGGGTATTTGAGCCAGATTGGACTTGTGGCGATCAATGGCAGCCTTCACATTCTCTAGCTCCTTCTCAAGTTCTGCATGCCTGGCTTCCAGTTGGGTCAGCTATGGATCGATCCTGAGAGAGGAGCTCTTCAGATCATCGATTAGCTGTGTCAGCTCTTTGGCCTCTTGCCTGTTGGAGTTCTTCTTGGCCAGTAAAGCTTCACGGTTAGATAGTCTCCTCTGAGCCTTTTTCACCTTTAGAGCTTGATCTTCAATGATGGACAAAGATGACAGGACCTTGGTAAGAACCGGGGATGAATTATCCTTAAAGGCCAAGGAGACTCTTTGCATTAAATCCACATCTTGGACCAAATCAGCTATATTCTTCTCAAACATTGGCAATATATCCCTTAGCCGATTTCTGGTCTCTTCTGATAGAGCTTCTTTAGAAGAGGCGACTGATGAGATGATTTCATCTTCATCCAAATACTCTTCAAGATTGAAAGAATAGCTCGGAGCTGAAAGATTAAGTACCTATATATAAGAAAATCTTGTTAAGATGATTGAATCAGTTGATAATAAGATAAACAGTGAAGCAAGTATGGTACCTTTTCTAGGATAGCTTCTATCTGAGAAGAAGGAATAGCTGATGATGCACCAATGGTATCTGGTTGAATCGGCTCTGAACTCTCAACATTGATATCTGCAAACATCAAGGAAGATTTTTAGTTCATGTTTGTTGTAGAGAAATAAACTAAGCATATGACTTTCTTACCATCAATTGTGTGCTGGACTGAGGAATCGATAGTTTGAGTGTCAACAACAGTAGGATCATTTTCAATAAGGAGACTGTCAGACTCCTGCTCTTGCATAGGTGTTTCCTCATGAAGTATCTAGCATGATAAGAAGTCAGATGAAGGATGAAAAATTGAATAAAATTAAAAGTTTTGAGAAAAATACTTCGGCAACATCAGGGGTAAAATGGAAGGACTCATATCTTCTGCTGTCTTGGAAGCATCGGTTGTTTCAACCAAACTTGGCTCCTCTTGGGGGTCGGCTGATGAAGGTCTAGTTGATGCCGAATCAAATGCTTGGGACAACAGTTCCGCACCCAGAGTTGATTGGGATGCAATGGTTGATAGCTGTCAAGAAAGAGGATTAGAAGTTGAATATTATTTTGAGGAAAAGATGAATTATTTACCTAGGCAGTCGATGGTCTCATTCTATGAAGTCTTTTTCTAGTAACAGTTTTTTGGGTTGTCCCTTGATCTGTCTTGCGCTTTGAGGATTGATACGTTACGATTGTAGGGGCAGCTTGAGTTTTCATCAGCTTCTTCAATGGAGGTGCAGTTGATCTTATTCTTGAAACTAGGCATGGTGGCTGATAATCTATAGGACACCCCTCCCTATCCAAGCTTGGGGGATCAAATTTGGTGTCCTGAAAATGTCTGTTAGAACAATTGGCAGGGGAACTCATCAAGTAATTTTTCTGAAAAAAGGAATGGTAAGTTACCTCACTATTAGAAGCAAACTCTCTATTCAGAGCTATGCATCTAGGATGGACCGGCCCACAGAAGAGGTGGGAGTGTCATTCTAGCCACCTGGAGTTAAAGATTTGAAGAGAAGTTGACTCTTGTCCAGTCGTGCAAGTAAATAGAAGGAAGATCTGATCCTAGTTGGAAAACTCTAGAGGCTTCCATTACTTCACTAATGCCCTCTCTTGGCCTCAGTATATCCTTGAAGAACAGTTGAGGAGGCAGTTGACCAAGATCAAACTGATGAGCTACAAAAGAAGGGTTGTAAAGCTCATAGGTTGGAAGGTTGCCTAGAACGAAGGAACCTGTAGATATTTTGCCACGGCCATAATGAAACTCGACTGAAAGAACACAGGGCTTGATGAAAGAATTGAAGATTACGGCCACCGTTTCATCTAAACAGCCTGATTCAAATCAAAATTTGAATAGGAAGATCAGCTCATTGTTTTCATCCTCGTCATAGGGTAGCCAAGTCAGGGTATCTGCATCAAACCCTCTATAAAACCTTTTGAAGAGATGGCCAACATCGACAATAATTGTTATGGCCGATGCAGCTTCACCATAACTCATGCACTGACGGGTTCTTCCTTCTTCACCTCTATATTTCTCATCAAAGTTGGAGAAAGGAAAGCTCATGTTTCTAAGATCAGGCCTTACAATCTTGTGCATATACAGGTTCAGCCATAACTGTATCAACCACCAAGGGCCACTAATAGTATACACTAGTTTATCCTTCAGTAACTGGGCAGCTACCTGGTGCATCAGATGATAAGCAGCTCCCAATAGATACTTTCCAAGAGAAATATCCTTGCCTACTGTCAGATGGTCTGCCATAAGTTTATGATTGTAAGTCGGACCATAAGATGACCCACAGAAGATGAATCTCTCTAACCACATGTTCAGAAAGGCCACATATTCTCTTTCGCTAATAGTTGATTTGTCTCTAATATGGTTTAGAATGTAGCTTGCCCATCCTGTGCAGTCTGATATTTTAGCTAATTTCTTAGATCCAGCACTTAAGAAGTCATAAGGCTGCATCGATCCTGTTATTCTAAGGTCGGTCAGCATATAAACATCAGCCAAAGTGATGGTCATTGGGCCGTGACAAAAAACGAAAGCATTTAGGGTGTTGGACCACAGATAAGATGCAGAGATCAGGAGTGAATCATTCCTCTCCATCATAGACAACGAAAGTGTCAAGCATTGATTCAGATCATAAAGCTCCCAATCTCCACCATTTTTCTCGGGCACCCTACAAAACCAGTCTCTCCATCCCTTAGGCATTTTGGGCCAATTTCTGAAGGGAGTTTTGGTGTTCCAGGAAAACGAATCCACTATAGATTGTTTGAAGGGGATTTGGTTGGTTTCTTGATAGATAAAATCTGATGGATCAGGGTCACCCATAGGCCCAAGAAAATAGGCATTGAGAGCAATAGTCGATGGAATCAAGATTTCATTCCTTATTTCCTAGAAATCAGATAAAATAAAATTGAGAAGAAGGGAAATGCAGGGTAACGGCCAATACTTGGAAAATGGGAACTTGAAAGAGTACCTCAGGGACGTGGTCATTGGTCGCCATTGCAGCCAAAATAGATTTGAATCTGAGAAAGATCGCTTGAATGAAAGCTTGATAGGGCAGAGGATTCGCTAGGGTTGAGGGTTTGGCGATGGCGGCGTCAGCTGTTAAGATTTGCTCGAGAAAGAAGGGGAAAGCAAATGGGCCGAGTGAGTTGGAAGAGATACTATTGGGATATTATCTAAGACTCGGAACGGGAAGTCAGGGGTCTCGCGTATATCTCATAATAAAACGATTGCGACGTGGTAAACAGATAAATAGGAATTTTGGAATAAAATCATTTTATCCCAAAATTGGGGGGCATGTGTTTACACCAAAATTTGGGAAGAAGAATGCAGGAACTCGAAGCTTCCAAGATTGCATCAATCAATGAATCGATTTCATAAGGATTGATATCAGCTGATTCAGATGCGACACTGGAATCGGCTCTCTTCGAATGACGTCAGTAGATAACAACAATGAGCTACGGTTGGCATCAGGAAATACATATCAGACTCTACAAAAAGGGAAAGATTAGGGTCTAAGTTATCTTAAGTTAGGCATGTTTTCTTTTATACCAAAGATTATAATGAGTCGTACTTGAGTAGGATTCATGTTTAGACTTCGGTTATAAATATTGGACCCCGGCTATTGTAAAGAACATCCAATCAATCAATACAAGTTACTTGTTTTCGGCTCCGTGCCAACCCTTAGGAGTAGGAGTAGAGTAGATCTCGGTGAGTTCTTCAACAAGCAGGGCTACATTGGTCCAGACAACCTTCGACTTGTCTATAAGTACCGTCATGGCTTATACTTTCGTTTGTATGGCTACATCGGTTAAGTTCAACATCCACTGTGA
Source organism: Miscanthus floridulus (assembly GCF_019320115.1). Classification (NCBI taxonomy): domain Eukaryota; kingdom Viridiplantae; phylum Streptophyta; class Magnoliopsida; order Poales; family Poaceae; genus Miscanthus; species Miscanthus floridulus. The sequence continues at coordinate 116,821,696 of NC_089584.1, forward strand.
ACTCTAGTATAAGCTAGTTATCGACTCTTATCTCGGTCAAGTATGGCTGCATCGGTTAAGTTCGACCTCCACTGCTCGAATTAGATTAAGGTCAAGTTATCGGCTCTACCTAAGGGTGGCGTCCTTCGGGCAGATTTATTAAGTTACCGATCTTTCTGATGTTCTTATTGTTATTAGTTTTTAGCAACATCAATCTACCCGGCCGAGATCGATCTAGATTAGCCTCACATCCTTTTAGTCCGTCGTCTACTTTGTTACAACATGATATTTCTCACAATGAACGATGGGTTACGTTTTATCGGCTGTTCTACCTCAATCTTGATGGCGCATAGTATGCGCTTAAGACACGTATGATCTTGAAGGGGTTCACTGGCTAGTTAAATCTAGTCTATAGTTCGCTATTATGGCTGTAACGATCCAGTCGATCCCCACTGATGGCACTCTAGATCAGAGGACGCTAGTTGGTAGATTTGTTCTCAATCAGGCGTGACCTTAACTATTTGCTATGCCTGCAGTGGCTAAATAGCTGATTGCCTATGCTTTAATGCCTACAGAGTGTCTCTATGATTCTGTTAAATGTGAATAGATCTATGTACTTTAAGGGTTTGATTTGTTGTCTTTATCACGGCTGCCATCGATCCGATCGACCCCCACTGTTAGAGATAGCAGGTTAGGTCTGATGAGTTCATAGATTTGTACAAGTTAAATAGTCGATTGTTCACATGTTATAGTCTCTTTTCACCTAAATCGGCTATTTCAGCCGATCTGCTTTGAGCTTTCACACATATAGCATGTCTTTTGGAAAGCCTATCAACGTATAGATGGTTTTACGGATTCTTCGGTTTTAGTTTGTTATTATCATCATAGCTACCATCAATCCGGTCGAACTTCACTATTGATGATAACAGACTAGATTCACAGCATTTGTAGGTCCATTCGTGCTAGACAGTCGATTTGTTCACATGCTATATCCTTTCTCATTAGATTCATCGGCTTAATGATTCACATCCTTTTAGTCCGTTGTCTACTTTGTTACAACACGATATTTCTTACAATGAACGATGGGTTACGTTTTATCGGCTGTTCTACCTCGATCTTGATCATGCATAGTACGTGCTTAAGACACGTATGATCTTGAAGGGGTTCGCTGGCTAGTTAAATCTGGTCTATAGTTCGCTATTATGGCTGTAACGATCCGGTCGATCCCCACTGATGGCACTCTAGATTGGAGGACGCTAGTTGGTAGATTTGTTCTCGATCAGGTGTGACCTTAACTGTTTGCTATGCCTGCAGTGACTAAATAGCCGATCGCCTATGCTTTAACGCCTACAGTGTGTCTTCATGATTCTGTTAAATGTGAATAGATCTATGTACTTTGAGGGTTTGATTTGTTGTCTTCATCGCGACAGCCATCGATCCGGTCGACCCCCACTGTTAGAGATAGCAAGTGAGGTCTGATGAGTTCATAGATTTGTACATGTTAAATAGTCGATTGTTCGCATGCTGTAGTCCCTTTTCACCTGAATCGGCTATTTCAGCCGATCCGCTTTAGCTTTCACACATATAGCATGTCTTTCGAAAAGCCTGTCAACATATAGATGGTTTTATAGATTCTTCGGTTTTAGTTTGTTATTATCATCATAGCTTCCATCGATCTAGTCGAACCTCACTGTTGATGGTAACAGATTAGATTTAGAGCGTTTATAGGTCCATTCATGCTAGACAGTTGATTTGTTCGCATGCTATATTATTTCTCATTAGATTCATCGGCTTAATGATTCACACTGGTAATATCCACCTAGCTGATGATCTTACTTACATCTGCGTGTACTGTACTTGTCAACATAAAATCAATCACGACCCACAAGCTTTACTGTTCGTAACTGTAACACCTCTGGTGTTTTAAACCCTAAAATGTGCCATGTCATCATATGCATTGCACATTATTTTTGTGTTAGTGAAAATTTTGATATGCATTCACTAAAATAAGTTTATTTTTATGATGAGATGTGTTGACTTGTATGGGTGAATCAATTTCAAAACATTTGTGTTGAATTGGATTTCCGAAAACCCTAATTTCCAGCAGTTAATTCTACCCTAGAAAACCTAATTAAAAATCTAAGCACATTTTGAGGTTGAGCCTAAAAGCAAAAGTGTAGAACTTGTCAATATGTACAAAGTTGGTTTTTGGAGTTTTCAAAGTTGTTATATAAAATTTAAAGTAATTTGAAAAGGGATAAATTCTTAAAGTGTCCCCTTTTGATTTTAAACTTGCATTTCAAAATATAGACATAATTTAGGTATGGTTATTAAAGTAAAGTTGTAGAACTTTTAATTTGGAACAACTTTTATTTTTGGAGATTTTTGAGTTACCATACAAATTTGAGAGTAATTTGAAAAATGGATCGAGTGGTAATTCGGTAAATATAGTGAACAGTGCCAGCGGGCGACACCTCACCGACGGCGAGCTTCCGACGTCTTCCAGGCGCGCCTGTGGCCATCTCTAGCTTCACGCTGGCATGGAAAGGCTGTTGTGTGGCTTCTCCGTGCTTCCTGGCCGCGCTATAAAGCCTGCGCCGTCGTCGTTCTCCTCCGTTTCCTCTCCTCTGTTTTTCCTGTCGTCGCCACTCAGCTCCGTCGAGCTCGTGCCGTCGTCGTAGCGCCCTCCCAATCTCAGCAAAGCATACCATAGCTCCACCTACTCCTTGCGAACCTAGCCAACCTATCCTAGACACTTGATTTCATCGAGAAACGTTGCACGCCGTCGTTCTTCCTCACGGCCGGCAGTATCGCCGTCGAGTTCGCTTCATAGTGACCAGCACTCTATGGTGCGTCTCTGCCCTTGCTAAGCGTAGCTCTAGCTTCACCGTGTTGCCGTGATGCTCTATGTCTTGTTGGATGACCTTTTCATCCACTGTAGCCGCCGGAACGCTGCCGTCGACGACAGCTTGCTCCGCCGTGTCTACCTTGATCGCCGACAAGCCTTTCTGTTGCTCCTCCGGTTCAGCCATCAGCTCGAGCATGTTTGGGGTGAGCTGCTGAGTCTTCCCAAGCATTTTGTTTAACCACTACCGGCCTCACTTCGTTGGCGTAACGCAGCCACACCGCCGTGTCCGCCATGGCTGGCGTCGAGCTCGGTTTGAGCAGTGACTGGTGCAATTAGTGCCACCAATAGGTGCGCCTTGCTGTGGTGATCACGTTGGTACCCTAGCCGTCGTCGGAGACCTCACCATCGGCGAGAAATCACCGGTTAGAGGGCCTCGCCGCCGTGGTCAGCGCGGGCTGACAGTGGGGCCACCCTATCAGTGACCGTTGAAGTGAAAATGGATTTTTCTATTTTGCAGAATTTATTAAATAGTGCTGTGATTTGTTTATTTTGTGTAGAATTAAATAGAGCTCCAAAAATTATGAAAATTTTTGTGTGACCTCTTTGAGATGTAAACTATTTAGGAAAAATATTAAATGTTACTTTTCAGTATATTTTGAATGTGATAAAAATTGCTCAAATTAATTAATAAATGGGTTTCCATGATTTTTCTAGGCTTAAATAATTATCCAAAAATTATGAAAATTGTTTTTCCACTTAGTTATCATGTGGTGAGCCTTCACAAAAATTTTGAGCTCATTTGAAGAAAGTTGATTTAGTTCATAATTATTAATTAGTTGTTAATTAATAAAAACAAATAGTAAACCCTAATGATGTAGGTTTTGTTTGAATTTTTTATTGAGTGATGACCTTGGGTCATTAGCGTAAAATGATCCTTGATGCTTAAAGTAAGTGTTTGAGTTTATGAAAAGGTTTAGTTAGTTGTAGGTTTGCAACTGTACCGCGAAGGAAAGTTGTATTCAAGTTATTAACTTTTGCATCCATCGTCAAGCATCATATTTTATATCGCGCATCATATTAAACATGGCATTGTTACTACATGTAGTGAACAAAAGTAAGAACGTGGTAGTCAACCAAGTTGTTGAGGAAGTTAATCCACCTATTGAGGTCGGGTTTGATATCTGTGGAACATCTCCGGAACCTGACTATTTTGACAATCAAGGCAAGCCCCGGATGCATTTAAACCTACCTTGTGTTTTACAAATTTTATATCGCTGTTGCTTCTAAATAATGCATTAAGTGATTAGGAGTTGAGTGAAAACCTAATTGGTGCATTACCAACCTTGCTTTTCCATATCAACCTTGTTACCCGTTTCAATCCGAGAATGCCTAATTATGCTTAGCCATGCTTAGAACGATAAAAGTCAGGTGATTACCGGTTACCTACGAGATATAAATGGGTATTTTTGGATACGACTCGTTAATTATGTTATCATGAGATATGAGCATGTGGAGTAATAAATCTAGAACGGGTGGACTCGGTGTATAAGAGCCACAAGACATGGATGTCTTGTGAGCGGGTTCTTTCCGTCTGTGTCGATTAAGAACCGTCCGTTGTTGAATTGCATGAGGTGAGACTTTGTAGTACTGACCACATGCTCCGGTAAGCCTTCACTCGGCTATTCTATTACGAGAATGGCTACTCGCGCACTGGGAGTGGAGAGATGGCGGGAGTAGCATGTACCCACGTGGCAATGGGCTAGATTGGTGGAGTACTGTGCTCTAAGGTGGCGCAGACCCATTCTTGTTTTAGAGGATCTGAGGGTGGGTTGGTATATGTAGGTCAGAGACCTGCATATGTCATGTGGTTGGGAATCCCTAGCTGGGTTATAATCGGTTTAAATCGTCGTTGCTCTTCGGTTATGGAGACTCAACTCATTGTTCATCGTCGTAGTTAATAAATGAAACTTGAGGAAGATTTGAGAAAGGGTTTGATATGAAATTCATGATCTTAATACGGATCATGGTAGATTCATATATGATCTTGATGAGGGTTATATGTTGAAAGAAAGAATCTTGATAGAGAGCTTTTACGCAAAAGAACTTTGATTCTTGCTAAAGCCTTACCTTGAATCCCTGAGCCTGCATTCCTGAGTCTTATCAGTTTTTATTCTGGTTAAGTCTTGTTGAGTACTTTTGTACTCAGGGTTCGTTAACCCTTGTTGCAGGTGAGTCTCATGAGTAGGTCTGCTTTGGACCGTGCTGCATGATGGTTTTTACAAATTGAAGATGACAAGTAATTGTGTGGTCCTTGAGCAGGGCACTTTCTTTGTGTGTTATGTTTATGTTACTAATGTCACTCCATTACTATGGTTTGTAATAATAATCGTACTTAGTTTGTCAGGTTTGAAATAACTATTTTGTAAACTAAGTAACTGTAAGACTTCCGCTATTTCACTCTGATGTAAATTAATAAATAAACTGTTGTAATACTGCAATAACTCTGTAATGGATCCTGCTCGGAAAATCGTGGATGATTCGAGGTTCTCCGAGGACACCCGACAGTCTTCTTAAGTTACCGGAAACATATGCATAGTCGTCAGAGGTCATTGGACAGTGACAGGTGCATGTGGGTCCTATAATTTAGGAGGTTCTGCCACAGTAACAGCCGATTTCTTCGCATATCGACTATTTAGTCGATTTTTCCGTCTGGCTGCTCCCGAAGCGGCACACTTGAACTGTCTGGGCAAAAACCGGCTTGTTCCACCTTAAATTACTGATAAACTTTCTCTCCTTATCAATTGCTAGTCAAATTGACTGGCACGCCTCAAGAGGAATACGCAGGACCGGTTAACCCTGCATTGAAGCCAAGCGGATCTCCGGGTTTATCCTAAACAGATCCTTCCAGCTTGTTGTGTGCCTCCACGCATTTGACACGTTTTTGCGCCAACAGCAATATCCAACAAGAACCTTCCAACTATTTTAGAGAGCACCTTTTAAAAGATCACTGACATTTAATTGGTTAACAAAAAAATGAGAGAAAGAGTATATTCCATATAACAAAATCGGGTCACGAATTGTATATACTGCTTCATTAGGGGTATGTACTACTGTTCTACAACAAAAACAAGTATGATATTATTTTGCAGTTAGTATATACTACTAATTCCCAAAATAAATCCCAAAACAAAGGAGTATATATTTTAGTAGCAGGAGTATCATACTACTCTTTTAATGGTGGTATATATTTCTTTTATAAAGCAGTATCAGACTATTTCAGAAACAGAGCCTTCATGCTATGTCATGCATCTCAGATGCCGGCAGAATTAAAAATTGACATCAGTACCCCACTTGGCGTTACCTAATCTGTTTTAACACTCAAGTGGACCACGGTGCATGAAACCAAAAATACAGTATGTAAGTACCTATTTGGGATCAGGAATGGACCGTAAAATCCAAAAAGACTATGCAGTTTCAACAAACTGACTCAACTTTAACCAAAGGAGAGTCCTTTTCACTTTCTACCAAAGGAGATAGGCAAACTGTTTAATCGACAACTCAAGCAAAGGTTTCTGGTTCTTCCTCAACAGCTCAAGCAAATATATACTTATTAAGAATCTAGTTATCCAGATATTAATATATGCAACCTCAGTAAAAACAAAAATACAACTTTTGTCAACTAATTTCTTCTAAATGAATCATCCAAAAATAGGGTGATTGAGCACCAAAATAAAAGAGTTAATAGGTCCACCATGTTCAAAAGGAGCATCTGACAAGTTTATTTAAACCCTATATCATGTAGGCAAAGGTAAAATAGCTAGCAACCCACAACATATCATGTGCATATATGCAGAGAGCAGGCCATTTAACCAACTTTCAGTCTGTAAAATTTTTCAATCTCTTATAGCCCAAACTGAGAACAAATTCCTTTGTCACATATATCAAAATCTGAACTTGCAAGCAATTGTAAGCTAAATAGTAATTTTTTTATAAAAAATCAGAGTGAAAAGGACCTCATCTTCATCTTTTTTGCCACCTGACGAGATAAACCAGCTAGGCCTAGGAGCACATAAAGAAAAAGATTATAAATGTGATGAGCTTGGCTTTCAGGCTTTTCTAAAAGTTAAAAGAAAAGATACATAATCCACGTACATCTCCTTATTTCTTGGATGATAACAACAACTGCCTAGCATAGTAATGAATAAAAAGAATTTATTCAGTCATTTATTCATAAAGAGGAATCGATTCAGATATTCAGTGATGTATTTATTGTGGCATGATTTGGCACTGCCTAGCATAGTAATGAATAAAAAGAAAAAAAACACATGTAACAGTAACACAGCCCCTTGAATCATTGTCATCGCTCTCCTCATACAAAGGCGCAGATTGGATTATAACCCAACCTCTTGAAGGAAGCCTACAGTTTTAAAACTGATTCTGCAGTGGATGGAGATATGAGAACAATGAGAGGCAACTAAACTTTCTTCGATCTTGATCACATCCCTGTCCTCGTGGAATGACTCTGCTCTCACAGAAGCTAGTTTACCCGGTGATGGATCACACATCCTTATAAAAAGAATTGTTACGTGGTGCACTGATGTCATCCACAAGTCACATTTCATTCTACACTGAATCAATGGATGCACATAGTACCATTAACTTATTCAACAAAACGAATCAACCTAAATTGGAAAAATAAAAACAAACAGAATCATAACTTAAAGACTATCGGCACGTCACTCATGGTCACCTAGATTGGGAACGCCTGATGCCTTCATCTCCAGTTGCACCTTTTCCTGTATCCATGCGAAAGGAATCCTTTTCAGTTCAATGTTTAATCAGTTTGAAAGAAAAGATGATATATGTTTAATCAGTCTGAGAAATAGAATAAGTATATCTTGACAATGAACCTTCCCTATATCAGAGTAGGAATGATAGCAGAGTTTGTCATAGACTAAATGCAGGTTACCAACATATTTTGAAACCAGCTTCTAATTGCAGTAGTGTTGTTCTTTCAAAAAAAACATGTAGTAACGCACTTGTTTTGCTATTAAGAAAAAAAAAACATATCTGTGTTGCAAAATAGTAACAGTCGACATCAAGTTCTTATATAGAGAAGAATAAATGTCGTAGCAATTCAACTCCATGCTTGGATTTATGCAATTTATGAAGCAAAAATTGAGACCCTAATCTTATTAGAAGGTTTTGCAACCAAAGGTATCATAAACGGTTTACTAACTCAGAATTTTGAAATCCATTCTCAGCGAGTATTTATTTACAACTTCAGATTTCTTTGCACATGCATATTACCTTAGATGCTTAATTTATGTTTTAAACCACATAGGAACCTCAGATTAATCAATATATGGCCCACACATCTAAATCAACCTTCTGTGTGAACATGGCAATGCAGTGGAGGAAATGCAGGAAAAAGGATAGATGGTCTCTAACTGAAGTAATGATCATGGACAGAAAAAAAACCTTCCAGTTTGAAACTTTGAATACAATAAACAAGATTTTAGATGAGTTGTTACCGGCGAGCGCATAGAGGAGGCTAGAGCAGCAGCCCCTAGACCTGCGAGGTCCACTGCCTCCTTTTCACCCTTCTGATCTGATTGGAAGCAGCAGTAGCAGCAACAGAGCCGAACACAGTCTGTTTTCAACAATCCTGAAAGAGTGAAAAATGAACTTTCAAAAACCTAGAAAACTGAACATCACTTCAGCTTGCTGGATTTTGTTGCTACTCTGCGATGCAGTTTAGAATCATGAGAAGAGCCTTACAACAAATAGAATTGCAAGTGAATCATGCATAGGCATACATGGGTTCCCCAAATTTTATATGGCTATAGCATCTTTGGTGACGTTCTCAAGTTTCTTCTCAAACTAGAATTTCTACAAGAACTGAGCGCCGTGTCGTCATGCCAACCTGTTGTTGAAAAATTGCCACATGAGTGAAAATTTATTCCAGTTTGGATGGTTCCTCCTCCGAAATTTAGACGCCTCATCCGAAACTGAAAACTTGCAGTAAATATATTTGATACTTCTATATACTAACCGATATATTTCTTTATTAGGATTTAAGCACAAGTATTTTTTGCTCAAGCGCCGCAACTGATCCTGCTGCTATGTTTGATGTTTCCCCTCCAAATCGACCCTCAAGCCACAGTTAACAACTTTGACCAAATGGAAAAAATAGATAGTAGATCAATACTGATGTTTCTGATTTTTTAACACGGTTTCTTGGATCTTTCATTGACTGTTAGGAGTCGACAACGTTCCTTGTGACCTCAGATCAAGCCACAAATCAAAACTAAAAGAAAAAATAATGGTTAACGTCAGATCTTAGTGCCTACTACTACACAATTGAGGATGAATTCACAATTGAGGCAGGAAAGGAGACAAATCACATTGTGGTACCACAGATCTTACTGCCTACTACTACACAAATGAGAAAGGGAATTCCGAATATAAACCTTCAGTATCAGCAGCATATAATGTCAAAGTTCAGGTCATTGATGTTCGTTTTTTCATCGTGCTTTGCTTTGGAGAACCCCTGAATGTGATGGCAAAGCTAAACTCACAAACAAAACTATATCTAAGTGGAGGACTAATGAACCAGAGTAGCAATTTCAGAAATAGGTGCTCAAAATGCGGAGGACTTACCGCTGTGCGACGGGCTAGGGCCAGTGCCGGGGTCAGCGTCGAGGCCGACGTCTTCACCATCCGCGGCGGGGGCGCGGTCGCAGCGGGGAGGAGGAGTCCCGGTGTCGGGGTTGTCAGCGTCGCGGCCAACGTCGTCGGCGTCGGGGGCCGCTTCGCAGCGGGGAGAAGGACTGGAGGAGGCTGGGTGCCGGGGTCAGCGGCGGCGGTGGCTGGGGCAGCGGGGAGGAGGAGGTCGTGTGCCGGGGTCAGCGTCACGGGGCGAGGTCGTGGAGCCAAGGTTCGTGCGTCGGTTGCGGGGAGGAAACGTGCAGCTTGGGGCGCGGAATTGACCGAGGCGGTGAAGGCCTCCAAGACCGACGGCTAGGGCAACGGCACGGGTGCGACGGCGAACGATGCCGGCCGGCGACGGTGACGACGGAGGAAGGCCAAATCCAAATCGCGAGGAGCGAGGGCGGGTGCGGAGGAATCCTTTGCGAGAGGAGCGAGGGCTTCACTGGTAGAGAACCGAGCTTTACTCCCGGTGGGGAACCCCCTCTAGTCCCGGTTCCCCACTCGGGAGCAAGCATCCGGGACTAAAGGGGGGGTCCTTTAGTCCCGGGTCAGGAACCGGGACTAAAGGAGGACCTTTAGTCCCGGTGGGTAACACCAACCGGGACTAAAGGTGCCTCCTGACATGCCACGATGGCCGGCACCTTTAGTCCCGGTTGGTAATACGAACCGGGACTAAAGGTTTTTTTCTTTTTTCTTTTCTTTTCATTTTTTTGTTTTCTTTTCAAAATAGGTTTTCGAAGTCGTATTGTACGCTGCTAATTATACATTTATACGCGCATATAGTATGTTTCGGTTCAAGCACAATGAACATATTAAATCACACAATTCAAGCATAGAAATATATATATATATATATATATATATATATATATATATATATATATATGCATGCATGCATCATATATATATTTACATGCATGCATGCATATGTGTATTTTACATTATATTATTTCATGTGCATATATTACAAAAGATTGCATTACAGTTGTTGTGACATAACAAGTTTCCTCTCATCCTCTAGCTTGGCTTCAATGGCAGTGTTGGGTCGAAGTAGAACTCGCCCTTGGAATCGATGACCTGCTCATTAAAAAATCCGGCTATAGACTCCTGAATTGCTTTGATTTGGTCTTGCCGTATGACCTTTTCCTCCAACCATCGAGTCTACAGGTTTGAATTAAAGGAAAATAAATTAATATATGTACATATATATATATAAAGACATAGTAACACAATCAATAATAATAATTAAATGAATATATAGTGTATTTTTAACGTACTTTGAGTCTCTCTGTAGGAGTTCTTTGGGAGAGCACCTTGATAAACTTGCAAACATAGTAACCACAGTAGTTGTTCCCCTGTTCCTGCCTCAGACACCACTTTACGAGAAAAAGATTTGTCATCCAATCTGGTGATCCGGTGAAAGCTATATGTTTAATTAATAAAGATGATGCGATTCAGGGGACTTACTTTCAAAGGGATTACATTCAGTGGCGCTTTGCATTTTTCCATGTGTTGCTTCTCAATAAAGGTTTTCCAAACACTGCCCAATAAAAAATTTGCCACGTCATCAGATATAGTTAATCATCATGTTTGTGTGTATATATAGTTGCTAGAGATCCCGAAATTACCTCTGGATAATATCTATCATATCTTGGTAGTCTTGTTGTGGTTTTCTCATCGAGTCATAGATTATCAAGTGACTTTTCACCAGATCGATGTCCATCAATATCCAGTGATTGCTGCATGTGTTTATAGGATATAACGCATAACACTCATTAATTAACTAGAATCAACATATGAGCCATTAAGGATATGATCGACATGATTAACACTCACTTGAAGTTATAGGGAAAGAGTATATCCTTCTTGTGGCGTTGGTTCACTAAGAAGTTCATGAGGTTACTCTCTGACTCAGACTTCCAATTAGTCTTTGGAGTAATTGGGTCTTTGAATACTATATGGGGATCAACAAAACCAATTTCATTGTAGCCTTCCTTTCTGAGCTCTGTCATTGTAAATCTGCATATATATAGTACTTGTTAGGATAATTTATATGCATATACACACATATGATGAGTTTAATAATAGATCGAAAGAATTATTACTTACAGGCAATAGCAGCTAATGATAACTTTGTCCAGAGAGGACAGGTGGCATAGTTGATGAAATTCTGCAAAGTCAACATACATAACATCATCGCCACGGAACCAATGTTCATCTCTAATTCTGACACCAACGCAGAAGTCTCCACTGGTAGACGCCTGCATGTACCACTTGTTTAGCAGGTACATTTGCGTCCCCAGATCAGATAAGGCTTGAGGGTTGTATAGACTCTGGTCTAGTACAAATTTTTTCTTCCAAATATCAACCTCCGCCACACTCTCAATGTTTCCATCACCAAACATCTGGTAAAGGTCGAGACCAGTCTCATCAAGAAATTCACCAAGGTGATCCAAATCGACATCCGGAGGTATGTTTGCCTGATGCATTAATCCTAAATTCGAACCATATTCATTACCAACAACTAGCGGGGGGATTGATTGGTGCGCTTGTTGTCCGAGTTGGGCAACTCCTTTCCCTGCCCGCTTCTTTTTCTGTGCCGCCTCAATTGACTTGGTGAGAGTGCGGTCATAGTCTGATAACGTTGATTTGGACGGCTTACGAGATTCCCGCTATTGTTGCTGGTAAGAAGTCACCTTTTTTCTTAGAATATCTAGAGCTACGAAGAAGTACGGTTTCTCCGGGTTTCTCCTTGCTTCTTGATTCATTTTAAGTTTGTCATAGAATCTAGACATGTCTTTTTTATATGTATCAGTTCCTTCTTCCTTCTCTTCAGATATTATTTTGGGAATAGCCCTTGGTTTCACGGTGGCTTTCTTTGCAGGCGGGGACTGGTTCTTCGTTTGAGGGGCTGGCCTCTTGCTAGGCTTCTTGGTAGGCGGGGGCGGGGGAGGCGTTGGAGACCTCCTTGGAGGTGTTGGCAGCGGCGTTGGAGACCTCCTTGGAGGTGGCGGCTGCGGTGTTGGAGACCTCCTTGGAGATGGTGTGGATGCAGCCTTGCCTTCCAACACAATGTCATCGTACAGAGCACTATGATGATCTGGCGATTGAACAATTGGATTTAGGTTGGGGGAGGATCTGCTACAAAAAAAGGAATGACATATTATTATGAGCAGATTATTAATTATTTAAGCCAATACAAATTAATGATGTAGTGTTTTCATCCGCACGTACCTATGGTGAGGTAGTTCAGGAGGAGGTGGAGCCGCCATCCCTGGAATGATGATGTAGCGCTTGCGCCATAGAATGAATGTCTTCTCCGCTTCTCCTAGAGTCTTCTCGCCATCACCTCTAGGAATGTCAAGAGACAAATCACTAAAACCTTTTTCAGCTTTATCTACCGAGATGGTAGCATATCCTTCTTGGATTATATTCCCATGAATCCTTGGTGTCTTGGTTCGGTCAATAGGATTAACAAGACCGATAGCCACCTTGATTGTGGAATTCTCCTTTAGAATGTGTAGCTCACACGTTGTACAAGGTTCAGTGACGTCATCCACAGGGAAGCGCAGTCCTGTGTCCCCTTGATTTGGTATCTCCATGGAAGCGCAGCTGCTTTTCAACTGAACAGATTGGCTAATGTTGATTCCTGGCTCTGATGCCTGCTTGCTTGCACTCACTGCTATTTGCACTTGCCTTCTGATTTCCTCCTGCATTCTTGCTTCAAGGTTTTTTCCCGCTCCTGTGCTTCACGCACCGCTTCCTCCAACCTCTGGAGCCGCTGTGCCTCTTCTTCCTTCTTTCTCTGGCGACTTCTGTAGGAAGGTCTGTCCTGAGGGAATCCATGCTCCCACGAGACACTTCCTTTGCCTCTAGTTCGGCCACCATGTTCAATAGTCCCAATAGCGTATGTCAGCTCATCCTTCTCTCTGCTGGGCCTGAACGCACCACTAGCAGTAGCTCTCTGAGCATAAAACAATCTTTCTGCTGCTTCTTGCAGTCTTGCGCCATAAACGCACTTCCCTGTCTCCTGGTTTAGTGTTCCCCCATGACCGAAAAACCAATTCTTTGCACGTTCTCCCCACTCGAGTGATTCTGGTCTGATACCCTTGGCAAGAAGGTCTGCTTCCATTTTGTTCCACTTCTTAATGGCAGTCGGGTAGCCACCTGATCCCAAGGTATGGTGGTATGTCTTCTGTTGGGCATTACGTTGGTTCTTTATCACCCGACTTACACCCTCTTCCGAAGTCTTGTACTGTACAACTCATCCCAATAGGACCTCTGCTTTGAGATCAGGCCTGGGACAGTAAAATCTGGTGCTATGTTCTTCTTGACATACGTCGTGTATAGGTGTTTCTTCCAAGTCTGAAACTGGGTGGCCATCTTCTTCATTGCCCAATCCCTAACTCGCTCCTTCAACTCATCACCATCTATTATATCATCATAACCATCTGTTTGGAGCGTGAAATGTACCAAGACATCTTTCCAAATTAACGCCTTGTCACGATCGGAGACAAAACTGATATGAGGAGCATTGGTCTTCTTCTTCCATTCACGGGTACTAATCGGGAGCCGGTCCCATACAAGGTAACCACAGTGGTGCACAAATTTCATTTTATTCGGCCCCCCCGGTTCTCCTGTATCCACATTGAACTCCGAGATGATGAAGCGGCCCTCCAATGGCTTTTTGGGCCTCGAATATTTTTACTCTTCATTGTAGTTGTTGATGTCGATCCAGAGGGCTACAAAACATAAACATTATTTTTAATGTCATGAGCACACATAAGACATATGATAATATATATAGCTAATAATAAAAAATATATACTTGGCCAGTATGTTGTTGCTCATTTTGTTCAAGAGCTAAGTACTGACTCCCGTCATCTGCATCCTCTTGCACGTTATTTTTAGCACCATCATCGCCGGCAACTTGAGTGCCAGTGTTGATCAAATTCATCATCAACTCCTCCTCATCCATGTTTCTCGGGTCAGCCATCTAGCTTCAAAAAACAAAACAAATATATAGTACGTCAAATCTTTGCTTACATGTGTAAAATCTACGAACAATATGCATTATTAAATCTTGCCCCTCGGTCACGGACGCAATTCGCCACACTAGGGCGAACTACGTCGGTACTAGGGCGAATTAGGGCTATACATAAACGGCCGAGGGCAAATTGCGTCGGTGACTAGGGCGAACCACGTCGGTGACATCAACAGCGCGGTTCGCCCTGGTGTGATTGTTTAGCATTAACGATAACGATAATATGAATGTTGATCAACTAGGCCACGAGAAAGGGCGGTGTGACAAGAGTGGCGGTGCTCCACTCCACCGTATATATGTCTGTATACACATGGGTGAACGAGGGCGGCGGTGCTCCGCGACGTATATATACATGCATATGAATACAAATGACGTATATATACGTGTCGGCGCGATGGCCGGTGTGCTGACGACGACGACGTGAGGCGGGCCGGCGTGCTGACGACGACGACGACGTGAGCTGGCGGGCCGGGGCGGTGTCGGTGCATGATGTTGTGATCCTATGTACCATGTGAACCATGTAGTCATTCATCATATGAGAAAATTCTATGTTGATAATGTAAGTATAAGTCATTATGAAATGTAAGTATATGTGTCTTATTGCTAATATAACCATTACTATTTCTGAAATGATAAGAATTTATTTTCTTCTTCTATAGGCGATCTCTGATGCTATGATATAAAGTTTGAAGATAGTCTTCCCGGAAAAAATATGTAATGCTCATATTACTTTAGCAACATTAATATATTATATCTGTATATTCAAAGTTCACAAATGAAGAAACATTGAAGTTTTCCTTCATTTGTCTGTAGCCATGCATGTAAGTCCAACCAAAACTGCTTACATCATCACATGTGATATTTTTTATAAACTAAAAAACGCTTAGTTTACAAACTGGGTATCCAAATTGAGTTCCTATTTGACCATTATATATCCTACAACAAATCCTTCAAAAAAAGACCCTACATGAATATATTTGAATAAAATTTCGTTAACAAATATTGATCTATGAAGATAGAAAAAATTCTTCTATTGAGCAAAGGCAGTGTTCTAGATTCATGAAACAATGTTCAGTTTCCGGCCACCGTCTGAGAATGTACAAAGAGATCAACGAACATATCACCTCGAGCTCGGCAGTGGAGGGCCTCGGGCGCGGTGGAGGGCCTCGGGCGCGGAGGAGGGCGCGGTGGAGGGCCACGGGCGCGCGCGGAGGAGGGGCACGGGCGCGCGCGGTGGAGGCCACACGAGGAAGAAAAGGGCGGCGGGGTCACGGAAGGCGAACGGACGCGGCGTGAGAAAGAAGAGGGCGGCGGTGTTCGACGAGGAAGAAGACGAGCGGATCGATCTGCGCCAGGCGCTGGAGGTTATATATCAGAGAGAATTACTCCCGGTGCCAGCCACCAACCGGGAGTAAAAACCCTTTACTCCCGGTGCGTATTACCAACCGGGAGTAAAGGTCTCTTTACTCCCGGTGCTTGTTACCAACCGGGAGTAAAGGTATACCTTTACTCCCGGTTGGTAACACGCACCGGGAGTAAAGGGTTTTTTTGGCGGGCCACGAAACTGCAGCCCACCTTTACTCTCGGGTGGGCTTCCCACCCGGGAGTAAAGGTGGGCTGCAGTTTCGTTTCCCGCCTGTTTTAAGCAATAGTCTTGTTAAATACAATAGAAATGCAATAGTTTTTGTTAAATACATAGTAAATTAAATAAAAGGCATAAAATTATTTTGTTAAAAATATGAATTTTCTTTTTGTTTATTGCACATAGGAAAAATCTATAACCTAACTTTTTTTATTTTTTGTTAGAATTATAAAACATAATGTAACTAATATTTATTATTTCATTAATGCAAAAATGTAGTGTTTAATTAAAATTGTTAAAACTATTGGTTTTGGACAGGAAATTTGTTTTCACATCATTTTAACGTTAATATTTTAATTTTTCATCACTCAGTATCCTAATTTACCTTTTTTAGAGAGAAATCCCACCAAATCAAATATTGATTTAATTTGAAACATGACATAATAAACATCTGAATTCACAATTATTACATAATATCTCAAACACACACTATATTAAATCACTATATCATCAAGTGGGCACAGCAGTGAACTTCTTCTTTACGTATGTCCCTTGGTTATGATCGCTTCGTAACCATGGAGTGTCCTCATCATTTACCAAGATGCTAGGGTCTTTGTTCACTTTGAAGGGCGGAATTCGGTCATCCTTTTCATATTCTTCTGACATGTCCGACTTGTCCTCAATTCCCACGATGACTCTTTTCCCTGAAAGAACTATGTGGCGCTTTGGCTCTTTGGTTGAGTCATTATCGTTTTTCCCTCTTTTTGGTTTGGTAGACATATCATTGACATAGAACACCTGATTCACATCCTTAGCAAGGACGAATGGTTCGTCTTTGTACCCAATATTACTAAGGTCTACTGTTGTCATTCCATACTTGTTGTCTATTGTTACTCCGCCTCCGGTCACCTTGACCCATTGGCACTTGAACAATGGGATCTTCAAAGTAGGTGCATATTCTAGTTCCCATATTTCATCTATGCGTCCATAATATGTCTGCTTATTCCCATTCGGGTCTGTGGCATCTATGCGGACACCACTGTTTTGGTTGGTACTCCTTTTATCTTGGGCTACTGTATAGAATATGTTCCCATTTATCTCGTACCCTTTGTATGTGACGATATGCCATGATGGTTGCATAGCCAATAAATACAGTTGCTCATGGATGCTCTCATCACCTTGACATTTTTTTCGCAACCAACCGCCGAAAGTTTCCATGTGCTTACGCATAATCCAAGCTTCAGTCTTCCCTGGAAACTCGGATCGTAAGAGATCCTTGTGTGTCTCAATATACGGATCTACCAAAGAGGAGTTCTGTAGAACTATGTAGTGCGCTTTATTGAAATAATCATCATCCGTACCAATATATGTTTTCCTCCCTAGTATCCCCTTTCCGCTTAGTCTCCCCTCATGTCTCGATTCAGGAACACCAATCGAGTCAAGGTCGGGAATAAAGTCAACATAGAACTCAATGACCTCTTCTATTCCATAGCCCTTGGCGATGCTTCCTTCTGGGCGAGCACGGTTGTGAACATATTTCTTCAGGACTCCCATGAATCTCTCTAAGGGGAACATGTTGTGTAGGAACACAGGACCGAGAGTGAAAATCTCCTTGACTAGATGAACTAGGAGGTGTGTCATAATATCAAAGAAGAAAGGAGGGAACACCAACTCAAAGCTGACGAGACATTGAACCACATCATTCTGTAGTTTAGCTAGATCAGTTGGATCAATTGCCTTCTGAGAAATTGCATTGAGGAATGCACATAGCTTCATGGTGGCTAGACGTACATTTGGAGGTAGAATTCCTCTTAATGCAACTGGAAGTAATTGCGTCATGAGAACGTGACAGTCATGGGACTTTAAGTTACAGAATTTCTTCTCTGGCACATTTATAATACCCTTTATATTCGAGGAGAATCCAAATGGTACCTTGATGTTGTTTAAGCATTCAAACATGATTTCCTTCTCCTCTTTGCTTAGAGTGTAGCTAGCAGGACGTAAGTAATGGCGTCCATCATCTGTCTTCTCTGGATGCAGGTTGTCTCTTTCTCTCAAACAACGCAGGTCCTGTCGTGCTTCAAATGTGTCCTTAGGCTTTCCATACACACCCATAAAGCCTAGCAGGTTCACACAAAGATTCTTCGTCAGGTGCATCACGTTGATCGAGCTACGGACCTCTAGGACTTGCCAATAGGGTAGGTCCCAAAATATGGACTTCTTCTTCCACATGGGTGCGTGCCCGTTAGCGTCTTTCAGAATAGGTTGGCTTCCATGTCCTTTTCCAAAGACGACTTTCACATCATTGACCATATCGAGTACATCCTCACCAGTTCGGTTGCGAGGCTTGGTCAGGTGGTCTGCCTTCCCTTTAAAATGCTTGCCTTTCTTTCTTACGGGGTGATTTGTAGGAAGAAATCGACGATGGCCAAGGTACACGACCTTTCGACATTTTTTCAAGAATACACCTCTAATATCACCGAAGCAGTGTGTGCATGCATTATATCCCTTGTTTGACTGTCCTGAAAGATTACTTAGAGCAGGCCAATCATTCATTGTTACGAACAACAATGCTCGCAGATCAAAGTGTTCCTGTTTGTACTCATCCCACACACGTACACCTTCTTTATTCCACAAAATGAGAAGTTCGTCAATAAGTGGTCTCAGGTACACATCGATGTCATTGCCAGGTTGCTTCGGGCCTTGGATGAGCACAGGCATCATAATGAACTTCCACTTCATGCATAACCAAGGAGGAATGTTGTAGATACTTAGAGTAACAGGCCAAGTGCTATGACTACTGTTCTGCTCTCCAAAAGGATTGATACCATCTGTACTTAAAGCAAACCTTAAGTTTCTTGCGTCATTTGCAAACTCCGGGAATTCTCTGTCGATTGCTCTCCACTGGGACCCATCAGCAGGGTGTCTCAACATATTGTCTACCTTACGGTCTTCTTTGTGCCATCGTAACAATTTTGCATGTTCTTTGTTTCTGAACAGACGTTTCAAGCGTGGTATTATAGGAGCATACCACATAACCTTGGCAGGGATTTTCTTACGCGGACGTTCGCCCTCAACATCACCAGGGTCATCTCGCCTGATCTTATACCGCGACGCATGGCATATCGAGCATGCATCCAATTTTCTCGTACTCTTTGCCATGGTATAGGATGCAGTCATTAGGACATGCATGTATCTTCTCTATTTCTAGCCCCATATGACAGACAACTTGTTTTGCTTCGTAGGTAGTGGCGGGCAATTCATTGTACTTCGGAAGCATCTTCTTTTGGATTTTTAGTAACTCTCCAAATCCCTTGTCAGATACACCATTCTTTGCCTTCCATTGCAGCAATTCTAGTGTGGTTCCCAACTTTTTCTGCCCTGCATCACAAGTTGGGTACAACAATTTCTTGTGATCTTCTAGCATCCGCTCGAACTTGATCTTCTCCTTTTCACTTTCACATTCTCTTTGTGCGTCACGAATGACCTGAGAAAGATCATCAGCCGGCTCATCTTCTGCGGCTACCTCTTCTTCAGCTTCTCCCATTGCAGTATCATTGAAGCACGCACCATCAGGAATAATATCATTGTCGTCCCATTGTTCTTCTTCACCTTCTTCCATTACAACACCGGTTTCTCCATGCTTTGTCCAATAAATATAGTTTGGCATGAAACCCGACTTGAACAAGTATGAATGAAGAGTCCTTGAGCAAGGATATTCCACCGTATTCTTACATATGGCACATGGGCAGCACATGAAACCGTCGCGTTTGTTTGCCTCAGCCGCACGTAACAAAGAATGCACGCCGTCAATGAACTCTTGGGAGCGGCGATCAGCATTATACATCCAATGACGGCTCATCTGCATTACATGACATAAATATCATATTAAAACCTAGATCATAATTAATTATTTATACAACATGCGTGCCACCACAAAAGATACAAATTTATGAAAGCATCGCTACAATGTAGACAATCCCAACTACCACTAAAAGAACTAAAGCTAAAATACATTTCAGGAGCACAAGGATTTCGCGACCAATCTCAACTAAAACAGACAGATCCCCCGATTGTGCAATATCTTTGGGCTTCTTCGACTGGATCACTGCCTCATTAGCCGCCGTATCTGCCTGTTGTGCAAGATATTTTTGCACGAGTTCAACATACTCTTCCTCCCAGTAGAAGCCTGAACATCGTCCACTGCCATCCCACTGAAATTAAAACAAAAAATTAGAACTTTAATCACAACCATCATGAAAATAGGTATAAACTAACCATAATCATTAAATACGATAAAATAACTCATATTGCGATCCGGACACTTGTAGAAGATACGATCCTTGTTGGGACCTTCCTTCTTCACTCGGTACTCCATCACAATCTTCGTCTCATCACGACACTTGCCGCATGGAATGAGAGGAAGGCCCGGCCTAAGTCGCTTTGGAAACCCATGAGAGGCCGAGGACCCGGAAGCAGTTGCCATCTACTCTCTATACTCATTTTTTAATACACTATAAATTTCTCCTTTTATAAACAAATAAAATTAAG
Source organism: Miscanthus floridulus (assembly GCF_019320115.1). Taxonomy (NCBI): domain Eukaryota; kingdom Viridiplantae; phylum Streptophyta; class Magnoliopsida; order Poales; family Poaceae; genus Miscanthus; species Miscanthus floridulus. Next base: position 116,842,414 of record NC_089584.1, read on the forward strand.
AAACTATAAAATTATCTAGATCTCTAAACAATGATATTTTTAATGGTCATTGTGTTCTCGTCTTTTACTGCGGCAGGTAAGTAATTCACATGATATTTCCGCAAATTAATAGAAGAATTGGAGTGTACACACATAACAGACTACTGCGACGATATCGGGACGTGTGAATAAATAACCATCCGTACTAGTTGACCTTGCTTACGTGATCATCTCGGCGAGCATTTCTCCACTGGACGGCACCGTACTTGGCCACGGAATAGCTCCAATTCTACGAGGAAGGGAACACGGTCTCCCACGACCGTTGTCGCTCTCCCTCGTAGAATCAAAGCTCCTCCTTGACGTTCGTTACCGTTCGGCAGAGAATATGCTCGCCGACATGAACACGGTCCGCTAGTTCAACTAGTACGGATTTTCTATAATTTTCTAACTATTTTCTAAGTTTTTCATTTCATAAAAAGTTAAAATAAAAAGTACGGTGATTGACAGACTACTGCGACGATATCGGGACATGTAAATAAATAACCATCCGTACTAGTTGAACTTGCTTACGTGATCATCTCGGCGAGCATTTCTCCACCGGACGGCACCGTACTTGTCAAGGAAGAGCTCCGATTCTACGAGGAAGGGAACACGGTCTCCCACGACCGTTGTCGCTCTCCCTCGTAGAATCAAAGCTCCTCCTTGATGTCCATTACCGCTCGACAGAGAACATGCTTGCCGAGCTGAACACGGTCCGCAAGTTCAACTAGTACGGATTTTCTATAATTTTCTAACTATTTTCTAAGTTTTTATTTATATATACTACGTTTAGGTACGGTGATTGACAGACTACTGCGACGATATCGGAACATGTGAATAAATAACCATCCGTACTAGTTGACCTTGCTTACGTGATCATCTCGGCGAGCATTTCTCCACCGGACGGCACCGTACTTGGTCAAGGAAGAGCTCCGATTCTACGAGGAAGGGAACACGGTCTTCCACGACCGTTGCCGCTCTCCCTCGTAGAATCAAAGCTCCTCCTTGACGCCCGTTACTGCTCGGCAGAGAACATGGTCGCCGAGATGAACACGGTCCGCAAGTTCAACTAGCTACTTTAACCTTCTTTCATGTAAATATGCAAGCTTGAAGTGATTTTGAGCTCAAATTGCTTACAAATGAAAAAAACCACAATAAAGAACCATATATTTATAGTGAACAAAATAAGATAAGACAATGGTGAAAAATGAGAGTATGAGATTGGTAACCTTTACAACTGAAGAATCGACGGAGAAATCGAAGAAATCGACGGAGGAATCGAAGAATGGATGGAGGAACAATGGAGGGAGGGAGGAAGCAAGAACACTACTGCAGTGAGCTTCAAAATGTGCTGAGCTCGGGCTCGGGGAGGAAGGAGACGACCGGGATATAAAGGGGGGACCTTTAGTCCCGGTTGGTGGCTTCAACTGGGACTAAAGGTAACTTTCCAACCCCGGGCGTAGCCACGGCCCGGGAGTAGACCTTTACTCCCGGTTGGAGCCACCAACCGAGAGTAAAAGTATACCTTTAGTCCCGGTTGGTGGCTCCAACCGAGACTAAAGGTTCCTGCCACCTCTGTCTGGCGCAGTAGCCGTTGGGCAGGGACCTTTAGTCCCGGTTGGAGCCTCCAACCGGGACTAAAGGTATTTCTAGTCCCGTGGGCAAAAAATTCTGGGACTAAAGCCCATTTTAGCCGAGGATCAAAGGTCTGTTCTCTACTAGTGCTTGCGGGGGGCGATAGCTTTGATTGGAGAGGAGATTAGGTTTCCTTCAACGTCGCTGCGGGCCGCGACGCCTTCCTTCGACGTCGCTGCGGGCCGCGATTCCTTCGGCGTCGCTCCTTGTCATATCGCAAGGGAGGGGAGGGGAGGGCGACCCCGCAGCCGCGACGTACGCTCCTTCCTTCGGCGTCGCTGCGGGTCGGTATCGCAAGCGAGGGGAGGGAAGGGCAACCCGAAAAAAAATCGCAAAAAAAAGTGTCTTACTTTTGTTTTTTTGTTCTTTTTAGTTGTAGAAAAATGTCTTACTTTTGTTCTTTTGTTCTTTTCAGGGATAGCACTGGTGAGCTCATTGTAATTAACCTCAACAATGGTCAAGCCTGAGTACTTTCCAAGGTCCGGCGGGAGCGTGCCAGTAAACCTGTTATTGGCAAGCTTGAATATTGACAGTGACGGCAACTGGCCGATGCTTGCTGGTATCTCGCCAGAGAAGTTGTTGCTGAAGAGGTACAGCTGGTTAAGGTTCTTCAAGGTCCCAAAGACTTCAGGGATGGCTCCAGTAAGCTTATAATTCTCCGAAAGGTCGATGGAACTTAAGTTCGTCGCGGCCAAGTCATTAACAACCACGTCGCCGGTGAGGTTGTTGCGGTACAAAAACAATTGCTGCAAGTTCTTCAGGCTCCAAACACCCGCAGGTATGCTTCCGGTCAACATGTTATTGGACAGGCTCAGCAACTTCAACTCCTTCATCTCAAGCACAGAGCTCGGGAATTCGGCGGCGGGAACGGAGTCCACCAGTTTTTTGTATCCCGAGCTACCATTGACTGGTAGGCGCCCGTTATGCTTTGCTGGCAGGTGATTGCTGCGAAGCTTCTAATTTTCTGGATTAGTGCGTGGTTTTTTTCCGTCGGCAAAGCAGTGATCTGGACGGAACGTCCTTGCTCAGTGTCGATCGGGGAGAATTCCATTTCCATGCCTGCTCAGTGGAAGTCAGGGCTCCAGCTGGGGTCTTCGCTCTAGAAGTCTAGAGTGCTCTATAAAGTTTGAGCAATAAGCACATACTAGAGGTTAACGCCACTTAGAATAATGATTTCGTTATTGACTGCACGCGTTGAACTCGAATAGCGATGTTTAGGTCGGACCGTCACCGTCGCGGATCACTTTCCGCTCCTGGTAAACTGGTAACTGGTAACCTTTCTTCCCGAGTCTGTCTACGAAACAGCCACATGTTTTATGCAACACATAAATTTTTTTTATCATAGAATTAAGATCCAACAGTCTCCAACAGTCTCCATCCTTCTTCTAACTCTAGCCTTCGGTCTTCTTCTACCTCCAGACAATCACAATATCACAGATCCATAGATCACAAGAAACAATTTTTTTTTATAGAAGGACAAATCATAGATCGAAGAGAAGGAGGAGAGACCTACTGGAGCCGGATTCGCTTCGATCGCTTCGCTTCGACTGGCCACTCGATCGCAGTTGGCAATCAGATCGCAGTTGGTAGTTGGCAGTCTGGACATAGCGACGGAGCGGGCGGGATTGGACGCGTGCGTGCATTGCGCGGCGTCAGCAGAACAGAGTGAAAGAGAGAGAGAAAATCCATGTGTATTTTTTTTACTAAAACATATATGCGTTGTATAGCATTCATATTCTTCCGACGGTGAAGAAAAACTGTACACACCAGGACAGGGCTCCGGTCAAGCACGGCGACTAGTTTTTGGCTGGCCTGGGCTTGAGCGGCTGAAGGATGAAGCCCGATCCTGGACTTCAACGGTTCCACCACTACTTTCATTTTCTTTTATTTATTATGTATGGTGGTAGTATATAAACCAACAAAGACCCACGCCCCGAAGATACTATATCCGTTCCAAAATAAATACCATTATCACATTCTGATAAATCAGCTTTTAATTTTGACCAAATACATATAAAAAATTATTAATATTTATGATGTATAATAAGTATCATTAGATAAGTTGTTAAATATATTTTTTATAATAAATTTATTTAGAGATCCAAATGTTACATATTTTTTTATAAATGTAGTCAAACTTAAAAGAGCTTGACCTCCACGGAACCTTAAATAACACTTATTCTGAAATAGAGGAAGTAGATAAATTCATTGGTTGCATGTCATCGTATATCATCATTTTTTAAATCACCAAAGAAACAAAAAAAGTATATCTCCGGGTTTGAAATATACTATTACATCGTGCTTTTCAAAACGTTTTATTGCGATAACATATAGGTCTTTGGAATATGTCGTACCTCTTACATGTTTTTTCCCTCAAAACCAAGGACGTGCATGGTTTGGTGGCAGCAGAAAAGCTCGCTTCGCTTGGCAAACTCGCTCTTAACAAGGATTTCCTTGCTCCGTGAGGCGAGCCAAATTGGCTCTCCCATCTAGGCAAAGCTCACTAGCTGCCTCCAACTCGCTATCAGCTCAAATTGAACCCACTGTTAGCACTATACAAGCAAGCAAACCAAACAATGGACCAAACACTGACCTTGCTTTGCCGAGCTAGTTTAGCCTATGTCTGCCAGGCAAGGTGAGCCAGCAAAGTTCCAAGCAGGCCCCATATTGCCCCTATCTTCTTTTTCCATACTCCACTCTCTCTTGTTGATCTGAGCCACGAAGCTCCAGGCTTCACACAATAGGTGTGCTTGCTTTGTTCTTAGATAGCTTTGTTTCGCATTGTGAACGTCCTTATCTTTAAGCCCCCACACTCGCACAGCCCCTGTCCACACTCGCACCGCCCCTCCGCCTCCGCCGCCAGCGCCCCTTCCGCCGCCGCTGCCGCCACCATATCCTCCCCCACCACCCCCTCCTCCACCTCCGGCAGCCCAGCCAGCCCCCCAAGCCCCCACACTCTCCCAGCCGCTAGTTCTTCCTGTGCCGCCGTCCCGACCGCATCTGAAGGCTGCTCGACGGTCCGTTCCGCCGCATCGTCAGGCTTCGTCGACACCCTCGCTGGGAGGACTCCTTCAGCACAAAATTCTTCTGGCCGCCGCGACCCTACTCCAGGTGTCGTGCCTAGGTATTCACCGGCGACGAGCACTAACCAGTCAGGAGTAGATTATAAGGCCGATGTGATGGCTCTCACTCCACCTCCCACCCCACCCCTCCATCCGACGGCGACGATCCTCCCCCCGACGATGACGAACCTCCCTAGATCCTGCCATCCCGACGCTAGATCCACCTCCCATTGGCCAGATCCAAGCCCATCCCCCCCAGTTTGAGGAACCCGATCTGCCCAACCGGAATGCCACTACAACCCCTACCGCATCAGGCGACGGGCATTACGCTCCCGAGCCCCCTGACACCCCAAAATCCACCGCTAATCCACCAAATCAGAACATGCCCCCACTGATCCAGCTTCTCCCCTCTCTAAGCTACCCATTCAGGGGTCGCTCGCCTCTGGTTCGTCATCTGCGGCTCACCCTGGAAGCGTTTTGGTGTCGCTGGATGAAGTTTCCCTAGTTTCAACGAAGGATTTGTTTGGAGCGCACTCTCCAATTGGGCGCCCCATTCTTCCAAGCATCGTGCATGATCTGCAGCAGTTCTTCACGCCGAACTCCCATAATCAACTGCATCCTTGTAAGCAATCAGCCCTGTCGTCCTCAGACCCACAGCTGGAAGACCTCCTCCAAAGGATAGCGAATGGCTCAGATGAAGACTTAGGCAAGAGTCAAGTCCATGACGAGACCCTGCAGAGACGCCACACCAGAGAAGAGAAGGGGATTGGTAAGATCGAAGCAGAGCAAGGCAGTGATATCGGCCCTCGAAAATCTGGGCATGCTTCCACTTTCGTTGGACAGCGGTGGCACCCAGCTCATCCTGATGGCAAAATTCAAACCTGTAAACAGCGGTGACACACTTCTGGTGCACAGATATCTCATGAGCCCCCAAGATCCTCCCCATTAGCAAAGCACTCAAGAGCAGCACCTACCCGAGCACCACCAGCTGTCAACCACGTCCCCAAAGGGCTCTGTCGTTCGTCACACCTTATGGAGGGAGGCCATGGTTGCGGGGACTGGGAGGATGCAAAGAGCCACTACTGGTGGAGACACTATGCAGGCCATTCTGGTATGCTAGCTACTAAGACAGATAGGGCTGAGGGAAGAAGTTTTTTCTAGCACACAAAGGAAAGATGCTGGCGCTGTTTGGAAGGCAAGTGTGAATGGCACAAACCAAATGAGCATCCAAGATTCCCCATAGCCGACGAACAGCCACACCGAGTTGAACAGCATGTGGTGAGGAGACACAAATTCTTGCATCATATGAGGGGGCGTTGCTTCAATTGTCTCTCTACCGAGCACATGGTGGTGTCTTGCAGAAGGAACACTCGTTCCTGGTGTTGTTTGGAAGAGGGACATAGGTCAAGTTTTTGCCCAAGTCTTAGACTTCCCTCTCGTCGGTCTCTAGAGTATATTGCACCTCACCAACCCAGAATGCATTCATCCCATCAGAGTGGCTTCCACTCTCAACGCCTACCACAATGTTGGGGGAGAGAAGAGAGTCCAGACTTCTCATGGTCGTTGAAGGGAATGCGAAGGAGTTTCAATTGCAAAGGTAGTGAAGATATGGATAAGATTCACTTTGACATTGGATCGAAGGAGGTGGTGGATCATGCTAGTAGTAGGAGCAATAGAGATCATAAGAAGCAAGCACCTAGCCTCAAGAGGGTATCCTTTGCGATGCCTATTTCCCAGGTCATGGGGGAACATGCACCTGCTATTGTTGATGATGGGTGTCTCATCCTGCCGGGTACTGCCCCTCTTTTTAATGAAAGTATCTTTAGTTGTGATCCCATGTTGTTCGAATCCAGCCTCTACACATCTGTGGAAACTTCCCAACATCCTACTCCGTTGCCTTCGTACCTTGATGCAAGCTCACGGTTATTAGAGATATCAATACCATTTCATAAAGATTAAGACCCACCAGCAGAGGCGTCGACAAAAAACCTACAAGGTGGTACGACGACACTAGTGGATGAAGATGAGGAAGCGATGCACCCAACATGTTCTACAGTGGAACCAGTGCACAATTTAAGGGAGGCTGTGGACGTTGCTGATGGCAAGGCATCAACGCTTGGGGCTAGTTCAGGAGGCGTACCTATAGAGATTGGAATACCAAAGCTTGTTGTTGACCTGGCACACACTGATCTACATGGTAATGGTTGGGAAACTATCAATGATCAGAATACCACCTCTTCTAGACTACAGGAGCCGGTTATCGCTCAGGTTCCTTCCAAGACTGTTGAGATTGAATTGGGTTCCACTTCACCACAAGATCCAGCTGCGATAGCTAAGGAAATTACGATTGATGGGTTTTTTACTTCAATTTCTAAATTTGTACCAACCCCTCTAGTCCCACAACTACCAGTACCAGTTCCTGAGGAAGAACCCAATGATCATGAAATGGAAAACACATCTGTAACTTCTCAAACCCCACCAGCACCAAGACCCTCATTCTTTACCCCACAACGCAAAAGCATTAGGTTAGCAAAGAAATCCAAAACCACACAAGGAAAAGGAGCAATCCAAGTTGCAGAGGAGTTGCTTGTCAAAAAGCTAGGAGACTTATCGCCACTAGCAACAAAAGAGGAAGCTGACCAATTTGATTTTTTTGCACAACATTTCGAGCGTCCGCTCACCAAGGCAAAGATGGATGCCCTCACGGTGCTAATTGAAGTGGGGCAACAAAAAAACAAGAAGAGGGGCAAGCTAACCAAAGGGTGATATGGAAATATTCAAGAGCAGTTAGTGGTTTGATGGAAGTATTCATCGGAACTCGGTGTTGTTTAGTAGTGATAGTTGTTTTTGCTAGTTGGTTCTAGGGCTGAGTTGTTGTTAGTTGCTTTAGTTGTTAGATAGTTGCCAGTGCAGTTGTGTTGCTAGTTGGGCCGTTTTCGACCAAGTTGGTTGAGGTTTGAGCAAGTAGTGGGGCAAAGTCGTTAGGTGTTCGGGCGGTGTTTCTAAAGTTGGTCAGGATGAGTGGTGCACTCTACCAGTTGGTGGTTTTTGAGCCCGGTTTCCACTCAAAAAACTGGGCCGAACACTTTGTATTTTTTATTTCTCCGTCTAATAAAATTCACGGCAAAGCTTTTGCCGTCCCTTAAAAAAACGTCCTTATCTTTGCTTGACGCACCCTATGAGCGTACATTCTATGGCACTCCTGGGCTGTTCTCCCAACCACATGCTTGGCCTTGGTGTTAGGTTTCCACACCCTCATCATCTATTTCTTTCACCTCTAGACATGACTCGTCCACCATGAGGGTCTAGTACACCATCACTGCACATCGATATGGTGGGCCCACTCGGCGGGAAGATACCGGCTACCTCACATCTTCACCAAGGTATGCAAATAGTGATGGCATATCTTAAAACTAGAAAAAACTGTAATAGCATCTTATTATTACTAATCGGAGAACTCATGTTGATCCTCACTGAACGCGTTAAAGAAAAAGATCTTTAAAAACTGCTAAAAACTGGAAATGACAGCCATGAAATCAGTACTCTAGTATAAATACCCATTAGATCTATTAAGTTTCTTATTTATTATATATTGTGGAAATAGCTTAAGTTAAGCTTCATTATCTTTCGTGACCGTGCCACGACACATATTTCATTACTAGAATTGAAATTTTGAAATAAAGAAGATTAGTAAGCACATGTTCACTAAAACACATTGTGGCAATAAATTAGATGTATATGTTTCTCAAAAAAAAGATGTATATTACTTGATTATCTCGTGGCCTAATATCTATTAATCCTATGTGCACGGACGAATCAAGTGGACTTATCACTTATATTATTTATAAAAATCCGGCTAATTATAATGATCCTTTGGCCCCGTTCGCTTCGCTGAAAAAATAAGTCAAAACACTGTTCCGGCTGATTTGTTGTGAGAGAAAAATATTATTCCGGCTAAAAAAAAAGCTGAAAAGTACGAATTATAAGAGAAGCGAACAGGACCAAAGAGAGAGACCGAAGTGGACAATCCACGTGTGACCAATCAGGGTGAAGTCTTCAGAGTTTGCATAGACTTGGTCGTCCAACACGGCAACACGGCGTGGTTCAACACAAACGTTCGAGATGGCGGTGGCGGCTAGCTACGCAAACAAACCCAAGGGCGACGACTGCTGATGGATTACCGCTAACGCCCCTATTTAGCCTGTTGATGAAGTCAGGCTTTGCGTCACGCTGAGTTTGCTACGGAGTGCCGCCGGGTGCACGTCGTGCCTGGAAGCCTGCGGGAAACCCCATGTCTCCATCCCTGCCGTCTGAACTCCCGGGACGGTAGAATAGTATACGTACGTGCTTGGACCGGCCCGCATCGGCTGACCGAGACCGACGACTCGCTCGGCGTGGCGTGCGGGACGGACTCACCGAGTCACCGTCACCGATTCCCCTTCCTGCCTACGGCCTACCCACGGGGTTTCGGGTGCTGCAGGCCAGTGCTCCTGCTCCGTCGCTTGTTCTGATTACAGATCTTTAAGCCAGCTGCAATGGAGAACATGTCCAGTACTTCCTTGAGCTTAGAGACTCCACTGGTCATCTCTTAGGACAATTAAGGTATCATCCGCGTACTACAGGGTCACAGCACCTGACGCCTGGTCAATTGGATAGCTGATGGTGCTTGAAAGTCTTTTAATGAGTGCTTGTAGGGTGTCAGGCCCTATTCGTTTATTTGACTTATGCTGATTTGTTGTACGAGGAAAGCACCGTTCGTTCGTTGAAAAATACTGCTGAAGCAGTGCTGCAAAACAGGGTCCAGTAGAAGAAAAAGGTATGGCGAGATGGAGTCACACTGCCTTAATCGGTTAATCCACGTTTGCACGAAATCCATGGCCCTAGGACTCCATTAACAAGAACAGCAGATCTCGAGGAGTTGAGAATACACCCGCATATCCATCTTCTCCACTTCGAGTTGAAGCCTCGAGCAGCTAGAATACGGTCCAATCCGAGCCAGTTGACAGTGTCGAATGCTTTTGCAAAATCCAGATTAAGCACAATAGTTGGAATCTTCCTCTTGTATCATGTTTGAACAATCTCAGCTGCATATATAAAAGATTCAGAGATGGACCGGCCCTGCAGAAATTCTGTATGCTTCAGGTCAATTCAATTCCCAATCTCTTTCTGTCATCTGCAGGTTGAAGTTTTGGATAGAATCTTGACACTGCAGTTCTGAAGGCAAATCGGCCGGAAGGAATCAACTGAGACAGCTCCTGGCCTCTTGGGCAGTACAACCATGAATGACCTGTTAATCCTTTCAATTTGCAGACTCATGCGAATTTATGGATTGGGGGAAAGTATAAATATATTTATATTATACTAGTAGCCATGCACGTGCTTATGATTGTGATAGATTGTGATTGATAAATCATACAAAAATAGCAATAATGATATACTTTATAATACGTCAATTAAAAATATAACTATTCATCAGTGATTATGTACCACCCGTAATTCAATTATAATAAAATTCATATTTATTTTTCATGACTAGATATCTAGATATTATATAATACACAATATTAGAACAAAGAAGAACCTACATGCACTGCAAATAAGGATTTAGTCCTGGATATTCTGGGGAACCGACAATCCTGGTGCTGGCTGAAGCAAAGAAGGTCGCTAGAAATAAGAGAAAGCCTACCTGAACACACATAGTATCCTTGCCAGTACATTAAGGGAATTTAAAGTGTTGAAAGATTTCTTGATGGAGGCGCCACTAAATAGCCCCACTTGCTGGAAAGTTGATCTGAAAAGCCTTGCCCTCTGAGGTCCAAATTTATCTGCCTAGGATCTAAGGTCCGGAAACACTCCAATCCCCAGCTAAAGGCAAACTTGACGATGTTAATGCTGGTTGAGAATAACGTGACTATATGAAACAACATTGTGTGAGATAAGAGCCATAAAGGAGTAAAGATCAGGTTATCCATTTGATACCGGTACAATGGTATACCTGAACATGCAAATCACTGTGCAGAGAAGCTGCTTGTGACGATAATGCATAACAGTTAACATGCAAATCCTGCAAAATTGTATACCTGAACATCTGTTATTACAAACAAGAAACTTTTGACTAATATGACCAAATAGAAAACTGTTGTGCCTCCTGTTCTACTGATTATGGTTAAGGAGCCAACACTCTCACGGTGCAACTGGTCCGCACAACACGCCAAAGAAGCGGTTGGCTGAGCCAGCCCGGGTTCGAGTCACGGCACCAGCTTCTTAAGATGAAAATCAGGGAACATCTCTCCCCCTGTTCAAATCTATTATGATTAAGGAATAACACAAGATGACCATCTTTGAAATCAGGAAGTTTCAAAGTTATCTATATTTGCATTGTTGATTAGGAAGTTTCACATGTGAGATAAAATTACAAAGAGCCTTTGTAGGAGAAGCTAAAAAAATATTTCATTTAAATGAAAATCCAGGAGCTTTGCCATTTCAGTTAAAAAGAGAACACATAAGACAACCTCTTAGCATTCACTCAATTTTAAACCAACCATCCAAATCAATCACATATTACAGAAATCAAGTTGTCAATCAAAATGACAGCAAATTAGCAGGTTGCACCTGCGGATCAACAATCGCTCGCTAATCACTCAACCACACCACAACAAAAGTAATGCAACCCTTACGAGAGACAAACCTCAGCTGGCATGGAAAAATGGAGCAATGTAGCAGGGACCAACAAACCAGAAAGGAACCAAATTTTGATGTCACGATTCATCTCCATCTAAAATCCCTGCACAAGAGCATAAAACAATCTGAGAGAAATGTCCTATTTATTGTAACTCTCTTACAGGACTGAACTCAATGACCTATTTATTACGAACTCTCTCTTACTGTACAATGTTAGTTTAGCAATAATTTTCCGCCCTGTTCGTTTAGGCTTGTTTGGCCTTATAAGCCAGTACTTTTTCAGCCAACGAACAAGTATTTTTCTCTCACACTAAATCAGCCAACAGTACTTTCAGCCGTGGCTTATCAGCCAAACAAGCCCAAACGAACAGGGCGTTCATTGCTGAGCTTGACCCCATCCGAAAAATGGAAAGGTTCATGAAGCCAATCAAGATTGCTTCTAGTTACCTCTACTTCTCTCGAACCTAAAACACTCCCCCAGGAACACTAATATGTGTTCGCCTTTTGGAGATCCAAAACCATCTGTTATAATATGCCATTTATCTAATGAAGCTGCACCAAAATGACAAGTAAACTAATAAATAAATATTATTACCGGTCTGTGTTACCTTGATAAAACTCGACTTGAAGCGGTTAAGATTGCCCCCATAGCATTCCAAATAAGAAGAAGACCTTCTCACCAGGCCGAGAAAACCCCCGAACCCCCGCCCTACCCTTACACGGTGGCATTTTTTTAACCTCAGCCTAAAATTCGCTCCCACATGGAGTCGAACCCCGTCGGGGAACTCTAACCAATTGGACTAAGATTTGGCTTGTCTTTAAATCCTTTTGCTTCCTTTATTGAAGCACGAATGCCATCATATCCAGTGCTGTCATTCTTCACCTAGATAATATGACATGAATGAAATGTCCATTATCATAGAAAGCAATCAATTGCGTTCCTGCTCCTTGTTTCTCAAGCAACTCGAGCTGGTACTGCCTCACGTTCTCCTTAGTGACAAGCTTGTCCTTCACTGTCCGATCCACCTCAGCCTTTTCTCCGCAGCAGGGCATCCATCCTGCATATGTTTAGCCATGCATATTTATTTATTCATGCAAATTTACAGTTCGAAATTTCTGAGTCTGCATCATTTTGCTGCAGATATGCGTATGTAGACCACTAACCTTCTCTTGTAGAGTTCCAGGATCCTCGCATTCAACCCAACAACATATGTAAACTAAAATGTCATATCAACATTGCATGTAATTGTAGCCCAACAGCAAGGGTTGAATTTTGAACACAACGCTAAGAGTCGTTAACACATGAAAGAAAAGGATTAAAATGGAAAGCCAGGAGCTCTGTCATTCAGTTACAAAGCAAGAGTCCATTCATATGTTACAACTCAATTTAGCACATGATACAGTTGAAACAGTCCTAATTTTACATTTAGGCTTCAAAAGTATTTGCCCTATTTCTAAGCTCACATCCATTTTCCAGGTGTTACCAAATTATGATCTTCCGAATACAAATTGGGGCAATGCAGGATATAAGCTTGAATATCTGTTCAATTGTGAGATGGGGTATTTGTTTCCCTTACCTGCCAGGTGCCCATGTTGATCCATCAGTTAGAGGACTCCTGCAGAGTGCAAAGATGCAAACTGTTGAAACTTCTATGCAGTAGAAGAATGACATAATGGAGGGAAATAATGAACACATATTGTATTCTAGGATAATATACCATAATAACAAAATATAAATAACTCATCTGAAATTGGTACTGACCTAATAGAGTTTTCTGACATTCAATTCAGCAATTCTCTGCTTGTGAAGCTCTTCGAAACATATGAACTCTGATTATCGTCAGGAAGTTGTGGTGTTATGCGGTGATTTTATTTTTCTCATTATGGTACCTAAATAAATATACAATGAAAGCAGAAAAAGGCATATATATGTAACAGATATTTCCCAATGAATTTCAGACGCATTTCTGGATAATATAGCTTTCCACAAGGCCATATTTACTTCAAATCACTTACAGACACAGTTTAGCCATTAAAATTTGGAATTCCTGCAAGACACCGTTTGATCATTTACATTTGCTACAAGAGTTCAGAACCAGCCATTCGTCTAAATCATGCGCTCAACTGTACAAAAGCAGAAAGAAATGGAATATTGCAATGGATTCATTTCTTCCTCTAGCAGCCATCATCTATCTTTTCTCGTCTTTTCACTGGCTGATCTCGCCGTCCTTGTCAATGGATTGGCCAGCGGAGGATGGGGAGTAGTTAGCCGCAGTGGGGGAGTCACTTCTGCTAGGGCTGTGCACAATGTTAAATGAAAAATATGTGATTAATGATGCCTGACAGGCAGGTAATGTATCCCTGATGTCGTGTCAGTTTACCTGAAATTTGGAGATGTTGGACTATAATCTGGGCTAGGTCTTCCAGAGTCATCAATTGGCCTACACAAGTTAGTCAATCCATTAAAAAATCCACAAAACTCAAGGAGGGGGACATTACGGGTGAAATGGAACACTGTTCTGGCTCTGGGACACAAATGTGAAGATGCTTGATACAGATGATGAAGCCTGAATAGGGCTCACCTGGTTGGGCTGTATGACAGACTTGGTAATGAATATGATGGTGAAGTCGGTGAGTAAGTCGGCGAAGTTGGACTGAAATTTAAACCAGTAATACAAGCAATCAATACATAAATATTAGAACACAGATTGCCACTGTCAGTTGTCAAGGATAAATTTGCAACTCTGTAGAATTGTTAGTACTTGTAGTCTGGAGGAGTCTGGCCGTCTAGAGTCATCCTTGGTCCGGTTGGAGAGTAAGTGTTGGAAGAATTGTACTCAGCAGACGAAAGATTGAAGCTTGGTGAAGTCGGGCTGTAGTTTGGCGATGTTTGGCTGTAAATTGGTGAGGTCGGGCTATAACCAGGTGATGTAGGGCTGTAACCTGGTGATGTAGGACTGTATGTAGGTGATGTTGGGCTGTATGAGGGTGACGAAGGACTGTATGATGGAGAAGTAGGGCTATAGAATGGTGAGGTTGGGCTATACGATGGTGATGTGGGGCTGTATGCAAGCGAAGTGGGACTATAACTTGGAGAAGAAGGATTATATCTTGACGTAGGGGAGTAAACTGGACTTATGGGCGTGTAAACTAGAGTTGTGGCTGAGTAAACCGGACTTACTGGACTATATGGTGTTGAAGTAGAAGCATTAATTGGTGATGCAGCATTGTATGGAGTATATATCGGTGATACATCCATGTACCTTTCCGACCTGGGATTGTATCCCCCTGACAACAACGATTGCGAGTAACCACCTTGTGAAGGACCAGGTGACAATGACATATCTTTGACATATGGCGAAAATGAAGCATATGTATCAATGGGGGAATGCCTGAAATCTGGACTCAGGAGATGACTCGGGGACATCAATCCTTCATGATATGGTGACCCAGAGAGAGGTGAAGGTGCTGGTGTGATGCCAAAGTCCAGACCATCCACATAGCTTGGGAGTTGAAGTTCAATGGCCTGCTGCAGCATCTGGTCATTTAGAAATAGTGCGCAGCCTCCAGTACCAATAGGAGCAAGCTGGCCAAGCATAATGTTCTCAGTGACACCTCTCAAGTAGTCAGATTCGGCATGTACAGCAGCATCGAACAAGATATCCACAGTTTCTTCAAAAGAACATCTCATAAGAGGTCCAGTGTCATTGCGATTGATACCGTGCCTTGTAATAGCCATCAGATGACCTCTGTATGTCATTGTATCGCAAAGAACAGCCAGATGCCTATAATTTACATAGGATCCATCAAAAGATATGACTGCCCGAAGTTCATCAAAGAGAGCTCGACGAACAGCCTCAATTCCAAGAACCTCAATCACTTCAGTCAAATGGTTACTTGTTGTTCTTGTAGCATCAACATCCTCATGACACATGATAGCCAAGAGATTAACACCTTCTGTATCAAGCATCCATTCCTTATGTTCTTTGAAACCATCATTCACATCCAATTTGTTAACTTTCACCTCTTTTATAAACACCTTGTTAATATCCAGAATGCCTTGAAGAGACATCTCTGCCAACATGTTACTCTCTATCTTCTTGAGGAAAACTTCATCCACAGCAGACTCATCTAGTATTTCTCCTCTTGAAGCTTCATCATTTATGATGCGTAGGCGAAGAATAAGTTTATCTGCATTGTCATCACTGAATATGCATGATAAGTCGACATCAAATTCACGGTTGATCTTATTGGCGATATCAGCCATGCTCAACTTCTTATCAACCATCATCTCACGATTAAGCTCAATACGCAGCAGCCAAGGAGAAATCTTATCCGGGTCAATATCCTGATCAAGCATTTCATAATATGACCGGACAAATTCAAATCCACTTCAATGATGGTTCCCATAGGATCAGGATCATACCATACTTCAGTGGCATGAGTCACACTGCGCAGTGTGGTGTACTCTAAAGCACATTGGACACTCTTAGCCAATTCTTTCGTCTTGTTCACCCCAGGCTCGATGGAGTTTTTATCTTCTTGGCGACATTAATGATCTCGCTCAATCTGGGAACTCCAAGGGTAACATTCTTGGCACATGACACCAGCAAAATGGAAGGTATTCAGAGTCATTTGAGTTGCTGGTTCCCCAATGGACTGTGCAGCAACACATCCAATCATTTCACTAGGGGCCACCAAAGACTGTGAAAACCTCCAAACAATCTCATCGATAATCCACTCAAATGCTTCCCTTGTAAGCCTGTATTCCTTCAAGACCCTCTTGCTAGCAAATGTGGCACGAAGATGGATATTAAAGAACAAGGTGGCATTCTTCTGAG
Organism: Miscanthus floridulus; assembly: GCF_019320115.1. Lineage (NCBI taxonomy): Eukaryota > Viridiplantae > Streptophyta > Magnoliopsida > Poales > Poaceae > Miscanthus > Miscanthus floridulus. The sequence goes on from NC_089584.1 coordinate 116,858,651, forward strand.
CCTCAATGCTTATAGCATCATCACCAGGCACAACTTTCAGTCTTTCTTGCAGCTTATCTATTGCTTCCACAATTTCTATTGGGTGCATGTCAGAACATGTTCTGATGTCAATCTTGAATGTCTTCTGGGCATTCCAGATAAGCCGCTTGAGGTTGACAGGCAAAGGCCATGTATGATTACCATTTGTAGCAATCTCAGTCCCAAGCTGGAACCTGTCAGCTTCTAGCTTATGAACCTCCGCCTCTAACACACTTCTGAATTCACTGATGGTCTTCAAATAATCAAAATGGGCAAGCAGCAAGTAGTTAGGCCTCCAATTCTCATCATCCAGTTCATATTGGAATACAGTATCAAACTCATCCTTTTTCATCTTCAAAGAGTCCAAATTCTGTTCTTCAATCCAAACAGCATCCATACCATCTTCCCCATATAGAAACGGAATGACATCTCCCAAGGAATTTCTTACAGTGCCATCATACTTCACCGTGATGTCCTCCATAGCTTTCACAAGCCTCCGTTGGATATACCCAGTCTCTGAAGTCTTCACAGTCGTATCAATCAGTCCTTCTCTACCACCCATAGCATGAAAGAAAAATTCTTGCGTTGTCAGATCCTGAAGGTAAGAGTTCTCCACAAATCCACTACTTTCAGGACCATAGTCATTTTTCGTGAAATGTGGCAATGTTTGACCACTGAAACCAAATGGGATCCGCTTGCCCTCAATATTTTGCTGTCCAACACAAGCAGCCATTTGCGAAATGTTAATGAAAGTGCCTTTTGAGCCTGCAGTGACCATAGCCTTCAAATTGTTGCTGTCAGACAAGCTCTTCTGCGCACTGCTTCCAGCCATATTACCAGCCGTGTTGAGAACCTGGAATAAAAAGAGAGTGGACTTGATGTTAAACAACTCAACTGATAGTGATAGTTTTCTTGTTTGATTGGAAGACCTATATATAAAATAAAAGGTAATCCATAATCAAAGACACAAACAATTACCTCATTTACTTTATTTTCAAATGACTCCATCATGGTGCGTCCTGGCTCAGCTTCCAATTTCTTGTCGCGTGCTTGTTTAATAAGTTTCATCACACTATCCTTAGCACTAGAAATTGCTCGATTAATGCTTTTCATTGTGTCTGCATCTGCAATCATATCTCCAATTCCAATACTGAAACCATTTTGAAGAAGCCAGTAGTTGACAAGCCACTGTATATAACCTAAGAACTTGAGTGCAGCATCTGGACCAACCTCTTCCCTGCAAAGAACAAGTTAAAATGAAACTAGATCAAAGAAATGAGAAAAAAGAAATTACTAAACTGTGATGCAACTTCTGAATCGGAACGCTAATGGAAGCATAATTACCAAATAACTATATAAATCAGGTGGGGAACTTGGCTGCCGATTATGAAGACTTGGCTGCCGATTGAAAAAATGGAAGCAAACATCCGAGTTAATAATAATTGATGCCCCATGATAGACATTTTGTGAAGACTTGGCTGCCGATTGAAAAGAACAAAATCTCCATCATTGAGGTGCCTCTCCACCTGAGGATACCACAGACCAGAGGCACAAAAATAGTAAAGAAATTTTCTGATGAGATTATAAAAAGCATTACCGCTACAGTTACAATGAATACAATGCTCACCTTGTAACCAAGCTCCAAATGCTGATCACTGCTTTTCTTCACATAACGAAAATCAAGCCTCTGACCATCTTCCCTGATAATGTACTTTGCACCTGTTTTCCCTGAGGGAGGATGAGGCCCATTTAGTACAAGTTCCTTCAACCTGAGATCATTGGAGTTAGTTGTAAGCTCAGCAAAAGAACATTTCCATAACACGTTTCAGTAAACTGGTTTACCTCTCAATGTTATATGGAGTGACAGTTTCTGGATATGTCAGGTTCAAAGCAATACTCCATGGCACACCCAATTCATCAATGTTAATATTTGGATCTGGTGTGATAACAGTACGGGCTGAGAAATCAACTCGCTTCCCCATCAAGTTTTCTCTAACTCGGCCTTCTTTTGCTTTCAGCCTGCTGCAAATTGATTTAATTGGCCTTCCAGAATGTTGTGTGGCCTGAGCATTTAAAAACAAACATAAAGGATAATTTAGACTTGTATCTATAGGTGACATGCAAGACATCTTTCTAGACTACTCACCCTGGGTTGGCCAGGAAGTTCATTATCAAAGTATGTAGCAATGTGAAATTGCAACAACTGAGCAAACTCCTCTATAATGTGAGCTGGAGCTCCGTTTCTCTCTTGCCTCCTCAAGTTCTCATTATGCCGAATTATCATAGCTAATTGATGAATCAAATCATCCTGCAGAAACAGATGAAAGACCAAGAAGAATAACAGTGAGCTGAGCATTCCAATCCATCCATGCAAACAAGTCAAAACATAATTACTGTAATAGTAGTAGTAGGCTCACCTCGCTTTTGGAAGAAGTGCCCATCATGACAGAAGGTCTAATAGGGGGTGGAGGAATTGGAAGAACTTGGAGTATCATCCAATCTGGACGGGCCAATTTGGGATGTAAGCCCAACAGAAGACACTCCTCGTCAGATATACGCTTGAGAACGTTAAGGACCTGGTCAAACAAGCCATGTAAGCAAACCGCATGGTTACAATGGAGATGTTCGCTGGTCTGGTTCCAGCGAACCAGCCGGCTGGTTCTCCTCTGGAGATTCAGCCAGTTTCAGCCGCTACAGTGTTTTTCTCTCACAACAAACCAGTCAGAACAGTGTTTTTCAGCCAAGTTTCAGACCAGCGAACGGGGCCAATAACTTCCTTAGAACAACTTGTTAATTTGTTAAATAAACATAGATCATATAAATACCCTCTCAGCAGAGAGAATCTGCTTCGGTTCCACTGACTCAGAGAGTTGCTCTCGATCATCATTTTTCTTCTTTGGTGCTTTGAATTCCACAAGCATCTTCATACCATCAACTGTAATAATTGGCTGCTGAGCACCACAGCCACCTCTTCTCTTTACATGCTCATCAGTATCTTGCTGCTGCTGGACATCAAGGTCATCACCCTCACCACAGACCTTATTGGTCTTGCAAGCATCGTATATTCTCTTTAGAGCTCTTTTACAGTGGTTGGGGGTGCTTCTTGGTGCCTCTTGGTTCCAAGGCAAGTTATTAGCTCTAATTAATTTTATGCGTTGAAGGTTAGTGTGGTAATTGCTGCCCCCTCCCTCCCCCACCCGACAGCCCACGCACCCGAACCCCCAGCCCCCACGCCGAAGGGCTACGCGAGTCGTAGCCCTGCCGACGCTGTAGCCCTAGCCGGCGCCGCCTCGCCCACGCCCTCGCACGGCGCCGCCGCCTTCGCCTGCCGCCCCCGTCGCTCGAGAGGCGGCACCGAGCCCGTCGTTCTTCCCTCCTCCCCGGCGCCCCCGCCTGACGCGAGCGGCCCCTGGCCCCCCCCCCCCCCCCCCCCCCCCCCCCCTGCCCGCGCCGTCATCGCAGCTGCTGAGGAGACGTGCTTGGCCTCCGTCGGTTGGCCCATGCCCTCCGTCGACTACGCTCGACACTGTCCCCGCCGTGGACAACGCTCGCCTGGTCGCCCCCGTGTATAGGTCCCTTCTGGAGCTCAGCGTCCACCTCCGTCCCCGTGGAGAACTCTCTGATCTGGATCGGATCGAGCTCCAATCGCAGAAGGCCAAGGTTCCCGTCATCTGCACTTGTTTTGCATTTGATTTATCTCATATATTCAACTTAGGAATGCAGCAATGCATTTGTGCAGTTCCCTAATTGTAAGACAGCTGAAAAATATTAAGAATAGACTCACATAATTATTTTTCATTGTTTCCCGTGTATGATCCAGGCACTGAACAATGTTTTGCCAATGTAGACTTGATGCTTGCCTAGCTAGCGCATTAGAGTGTATGCTTTTTTAGTGATCCCCGAGATGGTCTCACACGGTTAGCTCATGGAGCCTATGAAAATTGACAATTGTTAGAAAATTGTATTTCCTCATAGCTGAAATGACATAGTTGCTGTACTTGTATGCACATAGTCAAGAATGGACTTATTTCCTTCTTTAGGCTATCTCCGATTATCCCATATACCTTCTCGACATATGCTGTCAACTGTTGCTTGAACCGAAGTGCTGGATATTTTCCCTGTACCATTGATGCAGTGTCAGGCCTTTCCACTCTACATATTTTTTGACATTGCAGTACAGATGATTGCTGCAGCTAGTTAATAATTTTTTTTTAAAAAAAACAGCAAGTGAGCGCTACTGCACGCATATCTGCTGATGCTTCTTCAGTAGTGGCCTGAATGATGCCATGCTTTATTTGTCAGTACTTTATTTGTAATATGTGCATACGCCAATCTGCATCTTTTGCCAGTACTTCTATGTGCCGGTGAGGAGGTTGCCTCATCGGTTGTTGTCAAGTTGGCCAACGACGGCTCAGGAATCGGAGCTGCACTTCTTGCAGCCTCACACTGCCAGTATGCTGAAGTTGCATAGATCTAGGAGCTCGGCTCCTAGTGTAGCCTTTTTCTGTTTTCCTCCCTTTTCCCCTTCAATCGCGAGACACCCTCGTGCAAATGTGCGATTCGCATCTTTTTTTTTTCTTTTTTTTTTTCTTTTTGGCACAGCAGCGGGGTATAGCTAGGATGGTGCCATTGAGCTTGGAGTACATTATCACTAGCAACAAGCATTAGCAACGGCAGAAAAAAGTGGAAGCGGAGGTCTGATGTCGGAATAAGCCGTTCCATTCCTGCCGATTCTTTTTTGATGCGATATCACAAAACAACCGGTTCTTATCTGTGTGATCTTGCCCTCCAAAATAAAGAGAGAGAGGTGGGGGACTCATTTTTTATTGAATGTGCAAAGCTCCTGCCTTTATTTCAGAAACAACTACAATAGTAATATTTGCTTGTTATGTTTGATTGGTCTAATGTATGTGTGATTTAATAGAAATTTACTGTGTGAACCCCCACAAAGGCCATGGTGACAAGTTATGATGCATGACTCGAGCTATAGTGTGCTAAAATGTACTAACAGAAGTATCTCTGTATCTGTTGATTGACGCTGTCCAGACTTACTGTACTGACATGTGCAATGTTCGGTTCTTAGTCTTAGACCGTGCTATCGAAGTCACTATTTTCTTCCATGTCAATTCCTGTTCCTTTCGACGGCTGTTTCCGGCGACTGCGTCGCTGCGGCAGCAGGAGAGGAGCCGCTTCGTACTCCTGGCCATTCTCCATTTTGCTCTTCTGGCGCGTCTGCTCGCTGCAATTGAGCAAGATTTGCAGCACGTCCTTCATGATTGGCCGCGACGACGGCATATCTGTGGTGCACAGCACGCCTAACCTGAATACGACCTGGATCTCCTCAGAGTACCCTGCGTATCTGATGGCATCAGGGATGCTCCCCCCGGATTGGTAGTGGTGCCGCGCCCATTCCGCCAGGCAGCCGTGCTCGCCGCCGGCGCTGGCCTCCTTTCCGGTGGTGAGCTCCAGAAGAACGACGCCGAAGCTGTAGACGTCAACCTTCTCGTTCACCTTGTTCGTGTAAGCACGCTCTGCAGGTAAGCACATGCAGCGTTTGATTTGATACAGCAAATACTGCCCCCAAATTCTGTACAGAACAGAACCCAGCAAAATGGACAGGGCCGAAATCCATACCGGGAGCCATGTAGCCGAAAGACCCAGCGACGGCGGACATCGTTTTGGGTGCCCCGACCTCTACCAGCATCCTGGCGAGCCCGAAGTCAGCGACCTTGGCCCTGAACTCCGAGTCCAGCAGGATGTTGCTCGTCTTGACGTCGCGGTGAATGATGGGTGGCGAGCACTCGTGGTGCAAGTAGCATAGCCCCTGCGCGACGCCGACGGCCACCCTGAGCCTCGTCAGCCAGTCCAGCGGCGCCCTGGCCGTAAGGAGCCCATCAGCGCTGGCGTTGTGGCCGTGGAGCCATTGGTCCAGGCTGCCTTGTCCATGTAGTCGTACACAAGGAGCTTGGCCTCAGTGCCGGAGATGCAGCACAGCAGCTTGACAATGTTGTTATGCCGGACGTTCCCGAGGATGCCCGCCTCCGACTCGAACTCGCGCTCCAGCTTCTTGTCCAGCGTCCCGGCGATCCATATCTGCTTCACGGCCACCGTGCCCGCGCTCCCGTTGAGACGGTTGGTGTAGGTGACCCGGTACACGTGGCCGGAACCGCCGCGGCCGATGAGGTTCTCCTCTGTCAGCTCCCGGAGTATGGATGCCTCCCCGAAGCCCAGATCCTGGACGAAAGGCGTGATCTTCCACTCGTCCCGGACCGCGACGCGCGGCCGTTTCTTGATGTCGCGGACGAGTAGCAGGGCGAAGGCCGCGGCGGCGAGGAGCGCGCCGCCAGCGACGAGGAGGCCCGTGCGGAGTGCATGTGAGACGCCTCGGGAAGAACCCCTGTCTTGTGATCCCGCCGCAGCGCAGGAGCGCACGCCGGCGGGTACCGGAGCCTCGGTGCAAAGGCCGGGGTTGTCGCGGAAGCTGTTGTCGTAGGCCCCCGTGGCGAACCCGATCGGGACCTGGCCACTGAGGTGGTTGGAGGACAGGTTGAGGGCGTTGAGGTTTGGTTTCACAAGCTCCGGAGGTATCGCGCCGGAGAGCTCGTTCGACGAAAGGTCAAGGACGCTGAGCACCGGCATGGCGCCCAATTCGGCCGGTATCGCGCCGCTGAGCTGGTTCCTGCTCATGTCCATAAACGTCAGCTGCCTCAGGCTAGCAACGCTCTTGGGGATCGCGCGTAACTAGATCTAGAGCAAGGTGGTCTATTTTAGATGTAAAATGAAATTATAAATTGATTCATATACAATTTTCATGATTTTAGAGAGGTCATCTACTATATGTGAAAATGGTTGGAACATGATGTCCTCTCAGGCTCACGGCTTCGTGTTAATATAGCCAGGAAAAGCCCCTGGCGTGGCAGTACAACTTGTATAACAAGAAGAAGGTAACTACTTTGGTAACTCTAGATTACATCACAAGATTACATTAATCAGGAGATACCTATCCTATCTAACCGAAGCCGTGATACTTGCCTTCACCCGCAATCCAAGCCTGAGCGCACAACCAATCTTCAGGAGATATCAATCAACCAGATATTGCGGTCATGTGATCCTATTGGATATTCTTAACATCCCCCCTCAATCATAACTTATCAGCGAGATTGAGATTGTCTCTGAACATGACCATTTGCTTCTCTGGAAGAGGTTTAGTGAAGTCATCGGCGATCTGATCCGTAGTGCTGATGAATCTGATGTCCAGGCGCTTTGCTGTAACTTGTTCGCGTACAAAATAAAAATCGATCTCTATATGCTTGGTGCGTGCATGAAATACAGGGTTAGCCGATAGGTACTTTGCGCCAAGATTATCACACCATAAACATGCTGCCAAAGGATGTGGAATACCTAACCCATCAAGTAATTTTTGTACCCATATTACCTCTGCAGTAGCATTGGCCAAAGACTTGTATTCAGCTTCTGTACTTGATCTTGAAACCGTAGGCTGTTTTCTTGCGCACCATGACACTAGGTTGCAACCTAGGAATACAGCAAAGCCGCCTGTAGATCGTCTGTCATCAGGGCAACCGACCCAATCAGCATCTGAAAAAGCACTTACAAGCATAGAGTTAGATTTTCTAATTTTTAACCCTAGACCGATTGTTCCTTGTACATATCTTAATATTCTCTTCACAGCTTTCCAATGAACGGTCGTCGGCGAGTGAAGGAATTGACAAACTTTGTTGACCGAAAAAGACAGATCTTGTCATGTGAGGGTGAGATACTGGAGAGCTCCAACAATGCTCCTATATCTAATTGAGTCCTCCACTCCTAACCGAGTGTCACTAGTGACGGAAAGCTTTTCGGTAGTATTAAGGGGTGTTTTGACGAATTTACACAGCTGCATATTAACTCTCTTGAGAATATCAGAGGCATACCGTTCCTGTGTCAAAAGCAATTCACCTTTCTTTCTTTGAACCTATATGCCAAGAAAATAGTGAATGTTCCTGAGATCTTTGATTGCAAAGTCCTTTAAATCTCGAAGAAGAGCATCCACTGCTTCCTGTGATGAACTGGCCACAATTATATCATCAACATATACAAGCATAAAGATGACATGATTTTCTTTCTGATAAACGAATAATGATGTGTCAGTTTTGGAGGGAACAAAGCCTAGACTCTGAAGTTTACCACACAACCTATAATACCAGGCCCGTGGTGCTTGTTTTAAACCATACAGGGATCTGTCAAGTTTGCATAAGTGATGTGGTTTGGTCTTATCTTCATAACCTGGCGGCTGTTTCATGTATACCTCTTCTTCAAGAAAACCATGCAAGAAAGCGTTCTGAACATCGAGTTGCCTCAAACACCAATCCTTAGACATAGCTAGAGAGAGCACAAGATGAATTGTGGCTGCTTTCACAACAGGACTAAAAGTATCCTCATAATCAATGTCATATTGTTGTTTGAACCCCTTTGCTACTAGGCGTGCCTTATATCTGTCAATTTTCCCATCTGATCTTCTTTTGATTTTATAGACCCACTTGCAATCTATCACATTTTTACCTTTTTGAGGTGGAACTAGATGCCAAGTTTTATTCCTGATCAATGCATCAAATTCAACATCCATAGCACGCTTCCAATTATTATCGAATAAGGCATGTTGCAAATCAATAGGTCCTTTAGTGGTGGCTGCTAACTGACCATATCGAATAGTTCCATCAGTGTAAATTTTTTGTTTGTGTATACCTTGTTGTAGACGTGTGGTGGGTCGCTGGAGAGCCGGTGCTGCAGGCGATGTAGAAGATCCGATGGGTTGATCTGTGGCTGGCGCAGAAGATCCGGTGAGCGAAGATCCGGTGGGTTGATCTGTGGCTGGCGCAGAAGATCCGGCGAGCGGCGGACCCAAGGGAGATTCTCCACCACCGGTCGAAATATCCTGTCCCTCCGTCCGCGGAGCCAGGCGAGGCGAGTTCGAGACAGGTGGCGCACGCTGAGAGGATGCCGGTGGAGCTGACACGTTCGTCGCGAGCGTAGGATCTGACGCCACCGAATCCAAGACCGATCCTGTCGGCTCCGCGGTGGAAGGTGTAGGTGAATCAGCCTGGGGATCGTCGCCTGTTCCTGCCAAAACGGGAAATTGCTTGGGGAGCATGAAATGACATCCGTTTCCAGCCAGATTTAGTTCGTTTGACGCCAAATTTTTTCATGTGCTGCATGCTTAGACATAGTATTAGTATGCAGGGAATCATTATCAAAATGATCGGAAGAATTGTCGTCCCTAAAATCATGTGAAGGATTTGTCAAAGTTGGAGGAAGGAGGAGAATTTTAGATCGTAATCGAGCACCGGCGTTTGGGTGGAGTTCGGCGAAGGGGAAGACATGTTCATCGAAGACCACGTCTCGAGAAATATAGACACGCCCTTCATTGACATCCAGACACTTAAACCCCTTGTGTATGTTACTATATCCTAGGAAGACACAACGTTTGGAGCAAAATTGCAACTTGCGAGTGTTATAAGGCCGTAGATTCGGCCAGCATGCGCAGCCAAAAGTACGAAGAGAGGAGTAGTCTGGTGTTTGATGAAACAGGCGTTCAAGAGAAGTTTGGTTATTGATAATTTTACTAGGGAGGTGATTAATAAGATAGGTGGCAGTGATAAAAGCTTCATCCCAAAATTTTAAGGGCATAGAAGCATGGGCTAAAAGCGAGAGACCTATTTCAACAATATGGCGATGTTTGCGTTCAGCGGAGCCATTTTGTTGATGTGCATAAGGGCATGAGACATGATGCGAGATGCCAATGCGCTGAAATAAGGCATTCAGCTTTTGATATTCCCCTCTGAAAGGTCCTTGTTTGGTTTTGGTAATTGAGTGACAACTTAGGTGGACTAATTGTGTTTATGTGAGATACACAGGTGATTAGTCCACAGGTACATATGTGTGAGCAACATATGCCATGAAGGTGAAAATAGCTTAGAGATGTTGCAAAGCTCACACATGTGATGATGAAGGAGCTTAATGCACATGAGACATGATATTGAGTCATGTGATCAAGGTGGAGAAGATCAAGACAAGACTTGGCTTGATGGACCGGTTGCAAGCGTGAAGGGCAAGTCGAAGGCTTTGGAGTGATGGACCGCGTGGCGGTGAAGCTTGAGCAAGACTTGGCGCCGATGGACGATGGCAACGGTGAAGGGCAAGTGAAGTCAAGATCGATGAACCAATATGATCACGTGATGATATGAAGTGGATCATATCATTGTTGATCGTGTTGGTGCATGTGTTGCATCGACGTTGGAGGAGATGGAATGGAATGCGCAAGGCAAAGGTATAACCTAGGGCATTTCATTTCACCGGTCATAGGTGTGTAGAGAAGTTTATGACCGGGTTTAGGATAGATGGCCGTACTATCAAGAGGAGCAAACTTGTTTGCATATCGGTCATCTAGTGCCACTCAAGTGATCTAACTTTGCATCGTCGCTAGGATCGAGTGGCGTGGCAAGTTGAGTGGCTAACATCCTTTGGGAAATGATTGTGAAAAGCTAACACACATACACATGGTGGTGTACACTTGGTGGTGTTGGTACATTTACAAAGGATTCGGCGCTTTCGGGAAAATAGAATGCCTATTTTCTATTGCGCCGGATGCAAATTCTTGGGGTTGGCACATTGGAGCAAGGGTGAAGAAGTTAGAAGTGAAAACGAGTTGGTCGCGAAGACGCTGGCATCGGTCAACTGACCGGATGCTGGGTCTGAAAGCACCGGACCCTGGCAGCGTGCGTCCGGTCAATCTGACGGGTCTGCACAGTACCGAGGGTATTGCACCGGACGCTGGTCTGTGTCCGGTCAAGGTGGACCGGACGCGTCCGGTCGAAGAAATACGCCTCGGGGAGCTTACTGGAAACGACCGGACGCTGGAGGCTCAGCGTCCGGTCAGTTGTTGATTCTGCGTCCGGTCAAGGCAAATGACCGTTGGAATCGGGACACGTGGCCGTCTGTGGGCGACCGGACGCTGAGGTCCAGCGTCCGGTCAACACGACCAGAGCGTCCGGTGGACCCGAATTTTGCCCAGTGAAGGGGTAACGGCTAGTTTAGTCCTTGGGGCTATAAATAGAAGTGGCCTTCGGCCATGGCTGTTGCAGAGCACCTAAAGGGACTTAGTGTCCATGCTTGTGAGTGCTTGAGAGCCCTCCATCACACATATACTTGATAGTGATCATTCGATTGTGTGAGTGAGTGATTCTAGTACGATTGCATCGTGAGGTTGCATCGAGTGGCACTAGGTGATCGAGTTGCAAGCCGGTGGTGCTTGTTACTCTTGGAGGTTGCCACCTCCTAGACGGCTTGGTGGTGGTCTCTGTCGAAGCCCGCAAGAAGCTTGTGCGGGGCTCCGGAGAAGAGCTTGTGAGGGGTACTTGTGCTCGCCCCACGGGAGACGCGAAGAGCAACTCTAGTAAAGCGTGTCATTGAGCTACCCTCACTAAGGGGTAGGTTCTTACGGCGCCCGACGTGCGGGCTTAGCGGGTGATGCTAATTAGCCGCCGAACCACCAAGTGAGCGGTCGACACAACGGGGACTAGCGTGTTGGCAAACACGTGAACCTTGGGAGAAAAATTATCGTGTCAACCTTGTTCTTCCCGTTGGTTTGCATCCCCATTTCACAAGCTTGCAATTACTTTTATATATATTAAGCTTGTGTAGTTGCTCTTGTAATTAGATAGCTTGTGTAGCTTGCTAATTACCTTCTTGCTTGTGTAGCATAGAAGTGGCTCCCTTGCGTGGCTAATTTGGTTTGGATAACCTTGTTAGTCACATTGCTTAGTTTGTGTAGCTAAGTATTTGCGCTCTCTAATTAGGCATAAGTTGCCTTGTTATTGAGCATTGCTAGTGAGCTTAGTTAGCTTTGTGCTTTTGCTTACTAGCATATGTAGGAGCTCCCCATTGCTTAAAGTACTAGTGGCATAGGTTTGTGTGACCTTGCTCCTAGAATTGGTTAGGAGAGCTCTAGCTAGCCCGGCACCTTTGTTGCATAATTGTTATCTTTGCAAGGTGCTAGTGAACATATATAGAGGGGTATAGTCTTGGCTAGACCGATAGTTTTAATTTCGCATTTGTATCGGTTAGCCGACGCGATTAAGTTTTAGAAAAGACTATTCACCCCCCCTCTAGTCGCCATCTCGACCCTTACACCCTCCCTAGTCAATTTGCATAGCGAGAATTTTTCTATCAAATTGGCGTTCAACCATAGCTTAAAATTCATGAAATTTTTGAAAAACTTCAGATTTATGACGAAGCAAATAAATGCATGTAAACTTGCTGAAATCATCAATGAAGTTAACGTAATAATTGTTTTTGCCAACAGAAGTGGGCGCAGGACCCCATACATTAGAAAACACAAGTTCTAAGGGACTCAATAAGATACTCGTGGATCTAGGATAGGGTAGCTGATGACTTTTGTCCTTTTGGCAAGCATCGCAAACAGTTTCTTTATTCAAATCGGCAACAAAGGGAATACTATTTTTGCTAAGGACTTGCTGAACGACTGCAAAAGAAGGGTGGCCGAGACGACTATGCCACCTGGACGAAGGAGACTTACAGCACCAAACGCCCCTTTATTCGACGACGGCCTAGACTTCAACGGGTAGAGGCCGCCTTCACATTCCCCTCTAAGGATGGTTTTCTTCGTCGCCTGGTCCTTAATCAAAAAATAGTTGGGATGATATTCAATAAAAGCATGGTTATCGGATATAAGACGATGAACAGATGCAAGGCTTTTGTTAGCTTCAGGAACGTAAAGAACATTGTTTAGGACGAGATTTTGATTTGAGGTACGAACAAAACTTCGACCAATTTGATTGATTCTCATACCTACGCCATTAGCAGCATAAACCTTATCGTTTCCATGATACTTGTCCCTCACGGTGAGCTTCTCCAGCTCTCCCGTGATGTGGTCGGTAGCACCAGTGTCGGTGTACCAGTTGGTGTCGATCCCATATGACGCAGAGGGGGTAGATCAGGATTGCTCTGGTGGGCCGGTGAAGGAAGCGTCAAAACGCTTGAAGCAGCGGAGTCCGGTGTGGCCCTCCTTGCCGCAGAGCTGGTAGATGGGTTTATCGCCATTGTAGTTCTGCCGGGGGCGCCTGCTGTTGTTGTTGTTGCCACGGTTGTGGCCGCGCCCGCGTCCTCGGTCACCACCGTCGCGGTTGAAACCGCCACGGCCTCCACGTGTTAGCAGATGAACCGGATCCACCGTGCGGGATTTCCATCCGCTGTTCCCAGCTCACTAGCTGGGTGTAGAGCTCGCCCAAAGATAACGGCTCCGTGCGCGCCGTGACAACCGAGACAATCGGATTAAAATCCATGGCAAGTCCGGCTAGTACATAGGAGATGATCTCTTCATCTTCAAGACGTTTGCCGGCGGCCGCCATGTCGTCAGCAAGAGATTTCATCTTGTTGAAGTAGTCGACGTTTGTACACGAGCCCTTCTGCGCTGTGGCCAACGCCATGCGCGTGTTGATGATACGGCCCCGAGACTGGGAAGCCGTCATCTCTGAGATCACTTTCCAGATCTCGGCCGATGTGGCGCAATTGAAGACTTGCACCTGGATCTCCTTAGAGATATTAGAGAGCAGATAGTTAACGATCTGCTGGTCCTTCGCAACCCAAGTTTCATACTCAGGGTTGGGGATGAGCTCAGTCGGCTTGTCGGCCGCCTTAGGGATCTGCTTCGCCGGAACCACAATGTCGGGCTCGAGATAGTGCGCTATCTGCGCACCGCGAAGAGCAGACAACACCTGGGCGTTCCATAGGGAAAAATTCCCTTTGCCCAGCTTCTCGGTGACGGGACAACCGATCAGAGAGAACGATTATTGAAGCGCGGAAGAGAAAGCCATCGAGAATATTATGGACTAACCTAGCTCTGATTACCATATGAAAATGGTTGGAACGTGATGCCCTCTCAGGCTCACGGCTTCGTGTTAATATAACCAGGAAGAGCCCCTGGCGTGGCGGTACAACTTGTACAACAAAAAAAAGCTAACTAATTTGGTAACTCTAGATTACATCAATCGGGAGATATCTATCCTATCTAACCGAAGCCGTGATACTTGCCTTCACCCGCAATCCAAGTCTGAACGCCCAACCAATCTTCAGGAGATATCAATCAACTAGATATTGCGGTCATATGATCCTATAATTTAACCTTTACTAATTTTTAGTGTGGTCCAGGGACCACATATCCACCTAGCTGGCCGCCTATGGGATCGCGCCAGAGAGTTGGTTGCCCGACAGGAACAGTCTCCGCAGCAGCGGCATGCCGTCGCCAAGACTCGCCGGTATCGCGCCAGAGAGTTGGTTGCCCGACAGGTTCAGTATGTGCAGCAGCGGCATGCCGTCGCAAAGACTCGCCGGTATCGCGCCAGAAAACTGGTTGTTCTCGGCGGTGAACACCTGGAGCATAACTGCTGAAGCCGGAATGTTGCCACCGAATTGGTTGTTCCCTATGCGTAGCGTCGTAAGGACGGCAGACATCGAGGCCGGAAGACTCCCGGTGAGATGGTTACTCTGTAGTGATAGGAACTCAAGCTGCGTGGCTGTCCATAGAGCCTCTGGCACTTCGCCGGTGAGCTGGTTATTGTCTAGATCCAGGGTTACCAGAGTTGCGCAGTTGGCAAGGCCCGCTGGGATGGAGCCGTTCAGGTGGTTGTGCTCAGCGGTGAGGTAATGGAACTGGCCTCCGGCGCATAACCCTTCTGGAATGGCGCCGGTGAGCTCATTGTCATCAACCTCTACATAACCCAAGCCCGAGTGCTTCCCGAGTTCCAGCGGAAGCGTGCCGGTAAACCTGTTACTGTACAATCTCAATGTCCATAGAGACGGCAACCGGCCAATGCTCGCTGGTATCTCGCCTGAAAAGTTATTGCTGAAGAGGTGTAATTTTCTGAGGTTTTGTAAATGCCCGAAGACTTCCGGAATGACTCCACTAAGGTTGTTCCCGGAGACGTCAATTATGGTCAACCTCTTTGCAGCAAAGCCATCGTCGACGACCATGTCGCCGGTGAGCTTGTTCTGCCACACTGTCATCTTTTGCAATTTCTTCAGGCTCCAAACCCCCGGAGGTATGCTTCCTGTTAACGAGTTGTTCGAGAGGTCCAGCACCTCCAACTCCTGCATATCCGCTAAATAGCTCGGGAGGTCGCCGACGAGGTTGCAGTGCGCCGCCCAGAGGCTGACTAGATTGGTCAAGTTCTTGAATGATGCCGGCAGCTCGCCAGGGGCGAACGGGTTGAACGCCAGCCACAACGTCTGAAGCCTCGTCAGCTCACCGAGCCCAGCCGGGACGGTGCCAACGAGTCGATTGTTGTCGAGCTCGAGATGCCGGAGGTTGAGGAGGCTGGAGAGCGACCTCGGGATGGTGCCGTTGAACTCGTTGCCGCTGAGGACCAGCGTGGTCAGGGTCGCCGCCAGGCGGTTGCCGATGTTCGCGGGGAGCTCGCCGCCGAAGTAGTTCTCGGATAGGTCGATGTACCGCAGCGAAGCGCAGCGGTACAGCGTGGTCGGGAACACGCCGGTGATGCTGTTGTTGGAGACGTCGAGGTGCGTGAGGCCTGCGAGGCCGCCGACGGCGTCTGGGAACGGGCCTGAGACGTTGGCGTCTGCGAGGGTGAGTTTGGTGACGCTGCCTGCCGTGTTGCAGCCCACGTATGGCCACGCGCAGCGTGCGCCAGCGGACGAGGCGTTCCATCCGGCGAGCACGGGCGGGTCGCCCCACGCGCGCTTGATCTGGAGCAGCAGCTGCGCCTCGTCCGCCGCCGGCTGGGAGGACTGCGGGGCCGCGCGGGGCAGCAGGCAGCAGCAGGGAAGCAGCGCGAGCAGCAGGTCAGGGAGGCACGGGCGTGGTGCCTCCATGCCTCGGCGGGCTTGTTTTCGTGCCGTGGCGTCGGTGGTGCACGGGCACGGCCGCCGCGGTGAACGCGGGAAGTGGAGGTGGTTCGGTAAAGTGCAGAGGGAAGTGGACTCCCCTGTTTAACACAACTCTACCGTTGACGGCACAAAAGTCCGGTTTTTTTTTTAAGCTTTCAAAATGACTTCCATTTAAGTTTACGTGGCTTTTTGGTCCATCAGGAGTGATTCATACGGTGGAGGGTTGAAACTTGAAAGACCGACCTCAGATGGGAAGTGCTCCGGATTCCGGAAGTCTTTGCGGTAGTATCCGCAAGTACAGTACGTGGTTTGATACCAGTTTAGAGGAATCACCTGTTCCTCACTGCCCCATTTATTACAAACAACGAAATTTGGGGGTCGCGTGGCCCCTTTCCAAATCTTCATTCTGACGGTCCCCGGAGACTGGTTGCATATATTTCACACGTAATAGTGCTCCGTCAAACACGCAATTAGTGTGGTCCGTGGGCCTGAGCGACGGAGACTCAGGGTCTGTTTTCATATAAACAGAAAAAAAATCCACTCTCTGCTCAAAAAAATAAAAACAAAAATACAAAAAACCCACTAAAAATATAACAGAAAAAGTCGATTTAACCTAATTCAAATTTACCCGTTCGATTTACCTCGTCCAACCAAAAAAACAGATTCCTTTTTTTTATCTCATCCAACCTTTAAAACCGCCCGAAGTTGTCCCTAAGATGAAAGTGATTTTAGCTGACATGACACGTCAGGAGTCTATTACTTTATTATAAAAAATATATAGATTTTTTCAAGAAAATTGTCCAAATATTTTTTCTAGAAAATAAGAAAATTAAAATCCAAACATCCAAACTAATCTTAGAAAAAATTGTTTTAGCTTAGAAAAATATGAAACCAGTTTCAAAAAAAATTCAAAGATCATGCTCCATATTATTGTACCTAGCTTAGAATTATTTGAATCTTTTATATGTCCTTTGATGTTTATTCAATAATGCTGCTACTCCGGAAACAAAAAGAAATAACTCCCACTCCGCCTCTCACGCTCACCCAAGCCCCGCTCCCGGTCCGCCACCGCCGCCAGCGGCGACCACCTCTGTTCCTTCGCTCAGGGGCCCTCGCTCGCCTCTACGACGCCAGGCTCCACCGCTAGAGTCGTGCCTCCCGCCCGCCCCCGTGCTCATCTCGTGCCCGCCGCGGCCGCCTGCGCTCATCTCGACCAGGGCGAAGGCTGCCTAGCTCGCCGCAGTTGGGGCAGAGGGTGCCCAGCTTGCTGCAGCCATGGCGGAGCTCGCCCCGCGTGCAGCTCACCGCAGCCTAGGCGGAGCCCGCCCGTCCACGTCTCGCGCTTCACTTGCCCAGCTCGCCGTGGCTGGAGCGGAACTCGTGTGCCGCCTGCTCCTAGCTCATGACGCCCTGCCGTGGCCTTCCCCAGCGGAACGACGAGATCTACACTGGTGAACTCCACACCCGACGAGTCTTTATTCTCCCAAGCAGCAAGAAGATGTTGCGCTCTCTGACCCCGACGGCTGGAATCGACCGGTCCCGGCCTCCCCCATGTTGCAAATGTATGTTTAAAGTGTTTCAGATGCTTTATAGGTATGTTGCAAGTGTTTTGTATGAATGTTATAAAATTAGATCGGGATGTTGCAATGGTTGTACACGTATGTTGCAAACTCCTGTTCTCAATGTTTCATCTGTTTTTTCGACGTAAGTTGCAAGTGTGTTTATCTGGACGTTACATATATTTTCACACATATGATACAAGTGTTTTATCTAGATATTGCGTATGTTTATAATGGTTTCAAGTGTTTTTAGGTGTTTTTGCAATTATTTTAGATACATGTTTCAAATGTTTCATTTGTTTTCAGACGTATGTTGCAATTGTTGCATCTGAATATTTCAAAACTAGACCAGGTGTTGCATCTCCCTCCTCGCCTTTCTTTTTTTTGAGAGAGTTACACAGGTACAGCGACGAAGGCAACGGTGGGGCTGGGGGGGCTCCAGCCCCCCCTACCGATCCCAGATAAGTGGAGCCCCCCTAAGTTTTTTCTAAAATTTTATGCATATTATAATAGGTAGGAGGGGCTAAGAGATTAAGAGAAGATAAAAAATCCTCTATTCCTTGTTGGACCGAAAGAGAAAATAGCTTAGTTGGTTAGAAGTTAGAAGCCCAACCGAATCGGCGACTCCCGAGACCTGGAGGCGGCGGCCTGCTTCTACGCGGCTCCTCGGCGGCTCCAGCACGCCGCACGCCTAGGCCCAGCAGCGAGCAGCGAGCAGCAGCACATCGTCTGGCGGCCGTCCGCATCCGCATCAGGCATCAGCGTCGGCTTCGGCGCCGGATCTCGAGCGGCACCTGGAGGAGCTTCGGGGCCGCGCCGCCCGCCTCCACGCCGGCAACCGCGACCTCGCCGCGCGGCTCCACGGCGTGCAGGCCCGCGCCGCGCTGGTCCGCCTCACCAACGCCCGCCTGCGCGCCGAAGCCGAGGCCAGCGCCCTCGCCCGCCGCCTCGCCGCCGCTAGCCGCGCCCTCGCGCTGCGCCAGATGTATGCCGCATCCGTGTCCGCGTCTGGAGACTGGAGCTGCGGTGCCGGCGGCTTCTTCGAGCTGCAGGCGCTCGCCTCGCTGATCGCGTAGCCGGCCGGCCGGCCGAGCATCAAACGTCTGAGCAGAGCAGCTGAGCAGGTCATCTACTACTACTACCTACTACTGTCAATCTTACAGTACTGACAGTCCTGAGTATTGACTAGTGACTACTGAGGACGATGTGATTGCAGACTTGCAGACTTGCAGTGTTTTCTTTTTGACTCGGTAGGAGCAGCCGAGCAGCGTCGGAGCAGGCAGCCCAGGTGATTTTATAATTATGAAATTAAGTCTGTGACTGTGATTGAAAAATGGTTTGATTCTTGATGGATTTTAATTTTTAAATTTTCAGTATGTCGTCGAAAAGAACTCTGCGCAATTACTTTTCAAGTTCTAGTGGTAGTGGTCCATCAACTAATGAGAGCACAACTCAACCAAAGAAACCTAGAGCAGAGTTTAGTCAATCGAACATGATTGCAGACCCTGGAAATCGCAAACCAATTGATGATTATGAACCTGAAATTAGAGACCAAGTAAAGAGAGCATATGCTTTGAGTGGTCCAACCCAACCTCGTGAATTTCAATTTCCTAGTAAATGGATTGGTGGTCAATGGAGATCATTTCAAAAGACTTGGTTTGATGAATTTGATTGGCTAGAATATAGTGAGTCCAAGGATGCAGTTTTTTGCTTATATTGTTATCTCTTCTTTAATTCGGGAAAGCCTGAAAAATTTGGGAGTTCTGTCTTTGCACATCAAGGTTATGTGAATTGGAAAAAAGCTAAGGATGCTTTTAGTAAGCACAGTGCTTGCAAGACTCATGTAGATGCTAGGCTGAAGTGTGATGACTTTATGAACCAAAGGACAAGTGTGGGTCGAAAATTAGTTGAGGTAAGCACGGAGGAAGAAAAACGATATGAGATTCGTTTGACATCTTCTTTAGATGTTGCAAGATTTCTCATATCACAAGGGCAACCTTTTCGTGGAGATGATGAGAGTTCTACTTCCCTCAACAAGGGTACATTCAGAGAGATGGTTGATTGGTATAAAGATAAGGTTGAGATTGTGAAGGACGCATATGACAAAGGTTCTAAAAATTGTCAAATGTTATCTCCTGATATACAAAAGGACCTTGCAAAAGCTTGTGCAGAGGAAGTCATAGCTGTCATTATGGATGAGATTCGAGGTAGAAAATTCTCGGTGCTTATTGATGAGTCTCGAGATGTATCAATAAAAGAGCAAATGGCAGTGATTCTAAGGTTAGTACTTTACAATTGCAATTTTGTGCATAGATTTTTTATAATTATTTCTACAATTATACTAACACATAAACAAATGTGGCGTATAGGTTTGTCAATGATGAAGGGAAAGTGATGGAGAGATTTCTTGGACTTCAGCATGTTCAGAGTTGTACAGCTATTGCATTGAAAGAAGCTTTGGTTAGTATGCTTTCAAGTCACAATTTGTCTATCTCTATGCTCCGTGGGCAAGGGTATGATGGAGCTTCTAATATGAGAGGTGAATTTAATGGGGTGCAAAAATTGATTCGTGATGAAAATCCTTATGCTTTCTATGTGCATTGTTTTGCCCATCAATTGCAACTAGTGGTTGTTACCGTTTCGACTTCTAGTGCAGACATTGCAGATTTCTTTAACTATATTCCTTTAATAATCAACAATGTGGGTGCAAGTTGCATGAGAAAAGATGCCTTGCTTGCAAAGCATCATGATGTGTTGCTAGAAAAGATTGAGAATGGTGAGATTATGACTGGAAGAGGTTTAAATCAAGAAAGCAGCCTAGCTAGGCCTGGAGATACTAGATGGGGTTCACATCTTAAAACTTTGCTTCGCATTTTGGTCATGTGGGAGGCTATCATAGATGTCCTTGAGATAGTGAAGAAAGATTCTATTAAACCAACATGTAATGGTGGAGCTTTAGGTTTAATTGGAAAAATGGAGAGCTTTGATTTTGTGTTCATCCTGCATTTGATGATAGAATTGTTGAGCATGACAGATATTTTGTCACATGCTTTGCAAAGGAAGGATCAAGACATAGTTGAAGCAATGCATTTGATCACGGATGTGAAAGATAGCTTGCAGGATATGAGGGAAAATGGATGGGAGCCATTACTCAAAAAAGTGAAAACATTCTGTGAGAAGAATGAGATTGAAGTGCCAGATATGGGTAAGGAAATAAATGTTAGAGGGACATCTAGACGAAGAAAGCAAAAGGTAACAAACATGCATTACTATCATGTTGAGATTTTTCTTGTCGCCATTGATGCCATCTTGACGGAGTTGAATCATCGGTTTAGTGAAATTAGTTCAGAGTTATTAGTATGTATGGCTGCTTTTAATCCAAGGAACTCCTTCTCTAATTTTGATATGGACAAACTTGTGAGGCTTGCTGAAATTTATGCTGAGGATTTTGACATTGGTGAACTTGTTGTTTTGCCAAATCAACTTAGACAGTTTGTGAACCGTGCTAGAAGAACTCCAGAATTTCTTGGATGCACTGAACTTGGAAAAGTTGCTGAAATTATGGTGAAGACTAAAATGCACGAATCATATAAATTGGTTTATCGTCTCATTGAGCTAACCTTGATACTACCGGTGGCAACGGCTTCAGTTGAAAGGATATTTTCAGCCATGTCTATTATAAAGACAGATTTGCGTAGTAAAATGGGTGATGACTGGCTCAATGACTTGATGATATGCTATAATGAGAAGGAGAAATTTAGAAAGATTGATAATGAAAAGATCAAAAAGCGGTTTCAAGATATGAAAAAGCGTCGTATGTTATTGCCTAAAAAATTAGTGGTATGCTCTATTCTCTTCTAAATTCATAATTTGGCGGTCCGAATATGTTTGACTAATCAATTATGTCTATTTGTGTAGATTGCTACTTCGGATGAATAATGTGTGTCAACGTCAAGCACTCAAGCGCCGTCTATTAGTTTCGTAATTTGGCCTTTCGGTATGAATGAACAGCTTCCTTTATTTTTCATGATGTATTTTATGAATTTCATCGTTAACCAATGTTTTTAAATCGGTGTAGCACTTTTGTTCAGTCGGGTCTAAATTTTTTCCTAGATTCGTCCCTGTTCAGCCCCTCCTAAAATTTTTTCTGGCTTCGTCCCTGCACAGGTACATACGTAGACGCTCATAACACGCACGTACATTCACCTCTATGAACACATGCACACAAACCCTATCCATATGAGCACCTCCAAAAGACTATGCCGGCACATCTCGAGATTGACGAAGTCACCGCAGGCGACTCGCTGTCGACGGGAACGCCGCGTACGATTGAAAGCACAATGTCTGGCTCGGGAAGTGAGCGCTGACAGAGGCGATCCCCACTAGCGCAGGGTGGTCCCCACGTGCTTGCGGATGGGCGCAGCAGGCGAGGCGTGAGTGGGTAGGCGTGGGCGTCCGAACGGGGGGCTAGCGTCCGGGCGCTAGCCATGCCCATGTTTATTTGCCAGTAGATGGTCGAGTTATATATGTTATAATTAGTATGTGTTGACTCAAACATGCCTCGTCATCTAAATACCACAGTAATACAAAGAAACATCCTTTTATTTTTCTGTTTCTTGTTTATAAACATGCAAATGAATTATACTTGATGAGATTTGAATTATTAGCACAAAATTAACACAAACACATGAGAGAATGTTGTTGAATCAAGTTAACAAAATATTACAAAATTTCAATGAAATGTCTGTAATGACTTTGTTAATTAATCTCAAGATCTATCCTCAAATGAGAAGGGTATGAATGTGTATGTTCATATTTTGAGTGTGGATGCATGTTGTGAGCATGTGTTAGCACCAAAGTCAATTGAATTTCTATGTGCTCTGTATCATCAGCATATACTAATTATAACACATAAAAAGAGCATCTACTAAAACAACAACAATAGAGATCATATAAGATTCGAACAATTCTATGCTAGGTGCTATAATATAGACAATGATTTTTGAAAGAATGAAACTAGTGTCATATTTTTTTTAGCTGAAACAATTTTCTAAGATCAAATCTGATTTTAGGATTTTATTTAATTGTATATTATTCCCAGAAAAAAGTATTTGGACAATTTTTTAATTTTATTTCTATATTTTTTGGTAAAGTCTAATTGATCATGGACTATCAACATAGTCTTTATACATTGTAGCTGGCATAACACCATGTAGAATACCACATCAACCAAAACCACTTCCAAAACTACCCGTAAAGTAAACTTGGATGGTTTTAAAACTGAGTGGTGGTGAAAGGTAAATCAGACTACGATGAAAGTTAAAAGAGGAGCCGCCGCCTAGGGTATACCGAAAAACGACGCCGCCCTTGCTCCCAGGGCCTCGCCATTGCCACGCCCATCTAGGGCCCCTCTCCTTCTTCCTCTCCGGTGCACCTGCCGGAGGTAAGAAGAAGAGGGGACCATCTCTCTTTTTTGCAGTTTTTAGTTCTAGTTTGTTTAGGGTTTAGTACAAATTAATCTTCCAACGAAATCAGATGATTTTCGGTCAGGATCGTGTTTCCTGCGATGACTTCGATGATTGCCACGACAAGATCGTCGTTGCAGGCGTCGATTTCATTGGTAGGTGGCCAATTTATGGCCTTTATCTGCAAGGGGATGCTTCTGGGAGCCCCCTACGAGGACAGCGACTCTAGGTCATTGATCTCATCGTCGCGGTCATCGATCTCATCGTCGATGGTCGCGGAGAGGATTTCAAGGTCTCAAGGTGATGTATTTGCAGCCTATGTCGTACCCGACGATGCAACCGTCGATATTCTTTCAACGATTTAGATACTTTTGGACTGGTTCTGAAGTGTTGGATCTTGCAACGTGTCCAATGTTTTAGGGTTGGTCATTGGATTCGGCATATGGACTGCACCTTAGCTCCCACGTTCAATGGATTCCATTAGGGAAGAAGATGAAAAGGTATGAATAGAATATTATATTTTTTGTTTTAGATTTCTTCCATGTGTAATTTGAGGATGTACTGTAGCAAAATTTAATATAAGTCCCACTTGCCTTCGAAAAAAAAGTTAAGAGGGGTCAAATAGATTTTTTCTGACCAGAAACTGGCCATGGTCCATGACGTCAATCTTCGTACTCTCTCCGTCTTAGAAGAAGGTCATTATGGAATACGTGCAGGTCAAACTTTCTTAACTTTAATTAGGTTTATAGAAAATACTTGCAACATTTATATCTTTAAATAAGTTTATTATGAAAATATATTTAACGATCTATCTAATTGTACTAATTATATATTATAAATATTTATATTTTTTATATATAGTTGATCAAAGTTAAAAAATATTGACTTCTCGAAAAACGAGAACGACTTGACAGAGGGAGTATATGACAAGGCCCACCACCCAACTAGTTAATTGGCTGCATGTTCGGCCTATAGAAGCTGTCTTCTCTTCCAGTTAGCCATTTCACAGCATGGTACGTCCATAAAGAATGAAGGAATATACCATGATGCACAAGTTTAGGCCCGTCGGACTCTTTTTCTTTTTCTTTTCTCCCATTGCACCACCTTCTATTTTTTTCATCTTATATTCTTCAAGGCGTCATCACTGTTTTATTTTTTTCTTTTCCTTTTCCTATAATACAGGATTTGTTCATATTTATTTTTTCTTTTCTTTTCCTTTATTATCCATGAGATGTCCTACAATTTTTTTTGATTGTTCACATATTAATCGTACCATGAAATGTTCCATGTTATGTTTTGGATTGTTTGCATATTACTCATGAAATGTTTTATGGTGTGCTCTGAGTTATTCTCATTGTTTTGTGATATACTCCCTTCATTCAAAATTTTTGAGTAAATATTTTAGTTTAATTTTAATAACGATAGAGGTAGGTAATGTATATTCGGGTTCCATAGATTGTTAAAATAGCAAATATAGTTAATTCATATACAGATCTAAGGGTTTACTTTACTTTTTCTATCATAATGGTGAATTGTGTAATTTAAATTCAGATTTAGATGTTATTTTCTTTTTTAATAACGACAGAGGTAATTGATTTAGGATACCATATCAATGGTTTGGTGCTTTTGATTTTTGAGAAAATTTCTTGGATTTATTTTTAGCACATCTTGTTCATATGCATCATGAAATGAGAGTGATAGTTATTATATTATACATAACATATAGTTCACAGAGACGGGAGAAGAACAAGAACCGGCTTGGACGCGACACCGAAGTTGTTAAAAATTAGATACGGCATACATGTTATGTATTATATATTTACGATAAAAACAACACATACGACAAGTAATTGGCTAGATGGGAGGACAACATGATTGGCAGCACTGCGGTGAAATGCTAGCGTCGGGCACCCGCTCGTCCGATTATGTGCCATGCATGTGGCCCTTCTATCTTTTTTTTTACTACCCGTGTGTTGCTACGGGACATCTAAACTTTTATACTACAGACACATGGATCGCACGATAAGATAATAATACTGTGAAATTAAACAGTATAATGTCCGTGTTAACGCTACGACAACATATAACCAGACAAATCAAATAACTAAAAGGCATATATGTCTAACAGAAGTATAGGACTTGAGTTGACCCAAGAGAATACAACATCAGCTGCTATTTGGTTCTAGAAATTAAATGACAATTGAAGTAGACACTGCAATATCCAACGAGAACCATCCAACTATTTTAGAGAGCACCTTTTAAAAGATCACTGACACTTAATTGGTTAACAAAAAAAAGAGAAAGAGTATATTTCAGATAACAAAACCGGGTCATGAATTGTATATACTGCTTCATTAGGGGTATGTACTACTGTTCTACAGCAAAAACAAGTATGATATTATTTTGCAGTTAGTATATACTACAAAATAAATCCCAAAACAAAGGAGTATATATTTTAGTAGCAGGAGTATCATACTACTCTTTTAATGGTGGTATATATTTCTTTTATAATTATAAAAGCAGTATCACACTATTTTAGAAACAGATCTGGCTTCGTTCGGCTGGTAGGGTCCCAGCTCATTTCCGCTTGTTTCAGCTTGTTTCAGTTTATTCTCTCTCACAGAATACTATTCAACCATCCAAAATCATCCAAAACCAGCCCAAAGGCTACCAGCCGAACGCCATGTCATGCATCTCAGATCCTGGCAGAATTAAAAATTGACATCAGTACCCCACTTGACGTTACCTAATCTGTTTTAACACTCAAGTGGACCTCGGTGCATGAAACCGAAAATACAGTATGTATGTACCTATTTGGGATTAGGAACGGACCGTAAAATCCAAAAAGACTATGCAGTTTCAACAAACTGACTCCAACTTTAACCAAAGGAGAGTCCTTTTCACTTTCTACAAAAGGAGATAGGCAAACTGTTTAATCGACAGCTCAAGCAAAGGTTTTTGGTTCTTCCTCAACATCTCAAGCAAATATATACTTATTAGTTATTAAGAATCTAGTTATCTAGATATTAATATATGCAACCTCAGTAAAAACAAAAATACAACTTTTGTCAACTAATTTCTTCTAAATGGATCATCCAAAAACAGGGTGATTGAGCATCAAAATAAAAGAGTTAATAGGTCCATCCACGTTCAAAAGGAGCATCTGACAAGTTTATTTAAACCCTATATCATGTAGGCAAAGGTAAAATAGCTAGCAACCCACAACATATCATGTGCATATATGCAGAGAGCAGACCATTTAACCAACTTTCAATCTGTAAAATTTTTCAATCTCTTATATCCCAAACTGAGAGCAAATTCCTTTGTCGCATATATCAAAATCTGAACTTGCAAGCAATTGTAAGCTGCATAGTAATTTTTTTTAAAAAATCAAAGTGAAAAGGACCTCATCTTCATCTTTTTTGCCACCTGACGAGATAAACCAGCTAGGCCTAGGAGCACATAAAGAAAAAGATTATAAATGTGATGAGCTTGACTTTCAGGCTTTTCTGAAAGTTAAAAGAAAAGATACATAATCCACGTACATCTCCTTATTTCTTGGATGATAACAACAACTGCCTAGCATAGTAATGAATAAAAAGAATTTATTCAGTCATTTATTCATAAAGAGGAATTGATTCAGATATTCAGTGATGTATTTATTGTGGCATGGTTTGGCACTGCCTAGCATAGTAATGAATAAAAAGAGAAAAAAAAACACATGTAACAGTAACACAGCCCTTGAATCACTGTCATCGCTCTCCTCATACAAAGGCGCAGATTGGATTATAACCCGTACCGTTTTAAAACTGATTCTGCAGTGGATGGACATATGAGAACAGTGAGAGGCAACTCAACTTTCTTCGATCTTGATCACATCCTTGTCCTCGTGGAATGACTCTGCTCTCGCAGAAGCTAGTTTACCCGGTGATGGATCACACATCCTCATAAAAAGAATTGTTATAAAAAGAATTGTTACGTGGTGCACTGATGTCATCCACAAGTCACATTTCATTCTGCACTTAATCAATGGATGCACATAGTACCATTAACTTATTCAACAAAACGAATCAAGCTAAATTGGAAAAATAAAAAGAAACAGAATCATGACTTAAAGACTATCGGCACGTCACTCGTGGTCACTTAGATTGGGAATGACTGATGCCTTCATCTCCAGTTGCACCTTTTCCTCAATCCATGCGAAAGGAATCTGTCGGTGTTTCGAACAAACACCGGCTAGTGAATTTATAATTATTGCGCGTTAGGCCCGGATGATGCACTGAAGGACACAAGGTTTATACTGGTTCAGGCTAAATGTCCCTACGTCCAGTCTGCTGCTGCTGCTCGTGTTATCAGTACCGAAAAGGTTCGTAGTAGGGGGTACAAACGATCGAGAGAGGGAAAGGTCCCAAGTCTCTGAAGGAATGGTCGAAAGGATGCCAAGAGCTTGGTCGCTGCTTGGTTGTATGCGTGATGTATTGTGTGTTGAACTGGTCCGTCCAAAGTCGGTCCCTTCAATGGGAGGCCCTATCCCCCTTTTATAGACCAAGGAGGAGCAGGGGTTACAGATGGGAGAAAGAGGAAAATACCAAAGGTATAGAAGGTCCTTCAAGGAAAAGTCTTCCTTTTTCCCTGTGCCTACCCTGTTTTAACATGGCAGACCGTGTCTGAGGTGGCGTGTTTGCTGATCCTCGTAGACCATACCCTGGCCCCATTTAGCAAGTGGGTGCGTCCCATCCTATGCCGGCGGATGGTGCGGCGTGCCGGAGAGCCGAGCTATGACTCCTCGGGGAGTAATCGGGGAAGTGACCACACGTCCGTCACTGTAGATGACGTGAGTTCTGTCTTGGACCATAGTGGCTGTCGTATGCCTGTGTTAGTATCCGCGCCCGAGGGCTAAAGGCGGCGCATACTACACTGTGGGACAAAAGTTGGCGTCCACGACACTATTTGGGCACTGTTTATGATGGAAAAGGCGGAAAACACCCGTCCCATCGTAGTCTGACGGTACCTTCCTGCAGGCGCACAGGGCATGGCCCTCGATATCATGGTTGACTCGAATGTCCTGTCTCACCCTGTGCTTGTCCTTATGAAGGATCAGGGTGCGGTCGTCGGGCGAGGCGGAGTCTTGCCTCTTAGCCGTCGGACGAGGCGGAGCCCGCCCCGGACGTCGAACGAGGCGGAGTCCGCCCTCGGGCGTCGGGCAAGGCGGAGCCCGCCTTTAGCCATCGGGCGAGACGGAGTCTAGCCCTCGGGGGTCGGGCGAGGCGGAGCCTGCCCTCGGACGTCGAGCGAGGCGGAGCCCGCCCTTGGACGTCGGGCGAGGTACGCTTTTAGCCATCGGGCGAGACGGAGTCTAGCCCTCGGGGGTCGGGCGGGGCGGAGCCCCCTTTTAGCCATCGGGCGAGACGGAGTCTAGCCCTCGGTGGTCGATCGAGGCGGAACCAGTCTTTTGTCGTTCGGGCAAGAAGCGCAGTAGTGCTCTCGTCTGACCGGAAGTGTCAACGTTCGATGGTTTTTAGTTCTACCTCATTGGGTACCCTGGTATTGGGTCCCCGACAGAATCCTTTTCAGTTCAATGTTTAATCAGTCTGAAAGAAAAAGATGATATATGTTTAATCAGTCTGAGAAATAGAATAAGTATATCTTGACAATGAACCTTCCCTATATCAGAGTAGGAATGATAGCAGAGTTTGTCATAGACTAAATGCAGGTTACCAACATATTTTGAAACCAGCTTCTAATTGCAGTAGTGCTGTTCTTTCAAAAAAAACATGCAGTAACGCACTTGTTTTGCTATTAAGAAAAAAAAACAAATCTGTGTTGCAAAATAGTAACAGTCGACATCAGTTCTTATATAGAGAAGAATAAATGTCGCAGCAATTCAACTCCCTACTTGGATTTATGCAATTTATGAAGCAAAAATTGAGACCCTAATCTCATTAGAAGGTTTTGCAACCAGAGGCATCATAAACGGTTTACTAACTCAAAATTTTGAAATCCATTATCAGTGAGTATTTATTTACAACTTCAGATTTCTTTGCACATGCATATTACCTTAGATGCTTAATTTATATTTTAAACCATATAGGAACCTCTGATTAATCAATATATGGCACACACATCTAAATCCACCTTCTGTGTGAACATGGCAATGCAGTGGAGGAAATACAGGAAAAAGGATAGATGGTCTCTAACTGAAGTAATGATCATGGACAGAAAAAAACTTCCAGTTTGAAACTTTGAATAATAAACAAGATTTCAGATGAGTTGTTACCGGCGAGCGCATAGAGGAGGCTAGAGCAGCAACCCCTAGACCTGCGAGGTCCACTGCCTCCTTTCCACCCTTTTGATCTGATTGGAAGCAGCAGTAGCAGCAACAGAGCCGAACACAGTCTGTTTTCAACAATCCTGAAAGAGTGAAAATGAACTTTCAAAAACCTAGAAAACTGAACATCACTTCAGCTTGCTGGATTTTGTTGCTACTCTGCAATGCAGTTTAGAATCATGAGAAGAGCCTTACAACAAATAGAATTGCAAGTGAATCATGCATAGGCATACATGGGTTCCCCAAATTTTGTATTGCTATAGCATCTTTGGTGCCGTTCTCAAGTTTCTTCTCAAAATAGAATTTCTACAAGAACTGAGCGCAGCATACCCGTGTCGTCATGCCAACATGTTGTTGAAAAATTGCCACATGAGTGATCTAGAGGTGTAGGGTAGAAACCAAAGTGGATCCTGTCATTATTTTAAACAATACTTACAACCAAGGAGTATGCGAAAATAGCAAGAGAACTCTTTCTACCAGTTGGAAAAAGCTTCATTCCCTGAAAGTAGATAGGGAAAAAAAGGTCAGGTAAGCAGCAACTTAAGTTTCCTATTGAACAGGCCAAAAGTTAAGATTCATGTGGAAATGTTGCATACAACTGGTATAAAATAACTTGAATTACATAGCATCAAGCTAAGGAAAGATTAGACTTTGTGACTGTAGCTAGTGGCACCCATCATTGCCAATCAACTACAGTAGTACTGTCCTCTGAAAACAAAAAAAAAGAAACAGAGGAGGTACAAATCCCTATTGACACTGAGGAAGCCTTTTGCCAAAGGTATATATTGTAATTGTAATAGTTTAAGTATATTGCTGATTGAGGATTTTTCCAATGCAAATTCGCATATAATCTTTAAATATTCCATAATCCAAATGGTAGTTTCAAATAAGACAGTAAGTGAGCTCGATCAAACCATTACAAGAATGGCACCAACCACCATTACCAATACCAACCTATCGATGTTTGACCACCGATAGCCTACCACGGGGGTACCCGGGGCAGTATGTTCGGGCTTTAGTGTATGCAGAACTCGATGATAAACGCAAGAGACAGTCAATTTATCCTGGTTCGGACCCTCGATCTTTGATCGAGTAATAGCCCTACGTCCAGTCGGCGTTAGCCTTTGCGTTGGATTGATCGTAAAGTGTTGTGTTGTACAATTGTTCTCTGAACTCCTGATCCAAGGAGCCCTGCCCTCCTTTATATAGTCAGGAGGCCAGAGTCCTAGTCGGTTTACAATGAGAGTTCCTAGTAGGATTACAGAGTAATACTACTACTAAGATTACAGGGAAAGAATCCTAGTTAGACTAGTTCTCCCTTCCGTGCGGGGTATCCCGTGGGTCCCGCACCGACAAGCCCCCGAGCACTTCATGGTTGAGTTCTGGAAGCCTCGTCTTGTTCCTTCAAGCCTCGTCGAGCAGGAACAAGCGTCGTTCGAGTGCTTTCTTGAGCGAAACCATGTAGCGCTTCGTGAGATCTTTGCGTGGTGTGTACCTTTTTGAAGAAAAAAGTACTCCCATTTGGATGTAGCCCCCGAGCCTCTTGCTGTTTTGGCACAAAGAGCTTGAGGGTCTTTTCTTGAAATCGTCTTGATTCTTCGTCGAAAGGCTCTCGAGCATATACCCGGGTTCTTTGTCGAAAAGAGCTCGGATATAGTTATGTCCGGGTTCTTTTTGTCGTGTGGTCTTGAAGTCATTTGTCTTGAAGAAGTCTTCTGAGTGATGTGCGCTTTTTGAAGGAAAAAGTGCACTCACTGAGTGTAGCCCCCGAGCCTCTTGCTATTTGGAACAAAAAGTTGGAGGGTCTTGAATCTTATGTTGTTTGAAAAACTGTTGTCTCGAAGTAGTTGTCTTGGAGTGTCTTGAATCTTATGTTATTTGAAAAGAACTGAGAACTTCTCCTGTTGCAGCCCCCGAGCATATATCCGGGTTGTTTTGTTCAGGAAGAAATCGGGTGCAGGGTGTTGGCATATTCTCTGGTAGTCTGCTATTGTCAGATGTAGTTGTATGGTGGTGGTTGAGTGTGAATGCTGTTTGTTCATGAGTTGTATAGTGTTGGTATATCCTTTCGAATATGCTTGTCCTTGAGTACTGTTCCTTCATGCCTGAGTCATTTTCATTGAATTCTGCCTTTTTACTGTGTCCTTTGTTAGGCTTGTTTCGTTTGTGCTCCTGGTCCATGTGCACCGCTCCTTCGGTCTATAAATACCCTTCTAGGGTGCTGTTTTGATTCATTGAGCGTTTTGTTGCTTGTTCTGAAGTCTCTGTACTCGTGAATATGGTAGTTTGTAAAGTAGAGCAGCCCCCTGGCATATTTTGTAGTTCTTGCACGTCTTGCCGTAGCTGGAGGGAGTCTTGCGATAGGGATTAGAGGTAGGCTAATCCCGCAGCAGCAATATACCAGGATATACATGGCGGTAGTTGGAGGAAGTCTTATGATGTGGGCTTCGTTCCTTTATCTGGTAGTTCTGGGTTGATCCTCGTCGCCTATCCTGAGACTATCCGGTGCAGATCAACACCATATCCAGCATCATATCGGTCTTGGGTAGACAGATGCCTGCCGTTCTCTGCTCCATGTTGTCCTTCTCTGCGTCCGTCCTTTGAAGAAAATAGTGTAGCCGAGTGCGGTTTGTTCTACCGAGTAGCGATTTGGAACACGTAGTCGTTCCAGAGCCTAGTTGTTTTCGGGTTCCTTTTTGCTACTTGCCTATCGCAGTTCTGAGTTCGTTGGGTCTTGTAAGATGTGTAATCTTGTATCTTTTGAAGTCATTTGTAATAGAGAGAATCTTGTCTTTCGAGTTGTCATTCTTTATTCTGTTGATGTCCTGGTTGTCTGTGAGATTCCCGAGTTTTTTATGTCAGAACCGGGTTGTTATGTTCCTTGTGAGGTAACCTTCTATTGCTTCATGGCTGATGAGTTCTTTTTTGCAGCCATATGGTAACTCTGTCGTTTTGCTGGATGGATAAGTCCGAAATCTGCCCGTTGAACTATACCGTTGTGTGGATTTGTGCCTTCCGTCATTTTAGCTCTGTCAGTAAATGGACCGTTGCGTTCTCATGCCACGTTAAAACGGGCCTGGTGGGCCGCATTTTTACCGATGTAAAATCTATTTAAAGGCCTTTGTCCTCCTTTTCTTTGGTACCCTGCCTTCGCCTTTCGCCTTGAAAAAACCCTAGCCTTTGCAACTCCGCCATCGCCATTGCCACCACCATCTGAGCACCGCCGTCCGTGCCTTCTCTTTCCCTAGTGCTTTTTGCCTCTGTTAGTACCTGGGTAGGAAGAAAGCCGCGAGCAAGTCCTAGGCAACCTTCATGGATGAGGAGTCATCTCTTTCCGTGATCGAGAACCAGGAGTTCGTGGCCATGAGGGCTGCCCAGAAGTCTTGGCTGGCTCCGACAACGACTGAAGACCAGCTTCGCGAGCTTGTTAGCGATGGTCTGATCCAGAGCAAGGACATTGCTGAATGGAGGGCTCTAGACGAGCATCGGGTCCCTGCTCCAGGCCCTGGTGAGATTATTCTCTTCGTCTCCTTTATCCGTGCTGGACTTTGCCTTCCTGCTTCCGCCTTCCTTCATTAATTTCTTGGTTATTTTGGGGTTAGTTTGAACCATCTTACTCCCAATGCCGTTCTCCATCTTTCTGTTTTTGTTCATCTCTGTGAAGCTTTCCTTGGAATTCCTCCTTCTCTTTCTCTCTTCCGTCACTTCTTTCGTCTGAAGCCTCAACCCCGCCACAAAGACACCAATGCTCTTGGCGGCTGCGGGATTCAGTTTCACTAGGGTCTTAAAAGTAAGTTCTTTGACTATGACCTGGTTGACTCTGTGAGGGATTGGCGTACTGACTGGTTCTATGCCGTCAATTTGATTCCTTCTCTCGTCGTTTATTCTGAATCTGGTCCCTCGGTTAACGACCAGTGGGAAAAGAACTCCCTGACACCGGACGAGCTCCAGGCGATCCAGCCATTCCTTGAGCGGATAGGCACTCTGAAGCAGCAGGGCTTGACCGGCTTCAGAATTGTCTCAAGTTTTCTTTGCCGTCGTGTTCAGCCTCTGAAGGAGCGAGAGAACTTTGGCTTCGAGTACTCTAGGGCTAAGGATCCTTCATGCATGGTCCTGGCCCTTGAGTTGACCGACAAGGAAGTACTCGAGCGTCTTCAGAAGATGCTGAAAGGAGCAAGCGTTGTCCCACTTTCCGTCTCTGAGTTCTGTGCAAAGAATCCACCTCTAGCTGTAAGTTGTTTTCTCTTTGTGCAGGTACTTTTTGTATTTCTTTTTGCTGTATCTATTTTCACTTAATCTTCCTTGTCTTGTTGTCTTATTCTTTTCGTAGGGATTGGGGCGTAACTTCATCGACCCGATTCCCCTTCACGACCTCCCTGCCATTGTGGGGGCTGGGGGTAGTCTTGCTGGGGCTTCTTTAACTAGTAAGTCGCAAACCGTCGTAATGCTTCCTGGTGTTTCTTCCGCAAACCCTGATGTATATGTAGAGTATGTTCCTTATTCAGTTCCCTGAGGCCCTCGTAGTGTCGGAAAGAGGGGGTGAGCTGAAAGTTCTTCTGGTTTGTCTTCTGCCAAGAAGTCCCGCCAGTCAAGTACTTGTCCAGGTACTCCAGTTATAGCTAGCATGCTCTTAGGTGAGCATATTAATGCGCTTTGTCCCTTTGTCTTCTTGTTTTTATCTTGAACCGAGTACTTTTGTCCTTTTTTCAGCTGGTGTTTTGGCAACCTTGGTCGAGAGTGAGGCGGAAGAGGATGATGGTGCTGCCCTTCTTACTCATCGGTGAGTTGTTTTCTTGCTTTCCTGTAGTTGAAACCTTCTTTTTGTTCTAACTTTGGTCTTGATCTCTTTGTAGTAAGCGGTCGTCGGGTACAAGTTCTTCTGGGGCACCGGCACCGAGTTCCTCTAAGATTCCGGTACCGAGTTCTTCCATAGCTCCGGTACCGAGTTCTTCCGGGGCTCCGGTACCGGCTACGCTGCTCCCGCTGCCGAGTGGCGGGGATGTCTTTGCTGCCGTGGTTCCCCCTGTGAGGTCTTCTTTCGGTCTTATGAGGAAGAAGATAGCTGAGTAAGTGATTCCTTGTTAAGCTTTTTTGCTTCTCTCTCTGTTCTTCCCTCGCTCATATTCTTTATCGTTGATTTTTCTTGTGATTTTGTAGACCCTCGCCTTCCCTTAACCCTTCGCCTACTTCTTCTCAGTCCTCTAACCCGCCTCTGTGCGCTGAGTCTCTGGACTTGGGATGTTCGATCGGCGAGGTAGCTATGAGGGAAGTCGGGTCCCCTGCCGCTGTTGATCCTATTGCTCCGGAGGTGACCGTGGCCACGGCGGTGGGTATTTCTAGAGAGGTAGCCGGGGCTTCCCAGGATATAGCCCTAGTTCTGCCATCTTTGCCTTTGCCAGCTTCTCCCTCTGCTCTCCTTGGAACCAGTAGTCAGTGCTTGGACGACGAAGTGTTGCTGCAGTTCGACGTCACCCATCGTCTGTCAGAATTGACTACTGCCTAGGGGGCCCTTTCGACTTCCTTTAGTGAAAAGCTTCAGGTGAGTTTTGCTGGAGTTCTTTCTTTGGATGTTCAATCTTTGTTTTCTTCTTATGCCTTCTCTCTCTCTCTCTCTCTCTCTCTCTCTCTCTCTCTTTGTTCAGTCTTTCTCTCGAGATCATACCGGCTTCTTTTTCTCGTCCAAAAACGAGAAGAAGTTGTCTTTTGAGGTAAGCGCCCTGAAGGCCGAGCTTGACCTCCTCTGGGCCGAGTTGGAGATCGAGCGTCAGATGCATCAAAAGGAGGAGAAAACTCTTCGTGCCCGGGTGGTAGAGGTAGAGAAGCAGAAGGATGCTGCGAAGAACGAGTGCAAAGGTATTGCGGGTTCTTTTTGTTTCCTTTTGTATTTTGGCTTCCCTTTCTGCTGACTTTTCGTTTTTTCTTTTGTACTATGATTTTCTTTTCCGCTGACTTGTTTCTGTTGCCTGGTCTAGCTCTCCAAGTTGAAAAGTAGAAGCTTTCGGAGGGTATCGAGGAGATGAAGACGCTTGCTCGAACTAGCCACAACAAGGCTGATGAGGTAATTGCTCAAGCTGAAGAAGAACTCGCACTTGCTAGATTAATTAGGCGTGGAGCTGACAGAGATCTTGTGCAGGCCCAAAAGACCATCGAGGACTTGACTGGCAAGTTGGCAACGGCTACTGAAAACTGGAAAGCTTTGTGGAAGTCTTTTCGGTCAGTAGCTGACCTTCTTCGGACTTCAGCAGACGATGGTCATTCTTGGGCTCAATTCATTCCCCAAGTGCCGACCTGTTTCTAGGAGTTCGTGAAGCGTTGTGCCCATCTTTGCACCAGGAACGTCCTTGCCCAGGTCTGGGTTCTTTCTCCGGACTTTCCTTTGTCCAAGGTTGCTGACGAAGCCAAGAGACAAGAGTACCTCGATGCTGTCGAGAGGTTAGAGCCTGAGGTCGATGACTTAGCCAGGAAGATTGTAGATAATCTTAATATTGATGTTTCTACTCCTGATCACAATGCTTGAATGTAATCAACCCCTACACTCTGGCTTTTGTAACAGAATACTTATACTCTTTCTTTAATGAAGATCATCTATCTTTGTTGATGTCTTCTTTGTCTGGATGTCTAATCCTTGCTTACTCTTTAAATGTGTTGTCCAATTGATCAGAATTTTCTTCGGGTAGCTATCTGTTCTGATTCTCATCCGTGTTGTATAAACCACTCGCTGTATGTAGATTGTTGTATTTGACAAATTTTCTTGATTTGTCGAGTACTTGTCTGGCTTTTGTCTGTGCCATGTGAAACAACTCGGTGTATGTAGATTGATGTCTTGACAGACTTCCTTCACTTGTTGAGTGCTTGTCTGGCTTTCGTCCGTGACTTGTAAACAACTCGGTATAGCCCGTTGTGTCGACAAACTTTGCGTTCTTGTTAGTATTAAAAAAGACTTAGGATATCTCTAGCTTCTTCTTCTTGGCTTAGCTCGTAGTGTGGTCAGCATCTGGTCCTATTTCTGGTTGCAAAAGTATCCTAGGACCGGCAAGCCCCCGAGCGCTTCATGGTAGAGTTCTGGAAGCCTTGTCTTAACAAGCGTTGTTCAAGTGCTTTCTTGAGCGAAACCATGTAGCGCTTGCTATTTGGAACAAGGAGCTTGAGGGTCTTTTCTTGAAATTGCTCTGATTTATGTTCGGGCTTATTTTCAGTCGTTTTTCTTTTTGGTTCGGGTGTTAGCTTATTAGCTACCCTCATCGGCGGGCTCAAGCATGTTTTCAGCTATTTTGCTCTCGACCGGTATGCTCAGGCGTCTTTTCAGCCATTTTGCTTTTTTGTTCGGGTGTTAGCTTATTAGCTACCCTCATCGGCGGGCTCAAGCATGTTTTCAGCTATTTTGCTCTCGGCCGGTATGCTCGGGCATCTTTTCAGCCATTTTGCTTTTTGTTCGGGTGTTAGCTTATTAGCTACCCTCATCGGCGGGCTCAAGCATGTTTTTAGCTATTTTGCTCTCGGCCGGTATGCTCAGGCGTCTTTTCAGCCATTTTGCTTTTTGTTCGGGTGTTAGCTTATTAGCTACCCTCATCGGCGGGCTCAAGCATGTTTTCAGCTACTACTATATAGAGCAGAAGTGCTCAACTACTACTATATAGAGCAGATTGAAGAGGATTATAAATTACCTGAAAGAGTATAATCAGTATCACAAGAAAAATGCCGATCGTCATTGCTCCACCATAGTAGAACACTACAGACTCAAATGTGTGTGCCACCACCATGAGCACCAACCCTAGGATAGGACAAAGAACACCACCCCGTGGAGCAAGAACTCTGCATACACAACTACAAAAGACTCCTGCATGACTGAAATTTTGCAGTGCAGAAAACAAGGCAGAGATCAAATGATGTCACCTTGGCTCAGTAGCTTTGGTGCATATGGGCAGCACCTGAATGAAAGGCACAACTTTGACCAAATGGAAAAAATAGATAGTAGATCAATACTGATGTTTCTGATTTTTTAACACGATTTCTTGGATCTTTCATTGACTGTTAGGAGTCGACAACGTTCCTTGTGACCTCAGATCAAGCCACAAATCAAAACTAAAAGAAAAAAATAATGGTTACCGTCAGATCTTCACCGTCTGCGGCGGGGGTGCGGTCGCAGCGGGGAGGAGGAGGCCGGGTGCCGGATCAGCGGGGGCGGCTAGGGCGACGAGGAGGAGTCCGGGTGCCGGGGTTGTCAGCGTCGCGGCTGACATCGTCGGCGTCGGGGGCCACTTCGCAGCGGGGAGGAGGACTGGAGGAGGCTGGGTGCCGGGGTCGACGGGGGCGGTGGCTGGGGCAGGGGGAGGAGGAGGTCGTGTGTCGGGGTCAGCGTCACGGGGCGAGGTCGTGGAGCCGAGGTTCGTGCGTCGGTTGCGGGGAGGAAACGTGCAGCTTGGGGCGTGAAATTGACCGAGGCGATGAAGGCTTCCAAGACCGACGGCTGGGGCAATGGCGCAGGTGCGACGGCGAACAATGCCGGCCGGCGACGGCAACGACGGAGGAAGGCCAAATCCAAATCGCGAGGAGCGAGGGCGGGTGTGGAGGAATCCTTCACGAGAGGAGCGAGGGCTTGCGGGGGGCGACAGCTTTGATTGGAGAGGAGATTAGGTTTCCTTCAACGTCGCTGCGGGCCGCGATTCCTTCGGCGTCGCTCCTTGTCATATCGCAAGGGAAGGGAGGGGAGGGCGACCCCGTAGCCGCGACGTACGCGCCTTCCTTCGGCGTCGTTGCGGGTCGGTATCGCAAGCGAGGGGAGGGAAGGGCGACCCAAAAAAAAGTCGCACAAAAAATTTGGCTTACTTTTATTCTTTTTAGTTGTAGGAGACTTGTCATTTTGATGCAGCTTCATTAGATAAATGGCACATTATAACAGATGGTTTTGGATCTCCAAAAGGCGAACACATATTAGTGTTCCTGGGGGAGTGTTTTAGGTTCGAGAGAAGTAGAGGTAACTAGAAGCAATCTTGATTGGCTTCATGAACCTTTCCATTTTTCGGATGGGGTCAAGCTCTGCAATGAAATTATTGCTAAACTAACATTGTACAGTAAGAGAGAGTTGTAATAAATAGGTCATTGAGTTCAGTCCTGTAAGAGAGTTACAATAAATAGGACATTTCTCTCAGATTGTTTTATGCTCTTGTGCAGGGATTCTAGATGGAGATGAATCGTGACATCAAAATTTGGTTCCTTTCAGGTTTGTTGGTCCCTGCTACATTGCTCCATTTTTCCATGCCCGCTGAGGTTATTGTCTCTCGTAAGGGTTGCATTGCTTTTGTTGTGGTGTGGTTGAGTGATTAGCGAGCGATTGTTGATCCGCAGGTGCAACCTTCTAATTTGCTGTCATTTTGATTGACAACTTGATTTCTGTAATATGTGATTGATTTGGATGGTTGGTTTAAAATTGAGTGAATGCTAAGAGGTTGTCTTATGTGTTCTCTTTTTAACTGAAATGGCAAAGCTCCTGGATTTTCATTTAAATGAAATATTTTTTTAACTTCTCCTACAAAGGCTCTTTGTAATTTTATCTCACATGTGAAACTTCCTAATCAATAATGCAAATATAGATAACTTTGAAACTTCCTGATTTCAAAGATGGTCATCTTGTGTTCTTCCTTAATCATAATCAGTAGAACAGGAGGCACAACAGTTTTCTATTTGGTCATATTAGTCAAAAGTTTCTTGTTTGTAATAACAGATGTTCAGGTATACAATTTTGCAGGATTTGCATGTTAATTGTACCTGTATAAAATGGATAACCTGATCTTTACTCCTTTATGGCTCTTATCTCACACAATTTTGTTTCATATAGTCACGTTATTCTCAACCAACATTAACATCGTCAAGTTTGCCTTTAGCTGGGGATTGGAGTGTTTCCGGACCTTAGATCCTAGGCAGATAAATTTGGACCTCAGAGGGCAAGGTTTTTCAGATTAACTTTCCAGCAAGTGGGGCTATTTAGTGGCGCCTCCATCAAGAAATCTTTCAACACTTTAAATTCCCTTAATGTACTGGCAAGGATACTATGTGTGTTCAGGTAGGCTTTCTCTTAGGCTGTGTTTAGTTTCAGTAAGTTGAAATTTTGGGCTACTGTAGCACTTTCGTTTTTATTTGGCAATTAGTGTTTAAACATGGACTAATTAGGCTCAAAACGTTCGTCTCGCAATTTCTCACCAAACTGTGCAATTAATTTTTTTTCGTCTACATTTAATGCTCCATGCACGGACCGCAAACATTCGATATGACAGGTACTGTAACACTTTTTGAGATTTTGGGGACCAACTAAACACGCGCTTATTTCTAGCGACCTTCTTTGCTTCAGCCAGCACCAGGATTGTCGGTTCCCCGGAATATCCAGGACTAAATCCTTATTTGCAGTGCATGTAGGTTCTTCTTTGTTCTAATATTGTGTATTATATAATATCTAGATATTTAGTCATGAAAAATAAATATGAATTTTATTATAATTGAATTATGGGTGGTACATCATCATGATGAATAGTTATATCTATTTTGGGGCTATTGCGTTCTTGCCCCTATTTTGAACCCTAATTGTGATTTTACCCCTATTTTCTTTCACTTTGTGTTTTTACCATGCTTTTCCAAAACGAAGGTTCAGTTTACCCCTACTCCGTGAACAGCAGGTAACGGTGTTAAAAAGTTGAAAGATGACATATTTGTCCTTCCGAATATTGCGTTTTTACTCCTATTTCAAAACCCAATTGTGATTTTACCCCCCACTTTCTTACACTTTGTGTTTTTACCCCTACTTTTCCAAAACGAAGGCTCCGTTTACCCTAATTCTTAACTCAGTTATCTATATCCGGATCAAAGCAATTAAAAATTAACAAAAACCCTGTGAAAAAAGACAAACTTACCCCTTATCTTTCGGTCGTCTCTCTCAGGGTCGTCCCTCTCAACGCTAGCAGGCAGCGGGTGGCTGGGTGCGGCGGCGGTGGCGGTGGAAGGGCAGCGTCGGGCCGTCGGGCGGGCACGGCGAGCAGGCGCGTGCGGCCAGGCGGAGGAAGCGGCGCGGGCGCGCGCGGCTTAGCCTGACGTGGGCGCGCAGCCAGGCACGCGGCTCTGCTTGGCGCAGGCGCGCGCGGCTTGGCCGGCGTTGCGAGCGCGCGTCTCGTGAAAGCAGCCGACCATGGAGCCGAACACCCGCCTCTCTCTCTCTCAACTCTAGCGGATGACTGGGTGCGGCGGCGGTGGAAGGCCAATGGGCGTGTGACTCTGGACCTGTCAGTCTCCGGCTCCATTGCCTGGCCGCACACGCCCACTCGCCGCACACCGCCCGACAGGCCCGTTGTTGGCCTTCCGCTGCCGCCGCCAAGAGGCCAGGAGCTGTCTCAGTTGATTCCTTCCGGCCGATTTGCCTTCAGAACTGCAGTGTCAAGATTCTATCCAAAACTTCAACCTGCAGATGACAGAAAGAGATTGGGAATTGAATTGACCTGAAGCATACAGGATTTCTGCAGGGCCGGTCCATCTCTGAATCTTTTATATATGCAGCTGAGATTGTTCAAACATGATATAAGAGGAAGATTCCAACTATTGTGCTTAAGCTGGATTTTGCAAAAGCATTCGACACTGTCAACTGGCTCGGATTGGACCCTATTCTAGCTGCTCGAGGCTTCAACTCCAAGTGGAGAAGATGGATATGCGGGTGTATTCTCAACTCCTCGAGATCTGCTGTTCTTGTTAATGGAGTCCTAGGGCCATGGATTTCGTGCAAACGTGGATTAACCGATTAAGGCAGTGTGACTCCATCTCGCCATACCTTTTTCTTCTACTGGACCCTGTTTTACAGCACTGCTTCAGCAGTATTTTTCAACGAACGAACGGTGCTTTCCTCATACAACAAATCAGCATAAGTCAAATAAACGAATAGGGCCTGACACCCTACAAGCACTCATTAAAAGACT
This sequence comes from Miscanthus floridulus, assembly GCF_019320115.1. Classification (NCBI taxonomy): domain Eukaryota; kingdom Viridiplantae; phylum Streptophyta; class Magnoliopsida; order Poales; family Poaceae; genus Miscanthus; species Miscanthus floridulus. The sequence goes on from NC_089584.1 coordinate 116,899,890, forward strand.
TTCAAGCACCATCAGCTATCCAACTGACCAGGCGTCAGGTGCTGTGACCCTGCAGTACGCGGATGATACCTTAATTGTCCTAAGAGATGAGACCAGTGGAGTCTCTAAGCTCAAGGAAGTACTGGACATGTTCTCCAATGCAGCTGGCTTAAAGATCTGTAATCAGAACAAGCGACGGAGCAGGAGCACTAGCCTGTAGCACCCGAAACCCCGTGGGTAGGCCGTAGCAGGAAGGGGGAATCGGTGACGGTGACTCGGTGAGTCCGTCCCGCACGCCACGCCGAGCGAGTCGTCGGTCTCGGTCAGCCGATGCGGGCCGGTCCAAGCACGTACGTATACTATTCTACCGTCCCGGGAGGCAGCCGGCAGGGATGGAGACATGGGGTCTCCCGCAGGCTTCCAGGCACGACGTCCTCAGGTGAGTCGATCCTCACCGATTTTGTCAAACACGATTTAGACCCTGTTTAGATCCCACCCAAAACCAAAAATTTTCAAGATTCCCCGTCACATCAAATTTTACGGCACATGCATGGAGCATTAAATGTAGGTAAAAAGAATAACTAATTGCACAGTTTGCCTGTAATTGGCGAGACGAATCTTTTAAGCCTAAATAGTCCATAATTGAACAATTTTTGTCAAATACAAACGAAAGTGCTACAGTAGCCAAAAGCCAAAAATTTTCGGAACTAAACGCGCCCTTAGGTGAGATGACCGCTTACCGATCCTGTCGATCACGACAGACGTTGTCCGATCACACAACTATAACTAGAGATAGAAGAAAAAAGGAAGAACAGAACACACACAGCACGAGCACCAGCGCTGGTCGGAGCCCTACAGAGAAGATGTCAAATCTGAACTCTCTTTACCGAGTTGCAGTGACAAACTATATATACAACTCTATCCATCTATTCCTATTACAGTTGTCATGCTACTGCAGTGACTAATAACGCATCAGGGCTGACTCTGGCGTCTGCCCCTACATGTGGCTACAGTACGGTAGATGAGCCGTTCAGCGTCTGCCTCTGCAGCGACTACAGTACAACAGCAGGGGAGCCTTTTCGGCGTCGCCTTTCCCTACTGTGTGTTAACACAAGGTAGCAGTAAATTACCTAATAATTCTTCCCCTAATCCTACTGCTAACCTTTGAACCCCCTCCATACCGATCATCTCATTCAGCTCCGTGAACCGAAGACGTCCGAGCGGCTTGGTGAGTGCGTGCTCGGTTGCGCACCTCGTGAACCCAAGCTCGCTCAGCATGGCGTCAAGCTTGGCGTTCCACGCTCGCGGGGCTTGCCGCAGCCCGTAGAGTGTCTTGCGCAGTCAGAGCACCCTGTGCTCCTCTTCCTTGACGGCGAAACTTGGAGGTTGTCTGACGAAGACCGTCTCCGCTAGCTTGCCATTGAGGAAGGCCGATTTAACGTCCAGATGATGGACGCGCCAGTCCTTTGCTGCTGCCAAAGCTAGTAGTAAACGGACAGACTCTATGCGCGCTACCAGCGCAAAGACTTCCTCGAAGTCGATGCCCTCGCGCTGGACAAAGCCTCGGACGACGAGGCGCGCCTTGTGCTTGACAACGGCGTCGTGCTCGTTCCGCTTGACCTTGTACACACACTCCAGGCTGATCGGACGGTATTCTGGAGGTGGATCGACGAGCTGCCAAGTCTAATTTTCCTCAATCGCCTTTATCTCCTCCAGCATCGCTCGTCGCCAGTTTTCATCGTGCTCGGCCAGTGCGAACGTGGGTGGTTCCTCTGCACTGACGAGCAGTAGCTCTAGGTCACTGAGCAGCCTACCCACCAGGCCTGAGGGCCCTGTGCCGTCGATGAGGTCGTCCAGCCTGCGGAACTGCACCTCCTCACCTTCGTGGAAGGCATCCACGAACTCAGTGATGTCATTTGGAGGTGAGGCAAACTCGATCGGCGTCGATGGAGTTCCCTGTTCCGCCGGAGTGCTCGTTACAGCACCTGGAGTGCTTGGCACCCCAGATGCAATGCTCGGCACTACTCCTGGATAGCTCGTCATAATTCTTGCAGTGCTCGGCACTACTGCAGGAGTACTCAGCCTCAGTCTTGAAGTGGTTGGCACCACTGCAAGACCTCTTGGCTCCGCTACGGGAGTGCTCGGCACCCGTCCTGGAGTGGTCGTCACCACTACAGAACCTCCCAGCACCACTCCTAGAGTGCTCGGCATCCCTCCAGGAGTGCTCGGCACTGCCACAGGAATGCTCGGCTCTAGTGCTAGAGTGCTTGGCACCCTTCCCGGAGTGCTCGTCACCTCTTCCCCAGCGTCTCCACTCCCGTGAATGACCAAGTGCTCGACGATAAAGGTGCTGGTGAAGCCGTCAGTTTTCCCCGTGCTCAGACTGTTCCAGTCCCAGGCCGCCTTCTCGTCGAACACGACGTCGCGTGAGACAAGCACCTTGTCTCCGCGTGGGTCGTAGAGCCGGTATGCCTTGGTACCCTTCGTGTAGCCCAGGAACAACATCGGTGTGCTCCTATCCTCCAGTTTGGTGAGGATCGGCTTTGTCTCCCTGACGTGGCCGATGCAGCCGAATGTCCGGAGGAAGGACATGCTTGGCTTCTGCCCATATCAAGCTTCGAACGACGTCTTGCCCTTCAGGGTCTTGGTGGAAGCACGGTTGAGGATGAACACCGCTGTGGTCACCGCCTCACCCCAGAACCTTGCTGACATACCCTTGGCCTTCATCATGGATCAAGCCATACCGACCACCGTCTGGTTCCGCCGCTCCACTACGTCATTCTGTTGTGGCGAGTACGGCGCGGTGTGGTGTCGCACCATATCCTGATCCGCGCAATACGCAACGAACTCCACCGAAGCGAATTCACCGCCCCGATCAGCCCTTAGCACGCGGAGCTTCTTGTCGCTCTCGGCCTCTGCGCGCATCTTGAACTTCTTGATCGTCGCCACAGCTTCGTCCTTGCTCATCAGGAGTTGCAGCCACATGTAGCGACTATAATCATCCACGAGCAAGAGGAAGTACCACCGTCCACCATTTGTGCCTGGCGTGATCAGCCCGCAGAGATCGCCGCGGACGAGCTCAAGAGCGTCCGTCGCACGATACTTGGTCGCCTTTAGGAACGGTAGCCTCCTCTGCTTCCCGGCCAGGCAGCTATCACACAGCTCGCCTCCGTGCTCGATGTGGGTAGCCCTTGGACCATCTTCTCCAGCTGACCAAGTGCGTCGAAGCTGAGATGTCTGAACTGGACATGCCACAGCCATGGCTCCTCGGTGTGCCTTGCTGCCAGGCACACCAGCTGCTCCACCTTCAAGTCGAGCAGGTACAACCGGTTCTGGGACCTCTTTACCTTGGCAAGAAGTCGTTGCTCCCGGTCCCTGATCCTAAGAACTCCGTCCTTGATCAGTACCTCGCTACCGCGCTCATCCAGCTGGCCAATGCTGATGATGCTTGAACGCAGCTACGGTATACGCAGCTGTGGGATGTAATATACATCCGTTAGCGCACGGTGCTCCCTGTTCTGGCACCTGAAGATGATGGTGTCGCACCCTCGGATTGCCACCCTTGAGACGTCACCAAACTTTACCGTACCGGTAACATCGTCGTCGAGCTCAGAGAAGGCTGCCTTGGAGCCCGTCATGTGGTTGCTAGCACCAGAGTCCAGATACCACCGCTGCTCCTGGTCGGCGCCCACACGTCCGAGGTGGACTTGGGCGCGCGGTTCATCGAGGTTAATAGCCTTTAGGACCATCCCAGGCCCTTCCACCGCCGTCACCTCTACCTTCTCCTCAGCCTCGACGTCGTGCAGTGCACAGAACGTCGCCATCAGGATAGTAACCTCATCCTCATCATCAGCTTGCGCCAGATGAGCCTTAGCCTTCTCTTGCTTACGATTTGGGCACTCTCGTACCCAATGGCCCATCTTCCTACAGCGTCGGCAGGCGTTAGGGTCGACCTGCTTCTTCCTCTCGAAAGAAGCCTTACCGTGGCGCTTGCCGTCGCCACCACGGCTGGAGGAGGCTACCCCAGAGTTCCTCCGAGCAGCCCACTCCTCTATCAGCAGTAGCCTACCGCTGTCCTTTGTTGCTGTCGCCTGCTTTAAGCGCTCATCCACCACCCATAGACGGTCTGTCACATCCTCAATGGTGAGGGCGGACAAGTCCAGCATCGTCTCTACGGAGAGAGCGATCTAGATGTACTTTGCCGGCACGGAGTGGAGGTACTTAGAGACCACCTCCTTTTCATCGATGGTGACACCGTGGCTCTTCAGCTTGTTGATGAGCGTCTATAGGCGGAGGGAAAAGTCCTCCACCATTTCACCATCCTTAAACTTGAGGTTGGCGTACTCTTGCTTTAGAAGCTGGGTCGTCGTCTTCTTTGCGCGGTCGGAACCGACGCGCATCGCTGCAATAGCCTCCCACACCTCCTTAGTAGAGCTTTTCACCCCTAAGGGCTCCCTGTACTCTACCAGTACAGCAGCGATGATAGCTTCCAATGCTGACATGTCATCTTCTTCATTTTCGGTGCCCTTGTCAACAGCATTCCAGAGCCATCAGGCTCTAAGCTTGACCTTCATGGTCATCGACCATTCGCCATAGTTGGTGCGAGTCAGCGTCGGCCAACTGGTGCCACTGACCTCCCGCACCGTGCGAACAACGACCTCGTATCACGGTTAGGCAGCCACAGCAGCACCACTGCTGTCGCCCATCTCCAAACCGTTCGACATCACCAATGGTTAGTCCAGCAACGACGCTTGTTCAGCTCCGATACCACTTGTTGGCCCATACAAGATCACCGGCTCAGGTGAGTCGACCACTCACTGGTCTTACCGAGCACGGCTCAGGTGAGACGATCACTCACCGATCTTGCTGACCACGATGGGCGTTGTTCGACCACACAGCTATGGCTAGAGATAGAAGAAGAGGGGAGAACAGAACACACACAGCACGAGCACCAGTGTTGGCCAGAGCCCTGCAGAGGAGATGGCAAATCTAAACTCTCTTTACTAAGTTGCAGTGGTAAACTATATATACAACTCTATCCATCTAGTCCTAGTACAGCTGTCATACTGCTACAGTGACTAGATAACACGTCAGGGTTGACTTTGATGCCTGCCCCTACATGTGGCTACAGTACAGTAGGTGAGTCGCTCGGCGCCTGCCTCTGCAGCGGCTATAGTACCACAGCAGGGAGCCTTTTTGGTGCCACCTTCCCCTGCTATGTGTTGAAGTAGTAGATTATCTAATACGACGTGCACCCGGCGACACTCAATAGCAAACTCAGCGTGACGCAAAGCCTGACTTCATCAATAGGCTAAATAGGGGCGTTAGCGGTAATCCATTAGCAGTCGTCGCCCTTGGGTTTGTTTGCGTAGCTAGCCGCCACCGCCATCTCGAACGTTTGTGTTGAACCGCGCCATGTTGCCGTGTTGGACGACCAAGTCTATGCAAACTCTGAAGACTTCACCCTAATTGGTCACACATGAATTGTCCACTTTGGTCTCTCTCTATTTATCTATAGGGATCTACCCTACCCTATAATACACCAGTTAGAATAAATCTACAGCCACACAACTGAAAGCTCTAGTTTGGTTTTGGTTAATTGATGAAACCCTAAGTGCTAACCTAGTTTATCAAAGTGATCATGAGATAGGTAGCACTACTCCAAGTGATAAAGCAATGATGAAGATCATGACAATTGTAATGGCATGGTTATGATCAAAGGCTTGAACTTGGAAAAGAAAAAAGAGAAAAACAAAAGGCTCAAGGCAAAGGTATAAAAATGTAGGAGCCATTTTGTTTTAGTGATCAAGACACTTAAAGAGTGTGATCACATTTAGGATAGATAGCCATACTATTAAGAGGAGTAAAACTCGTATCGAAATGCGGTTATCAAAGTACCACTAGATGCTCTAATTCATTGCACATGCATTTAAGATCTAGTGGAGTGCTAACACCCTTGAAAATATTTGTGAAAATATGCTAACACATGTGCACAAGGTGATACACTTGGTGGTTGGCACATTTGAGCAAGGGTGAAGGAGATAGAGAAGAAAGAGGGTCAGTCTCACTATTTTACATCTGACCGGATGCTGGTCTTAGGGGGACCAGCGCGTCCGGTCAGGCGTGGCAGTGAATACCTAGCATCGGTCATGCAACCGGACGCTGGGCCACTGACTGACCGGACGCTGGAAGGCAGCGTACGGTCAGAGTTGACGTAGCTACATAGAAGTCAGGGTAACTGACCGGACGCTGGTTGTGTCCAGTCAAGTGCGACCGGATGTGTCTGGTCGAAGAAATGTGTCTCTGGGAGCTTACTTGAAATGACCGGACGCTGAGGTCCAGCGTCCGATCACTTTCTAACTGACGCGTCCGATCATCACTTGACCGTTGAAATCGAGCGATCGGCGTTTGAAGCCGATGACACGTGGCGCACATTGCATGATCGGACGCTGAGGTCCAGCGTCCGGTCAATCTGACCGGAGCGTCCAATCGGCCCGTGTTCAGTGCAGTGAGGAGCCCAACGGCTCTATTTCGTGGGGGCTTCTATTTAAGCCCCATGGTCAGCTCAAGCTCACTCTCTTGCATATTTTCATTGACATAGCAACCTTGTGAGCTTAGCAAAAGCCCTCCTACTCATCTCCATCATTGATCCATCATCTTTGTGAGATTAGGAGAGAATCCAAGTGCATTGCTTGAGTGATTGCATCTAGAGGCACTTGGTATTCGTGTTGCGCTGTGGATTTCGCTTGTTACTCTTGGTGGTTGCCACCACCTAGATGGCTTAGTGCAGCGGTGGAGGATCGGCACGAGTTGGTGATTGTTTGTGGCCATCTCCGGTGATTGTGAGGGGAGTTGTACCTTCCCCGGTGGAGTGCCGAAAGGTAACTCTAGTAAATTGCTCATGTCATTGAGTTACCTCACTTGTGGGTAGGTTCTTGCAGTGTCCAATCGTGTGGACGAGGTTTATGAAACACCTCTTAGCCGCCGATCCACCAAGTGTTGGTCGACACAACGGGGACTAGCGTGTTAGCAAGCACGTGAACCTCGGAAGAAAAATTGGTTGTCTCTTGCCATTTGATATTCTTCCGGTGATTGGTTTCATATTCATTTTGTGATTGGTTCATTCCTCTACACGGTGGTATAACCATCCTACTCACTCATTTATATTCTTGCGAACTAGTTGTAGCAAGCTCTTTAGTGTAATTAGATTTGAGAGCTTGCTTTGCTATTTAAGTTCGCTTAGTGGAGCTCTTTAGAGTAGAAAGATTGAGAGCTCTTAGTGAGTAGTATCATAGCAAGTTGTGTGTCTAGCTATCATTGCAACTAGAATTGTAGGATAGGTGGCTTGCAATCCTTGTAGAGCTAGAGCAAGTTTGCATTTAGCCTTTTGTCATACTAATCAAATTGCTCTAGTCGATTTGTAGATTTTTAAATAGGCTATTCACCCCCCCTAGCCATATTAGGACCTTTCAATTGGTATCAGAGCTGTGGTCATCGTTTGATTAAAGGCTTAACAACCTCGGTGTCAAATTATGGCTCAAGTTGTGTTCAACCATGTGGGGGGCAAACCATCGTTCTTTGATGGCACATCCTATGGTTATTGGAAGAGAAAGATGAAAATGTATCTTGGTTCAATAAATAATCAAGTATGGGATGTGACCGAGAATGACTATGCTATCATTGATCCCGATGATCCCACCAACCAAGACAAGATCAACAAGCAATGCAACACAATGGCTCTCAACACCATATACAATGCTATTGATTCCAAGGTGTTTGAGCAAATCAAAGATTGTGAAAGAGCAAATGAGGCGTGGAGGAGATTAGAGGAAACATATGAGGGCACACCGGCGGTGAAGAGTACCAAGTTGTACATCCTCAAGGACAAGTTGACAAGTTTCAAGATAAAGGATGATGAGAGCATTCCGGAGATGTTCCATCGATTGCAAGTCATTGTCAACGACTTGAAGGCATTAGGAGAAAAGATCAAGGATGATGATGTCTCTCATCGATTCTTGATGTGCTTACCTTCAAGATTTGAGATGTTGAGATTGCTCATCATAAGAGGAGGATTGAAGGACATTACTCCCACCCAACCAAGTACTAGGTGATGTCATAACACAAAAGACGTACCATGTGGAAAGGGAGGGGGATGACAAGGAGGACAAGAAGGAAGAAGAGGACAAGAAGAAGAAGATTGTAGCATTTAAGGCTAACTCATCATCATCCAAGAATAAGGGCAAATCCAAGAAAGAATCAAGTGATGATGATGATCTTAGTGACATTGATAATAAAGCCATGGCTCTATTTGTGCGCAAGATGGGCAAATTCATGAAGAAGAAGGGCTATGGTGCAAGAAAGAGAAGAGATCACACCAAGAGCAAAGAGTATGTGAGAAGATGCTACAATTGCAAGAGCCCCAATCACGTTGTAGCAAATTGTCCTTACAATAGTGACAATGATGAGGATGAGAAGAAGAAGCTCAAAAAGGATAAAAAAGAAAAGAAGGAGAAGAAGGAGAAGAGAATGACATTCCAAAAGAAGAAGAAAGGTGGAGGCTATGTAGTCACTTGGGATAGTGATGGTTCCTCGGATGGTGATAGCTCTAGTGATGATGACAAGAAATCTATCAAGAGAGCACTAGCAAGCATCGCCATCAACAAGAAGCTCTCCATCTTCGACACTCCATCGACATGCCTCATGGCAAAGCCTACCAAAGTAAAATATGATGAGAGTGATGTTGATGATGAATGTGAAAGTGATTCTTGTAGGGATGATGATAATGATGGTGATGATGATGAGGAGTACACCAAGGAGGAACTCTTGGACATGTGTGAGCAAGTGCACGCTTGCAATGAGATGAAGAGAAAGAAGTGCAAAGAATTGCGTAAGAAAGTAAAATTTCTTGAGCAATCCTTTGATGAGCTCAATGCCACTCATGATGGGTTAATGGAAGCCCATGAGAAACTTGGCAAAGCTCACTCTAAGCTTGAAAAGGCTCACCCATCTCTCATTGAGCAAGTCAAAGTGGAGGAAGCCAAGAAGGAGCAAGTGATCGTATCATGTGATGTGGGACTAACATGTGATCTTATTGATGAGTCCATTTTAGTTGCTCCCACTAACCTCTCTTGTAGCACTACCACTTCTACTTTACCTTTGAGTGATGGAATCACTTGTGATGCCTCACTAAAAATGAAAAATGAGTCCCTCAAGAAGGAGGTGAATGAGCTCACTCGTGCCTTAGGCAATGCCTATGGTGGAGATGCCCGCTTGCTAAAGTGCTTGGGTAGCCAAAGGTTTTCTCTCAACAAAGAGGGATTAGGCTATAACCCCAAAAAAGGCAAGGCGGCCTTTGTCACTCCCAAAGCTAGCTTTCTGAAGGGCAATGGTCGGTTTTGCAATAGATGCAAGCAAGTTGGGCATATAAAGCAAAAGTGCAAGACTAACAAGAACAAGCTACCTAATGTATCTTCAATCAAATTTGATTCTTGTTACATGCTTTATAAGGGTGTCAATGGTGTGAATACTAAGTTCATTGGTACACCAATTGTGGGCCCAAAGAAGAAGGCTATTTAGGTACCAAAGAGCTTGGTAACTAACCTACAAGGAACCAAGCAAGTTTGGGTACCTAAAAAGAATTAATCTTCTTTTGTAGGTAAATTGTAAAGCCGAAGGAAGGCATTGAGTGCTTGATAGTGGGTACACACAACACATGACCGTTGATCTAAGAATGTTCAATTCAATCATTGAAAACAAGAGCAATGTGATTGATAGTATCATATTTGGTGACAATGACAAAGGCAAGGTCAAAGGGCTTGGTAAGATTGTAATATCCAATGATTTGAGCATTTTCAATGTGCTACTAGTAGAGAGCTTGAACTTCAACCTATTATCGGTAGCTCAATTGTGTGATCTTGGTTTCAAGTGCATATTTGGTGTGGATGATATAGAAATCATAAGTGTAGATGGCTTTAACTTGATATTCAAAGGATTTAGATATGAGAATCTATACTTAGTTGATTTCAATGGTAGAGAAGCTCAATTGTCAACATGTTTGATCACTAAGTCTAGCTTGTGATGGTTGTGGCATAGAAGGCTTGGTCATGTTAGAATTAAACAAGTTAATCAAGCATGACTTAGTTAGAGGCTTGAAAGATGTCATTTTTGAAAAAGATAAGCTATGTAGTGCATGTCAAGCCAGAAAGCAAGTTGGTAACACATATCCTAAGAAGAGTATGATGAGCACATCTAAGGTATTTGAGTTAATGCATACGGACTTGTTTGGACTAACCACATACACTAGCATTGGATAAAACAAATATGGATTTGTGCTTGTGGATGATTTCACTAGATATACATGGGTCTTCTTTCTTGTTGACAAGAGTGATGTGTTTGCTATATTTAAATCATTTGTCAAGGGCATTCACAATGAGTTTGAAACAACTATCAAGAAAGTTAGAAGTGACAATGGTAGTGAATTCAAGAACACTAGAATTGATGAGTTGTGTGATGAATTTGGAATTAGACACTAATTCTCGGGCAAGTATACTCCTCAATCAAATGGGCTAGTTGAAAGAAAGAACAGAACCTTGATTGATATGGTAAGATCAATATTGAGTGAGTACAATGTGAGTCATTCATTTTGGACCAAAGCAATTAACATGGCTTGCTACTATAGCAACCGACTCTATTGTCATCCCATGATAGAGAAGACACCTTATGAGCTATTGAATGGAAGAAAGCCAAACATAGCATATTTTTGGGTATTTGGTTGTAAATGCTATATATTGAAGAAAGGCACTAGATTGAGCAAGTTTGAAAAGAAATGTGATGAAAGTTTTTTGCTTAGTTACTCCACTACTAGTAAGGCTTATAGAGTTTGGAATTTAGCTAGTGGTGCTCTTGAGGAGGTTCATGATGTGGAGTTTGATGAAACAAATGGTTCCAAGAGGAAGATGAGAATCTAGATGATGTGAAAGACACTCAATTGGTCAAGGCAATGAGAAACATGGACATTGATGAGTTAAGGCCTAGTGTGATGATTGATGTTGAAGATGACAAGAATCAAGTGCTCTCTAACTCAAATGTGCAAGCTAGTGGTTCTCATGATCAAATCTAAGCAAGCACTAGTGATGGCAATGTGCAAGATCAACAAATGGCTAGTTCATCATCTCAACCAAGTGATCAATCAAATGCTAGCAATCAAGTACAAGTGCTTCAACCAACCAATGTTGCAAGTGATCATCCATTGGACACTATCATTGGTGATGTTTCAAGAGGTGTGCAAACTAGATCAAGATTAGCTTCATTTTGTGAGCATTTCTCATTTGTGTCATCCAATTTGTCCTAAGAATATAGAAGAAGCTTTGAATGATGTTGATTGGGTCAATGCTATGCATGAAGAGCTAAACAACTTTACAAGAAACCAAGTATGGGAGTTAGTTGAGAGGCCTAAGGATCATAATGTAATTGAAACCAAGTGGGTTTTTTAGAACAAGTAAGATCAAGATGGGATAGTGATAAGGAACAAAGTAAGATTAGTGACTCAATGCTACACTCAAGTTGAAGGTCTTGACTTTGAAGAAACATATGCCTCGGTTGCAAGATTAGAAGCAATTAGGATCTTGTTAGCTTATGCTTGTGTCCACAACTTCAAGTTATATCAAATGGATGTGAAGAGTGCATTTCTCAATGGGTACATCATTGAGCTTGTGTATGTTGAGCAACCTCCCGGTTTTGAAGATGAGAAGAAACCCAATCATGTTTACAAGTTGAGAAAGGCTTTGTATCGATTGAAACAAGCACCAAGAGCATGGTATGAGAAATTGAGGGATTTCCTACTCTCTAAGGGATTCAAATTGGGAAAGGTTAACACCACTCTCTTCACCAAGAAGCTTGGAAATGACTTGTTTGTAATACAGATCTATGTTGATGATATCATTTTTAGGTCAACAAATTAAGATTTTTGTGAGGAGTTTGGCAAGATGATGGCAAGTTAGTTTAAGATGTCCATGATTGGAGAGCTTAGCTACTTCCTTGGTCTTCAAATCAAGCAAATGAAGAATGACACATTTGTGAGTCAAGGCAAGTATATCAAGGACATGCTCAAGAAGTTTGGAATAGATGATAGTAAAGCTATTAGTACACCAATGGGGACAAGTGGAAGCTTAGATCAAAAGATGTATCGGTCTATGATTGGAAGCCTACTCTATGTGACCGCATCAAGGCCAGATGTGATATTTAGTGTATGCATGTGTGCTAGATTCTAAGACTCATCAAAAGAAAGTCATTCAAAAGCAACAAAGAGAATATTGAGGTACTTAAAGCATACATAAAATGTTGGATTGTGGTATCCCAAAGGAGCAAGATTTGAGTTGATTGGATATTCGGACTCCGACTATGCGAGATGCAAAGTGGAGAGAAAGAGCACATCGGGCACATGTCAACTATTGAAAAGATCACTTGTGTCTTGGTCATCAAAGAAGCAAAATAGTATAGTACTTTTAACCGCCGAAGCGGAGTACATTTCGACCGGTAGTTGTTGTGCTCAATTACTTTAGATGAAGGCTACTTTGAGTGATTTTAGAATTAGGATCAAGCAAGTGCCATTGCTATGTGACAATGAGAGTGCCGTTAAACTCACCAACAACCCAGTTCAACACTCAAGAACAAAGTATATTGATGTCCGCCATCATTTTATAAGAGATCACCAATAAAAAGGGGACATTTGCATAGAGAGTGTGGGCACCGAAGATCAACTTGCCAATATCTTCACCAAGCCACTTGATGAGAAGAGGTTTTGCAAGCTAAGGAATGAATTGAACATACTTGACTTCTCAAATATGTGTTGATGCACCCCCATTATATGACATGCCTCTTCTTCGAGCAATTCAAGGTATAAATTGATTGACATGGCATACATCCTTGCTAAGGACATGATTAGTGCATCTAGACATATTTCATATTTGAATAGGCTCATTCATAAAAATCAAATGAATTTGATGCTTTTATGGTATCACTATTGCTTGTATGTTTGAAATGATCTAGTGGTAGCATATGACATGTTTGTGGGCTTGTAAACCTAGTGTTTGATCTATAAAATGAGCTATAAGTTTTTAACTCAATATGGTACAACATAACCCTTATTTGGAGGTGTGAAGAAGCTTATCCTTAGATTAAACCGAGTTAAATATCTTTTGCAAGTAATCTCGATTGAACCAAATTTGAAAGTGATCCTCATTTCACATGGTTTTCACCCCAACCTATCTATAATTTGAACCTATCTATACTTTAAGCCTTTGTGGTCATTAATGACAAAGGGAGAGAAATAGTGTATAAAGATAGTGAAAAGATGGAAAGATAAGGGTGAGATAAAATATGACAAATAGTGTACAAAGATAGTGAAAAGATGGAAAGATAAGGGTGAGATAAAATATGACAAAGAAAGAGGATCAATTAAAAATTTTGAGCATACAAGTAGGGGGAGCAAGCTCATAAACTTGTATGATGCATTTGAATGTGCATTTCATATATTTGCTTGCATAGCATAAGTTTTAAAGTTCAAGATCCATGCTTGTGTGATATATGCTAATTGTAGATTTGAATGATGAAATGAAAATCTAGCAGGCATAGGTCATCTAATGATTTCATTCCCATGTATTTACAAGTGGTATCTAGCTATCAAGTGGTATCTAGCTAAAATAACTAGACTTATGTTCATCATATGAAAATTAGACCCTTACTTGTAATGTTGATCTCATGGGGTATTCTAGTTTTTATGTATGTCTAGTTACTAATGGTGCTAAGGATGGTATAATGGTGCACTCCGATTGATATCACGCTTTAAAGGTCCATCTCTTATACCTTAGCATCATTTGGTAGAAATTGTCTCATATATTTCCTATCTAAGCATATATGCAAAGCTACAATCCAAACTCTTAGCACATATATAGGAGGAGCAATTGCTACCATATGGAGTTCATGAAACTTGTCCATATTCTTTACACATGGTAAATATGTTTGGACAAGTAACATGGATTCAAATGAACTTTAATTCGTATCTTTGTATAAGGGTTGTCATCAATTACCAAAAAGGGGGAGATTGAAAGCTCTAGTTTAGTTTTGGTTAATTGATGAAACCCTAAGTGCTAACCTAGTTTATCAAAGTGATCATGAGATAGGTAGCACTACTCCAAGTGATGAAGCAATGATGAAGATCATGACAATTGTGATGGCATGGTTATAATCAAAGGCTAGAACTTGGAAAAGAAGAAAGAGAAAAACAAAAGGCTCAAGGCAAAGGTATAAAATGTAGGAGCCATTTTGTTTTAGTGGTCAAGATACTTAGTGAGTGTGATCACATTTATGATAGATAGCCGTACTATTAAGAGGAGTGAACCTCGTATCGAAATGTGGTTATCAAAGTGCCACTAGATGCTCTAATTCATTGCACATGCATTTAGGATCTAGTAGAGTGCTAACACCCTTGAAAATATTTGTGAAAATATGCTAACACATGCGTACAAGATGATACACTTGGTGGTTGGCACATTTGAGCAAGGGTGAAGGAGATAGAGATGAAAGAGTGTCAGTCTCGCTGTTTTACAACTGACCGGACGCTGGTCTCAGAGGGACCGACGCGTCCGGTCAGGCGTGGCAGTGAATACCTGGTGTCGGTCATGCGACCGAACGCTGGGCCTCTGACTAGTCGGACGCTGGAAGGCAGCGTCCGATCAGAGCTGACGTAGCTGTACAGAAGTTAGGGTAACTGATCAGACGCTGGCTGTGTCCGGTCAAGTGTGACCGGACATGTCCGGTCGAAGAAATGCGTCTCTAGGAGCTTACTGGAAACGACCGGACGCTGAGGTCCAGCGTCCGGTCAATTTCTAACTGACGCGTCCGGTCATCACTTGACCGTTGAAATCGGACGATCGGCGTTTGAAGCCGATGACACGTGGCGCACATTGCACGACCGGACGCTGAGGTCCAGCGTCCGGTCAATCTGACCGGAGCATCCGGTCGGCCCGTGTTCAGTGCAGTGAGGAGCCCAACGGCTCTATTTCGTGGAGGCTTCTATTTAAGCCACATGGCCGGATCAAGCTCACTCTCTTGCACATTTTTATTGACATAGCAACCTTGTGAGCTTAGCAAAAGCCCTCCCACTCATCTCCATCATTGATCCATCATCTTTGTGAGGTTGGGAGAGAATCCAAGTGCATTGCTTGAGTGATTGCATCTAGAGGCACTTGGTATTCGTATTGCGTTGTGGATTTCGCTTGTTACTCTTGGTGGTTGCCACCACCTAGACGGCTTGGTGCAGCGGTGGAGGATCGGCACGAGTTGGTGATTGTTCGTGGTCGTCTCCGGTAATTGTGAGGAGAGTTATACCTTCCCCGACGGAGTGCCGAAATGTAACTCTAGTAAATTGCTCGTGTCATTGAGTTACCTCACTTGTGGGTAGGTTCTTGCGGTGTCCAATCGTGTGGACGAGGTTTGTGAAACACCTCTTAGCCGTCGATCCACCAAGTGTTGGTCGACACAACGGGAACTAGCGTGTTGGCAAGCACGTGAACCTCGGGAGAAAAATCGGTTGTCTCTTGCCATTTGATATTCTCCCGGTGATTGGTTTCATATTCATCTTGTGATTGGTTCATTCCTCTACACGATGGTATAACCATCCTACTCACTCGTTTATATTCTTGCAAACTAGTTGTAGCAAGCTCTGTAGTGTAATTAGATTTGAGAGCTTGCTTTGCTATTTAAGTTCGCTTAGTGGAGCTCTTTAGAGTAGAAAGATTAAGAGCTCTTAGTGAGTAGTATCATAGCAAGTTGTGTGTCTAGCTATCATTGCAACTAGAATTATGGGATAGGTGGCTTGCAACCCTTGTAGAGCTAGAGCAAGTTTGCATTTAGCCTTTTGTCATACTAATCAAATTGCTCTAGTCGATTTGTAGATTTTTAAATAGGCTATTCATCCCCCTAGCCATATTAGGACCTTTCAACAACAAATGTCTTCTCCGTAGTCATGACATATACTACATACACACTTATAAATGTACCTAAAAAATATAACATCATCAAAATAGATACACTAAATTATCTCTGAGCTATTCTCTCTCGTTATTCGTCTAAATCCGACGCCTAATGTTAGCGTGTCTGTCCTCCATCGCGTGTGTCAACCTCCTGCGTTTCCTCCCTCCGCCTCCAGCCCCCATGCCCACGCTTATCGGCCACGGTTTGATTCCGCGGTTGGCATTTTTTCCCCCGAAAAAAATTGAAACATCGTCCTCTCCTCTCTCCTCCCGCACGCGCCGCCGCCTCTGCGAGCGCCTACTAGGGCCGCACGCATCGCCAGTCCCAGCATGTGAGCCCGCAAGAGGCCAGGGGCCACGCCGCTGTGCTCGTGCGACCTCCTCTCCTCCATGGCCGGCGTGAGCTCCCTCCACGTCGAGGCCTTCTCCGTGGGATCTGCTCGAGCCAGCGTAGCCCTAGCCCACACCGTGCGTAGCCCACCCTGTCGTGCGCCCCACCCCACGCCGTAGGCAGCGGGAGCGAGAGGAAAGAGAGGAGAGGCGACGGAGGGAGGGAGGGTCGTCCGCCGCGGATTAGGATCTCCCTTGCCCGCCCCGGAGCCCGCTGTGTGCATTTCAAGATCGGAGGATGTGGCGCCTGCGGATCGCGAAGGAGGGCGTAGACCCCTGCCTCAACACGAAGAACGCCAACTCCAGCCGCCAAGTCTGGGAGTTCGACACTGCCGCCAACCCTGACCCCTCCGTCGACGCCGCACATCGGGCCTTCGTCCACCAACGAAGTGGTCATTGCCCTGCCCACGGATGCCACCCAAGGGTCTATCCGTGGATGCGAGGAGGAAGCTGTAGCAAAGCAGGGATTGTGCAGACTAGATACTGAAGTTGGCCATAGCGATTAACAGTGATGTGCTTGCCGAGATGGAAATTCCTGAAGTGTACCTGTCCGTGCTCGCTTCGCATGAGGTACTGCTCGCTTCGCAAATCTGCCCGAGCCCGGTTCAGGTCTATGTCGTGGTGCTGTATGCTTCTTATTGCCTATATAATGTGTAAAATTAAGATGATTTTTCTTGTGTCTGACAAGGATAATTGAGTGCTCCAGCTGCAGTCCTGTAGTTTTGTGCAACCAACGGCTTGTTTCTTAACCCTTTCGCTGCCACTAAAACTGATCTGTTTCAGGCAGGAGATTCGCTCTGCCACGAGCTCAATGACTTCAGTCCTAAAGCCGCTGAAATTCCTCTTCTCGTACTTTGGAACTCTCAAGTCCTATTTTGAAACAATACCAGAGTATGACCTCAAGAAATGTGTGTACACTTTGGATCACCCAGCTTCGGTATGTTGTAGATTGGTTTGGTGCAGTGCTGATGACACCATTTTATTGTTTTGCAGAAGTACATGGCTGACATACTGTCGGTGTTAGCTTTGACAATGTCCATTGAAGGAGAAAGAGAATGTGTTTTCACAATAGTTCTCTTCCTACTGTCATTTACAAGATTTTTTGTTTGACAAAAAAGGACATCTTCAGCTGTTCCTGTGAATATGGAACTGAGGCATCTTCTTGTTTTAGGAGAGCCTGAAATACCGTTTGTTGGGCTCTGAAGGTGATATGGGTTCATGGGAACATGAATATGTGAGGTATGACTGAACTGGAATGATATGTTTACTGGCTCCTTCAATCAACGAAGTCTAAATTTTTCTAAGGAATAAAAATGCGCTGGTAATATTCAAGTAGACTAGGAATAAATTTTTCAGTATCTAAGGAATACAAATGCGCTGGTAATGTTCAAGTAGACTAGGAAGTAGGAACTATAAAAGAACAATACGCAAAGGTGATTCATCTAAGCTAATGTCATGGCGGATTTTGTGCCTGTGTAAGTGCAGACTTTGTGATATTCTCATTGAATTGCAGAACCCACCATTTTAGTTGTCTATTGACTATTCATGCTCTGATGGAACCGAAGAGGGTGATGACGGCCTTTGGAGCATCGTTGGTGGGAAGGTAAACAAGATGCCGTCATGTCATAACTCATACGTGATGGTAGAATTCTATGTTTTAGTTTTTTTTGAGAGGATAATTTCAGTAAAATATGGCATGTAAAAAGCAACATGAGAAATTGCACTTGAGTTGGAGAAAATAATTAGTAGCAAATAATAACTTGTATCATATCATGGATTAAATCAAAATAACCAAGGGCTACCCTAATTATGGAAATTTATTGAGCAGGCATCTTGCCGGAGAAACTTCATTTTGGAAGTAGTACTAACCAATGCTTTTGGTGAACCTGCGAATGATAAAGAGGCTCATTTTTTTGCTTATTTTGAATCTTTGGATCTGGATGTGTTTTTGAAATGGTTTATGATTCTCTGTGTTGTCTTGTCAATTTGGGATTTCTGGAACATAGGATTATTTTTATTTTAAACATACAAACTTTGACATATCCTTTACCTAAACCAAATATTGATCTTTGACTTCTGACATCGTTTAGACATGCAAGATCACATAGCACAAGTAGACTTTGATATATCCTTAGCTAAACCAATGTTCAATATGAAGCTTCAATGTCTGATCCACTCAAAGACTGTTCTGCATGATAAGCGCAAGTTATTGTGGGATGGTGAATTATGTCAGGTACATTGTTTCCCATTGCTTCTTGAGGAACTAGAAGTTCTACAAATAGAAGGGCAAGGTGTACTCAACTTTTGGGCCAACTTACACCTCATTCATTGCTAATCCCTTGCAGATGCAGCGACCGGCTTGTACGCAGAATTGTTGTCAAGGTGGTAGCGATGTGAGGCGGGGCAGCAGGGACCCGGGGATCTGCTCGTCAAGTGGTTGCTGGAGAGGACGAGGACGGTGGCGCAATGTAGTAGGCCCAGGCTAGGCGGGACGCGGCCGTCTAGGCGGTTGTCCGCCAGGTAGGGCAGCTTGAGGTTCGGGAGCGCTCGCTTGAGGTCCGGGATGGGGCCTGGGAGGGGAGGAGGAGGAAGAGGAGGAGGAGGAAGCAGCAGGATGGCCAGGCGGAGGCGGCCCTTCTTATCTTAAAACAGTTTGGGGATTACCGGAGCTGTAGCGATGTAATAACCATTGATCAAGTATAATAGATTGCTTTAGATTTACCAAGTTTGATGAATGCCTGTATAATGTGTGTTACCCACTTACTCTAGATGTCGTAGCGTTAGCATGGGCAATATATTAGTTATTATAATTAGCCGGATTTTTATTAATAATATAAGTGATAAGTCCACTTGATTCGTCCGTGCACGTAGGATTAGACAATTTTTTATTGTGCAGAAGAGGTGGTTAATTTACGAATAGATATTAGGCCACGAGATAATCAAGTAATATACATCTTTTTTGAGAAACATGTACATCTAATTTATTGCCACAGTGTGTTTTAGTGAACATGTGCTTACTAATCTTCTTTATTTCAAAATTTCAATTCTAGTAATGAAATATGTGTCATGGCACGGTCACGAAAGATAATGAAGCTTAACTTAAGCTATTTCCACAATATATAATAAACAAGAAACTTAATAGATCTAATGGGTATTTATACTAGAGTACTGATTTCATGGCTGTTATTTCCAGTTTTTAGCATTTTTTAAAGATCTTTTTCTTTAACGCGTTCAATGAGGATCAACATGGATTCTCCGATTAGTAATAATAAGATGCTATTACAGTTTTTTCTAGTTTTAAGATATGCCATCACTATTTGCATACCTTGGTGAAGACGTGAGGTAGCCGGTATCTTCCCGCCGAGTGGGCCCACCATATCGATGTGCAGTGATGGTGTACTAGACCCTCATGGTGGACGACTAATGTCTAGAGGTGAAAGATATAGATGATGAGGGTGTGGAAACCTAACACCAAGGCCAAGCATGTGGTTGGGAGAACAGATCAGGAGTGCCATAGAATGTACGCTCATAGGGTGCATCAAGCAAAGATAAGGACGTTCACAATGCGAAACAAAAGCTATCTAAGAACAAAGCAAGCACACCTATTGTGTGAAGCCTGGAGCTTCGTGGCTCAGATCAACAAGAGAGAGTGGAGTATGGAAAAAAGAAGATAGGGGCAATATGGGGCCTGCTTGGAACTTTGCTGGCTCACCTTGCCTGGCAGACATAGGCTAAACTAGCTCGGCAAAGCAAGGTCAGTGTTTGGTCCAATGTTTGGTTTGCTTGCTTGTATAGTGCTAACAGTGGGTTCAATTTGAGCTTTGCCTAGATGGGAGAGCCAATTTGGCTCGCCTCATGGAGCAAGGAAATCCTTGTTTCTTTGGTGATTTAAAAAATGATGATATAGGATGACATGCAACCAATGAATTTATCTACTTCCTCTGTTTCAGAATAAGTGTTATTTAGGGTTCCGTGGAGGTCAAGCTCTTTTAAGTTTGACTAGATTTATAAAAAATATGTAACATTTGGATCTCTAAATAAATTTATTATAAAAATATATTTAACAACTTATCTAATGATACTTATTATACATCATAAATACTAATAATTGTTTATATGTATTTGGTCAAAATTAAAAGCTGATTTATCAGAATGTGATAATGGTATTTATTTTGGAACGGATATAGTATCTTCGGGGCGTGGGTCTTTGTTGGTTTATATACTACCACCATACATAATAAATAAAAGAAAATGAAAGTAGTGGTTGAACCGTTGAAGTCCAGGATCGGGCTTCATCCTTCAGCCGCTCAAGCCCAGGCCAGCCAAAAACTAGTGGCCGTGTTTGACCGGAGCCCTGTCCTGGTGTGTACAGTTTTTGTTGACCGTCGGAAGAAAGGTTACCAGTTCCCAGTTTACCACGAGCGGAAAGTGATCCGCCACGGTGACGGCCCGACCTAAACATCACTATTCGAGTTCAACGCGTGCAGTCAATAACGAAATCATTATTCTAAGTGGCGTTAACCTCTAGTATGTGCTTATTGCTCAAACTTTATAGAGCACTCTAGACTTCTAGAGCGAAGACCCCAGCTGGAGCCCTGACTTCCACTGAGCAGGCATGGAAATGGAATTTTCCCCGACCGACACTGAGCAAGGACGCTCCGTCCAGATCACTGGTTTGCCGACGGAAAAAACCACGCACTAATCCAGAAAATTAGAAGCTTCGCAGCAATCACCTGCCAGCAAAGCATAACGGGCGCCTACCAGTCAAAGGTAGCTCGGGATACAAAAAAAACTGGTGGACTCCGTTCCCGACGCCGAATTTGCTTACCGGAGCAAATCGGCCTCCCTATCCCCACCCCACCCCAGACCCCACCGGCTGCCAAACGCGGCGGCCGCGCGCACCAGTCAGCACAACCAAACGCCCACGCCACCGAAGCCGGCGGAGACAATGGCACCACCGTGCCGCGCGTACCCACCATGCGCGCGCAGCTACTTCCTCCTGCTGCTGCTCGCGCTGCTCGCCAGCTACCTCGTGCGCCGAGCGGCGGCGCAGTCGCAGCCGGCGGACGACACGCAGCTGCTGCTCCAGATCAAGAGCGCGTGGGGCGACCCGCCCGCGCTCGCGGGATGGAACACCTCGTCCCCGCGCGCGCCCTGCGACTGGCCATTCGTCGGGTGCGACGGTACGGCCGGGCGCGTCACGAACCTCACGATCGCCAGCGCCGGCGTCGCGGGGCCCTTCCCGGCGGACGCCGTCGGCGGCCTCTCGGCGCTGACCCACCTCGACGTCTCCAACAACAGCATCTCCGGCGCGTTCCCGACCGCGCTCTACCGCTGCGCTTCGCTCCAGTACCTCGACCTGTCCCAGAACAACCTCACCGGTGAGCTGCCCGCGGACATCGGCAGCCTGGGGAAGAGTCTGACCACGCTGCTCCTATACAGCAACGGGTTCAACGGCTCCATCCCGGCGGGTCTCGGCGCGCTGACGAGGCTTCAGACCTTGTGGCTGGCCTACAACCCGTTCCTTCCGGGCGTGCTGCCGGCGTCGTTCAAGAACCTCACCAACCTAGTCAGCCTCTGGGCACAGCAGTGCAACCTCATCGGCGACTTCCCGAGCTCTGTGCTTGAGATGAAGGAGTTGAAGTTGCTGAGCCTGTCCAATAACATGTTGACCGGAAGCATACCTGCGGGTGTTTGGAGCCTGAAGAACTTGCAGCAATTGTTTTTGTACGGCAACAACCTCACCGGCGACGTGGTTGTTAATGACTTGGCCGCGACGAACTTAAGTTTCATCGACCTTTCAGAGAATTATAAGCTTACTGGAGCCATCCCTGAAGTCTTTGGGACCTTGAAGAACCTTAACCAGCTGTACCTCTTCAGCAACAACTTCTCTGGCGAGATACCAGCAAGCATCGGCCAGTTGCCGTCACTGTCAATATTCAAGCTTGCCAATAACAGGTTTACTGGCATGCTCCCGCCGGACCTTGGAAAGTACTCAGGCTTGACCATTGTTGAGGTTGATTACAATGAGCTCACCGGTGCTATCCCTGAAGGGCTGTGCGCCGGAGGCCAGTTCCGGTACCTCACCGCCATGAACAACCAGTTGAACAGCTCCATCCCTGCAGGCCTCGCAAATTGTACAGCTCTGAAAACGCTGGCTCTAGACAATAACCAGCTCTCCGGCGACGTGCCAGAGGCTCTGTGGACGGCGCCAAAGCTTAATTTCGTCACACTACGGAGTAACCAGCTCTCTGGGAGTCTTCCGGTCACCATGCCCAGCAACCTTACAACGTTAGCCATGGAGAACAACAAATTCAGTGGCAGCATTCCGGCTACTGCAGTTGCGCTCAAGAAATTCACGGCCGAGAACAACCAGTTCTCCGGTCCAATACCGGCCAGTATTGGTGACGGGATGCCGCAGCTCCAGACACTGGACCTGTCCAGTAACAAGCTCTCCGGCGATATCCCGAGGAGCGTTACTAAGCTCAGCCAGCTGACGCAGATGAACATGAGCAGGAACCAGCTCACCGGGGAGATACCGGCAGAGCTGGGCGCCATGCCGGTGCTCAGCGTCCTTGACCTGTCGTCCAACGAGCTCTCCGGTGCCATACCGCCGGCGCTTGGGAAGCTGCAGCTCACCTCCCTCAACCTGTCCTCCAACCAGCTTAGTGGCCAGGTGCCGGCCGCCCTTGCCATCGCGGCCTACGACAGCAGCTTCCTCGACAACCCCGGCCTCTGCACCGCCGTTGCGGGACCCGGGTACCTCGCCGGCGTGCGCTCCTGCGCCGCGGGGTCACAAGACGGAGGTTCTTCCGGAGGCGTCTCGCATGCGCTCCGCACGGGCCTCCTCGTCGCTGGCGCCGCTCTCCTCCTCATCGCCGCGGCCTTCGCCTTCTTCGTGGTCCGCGACATCAGGAAACGGCGCCGCGTCGCGGAGCGGGGCGACTGGAAGATGACGCCTTTCGTCGTGGATCTTGGTTTCGGGGAGGAGTCCATACTCCGGGGGCTGACGGAGGGGAACATCATCGGCCGCGGCGGGTCCGGCCGCGTGTACCGTGTCATCTACACCAACCGGCTCAACGGGAGCGCTGGCGCGGTGGCCGTGAAGCAGTTACGGACCGCCGGGAAACTGGACGGGAAGCTGGAGCGCGAGTTCGAGTCGGAGGCTATCATCCTCGGCAACTTGCGGCACAACAACATCGTCAGGCTGCTGTGTTGCCTCTCCGGCGCCGAGTCCAAGCTCCTCGTGTACGACTACATGGAGAACGGGAGCCTGGACAAGTGGCTCCACGGAGACGCTCTCGACGCCGGCGGGCACCCAATGGCGAGGGCGCGGTCCGCACGGCGTGCACCGCTGGACTGGCTGACCAGGCTCAAGGTGGCCGTCGGCGCCGCGCAGGGGCTGTGTTACATGCACCACGAATGCGTGCCGCCCATCGTTCACCGCGACGTCAAGACGAGCAACATCCTGCTGGACTCGGAGTTCCGGGCCAAGGTCGCCGACTTCGGGCTGGCCAGGATGCTGGTGCAGGCCGGGGCGCCAGAAACGATGTCCGCCGTGGCCGGCTCGTTCGGTTACATGGCTCCCGGTAAGGATCCTCATCCGTGCTTGTTTCTTAACGGTGGATCTCTGTCAGATTTTTTTCTAGATTCTGCTGCATAACTGCGGAATAACCACTGTAGCACATGTCCCATGTTCTTGTACTGCCGGACCTTAGATTGGAATGCTTATCTGCAGAGTGTGCTTACACAAAGAAGGTGAATGAGAAGGTAGACGTCTACAGCTTCGGCGTCGTGCTCCTGGAGCTCACCACCGGCAAGGAGCCCAACGACGGCGGCGAGCACGGCAGCCTGGCGGGATGGGCACGGCGCCACTACCTGTCTGGAGGGAGCATCCCCGATGCCACAGACAAGAGCATAAGATACGCCGGGTACTCCGACGAGATCGAGGTTGTTTTCAGGCTAGGCGTGCTCTGCACCGGAGAGATGCCGTCGTCGCGGCCAACCATGGACGACGTGCTGCAGATCTTACTCAAGTGCAGCGAGCAGACGCACGAGAAGAGCAAAACGGAGCGTGTCCCTGAGTACGAGGAGGATCCACTCCTGCTGCCACAGCGCGGTAGTCGCCGAAAACAGCTCTCCAACGGCACGGGGATTGACATCGAATCGAAGAGCGACTTCGACAGCATTGTCTGAAGAAAGGAACCGACCACCGCACATACCAGTGAGTAAGTTAGGACAGCGTTAATGAACAGTTATAGTGATGCTTCATACTACATTTCAGTAGAGTACAGCAGGGAAATCATGCTTTCAAACTTGTCACCAGATGTTGACTCTAAATTTGTGTTTTGACACTGTAAATTTGTTGCAAGTGACGCACACATTAGATCACTACAGAACAAATAGCAAAGGTTACGATTACAATTTCTTTCTGAAACAAATGCAGGTGTTCTGCACATGCATTCAGAAATTAGTACGATTAATAGAAGAAGATAGAGACATGACGTGTCCCTTCCATCTGGTGAGTGACACGTGATCCCGAGAGCTAAGGATTCGAATGTGATTTTTTTTTACTTTTCCTGAGTCAATTAATTAATTCATAGAATTAAAAAAAACAATCAGCCTGTTCGTTTGTTGATTTCAGCCAGAGCTTATCAGTCATGGTACAGTATTTTTCTCTCACAACAAATCAGCACCAGCCGGGCTTATCAGTCCAGAAACCAATCAACAAACAGGCTGAATAAAGTGAAGGGTTGAAACACGCGTGCTTAGGTGTTTATGCGTCCAGCACGACCCTTATATATAATAAATCTTCAGCCACAAGTCATTACATGTTTTCTAGGCCCCGTTGGTTTCTCTTATAATTTGTTTTTTTAGTTTATTTTTTTAACTAGACCAATGTTTTTCTCTCACAACAAATCAACTGAAACAGTGTTTCGATTCGTTTTTTCAGCGAAGCGATCGGAGCCTAACAGTAAAAAAAGATAGAAGGGCCACATGCATGGCACATAATCGGACGAGCGGGTGCCCGACGCTAGCATTTCACCGCAGTGCTGCCAATCATGTTGTCCTCCCATCTAGCCAATTACTTGTCGTATGTGTTGTTTTTATCGTAAATATATAATACATAACATGTATGCCGTATCTAATTTTTAACAACTTCGGTGTCGCGTCAAAGCCGGTTCTTGTTCTTCTCCCGTCTCTATAAACTATCGGCCTGTTCAGTGGGTTGGTTTCTGAGCTGATAAAATTAGTTGGTGCTGGTTTATTGTGAGAGAAAAATATTGTACCATGACTAATAAGCCCTGACTGAAACCAACGAGCGAACATGCTATATATGTTATGTATAATATAATAACTATGACATATTCGCTTGACTGATAAGCCATGGCTGAAAGTACTGTTGGCTGATTTATTGTGAGAGAAAAATATTGTTCATTGGTTAAAAAAGTATGACTTATAAGCCAAGCGAACAGGACATATCACTCTCATTTCATGATGCATATGAACAAGATGTGCTAAAAATAAATCCAAGAAATTTTCTCAAAAATCAAAAGCACCTAACCATTGATCTGGTATCCTAAATCAATTACTGCTGTCGTTATTAAAAAAGTAAATAACATCTAAATCTGAATTTAAATTACACAATTCACCATTATGATAGAAAAAGTAAAGTAAACCCTTAGATCTGTATATGAATTAACTATATTTGCTATTTTAATAATCTATGGAACCCGAATATACATTACCTACCTCTATCGTTATTAAAATTAAACTAAAATATTTACTCAAAAATTTTGAATGAAGGGAGTATATCACAAAACAATGAGAATAACTCAGAGCACACCATAAAACATTTCATGAGTAATATGCAAACAATCCAAAACATAACATGGAACATTTCATGGTACGATTAATATGTGAACAATCAAAAAATATTGTAGGACATCTCATGGATAATAAAGGAAAAGAAAAGAAAAAATAAATATGAACAAATCCCGTATTATAGGAAAAGGAAAAGAAAAAAATAAAACAGTGATGACGCCATGAAGAATATAAGATGAAAAAAATAGAAGGTGGTGCAATGGGAGAAAAGAAAAAGAAAAAGAGTCCGACGGGCCTAAACTTGTGCATCATGGTATATTCCTTCATTCATTATGGACGTACCATGCTGTGAAATGGCTAACTGGAAGAGAAAGCTTCTATAGGCCGAACATGAAGCCAATTAACTAGTTGGGTGGTGGGCCTTGTCATATACTCCCTTTGTCAAGTCGTTATCGTTTCCGAAAAATCAATATTTTTTAACTTTGACCAACTATATATAAAAAAATATAAATATTTATAATATATAATTAGTATAATTAGATAGATCGTTAAATATATTTTTATAATAAATTTATTTAGAGATATAAATGTTGCACGTATTTTCTACAAACCTAATTAAAGTTAAGAAAGTTTGACCTGCACGTATTCCATAATGACCTTCTTTCTAGGACGGAGGGAGTACAAAGATTGACGTCATGGACCATGGCCAATTTCTAGGCAGAAAAAATCTATTTGACCCCTCTTAACTTTTTTTCCCGAAGGCAAGTGGGACTCATATTAAATTTTGCTATAGTAAATCCTCAAATTACACATGAAAGAAATCTAAAACAAAAAAATATAATATTCTATTCAGACTTTTTCATCTTCTTCCCTAATGGAATCCATCGAACGTGGGAGCTAAGGTGCAGTCCATATGCCGAATCCAACGACCAACTCTAAAACATTGGACACGTCGCAAGATCCAACGCTTCGGAACCAGTCCAAAAGCATCTGAATCGTTGAAAGAATATCGACAGTTGCATCGTCGGGTACGACATAGGCTGCAGATACATCACCTTGAGACCTTGAAATCCTCTCCGCGACCATCGACGATGAGATCGATTACCGCGACGATAAGATCAATGACCCGGAGTCGCTGTCCTCGTAGGGGGCACCCAGAAGCATCCCCTTGCAGATAAAGGCCATAAATTGGCCGCCTACCAATGAAATCGACGCCTACAACGACGATCTTGTCGTGGCAATCATCGAAGTCATCGCAGGAAACACGATCCTGACCAAAAATCATCTGATTTCGTTGGAAGATTCATTTGGACTGAACCCTAAACAAACTGAAACTAAAAACTGCGAAAAAGAGAGATGGACCCCCTCTTCTTCTTACCTCCGACAGGCGCACCGGAGAGGAAGAAAGAGAGGTGAAAGGTCCTAGCATGGCTAGAGGGGGTGAATAGCCTATATAAAAATCTACAAACCAACTAGAGCAATTTGATTAGTATGACAAATAGCGAAAACAAACTTGCTCTAGCTCTACAAGGGTTGCAAGCCATCTATCCAATAATTCTAGTTACTATGATCACTAGACACACAATTTACTAAGTCACTACTCACTAAGAGCTCTCACACTTGTTACACTAAAGAGCTCCACTAGATGAACTTAAGCTACAAAGCAAGCTCTCAATTCTAGCTACACTAAATAGCTTACTACAACTAGTTTGCGAGTATATAAATGAGTAAGTAAGGTGATTATACCGCCGCGTAGAGGAGCGAACCAATCACAAGATGAATACTAACTCAATCACCGAGACAATACCAAAGGGCAAGAGACAACCAATTTTCTTCCAAGGTTCACGTGCTTGCCAACACGCTACGTTCCCGTTGTGTCGACCAACACTTGGTGGATCAGCGGCTAAGAGGTGTTGCACGAACCTCGTCCACATAATTGGACACCGCAAGAACCTACCCACAAGTGAGGTAACCTAATGACACGAGCAATCCACTAGAGTTACCTTTTGGTGCTTCGCTGGGGAAGGCACAATACCCCTTACAATCACCGGGAGGTGGCCACGAACACTCTCCAACTTGTGCCAATCCTCCTCCGCTGCTCCAAGCCATCTAGGTGGTGGCAACCACCAAGAGCAACAAGCGAATCTGACAGCGAAACACGAACACCAAGTGCCTATAGATGCAATCACTCAAGCAATGCACTTGGATTCTCTCGCAATCTCACAAAGATGATGAATCGATAATGGAGATGAGTGGGAGGGCTTTGGCTAAGCTCACAAGGTTGCTATATCAATGCAAATGGCCAAGAGAGTGAGCTTGAGTCAGCCATGGGGCTTAAATAGAGAGCCCTCATGAATAGAGTCGTTGGCTCTTTGTTCACTGAGAAATCAGGACGACCGGACGCGTCGATCGAATTGACCGGACGTAGGACCCCAGCGTCCGGTCCTCAGATTTTTGCCATGTGTCCCCTGCTTCAAATGCTGATCATCCGATCTCAACGGTCATCAGTACACTTAAGTTGTGACTGGACGTACTAAAGTGTAGGACCAGACGCACAATTGCCTAGCGTCCAGTCACTTCCAGTAAGGTTCTAGTCGCGACCGGACACGTCCAGTCATGCCTGACCAGACTCGTCCAGCGTCCGATCACTCTCCCTCTTCTCTGTGCGCTGCCACAATAGCATGACCAGACGCTGAACAATGTTCAGCCAGAGTCCGGTCGCCTGCGTCCGGTCTCAGGCTGAGAGTACCATCTTATTTTATAATTGATCGGACGTTGCTCCCTAGAGTCCGGTCAGCACGTGACCAACGTCCGGTCACCGTTTGACAGTGAAAAACACCTCCTTCGATTCGCCAACTTCTCCACCCTTGCTCAAATGTACCAACCACTAAGTGTACTACCTTGTGCACGTGTGTTAGCAATTTTTCACAAATATTTTCAAGGGTGTTAGCTTTCCACTAGATCCTAAATGCATATACAATGAGTTAGAGCATCTAGTGGCACTTTGATAACCGCATTTCGATACGAGTTTCACCCCTCTTAATAGTATGGCTATCGATCCTAAATGTGATCACACTCTCTAAGTGTCTTGATCACTAAACCAAAAAGCTCCTATCAATTTCACCTTTGCCTTGAGTTTTTTATTTTTCTTTCTTCTTTTACAAGTGAGCAAGTCCAAGCATTTGATCATCACCATGCCATCACCATCATCATGTCATGATCTTCATATGCTTAATCACTTGGAGTAGTGCTACCTATCTCATAATCACTTTGATAAACTATGTTAGCACTTAGGGTTTCATCAATTCACCAAAACTAAACTAGAGCTTTTAAGAGGGGCCCTAGATGGAGGCGTGGCGATGGCGAGGCCCTGGGAGCAAGGGCGACGTCATTTTTCGGTATACCCTAGGCGGCGGCTCCTCTTTTAACTTTCACCGTAATCCGATTTACCTTTCACCACCTCTCAGTTTTAAAACCATCCAAGTTTACTTTACAGGTAGTTTTGGAAGTGGTTTTGGTTGATGTGGTATCCTACATGGTGTTATGCCAGCTAAAATGTATAAAGACTATGTTGATAGTCCATGATCAATTAGACTTTACCAAAAAAATATAGAAATAAAATTAAAAATTTGTCCAAATACTTTTTTCTAGGACTAATATACAATTAAATGAAATCCTAAAATCAGATTTGATCTTAGAAAATTGTTTCAGCTAAAAAAATATGACACTAGTTTCATTCTTTCAAAAATCATTCTCTATATTATAGCACCTAGCATAGAATTGTTTGAATCTTATATGATCTCTGTTGTTATTGTTTTAGTAGATGCTCTTTTTATGTGTTATAATTAGTCTATGCTGATGATACAGAGCACATAGAAATTCAATTGACTTTGGTGCTAACACATGCTCACAACATGCATCCACACTTAAAATATGAACATACACATTCATACCCTTCTCATTTGAGGATAGATCTTGAGATTAATTCACAAAGTCATTACAGACATTTCATTGAAATTTTGTAATATTTTGTTAACTTGATTCAACAACATTCTCTCATGTGTTTGTGTTAATTTTGTGCTAATAATTCAAATCTCATCAACTATAATTCATTTGCATGTTTATAAACAAGAAACAGAAAAATAAAAGGATGTTTCTTTGCATTATGGTGGTATTTAGATGATGAGGCATGTTTGAGTCAACACGTACTAATTATAACATATATAACTAGACCATCTACTGGCAAATAAACATGGGCATGGCTAGCACCCGGACGCTAGCCCCTCGTTCGGACGCCCACGCCTACCCACTCACGTCTCGCCTGATGCGCCCGTCCGCAAGCACGTGGGGCCCACCCTGCGCTAGTGGGGACTACCTCTGTCAGCGCTCACTTCCCGAGCCTGACATTATGCTTTCAATAGTATGCGGCATTCCCGTCGACAGCGAGGCGCCTGCGGTGACTTCGTCAATCTCGAGATATGCCGGCATAGTCTTTCGAAGGTGCTCATAGGGGTAGGGTTTGTGTGCATGTGTTCATAGGGGTGAATATACGTGCGTGTTATGAGCGTCTACGTATGTACCTGTGTAACTCTCTCGAAAAAAAGAAAGGCGAGGAGGGAGACGCAACACCTGATCTAGTTTTGAAATATCCAGATGCAACAATTGCAACATACGTCTGAAAACAAATGAATCATTTGAAACATGTATATAAAATAATTGCAAAAACACCTAAAACACTTGAAACCATTATAAACATACGCAACATCCAGATAAAACACTTGTATCATATGTGTGAAAATATATGCAACGTCCAGATAAACACACTTGCAACATACGTCGAAAAAACAGATGAAACATTGAGAACAGGAGTTTGCAACATACGTGTACAACCATTGCAACATCCCGATCTAATTTTACAACATCCATAAAAAACACTTGCAGCATACCTATGAAGCATCTGAAACACTTCAGACATACATTTGCAACATGGGGGAGGCCGGGACCGGTCGATTCCAGCCGTCAGGGTCGGAGAGCGCAACATCTTCTTGCTGCTTGGGAGAATAAAAACTCGTCGGGTGTGGAGTTCACCGGTGTAGAACTCGTCGTTTCGCTGGGGAAGGCTGCGGCAGGGCGTCATGAGCTGGGTGCAGGCGGCACACGAGTTCCGCCCCAGCCACGACGAGCTGGGCAAACGAAGCGCGAGACGTGGACGGGCGGGCTCTGCCCAGGCTACGGTGAGCTGCACGCGGGGCGAGCTCCGCCATGGCTGCGGTGAGCTGGGCAGCCTTCGCCCTGGTCAAGATGAGCCTAGGCGGCCGCGGCGGGCACGAGATGAGCGCGGGGGCGGGCGGGAGGCACGACTCTAGTGGCGGAGCCTGGCGGCGGAGAGGCGAGCGAGGGCCTCTGACCGGAGGAAGCAGAGGTGGTCGTCGCTGGCGGCGGCGGCGGGCGGGCGGGGAGAGGGGCTTGGGTGAGCGTGAGAGGCGGAGTGGGAGTTATTTCTTTTTGTTTCCGAAGTCGGCGTCCGGCTGAACGGACGCCCGCATAGCAGCATTATTGAATAAACATCAAAGGACATATAAAAGATTCAAATAATTCTAAGCTAGGTACAATAATATAGAGCATGATATTTGAAAAAAATTTGAAACTGGTTTCATATTTTTCTAAGCTAAAACAATTTTTCTAAGATTAGTTTGGATGTTGGGATTTTAATTTTCTTATTTTATAGAAAAAATATTTGGACAATTTTCTTGAAAAAATCTATATTTTTTTATAATAAAGTAATAGACTCCTGACGTGTCATGTCAGCTAAAATTACTTTCATCTTAGGAACAACTTCGGGCGGTTTTAAAGGTTGGATGAGATAAAAAAAAAAGGAACCTGTTTTTTGGTTGGACGACGTAAATCGAACGGGTAAAGTCGAATTAGGTTAAATCGACTTTTTCTGTTAATTTTTTTAGTGGATTTTTTCTTTTTATTTTTCTTTTTTTGAGATTTTTTTTCTGTTTATATGAAAACAGACCCTGAGTCTCCGTCGCTCAGGCCCACGGACCACACTAACTGCGTGTTTGACGGAGCACTATTACGCTGGGCTGACCAGTCTCCGGGGACCGTCAGAATGGAGATTTGGAAAGGGGCCACGCGACCCCCAAACTTCGTTGTTTATAATAAATGGTGCAGTGAGGAACAGGTGATTCCTCTAAACTTGTATCAAACCACGTGCTGTACTTGCGGATACTACCGCAAAGACTTCCGGAATCCGGAGCACTTCCCATCTGAGGTCGGTCTTTCAAGTTTCAACCCTCCACCGTATGAATCACTCCGGACGGACCAAAAAGCCACGTAAACTAAATGGAAGTCATTTTGAAAGCTTTAAAAAAAACCGGACTTTTGTGCCGTCAACGGTAGAGTTGTGTTAAACAGGGGAGTCCACTTCCCTCTGCACTTTACCGAACCACCTCCACTTCCCGCGTTCACCGCGGCGGCCGTGCCCGTGCACCACCGACGCCACGGCACGAAAACAAGCCCGCCGAGGCATGGAGGCACCACGCCCGTGCCTCCCCGGCCTGCTGCTCGCGCTGCTTCCCTGCTGCTGCCTGCTGCCCCGCGCGGCCCCGCAGTCCTCCCAGCCGGCGGCGGACGAGGCGCAGCTGCTGCTCCATATCAAGCGCGCGTGGGGCGACCCGCCCGTGCTCGCCGGATGGAACGCCTCGGCCGCGGGCGCACACTGCGCGTGGCCATACGTGGGCTGCGACACGGCGGGCCGCGTCACCAACCTCACCCTCGCGGACGCCAACGTCTCAGGCCCGTTCCCAGACGCCGTCGGCGGCCTTACACGCCTCACGCACCTCGACGTCTCCAACAACAGCATCACCGACGTGTTCCCGACCACGCTGTACCGCTGCGCTTCGCTGCGGTACATCGATCTCTCCGAGAACTACTTCCGCGGCGATCTCCCCGCGAACATCGGCCACCGCCTGGCGGCGAGCCTGACCACGCTGGTCCTCAGCGGCAACGAGTTCAACGGCACCATCCCGAGGTCGCTCTCCAACCTCCTCAACCTCCGGCATCTCGAGCTCGACAACAATCGACTCGTTGGCACCGTCCCGGCTGGGCTCGGTGCGCTGACGAGGCTTCAGACGCTGTGGCTGGCGTCCAACCCGTTCGTCCCTGGCGAGCTGCCGGCGTCATTCAAGAACCTGACCAGTCTAGTCAGCCTCTCGGCGGCGCAAAGCAACCTCGTCGGCGACCTCCCGAGCTATTTAGCGGATATGCAGGAGTTGGAGGTGCTGGACCTCTCGGAGAACTCGTTGATAGGAAGCATACCTCCGGGGGTTTGGAGCCTGAAGAAATTGCAAAAGATGACAGTGTTCAGGAACAAGCTCACCGGCGACATGGTCGTCGACGATGGCTTTGCTGCAAAGAGCTTGACCATAATTGACGTCTCCGAGAACAACCTTAGTGGAGTCATTCCGGAAGTCTTCGGGCATTTACAAAACCTCAGACAATTACACCTCTTCAGCAATAACTTTTCAGGCGAGATACCAGCGAGCATCGGCCGGTTGCCATCTCTATGGACATTGAGATTGTACAGTAACAGGATTACTGGCACGCTCCCACTGGAACTCGGGAAGCACTCGAGCTTGGGTTATGTAGAGGTTGATGACAATGAGCTCACCGGCGCCATTCCAGAAGGGTTATGCGCCGGAGGCCAGTTCCATTACCTCACCGCTGAGCACAACCACCTGAACGGCTCCATCCCAGCGGGCCTTGCCAACTGCGCAACTCTGGTAACCCTGGATCTAGACAATAACCAGCTCACCGGCGACGTGCCAGAGGCTCTATGGACAGCCACGCAGCTTGAGTTCCTAGCACTACAGAGTAACTATCTCACCGGGAGTCTTCCGGCCTCGATGTCTGCCGACCTTACGACGCTACACATAGGGAACAACCAATTCGGTGGCAACATTCCGGCTTCAGCAGTTACGCTCCAGGTGTTCACCGCCGAGAACAACCAGTTTTCTGGCGCGATACCGGCGAGTCTTGGCGACGGCATGCCGCTGCTGCAGACACTGAACCTGTCAGGCAACCAACTCTCTGGCGCGATCCCCAAGAGCGTTGCTAGCCTGAGGCAGCTGACGTTTATGGACATGAGCAGGAACCAGCTCAGCGGCGCGATACCGGCCGAATTGGGCGCCATGCCGGTGCTCAGCGTCCTTGACCTTTCGTCGAACGAGCTCTCCGGCGCGATACCTCCGGAGCTTGTGAAACCAAACCTCAACGCCCTCAACCTGTCCTCCAACCACCTCAGTGGCCAGGTCCCGATCGGGTTCGCCACGGGGGCCTACGACAACAGCTTCCG
Source organism: Miscanthus floridulus (assembly GCF_019320115.1). Taxonomy (NCBI): domain Eukaryota; kingdom Viridiplantae; phylum Streptophyta; class Magnoliopsida; order Poales; family Poaceae; genus Miscanthus; species Miscanthus floridulus. Next base: position 116,934,477 of record NC_089584.1, read on the forward strand.
CGACAACCCCGGCCTTTGCACCGAGGCTCCGGTACCCGCCGGCGTGCGCTCCTGCGCTGCGGCGGGATCACAAGACAGGGGTTCTTCCCGAGGCGTCTCACATGCACTCCGCACGGGCCTCCTCGTCGCTGGCGGCGCGCTCCTCGCCGCCGCGGCCTTCGCCCTGCTACTCGTCCGCGACATCAAGAAACGGCCGCGCGTCGCGGTCCGGGACGAGTGGAAGATCACGCCTTTCGTCCAGGATCTGGGCTTCGGGGAGGCATCCATACTCCGGGAGCTGACAGAGGAGAACCTCATCGGCCGCGGCGGTTCCGGCCACGTGTACCGGGTCACCTACACCAACCGTCTCAACGGGAGCGCGGGCACGGTGGCCGTGAAGCAGATATGGATCGCCGGGACGCTGGACGAGAAGCTGGAGCGCGAGTTCGAGTCGGAGGCGGGCATCCTCGGGAACGTCCGGCATAACAACATTGTCAAGCTGCTGTGCTGCATCTCCGGCACTGAGGCCAAGCTCCTTGTGTACGACTACATGGACAACGGCAGCCTGGACCAATGGCTCCACGGCCACAACGCCAGCGCTGATGGGCTCCTTACGGCCAGGGCGCCGCTGGACTGGCTGACGAGGCTCAGGGTGGCCGTCGGCGTCGCGCAGGGGCTATGCTACTTGCACCACGAGTGCTCGCCACCCATCATTCACCGCGACGTCAAGACGAGCAACATCCTGCTGGACTCGGAGTTCAGGGCCAAGGTCGCTGACTTCGGGCTCGCCAGGATGCTGGTAGAGGTCGGGGCACCCAAAACGATGTCCGCCGTCGCTGGGTCTTTCGGCTACATGGCTCCCGGTATGGATTTCGGCCCTGTCCATTTTGCTGGGTTCTGTTCTGTACAGAATTTGGGGGCAGTATTTGCTGTATCAAATCAAACGCTGCATGTGCTTACCTGCAGAGCGTGCTTACACGAACAAGGTGAACGATAAGGTTGACGTCTACAGCTTCGGCGTCGTTCTTCTGGAGCTCACCACCGGAAAGGAGGCCAGCGCCGGCGGCGAGCACGGCTGCCTGGCGGAATGGGCGCGGCACCACTACCAATCAGGGGGGAGCATCCCTGATGCCACAGACAAGAGCATCAGATACGCAGGGTACTCTGAGGAGATCCAGGTCGTATTCAGGCTAGGCGTGCTGTGCACCACAGATATGCCGTCGTCGCGGCCAATCATGAAGGACGTGCTGCAAATCTTGCTCAATTGCAGCGAGCAGACGCGCCAGAAGAGCAAAATGGAGAATGGCCAGGAGTACGAAGCGGCTCCTCTCCTGCTGCCGCAGCGACGCAGTCGCCGGAAACAGCCGTCGAATGGAACAGGGATTGACATGGACGAAAATAGTGACTTCGACAGCACGGTCTAAGACTAAGAACCGAACATTGCACATGTCAGTACAGTAAGTCTGGACAGCGTCAATCAACAGATACAGAGATACTTCTGTTAGTACATTTTAGCACACTATAGCTTAGAGTCATGCATCATAACTTGTCACCATGGCCTTTGTGGGGTTTCACACAGTAAATTTCTATTAAATCACACATACATTAGACCAATCAAACATAACAAGCAAATATTACTATTGTAGTTGTTTCTGAAATAAAGGCAGGAGCTCTGCACATTCAATAAAAAAATGAGTCCCCCACCTCTCTCTTTATTTTGGAGGACAAGATCACACAGATAAGAACTGGTTGTTTTGTGATATCGCATCAAAAAAGAATCGGCAGGAATGGAACGGCTTATTCAGACATCAGACCTCCGCTTCCACTTTTTTCTGCCGTTGTTAATGCTTGTTGCTAGTGATAATGTACTCCAAGCTCAATGGCACCATCCTAGCTATACCCCGCTGCTGAGGCAAAAAAAAAAAAGAAAAAGAAAAAAAGATGCGAATCGCACATTTGCACGAGGGGGTCTCGCGATTGAAGGGGAAAAGGGAGGAAAACAGAAAAAGGCTACACTAGGAGCCGAGCTCCTAGATCTATGCAACTTTAGCATACTGGGAGTGTGAGGCTGCAAGAAGTGCAGCTCCGATTCCTGAGCCGTCGTTGGCCAACTTGACAACAACCGATGAGGCAACCTCCTCACCGAGCAGGTCTGTGAGAGTCGCTTCTAGGCAGGCACTGAACTTCTTGTAATGCTCGTATAAGCCACCATCAATAGCAACTACAGTCCTTTGTTGACTGAAGTCACTAAGCAATTTGTCTTTGCCCAGCTTCTTCAGAATACCATATATACCAGCAGCAGCCAAGCGTGCACCTCTCTCTGCGACGAGGTCGCACACATGAAGAGTAATGTATCTTGCTTCGAGAGAAGTATCAGGAACCTAAAATAAGTAGAAACATAACACATAAGGAACCAATTGTCATTGAAGATTGTATCTAACAATACCCTTTTTTTTAACATTTGTATCATCATTACCCCCAGAATATCCTTCAGCTTAGCTCCCAGGTGTTTGAGATCATGTGAGGTGTCATGATGCATGGCTGACATATCTGGCGTCCTGCCATATCACAATCGCAATTTCAATCAGAAAAGCTTTTATTTTACACAAGACATACAATTCTGCTTCACAAGTTTGTTGGATAACCTTTTTAAGTAATCTACGATACACGGTAAACAACTTGGAGCATGTGAGTGTGATTTTAAAGGTTTAGATTAGCCTATGAGTGTGATTTTAAAGGTTTAGATGGGCAGTCCAAGGAAAATTTTGATTTTTTTTTCAGGCCTGGTGCAGTGGTGAGAGCTGTCTCACTGAGTCACCAGGTCGCGGGTTCAAAGCAGCCTCTCCACAGATTTTGCGGGGGGGAGGCTTGCCTCGGTTTTTCCCTTCACCAGACCCCACTCATGTGGGAGCCTCGGGCACTGGGTCTGCCCCCTTTTTTCATTACTGAGTAAGTTTAGAATTTTATATGTTTGGGACTACAAAGATTTTAACATCATCACAAAGAGGTGGATTTGCAAAATTGCTGATTAGACAGGGTGGAGAGAGAGAGCTGTTTAGTAGGGCTCCTCCGGAGGAGCCACATTGTGAGAAAAAAGGAGGAGCCCTACCAAATGGGGCCTCAGCTTCATTCATAACTTAAACTGAAAGTGGTAATTCCAATTTCCAAGATATAAAAGGTCAGGGAATTAAATTTGGTAGTTCACGTGCTTAAAAAAAAGATTGAATAAGTAGGGAGATTGCACCAAATTACCTCTCAGTTTAATTTAATGATTGGCCATGTAAATAAACTTTTTAAAGAAAGTGAGAGGAACATTATCAAAGCCTTAAGTCTTACGACTTCAGTTTCCAATCTGGAACATCTATGTGGGTGAACTTTCTAATTTTGAACTTCAGATGCACGGTAGAACTCATGGTATAAACTGCCCAAGTATATCCACAATCTATCAAAATGTTTGGACTCTAGGTTGTGCAAATATGTGTGCACCTTTATATAAGTTGATTTTGGATCTTTTTTTTGTGTATCCTACAAATATAAGAAAATCAATATCTTGAGTCGATGGAACGTGAAAGTAAACCTCAGTATAAATAGCTGTTCCAATTTCGGAGGAACAACATCCCCAAACAATGAAGCATCATGAGCCAGTTTCAGCAGGACCCTCCGCACAATTTCTCCAAGATACATTCCAGAAATCATCTTTTCATATATCTGACAAAAGAGTACATAGGTTATGATCATGTTCAACACCCAAATGTTTTACTCCACAAACATCTAAATAGGTGCACACTCAGGATTTGAACCCTGCTGGGTAGAGTCATGTACACACGACTCCACCACCAAATATAGCTATTAGAACAATAGACGAATGGTTTTGCTATTCATCAGTTACCTTTGCCCCCTAAAATCTGAGTCAACCTTTGGGACAATTGGATCTGTATGCAGATAGGTGTACAATCTGATTGGATTTGATCCAGTGCATAAAACGTGCGACTTAAACTTATGAAAAAAATTGAATTCTAAAATAAACAGCTGCATAGATTAAATAGGCTTACCTGCTCACCAGGGTTCAAACTTTCGAAGTCCAAGGATTTATCATACTCCGACCTTGGAAGTTTATCTGACCTGAAGTTTCCCCATTCCATGTTGATTACCTGTAGCATTCCAAAAGAACCAAATGTTACATCATTAACTGGTGAGCAAATAATAAAATAGTAAAATACAGAATGCCAAACTTATGTTGGATGAATACAATTTAACAAGACCCAAAGGATCATTTAAAATAAAAACTCGACCAACCTATTAGGAACTAGTGGCATTGTAAATAAGAATAAATATGGACCCAAATTCGAGTTGAAGAGGAGTTGCATTGAGTGGTGGGGCGCACAACCACACCTCGCACCAACTGAACTAGCTCAATTCCTCCAAAGACTAATAAAATTCCACTCACTTGATGGAAGTTAAACACTTACCATATTCCCTGATCTAGGCAGTAGTCCGGTCCATTTAGGAATCGCATTTGCATGTTCCACATAAGCTGCATTTGTGCCAGTGCCCAATATTACAGCAGTAACAACATCATTATCAGCATATCTCCCGCCAGCCAATGTGCCTACGGTATCATTAACCTGTACAAAAATGTTACCTGTCAGTTTACATGATGTTGTCTTTACTTCTAATGTGTCCAATGGACCTTTGCTAGACATCAAGATAAAGCATCACAAGAAACTGAAAGCAACATCGGAAGGCATAAGGAAATGGCAAATTCTATAGCATAGGTGTAAAACATAGGGCATGCGAGTACTTGAGATGTAAATAGTGAACAAATTAATTTAACTACCAGAGCTGCAACTTTCATATCAAGACCCTGCCTTTCCATGGCCCTACTCAATTCAGCCACAACATCTTCTCCAACCTGCTCATAGGAATCAACAAAATCAATACTGTGTTTTAATGTAGGACACTTAACAGTTGGCACAAACATCATGAATCTTAAGACATAGATCCATTTTTCTCAATGAAAAAGTAGGGTTATTTGTGCCAGAAGTTCCACAAAAAAAAAGCAGCATGAATAGGTAAAGACTACTCCATTGTCAATTTAATAAGATGTGTCAAAATGAAATGCACAAGCTAAATTGACACATTGTACGGTCAATAAAAATGTGTAGTAATTAGAAAGAAATCTATATCTTGGTGTCATAGTCAGCTTCTGGTCAAGGCACTGGTAATATAAATAAGCAATGTAGTCAACAAAGTGTAAACAAAAAGAATTCTTGCTTTTACCATGCCATTGATGGAAAAGCCTTTGGTCCACTTAATTAGAGTCCCCGATGATATAGATGTTTGGTGCACTGGGAAAGAAAAGGTGAAACCCAGTTCTCTCTGCTTGCCATTTGGTAGGTGGAAATCTTCTCCTTCAGTCCGCACGAATTTTTCCAGCTCAGCAGCAATGAAATCAAACAGTTCCTGTAATCATCCTTTGAGAAGTGTCAGTAAAGCATGCTGATACAGGAGACATGAAACTAGTGGGGTGGCCCCTGCAATTGCACGGATAGTATCAGGAATCTAAGTGTGTACCTTATATGTTACAAAACAAAATTTATGGATTTAACTTTTCTACATAGTTTTGTATATAAGTTATGGATTTTTGTTTTATACATTTTGTTGTACGTAACTTTTGTAAATATGAATTTGTTCACATAATCTTTGTTTATATATAGATTTGTTTATATAGCAACAATGGTTTGTAAGTAAAGATTGAGGAGAAATACGTGACCAGGAAAATCAAACGCCCGAAAAGGCAGCTTGTGCGTGGGTTGCTGATGAAACCATGTTTGTGACGAAAATAGCCAAAAAGGGAAAGCATCACTTATGGGGACGTTTAGCTAAACCATGTAAGGAAAGCAACTGAGCAAGTAGACCATCAAAGCGACATTTAGCTAAAAAGGGCAAGGGTGATGCTTCGTCAGATTGACCACTACTTCCATTACTAGTGAGGTTTAGCTAAAAAAGGCAAGGGTGATGCTTCGTCAGATTGACCACTACTTCCGTTACTAGTGAGCGACTGCTAATGAGAAACGCTCCCAGGTGAATTGCAACATTGATCTCTTAAATGCATTACCGTGTACGACAAACCATGTAAGGAAAGCAACCGAGCAAGTAGACCATCAAAGTGACGTTTAGCTAAAAAAGGCAAGGGTGATGCTTCGTCAGATTGACCACTACTTCCGTTACTAGTGACGTTTAGCTAAAAAAGGCAAGGGTGATGCTTCGTCACATTGACCACTACTTCCGTTACTAGTGAGTGACTGCTAATGAGAAACGCTCCCAGGTGAATTGCAACATTGATCTCTTAAATGCATTACCGTGTACGACAAACTTATGCATTACCTAACTTTATTATTTCTTCTTTTTTTTTGTTTCGTTTCATTTTTTTAATAATGGAGGAAGTGGGATAATAGAGAAGTATGCATGGGGGAATTCTTGATTAATTTTTTGATGCCAATAGTGGGTAATTTATAAATATTTAAAAGGGTATTTTGTGTTGATCTTTTGATGATGGTAATGATGGGTAACTTATAAATAGGTCGGGGGGTATGTTGAGGTAACTTTCATAATGGGAATGGTGGCAATGTGTTTTCCTTTTTTTTTCTTATTAATTGGCATAGCTTTGAGAGGAAACATGGATACTTCTTTTGTTAGCTAAATTCTAAGATAGTACAACAACTTACCGTAGAAGTTCCAACCATAAGATGAGGCGGAATGGAGACCTCTTCATATTGTTGCTTCACGACACGTTTATCCCTTCCTCCAAGTTGAACCCGTATGACACGAAAGTTGGTCCCGCCAAGGTCCAGTGCATAAAACAGTCCCTGTTCATCCCTGCAGGATGACACAAATCATTAAACAAGATAGTAACAGCAGTTGAGACCATAAAGGAAGACTTCACGAAGTAAGAACCACATGTTTCATCAGCAAATCATGCTCTATAAATGTAATGTAACTGACTGTAATTTTTTATTGCAACATACAGTATCTCTTAGGAAGTATCATCACCATATTATATTTGCGACAGATCCAACAATACAGTTTTTTTTTGTGTGTGTGTGATTCAGTAACTACATAGAAAAAAATCTTGTTTCCACGATTACAAAGGTTGACACTACATGTTACATGTTTCAATATAGTAGTGCCAAACATTTGGTGACAGAGGCAGTACCGGAAAGGTGGTGCTAATATTAAATGAGACTTTAGACATTAGCCATGACGTAGAAAGGACGATATCATGGTCCTCCGTGGAGGTGAGTCCAACATGTAGGTACAGCCAGAAACACGAAAGCTTCATTTATATTTATCAAAAGAAGACATTGTAGTTTTGGAATGATCTGTGAGGCTGGGACAAATTAAACATCAAACCCATAACTGTTCACCTTATTACTACCTTAGTTACCTCGCCAACCCAAATAACATGTAAACGGATTTACACTCAAACTGAAGATTGGAGGACGAACGCATTCAACAACATATATGCGAAGCAAAAACGAAATATGAATCACGCCAGCATCCCGACAACGGCGTGGCGTTAAAGACTGCACACGTATTGCGAAGGTGCCCATGAACCAGAGCTCTACAGATGAGAAACAAGGTCTCGCTCTCGCCCTCCTACCAGAATCAACAAAACCGTATCAAGAGCAGACACACTCCCCCGCCCCCCTGGTTCCGCTCAAAAGTCGAAACCACGTCAAAGCACCGTATCCAATCTGGGACAGACCGACATTTCCACCTAATCGAAACCTGAATAACCCAGCGGATCGATCGAAAGACTGCGCAACATAAGAACAAGAAACGAACATTGTGGGCGGGCTGTGGCCACGTCCACGCGGACGCGGAGGATCCCTTACCCGGTTGGGAGGTTGTCGACGTAGCTGATGAGCATCTTGAGCGGCGCGTGGGGCTCGGCGCGAAGGCCGCGCTCCATCTCCTCCACCATGGCGTCCGCGATGCCGCGGAGCAGCGCGGTGGGCGTCGAGAACCGCTGCTCCACCTCCTCGATAACCGCTGCCGCCTTCCTCTTCCTCTCGTCCTCCGCCTCCCGCCGCCGACGCCTCCTGCGCGACAACGACACCACCGCCACTCCCACCGCCGCGGCAGCCGCGGCGCCCACCACCACAGCCGCCCCCACGACCGCGCCCTTCCCCATCGCGACCGACCGCCGAGGCCTAGCTAGCCTCCCGACCGAGCCGCGCGACCAACCCAAGTAAAGTACGGACCTGCTCGGCGCCCGGATCGCGAGCTACGCCACTGCAAGCCCACCGCCTCTCTCTCTCTCTCTCTCCTCGCTTCTGTCGTCTCCGGCTCTTTCTCCGCCCGCGGAAGCGTGGGAGTGGGGAGTGGGACGAGAGCCACGAGTTGGGCGTTTTCCCAGGGAATAAATCCCCCTCGCCCTTTGGAGCATTTACGGATGTACCCTTGCGTTTGCGATTTGGTTGTCCTGAGCGCCGACGGTCTGGATCCCCGTTCGTGGGATAAGGGATGGTGCATCGTGCATGGCATGCCCTGGGTTCGGGTTACAATAAGAAGTATAATAGCAGGTTGTAAGGCGACTAAATGTTGAAATAGAGAAAAGAGGGGAGGAGAGAGAGGAGAAGCGGACTGTAAGCTTACAGTTGGTTTGGGCACAAGAACCAAGAAAGTCTGTGAGAGAGACAAGTGGGCTATATATTAACTATAAAGAGCTAACTGCTATATAAGTGAGCTGAGAGAAGGCTGCAAGAAACCTTACTGCCAGCAAGCCGACTGTATTATTTGCCTTGCTCTAAGTGGTGTTTCCGGAGGTTTTATGCGTAAAAAAACTCGCGAGAGAGGTTAACGGTCGAGCGCAGGAGCAGTAGCGACAAGCGAGTGATATTTCCGGCAAAGAGCCAGGGGTGTGTCCGTAAAGTTACCAGCTACTAAGCGCTAAAAATAATCAGTTGCAACTAAATCCCTGTCAGGAACCAATACCCAGGCCCACATGTCAGTGTGACGGAGCGATTAGTTAACCGTGTCCGAACGAGACAGAAGAATGGGGTCACGTGCGGGAGGGCCCACGGAAGGGGAAGCTGACGTAACGACACGAGCGCTGACGCGGACGTGTCGACACACTAGCCTTGCGCGCGCGGTGGCCACGGCGAGGAGCGGAGCCCACCATCTCGCGCGGCGTGGGGTCAACGACCGTCGCGACGGCGCGCCAAGCGTGGTCCGTGGCCGCTCGCAAAACGACAAAACACAGCGCCTCCGCAGTCGCGCCCGGCATCACCGACAGGTGAGTCCCGCTCCCAAGTCCTTAAGGAGGTGCGGCCGACCGACGGGTGGGTGCAAGGATGGACGGATGCGTGACGCGTCCGGCGTCCCCCGCAGGCCGCCGCCAGCCAAAGAACTGAGACTCACCGAGAAATGTTCACGGGCTCACGGCCATCACGGTTTCCCGCTGCTTGGGGGCTGGTATTGCAGCGGCTACGTGCTTCCACGGTTCCACCATCCACGATGTCACGCAGCTTTCGGGAACAGTTTACTACAGTCATACACTCGGGGAAGATGCTCTCTATGTCGCTGTGCCTTGGCTCCTCTGAAAGACAAAGCACCTGTTCTTATAAACAACGAAGACTGTCCTTGCAAAGCAAGTGATCCAAGTGATATTCAGTAAAACAATAGAAAGACTGTAATTGCAGAACGAATGGCTTAAAAGTCAGGCCACGATACCAAACACGCTGGAACAGCTTGGCCTCATTGGCTGCTTTGTTTGGTTCCCTCAGATGGCAAATGGTGGCAGACCGACAAATCATGTAAGATAGTAGTCTATAGATCAGACACGTTGCACGAGTGACACTTGAAGATTTGTGTTATTTGTTTCATTTCTCCTGCAACTAAAAAGACTAAAAGTAAGACTATTTTTTTGTGCGACTTTTTTTTAAGGGTCGCTTCTCCCTTTCAGCCATGCGATACCCCGTGCGATAGAAAAAGAAACTGTCATCCCTACGATCCCCGCCTGCTTTAGAGGAAACAAATTGATCACCTGAGGCCACGTACATGGAAGGAAACAATAATTGTGCATGGAAGGAAACAATTGGCAAAGATTAAGCAAGACTCCTCCCTTCTGGCCATGCAATACCCCGCGCGATAGAAAAAGAAACTGCCATCCCTGTGATCCCCGCCTGCTTTGAAGGAAACAAATCGATCACCTGAGGCATGGAAGGAAACAACAATCATGCATGAAAGGAAACAATAATCATGCATGGAAGAAAATAAGTTTATTATAAAAATATATTCAATGGTCTATGTAATGATACTAATTATGTATTATAAATATTAATATTCTTTTATATATAATTGGTCGAAGTTAAAAAAAGTTGACTTCTTGGAAAACGAGAATGAATTCTATTTTGAGACAGAGGGAGTATATGAAAGCAGTGTTGAAAATATTTTAACAGTCAAGTTCGTCTCTGTCTGATTGGTAAGCTTAGACATCATAATGGCATAAAAAATTCAACTCTCATGGACATCCTCATGGATCAGTGCAGAGCATCTCAATCCTACAGCATACACAAATGACAATCTTAAAGTTATTATATTTTCAAAATGTGAACAATAAAGACCATCTTAGACGTTCTAGCATTAGAGTTTATACGTGCAGATCTCCTACAACTAAAAAGACTAAAAGTAAGACTATTTTTGTGCGACTCTTTTTGGGGTCGCTCCTCCCTTCCGGCCATGCGATACCCCGTGAGATAGAAAAAGAAATTGTCATCCCTGCGATCCCCGCCTGCTTTGAAGGAAACAAATCGATCACCTAAGGCCACATGCATAAAAGGAAACAATAATCATGCATGGAAGGAAACAATTGGCAAAGATTAAGCAAGACTCCTCCCTTCCGACCATGCGATACCACGCGCGATAGAAAAAGAAACTGACATCCCTACGATCCCAGTATGTTTTGAAGAAAACAAATCGATCACCTGAGGCCACATGCATGAAAGAAAACAATAATCATGTATGGAAGAAAGCAATAATCATGCATGGAAGGAAATAAGTTTATTATGAAAATATATTCAATGGTATATGTAATGATACTAATTATGTATTATAAATATTAATATTCTTTTATATATAATTGGTCGAAGTTAAAAAAAATTGACTTCTCGGAAAGCGAGAATAAATTCTATTTTGGGACAGAGGGAGTATATGAAAGCAGTGTTGAAAATATTTTAACAATCAAGTTTGTCTCTGTCTGATTGGTAAGCTTAGACATCATAATGACATCAAAAATTTTGACTCTCATGGACACCCTTATGGATCAGTGCAAAGCATCCCAATCCTACAGCATACACAAATAACAACCTTAAAGTTATGATATTTTCAAAGGGTGGACAATAAATATCATCTTAGACGTTCTGGCATTAGAGTATATACGTGCAGACACATAGGCATGGTGATGCAAGTGAATAGCCAGTAGGAGTCAAGAGTTAGGGGTGTTTGGATCCCAGGACTAAACTTTAGTCCCTGTCATATTGAATTTTTAGATATCAATTAGGAAGATTAAACATGAGCTAATTATAAAATTAATTACATAAGTTATGGCTAATTCGCTTGCCAGCGCCGTGTACAGGATGGTATGGAGATGTGGTGGAACTTATTCGTGGATTTGTTGGCGCACGAAAAAAATGGATATCGAAAATCTCTTCCTGTCGGTATAAAAAATTATCTTAGCCGCATCACGAAAAGATCTACACAGTAGAGTTTGTGAGCCTGCGACGCCATGCTCTCTGTGACTGTGTAAATTTCACGAACTTAGCCTTTTGGATTAAATGTCACTTTAACGTCGGCCATGAAAGCATCTAGGCCCCTAGTTGGGTTTCGGTGATTAATGACAATACAAGATTACTATGACTAACGTGTGTTTTGCAAAGACAATTAAGTTAGGTCATGGTAATAGAGATCAATTGGGCAATCGAGGTGGTCATGCCCCTATGATGGAAATCATTTCGGTTTTCAAAGGATGGACGACAAGGTTAAGGATGACTAGTTCTAAGTGTCGATTGGAGTTGGAGAGACACTTAGAGTAGTTTAGGACTTTGTTTTTTCTTTGGCCGTACTATTAAGGGGGGTATGGACGGGTAGCTTGACCTAGATGAGTCTAGTGAGTTAGGTGTGGTGCACACTTGTTAAAACTAGCACTAGGTAGCTCATACATATGCCTAAGATCCAATGGAGCAAACTTCATTCACATATGATCGAGAGTTGGAAGTGAATGGAGGGTCATGTACTGACCGGACGCTGGCTTCGGTGCGACCGGACGCTGGCCGTATGGTCCGGTCAGTTCATTTGACCAAGGAGATTGCGTTTGGTGCGACCGAACGCTGAGTGGTCGAGTGACTGGACGCTGAGGACCAGCGTCCGACCGACTCCAGTAAGGTTCCAGAGGAGAAAATCTGTGACCGGTGAAAGCTCTAGTTTAGTTTTGGTTAATTGATGAAACCCTAAGTGCTAACCTAGTTTATCAAGATAATTATGAAATAGGTAGCACTACTCCAAGTGATGAAGCAATGGCGAAGATCATGACAATGGTGATGGTCAAATGCTTAAACTTAGAAAAGAAGAAAGAGAAAAACAAAAGGCTCATGGTAAAGGTATAAAATGTAGGAGCTATTTTATTTTAGTGATCAAGACACTTAGTGAGTGTGATCACATTTAGGATAGATAGCCGTACTATTAAGAGGAGTGAAACTCGTATCGGAATGCGGTTATCAAAGTGCCACTAGATGCTCTAACTCATTGCATATGCATTTAGGATCTAGTGGAGTACTAACACCCTTGAAAATGTTTGTGAAAATATGCTAACACTTGTGCACAAGGTGATACACTTCGTGGTGTTGGCACATCTACTCGGCGCTTTTGGGAAAATGGAATGCCTATTTTCTATTGCGCCGGATGCAAATTCTTATGGTTGGCTCATTGGAGCAAGGGTGAAGAAGTTAGAAGTGAAAACAAGTTGATCGCGAAGACGCTGGCATCGGTCAACTGACCGGACGCTGGACCTGAGATGCACCGGACGCTGGTTTCTGCGTCCGGTCAAACTGGCATGGCGACACAGTGACTAGGGTTTAGCACCAGACACTAGTCTGTGTCTGGTCAAGGTGGACCGAACGCGTCCGATCAAAGAAAACCGGATTTGGACCCTTACTGTAAACGATTGGACGCTGGTGGTTCATCGTCCGGTCAGTTTTTGCCAGAGCGTCTCGTCAGTTAATAGCCGTTGTGATCTGGCAGCTCAAGTTTAACTCAGAATGACACGTGGCTTACATCTGTGGACCGGACGCTGTGTCCAGGGTCCGGTCAGTATGACCGGAGTGTCCGATCAGAGCACATTTTGCCCAGTAAAGGGGTATAACGGCTCTATTTGATGGAGGCTCTATTTATAGCCCCATAGCTGGCTCAAGGGATAACTCTTGCACATTTTCATTGACATAGCGACCTTGTGAGCTTAGCCAAAGTCCTCCTACTCATCTCCATCATTGATTCATCATCTTTGTGAGATTGGGAGATAATCTAAGTGCATTGCTTGAGTGATTGCATCTAGAGACACTTGGTATTTGTGTTGCGCTGCGGATTTCGCTTGTTACTCTTGGTGGTTGCTACCACCTAGACAGCTCGGTGCAGCGGTGGAGGATTGGCACGAGTTGGTGATTGTTCGTGGCTGTCTCTGGTGAGTGTGAGGGGAGTTGTACCTTCCCCGGCGAAGCACCGAAAGGTAACTCTAGTAAATTGCTTGTGTCATTGAGTTACCTCACTTGTGGGTCGGTTCTTGCGGTGTCCTATCATGTGGACGAGGTTTGTGAAACACCTCTTAGCTGCCGAACCACCAAGTGTTGGTCGACACAACAGGGACGTAGCGTGTTGGCAAGCACGTGAACCTCGGGAGAAAATCGATTGTCTCTTGTCTTTGGCATTCTCCCGGTGATTAGCTATATATTCTTCTTGTGATTAGTTCATCCCCTACACATTGGTATAATCACTCTACTCACTTATTTACATTCTTGCAAACTAGTTGATACAAGCTCTTTAGTGTAATTAGAATTGAGAGCTTGCTTTTTATTTATATTCATCTAGTTGAGCTCTTTAGAGTAGCAAGATTGAGAGCTCTTAGTGAGTAATTACTTTGGAAGTTGTGTGCCTAAGTAATCATTGCAACTAGAATTTTTGGATAGGTGGCTTGCAACCCTTGTAGAGCTAGAGCAAGTTTGCATTACGCTATTTGTCATACTAATCAAATTGCTCTAGTTGATTTATAGATTTTTAAATAGGCTATTCACCCCCCCCCTCTAGCCATATTAGGACCTTTCAACTGGACGCGTCCGATCAGTACTGACCGGACCCTGAGGGTTCAGCGTCCGGTCGAGTACAGTAAGGTTCCAGTGAGGGTTTAATGCGACCGGACGCTTCCGGTCAGTGGTGATCGGACCGTGCCAACGTCCGATCAACACTTAAACACTGGTGTGCGGGTTGAACTGACCAGAGCGTCCGATCAACATGACCGGAGCGTCCGGTCACCCCGTAGAGGCACATAACGGTTCGTTTTTTAGGCTGCCTTATAAATAGAAGCTCCACTCATGTGTGGAGTTACTTTTGCTCATTCCAATAGCTGAGAAACACGTTTGTGAGTGCCAAGAAGAGCAAGGTCCTAGTGAGGTGATTGAGATTTGAGAATCCAAGAGAGTAGCCTCATTAGTGAATCAAGAGTAGCAAAGTGTGCATCCACCGTTCTCATTAGGCTTCGCGTGGTCAAGTGAGAGTTTATGCTTGTTACTCTTGGTGATCGCCATTACCTAAATGGCTTGGTGGTGATTGGGAGCTTGGTGATCACCCGGCGGAGCTTGTGGGTGACCCAACTCAAGTTATGAGCGGTTGTGGATGATTCACCGTGACGGAATGTCAAAGAATCAACCCGTAGAGAGCACTTGATCCTTGTGTGGATCAAGGGGGAGCTACACCCTTGCGCGGGTGCTCCAACGAGGACTAGTGGGGAGTGGCGACTCTCCAATACCTCGGCAAAACATCACCGCTTTCCTCTCTCTCAATTTACTTTGAGCATTTACTTTGAGCAATTCAATACTTGTTCTTATATTCATAGAATTGTCATGCTAGAGTAAGTTTGGAACATATGTTGCAATTCCTTTGTGCGTTAGATTATTAGAAACACTTTTCTAGGCACAAGGGGTTAATTGGGCTAACCGTAGGATTTAATTATAGCAAGAAAATTTAGAATTAGCCCAATTCACCCCCCTCTTGGACATCTTGATTTTTTCAATTGGTATTGGAGCCTCGTGCTTATGTTTTTAAGCTTAATCGCTTAGAGCAAAATGTCTCACGAGGATGGACCTCCTCCTATCTTTGAGGGAGATGACTTTCCATATTGGAAAATCCACATGGAGGCCTACTTAGAAGCTCTAGACATTGGTATACTTAGAGCCACCTCACAAGGCTTCCCAAAACCTTGGGATGCTACACACTTACAAGGCGATGAGGTTAATTATGAAAAGTGGAATGCAAAGGCTCGAAACACCATCTTTAGAGGGCTTTACAGAGATATGTTCCACTGCGTAAGGAACCATAAAGACGCCCATGCACTATAGTCGGACGTTTGTACGCTCCATGAGAGAACCAAGAGTGAGCATGAGGAACACTATCATCTTATAATTAAAAAGCTAAATTCATTTGAGATGTTTCCCAAAGAATGTACTAATGAGATGTATTCACGTTTGAATATTCTTGTAGAGGAAATCAATGGGCTTGGACTTACTCAAATGTCACCATCCGATGTTGTGAGAAAGATCTTGAGTGTCCTCCCCCATTAACAAATATGGGCATATTGTGACCGTGCTACACCAAGGTGATCTTTCCACCGCTACACCGACACAAATCTTGGGAAAGATCAATGCTCATGAGATGTACATGCACATCATGCCACAAGAAGGCTCATCCTCTACCAAGAAGAAAGAGAAAGACTTAGCATTCAAAGCTAGCCAAGAGAAGGGCAAAGCAAGGCTTGAATATGAGAGCTCAAGTGATGATGAAGTTGATGATGAAAGCCTTGCTCTCATGGTGAAGAAAACCGCCAAGATGCTAAAGAAGCTAAACAAGAGTGGCATCAAGTTCGATGGCAAGAAGAAAAAGTTCTTCACAAGCTCTAGGAGAAAGCCAATCTCCAAAATGGATTGCTTCAATTGTGATGAACTTGGTCATCTAGCACACCAATGCACCAGGCCCAAAAAAGACAAGTTCAAGAACAAGTTCAAGGACAAGAAAGATGACTCAAGCAATGAAGAAGAAGATGAAAAGAAGAAGAACAAGCCATACAAGAAGAGAGGTGGCAAGAAGAGAGACTTCCACAAGAAGAAGAAGAGTGGAAAGGCCTACATTGTCGGTGATTGGCTCACGGACATTGATTCATCTAGTGGATCATCCGATGATGATAGTGACAATGAGAAGGTGGCCGTCATTGCTATTGATCTTTCATCTTCACCGCCATCATCCTCTACACATCTATGCCTTATGGCTAAGGATGAACGCAAGGTGACTAATAATGATGATAATAGTGATGATGAGCAAGCTAGTGATGATGATAGCGATAGCGATGATGATGATGATTCACCTTCATATGATGATCTTGTCAAAATACTAAGACAATATACTAAGATCATTAGAAAGAGTAGAGCTAAAAATGAAAAGCTAGATGCTAAAAATGATTCACTTTTAGCAAAATGTGATACATTAGAAAAGGCTAATATTGAGCTCAAAGAAACAAATGATACTATATCATCCAAACTCAAAGAGCTCAAATCTTCTAAGAAAGAGCTTAAAGATAAACATGATAAACTTGAGAGGATACACAATGAGCTCATCACTAGCCACAACAAGCTAAAAGATGAATACACTACTCTTAAGATTAATCATGATACTCTTGTTATTGCTCAAGAATTTTTACCAAATGAGCCACATGATGCTACTAACCATGTTGTTAAAATTGATATAGCTACATCATATGATGATTTAATTGATGAGAGCATTGAGCAAAGATCTAGTGGCAAAGGCAAGCAAGTGGTTGAGTGCAATAACTATAATGAGTATGTCAAGCTCAAGAGTGATAATGAGAAGCTCAAGAAAGATCTTGAAGAGATCAAAAGCCGCAATGCCATTGTGCTAGAAACTCTTGATCATGATGAAGAGTTGATCCTTGAGAATGAGAAGCTCAAAGAAGAAAACAAGAAGCTCAAGGAAGAGAATAAAGATGATGCTCTAAAGGAAGAAAATAAGAAGCTCAAGTTAGAGAAAGAGCATCTCAAGATTGGGTTGAGCAAGTTTGCTAAAGGCAAGCACCTCTAAAGTGAGCTACTCATGAACACCGTCATGAAGATGGATAGAAGTGGCATTAGATATGTGGCAAGTGTAGAGAAGAAGAAGGCTCAAGTTCAACAACAACAATCACAGCCAAAGCCAAAGCCAAAAAGATGTTTTGAGTGTAGACAAGAAGGCCACTTTGCTCATGAGTGCCAAACTCCACCGCCACAACCCTTGCCCAAGCATGCTAGACCCTTTGCCTTCAATGCTCACTACATACTTAGAAAGGATTCTAGTGGAAAGATGAAAATCATGTTCTTAAGACCCCCTAACAAGAATAGGCCTAAGAAGATTTAGGTGGCTAAGTCACTTATTGAGAAGGTGAAGGGCCCTCAACAAGTTTGGGTTCCTAAAGCTTGAATCTCTTGTGTGTAGGTGAACTACAAGACCGGTGGAAGTCATTGGGTTATTGATAGTGGTTGCACTCAACATATGACCGGTGATCCTCGTATGTTCACCTCACTAGATGAAGAGGTAGATGGACAAGAGAGAATAATATTTGGAGATAACTCAAAGGGCAAGGTTAAAGGATTGGACAAAGTGACAATATCAAATGATCATTCCATCTCCAATGTACTTTATATTGCTTCATTGAGCTTTAACTTGCTATCCGTTGGACAATTGTGTGATCTTGGCTTCCAATGCTTGTTCATCGAGAAGGAGGTTGTTGTATCCAAGGTAGATGATAATCAAGTGATATTCAATGGATTTAGATACAACAACTTATATCTAGTGGACTTCACCTCTGAAGATGTAAATTTGAAGACTTGCCTATTCACCAAAACAATACTTGGGTGGCTATGGCATAGAAGACTTGCTCATGTTGGGATGAGCTCACTCAAGAAGCTAATGAAGAATGAGTTGGTGAGAGGGTTGAAGGATATGAAGTTTGAGAAGGACAAGCTTTGTAGTGCATGTCAAGCTGGCAAGCAAGTTATAAATACTCATCCAACCAAAGCTTTCATGTCAACCACAAGAGTGCTAGAACTCCTTCACATGGATTTATTTGGACCAACAACATACAAGAGTTTGGGAGGAAATCTTTATTATCTTGTGATTGTTGATAATTATTCAAGGTATACATGGGTATTCTTTCTTCATGACAAATCCAAAGTTGCATCTTGCTTCAAGAAATTTGCCAAGAGAGCACAAAATGAATTTGAAGTGAAGCTCAAGAAGATAAGAAGTGACAATGGGAAAGAATTTGACAACACAAACATATAAGCTTATTGTGATGAAGTTGGAATCAAACATGAAGAAACATATGATATGGAATTTGATGAATCTAACGGCTCCCAAAGAGCACATGAGAATCTTGATGATGTAGGTGATGAACCATTGAGGGAGGCTATGAAGAATATTCTGGTGGGAGACATCAAGCCAAAGGATGATGAAGATGATATACAAGCCATTGATCAACCTTCTTCATCAAGTGTGCCACAAGATGGTGAAAAAGATGGGAGAATAGAAAATGAAGATACTCATGTCTCCCATGGGCAAATGGTGGTACAAGCACAAGATGTTGATGCTTCATAACCTTCTCCTCAAGTGGTCAATAGAAGAAATACACCTCTCGAACAAGATCATCCACAAGATCTCATCGTAGGGAGTCCATCAAAAGGTGTAATGACTCGATCTCAAAAACTTGCTTCATTTATTGCTCATCACTCTTTTGTCTCTTACTATGAGCCTACCAAGATAGAAGAAGCTATTAAAGATCCGGATTGGATCAATGCCATGCATGAAGAGTTGAACTTCACTCGCAATGAAGTTTGAACTCTTGAAGAGCGGCCAAAAAGTGCAAGAGTCATTGGAACAAAGTGGGTGTTCCAAAATAAGCAAGATGATCAAGGTATTGTTGTGAGGAACAAGGTAAGACTAGTTGCAAAGGGGTTCTCTCAAGTTAAAGGTTTGGATTTTAGAGAGACCTTTGCACCGGTTGTAAGGCTAGAAGACATTCGTATCATTCTTGCATATGCATCGCATCATGAAATAAAATTATATTAAATTGATGTGAAAAGTGTATTTTTAATTGGCTTTATTAATCAACTAGTCTATGTTGATCAACCTCCCGGGTTTGAAGACCCTAGATATCCTAATCATGTTTATAGGTTGTCCAAGGCATTATATGGGCTTAAGCAAGCCCTAAGAGCTTGGTATGAGTGCCTTCGGGACTTCCTCATTGAGAAGGGCTTCACCATTGGAAAGGTCGACACTATACTATTCACCAAGAAGCTTGATGGGCATATCTTCATTTGTCAAGTATATATTGATGATATCATCTTTGGATCATCAAATGAAGACTCTTGCAAAGAATTTGGTGAATTGATGTTAAAGGAGTTTGAGATGTCAATGATTGGTGAGCTTACATTCTTTCTTGGTTTTCAAGTCAAGCAAATGAAAGAAGGCATCTTCATCTCTCAAGAGAAATACACAAAAGATCTTCTCAAGAGATTCAAGATGGATAAATGTAAGCCAATCAAGACACCAATGCCTACCATTGGACATCTCGACCTAGATGAGGGAGGTAACATGGTTGATCAAACTCTCTATCGTTCTATGATTGGTAGCTTGTTATATTTGACCGCATCTAGGCCCGACATCATATTAAGTGTGTGTATGTGTGCTAGATTTCAAGCTAATCCTAAAGTAACACATTTAATTGCTGTAAAAAGAATCCTTATGTATCTTAAGCACACACCAAGCATTGGCCTATGTTATCCCAAAGGAGCTATATTTAAATTAGTTGGCTATTTCGATTTGGATTATGCCGGTTGCAAAGTTGATAGAAAAAGCACATCTGGAGGGTGCCATTTGCTTGGTAGATCACTTGTGTCTTGGTCCTCTAAGAAACAAAATAGTGTGGCTTTGTCCACTGCCGAAGCGGAATACATTGCCGCGGGTGCTTGTTGTGCACAAATATTATACATGAAACAAACTTTGCTAGACTATGGTGTAGTTCTAGAAAAGGTACCTCTTTTGTACGACAATGAAAGTGCGGTAAAACTTACAAATAATTCGGTTCAACACTCTCACACCAAGCACATAGATATCCGCCATCACTTTCTAAGAGATCATGTTGCTAAAAATGATATATCACTAGAAGGTGTAAGAACCGAAGATCAGTTAGCGGATATCTTCACTAAGCCGCTAGATGAGGCAACATTTTGTAGATTGCGGAATGAGCTCAATGTTCTTGATTTTGGTAACTTCACTAAAAGATGAGCTTGTGTTGTCCCTTGCATTATATTGTAATATATTACATGTTTACTGTATGGCAATGCATTTAGGGCTTGTCTAACATGGTTAAGATAACCGCCATAAAGCGTGTGAAGAAGCTTAACCTTGGATCAAACTTGATAAGCAACTAGATTTACTTACAAGTATTGCATATGCATGAATGTTGTTTTGTCATTTTATTCCATTTGCCCTTTTATTGCCTATTTTCATAAAAAGAATTATAGCCTAAGGCAAAATATTTTGAAAAACTTGAGGGTTTGAGAGAGATCACTCACATTAGTCCCAATTGATGTTTATTTGGATCTTATTCAAGTTGGGACTTGATTGGGAACATGCAGTGTGAAGGATCTTTGAAGATTTGCTGAAAAAAGAGTGACCGAACGCTGCACCGGACTCTGATGTCCAGCGTCCGGTCAGTTCACAGGAGGTGAACTTGCTGTGAAGGAGTGACCGGACTCTGCCTTTCTGCGTCTGATCAGAAGTCGTCTCAGCGTTCGGTCAATCATGAAGACATCAAGGCTAGGTGACCGAACTCTAGTTGCGTCCGGTCGATGTCCACCGGACGCATCCGGTCACGATTCCAGAGGAATTGGACCTCTCTGGAATCGACTGGACGCTGGGTGGTAGCGTCCGGTCATTAGATCTCGTGTGGCTTTCAATTTTTTTCTCCTTTCCTTTCCCGTCGCGTTGGGGGCCACCATAAAATCAATTGCATTTTGACCTAAACCGCATCTCGCCTTCACGCAGCGCCGCAGCATCGCCGAGCCGCCGGATTCACCACCGCATTCACCGCTCACCTGCGCTCGCCTCTGCCCTCGCCGCCGCCGCCGGTGCTCGCCGCGCCTACATAGCTCCTCTCCATGCCAGTGCAAGCTCCACCCACGCGCCTCCGTTCCAGCACCATCGAGGTCTCGCCCTAACCTGCGCTGTGCTTCTCCCAAGCCATGGCCTGCGTCGCCGTGGTCCAAAGCCGACCCTCTGCCGTCCAACGCTGGGCCATCAATTCACTGCTCACCGCCAACCCTAACACTAGATTTGGTGGTTCCCCGCGTGTCACTTCTCTTTTTATCGGATCATCGTTTTGTCAGGTAGCAAGCCAGTCATCTCAATTTCGTACCTAAATTGCTTGCTCTCATAAGATTTCGCATCTATGAGGTATATTGTATTTATTGTATATCTATCTATTCCATCGTGCAGCGAGTCGGTGCCATTGAGATCGTGTGGCAGTTGTCAGTCAACTCAGAGCCAAGCTCGTGAGTACGGATCGAGGCCAAGCCTCGAAAGTGTTAGTGGAAAGTTGATCTTGTCAGCGGTAGTGGTTCTAGTCAGATCAGATGGCTCACACCAAGAATGTTGGTGGTGGTCTAGGAGATGATGATCGGAGGCCTCCGCCTCGCCTGCCTACAGATCCTAAAGGCAAGGCGATGAAGAATATTGCATCCAAGAAGCACAAGTACCCTGATGTAGAGACAACCAGAGCAGTAGCTGTTGTAGAGGCCGTAGAGCGTGCCGAGAGAGGAGGTGCCCGCAGTGGAGTTGTTATAACAGATCATCTGTCACCAGAGGCGCAGGGCCGACTGGAGCATATTGAGCATCTTTATGGTGGTCCACCTAGGACTGTCATGATGGCAGGACGACGTATGGCTATTGAGGAGCCTCAGCCTCAGGGGGAGTCCCAGCAGGAGCCACAACAGCAACCCCCACCAGCAGAGCCGACAGAGTAGCCTCAGGAGGGAGAGCAGGCAGAGGAGACCGAGCAGGCACCATAGCCCCAGCTACGCCGCTCTGGTCGTACTTGTGTTCCAGTCTCACCGAGGCCACCGACACAGCGGAGGGGATCTCGTCCACCGCCTCGACCACAGGGTTCGCCTCCAGTGACCCACCTTGACTTGAGGGCCGCCACGGCCAAGCAGGTTCAGCAGCTTCGCTTTATGGAGTTTGATGTGTGGTTTCCACCTAGGAGGGATGAGAGAGCAGCAGAGGGTTTCTACACGCCACTGCAGGAGGATTTCTATAATGCCTATCTGAACAGTGGAGCAGTCTTCAAATCTCAGAGAGTCTGCAGCATAGAGGCTATAGTCGCAGCAGCTAAAGAGCACATTCGCCCCTACCTTGCATATCTACCGGGGCTGACAGATCTGATTGGCTGGACATGATTGTATGTACCATCTTGGGTTCAGCAGTTCTATGCTTCGCTCTACATTAACCCGCATCATAACTTTATACACTTTGTATTCAGAGGCAGAGACTACATGATGATGAGTCATAGGGCCAGGGAGATACTACGGCTATGGAGCAGCCTATCAAGTTATATGAGGTATGTTATGGACAGCAAGAGCCTCCCAGGCGTCCTCATGGTGGTTTGGTGCCCCCTACAGATCTTGTGCGCCATTGCTTCAAGAAGCCCTTTGGTGAGGGGTCGAGGAGGAACCCCAGTGATCTTACTCCTATAGCTAGAGTGCTAGAGGCTATCATAAGGAGGACACTACTTCCCAGGATAGGATACAGAGAGGGTTTGACTCGCCTCCAGCTTTGGCTCCTCAACGTCCTGATGCAGCAGACTGTGTTTGATATTTAGGACCTCCTTCTATCAGAGATGGAGGATACTATAGCTGAGGGCTTCAAGGGTCACAGACAACTTCCATATGCACATTGGATCACATTCCTTATTCTTAAGGCTGTGCAAGTTAGGACACCAGAGATGGTTGCAGAGTATAGAGGTGCCACCATAGAGTTTCCAGCTTATAACATGGCACAGAGGATCGGGCATAACACACCACAGGCACCCACTCAGCCTCGCCGTCGTCCAAATGTACCAGAGTCCACAGCTCAGCAGGACAAGATTATCAGAGGCATAGCCGCTACTGAGGAGGAGCAGCTTGAGGCTTAGGAGGAGAGGAGCGAGTCTAGTGATAGTTCGGATGACGACTACCTTCCTATTCCTCAGATGCCTCCATGCAGACATGATGCAGAGGCCGGCAGTTCTAGCTCAGCTCCACCTGCACCGCAGACGGACCCCGCTTTGATTGCTATCCTTGAGCGGATGTAGAAGGATCAGGCTAGATAGGCTTAGGAGACCGCTGCCAACTTTGCACAGTTTTAGGCTCATCAGGGCGAGTTCTAGTGACAACAGCAGGCCCTCTAGCAGTAGCTTTTGGGATTCATGCAGCATGTAGTGACAGCCATTGGGGCCCCACAACCATAGCCTTTGCCCCAGATTAGTCAGCCTACTACCACTATGATGACTCCAGCAGTACAGCCCAGTGGGCTTCAGAGTCAGGGATAGCCTCCAGCTCCGTTTGCTTCTCCCATAGTATAGGTGTCCTAGTGGTTATCCTTGCCAGTGGTAGCCCCGCAGTTCACACCACTTCAGACGGGCTTCACACCGGACCAGTCACCCTCGTTATTTGTGCCTGACACGTCAGTCTCTAGGAGTCTTAGAGCATCCTTTAGCGAGTTGACAGGGATGCCTACACTGCCACATATGCATGCCCCAGGTCCTTCTACAGCAGCTCCCATCGTCGTGACTACTTAGAGGCTCTCTTCTTCTGTCGCATCTTTAGATCCTACGACAGACATACTAGCAGCATCACAGGCAGCACCTGCCCTAGCTCAGACCCAGACCACTTCAGCGACGCTTCCAGCCACAGAGGGTCAGTCAATGCAGAGCTCAGGGTCAGATGATGATGGCACCTAGTTTTAGCTTGCTCCTCGTACCTCAGCGCTCGGCTCGTCCGCTGCAGCCCCGCCGACCGACCCTTAGGTTTTGGTGTTTGACGCCAAAGGGGGAGAGGGTTCGAGTATGTAGACTCAGGGGAGCGACTTTTATGGGGAGCCTAGTTTGCTATTAGTCTATTATATACATTTGGAGTTTTATTTGTGTGATACACTATTACTATTATGCATTCGTGTGTTTACTTTCATGCATACTATTATATCTATGTGATAGTGATATCTACGTGATTGTGATATATGACATATGTGCTCTCTACTTTGCTCTCTACTTTGAATTCCTTTATATGTCATATCACTTGTGTTATGCTCATTTGCCTTGCTTCCACGTTTATACTCCGATGCAAATGAGCTTTATTACTTGTACTCATGCTTATTTCATATCCTTTGAGTACATTATGTTGGCTTGGGTCATATAAGCTTGACTAACTATTTTGTTCTTATTGACAAAAGCTTATATGAGCCAAGCATTTCAAAAACCTCACTCTTTCACATACTCGAGGTGGTATTGTCATCAATCACCAAAAAGGAGGAGATTAAAAGCATCTAGGCCCCTAGTTAGGTTTCGGTGATTAATGACAATACAAGATTACTATGACTAACGTGTGTTTTGCAGAGACAATTAAGTTAGGTCATGGTAATGTTGATCAATTGGGCAATCGAGGTGGTCATGCCCCTACGATGGAAATTGTTTCGGTTTTCAAAGGTTGGACGACAAGGTTAAGGATGACTAGTTCTAAGTATCGATTAGAGTTGGAGAGACACTTAGAGTAGTTTAGGACTTTGTTTTTCCTTTGGCCGTACTATTAAGGGGGTATGGACGGTTAGCTTGACCTAGATGAGTCTAGTGAGTTAGGTGTGGTGCACACTTGTTAAAACTAGCACTAGGTAGCTCCTACATATGCCTAAGATCCAATGGAGCAAACTTTATTCACATATGATCGAGAGTTGGAAGTGAATGGAGGGTTAAGTACTGACCGGACGCTGGCTCCGGTGCGACCGGACGCTGGCCGTAGGGTCCGGTCAGTTCATTTGATCAAGGAGATTGCGTTCGGTGCGACCGGACGCTGAGTGGTCGAGTGACCGGACGCTGAGGACCAGCATCCGGTCGACTCCAGTAAGGTTCCAGAGGAGAAAATCTGCGACCGGACGTGTCCGGTCAGTACTGACCGGACCCTGAGGGTTCAGCGTTCGGTCGAGTACAGTAAGGTTCCAGTGAGGGTTTAATGCGACCGGACGCGTCCGGACAGTGGTGATCGGACTCTGCCAGCGTCCGGTCAACACTTAAACACTGGTGTATGGGTTGAACTGATCGGAGCGTCCGGTCAACATGACCGGAGTGTCCGGTCACCCCGTAGAGGCACATAACGGTTCATTTTTCAGGCTGTCTTATAAATAGAAGCTCCACTCGTGTGTGGAGTTACTTTTGCTCATTCCAACAGCTGAGAAACACGTTTGTGAGTGCCAAGAAGAGCAAGGTCCTAGTGAGGTGATTGAGATTTGAGAATCTAAGAGAGTAGCCTCATTAGTGAATCAAGAGTAGCAAAGTGTGCATCCACCGTTCTTATTAGGCTTCGCGTGGTCATGTGAGAGTTTGTGTTTGTTACTCTTGGTGATCGCATCACCTAGACGGCTTGGTGGTGATTGAGAGCTTGGTGATCACTCGGCGGAGCTTGTGGGTGACCCAACTCAAGTTGTGAGCTGTTGTGGGTGATTCACCGTGACGGAGTGTCGAAGAATCAACCCGTAGAGAGCACTTGATCCTTGCGCGGATCAAGGGGAGGGCTACACCCTTGCGCGGGTGCTCCAACAAGGACTAGTGCGGAGTGGCGACTCTCCGATACCTCGGCAAAACATCGCCGCTTTCCTCTCTCTCAATTTACTTTGAGCATTTACTTTGAGCAATTCAATACTTGTTCTTACATTCATAGAATTGCCATGCTAGAGTAAGTTTGGAACATAGATTGTAAGTCCTTTGTGCGTTAGATTATTAGAAACACTTTTCTAGGCACAAGAGGTTAATTGAGCTAACCGTAGGATTTAATTATTGCAAGAAAATTTAGAATTAGCCCAATTCACCCCCTCTTGGGCATCTTGATCCTTTCAGGCCATATACTTTTACAGTATTGTTATCTTATCATGCGATCCGTGTGTTTTTAGTACAAAAGTTTAGCTGTCCCGTAGAAACGCACGGGCATGAACCTATTTACATATATACTTGAACCTGTGTGTACATGATTATATGGAGATGCAGTGGAATTTATTCATAGATTTATTGACGTATGAAAGAAATGGATATCGTAGAATTCTTTCTGCCGATATAAAATATTATCTTAGCCGTATCACGAAAAAAGTCTATACAGTAGAGTTTATGAGCCTACGATGTCGCGCTCTCCGTGACTATGTTAATTTCACGAACTTTGCCTTTTGAATTAAATGTCACTTTGACGTCGGTATTTAATTTAATAGTATTGTTATCTTATCGTGTAATCCGTGTATTTTTAGTACAAAAGATTTAGTTGACTCATAGCAACGCACGAGCATGCTAACTAGTGGTGTGTATAAGACAAAAGGGCTGGGGAAAAAAACATCAATAATTGAAGAGGAGGTTTTAGTGACGAGAGAGGAATACAAGAATAAAATGATTGAATCCAGATGTGCATTCCTCAGAGCCCGGGTGGGGTGATAGCAAGGACCGGATACAAATTCCCACTAGAAAAAAGAAAGCTAACACACTAACATATGCTCGCCACAATGCAAACCTTTTTCACCGCTTAGATCTGCAGCTCAGCTGTGCAGGAAAATCTTTACCTTTTGTCGCTGTCGAGATCTTGCAAGTTGGGGGCATACGTACAACGTCACATGCAGCTTGGTATTACTTAACTCTGAGCTGACAGTAACTTCGTGTTATCTATCGATGAAATGTGATGTCCATAAACTTTAGTCCTTTCGGGCTCTTTGAATCCATAGACTAAACTTTAGTCTTCTAATTTACGATAACTGATTTGTCCTTATTTAATTATTCATGCACCAGTTATGCATACGAGTGGCATGGGGTATTGGGCGTCCAGCGCTCGCTCCGAGGAAGTTTAGCCCAGTTTTAGGCCTCTTTAGGCCCTGTTTGGTTGGGCTTTTGGCTTTGGCTTTTCGCCCCAAAAGTCAAAAGCCCAACCAAAGTGGCTGCTTTTGGAGGGTGCTTTTTTAGAAGCAGCTGCTTTTCCGTAGTTCATTTTTGAAAGCTGGTTTGACCCTGCTTTTGGCTTTTGGCTTTCTGCTTTTCGAAATTGGTGGAATAAAAAGCTCTTCCATAGTTGTTTCAAGAGAGATAAAGATAAAAGGTATATTTTATACTTGTTTAACCAAACAGCTTTCAGCTTTTCTACAGCTCACAGCCCACAGCAGCTTTTCCACAACTCACAGCCCACAGCAGCTTTTTTCCACAGCCACAGCTCAACCAAACAGGGCCTTAGGAGTAAAAGATTTTAGCTCAATTTTTAACCATTTGCTCACTTTTAGCCTCCCTGATTGGATCCTATTAGTATGCGGCGTCAGGTCGTGCTCTTAAAGGAAGTTGTTGCAAAAATTAGGAGGGTCATCCTGTTGGGTATTCACAGCTAGCCCTACAAAATTGCCATTCTTGTTCATGGTTTGGTCCCGACCTGATCAAAGAAGTCGTTCGTTGGGATGACAGGAACAAGGTAATTCCCAAAGAGGGAATCGAAGCTTTCATAGCTTCGGCACCCCTCATGCTGCGCTTGAAGGACAGCAAATCGCTTTGCCTCTCTAAGTTTGTTGAGATCAACTCTCGCTGGCAGGGAACCCGGAATCTGCAAAAGTGTTGTTCACATCAAGAAAGGATGTTAGGAGGGAATATCAAGAAACAGGAGAGAAAGCGGCCATTGCCAATGGACGTGTCAGGGCATACCGACGATGAGTTGGAAGATGCTACCGACTTGTCCTTATCTAGGGTAACTTGAGAAGGCCTGGCCCTGTGTTCCCGAGAACAAGATAAATTATGCAACAGACAACACAGGTCCATTCGGCTTACCCTTCGGCTTCTTTTTTCAATCAGAACCGTGTTTTTCTCTCACAACAATTCTAGTTCAGTACAATTTTGCTTCTTGTGAATTGGTAACTGTTAAAAAAAATGACAAAAGATAGAATAGATTTGACTGGTACTATCACGGCGTCAAATCATCAACTAATGCCCTGTTTGTTTGGCTGATAAGGCGTGGCTGAAAGTACTGTTGACCGATTTATTGTGAGAGAAAAATACTGTTCGTTGGCCGAAAAATACGGTTTATAAGCCGAGCGAACAGGGCGTAAATCATGAGTGCCATTTGTAGCCCACTCAAGTAGGTAGACCTTGTTTAAATCCAGGATGTAAAGTTTTAGGATGTCACATCAGAAGTCACTTGGTTGTCACATAGGGTATTCGAATACTAATAAAAAAAGAAATTACAGAATCCGTCGTTAATCCGCGAGATGAATTTATTAAGTCTAATTAATAAGCCATTAACGCATGTGTTAGTGTAGCACCACATTGTCAAATCATGAACTAATTAGGATTAAAAGATAGTCTCGCAAATTAGTTGTAAATTATGCAATTAGTTATTTTTTAGTCTATATTTAATACTTCATGCATGCGTCCAAACATTCAATGGGATATGAAGTAAATTTTAAGGGAGGAACTAAACAAGGCCTTAACGTATTAACAGTAACAATGATCAAAAAAGACATTTCATGTGATGTTCAATAACATAATAACGTGTTTTGTCTTGTCTTAACTGAGAAGCACAAACCTATTTGGCTTGGCATAGCTACCTGAGAAGGAACTACAGAGCATGAAATTTTTCCTTTTGTTATTTTAGGCTATATTAAGATACGCCCTCCAGATAACCTAATACTGATACTTAAATTTACAACACACAATGGAAAGTTAACTGACAGGATAGATGGTTCGCCATGCATGCGAGCGGCATGGGGTATTAGGCGTCCAGCGCTCGCCCCGAGAGAGTTTAACCCAGTTTTAGGCCTCATTGGGAGCAAAAGATTTTAGCTCAATTTTTAGCCATTTGCTCACTTTTAGCCTCCTGTTTGGATCCTATTAGTATGCGGCATCAGGTCGCACTTTTAAAGGAAGTTGTTGCAAAAATTAGGAGGGTCATCCTGTTGGGTATTCACAGCTAGCTCTACAAAATTGCCATTCTTGTTCATGGTTTGGTCCCGACCTGATCAAAGAAGTCGTTCGTTGGGATGACAGGAACAAGGTAATTCCCAAAGAGGGAATCGAAGCTTTCATAGCTTCCAAGGCACCCCTCATGCTGCGCTTGAAGGACAGCAAATCGCTTTGCGTCTCTAAGTTTGTTGAGATCAACTCTCGCTGGCAGCGAACCCGGAATCTGCAAAAGTTGTTGTTCACATCAAGAAAGGATGTTAGGAGGGAATATCAAGAAACAGGAGAGAAAGCGGCCATTGCCAATGGACGTGTCAGGGCATACCGACGATGAGTTGGAAGATGCTACCGACTTGCCCTTACCTAGGGTAACTTGAGAAGGCCTGGCCCTGTGTTCCTGAGAACAAGATAAATTATGCAACAGGCAACACAGGCCCCGTTCGGCTTACCCCATATCTCGGCTTCTTTTTTCAACCGGAACCGTGTTTTTCTCTCACAACAATTATAGTTCAGTATAGTTTTGCGGCTTGTGAATTGGTAACTGTTAAAAAATGATAGAAGATAGAATAGATTTGACTGGTACTATCACGGCGTCAAATCATCAACTAATGCCCTGTTCGCTTGGCTGATAAAGCGTGGCTGAAAGTACTGTTGACTGATTTATTGTGAGAGAAAAATATTGTTTGTTGGCTGAAAAAATACGGTTTATAAGTCGAGCGAACAGGGCGTAAATCATGAGTGCCATTTGTAGCCCACTCGAGTAGGTAGACCTTGTTTAAATCCAGGGTGTAAAGTTTTAGGTGTCACATCGGATGTCACCTGATTGTCTTATAGGGTATTCGAATACTAATAAAAAAATAAATTACAGAATCCGTCGGTAATCCGCGAGATGAATTTACTAAGCCTAATTAATAAGTCATTAGCGCATGTGTTACTGTAGCACCACATTGTCAAATCGATACATCTCGCAAATTAGTCATAAATTATGCAATTAGTTATTCTTTAGGCCCTGTTCAGTTCCCGGGGAATGACCTCCGGGAACAATTCCAGGCCGGATCGGTAGTTTCATTTATATTAGCTTTTCAGGGCCGGAACTGTTCCTCGTGTCGTAGCGCTGTAACCGAACGGAGCCTTAGTCTATATTTAATACTACATGCATGTGTCCAAACATTCGATGGGATATGAAGTAAACTTTAGGGGAGGAACTAAACAAGGCCTTAACGTATTAACAGTAACAATGATAAAAAAAGACATTTCATGTGATGTTCAATAACATAATAACGTGTTTTGTCTTGACTGAGAAGCACAAACCTATTTGGCTTGGCATAGCTACCTGAGAAGGAACTACAGAGCATGAAATTTTTCCTTTTGTTATTTTAGGCTATATTAAGATACGCCCTCCAGATAACCTAATACTGATACTTAAATTTACAACACACAATGGAAAGTTAACTGACAGGATAGATGGTTCTGGTTCAATGGATTAATGAGGATAATGACTAGAAGAAGCAGAAACATATTTGACTTGCACAGCAATTCTTAATGATCTATGTCTAGAGGAGACAAAATTGAATGTTCTATGTTTTTGAGTTTATATGCTATACTATAGTCTACAGAGTACAATCCACAATTGGAGTTGAGTTAACAGAGGAACGTAAGAATGGACGAAACAAAAGGTAGAGTTACTTTTCCCTTTCCTGGCAACAAATAGCGTTGCACAAGTAATCAAGCAGAGTATTAGACAATACATACACAGCCTGCTTGACTCTTCAGGTTCAGGATCATGCGAGTCTGAAAAAGAAAATCACTAGGACCCCTCGGGGGGAAATGCACTGTTCTTCTTCATACCTGTGCCCACAAATCACCCAATACCACCTATGCTACTCAGCTATGGCCGATGCCCTAGCAGGTGCAGGCATATTGGCAGAAATGCAAAAGGAAGGTTCCACACGAATATTGGGACTTTTTGCCGAAATACGGAAGATCACACGCACATTGCCACACTCCAAAGCCCCTTTTGAAGAACACCAAAACCTAACGTATGAGGATGCCCACGGGATGCCTAGTCCGGAATCTCTTGCCTAAAAGAAACCTACACTTGTAGCCATCTGCCCACTCCACTAGCTAGGACGGAGCCTCTCCAGTCCACTCGTCGAAACTAGAAGGGGCAGCGCAGCTCGTTCGGACGAAATCAGGCATAGGCGTCCACTAAATCAGAGCGTTGGGACTTGGGAGCACGTAGCAGTCGCAACAAATATAGCTAGGAATCTCGCGAGAACTTGGGAGGGTGATCAAAACTAGTACCTCCTAGGCGGGTCGATCTTTCGCTGCTTCGGTGGCGGCGGCGGCACCGACGCCGGGGAGGCAGGATCTGACCCGGCCGCCATGGCACAGCCGCACAGACACACACGACTCCTCCCTCCCTCGGTTCCCGGCCCCGGGTGCTCGCAGGGCTAAGCCCAGTTCTTTTTCCGTGCTTGGTAGTACAATTGGGCTGAAAGGGGAGACCTTTCCGAGCCCAGGATAAACCCATCATAAAGTTTCCTAAAGTTTTCAGTTTGTTGCGGAATTTTGCCATTTTGGCCCAGCAAATTCAAGGAAGCAGCGGAGGGCTCGTCGCATTTCCAACTCCAGAGAGTGGGATTTGACCAGGGAATGCGTAGGGAGTCTTTATTTTCCAAAATCATGTGCTCACCGTGCCATTATGTCCGGGAAGCACGAAATTATGAGCGTCTTATTGGCGTACGACGTTGTATCGACATCTTTGCTCTTTGGTGGTGGGGGGGGGGGGGGGGGGGGGGGGGGGGGGCGTCGTTCTCTGTGCACCGTGCACAGTTGTCGATGTCCTGAATGCCTTGTCAGGTGTACACATTACACCTTTGTCGTTTCGTAATCAGATGAACGGTCGCCTTTCTGGTACCGATCCCCAACC
Organism: Miscanthus floridulus; assembly: GCF_019320115.1. Taxonomy (NCBI): domain Eukaryota; kingdom Viridiplantae; phylum Streptophyta; class Magnoliopsida; order Poales; family Poaceae; genus Miscanthus; species Miscanthus floridulus. The sequence goes on from NC_089584.1 coordinate 116,966,966, forward strand.
TGTTTATCGTAACGATGCATCGCTGATCGCTTCAGCTCAACCAGAGCATTGATCAGTCCATAATCCATTCGACAATCTAACGTACGCCCTGAGAACTGACAGGCAAGAATCATGCATGCGCTGGCTTCGGTTCCAGGGTTCAATTTCGTGCAGTTTACACAAGTTCTTACGCTTTCTGACGACGACCCGTCCTGCGCTCGTCCAACCTTTTTTTTATAACCTCGTCCAACCTTTTAAGTACCTTTCTAATGGTACGACCGCCCGTCGATCAGAAGCAGCTCGCGCTGCCAGAGCTAACCGATGAAGCGCAGCCGCGGGACGCCAAGCGGCACCCGGCCAGGGCGTGGGCACATGGAGCACCGAGCACGTCGCGCGTCGCGCCGCCTGCGGCGTGCCTGTCCGCTGCTGCTTCGGCGTCCTAGCGCACTGCGCACGCACGTACTCCTACGTACATGACGCGCGCACGTCGCATACTCCTACGTACTAGCAGAGACAAGGACGCGAGAGAGCCTCTCTCGAAGTCTCGAGGCCGTGACCGTGATGGCTTGATTAATTGCATCTTTCAGTCGCGTTACTGTTGCTGCTTCCATTTTTGTGTTTTCGTTCCCTCTGCAGCTCTGCTTCGTCAGCCTTGATAGAACGAGCAGCGACCAGGTGGATCAGAGATTTCTGTCTACAGTATCGTGCATCGTACTGTAGGAGCTCGTTAGGGCGTGTTTGGTACGCGGGCTCAAGCCAACCCGGCCTAGCGGCCATGCCAATGCCAGTCATAGCCGGTCCAACACGGTGCAAGCGGCCTTGTTTGGCTGTTTGTACCAAATGGACTAGATCCATATGAGATTGTATTTGATAGCATATCTGGTGGTCGAAGGCCAACTAACTCCAACCGCCACTTTGAGATCCTGTTTGGCACGCGGCCAGACCCTAAATCGGCATCAGAGAAGAACACAGAGCAATAAAACAGAGATCGCAACGAAGGAACACAGAGGTATACAATAGAGTTTGAAGGAGTTCCATTACAATAAAATAGAGCTGTCAGCATACAAATTTTGCAGTTTCAACTTACAAGCCTCAGACACTATCACTAATTAATCATAGAATCATAGCAGGTACTAATCAGAGGTAACCCAGATTTAAGCAAATGAGAACAGAAGCAGAAGTAGGCCAACCAGCAGATAGAGGAAACAGAAATGCATCACAGAAAATAGGAAAACACCTAACTAGCTCATCCTTCATCTCTGTTGTCATCATCAGCCTAAGAAGTGCACTTGCACTGGCTACACACCAACGGCCTCAACCAAAGACCACATACAAGCACCATAAGGCCGACAATGGCCACATTCTTCCAAGAATCATACTTACCATCAACAGGGGGAGGCAGCAGCTGACAACCATCATGGAGATCAATAGGGGGAGCTGTCAGTGGAACAAGAGAGGCATTGAAATCTCTAACAGCATGGTCATAGTTAGAGTACTTCTTGTATATGGCATTCTTGTAGCCAAGCACACGTTGACTGCACTCATGCCATGTCATGTAAATCCTAGGTTTCTCCCCATTGAAAACAACATAGCAAGTGCCCATCTCTGTTAAATGAAATAGTGATTTAGCTTCAGTCAAATGCAAGCAATGAAGATAGGCATGAGTGCGGAACTTGAAGATCTACGGTTTGGGTTTAACCAAATCGTTGATCTCAAATTCCTCGCCAATGACAAACTTCAGCAAGTTATAAACAACATATGTGACATCATAGGCAATAAGAAGAATAAGAGTGGCCTCAACTTATGAATTTGGTGGTTTCATTCATCTAAGCAAGTCATTGGTGGCTGCCATCCAAATGAAAAGAACAAATAGAATAGGCAAGCAAGTAAAAACCAAAGTCATGGCTGGCATGGAACCCTATTGACCATCCATTCTCTGCCATCACCTTGGATTTAACCCGATTATTGCTAGAGAATGGATGGTTCAGATGGGTTTGATGACAGATATGAGAAAACAGCAGCAACAATTGACAATAAAGACAACCACCTCATTCTACTTGTTGCATCACTGGCCATATAAGTTTCCCACAGTTGCCACTAAGACACAAATCAGATAAAACAACAAAGCAAGAAGGAGCCGAAGGCAGAACAGGAACTTGGCATAGACCTCAAATAAAACAGCCAACAGAGGCTGCAAAATTGTGCATTACAATAATAAGTTCAGCCCAACAGGTCAGGGCTTAAATGGTGTCCATGGTGCCATCTGGCACAAATAGTTAGCCACCCTCCCAATAAACAAACCCAAAAAAACAAGTGTGAGTTAGCCATTCTACCTGCACAAAAACCTACAGTAAAGTGTATCCAACTGTAGTCAAAAGAAGAGAGAGTGAAGGAGAGAAGTGGAGGAACTATATATCTCAACAATCAACCCCTTTTTGTCCATGCAGACCAGCATGTAGTTGAACTACATGTAGTAGTTCTTGGCTAGGTAGGTCCTAAGACAAAGGGTCCTGTGGTTGTCACTCATGCCAACAACGCCCCTTGGGCCTCCTCAGAAAATCTAGGCATCTCCATAACAGCAAGGTAGAGGTCTGGATCAACATGGGCTAGTCCAGTCTTCCCAAGTGCATTGGCAACATTGTTAACAGCATCTGACATGTTTGTGAGCATGAGCATCTCATCCTCAGTGAAGTTGCCCGTCTTCCTCTTGCCACCCAGCTGAGATGAGAGCAGCTCTGTGGCCTTGCTGCCCTCACCAACCTTAGTGGGGTTTTTCTCCTCACACACATGGTTGAACAATCAAGACAGAACTCAATTCATAAGACCCTGGCTAGCCTCAACATGAATGTGTAAGCAATTAAAAAGAGATAGCAAGCACGGCCACATGCTTGAACATGCCTCCTAGTGCATTGGACATCATCATCGACCATTCACAGCATAGCCACACAGCAATATAAACAAAAAATCCGACATGAACATGCCTCCCAGCGCGTTGGACATCATCATGGAACATTTACAGCGTAGCCACAGAGCAATATAAACAAAAAATCCGACATGAACTAGTACTGACAAAAGCAACAAAGGCAGCGAGCAAGTGAAACCCGAAATCGAACAATAGCAAGTACTCCCATAAACCAGCAAGATGAACAAGTAAACCCTAACCCTAGCATCAACCAAATCAAAGAATACAGGGATTAGGGATTGAAAGGACCTAGGATGCCGCCTAGAGAGGGGTGAATAGGCGTTTCTGAAAATTAACACCTTTAAATATGGAAATGATTAGTAAAGGGAGTTTCCAAAATGGAAACTCCAAATTAAGAGTAATACCATCCCTCACAAGTTAGCCACAGAGTAAATAAGGTATAAAGAATATATCTAGAAGCTACAATCCTGCAACACAAAGTTAGAACAGAGAATGAATATATTCAACACAAAGTTAGGAAATACTGGACGTGTCCGGTATACATGATTTCTGCAGAGCAGCCCCAAACTTGCTCCTATCGATTTCTATCTTCAAGCTAAACTGTAGGTACCTGCTAGAGATGACAATATACACAGAGAACCTGCACAAGAGCTGGAGCAATACAAATATCAAATGAAATGCAAATTGAGACACGATATTTGTTTTACCGAAGTTCGGACTCGTTCGAGTCCTACTCTCTGTTGAGGGGGCTGCGGGCGACCCAGCGAAGGTCAGCCCTAGAGGGTACCATGAAGGTCACTCTAGCCGAAGTCTTTTTCAACTCCTTTTCCTCCTTCCACTAGTTGATTCCAAAGCGGCGGAATCGACCGTTACAAACTTTCCGAGGCACACCACAATCTCTCGGGTGCTCTCCGGCGACACCTAGCCGTCTAGGACCGAAGAGTCCAAGAGTAACAAATACACATCATAAGATTGACAATATGCACAAGTCCTCAAGTGATGGCTTGCTCTCTTTTTCAAATTCTCTCTTAACCCACAAATGGATTTTGCGATTTGGATCACACACTCACTAAGAGAGGGTTTGGGAGAGTTGGCAAGGCTCAAACACGTGTATGTGTATCAGTAGAATCAGTAGCCTCCTAAGGTGGAGGCTTGGGGTATTTATAGCCCCCTTGAAAAACTAGCTGTTTTATAGTCGTTGCCATATCGGACATACCTGCGCCAACGGTAATAGAGTTACAATAACATTGTGAGGTGTCGAAACTCCCGACGCATGCCGGAACTTTCGACCGTCGGAACCCCCGACTCACGTCGGAACTCTCGACCCTCAGCCTATTTGAAAACTATCGTAACTGAGTTAAAGTATGTAAGGTGTCGGAACTCCCGACACATACTGGAACTTTCGACCGTCGGAACTCCTGACTCACGTCGGAACTCCCGACCCTCAAGGCATTTGAAAACTAGCCATTGGCCTATGGTCGTCCATACGGTATAACCACCACAGTGAACTCCCCAAGTTAGTTAAGCGCGAGACGTCGGAACTCCCGACCGTTGGAACTTCCGATGAACCAACCCGAGATCAACAATATTACCATTGCTGAGCAAATACCGGACACGTCCGGTACCAGCAAAAATAGGTTAGCTCTTTTGTCTCTCAAACACTCAAATCTCATATGGGTTGGCATGAGCACTTATGAATAATTATCTATCAACATGATGCATCCCTCTTAATAGTACGGCATTCCTATTAACTCAAATTTAAAGAGTATAACGAATTTAAACCTTTTGAGTCGATCTCTTTCAACTGAAGCCGTGTATTCCAATCTTCATCAAGTGAGGGTGCCAACATGTTGATATTGATCTTTTCACTTGAGCATAGCCATCTTGAGCATGTGACTTGATTCCATTCATCAAACTTGAATAATCCCAAATGTATCAAGTCACTTCCATCAAACACTCTAATAGTGATTTGATCTTCCACATAAACATGACCATCATAGCTTGATTAGTACATCAACTAAATGCAAGTACTTCCTTCTTCACCCTAGCTAGGTTCTTCGGCCACCAAGCCATCGCTTGCCCTTCACTCTTGCTTAGTACCTCGAAGCCTTTCCTTGCTATCTTCACCATCTCAAGCCATCAAGTCACATCTTGTGTTGAATCATCCATTCATTTGTATTGTTATCTTTTTCATTTCAATTTAGCAAGCTTCAAATATGAGATTATTCTATATACAGTCCCTCATGTCTCATTAATTAATTCTTACGAGCTTGCTTTCACATAGTACATGGAAATCCCACAATAAATAATCCTTTGTATGAATTCCATTTGCATTGTTGTCTTATGCTTGAACTAGATTGTTTATACAACAACACATCATTTTGGCTTTCATTAAGTACCGGTGAGATAACCTATTACCTGTCCACACATAGCAAATGGGTTAGACCTTTAATCATGTTGTCATTTAATCATCCAAAACCCACTAAAGGGCTAGATGCACTTTCAGGGATCGATTTCACCTAGAGGTGGTCGTCAGAGGAACCAAGGAGCGCAAAATGGAGAAGAAGAAGAAGCCGAGGCAAGGGAGTGGAAGCAGATCTAGATGGAGGGGATGCAGATCTGGTCCACACCACCCGACCCAAGGAAGACAAAGGAAGAAGACACCCACCTGCCTGAGTCCCAGCAAAGTGGATGGTGAGGCGCCGCATCAAAGCAGATCTGGTATGGGAGAACGGAGAGGAAGCCACCGGGGAAGAAGAGCAGCCTCGCTGGACACCACACCATAGCACCACCACTGGTCTCTCATGGGAGTGGGTGGAGAAGCAAGCGAGAAGAAGGAAGGGAGAGCTACGTCGGAGGGGCCACTTATAAAGGCAGCGGATTTCACCGGAGGCGGGAGCGCATTGTAACGTCTCGCCTCTCCGAGGCCGGGCCCGCTTACATCTGACAGCTTCTCTAGGATATAGACTGCCCTCACAAACCAACACAGGTCTTTTCTACGCACTTTGTCCTCACTCGTGCGCACCCGGGAAGAACTTCCCGGTCGGTCACCCATTGCTCCAGGCCAAGCACGCTTAACCTCGGAGTTATTTGCAGATGGGCTTCCGGAAAAGAAGTTGCAACTTATTGGTACGAGTATCCTATTAATCCTGTTAAGCCCTGGGCCAGGATGTTACACGCATGGGGAGGCTTCACCGTTCACACGCGAGCCCACGAGAGCCACCCACCGCCACCCCCAAATCACCCAAAATCGCCAGCGAGGACTATCGCGTGCCCGAGCCCTAGAAAAACGGAGAAGGGAGTCATTTCTCTAGAGACAGGCTGAGAAGGTGGAAAAGCACCACGGTAGCCTGGCCAACATACCAAACACGCCCTTAATGCCAGCCGAGCGCCGACAGAGGGTGGGTATCTATAGGGTCGAGATGGTGGACTAGAGGAGGGTGAATAGTCCTTTCTAAAACTTAATCACGTCGGCTAACCAAAATAAATGTGGAATCAAAACTATCTGTTTAGCCAAGACTACACCCCTCTATCTAAGTTCACAAGCACCTTATAAAGATCCTAAAGAAGTAACAAAGGTGTCGGGTGTAAGGAAAATGGACCCTAGGCCCATTTACTTTGGATTTTGGTGTTTGATGACCAACACAACCAAATTGGACTAATGAATTTGCAAGTGTTTATTTTGTAGTTTAATAGGGCGCAAGATGTGACTTGGAAGGAGACGACGTGATGATCCGATGATCAACATCATAACCAAGACCTTAGGAGCACAAGAGAAGACTCAAGATATCAAGCAAAGTCCAAGCATGAAGATAGGAACCAAGCTATACGCAAGATCATAAAGAAACGAGCTCGCAGAGGTGACTGGACGCTGGAAGAAGCGACCGGACGCTGGACTGGAGGCTCGACAGACAGGCATCATCAGCAGCGACCGGACGCTGGCGACAACCGACCAGACGTAGGGCAACAACGTCCGATCGAGTACAGAGAGGTTCCAGAGCGACGAAACTGCGACCGAACATGTCCGGTGGCAGGTGACCGGACGCTGGCAGCGTTCGATCAAGTGTTCGTGGCTCCAACGGTCAGGACGAGTTCAGCGTTCGATCAATAGCAAAAAAGCAGGATTTCGTCCCCAGCGGCTACTTTCTCAGTGGGGCTTATAAATACAACCCCAACCAGCCATTTGAGAAGAGTGGAGCTGAGGAAACATACCAAGGGTGTTGATACACCATTTTAGTGATCTCCACTTGCATAGAGCTTAGTGATTCATTAGGTGATTAGCGTAGGTGCTTTGCGAAGTGCTTAGGTTGATTAGACCACCGCTCATCCGCTTGCTCTAGGTTTAGGCCTAGTGTTTAGTGAGGTTTGCATACCTCTTACCACTCGGTGCTTGCGTGCACCATTGTTGTACATCGAAGGGGCTTGTAGTCTTGCGAGATCACACCAACCGCGTTTGTGGTGTGGCCGCCACCATGTACCGGAGGGAACAAAGCCCGTGGTGGTTCGGTCGGAAGCTTGATAGTGAAGAAGGCGGGGAGCATCCGGGAGAGGCTTGCCAGAAGGCACGTCGGAGACCCACTTGCATGTGGGGAAAGTCCGAGGCTATCCACGGAGTTACCTAACCAGGAGCTTGGCCCTTGCGAGAGATTCCTTGCGAGGGGCTCCAACGAGGACTAGGGGGAAGCTTACGTGCTTCTCGATACCTCGGTAAAAATACCGGAGTCATCGATGGGAGTTTGCATATCTCTACCTTGCTCTTTAGCTTCCGCATTTATATTGATTGTATTACTCCTTTTATGGTAGAGATAGCAACACACTAGCAAAACCGTAGTTGCACATTTAGATAGTTTATCTTTTGCATAGGTTTTGCTAGGTTTAGTAAAAGAGGCCATAGTTTAGAGTTAGAATTTTAAGTTGCATAATTCACCCCCCCTCTTAGGCGTCACGGTACCCCTTCAATTGGTATCAGAGCCGGTTGGCTCAATTTGGACCATTGGCTTAACCGCCATTGAGCTGACGCCATTTAGAGTGGTTGGGATGGATACCTCTAGGCCTCCGCACTTTGATGGCACTAACTTCCCTTATTATAAGGCTAGAATGGCTTGCCACCTTGAGGCGGTTGATTTGGGTGTATGGAGAGTCACTCGTGACGGGATGAAACCCATCAAGAATCCCGAAAAACCCACAAAGAGTGATGAAAAAGAAATGCAGTTTCAATGCTAGAGCTAAGAATTGCTTGTTTGAATCATTTAGCATGGATGTGTTTAACCAAGTATTCACTTTAAATACGGCATATGAAATTTGGTTAAAACTTCAAGAGCTCCATAACGGCACAAGTAATGTCCGTGAGCAAAAACATTGTCTAGCTAAACAAAATTATGATTCCTTTACAATGAATGATGATGAGCTTGTTCATGATATGTATTCTTGTTTGAATCTAATTATCAATGAGCTCGATTCAATAGGATTAATAAAGCTAGATGATGCGGACATCGTGAGGAAGATCATCTCTGTGCTACCACAAAAGAAATATACAAGCATTATCACCATCCTTCACAACATGGAGGACTTGAGCACTATAACCCCGGGCATAGTTATTGGCAAGTTAGTGGCATTTGAAATATCACGTAAGATAGGTCAAGAAGAAGCTTCTTCATCAAGCAAAGGCAAAGCTCTCGCATGTAGCGAGAAAAAGAAGATGAAGGGGAAGCAAGTTGAGACAAGCTCAAGCTCAAGCTCCTTAAGTGAAGAAGAAGAAGATGATGAGGATGATGATGATGATGAAGATTCAAGTGATGATGATCAATCTTCCTCCTCCACCTCCGACCTTGATAAAGAATCAATCAAATTAATCAACAAGGTGGAGAAGATGATCCAAAGGCTCAATGTCAAGGGTGTGCCCATCCAAATTCAAGATCTCCTTTTCACCAATCAAAGAAATGAGCAAAGAAAGAGAGGATGATATGGATGCGGCGAGTTGGGGCACTTTGTGGAAGTTTGTCCAAACAAGCCCACACCCAAGACAAAGAAGAAGGCATGTAAGAACCAAGTCCTCACCTCAATAAATCATGGGATGATTCTTCAAGTGAAGAAGAACACCATCACAAGAGGTGAGGCCGCAAGCACTCATCATCAAGCTCTTCACGTGTGTGCCTTATGGCACGAGGTAACAAAAGCTCATCCTCTAGTGAGAGTGATAGTGATGATGATTTGCCTTCTTATGATAAAATTGTGCAACAAAATCTTAAATATGCTAAAGTTTGCACTAGTCAACAAAAGAAGCTCAAAAGTTTAAAAGAAAAGCTAGATAGTTCACAAGAAGCATACAAAACTTTGCTTGAACAATATGAGAACTTTGCTAATCTTAATGTTGAACTATCTACTAAAATTGAGCAACTTAAGGCTAGTGCAACAACAAATGAATGCACAATCAATGATGAGCAACTTGTAAAGAAAAATGAAAAACTAAAGAAAAAGTTAGCTAGCTCAAAAGATGCTTATAAAAGTTTGCTTGCAAAAATGGAAACCATGTGCAAACATTGTGATGAGCTAACTAATAAAGTTGCTAATCTTGAAGCCGTTAGTACAACCCCCACCAAGGCATCTAAAAAGAAAAGTTCTATCTTTAACATGCCTAAAAAGGATGCCTCTACTTCTTGTAATGATTTATGTTTAGACTCACCTTTGTGCAACCAAGTTTTTATTGAGAAAGTTGTTGTAGATACATGCACACAAGAGGTTGCAAAGGAAAATGAGCAACTCAAGCAAGAAGTAGCTCGCCTCACCAAGGACTTGACTCAAGTGAAAGGCAAAGCGAAGCAAGCCCAACTTCATCAAGATAACACCGTTAAGGGAGTGAAGAAGCTTGATGAAGGACAAACCATGGTTTGCTACGTGTGCCATAAGGAAGGTCACAAGTCCTATGAGTGCAAGGTGAAGAATGGGGGAGGAGAAAGAAGAAGGAGAAAAAGCAAACAAGCAAGCTCTCCAACACCTACACCAACAAGGTGGACAAGAAGGCCTCCACACCTTATCTCTTGAAGAAGAAGAAAAATGACAAGGTGGTGGCCATCAAGGTGAACAAGCAAGCCAACAATGGGTCAAACGCTTTTGGGTGCCAAAGGAAATCATCTCTAACATGAAGAGCACCAAGAAGGTTTGGATCCCGAAAGGAAAGTGAAGTCCAATGGACTTCGGGGAATTTGGAGAGTTGGCAAAGTATGGATGCATTTCATGGGGTGCATCATGATGGACAAAATCATTGCCAAGTGGGTTAGTAAATACTATGGACCCAAATTCCCCTTCCCATGTTAGGTAACAAGATTCTATTTGCTTCAATTAGCATTAGATTTAAATTTTCCTACAATTGGTATCTTTTAGCATCTAGTTACTATTGATGCCTAGATTTGCATTTGCATGCTTATATCTTTTGTCATGCATACACTAGGTATTTCATATGGTAGGCTTGCTCGGTTTCATTCTTATTCCTTGGAGCAATCCTACATGGTTTAAAATTGTTTAGGAGCACGGCACATAGCTTGTCTTTCAATTGTTCATCTAATATGTGCCAAAGTCTAAATTATAGATAATTTCTCCCAAATATCATCTTCGAAAATGATTCTCACATTCATGAGATGTCATCTTTCAAGTGGTATTTTTATTCTAAAATCAATGTGCATGTTTCCAATAAGTATTCCATACTTGTGTGCACAAATTTAGGGGGAGGTTACTCTACAAGTTGGATGCTTTGAGACTAACACCTTTTCAAGCTTATCATGTGTGTAGTAGTCTCATTGCAAGGAAAATGAAGTCCCCGGAGTTAAGCATCATACTTTAAAGATCCACCACCGGTTTCAAGTGGTAGAAATCAAATTGGTTTCTACATGTGGTATTTCTAAACCAATATCATCATGTTGATTTCATTTTGATATTTATATGCTTTCTCCATGCATTATATAGATTAAATTCCCGTGAGCAAAAATTTACCAATTATGCATATGCTTTGCCTTCTATCATATGTATGCATATATTTAGGGGGAGCATTGTCTATATAATGTGAGAGTCAAATTTTGTGATCTATTCCACTCTACACATAAAGGATCATAAAGTTTGACCCTCCTTTGTGCTACTAATGTCTTCCTTTTCGGTGTTTGATTCCAAAGGGGGAGAATTTAGAGGACCAAAATCAAGCATTAATTTATAGTAATGGTCCGAGAAAGGGAGGATAGTGGATTATGGATTAGCCTAAGTAATGGGGATAATTTGTAGGAAGCAAGGCTTAAATCCATATTACCACATGGGGACATTTGCAAGGGCAAGATAAGTTTCTATATAGTCTTACAAGTAGTATCTTTTTGCATCATATAATCTTGCCCCTTGCATTGCATCCTAGCAAGTAGGTAGTTTTTAAATTTCAAAAATTCTATTATTTGTTTGCTTTGGTCATGTTGTCATCAATCACCAAAAAGGGGGAGATTGTAAGGAAAATGGACCCTAGGCCCATTTACTTTGGATTTTGGTGTTTGATGACCAACACAACCAAATTAGACTAATGAATTTGCAAGTGTTTGTTTTGTAGTTCAATAGGGTGCAAGACGTGACTTGGACGAAGGCGACGTGATGATCTAATGATCAACATCATAACCAAGACCTTAGGAGCACAAGAGAAGACTCAAGATATCAAGCAAAGTCCAAGCATGAAGATAGAAACCAAGCCGTACGTAAGATCACGAAGAAACGAGCTCGCAGAGGCAACCGGACGCTAGACCAGATGTTGGAAGAAGCGACCGGACGCTGGACCGAAGGCTCGGCAGACAGGCGTCATCAGCAGCGACCGGACGCTGGCGACAACCGACTGAACATAGGGCAGCAGCGTCCGATCGAGTATAGAGAGGTTCTAGAACGGCGAAACTACGACCGAGCACGTCCGCTGGCAGGTGACCGGATGCTGGCAGCGTCCGATCAAGTGTTCGTGGCTCCAATAGTCGGGACGACAGGACACGTCCGGTCAGGACGAGTTCAGCGTCCGGTCAGTAGCAGAAAAGCAGGATTTCGTCCCCAATGGCTACTTTCTCAGTGGGGCTTATAAATACAACCCCCAATCGGCCATTTGAGAAGAGTGGAGCTGAGGAAACATACCAAGGGTGTGGATACATCATTTTAGTGATCTCCACTTGCATAGAGCTTAGTGATTCATTAGGTGATTAGCGTAGGTGCTTTGCGAAATGCTTAGGTTGATTAGACCACCGCTCATGCGCTTGCTCTAGGTTTAGGCCTAGTGTTTAGTGAGGTTTGCATACCTCTTACCACTCGGTGCTTGCGCGCACCATTGTTGTACATCAAAGGGGCTTGTAGTCTTGCGAGATCACACCAACCGCGTTTGTGGTGTGGCCGCCACCGTGTACCGGAGGGAACAAGGTTCGCGGCGGTTTGGTCGGAAGCTTGATAGTGAAGACGGCGGAGAGCATCCGGGAGAGGCTTGCCGGAAGGCACGTCGGAGACCCACTTGCATGTGGAGAAGGCCCAAGGCTATCCACGGAGTTAACCGACCAGGAGCTTGGCCCTTGTGAGGGATTCCTTGCGAGGGGCTCCAACGAGGACTAGGGGGAAGCTTGCGCGCTTCTCGATACCTCGATAAAAATACCGGAGTCATCGACGGGAGTTTGCATATCTCTACCTTGCTCCTTAGCTTTCGTATTTACATTGATTGTATTACTCCTTTTGTGGTAGAGATAGCAACACACTAGCAAAACCGTAGTTGCACATTTAGATAGTTTATCTTTTGCATAGGTTTTGCTAGGTTTAGTAAAAGAGGCCATAGTTTAGAGTTAGAATTTTAAGTTGCCTAATTCACCCCCCTCTTAGGCGTCACGGTACCCCTTCACCGGGCTAGCTAGAGCTCACCTAATCAATTCTAGAGCAAGGTCACACAAACCAATGCACTAGTACTTCACACAACCAAGGGAGCTCCTATACAGCTAGTGAAGCAAAAGCACAAATCCCCTAAGCTCACTAGCAATGCTCAATAATAAGGCTACACAAGTCAAATTAGAGAGCGCAAATTACTTAGCTGCATAAACTAAGCAATATGACTAACAAGTTACGTCCTCGTTATGTCGACCGCTCACTTGGTGGTTCGGTGACTAATTGGCATCACCCGCCAAGCCCGCATGTCGGGCACCACAAGAACCTACCCCAAAAGTGAGAGTGGCTCAATGACTTCTCAACTAGAGTAGCTCTTCGCGATCCCTGCGGGGTAAGCACAATCCCCCTCATAAATCCTCCTCAGAGCACCACACAATCTTCTCACATGCTTCAACGGAGTCACAAGTCACTAAGCCATCCAGGAGGTGGCAACCTCCAAGAGTAACAAGCACCACCTGCTTGTAACACGATCACCTAGTGCCACTCGATGTAACCTCACAATGCAATCGCACTAGAATCACTCACTCACTCAATCGGATGAACACTATCAAGCAAGAGTGAGTTAGAGGGCTCTCGAGCACATCTACACAAGCCACCAAGGCTCAAGGGTGCTCAGCTCCTGGCCCAAGGTCGGTCAAGGCTCCTATTTATAACCCCACAAACAAATATAGCCGTTACCCCTTCACTAGGCAAAAAATGTAGCTACCGGACGCACCAGTCATGATGACCTAACACACCAGGCCCTACGTCCGGTCATTCCTGGCCGTCCTTGTGTCCCTACCATTCAACATCGCGCGTTCGATCCCAATGGTCGGCAGCCACGCCAACGATCACAAGACGATCGGACACACCGCTGGCATGACCTGATGCTCCCACGTCGCATCAGGTCAACGCATTCCCGCGCACTGCCAATAGGCGACCGGACGCATCGATCAACCCCAGCACCTATGCGTCAGGCACTTCCAGAGAGTTCCCCGAGCGACAAAAACCTGATCTGACGCGTTAGGTCTACCCTAACCGAACGCAGCTGAGCATCAGGTCCTCAGTGCCTCAGTCGCCCGCGCTATGTCACCATACGTCATACGTGACCGAACGCACCCTCGGCGAGTCAGATCACCACTTTGCGCCAGCGTCAGGTCACACGACCGAGACTGCGCCTTCACTGTTGAGCATGACCGGACGCGTAGTTCCCGCATCAGGTCCTACATCCGGACACTCACAGTGACCTGTTTGTCTCTATTTCTTCGTCGAGTTGATCCGTTTCAACTCCAACTCTCCTCCTTTGCAAATGTGCCAACACCACCAATTGTACACCACCATGTGTATGTGTGTTAGCTTTTCACAAACATTTTAAGGAGTTAACCACTCATCTTGCCATGTCACTCGATTCTAGTAATGATGCAAAGTCAGGTCACTCGAGTGCCACTAGATGACCGATATGCAAACAAGTTTACCCCTCTTGATAGTATGGTCATCTATCCTAAATCCGGTCATCAACTTCTCTATACACCTACGATCGGTAAAATGAAATACTCTAGGTTATACCTTTGCCTTGCGCATTCCATTCAACTCCACCGATGTTGATGCAACACATGCACCAACATGATCAACAATGATATGATCCACTCCATATCATCACGTGATCATATTGGTTCTTTGATCTTGACTTCACTTGCTCTTCATCGTTGCTTCGGTCCATCGGCACAAAGTCATCACTCAACTTGCCCTTCACACTTGCAACCGGTCCATCAAGTCATGTCTCGATCTTCTCCACCTTGATCACATGACTCAATGTCATGTCTTATGTGTAATGAGCTCCTTCATCATCACATGTGTGAGCTTTGCAACATCTTCGAGCCATCTTCACCGTCATGATATATGTTGCTCACACACATGTACTTGTGGACTAATCACCTGTGTATCTCACTCAAACATATATTAGTCCACCTAAGGTTATCACTCAATTACCAAAACCAAATAAGGACCTTTCAGTGTCCCCACAGCCTATAAGTATAGATAGCCATATAAAGGCCGTTGTGGTAGAATCGCCCAAAATAGCACGCTTCTGAAGCCGCTCGTCTTCCACCAAACACTAAGTACCCCAAAAGTAAGCTACATCGGACGGTTCCGTCGAGCACACGCCAAGGGAGAACTCGAACACTCCACATTTTTCATCTAGGACCCAATAATGAGAACGAGCTTACAATACTTAGTCTATTTCATACAACAAGAGTTCTCAGAAATACATTATTACAATACCAAGTTCAGAGTGTGGAATTTAAACAACAGAATTGAAATAAACATCTAATGATAAGATACAAGGATTTGTTTGTGCCCATCAGAAGAATCCTCCACACAACAATCATTCCTCAAACTGCACTTGCAACAGGGGTAAATAAACCCTGAGTATATAATGTACTCACAAGACTTACCTGCCTATTGGGAATAATTTCCCAACTCCAAATGATATGATAAGCTTTATAGTTTGTTGGGTTTCCTTTTTGCTAAAAGCATTACTAGAAGTGAATCCTTATGTATGTTTCTTATTAGCAGTCATAATTAGTTCATTAGCTAACCATTCTATGTAAGCACATGTTCTACTTTCAAGCAAGAGTTGAGCAAACAGATCCATTTCACCATCTTTCATCTTCCAGTTCTTACTACGGTGCTAGATCGTAGACAAGTCGTACTGTATCACACGGTGATTCATGAACCAATGTATCCCAGCTGGGTACCCTAAAACACACGTCCCGCTTGTACCCTAGACACAAGCAAGACCAACCCACCACTCGCTTGTACCCTAGACACAAGCAAGACCAACCCACCACTCTCCTGTCAAGGGGTCTAGGTCCTCGTCCAAACTTGGACTCCAAGCCCCCACTCCTGAGTCCTAGACTCAATGTGGTGCTTAGACCTCTAGCATCCCCGCCTCCAATCAGTCGGTCCGGAAAAGAGCAGGAACCCACGACAAGAGAGCAACGAGCCTTCCTGCTTCCATAAGCAAGTATGTGCTCAAGATAATAAGTCTGTGACCTGACTAGAATTTACAGCAACGAACGGTCCTTAATCAACACGGACAGGGACAACAATGTAACCAAGCTATGCCCCGTTGGCCACGGGACACAACCTATTACACCCACCAATACCCGTACATATCCCTGTCCGGTCTCTATTTCCTTTCACTATTTTATCATGAGAGTAATAATAATCACCTATTGTGAGTAACAGTAGGTAACTCACGCTACCGATAGCCTAAGCATAGCAGCTACTCGACCTATGCTAGTAGGACTCATAGGCAGGTTTATCTATGCATGTAGTTTCAATATAAATCCTCTAACGTAAATGCACATCACACACACACACACACACACACACACACACACACACACACATATATATATATATATATATATATATATATATATATATATATATATATATATATATATCCAGTGATCATTTAAAATAAGGGTTATGCACCGGGGCTTGCCTTGGGTAGGCGGATTGTCAGCTAAGTCAGTTAGTGACGGCTCTAGGACCTCCTCCTCGTACTCTTCAATCACCTCTTCGTACTCCTGCTCTCCGGCGGGCATGAACTCCACCAATTGGTTCTCTACATGCATGTAACGGTGATGCAACACTTAGTATTTTGGCAATAGCAACTCTTAAAATAAGAATACACCTACTAAGCTACTAAGCTAACTCTAATGACTAAGATACTAAGCTAATCATTATCTCTACCAAATAGATTCTAAGCTCACCCTACAAGTGCTTAATTTTTATAAACCAATATCATGCCATTATTCATTTAGCCTTAATGGGTATTTAGCTACCATATTAAATAGTCTATTTTAGGGCTACAAAAATTACAGTGAGCACATAATAATACAATGAAGCTACTACAAAAATTTCAGGGTTTTTGCTATCACCAATCTACCACAAAAATTAATACAATAATTAACTTAATAATATTGAGCACTCTCAAATGATTTAATAGCTCCTGGTATCAATAAGCACATATATGAACTAAATACACTAACAGATAGAGCACGATTTTAGGAACCTAACAAAATTTGTTTCACAATTTTTGGATACCTGCACGATTTTATATGATTTACCAAAGATTAGTTCAAAATTAAATTAGAAAACTATTTCTAATTCCTTATGAAAAGGAAAAACGTATTCTCCCGCGTAGCCCATACGCGCGGCCCACGCGACGCAGCGCGCGTGCGAGCGCATGGCAACCCACAAGCGTGGCCCACGCGACGCCGGCCCACGGCGGGGAAATCCCCTGCGCGCAGACATATTAACGAAAACACCCCTCAACTATGAACAAAACAACCCGCAGTCTATGTTACTATTCCTAGAGACAACACCTATACAAAAAGACCCTTGTACTCTCTCCTCTTTACAACGGCATGGTCCCTGGCCTTCCCCACACACTCCAGGCACTGGCGACAACGCCGGCCACTCGGGACCCATGCTAACCTAGCTAAGAGGCCGAATCTCAATAAGGGGTCGACGTGAGATGATGGGCGGCGGTTGTACGAGCTGAGACGTTGTAGAAGGACCTCTCCGCCACGGCGGGCACCCTACGGCAATGGCGACGCCGTTCAGGTGAGCCGTAGCAACAACAAGGCAGTAGGGGTAGCGGGTGAGCAACGATGACTGACCAGTGACCTTACCATGATGTTGGCTCAGTCGGAGATGACCCGAGCGAGGCTGACCACATGCGCGCTACGAGGTGAACAGTGGACCATAAAGGCACGGCCACGTCAGCGGCGAGGATGCGGCACTAGAGCTGCGACTAACATGCACACGACGAAGAGGGGTTCTAGGCGGGGCTAGTGGTGCGGTCAATTCGACGCGAGATGGCGAGGTTGGAGCTAGCCACGATGAGGTGGGCTAGGCCTTATTGGCGCGGCGGTGGGAGCAAGGCTCCAAAAATTAGAGCTCGACTGCGCCGCAATCAAAGCGGTGTGGGGACAGTCGGCAAGAGGACATAAAGGCAGAGACGCGGGCACGAGGAATTAATGAGAGGTGCTCGCTCTCTGACGCACCGTGACCGTGACTCGACGGCAGCGAAAAGTAGAGGGAGAAAGAGAGGAACGGGCACGACAGGTGGGCTCAGTCCGTCCTGGCTTTGGCGGGATGCGGTCCGTGATATCGTGGAGGCCCACGCACATGCGCGCGTGCCCGACCAGCGTGGCCCATGCGGTCGCATGTCATAATTGACAAAGCGACGATGGCGTGCATGGCCATGTGCGGACGACACCCAGCCGGGCCAGGGAGGGGATAGCGCGATGCAGCAAGCAGGCTCGAGTACGGGAGCGACACGACGGCAGCGGCAGCGGCGCTACATGAGGCAGCAGTGGGCGAACGCGACGGTAGCGCAGCGCGGCCGTGGCGGCACCCATGGCGGCAACGCGAGGATGGGCAGCAGGGCGCGAGGCCAATGGCTCGTTGCGGTCGGCCTCGGCCAAGCCCATGCGGCTTGACTGACCTAGCGTGGCGGCGTAGGGTGACCACGCCAGACGCGACCACGTGCGCGGCGTGGGGAGGCCACGCGGTGACCGCACACCTAGCGCCAACCAACCCGAGACAGTGACGCACACGAATTTTAAAGCGCTCAGCACGACCAAACGGTTGCTCCAAGAGCCAAACCAGCTTCACCATGCTCAAGATGGCATATGAGATTACTAAATCAAGCTATAACACTACACCACTTCTTAACCCAATCTTACCAAATAAATTACTAAATATAGCAGCGTCTAGCTGTTGACAGACTTGGAAATTTTCTAAGTTTTGAGCTGGATTTATTTTCATGTTCCGTTTCTAGACTATTAGAAATACGAGCTAGTAACATTATTTTTCTACAGCAAGTATTTCATTGTCATCTGCAAAGTTTACACTTCAAACTTTATTTAAGTATCATGTACATGTTCTATAACATTTTTGCTTAATAAAAATTGTTTTAAACCCTACTTGATATACATGAACTATCGAATCAACTTTCGTTTTGTATTTTTGTTGATCGTTTCGAGTTACAGAAATTGATCTACACATTTTACCACATGCATTAACACATAGACATGATGCTCATAACATGTTTTAGCAAGTTGTTTAAGCGGTAACACCGAGGGTGTTACAGCCGTGGCCCATCAGCATGGCCCATGGCCCGGTGTTTTGGCCCATGCCAACCTGGCCCTACTAAGGAGCTATTTGGATCAAAGCTTGCCAGACATGTCTCCGTCCATGCAGGGATCTTGACCTCAGGCGTTCAAAATCGAACGCCTGGAGGAGCTCCAGCAACCAAGTTTGCCTAGATTCAGTCCAAACAATCCTTTAGGTCATGCCTAGGTCATTGTCTCGACATGGCATGCTGTATGGTCCGTCTAATTAAATGGTGGCCTGAAAATAGTCAGATACCGTATATAAGTCCCGTCCAAAAACTAAACCCTAGCTATCTCCTCTTATAGAGCCTCCACTTTCTTTTCCTCGCCTCCTTAAGCTTCCTCCTGCAACGTGCTGTGCGGAGCAGCATGACCATAGCAGTGGCGGAGTAGCGCGGTTGCGACGACGAGAGCGGCTGTGGCGGCTAGCGCGCGCTGCGCCACAACAGTTCAGGCACAAGCGCGATGGGCTCGACGAGCAGATGGGACGACTCAGCACAGCCCGAGTTTTTATAGGGCCGTGCTTGAGTCGTAGCTGCAGCCTGTGGGCAGGCATGGCACTCGCTAGGGCATAACCTTGTCTAGAACATTGCAAACTCGATCCACAACCCGTGGGGTATACCTATCTAGGACATTGATATTAAGGTGGAAGATCTCAACTTTACAAACCGAGAAACTTTTCAAACTCTGATGTGCAAACCTATAGCAATGCATCGTGACTTAGCAGTGGCCACAACCGTCACATCCAACCCCTGTTTTATGGGTTGACAACAATGCCGGACCTACGTGGAGGCCAAAACGAGTCATGCCCCGGCCCCACCTTGGCATTTGAATTTTCTCAATGATGTCTATGATTAATGCTTAGAAAGTAACAAAGATTTCCTCATCAAATATAACTTGAATACTCTTGGCCCCCTCTTGAATCCCCTTCAAGCTCCATCACTAGTTGACAACAGGAAATTCTTTAACTGATCCAAATTCCCGAGGAGCCAAACTCAAGATCCTGAAAGAGTGAAGGTGCTCACATACAGCCAGCTACATGCGCCTAGCCCAACGGGCAAGGGCAACAGCCAACAGGACTAGCTACAGGCGCACGGCGCACCATAAATTCAGCACTGCCGATCGTGGCGAACAGCCGAGCGTGCCGTTCCAGACCTCCAGCGCCGTGCACTCGCTGCCATTCACCACCGTGCAGCGAGTGCAGATGCTGGTAGCCTGAAAAAGGTCACGTCGCCTGGCTACTGGCAATGCGTGCAACGTCAGACACCCAGACTTGCCCGCGCTGCACGGCACATGAAAATCAGGTCAGCTAGCGAATTGGTTGGAGCTAGCTAGCCTACCGGTACGATGTGATTGATTGGCATCTGCATCTGGCAGTTTCTTTGTTTGCCTTCCTACTCGCTCCGTTGCATTAAAAGTCTTGTTTTTTACTTTCAGGCTTCCTATTTATCTTATTTTTTTATATAAATAATAAAATAAATAAATTATTATTTAAGTATTCCAATGATAAAATAAATCATAACAAAATAAACGATATTTATAAAAAAATTTGAATAAGACAAACGAAAATCTAAAAATAAAAAACGACACTTCCAATTGAACGGAGCGAGTAGCATCCTATGGCAGCTCCAATAGACAGTACTACGTATCATTAGCAGTAACCTAGTACTACTCTCAATAGTGTTACGACCTTGACATAAGCTGCAACAGTTTAGAACTGTTTTCGCGTATACTCTACCTTACAGTGAATATTATTCACATGTATATCTTTAAATTGTTTTTTTCATAACGAATCTAATAATATTTATTTTATATTATTTTTTACAAATTTGGTTAAATTTCAAAGTACATAGTAGACACAACATAAGAAATGATTAATTACTGTGATAGCTTGCATGTAATGACGTGATATCATGTACTTGTAAAGATTATTTCTTTCCATCGATTTAATACTACTTCTGTGAAGTGGCTGCTTTAATTAGATATCGAAGTATGATACTGTAGATCGGTTTAGTGCTTCACAATGGCAATACTTTTTTTTTGCGAAAGATCACAATGGCAATACTACTGTGCTTTCTATTCTAAATTATAAGATGTTTAGCTTTTCTAGATATATATAATTTTTACTATGTATTTAGATATATATTATATTTAGATATATAATAACATAATATATTTAAAAAAACAAAATATATTATAATTTGGTACGTCCTTCATTCCAAATTATATGATGTTTTAGCATTTCTAGGTACACATAGAAAAAGCTATGTACTTAGAATACACTTAGGTATTGGTACATAGTAAAAATAATATAGAACAGAGTAGAAACATCTTATAATTTAGTACATATACTAAGCTTCGTGCGGTACGGCCCACGTACGGGTCAAGTCTGGAGCCGGACTCGCACGCTTGCCTCTTACTTCCGGTTCCTGTGTAGTCCCGGCTGACTGGCTTTCCCTCGGTGACAGGAAACTGTGCACGTACTATATCCAAAGCCCACATTGTACGTACGGTGGATGTAACGACAGGTCGGCAGCGAGTTTTCTCTGCAATTTAGGGCAGCGACAGCATGACAGCGCGCCCGTTTTCCTAGCCAGAAAAAGGAGAGAAAACGAGAGGCGACAAGAAGTCCACATGGACCATCAACCTCTGTGTATTTTGGTGGTTGCCGGACGGTAATGTCTCTCACCAGCAGCGGAGAATTCTTGCTCAAGGCCACATAAAGACGCATGCGGTTCTAGGTAGCAGCTGATGCTGATGCTGATCGAACCAGCTGTTGTCCGATCCGCGGCCCACGCACTCGGTAGCATCCACGACCTGTGTAATGACTGTGTGTGAGTATGGCGGCAGCTCGCTGTCGTTTTCAGAGGACAGGTAAAGGTACATACTACATGGCACATGGATGTTACATCTAAAGCTTTGCTAAACAGGGAAAACTGATACCAGTAGTACATCACTAAACAGGTCGTTACCTTATCTTGGAGCCCACATGGGGTGGTTATGGTGTCAAAAAACGAGCCACATTTGACGATGCACAGCGAGCGGTGCGGAGTAGGAGCAGCCGTGCAGGTCAAAGAAAGTTTCGACAGGACTGAGAACCTGGGTGGGACTGTTCATCACTCCAAAAAAGACTTTTGGGATCCTACGGTGACGCTGACAGCAACTGTAGCTTCGTCGCCTGCACGACTGAAACAGAGCAGGCGCACGAGACGAGAGGTACTACGTACAACCCATGTGTACACCGGCGCACAGTGCACGAGACGCCCGCCCATGCAGATGCAGCTCTCCCGTTGCCGTCCAAAAAGCCTCTGTCCCATCAGCACTGCTAGTACCACCTCTGGATCGTTGACCATTCAGGTACGGAGGTTAGCTAGTGCCTAGTGAGTCGGCCTGCACTAGCCCGTGAAGTGCCTCGTGGTCGTGGCGCAAGGATACGAGATTTATTGGGCCGGCCGGATCAGACGTACTGGCCGCGGCATTACCGAACCTGCAAAACTTTTTTACTAGGAGTACTCCCGCGGCGACTTTCTCGGCGCGCGATCAGAGATGGGGACACGCCGGCCGTCGAGCACGGTTTAGAAGGGGGCCCGGGCCGGCGCGGGCAGCAGAAGCCTCAAGCCAGCATCCATGACCGCGAGGTGTAGCAAGCGCGTGTAGGGACGGAGCCGCCCCCGAGAGCCCGGAACAAAGTGGGCGGCTTGCCAGCAGCCAGCCGAGCGGATCCCGCTCGCCGCCGCGTGCGTACTTCCAAGAGAAGACGCTATCCCAGTGGGCGCCCGCGAAGCCAGGACCGGCAGATCTTGGCGTCATCGAATCGCCCGGCCGATCTGATCTCCCGGTCCCCGGCCGCTCTCTCACCGCTCGCTCAGGCGCCGGCCGGCCGGCCGTTCTAGGTGTGTGACCTATCGTTTGCCGGGCGCTGCTAGTTACCGGCTCACGTCCTTGTTCCCTTGCACCGTTTTTACTCGTCGGGGTGTCCGGGTGGGCATGCATGTGTGCCTTGGCAGGGCGGGAGCCGCAACAGTGCGCGTCTGAGCTGGTCGTTTGGAAGATCCCGCCCCGCGGTTTTTCTTGGCTTGCACTCCGAGCCTTGGGCGGGGAGCGCAGAGCGGGGGGAATCTCTCGTGAGCTGGGTGTGCCCGGCCCGGGGACGCGAGTACGCGACTGACTGTGCGGTGCCGCCGAGTCGTTGAGACCCACGCGTCAGTTCCGGCGCTCTCCCCTGCCGCTGTGGGGATCGCTCCTCTCTCTCTCTCTCTCTCTCTCTTTTACGGTTCGAGAGGCTGATCCGCGCGTGGGTTTCAGCGAAACCTTAGCTTGCTTTCCTCTTCGGGGCTGCAGTGCTGCACTGCACGACGGCCGCGCGTAAACCTCGCCGGCTTCCTCTACTCTGGACGCTGCCTCTGCCTGTAATTTGCTGCCTAATTCCGAGCCGCCTCTTTTGCCGCTGCTTCCTCTGCAAAGTCTCTTGCTTTAATCTCGTGAGCTTCTTTCTGACGCTGCTGCAAGTTGAGCTTGTTTTCGTTTTGCTTCTTGAAGTCCAATCCGCTCCCAAGGATTCCTCTGTACAATTCGCTGCCTTTTGCCCTTTTGCCTGTCTGGCTTTGCCTACGTACTGAACGAAAAGGTTGTATCCGGTGTTTCTTGCTCCAGGCGCCTCCTTCGGCCGTTTTCAAACCAAACGCTCTCTTTTCCCCTCTAGTTGGAGGCACAGCTCGCCGTGTCATCATCCATCCCAAAATTCCCATCTGCAGCGCTCTGTTCTTCTTTGATTGCTCTGCTCCCCTGTTGATGAATTTCGTCTGTTGATCTTCCTTTGCTGTAACGCTTGCCCCCATTCCTTTCGTTTTTTTTATTGAAGAAAACCCCATTCCTTTCGTTGACCGATTTGCATTCTCGTGCGCAGAGAATTGCCGCAGCATGAGGCGCATCGTGAGATGGCTCAAGCAGCTACTGACGGGCAGAAAGGAAGAGCACAGGGGACTCCAGGCGAACCATGTCGGTACCGACTGGGGCGACGGGCCGGAGAAGGAGAAGAAGAGGTGGAGCTTCGCAAAGCAGAGGAAGAGCGAAGCTGACGGCGGCGCGCGGTCGTCGGGTCTGGACGCCGTCGCTCCTCCTGCCGCGGTGGAATGGTCGCAACTGGTGATGAGGCCAAGGGAGGATGCGAGAGCTCGAGAGCACCGTGCCGCGGTCGTGATCCAGAAAACATTCAGAGGCTACCTGGTATGACCGTCCCGAGCTTCCGTCTATTCTTCTCGTTCTGATCTCTTCCTAGCTTCTTATTCATTCATACGTACACGAGAAGTATTGTTTTTTTAAACTACAATTTCCCCCCTTTTTAAAAAAAAAAAGTTATGCAGTATAGAAGTTTCTTTTTGTGCAACGATGCAGATGCCTCTTTCGGTGTATTTTTGCTATATTCTTCAGCCTGTGCCTTGGCTAGGTGGACTAGGCTGTTGTTGTATGTGATGTCACTTCTGCTCCTGTTCCCTTTTCTTTTTCCATGATACACACAGTCGTTTGTTAACTCTTGAGTTGTCCGTACTATACAAAATATGCACGTTGGTCCGTCGTGCAATTGTTTACTGTCTTTTACTCTGCGTCGGCGAAGACTTCACCGTACTATCAAGTTTCTGTTTGGCGTCAGAGCAGTTGATTATCACGTAGCCTGACATAAGCCTCATTACCTAATCCGGAGTTGTTTAATACAATACGGATTAGAACAGTTTTTTTCCCCCTAGAGGAAAGTCTGACATTGGGTTGGGTTTGAATCCTTGGTGTCAGGCTAGGAGAGCGCTTCGAGCTCTCCGGTCACTCGTCAAGATCCAGGCGTTGGTACGGGGATACCTGGTGAGGAAGCAGGCAGCCATGACGCTGCACAGATTGCAGACGCTCATGCGGCTGCAAGCCGACTCCATCGCCGTCAAGAATGCTTCGTACCGGAAATCCATGGAACAAGAAGTAACCCACATGTCTTTTTTTTTAAAAAAAACTTTTTTTTTTGAAGACTTATGTGATCCTTTGTCCTGCAGGAGAGGATCTTTGCTCGGGACGTGCAGATGAAGCCGCTGGCGACGCCGGTGCATCGCCGGATGCTGTCTGACAGCACGGACTCCAACTACGAGCGCAGCCCGCGGATCGTGGAGATGGACACTTGCCACCTCCGCTCCCGGTCCTCACGGATCACCAGCAGGTATAACCCGGATCAGTTACCGGAGTATCACCGCCACGCGGCGCCGACGCCGTCGTGCTCGCCGCTTCCCGGCGGCAAGCAGCAGCAGCCCGCGCGGCTCTCGTTCCAGCGGAGTGCCCGCGATGAGCGCGACCCCCGGGGCTCCAAGACTGCACAGAGCACGCCCCGGTTCGCCTGCCACGACTCATCATCGCCCGCCAAGAGCGTCGAGCACAGCCTGGCCAGCACGCCACGGCGGCGCGCCACGCAGCGGGACCGGGACGAGCTCGTCAGCCCGCGGTACATGGCGGGAACCGCGTCCTCCGCGGCCAGGACGCGGTGCCACAGCGCGCCGAGGCAGCGGCAGACGACGGACGCCGAGCAGGCGCCGAGGACGAGCGTCGGCAGCCGAGATGGGGAGTCGAGGAGGTCGTCGTGCTCGCATGCGCACGGCGGCGGGTTCTGCTTCCAGTGCTCGGACGTGACCCGGGCGTCAGGCTTCTCCGGGATCAGCTTCGGCGACGAGGTGGCCAGAGACTACTACCTGGACAGCTTTTGGTGATCAGGCAACGTGATGCGAAACTGGTGGGTTGGTGGACTGTTTCTGTTTTAGAATGTAGTAGAAGACGAGTGCACGGAATTGTACATAATCGTAGTGACGCTAAAACATCTAGCAAGTCATGGAGTGACTGGAAGATAACACGGGACAACAGGACAGCAAGCAGTCTCACAGAAGAGTGTAGTATAGATAGTTGTACACACTTGTTGCTTGGGTGTTGAAGTGTTCCCATGTGGAGGATGAAGCTAACGGCACTGTGAGGCAGCGGTACCGACTATCTAGTTATTAGCAGGTCAGCGCGCAGCTGCGGCTGATATTAAAGTCGGCTGAAGCTATTTTATTGTGAGAGAAAAATACTGTAGATTCTAGCTGATAAGCCGGCTGATAAGTTCAAACAAACATGCCCTATTTGATACCTCTGATTATAATAATTAGATTATATGATCAAATTTTGATTGGAACGGAATTGATTATATGATGAATTATTATAATCAAAACTCTTGATAATTAGAATCCCATAATCCAGGTGAGACCAGATTATAGGGGATTATGGGCGCTGAGAGTCTAACTTGCTCTCCATTAATTATCTAACTTGCCAAATTTCTCATTTTAATCTGCAAAAAGAGGTCGTGCCCCAGCAAGGCCAAGGCCCGGATTTTGACGAATCATTGATCGACATGCAGTAATTTAGGCTAAGTAACCAAAAATAATTCTGCAAAAGAATTATAGGGGACTATGTGTCGGTGTTTTGAGTTACCACCGACGAGTAAATTTTTAGTATTACGCGTCTAGCTCGGATGGTATGCTTAGAGGACATGAGGTTTATACTGGTTCGGGGAGAAAGTCCCTACGTCCAGTTCGTCGCTGTTGCTCGTGTTACTAGCATTGAAAGTTTGTAGTATGGGTTACAAACGAGCAAGAGAGGAAAATGATCCCAAGTCTCTGGTGAAAGGAGTGAGTGGTAGGGATGAAAACGGGACGGAAAATTCCCATCCCGACCGACATCGTATACCGCATTAACCGATCGCATACCGTTTTTGCATGAAAAATAGGAAACGAGGAAAAATACGGGAATTTACGGCGGGAACAGGAACGAAATCAGGGAAGGGGTTTTCCCGACCGTATTCATGGTTCCCGTATTCGTCTGAGAATATTACCAGCGGTATTCACTTATTTTGTACACCTATACCTCATATTCAGCCCACATCAACATGTAGCCCAGGTAACTCCCGCGCGGCCACGCCACTGGCCCAGCCCAGTAGGCACTCCCCATCCGTCCTCGCGCGGTCGAACAAAACCGGCGCCATCGCGGCATCG
Source organism: Miscanthus floridulus (assembly GCF_019320115.1). Classification (NCBI taxonomy): domain Eukaryota; kingdom Viridiplantae; phylum Streptophyta; class Magnoliopsida; order Poales; family Poaceae; genus Miscanthus; species Miscanthus floridulus. Next base: position 116,994,016 of record NC_089584.1, read on the forward strand.
CCAAACCCTAACTATCTGTCCCCGACTCGTTCACGCGAATCATGCCGCATCTAGGCTCCAGACGCCGGTGCGCCGCCTCCAGGGTCCGCCTCCAGGCGTAGGCGACGCCTCGGCTCGGCCTCCAGGCTCCCGCGACCACGTTCCCAGCCGGCCAGACCCTCGGTGCCCCATCTCTGCCTCGCCTCGTCGTGCGCCCTCCGGCCTCTGCCCCGCTAGTCGTCCTCCTCCGCCCCCGCCGCTGACCCCTGCGCTCGGCCTCCGGCCCCGCCGCCGGCCCCAGCCGGCCAGACCCCCTGCGGACCAATGACGCCGCCGACTGGGGGGTCCTGCCGCCTCTGCTACTGGCTCGTTAGGATCCAAGTGCCGGCTCATCCTAGAGCCGTCACTACCGGTGGTGGTGCATAGCACCACGCTTCCTACTCCAACTCCAACCCCTGGTAAACTAAATCACCCCAACACAGTTCAGGAGATCTTATGTGATTTGAGAAGATGGGTGTTTCTGCCGATGGAAGCGGAGTGGGCTGTAGTCGTTTGTTGTTTGATGCCATCTTAGATGCCCCTTCGACACAAGGTGGGAGTTATATTTTTAGGTTTCTGGCGAGACAAACATGGAGAATTTTGGTGCTCAGTTTCTTTATTGCGTTCCAGCTGTTTTAACGCACATTTGGGTAACAACGGGAGCAGAGTGCTTATTTAAAGCGTACACGGTTACAATATTCTCAAGTAGTCAAGTTTGTGCATAGGCAAGGCATCTTCCATGTTATCTGCATGTCTTCAACCACTGAACTTCTGTATTATATAGAGCTGTGTATTGCTACTGCTAGTGTGTGAACGTAGGCTAGATACAAACCAATGTATGCTAGGTTAATGAAGAAATTACAAATACTAATTGTTTGTCCGATTCAAAGTGAATGCCATTTGGGACATTGACATGGTTGATAAGGTGGATCTTTGATAATGAGCTCAATTTTATTATTCGTGAACCTGGTGCTACTTATTTGCATGTCAGAATTTTCTTTGGCTTACTGCAAATAAAAAGTTTGTCACTGAAGAAGGGGGTATGTTCAATAATAAGAGAAAATTAATGCAGTTTTTGGTTTGCCAAGATTTTTTGTTTTTGTTAAGTGTTTTAGTGCCTACTGTTTACTGTAACTGCAAATACCATTTTAAAACCTGAAACAAAACTAAGTCAGATGGTGTGATAATTTTTCATGGATAATGATTGCCACTCTATTCCAGCAGCAGCTCAAAATGGAAAATGATGGGAAGAAAGACATCACTGTTGTGGTACCATATAGGTATGATGAAGAGGCTAGCTTGAGAAAGTTTTACCTGGCAATAGTCATGCATGAGTACCCATTTAATATATCCGAGCATGAGTATTTTGTTGAGTTCATCAAATCCCTACTTCCTACCTTTCCAATCAGATCTCGGGTTACCATTAGGAAGAAAATTATGAATAGGTTCTTAGCTGAAAAGGATAGGTTGTATGACTACTTCAAATCTGTCTATTGCCGGTTTAGTGCCACCATGGACATGTGGACTTCAAATCAGAACAAGTCATACATGTGTGTCACTGTACATTGGATAGATGCCAATTGGTCTATCTAGTAAAGGATTATGAACTTTGTGCATGTAGAGGGCCGTCATACTAGTACAAAGCTGTCAGAGACATTTACTGAACTTATGGTTAAGTGGTATATTGACAAGAGAATGTTTGCTCTGACCTTATCTATGTATTGTTCATTTGTTGGAATATGGATTATGCATGGTTGCAATTGTTGCGTTGACCTAACTGTTTTAAGTGGTTACATGTATCGATGTTCCCATTTTGTGTTATCGATTCCCAAACGTAATCCACATGTTCCCGATCGAAATATTTAATTCCCGATATCCTGTAATATCAAATTTGTTTTCCTCTCCTGCTTTCCCGTTCCCGCTACCATTTCCGACCAAAAAATACAGGAGTAGGAATGGTTAAGGTGTTTTCCCGACCGTTCCCGACCGCTTTGATCCCTAGTGAGTGGGTGCTGAGAGCTCGATCGCTGCTCGGCTTTGCGTTCATGTCATGCTCTTGTGCGGATCTATATCAAATCTTGATGGGTCGATCGGTTTGGGATCCCCTTCATGGGCACCCTACTTTCCCTTTTATAGGCCAAGGGAAAGCGTGGGTTCTAGCGGCGGAAAAGGAGAAGAATGAGAGAGTAAGGCCTCTAGGATCGTTGGGTCCTTCTTCTCCTTCATATGGGTCCTACCAACCCTGTAGATGTCAACAGGGATGGCTCCACGTCGCGGTCCTGTCCGTCACTAGTACCATGTGCATGCGTCATCCACCAGTCATGGCGCTCCACTCCATCCTGGCAGACGTCGTGGTGAACTAACACACCTGTCAGTGTTTATACGAGGGTTAGGCAGAACAGCACCGGTACACCTGATGCTGTTCTTGATGTGAATCCTCAGGTATGGCCTGTCGTGGCCGCAGGTTACATCGGGGCATGCCGATCTCTTCCTTGGTGTCAGAGTTTTGACCTAGGCCTATACGCTTGGACCTAGAGTGGTTGGCGGTGGTACAGGTCTTGGTTGGGCGAGACGGAGCCCGCACCCAAGGGATCTGGTGAGGTAGAGCCCGCGGTCTTAGGGTCGGGCGAGGCAGAGAACAAACCCAAGGGTCTGGCAAGGCAGAGCCTACGGTCTTAGGGTCGGGTAAGACAGAGATCATGGCCTCGGGGTCAGGCGAGGCAGAGATCACGGCCTCGGGGTCGGGCAAGGTAGAGCCCACCCCTGAAGGTCAAGCGAGACAGATATCATGGCCTCGGGGTTGGGCTAGGCGGAGCCCGCCCCTCGGAGGTCGGGTGAGGCGAAGCCCGTGCACCTGGGGTCAGTTGGAGCTGTAGGCGCACTCCTGACTGCTCGGTTGAATTAATGTTGATGACCATTATCTCCTCCCCTTTGGGTACCCTAGTATTGGTTCCCGACAGTAGCCTCCGAGCCTATGGAGGAGAAGAATACTCATTCGGTGGCTTTTTTGAACGGGAGGACTCTGAGGGCCTTGGCCTTTTCTTGTCGCCCACGGCGTGTCCTATGGACAACGACTCCCTTTCATCGTGATCGAGCCTCTCAGGGGTATAGCCATGAGATTTGGTTGGTCAGAAAAGGTCTTTCTTGATTTCGACCACTATGGAGGTCTATCATTCTAGGACCATGCGTTCGGTCTCCTTGCGAGTACAACTTTCCTCGAGCCCCCGTACGTAGCAGGGGTCTGATTGAGGGTCAGCTCATCTTCATGATCATATTCCCACAAGCATTTTTTCTAATAAAAATGGAGGGGCTGAGCCATGCCATGATTTTCCTCTATGGACGAGCCATGGTGCTCGGTGAGTTGTTAATGGGCTACTTCAAGTGGGGCCCCGGCATCCCATTCGCGGGGTCCGGTTGGGTCAGCTAGTGACCGACTCTAGATTCTCAGTGGTCAATCCATATAGTTCTTAGGTCCATTCGATCGATCCCGAGGGCTCTGCCTGTCTTTGAGGAAAAACCATGGATCGAATCCGCCCGAGGCTCGAACGTGGGTGGCCCACGAGGCTCATACGCCTAGGTACTAGCCGCTAGCGGGCCCATCCCTTTACACCCCTCACTCTAAAAGTGCTCAGAGCAGTTGTCGAACCCGTCGGTGGGCCAACCTTTGAATTCCTGGGCTTAGATGGGCCGTAGGAGCAATTTCGGCTCCGTATTCCTCTTACATGTGATGGGTCGTGGCCCATTCTGGGAGGCAAAACGCCCGATGTGTTTTTTGAGGGGACGACCATAGGTTGCGCGTGCACACCCTGCGACGAGACATGGTGATAGGTCGTGGTAGGCGTGGAGATCTAGGTGGGTGATTGGTTTCCTTGCACCCGTCGCCCCTGTAAAACCAAAGGGTTGGCCCTCCAGGTTTCATGCACATGCCTGCACATTCTGACATCACCTTCCAGCGCATGTAGGGCCTCCTCCATCGTGGTCTTCTCTGTGCGCTAACCTCGGCCGAGGAGTGGTTGTTACCTGGCAATGAGGGTTCGTCATTGTCGCTCGACAGCTATGTGGTTTCGTTCATCCACTTCCACGAGCGTGGGCTTGCGACCCTAGCCCACAAATTCCTCTAGGCTACTGCACTTCTACAGGATTGAGCTACAGCATCTCAATCCCAATGGGATCCAACACATGGCGGCGTTCATCGCATTGTGCGAAGGATTCCTAAGGATTAGGCCCCACTTTGACTTGGGGAGGTATTTCTTCGTCGTCAGCCTCCAGAGGAAGAGAGAGAAGGGCGGTAGGCAGGAGCTGCACGTCCCGATGGGGTGCGCTGGCATCCAACTTTGGAACAATCGGGTCGGCGAGTACCCGTCCATGCGGCTCTTGACGTCCAACAAGGGGTGGCACTCGTAGTGGTTCTACCTCAAGAACGACGCCACCGTCCCTTTGCCGGAGTTCACCTAGCGCCTGATCGAAGAGGCCCCGGAGTGTGGAGGAAGTGGGGTGTGCCAGAGAAGGACAAGAAGAAGGTCTGAGACCACATTGCCGCCATCCACATCCTAAAGGAGAACGGCCTGAAAGGGTCGGGCATCATCGGGGCCTACCACATGAGGAGGGTGGCGCCGTTGATGATGCGCGTGTTCCTGCTATACGCGATGGTGCCCGATGCGTTGTTCAATGGAACGATGCTCACCGAGGGAACGCTCCCCAACTCCAAGATCACGCAACGCATCAAGGTGGCAATGGAACCTTTACGGGACGACATGGGTGCCACCCTCGACTTCATCTACCCAGTGCGGGGGCATCCCCTGATGTGGCTAGAGCCAGGCTACGTCGTCTTCGTAAGTTTCCCTTTCTCCTACCTTCTCTTCAATTGATTTCTTGACCCTGTGGGACTAACTTTGAGAGGGGTGGGACCCGTCGAGGGACCTAATCCTCATGGATCACCCGGCTTCGCTGCCGAGGGATTTGGCCATGAGGGCGGTGAATCGCGTCGAGGGTGAGCGGCTGAGGAAGGTGAAGGAGGACAAGAAGAGGAAGAAGCAATAGAAGCTACAGGCACGAGAACAAGGGGAGGACACCGACAATGATGACGACGACAATGATGGTGATGATGATAAGGTGATGGAGGAAGAAGAAACGGTAGCCGACGATATCGAGTGGGACAACCTAGAGAACAAGGATGCGCTGATAGGCATCGGTTCATCCTTACAGCTGTTGGGACCCTTCCCACCCCATGGAGAGGAGGGTACGTCTAGGGAGCCGATGGAGGTGGGATGTACCATCGACCTTCCCCCAGAGCCAACAGAGGCGGGCGGCTCTATCGTCGCGCCCGAGGTGCTAGTGGAGATGGTGGCCCCGCAGTCATGCCCCAAGAGCCAAGGGGAGCGGGACATTCCACCAACGTGCCCTAGGAGCTGCCCGGGGCAAGCCCCTTTGCCTAGTAGCAGGGGGCGTGCTCAAAGCGGCCTCATTCTAACAAGGCGGTACAAGGGTCGGGGGGGTTCATCCCCCAAACGCATCTGCCACTCGACGGCGTCGAGGTGAGTTATCGATTCCTTTGTTTTTTCCTATTTTAGTCGGATTTCATCGTGACCTGTGTTTTTCGTCCTTTGCAGCATCGGTGCTTGTTTTGGGTGGGAAGAAGAGCATGGTCCTCCAATCGCGGCGGTGGCCGTCGGCTAGTGTCGCGCTCGTTTTGGGCGAGAGCAGCGCCAGTGTGACCACATCACCGGTCGGTCGGGCACCGACCATGGTGGCGCCTGTGCCCTCGACGGGATGGGTGGACACGGGTGTTCAAGGGTCGCCTTCGGACATCGTGGAGAAGCCAGTGATGGTCGCGATACCACTGCCGATGGCGGGGCGGACGGGGCTATCGACCGTGGCCGGCACGACACAACCGATCATGACCCTGCTGATGTAGATAGAGGTGGCAGCGGCCATGATAGATGGGTCACAGCCGGGCATGACCACAGCATTGCCCAAGGCATTGGCATGACCTGTGCCATCGACGGCCCAAGTGACGATGCCTGGCACAGGCTGGACGGTGGGGGACATAGCCGAGGGGTCCCCGGGAGTCATGGTGCTAGGAGAGAGATTCGCGCCCGCACCGCTGGCCCCTTCTGTCGCCGAAGGGGGAGTCCCGGTGGGAATATCACGGCGAGAGGGGTCGGTGGTGCTTGGGGCCAGTGGGGAGTCATCCCTGACCATGATGTTGGTGGGCAGTGGCTCGCCCATGCGGGGCGAGTCCCTACTCTAGTGGACGAATCTACAGGATGCGGTGTTGATGCTTTTTACCCTTGACAATGCCATAGAGAGCATGGAGCAGGAGATCCTCGACGTAGGGATTGTGTCCATGCTTGAGGCCCTAGACCACGCCACGGGCGCATTGCATGACGTTGTTGTTCCCTTCAGCTAGGTATGGTTTGGTCCTGCTTTTTACCCTTTTCTTCATCTATATACTTTTTCTATCCTAACCATCGTCTCCTTGCAATCCCTTATAGCTCGTAGCCGGGGGAAATCTTGATTCCTTTATCAATAGAAGGAAACCTAGGACCGCCTCATCAAGGAGGCGCGGCTACGTAGGGAGGTGATAGCTCAACTCGCCACCGCCAGCAGAGGGTGGTCAAGCTGACTCCCCTTGCTGAGGAGGCAACCAATCTTCGGTCGTGGGTGGACAAGGTGATGTGGACAAGGATAACTCAACCTCAACTATGATTCAACAGTTTGTTACAGCTATACATGCAAAACTGGGCCACGTTTCTGCATCCTTATTCCATATCAACAGAAAGATATTGAAGTGTAGTTTCCAACGCAACAAACGGTGCATCTTTTGGACTTCCGAGCTAAGAGTTATGATCGTTTTAGTGGAAGGTGCACATGTAGCCCAGCACCTGCGCGAGAATTGAAGAGATTGCTTGAGTTCCCACTTCAGTTAGCCAAAAGTAAAGACGACCCTTGGAATGGTGGTTAGCACCCAGATTAAGTGTCAACTTTTCGCATACTTTTCATCATTGTATAAATACCCATGTAATCCTTCTATGTAAGAGTCTCTCTTTTGGTTAAAATACAGCCACCTTGTGTGTGTGTTCTCCTCTCATGGAGAGAATATTTGGAATCTTTGGTAAGGCATGAGTGCTTTGCAACATTCGTTCTTTCGACTCCTGAGGGGGTTGTAGAACACCGAACTTTGGTTCACCCAGTTCGTGCCTTCATGTCTATATGGCGTGATTGCGTGGACTGGTTTTGTCGGCGCATGGAAGGGTGGATGTCTCGGCAGTTCGTCGCGGGTGCAAGATCTCGTGGTGCGCTACCTCTCCATCAGGTCATGCAACGATAGTTATCAAGTTTACTTATGCTCCACCATGAAGATTGGGCCATACACGTTGCAGTCGTGTGTTCTCTACACGTACTCACATCATTTGGTATTCAGAGCCTTGGTTGTCATGGTGTGAGCTGATTATCCTTACAAGCTTCCTTCGCAGATTGGTATTCAATTCCTAGATAGTGTTGAGTCAAGTCAGAATGCTGATAGGGTGCCTTGAGAGATTTAAACATTGGTTTCCTCTCATTGTGTCGGGTCAATTCGATGGTTTGGTTCTCACTATATGGAGTTGTTCTTAGTTTGCGCTCGAGTTTGTAGTTATCTTGCGTCATCAAGTCTTGTTTTTTTTTGTTCTTTCATGAGTCAAGTTTCCAATAATGTTCATCCAATGTTGATGCTACGAGCACGAGTCAAGGACGACTCGTTTCGAAGGGAGAGAGAATGATGTGGACAAGGATAACTCAACCTCAACTATGATTCAACAGTTTGTTACAGCTATACATGCAAAACTGGGCCACGTTTCTGCATCCTTATTCCATATCAACAGAAAGATATTGAAGTGTAGTTTCCAACGCAACAAACGGTGCATCTTTTGGACTTCCGAGCATGGTGGCGCCTGTGCCCTCGGTGGGATGGGTGGACACGGGTGTTCAAGGGTCGCCTTCGGACATCGTGGAGAAGCCAGTGATGGTCGCGATACCACTGCCGATGGCGGGGCGGACGGGGCTATCGACCGTGGCCGGCACGACACAACCGATCATGACCCTGCTGATGTAGATAGAGGTGGCAGCGGCCATGATAGATGGGTCACAGCCGGGCATGACCACAGCATTGCCCAAGGCATTGGCATGACCTGTGCCATCGACGGCCCAAGTGACGATGCCTGGCACAGGCTGGACGGTGGGGGACATAGCCGAGGGGTCCCCGGGAGTCATGGTGCTAGGAGAGAGATTCGCGCCCGCACCGCTGGCCCCTTCTGTCGCCGAAGGGGGAGTCCCGGTGGGAATATCACGGCGAGAGGGGTCGGTGGTGCTTGGGGCCAGTGGGGAGTCATCCCTGACCATGATGTTGGTGGGCAGTGGCTCGCCCATGCGGGGCGAGTCCCTACTCTAGTGGACGAATCTACAGGATGCGGTGTTGATGCTTTTTACCCTTGACAATGCCATAGAGAGCATGGAGCAGGAGATCCTCGACGTAGGGATTGTGTCCATGCTTGAGGCCCTAGACCACGCCACGGGCGCATTGCGTGACGTTGTTGTTCCCTTCAGCTAGGTATGGTTTGGTCCTGCTTTTTACCCTTTTCTTCATCTATATACTTTTTCTATCCTAACCATCGTCTCCTTGCAATCCCTTATAGCTCGTAGCCGGGGGAAATCTTGATTCCTTTATCAATAGAAGGAAACCTAGGACCGCCTCATCAAGGAGGCGCGGCTACATAGGGAGGTGATAGCTCAACTCGCCACCGCCAACAGAGGGTGGTCAAGCTGACTCCCCTTGCTGAGGAGGCAACCAATCTTCGGTCGTGGGTGGACAAGGCCCATTGAGATGCTGACGAGGCCAAGAAGGCATCCAAGGCCCTATCGGCGAGGTCACAGAAGGATGAAGAAGAAGCCAGGGTCAGGAAGGAGCGGGATGAGTTGCTCTAGAAGGACGCCGAAAACCACCAGTGGATCCTTGACCTTCTGAGTGAGGTTGAGAAAGAAAGGGATCTGAGGCTGGGGGCCGAGGAGAAGCTCATGGCCCTAGAGAAAAGGGCAAGCCTAGATGTTGAGACGGTCGCTCAGCTACGCAAGGAGCGAGATGAGCTGATCCAAACCACGGAGAGGCTCCGCTCAGAATGCGGCATGGCTCACCAGGAGCGTGACCAGGCTTTTTGAAAGCTTGACCAGGCTTTTCAAGAGCGTGACTAGGCCTGCCAAGAGCGTGATGACGTGTAGCAGAAAGTTGGCTCCCTCTAGGCCGAGCTTGAAAGGGAGACAACTCAGAAGCTGGAGGCCGAGAGCGTTTCTGCCAGGCTAGCTGTGGGTCTCACTGAGGAAAGGAGAAAACTTCAGGCAAAGAGTGTCGAGCTCGGTATCCTAAGTGTGGCCCTTGGAGTGGTCTAGGATGACCTTGAGGTGGTGCGGTCAGAGGGGACCAGCTCGCTCGTGGCTCGTGCCGTCAAGATCATGGCCCGGGTGCGCCAGCTTGAGAGGAATGCCCTTTGCGCCAGGGTCAATCGGTCCTTCGTGATTGCTCGTTCTCATTATGGGGACAACATCGATCTAGAGGCGATGAGCCACGGCTACGCGCCTGGTTATGAAGTCCATGAGCTGGAGATGGAAACGACAGTGGCTCCCCTTTCGCAGGATCTGGCGGATAGGATAAAAGGCATAGTTCTCCCCCAAAGGCGCTAGTTAGTTTAATGGTTTGGGCGGTCATTCTTGTAATAAGCGAACAAGTTCCGACCCTTGTGCTTTGTTTAAACAAACTTGTTATTTCGTTTGAACAAATTTGTTCTTTCTTCCTTTTTGTGTGTAAAAAGGGGTTAATGCGTTTTGACCCTTCCTTTTGTTAAGACCGTAGAGCTCAAGGTGTGGGCGAGAAACTCTGATTACGCTGGTAAGCAAGAGTGCCATAGCTGCTAGGGCGTAGGTTTCTTGCAGTCTGACCAGCCTTACTCAGTCGTTTGTTTCTACAAACCTTGCCTCTAGGTTTTTAACATGAGGAAGGGGTTGGGCACAGCGACTATTTCAGAAAGGGTATATATATACCCTTATTAGCCCCTGAGTGAGGCCCGACCTCTTGCCGTTGCCGGGGTCAGGTTTCACTAAAGATCGAAAGAGATGATAGTGAAACTAGTAGGAGAAAGTGTCTCTTGTTTTAGAAATGTTATCCTTAGTTTTTTGCATGTATCCCCTCCCTAGGATCTAAGCCATCGTTCTATGACCGCGCATTCGGTCTCCTTATGTGTCCAACTTTCCTCGAGCCCCCGCGCATAGCGAGGGTTCGGTTGAGAGTCGGCTCGTCTTTGCGATCGTTACCCCATCCGTGGTTTCCACAACTGGATGGGTTGAGCTAACATCACTTGCCTCGATGGCTCGAGTGACATGCTCGATGAGCTTGCTAATGGGCCTATCCAAGTGGAATCTAGATTCGTCATTCATGATAGGGTTGGCATAGCCCTCATGTGACATTCCACTGTTCCTTAACCTACCTCCCAGTAGATGCCCGAGTCATTCCAGAGACTGACTTAGGTGGCCCATTGGCCTCCCCTCTATGGAGATTCTATGGGCATGGCTCGAGGTTAGGATGAACGAGAAAGTCGAGATGACCCTATCTGCTTTTGAGCGGGTCAGGCAAAGGCCGCTAGGGCTCATCTACATTTTCTCCCCTGGCTCTGTTTGACGCGAGGCGGCCTCGAGCCCTTCTCGGGCTGGCCTTTAAACCTCGGCCAGTCAGATTCCTAGAGTTGGGGTCAGGCAACCCTAGCCCCCGAGCCCCGTTGGGCTCGGTAGGGGTCGACCGAGTTTTATGCGTCACCCCATCCACAGTTTCCTCAATTAGAGGGTTGAGCTAATGACACTTGCCTTGATGGCTCGAGTGTCACGCTCAACGAGCTCGCTAACGAGCATGTCCGAGTGGAATCCGGGTCCATTGTTCATGGCTAGGTTGGCATAGCTCTCATGTGCCATTCCATAGATCCTTAACTCGCCTCCCAGCAGATGTCTGAGTCATTTTGGAGACCGACTCAGGTGGCCCATTGGCCTCCCCTTGATGGAGATTCTATGGGCATGGCTCGAGGTTAGGATCGAATGAAAAGGTCAAGATGACCCTGTCTGCTTCTGAGCAGGTCGGGCAAAGGCCGTTGGGGCTCATCTATGTTTTCTCCCCAAGCTCTATTTGATGTGAGGCGGCCTCGAGCCCTTCGTGGGCCGACCTTTGAACCTCGACCGGTTGCCGCTCATATCGAATGAGACGACTACCGCTTCATGACGCGATGCGAAGTGTTGTGATGCAATAATTACATATGCGATGCTTGGATGTATGGGATGAATGTATAGATGAATGTATGAATGAATGTATGAAAGCATGCATGGGAATGGATGAATGAATGATCATGCACTGGAAAAGCAGGATAGGGGTTGGTAAAGTTACCTCGATTGCTCGAGTGACGGGTTTAGGGAGCTATTATCGGATATGTTCGAGTGGAATCTAGGTCCGTCATTCATGACAGAGTTGGCATAACCCACATGGGGCCTCCCACTGCTCCTTACCCATCTCTCGGCAACGTCCTGAGCCGTCTGATCGACTTGGGTGACCTGCTAGCCTCTCCTCGATGGAGATTCCACAGGTAGGGCCCTACAAACCCTTCCTAGGAAGGCAGAGGCTAAAGCTCAGAGTGCAGGCAACTAACTCTGATCATGCTGGTGAGCAAAAATGTCGTAGCTGCTGGGGCGTAGGTTTCTAGCGGTTCAACCAGTTTTACTCAACATTTATTTCCGCAAACCTTGCCTCTAGTTTTTTAACATGAAAAAGGGTCGGGCACGGAGAATGTCTACCAAATAGACATACTCTTACCACCCCCAAGTGAGCACTGACCCTTGGCCGTTGCTGGGGTCAGGCATCACTTAGAGATCGTGGAGTCGACAGCGCAACCAATAGGAGAAGACGTGTGTAAATTAAGGGTGACTCATCTCTCAGCAGCGGCCTGAGCCATCCAATAGACCTGGGTGACCTGCTAGCACAAGACTTACCTTGATGGCTTGAGTGACAGGTCAGGGAGCTCTTACCGGATATGTTCGAGTGGAATCTGGGTCCGTCGTTCATGATGGGTCTGCTAGGGCATCCTACTGCTTCTTGCCCATCTGTCGACAGCGGCCCGAGCCGTCTGACCGACCTGGGTGACCCGCTGGCATAGGACTTTCCTACGAAGATTGAGGATCAGATCATCCACCCCAAAAATTTAGTTAGGCAAATAAGCCAAGCGACCAACTATTAACAAGTGAACAAGCTCTTAAATTTTGTTATGGCCAAACAGATTTTTAGCCCTTCTCTCCTTTTTGTATAAAAAGGTTAATGCATTCTGACCCTTTCCGCCGTTAAGGCTGTAAAGCCCAAGGTGCAGGTGAATAAGCTCTGATCACGCTGGTGAGCAAAAACGCCGTAGCCACTGGGGCATAGGTTTCTTGTAGTTCGACCAGTTTTACTCAGCGTCTGTTTCCGCGAGCCTTACTTCTAGGTCTTAACGTGAGAAAGTGTCGGGCATAGGGAATGTCTACCGGGTGGATATACTCTTAGACGTGTACCGACTTTTTCCGTAGTTAAGGCTAGAAAGCTCAGGGTGCGGAAAAAACTCTGATCATGCTAGTGAGCAAAAACACCATAGCCGCTAGGGTGTAGGTTTCTTGCAGTCCGACCAGTTTTACTCAGCGTTTATTTCCGTAACCCTTGCTTCTGGGTCTTAACGTGAGAAAGGGTCGGGCGTAGAGTATATCCACCGGATAGATATGCTCATATCAGCCCCCGAGTGAGGCCCAACCCCATGCCGTTGCTGGGGTCGGGTGTCACTAAATATTGGGGAGTTGGGAGTGAAAGGACCTAGGATACCACCTAGAGGGGGGTGAATAGACGTTTCTGAAAATTAACACCTTTAAATACGGAAACGATTAGTAAAGAGAGTTTCCAAAATGAAAACTCCAAATTAAGTGTAGTACCACCCCTCACAAGTTTACCACTGAGTAAATAAGATATAAAGAATATATATAGAAGTTACAACCCTACAATATAAAGTTAGAACAGAGAATGAATATATTCAGCACAGGCAGGAAATACCGGAGGTATCCGGTAGGTATACCGGACGTGTCCGGTATACACGGTTTCAGTGGAACAGCCCTAAACTTGCTTCTTTCGATTTCTATCTTCAAATCAAATTGCAGGTACCTACTAGATATGACAATATACACAGATCACCTGCACAAGAGCAAGAGCAACACAAATATCGAATGAAATGTGAATTGAGACACGATATTTGTTTTACCGAAGTTTGGACTCGTTCGAGGCCTACTCTCCATTGAGGGGGTTGTGGGCGACCTAGCGAAGGTCAGCCCTAGAGGATACCACGAAGGTCACTCTAGCCGGAGTCTTTTCCAACTCCTTTTCCTCCTTCCACTAGTTGATTCCAAGGCGGCGGAATCGAGCGTTACAAACTTTCCAAGGCACACCACAATCTCTCGGGTGCTCACCGACGACGCCTAACCATCTAGGACCGAAGATTCCAAGAGTAACAAATGCGAATCATGAAATACACAATATGCACAAGTGCTCAAGTGGTGGCTTGCTTTCTTTTTCAAATTCTCTTTTAACCCACAAATGGATTTTGCTATTTGGATCACACACTCACTAAGAGAGCGTTTTGGAAGAGTTGGCAAGGCTCAGAACATGTATGTGTATCAGCAGAATCAGTAGCCTCCAAAGGTGGAGGCTTGGGGGTATTTATAGCCCCCTTGGAAAACCTAGTCGTTTTATAGCCGTTGCCATACCAGATACGTCCGGTATGCCGGTATGACTTACACTGCGCCAACGGTAAATAAGTTATAGTGATGTTGTGAGGCGTCGGAACTCCCAATGAATGCCGGAACTCCCGTCCCTCAGCATATTTGAAAACCATGTAACTTAGTTAAAGTATGTGAGGTGTCGGAACTCCCGACCCATGCTAGAACTTCTGACCGTCGGAACTCCCGACCCTCAAGGCATTTGAAAACTAGTCATTGGCCTCTGGTCGTCCATACCGGATACGTCCGGTATGAATACCGGACACGTCCGGTATGGCCACCACAGTGAACTCTCCAAGTCAGTTAAAGCGCAAGACATCGGAACTCCCGACGAACCAACCCGAGAACAACAATTTTATAATTGCTGGGCAAATACCGGACACGTCCGGTATGAATACCAGACACGTCCGGTATTGCCAGTTCAGCAAAACACAGGTTAGCTCTTTTGTCTCTCAAACACTCAAAACTCACGTGGGTTGACTGAGCACTTATGAAACATTATCTATCAACATGATGCATCCCTCTTAATAGTACGACATACCTATTAAACTCAAGATTAAAGGAAAAACGAATTTATACCGCTTGAGTTGACCTCTTTTAAATTAATGCCGTCTCTTTCAATCTTCATCAAGTAAGGGTGCCAACATGTTGATATTGATCTTTTCACTTGAGCATAGCCATCTTGAACACATGACTTGATTCCATTCATCAAATTTGAATAATCCCAAATGTATCAAGTCACTTTCATCAAATACTCCAATAGTGATTTGATCCTCCGCATAAACATGGCCATCATAGCTTGATTAGTACCTCAACTAAATGCAAGTACTTCCTTCTTCACCCTAGCTAGGTTCTTCGGCCACCAAGCCGTTGCTTGCCCTTCACCCTTGCTTAGTACCTCAAAGCCTTTCCTTGCTATCTTCACCATCTCAAGCCATCAAGTCACATCTTATGTTGAATCATCTATTCATTTATATTGTTGTCTTTTTCATTTCAATTTAGCAAGCTTCAAATATGAGACCATTCCATATGCAATCCCTCATGTCTCATTAATTAATTCTTACGAGCTTGCTTTCATACAGTACATGGAAATCCCACAATAAATAAGCCTATGCATGAATTCCATTTGCATTGTTGTCTGGTGCTTGAGCTAGATTGTTTATACAACAACATATCATTTTGGCTATCATTAGGTACCTGTGAGATAACCTATTACCTATCCACACTTAGCAAACAGGTTAGACCTTTAATCACGTTCTCATTCAACCATCCAAAACCCACTAAAGGGCTAGATGCACTTTCAATCTCTCCCTTTTTGGTGATTGATGACAACTTGATTAAAGCTTATGAAAGAATATAAACATTTAAGCTTTTGGGTTCAATGATTTATGAGAGGCTCCCCCTTAATATGTGCTTATGATTAGAATTCACAAAATGACCTCAAATGTCAATTGCACATACTAAAACATATAGGAGACTCCCCCTAAATCATTGCATCCGTGGGGTGCATGTGTGTGTGACAAGGTAAAACCATGATGCATATGACAAGATATATGACACAAAAATAAATATAAAGGCATCACATCAAATATTTTCATTCTAGCATGCATGGTCCTTATGAAAATAAATACAACACATGTATGTCACACATAGCACTCATTTTATATTTTCTCAAGTCCACAAGCCACTAATATATAAAAAAATCATGTCTCAAGAGATACATAGATAAAGCATAAATGAGCCTCATCTCTCATAGGATACAATCTATCTCAAATCCAAGATACATCAATGAAGCTCAAAAAAAACTATAGCCTGCAGTACATATCTTCAGGTACAAGCATAAGCAAAAGAAACAAATATCCTGAAGCTTTAATCAGTCTCTCTCCCCCTTTATCATCTATCACCACAAAGGTCCAACAATCACAAACTAAGGACAAAGGGGCTACAAGCTGTCTCTGAACTCTGTGATCACTCATCATCATCTTCATCTCTACCAACATCCTCATCATTTGAGCATGTAGCACTAGCTGGACGAGAACCACCCACACCAGATGGGTCATAGAAACTACCCATGAGGTCACTCCACCAGTCTGAAGCATACTCGTCTACAGCACTAGGACGTGGCTGAGAGAGAGTAGGCACCCGAGCCTATAGTGATAAAGTGTCAGGGTGCTCTAGAGCCTACTGCTGCTGCTGCTGTCACTAAAGGAACTTAGCAAACTCTGTGTCATACCTGCCCTGCTGCGGCTCCTCGGTCTCAGGCTCACTAGCTGCCTCATCTGATAGTGGCAACCTAGGAGGATCAAGCTTAAGTCTAGAAGCAATCTGCTTCAGAGTCTGAGTATCCTTCCTCCTAGCCTCCCTCTCCTTCTACTGATAGGTCCGTATGTCCTTGCATATCCCAAAGATAGCACTGAACATCTTGCGAATAGGAGAAGGAGGACTATGGTGATGTGATGAAGAACATGAGGGAGCATGTGGTAGAGGGGAAGCTCGTCCTGCTGCTACACGACATGTAGGTGAATCTGCCTCTGGTGCTGCTCCTCCTCCTCCTGGTCCTACTAGAGGTACCCCAACCTCAGGTAAGTCTACAACAATCTTCAGGGCCTTATGTACCATGTCATACTCAAAGGTATGCCCTGTGACCTGCTCAATCATGTGCATGATGTAGGGAGCAAAACCATAGCCCTTGAGGGCCTCTCACCGACACTCCTGATCTCGCACCATATGAAATCAAAGACGCTAAAAGGTCATGCATCAGGTGCCATCCTATGGAGCAGGTTCCTAGAGTAATCTGCAATGTTTCCCTTTTCTCCACCCTTGCAATCAATGGTCTTCCAGAACATCCTATCCAGGTATCTGTAAGTAGGGTGAAGACCTAGAACCTTCCCCACTGATCCTCTCTCACCCCCGAGTGGGTACATGTAGGTAAGCTGCTCGGGAGGCAACACCTGCTCTGTGTGAATCCTATCTTTCTGAAGATCATCATCTAAGAAGCCAAGTAGAGCTACAAAAGCATCATAATCAACACTGTACCACTGGCCCTCAAGCATCCAGTGCATACGTCTCTCATCCTCCTCAACATACAGGGTGGCGTAGAACTAAGCTACCACCTCTGTGTTCCAGTCATGCTGAAACTCCATAATCTTATAAACCCATGTATGCTAACAAATGGCAATAGCATGATCAATGGAGGCCTTCTGCAAATCTCAGACGTACTGCCAGTCAATTCACTGAGACCTGACAATCACTAGGTTCCTGACGAGGATCACACTGGTGTAGAAGTCCATATGAAAGGCTGACTAAAATCGATGATCAAACTGAATCCTCGTCAAACCCCTTGGATCAATTCTTCTTTCATCTCTGGCCCTTCTGGTCATGCCTTTCCCTCGATAGTCAACTCTAGCGACATAAGAGGGTACACTTGGTGGATGTGGCTCAAGTAAACCATAGTGCATACCATGACCTGGCTGGTGCTGAGCTAGAGGTACAACCGGCTCCTCCTTAATCTCTTGCTCATCATTTGAGCTGCCACCATCTGAATCTCTATCAGTGCTCTTCCTCTTTCTGGTACTAGGCTCCACTCTATACTCCTTTGTATCTGTGTTAGAGGAAGAACTATTGTCTCCCTCTTTATATTGTGGAGCACCTCTAGTAGCCCTGGAGAGTCCTCTGCTACTCCCTTGCTCCTGTTGACTATATCTGGGATGCATTTCTTGTCTTGCCTTCTTGTGTTTTTCTAGTGCTAGATCATGCCTATGCTTGGACCTAGGCTCCTATCTTCCGCTCATGGCTGTTGTCCTGTATCCAAAGATATGCAAGGAATTTTAGACACATGCCCAAACGATTGCTTATTTTAGTTGATATATAGAAATAAGAATAATTATTCTATGCTTTGCAATCACCTCAACCAAACTAGGTCACAAGGTTCACAAAACACAATAGACAATTAAACTTAATCCTATGAATCAACCACTGAGAAGATTGAAATAAGGGAGCAAAATATGCCCTGTTGTCCCATACCGGACACGTCCGGTATGAACGGTCAGCAACCCTAACCGGGGTCCTTGGCTCAATCTTCAACCAATCCAATCCAAACTCTGGGCATAGCTTCTAGACAGGTAATGTAGCATCTCTACCGAAGGGATTTCAAAATCATGCCCTAACCGCTTAGATCGGATGAGGTCCAGGATTAGGGTACCTTGAGAGAGTGAATGAAGATACGTTTGGAAATCCAAGTCCCGGAGCCTTCGATCTTGATGCAAATCACCTCCAATCCAATCTCCCTCTCTTCCTTTTCATGGTGGAAACTTGAAATCGCCAATAAAGGTCGAGGAGAGGTGGCTGAGTTGGCTGGAAGATGAAAAACCTAACTTGGCCAAAGGGGTACCGGTAGTTAAATAACCCCGCTCATATCAGACACGTCCGGTATTTGCGGGCTGGCTGATCTTTTTCCAAATTTCATTCACTTAATTCCAATCCCCTTCTCTATCATTTTTTGATCCAAAAACATGTATGTCCTTGATCCAAACAAGGTGTAAATACTTTTCTTATCCAAATGCCATGAGTATCACTTCTCTTTTCCAAATATTTGGCATATATAGATTTTGATTACTTGAGAGAGATATTGTGAGACATAGTAGATTGTGGACTTAAGAAAGCCATGTCATGTGTGATTAGCCAATCAAACAATTAAGGAGATCTATAATCATCACATGACAAGGCTAGGTCACAAAGACCAAGATTCAAATAGTTTTTCAAATTCACACCACCTACACATGCTAGTTATGGGTTTTGAAAAAACATCTCTCCTATGTCACACAAATGAATATTCTAACATATAAAGGGCCTTAGATGCACTTACAATGCATGTATGTAAACACATACCTTTGCCTTGAGCCCATAAGAAATCCACTTAAGAAGATATATAGCATGATAGTCTTTATGTTGACCTTGATCGTCAAATAATTATGCTAGATATGAAATCAATTTTTCATCCAAAGAACTACAAAGAATGCTAGATAAATTTGTTAGTCCACAAAGGTGCAAAATAGAAACTGAGCTCCCTCTAAATAAGTGCTTTAAGTAATTTGAATGACTTTTATCTAGCACTTTATTCTTTTAAGAATTTGGGAGTCAATTTTCTATTTTGAACCACAACCAAATAATTTGCCATATTTAAATTTGAGTTCAAGAGATGCTCACAATTCACTTAGATTTGGTAAACCACAAGTTTCTAAGTAAATTGAGGATATATAAAAAATATGGATCAAAGACTCAGTTGCAATTGTATTAGTGTTCTAGTTCCTGTAATACCAGACACGTCCGGTAGGTATACCGGACACGTCCAGAATACGCAGAACAGAAACATTTTCTCTCTGTCACTGGCCATACCGAACACATCCGATAGTAATACCGGACACGTCCGATAGGTGTAGGACCAAAACAAATAATTCATTGCTTGTGACTCTTCATTTAACTTTATTATTTATTTTATGCCCTGCATCTCAACAAATAAATTGCTCCACTAGAGAGCCATTAAAAGCATCATATGGCAAAATAAAATACTTTTCAATTAGCCACTTTTAATATTTCACAAATATGCTTATTTGTGAACTATTGAATACAAAACGAATAAGGTGGCTATCCTATAAGGTTTAGGTACTTGTTACCAATGGTGAAGATGAAGTAAATGTTGTATTCATTAAATTATCTTCGGGTCAACCATATAAGAGATTATGATAAGAATTGGTTGATAGATTGAGTGAATATTATCAAATTGCTTGCTCAACAACACCGAAGCCTTCATCTCATCACCAAGTACCTACATCATTAACCTAAGCACACTTTGGTACCTAATGCTTGTTGGGTCCTTTTGGGTTAGTCAACAAGTGCTTAGGCACCCTAATGGCTTTAGCACTAGTTTGTGGTGAACACATCACCTTGCTAGTGCTAACTCCCTTTGTGGTCTTCCTAAGCATATCATTATAAACAAATGTGTTCGGCT
The DNA here is from genome assembly GCF_019320115.1 of Miscanthus floridulus. Lineage (NCBI taxonomy): Eukaryota > Viridiplantae > Streptophyta > Magnoliopsida > Poales > Poaceae > Miscanthus > Miscanthus floridulus. Next base: position 117,013,889 of record NC_089584.1, read on the forward strand.
TAGGTGTGTTAACATTTGGACAGTCATAGTTTAAATGCCCATTTCTTCTACAAGCATAGCATATGCGACCTTTGTTTGCTCTATGCTTGCTTTCCTTGTATGGACATCTATCAACCTTGTGGCCCATCTCATTGCATCCGTAGCATCTTCTTGTTGCAACTTGGGCTTCCTTTCTTGCCTCTTGATACATTGGGCATTCTTGGTAGGATGCCCCAATTTCTTGCTTATGAGACAAGCGCTTTGTCCATCACTTTTCTTTTGGTTGGCCAACTTGTTTGAGGCCTTTTGTTCGGCCACTTCACACTTGTCGGCCCAACTCTTATGTGGACACATGGCCCATTCTTGTCCATATAATCCACAACCATAGCATAACCTTTTTCCATGTTTCTTGCTCTTGGTTGTGTTGGCCTTACTTGAAATGTGATTCTTTTGTTGGGCTTTGGAGGAAGCAAGGTTTGAACCCTTCTCAAGCTTCTTCACCATGATATCACGGTTATCTTGAGAAGGTTGTGCTTTCTCCTTACCCTTCAACCGAATCACATCTTTCTTTAATCTTTCCACCTCTTCTTTGAGCTCTATGTTTTCTATGAGATTTAGCTCAATCAAAGGTTGGCTTGCTTGAGGAGCACATTCATTAGTACAAGAAATATTCAATTGAGATGGTGTACTAGTGAGTGAATGTGTGAGAGGTTGAGAAGATTTTACCGATGTGATCACAACCTCATGAGCCATCTCAAGCATGATGCTTGATTCTACTACTTCATCATGAGAGCACTTTAGATGAGCATAGTTTGCTTGTAGCACATTATACTTGCTTGATAGTTCATCTAGCCTTGCCTTGAGCGCAAAGTTTTCCTTCTCTAGTTGTGAAACACTAGAAGAGGAGTTAGTAACTAAAGTATGCTCAATTGACAATTTTTCATACCTTTTACTTAGAGCCTTTAGTTTTTCCATCTTGGAGATGAGAAACAATTCTTGCTTTTGAAGTGATTGCTCTTGCTTCTCAATCTCTTCTTCAAGCTCATCATTCTTTTCAACTATCTTCATGATGATGAACTTGTCTTTGCGGTTGAGATGATCGATGTTATAGTTGTCTTCAACTTCAACATCACTCTCATCTTGATCATCTACTTGTGCTTTCTCCTTTTCTTGATCTTTCTTGTTACTCTTTTTCTTGCTGTTCTTGGCCATGAGATACAAGTGATGAGTATCATGAGATACTAAGGTTGACTCATCACTTGGTCGCCACCGGGCTTGAGCATTGTTGCAAACAACTGCTTGCTGCTCTGCCGCCTCAGTCATACCGGACACGTCCGGTAGGTATACCAGACATGTCCGGTATGTGCAGGCAGATAGCAAGTCATGCGCTGCTTGCACTTCTTGCTCTAGCTCGATGCTCTTGAGGTTTTGTGAGGCATCTTCGCTGCATGAAGACACAATGGACATACTTTCCATTGACTCAATCTCAAGTGCATCATCACATTTGGATTTTCCATATAAATCAAAAAGTCTAGTCCAAATGAGATGAGCACTATCTGGAGGTGGTTGTCCATTGAAGACTGCCTTGTCTTGAACCTCTACACTTAATGTACTCAAAATGACATTAATAGCTTGAGCATTGAGTTGCACACATATCTCTTCCTCTTTTGACAAATTTTTGTAGTTGCTTCAATCAACTATAGGAAGAGTTATGCTTGCATCCACAATATGCTCAACAAGAGGACTAATATCCCTAAAAGCATTGAGTACATGAATTGACCAAGGTAGAAAGTTTGAACCATCATTTTGGAGAAGCACCGGCTCCAACTCGATAGGCGTCGACATCCTTTTCTCACGGCGGTGAAGCTTTAGGTGAGAACCTAGCGCTTTCATACCAATTGAAAAGACCTAGGATGTCGCCTAGAGGGGGGTGAATAGGCATTTCTGAATATTAACACCTTTAAATGCAGAAATGATTAGTAAAGAGAGTTTCCAAAATGGAAACTCCAAATTAAGTGTAGGACCACCCCTTACAAGTTTGCCACAGAGTAAACAAGATATAAAGAATATAAATAGAAGTTACAACCCTGCAATACAAAGTTAGAACCGAGAATGAATATATTCAGCACAGGCAAAAAATACCAGACGTGTCCGGTCCGGTATACACGGTTTCAGTGGAACAGCCCTAAACTTGCTTCTTTCGATTTCTAACTTCAAATCAAATTACAGGTACCTACTAGATATAACAATATACACAGATAACCTACACAAGAGCAAGAACAACACAAATATCGAAAGAAATGCGAATTGAGACATGATATTTGTTTTACCGAAGTTCGGACTCGTTCGAGTCCTACTCTCTGTTGAGGGGGCTGCGGGCGACCCAACGAAGGTCAGCCCTAGAGGATACCATGAAGGTCACTCTAGCTGGAGTCTTTTCCAACTCCTTTTCCTCCTTCCACTAGTTGATTCTAAGGCGGCAGAATCGACCGTTACAAACTTTCTAAGGCACACCACAATCTCTCGGGTGCTCTCTGGTGACGCCTAACCATCTAGGACTGAAGAGTCCAAGAGTAACGAATGGGAATCACGAAATAGACAATATGCACAAGTGCTCAAGTGGTGGCTTGCTCTGCTTTTCAAATTCTCTTTTAACCCACAAATGGATTTTGCTATTTGGATCACACACTCACTAAGAGAGGGTTTTGGAAGAGTTGACAAGGCTCAAAACGTGTATGTGTATTAGCAGAATCAGTAGCCTCCAAAGGTGGAGGCTTTGGGGTATTTATAGCCCCCTAGGAAAAACTAGCTGTTTTATAGCCATTGCCATAGTGGACAAGTCCGGTATGACTTACATTGCGCCAACGGTAAATAAGTTACAGTGATGTTGTGAGGCATCGGAACTCCCAATTAATGCCGGAACTCCCGACCGTCAGAACTCCCGACTCACGTCGGAACTCCTGACCCTTAGCATATTTGAAAACCATATAACTTAGTTAAAGTATGTGAGGTGTCGGAACTCCCGACCCATTCTGGAACTTCCGACCGTTGGAACTCCTGACTCACGTCAGAACTCCCGACCCTCAAGGCATTTGAAAACTAGCTGTTGGCCTCTGATCGTCCATACCGGATACGTCCGGTATGAATACCGGGCACGTCCGGTATGACCACCACAGTGAACTCTCCAAGTCAGTTAAAGCGCAAGACATCAGAACTCTCGACGAACCAACCCGAGAACAACAATTTTATCATTGCTGGGCAAATACCAGACACGTCCGGTATGAATACCAGACACGCCTGATATTGCCAGTTCAGCAAAACACAGGTTAGCTCTTTTGTCTCTCAAACACTCAAAACTCATGTGGGTTGACTAAGCACTTATGAAACAATATCTATCAACATGATGCATCCCTCTTAATAGTACGGCATATTTATTAAACTCAAGATTAAAGGAAAAACGAATTTATACCGCTTGAGTTGACCTCTTTTAAATTAATGCCGTCTCTTTCAATCTTCATCAAGTAAGGGTGCCAACATGTTGATATTGATCTTTTCACTTGAGCATAGCCATCTTGAACATGTGACTTGATTCCATTCATCAAATTTGAATAATCCCAAATGTATCAAGTCACTTTCATCAAATACTCCAATAGTGATTTGATCATCCACATAAACATGGCCATCATAGCTTGATTAGTACCTCAACTAAATGCAAGTACTTCCTCCTTCACCCTAGCTAGGTTCTTTGGCCGCCAAGCCATCGCTTGCCCTTCACCCTTGCTTAGTACCTTGAAGCCTTTCCTTGCTATCTTCACCATCTCAAGCCATCAAGTCACATCTTGTGTTGAATCATCTATTCATTTGTATTGTTGTCTTTTTCATTTCAATTTAGCAAGCTTCAAATATGAGACCATTCCATATGCAATCCCTCATGTCTCATTAATTAATTCTTACGAGCTTGCTTTCACACAGTACATGGAAATCCCACAATAAATAAGCCTATGCATGAATTCCATTTGCATTGTTGTCTGGTGCTTGAGCTAGATTGTTTATACAACAACACATCATTTTGGCTATCATTAGGTACTTGTGAGATAACCTATTACCTGTCCACACTTAGCAAACAGGTTAGACCTTTAATCACGTTCTCATTCAACCATCCAAAACCCACTAAAGGGCTAGATGCACTTTCAGGTAGCAAAACTGATAAGAGAAAGTGTGCGTATATTTAGGGTAAAAACGACATTGTTGTTCGATGTTCTAGGCATTGATGAAGTCTTCGCTAACGATGGTATTGAGCTTGTAGGTGCCTGGTCGAAGCACCTCCGCGACAACGTATGGTCCCTCCCATGGCGGAGAGAGCTTGTGGCAGTTCTTGTTGCTTTGGACGAGGCGGAGCACTGGGTCTCCGACATTAAATGCCCGACCCCGCACTCGATGGCTGTGGTGTTGACATAACGCTTGCTGGTACTTGGTCGAGCAGAGGTCGGCAATGTCTCATGCTTCATCTAGCTGGTCCATGGCATCCTCGTGGGACGCCTCGACTCCCTATTCATCGTATGCCCTGACCCAAGACGCTCCATAATTGAGGTCGATCGGGAGGATAGCCTCTGAACTGTAGACCATGAAGAATGGTGTATAGCTGGTGGCCTAGCTCGGGGTCATCCTCAGGCTCCAGAGCACCACGGGAAGCTCCATGACCCATCGTTCGCCAAACTTGTTCAACCGGTGGAAGATCCTAGGCTTCTGGCCTTGTAGGACCATGTTGTTTGCACACTCGACCTGCCTGTTCGTGCGGGTGTGCACCATGGCCGCCCAATCGACGTGGATGTGGTATTCATCATAGAATCTGAGGAACTTCTTTTTGGTGAACTGCGTGTCGTTGTCCGTGATGATGGAGTCTGGGACCCCAAAGCGATGGATGATGTCGAGGAGGAATATCACCACTTGCTCAGACTTGATCGCAGAGATTGGTCGAGCCTCTATCCACTTTGTAAACTTGTCTACAGTGACAAGCAAGTGCGTATAGCGCCCAGGCGTCCTCTTGAGAGGTCCGACCAGATCGAGCCCCCAGACCACAAATGGCCACGTGATGGGGATCTTTTGGAGTGCTTGGGCTAGTAGGTGGGTCTGCCAAGCTTAGTATTGACACCCTTCGTAGGTGCGCACGATATTGTCAGTGTCGGCTACCGTGGTCGGCCAGTAGAAGCCTTGCTGGAACACGTTTTTGACTAGGGTTCTAGGCATGGTATGGTGACCACAGACCCCACCGTAGATCTCACTCAGCAACCCCTTCCCATGTTCGATGGGGATGCAGGGCTGCAGGATCCCAGAGTGGCTTCACTTATAGAGCTCACCCTCAATAAGGACAAAGGACTTGGGGTGATGTGCTAGACTCCGAGCCTCCGTTTTGTCTGTCGGCAGTGCCTCAGAGAGGAGGTAGTTGAGGTAAGGCATCCTCTAGTTGGTCGGAGGGTCGGGCTCTATCGTTGGATCCTTGTTAAGCTTCATGACGTCGGGATCAGATGGAGCCAACAACTGGTAAGCCCTTGAGCCTAGGGCAAGTGGCCCATCACTGGCTTGTTCTGGCTCCTCATAGCGGACCGAGGGCTTGTACTGATCGCTGGCAATGACATCGGTCGACGCCGGCTCTTGGCCAGACGCTGTTTTTGCCAGCGCATTAGTCGCCTCGTTGAGACGCTTCGGGATGTGATTGCGCTCGAGACCATCGAACTTGTCTTCTAGTTGGCGGACCTCTTGGCAATATGCAGCCATATTGGCATTGTGGTAGCTTGATTCCTTCATAACTTGGTCGATGACTAGCTAGGAGTCACCCCAGATGTCGAGCCATCGGATACCCAGCTTAACGGCGATGCATAGGCCATTGATGGGTGCCTCATACTCGGCCACATTGTTGGAGGAGGGGAAATGGATGTGAACCATGTACCTCATGCATACCCCAAGGGGCAAAACGAAGACCAGCCCTGCATCGGCGCCTTTCTTCATCAGCGATCCATCGAAGTACATCGTCTAGTACTCTTGGTCGACGACTATAGATGGCATTTGGACCTCGGTCCACTCTACAACGAAATCAGGCAGCACTTGGGACTTGATGGCCGTCCAAGGGGCATACGAAATGCCTTGACCCATCAGCTTGAGTGCCCACTTCGTAGTTCTTCCTGTGGCATCCCAGCTTTGGGCGACCTCGCCGAGAGGGAAGGACATCACGACCATCACCAGATGTGACTTGAAGTAGTGACGTAACTTCCTCTTGGCGATGAGGATGGAGTACAAGAGTTTTTGGATTTGGGGGTAATGAGTCTTAGAATCGGACAAGACCTCGCTAATGAAGTACACGGGACACTGCACTTTGAGGGTGTGTCCCTATTCTTCTCGCTCCACCACTAGGGCAGCACTGACCACTTGTGTGGTGGCCGCAATGTAGAGCAGAAGTGGTTCCCCGTCGGTCGGAGGGACCAGGATCGGGGCCTTCATCAGAGGCTGCTTGATAATGTCAAGTGCCTCCTAAGTTTCGAGCATCCATTCAAAATGGTTGGCCTTCTTTAGGAGCCGATAGAGGGGGAGACCTTGTTCACCGAGGCACAAGATAAAGTGACTGAGCGTGGTGAGGCACCCTGTAACTCCCTATACCCCTTTATGTTCTGAATCGGGCCCATCCTCATGATGGTTGAGATCTTCTCCGGGTTGGCTTCGATGCCATGCTCGGAGACGATAAAACCTAGCAGCATACCCCTTGGGACCCCAAAAATGCACTTTTTGGGGTTGAGCTTAATGTTGTTTGCTCGGAGTTTTGCGAAGGTCTGCTCTAGGTCAGTTACGACCTGGTCAGCCTGTTTGGACTTGACCACGATGTCATCCATGTAGACCTCAATGGTTCGCCCGAAGAGGTCCCCGAAACATTTGAGCATACAACGCTGGTACATAGCCCCCGTGTTTTTCAGACCGAACGGCATCATGACGTAGCAGAACGATCCGAATGGGGTGATGAAAGATGTCGCAAGCTGGTTGAACTCATTCATCATGATTTGATGGTACCCGAAGTATGCATTAAGGAAGCAAAGGGTTTCACACCCTGAGGTTGAGTCGACTACTTGGTCTATGTGTGGCAAAGGAAATGGATCATTTGAACATGCTTTCTCGACACTGATGTAGTTGACACATATTCTCTATTTTCCACTCTTTTTTCGTACTAGAACAGGATTGGCTAACCACTTGGGGTGGTATACTTCCTTGATAAACCCGGCCGCCAAAAGCTTCACAATCTCCTCGCCGATGGCCCTACGCTTCTCCTTGTTGAAGCGATGCAGGCGCTGCTTCACCGGCATGGAGCCTGGCTAGATCTTCAAGGCATGCTTGGCGACTTATCTCAGAATGCCTAGCTGAAAGCTCTAGTTTGGTTTTGGTGAATTGATGAAACCCTAAGTGCTAACCTAGTTTATCAAGTGATCATGAGATAGGTAGCACACTTCAAGTGGAGAAGCTAATGAAGATCATAACATGACAATGGTGATGGCATGGCGATGATCAAGGGCTTAAACTTAAAAAGAAGAAAGAGAAAAACAAAAAGCTCAAGGCAAAGGTATAACTTGTAGGAGCTATTTTGTTTTGGTGATCAAAACACTTAGAGAGTGTGATCACATTTAGGTTTGATAGTCATACTATTAAGAGGGGTGAAACTCGTATCGGAATACGGTTATCAAAGTGCCACTAGATGCTCTAACTCATTGCATATGCATTTAGGATCTAGTGGAGTGCTAACACCCTTGAAAATGTTTGTGAAAATATGCTAACACATGTGCACAAGGTGATACACTTGGTGGGTGGCACATTTGAGCAAGGGTGAAGAATTTAGAGGTGAAATGGAGTTAGTTGCTATGACGCTGGTGTCGGTCAACTGACCGGACGCTAAAGGGATGCGCCCGGTCGTGTTGTCGGTCGGCACAGAAATTAGGGTTAAGCACTGGACGCTGGGCTGTGTCCGGTCAAGCATGACCGGACGCGTCCAGTCGGCAAAAACACGTTTTGGAACCTTACTATAAACGACCGGACGCTGAGGGTCCAGCATCCAGTCAGCTCTGTCGGAGCGTCTGATCAACTTCTCGACCATTGAGATCAAACGTTCACAGTTGAACGCAAGAGACACGTGGCCGCCATCGGGCGACCGAACGCTGAGGAGTAGCGTCTGATCAGTTGGACCAGAGCGTCCGGTCAGCCCGTGTCATGCCCAGTGAAGGGGTATAACGGCTCTATTTCATGGGGGCTTCTATTTAAGCCCCATGGCCGGCTATGGCTCACATCTTTGGCCATTTTCATTGACATAGCAACCTGGTGAGCTTAGCCAAAGTCCTTCCACTCATCTCCATCATTGATTCATCATCATAGTGAGATTGGGAGTGATCCAAGTGCATTGCTTGAGTGATTGCATCGAGAGGCACTTGGTGTTCGTGTTCTGTTGCAGATTTCGCTTGTTACTCTTGGTGGTTGCCGCCACCTAGACGGCTTGGAGCAGCGAGGATCGTCGAGTGGAGGTGGTGATTGTCTCTGGCTCCGATCATGGTGATTATGAGGGGTTCTTGACCTTTCCCCGGTGGAGAGCCAAAAGGTACTCTAGTGGATTGCTCGTGGCTTGTGTGATCCTCATCTTGTATTGGTTGTGTGGCACCCTATTGAGGGTTTGGCGTGTGAAGCCAATTAGCGCGTGAACCTCCATGTGAGTGAATCGCCACAACGAGGACTAGCTTGCCGGCAAGCAAGTGAACCTCGGTAAAAAATCATTGTGTTCATCATTGATTCCGAGGTGATTGGTCTTCATTGTTATTCATCCTTGTGATTGATTGGTTCATCCATCTACACGGCGATATAACCTTCTTGATCACTCTCTTTGCTTTACCGCAAACTAGTTGACAAGCTCTTTAGTGTAGTTAGTTGTGAGAGCTTGCTTGCTTGGTTAGTACGGCTCTTTAGTTAGCCTTTGAGAGCACACTAACATAGAGTAGTGTCATAGCTGTTGTGTGAATAGATACTATCTAAACTAGAATTGTGGTAGGTTGCTTGCATTTTGAGTAGGCTAGCGCAACACTTGCTTCGCCTCATAATAGTCTAACCATTTTGTTAAGTGTTGTTGTAGAAATTTTTATTAGGCTATTCACCCCCCCCCCTTGCCATTAGGACATTTTACTAGCATGCCTGAGGGTTTCCACACAAAGATATATCTATTGGCGTGGAGGAGGTCGACGTGCGCGCTTTCCTATTTGGAGGAAAGCATGGTGCCAATGCGCACCACTTTGCCCTTGGAGCCACTGGGGTCTATGAGGACCTCCTTTGCGCCCGCTATAGGCTCAAAAGACCCAGCCGACCACTTGGGTCGGGTGCTTCTTCGATGACCTCCTTCCTGATGGCCGCAAGCTCCTTGGAGGCGATGATTGTCGTGGAGTGTTCGTAGCACTCGACCATGTACTCGTAGGCGTGCTGGAAGGAGGTGTCGATGGTGATGACCCCGCATGGTCCCGGCATCTTCAGCTTTAGATAGGTGTAGTTAGGGATGGCCATGAACTTTGCATAGCATGGACTTCCCGGATGGCCTGGTAGGTATTCCAGGGAGAGCAGCTCTTCTCTAGCAAGTTGTGTCATGATGTTGGCGAACGAGAAGGTGAGGTGGCGCAAGTCCTCCCGGGACGGTCGGGGTCCCAGAAAGGCGCCGAGCTGGTGCTCTAGCCTCCCATAATCGAAGCCGAGATGCTGGTCGCCCCTAAAGGTGTGGGCCTTTGGTGCGTGTAGCTATAGCTCCTCAAGCGCCTCAGCGATCGTGTCGAGGCCGGTGAAGTGGAGAGGTAGGACGGTCGTGGGAGCCTACACCAACCCTCCCTCCGTCGTGATGATGAAGTCCAGGTTCCCAAAGTGCACGTGCGCGCTCGGGACCCAACTGACACTGTGAATAGCCATCTGAGGCCTGGTGTGGAAGTTGAGACGCGCAAAAAGGCCCATACCTGGCACGCCAACTATCGGTGTTTTGAGTTACCATCGATGAGTAAATTTCTAGTATTGCGCATCTGGCTCGAATGGTGTGCTTAGAGGACATGAGGTTTATACTGGTTCGGGCAGAAAGTCCCTACATCTAGTTCATCGCTGCAGCTCATGTTACTAGCACTGAAAGTTTGTAGTAGGGGTTACAAACGGGTGAGAGAGGGAAAGGATCCCAAGTCTCTAGTGAAACGAGTGAGTGGGTGCTGAGTGCTCGATCACTGCTTGGCTATGCGTTCATGTCGTGCTCTTGTGTGGATCTATATCGGATCTTGATGGGTCAATCGGTTCGGGATCCCCTTCATGGGCACCCTGCTTTCCCTTTTATAGGCCAAGGGAAATCGTGGGTTATAGCGGAGGAAAAGGAGAAGAATGAGAGAGAGGAAGGCCTCCAAGATCACTGGGTCCTTCTTCTCCTTCATGCAGGTCTCACTGACCCTATAGATGTTAATAGGGATGGCTCCATGTCGCGGTCCTGTCCGTCACTGGCGCCATACGTAGGCGTCATTCGCCGGTCATGGCGCTCCACTCCATCCTGGCGGACGTCATCATGAACTGACGCACCTATTAGTGTTCATACGAGGGTTAGGTAGAATAGTACTGGTATGTCCGACGCTGTTCTTGATGTGAATCCTCAGGTATGGCCCGTTGTGGCCATGGGTTACATCGAGGCGTGCTGGTCTCTTCGTTGGTGTCAGAGTTTTCACCTAGGCCCATACGCTTGGACCTAGAGTGGTTGGCAGTGGTATGTGTCGGTGTTTCGAGTTGCCACTAACTAGTCAATTTCTAATATTGCGCGTCTGGCTCGGATGGTATGCTAAAAGGACATGAGGTTTATACTGGTTTGGGAAAAAAAATGTCCCTACGTCTAGTTCATTGCTGTTGCTCGTGTTACTAGCACTAAAAGTTCATAGTAGTGGTTACAAATGGTCGAGAGAGGGACAGGTCCCAAGTCTTTAGTGAGAGGAATGAATAGGTGCTGAGAGTTCAGTCGCTTCCCGGTTGTGTGCTTGTGTGTTCTGGTCAGTTTGGGGTTTGATGGATTCGAGTCCCAATTGATGCGATGTGTTGTAATGCCCTTTGTGGGACGCCCTGCTTTCCCTTTTATAGGTCAAGGGAAAGCTCGGGTTACAGTGGAGGGAAAAGAGGAGGACGAGAAGGAGAAGAAGTCCTCCAAGATTGCCGGATCCTTATTTTCCTTCATGTGCGTCCCACCGACCCTATAGACGTCAACAGGGACAGCTCCACGTCGTGGCCCTATCCATCATTGGTGTCATGCGCACGCATCATCTCCTAGTCGAGGCGCTTCACTCTGTCCTGGCGGGCGTCGTGGTGAGCTGACGCGCCTGTCAGTCCTCATACGACGGTTAGGTAGAACAGCAATGGTACGCACGACGTTGTTCCTGATATGAATCCCCAGGTATGGCCCATCACGGCCACGAATTATATTGGGGCGTGCTGGTCACCTCCCTGGTGTCAGAGCTTTGACCGAGCCCCATTCACTTGGACCTAGAAGGGTTGGTGGTGGTATGGGTCTTCATCAGGTGAGATAGATCCCTCGGCCTTGGGGTCGGTCGAGGTGAAGCCCCCTAGAGGCCAGGCGAGACAGAGCCAGCCCTCAGATATCGAGCGAGGCAGAGCCCGCGGCCTCGATGTCAGGCGAGACGAAGCTAGCCCTTAGAGGTCAGGCGAGGCAGAGCCCACCCTTAGAGATCGGGTGAGACAGAGCTAGACCTCAAAGGTCGAGCAAGGTGGAGCCCATGACCTCAGTATCGGGCGAGGCGAAGCCCGTCCTCAGAGGTTAGGCGAGTCGGAGCGCAAACCAAAGGGTCAAGCGAGTCAGATCCCATCACCAGAGGCTGGGCAAGGCGGAGCCAGCCCTTAGAGGTCAGGTGAGGCAAAGCCCACGGCCTTGGTGTCAGGCAAGGTGGATCCCGCCCTACAGGTCGGGCGAGGCGGAGTCTGCCCTTAAGGGTCGGGCGAGGCGAAGCCCGCAGCCTCGGTGTCAGGTGAGGCAAATCCCACCCCCAAATGCCGAGCAAGGCAGAACCCACCCTCAGAGATCGAGCGAGGCAGAGCCCATGGCCTCGGTGTCGGACGAGGCGAAGCTTGTGCACCTAGGGGTCGGTTGGAGCTGTAGTCGCGCTCTTGACGGCTTAGATAAATCAATGTTGATGGTTATTAGCTCCTCCTCTTTGGGTACCCTAGTATTGGTCCCCGACAGTATGGGTCCCCATTAGGAGAGACGGAGCCCGCACCCAAGGGGTCTGGAGAGATGGAGCATGTGGTCTTGGGGTCAGGTGAGGCAGAGCACAAACCCAAGGGTCGGGCGAGATGGAGATCGCGGCCTCAGGGTTGGGCGAGGTGAAGATCGCGGCCTCAGAGTCGGGCGAGGTGGAGCCCGCCCCCAGAGGTCGGGCGAGCCGGAGCCCATGCACCTGGGTTCGGTTGGAGCTGTAGGCGCGTTCATGTCTACTCGATTGAATCAATGTTGATGACCATTAGCTCCTCCTCTTCGGATACCCTAGTATTGGTCTCTGACACTATGGGTGCTGGAAGTCTAGCTTGCCCTCAGTTAATATCCAACTTGCCAAATTTCTCACTTTAATCTACAGAAGAAGGTCATGCCCCCCATAAGGCTAGATGCCGGATTTTGGCAGACCATTGACCGACAGGTGGTAATTTAGGCCAAGCAACCAAAAATAATTCTGCAAAAGAGGTCGCGCCTGCAGACCATTGAGCGACAGGAGGTAATTTAGGCCAAGTAACCAATAATTCTGCAAAAGAGGTCGCGCCTACAGACCATTGACTGACAGGTGGTAATTTAGGCCAAGTAACCAAAAATTCTGCAAAAGAGGTCGCGCCTATAGACCATTGACCGACAGGTGGTAATTTAGGCCAAGTAACCAAAAATAATTCTGCAAAAATGGTCGTGCCTCCGCAAGGCCAAGGGTTGGATCTCAGTGTAGCATTCACGCAAGTGCACCTCACCCTCACCCCACCTGGTTTAGCAAGCGAGTGCGTGCCCATGAACTTCTTTTCCCTTCATCAAGTTAGACTTAAGGCGGTGAAGAGGACTTCTATATTTAAGCATGGCTATCTTCACCTCCACAAGCAAGATGAGACTAAAGGTTTGTCACTTTCACTCTTTGATCACATGAACGAGCCTTTGAGATTTCTCCATGGGCTTTTGAGATTGCATAATGGGTCATGCCCATATAAACCAATAGATTTCACTTGTTAGAAATTTAGGCATTTTCATTATCAGTTTAATCCAGAAAAGTAACATCAGCAGGTTCGTGACGGCATATATGTGCATGTGTATATCTCTAATGAACACTATAGCATGCAGTGATAACATACAGATGAACACAGTAGCAGCGAATACAGTAATCACAGAGATTAGAGTGTACCCAGCGGAGGGTCCCATGCCGAGGGCATCGGAGGCTCCATTCGCACTAGTCGACATAGTGCGTTGCTTGAAGTCGTGGACCATAGTCGGTGCAGGACGATGTTCGTAGTGCAGTCCCATGAACGGATCACCAGGAAGAAGACGCCTTGACGTTCTGCAAGCAATCACTGAGAAGAAGATGTACGTGGACGAGCAGTCACGGATCGCTCCCCAAAAACCTAATCGCCGCGCACCCCGTGCAAGGTTCTCTTGCGGACGAGGGTTCCGGAGGCACCTGCTCTCCTGCTACACCATGCGTGCAGAGGTATGGGATGGGGAAACCAGAAGGCTGCGGAAGTGTGGTTCTCTCGGGAGTGGTTGTGGAAGTACAGGATCTGGACTGACGGAAGACTCAGATATATGGACGGGGAGAAGAGAGGCAGCGAAGAATCCCAAGAGATGGAGACGGAGAGACGAAAGCGGAAGAGATAGTAACTGTCATAATCAGTTCACCTCCACCATCAAGGGGAGTAACTCCCGTTGTTATGTGGATTAAGTGGCAAAAGACTGGCCACGCCCGCTCGCTCGCTCGCTCGCCGCCCGCCTGCCTCGCCACGCCACGCCACACCCATGGCCCGGCCCGGCCGCCGGCGGCGGCGGCGCGTGCGCGCGCGTGTGGCATGCCATTGTTCTTTTCTCAGCTTCTCAATTTAGGTGAATAATTTCCAACCATATAAGCTGAGTCAACGTTCAGTGAAAACCCCGTATGGTATTAAACCAAACAACGCTTAATGTTACGCACCATAGAGTTTTATTTGATTCATTAAATACTATATGGGCCAAGCCCATATTATATCAAACAATCCCCACCAAACTCTAGGGTTTATAACAAAGTAGTCTCAGAACCACATTTCTTTTATATACCAGTGTTTCGATGGAGACTGTTAAGTTGAACATCCATCTAGAACAATAGTTTCACTCAGTCACAACTGAACAATGGACTAAGCTTTGAATTGATAGTTTTGTGTGAGGTGAATGTCACTAAAGTCCTTAGCTGATACTGGGCAGCAAAAGGCATCCCCTCTAGTTGAAGCATATAAGTCATACTTCAGTGCCTTTCATGAGTATTTAGAGATCACCCAAATCTCATAGACTATGACCAGTAGTCTAACTCATATAGGTGTATTCCTCAAAAGATATTCTGTAGGACATCATCTTTTCTTTGGCAAGCCACTTGGAACACATTAAGGCAAAAGCCAGCTTGCCTTATAGAAAGGAAAGATATGCATCAGAAATGAGTCTTACTAAGGATCTTTCCTCAAAATTTACTACTAGCTTGTTTCACCGTCCTACTTCACGGGATCTCCGATCACATAGAACAGGTTACCACTATAGTAAATTTCAAGTGGGTCTCAAACCCATCTCTCTCGATGCACTTTCTATCACATTGAGTGATAGACCCTTAGTGAACTGATCTGCCAGATTGTTAAACGTGTAGACATAGTCCAACGCTATTACTCCGGAGTTTCTCAATTTCCTGACAGATTTTAGTCGTCTCTTAACATGCCTTGTGGACTTCATGTTATCCTTGGAACTGTTAACCTTTGTAATCACAGTCAGGTTATCGCAGTTCATAGAAATAGCCGGTATGAGTTTTTCAACAACCGGTAAATCTATAAGGAGATCACAAAGCCACTCAGCCTCAAATCCAACAGTGTCTAATGTTGTGAGTTCTGCTTCCATTGTAGACTTCGTTAAGATAGTCTTCTTGCAAGACTTCCAGGAAACAGCACCACCTCCAAGCGAAAACACATATCCACTTGTGACATAAAGCTCATCAGCATCAGAAATCCAGTTGGCATCACAATAGCCTTCCAGCACTTTCGGATGTCCGGTATAACAAATACCATAGCTCATGGTCCCTTTTAGGTAGCGCATTACTCTCTCAAGAGCACACCAGTGATCATCTCCCGGGTTTGACACAAACCGGCTCAGCTTGCACACAACAAATGAGATGTTAGGCCTTGTTGCACTAGCAAGATACATGAGCGAACTAATGATCTAAGAATATCTCAACTGATCCCTTGCTATTCTCCGATTTTTCCTCAATAGCACGCTAGGGTCATAAGGTGTAGGAGCAGGTGCACAGTCACTAAACCCAAAGCGACTCAGTACCTTTTCCACATAGTGGGTTTGTAACAGAGTTACCCCACCATCACCTTCTCTTAGAAGCTTGATATTAAGAATAACATCAGCCTCTCCCAAATCTTTCATCTCAAAATTTTTAGATAGAAATTCCTTCACCTCCTCGATCACTTTGAGGCTAGATCCAAAGATCAGTATGTCATCAACATATAAGCACAAAATGACTCCTTCACCCCCACCATACCAATAGTACACACATTTGTCAGCTTCATTCACAACAAAGCCAGCAGATGTTAAAGTTCTGTTGAACTTCTCATGCCATTGCTTAGGAGCTTGTTTTAGGTCGTATAATGACTTTAATAATTTACACACCTTGCCTTCTTGACCATTTGCTACAAACCCATCAGGCTAATCCATATAGATCGCCTCCTCTAACTCTCCGTTTAGAAAAGTTGTCTTAACGTCCATTTGATGAACAATAAGACCATAAGAGGCTGCCAGGGAAAGCAAAACTTGAATTGTGGTCAATCGGGCAACCGGTGAATAAGTATCAAAGAAATCCTCACCTTCCTTTTGAGTATAACCCTTGGCCACAAGCCTTGCCTTGTATCTCTCAATAGTACCATCAGGCCTAAGCTTTTTCTTGAACACCCATTTGCAACCTATAAGCTTGCACCCATAGGGACGATCAACTATTTCCCAAGTTCCATTAGACATAATAGAATCCATCTCACTCTGTACTGCTTCCTTCCATAAGTCAGCATCAGGAGAGGAATATGCCTCTTCAATGGTCGTTGGTGTGTCATCCACAAGATACACAATATAGTCGTCACCAAAAGACTTTGCAGTGCTCTATCTCTTGCTTTTCCTGGTGACTATAGTGTCATCCTCCTCATGATTTTGCACATAGGGTTCCTCAATTTGTTCTATCGGAGTAAAATTTTCATGCTCATGGGGAATTATAAATTCAAGACCAGTTGTGCTAGGTGCATTTTTCATGGGAAACTCATTCTTAAAAAATATAGCATCTCTAGATTCCATGATTGTATCAACAGCCATCTCAGGAACACTAGAGTTTATTATTAAAAATATATAACCCCTGCTGTGAATTGCATAACCAAGAAAGACACCATCAATAGTCTTTGGTCCAAGCTTTCGTTTTTTGTTTATTAGCACATTCACCTTTGCCAAACAACCCCAAGTTCGTAGGTAAGAGAGATTTAATCTCTTCTTCTCCCATTCCCCGAATGGTGTGATTTCTTTGTTCTTTGTGGGCACTCTGTTTAGGACATGACACGCTGTCAATATAGCCTCACCCCACCATTCCTTATATAGTCCCGCAGTCTCCAACATGGCATTAACCAAATCAGTTAGAGTGCGGTTCTTTCTCTTTGCAATCCCATTGGACTGTGGTGAGTATGGTGGCGTCCTCTCATGAATAATTCCATGCACCGCGCAAAACTCACAAAATTCATTTGAGAAATATTCTCCCCTGCGATCGGACAGCAAACGCTTGATTTTCTTCTCAAGTTGATTTTCTACCTCAGCTTTATAGATTTTAAAATGATGCAACGCTTCATCTTTTGTTTTTAATAAATGCACGTAGCAAAATCTAGTGCAATCATCTATAAATGTCATGAAGTATCGTCTACCGCTTTTAGTCAATTCGCCATTCATTTCGCATAAATCAGAATGAACGAGTTCTAATGGTGCCAAATTCCTCGCCTCAGCAGCCTTGTGAGGCTTGCGTGGTTGATTCGATTGCACACACACCTGACACTTAGAATCTTTGACTAAGTTAAATTTTGGGATTAAATTCAGATTTACAAGCCACGTGAGACAGCCAAAATTAATGTGACAAAGTCATGAATGCCATATATTCGACTCATCCGAAACATTAACATTGTTCGCCACTTTATTACACACATCATCAAGCAAAGATAAACGGAACAAGCCTCCGCAATCATAATCTTTTCCAACAAATGTTTCATGTCTCGACACAACACATTTATTGGACTCAAGTACAATTTTAAAGCCATCGTGACACATCTGAGAAGCGCTAACAAGATTCTTCTTGATGGAGGGGACATGCTGCACGTTCTTTAATAGCACCATCTTTCCCAAAGTAAACTTTAGAACGACCGTACCAGCACCAAGAACACGCGCATGCGAACCGTTTCCCATCAGCAAGGCTCCACTCCTGCCGGCCTGATAGGAAATAAACAAAGAAACATCAACACACACATGAATATTAGCACCACTGTCCATCCACCACTCAGGTGAAAGACAAACTGAAAGAACAAAAGGTAAAGAATTACCATACACAGATGTTCCCCCTTCAGTCTCGCTAATTACCATGTTTGCGGATTTCTTTTCTTGCTTATATTTGCGGTCTAGGCACGCACTTGCCCAATGCTCATCACTCCCGCAAACAAAGCATCCTCCACCATTCTTGTTGTTTTTCTTCTTAAACTGTGCAGTCTGTTTAGGCTTTGCATTGTTGTTCTCTTGCATGTTTTTCTTCTTTTTATTACGAGGTGCAAATGAGTTCTTCTTCTGCACCATATTGGCGGCGGAAGACTCAACTCCTTTTCCACGATTGTCTTTTGCTCTCGCCCTCTCCTCAACATCAAGAGATCCAATAAGCTCAGCCACGTTAAACTCTTGTCTCTTGTGTTTTAGAGAAGTAGCAAAATCCCTCCAAGAAGATGACAGCTTAGCGATTATACCACCGGCCACAAACTTGTCGGGCAACAAACATAGGAAATGTTCTAGTTCCTTCGCTAGCGCCTGTATCTCATGAGCATGTTCGACCATAGAACGGTTTTCAACCATTTTATAGTCATACAGCTGCTCCATAAGGTACAACTCACTGCCAGCATCAGAAACACCAAACTTTGCCTCAAGAGCATCACATAACTCTTTGCCTGATGTGCAAGATATGTAGTTTTTCTCATACTTGGGATGAAGTACACTAATCACGGCACCTCGAAACAGGTTATCGGCAGCCAAGAACTTTCACTCCTCCTCAGGAGTAAACTGTTCAGGCTTCCCCTATACGGCGTGATAGTAGTTCATCGTAGTCAACCACAACACCATCTTGGCACGCCATATCATGAAATTCTTGCCATCAAAACTATTTGGCTTCAAAGCAGCAGCAAAACCACTGACAGAAAATTGCCTATAATTAGGTTTTTGGATTGTTAGAAATTTAGGCATTTTCATTATCAGTTTAATCCAGAAAAGTAACATCAGCAGGTTCGTGACGGCATATATGTGCATGTGTATATCTCTAATGAACACTACAGCATGCAGTGATAACATACAGATGAACACAGTAGCAACGAATATAGTAATCACAGAGATTAGAGTGTACCCAGCGGAGGGTCCCATGCCGAGGGCATCGGAGGCTCCATTCGCACTAGTCGACATAGTGCGTTGCTTGAAGTCGTGGACCACAGTCGGTGCAGGACGATGTTCGCAGTGCAGTCCCACGAACGGATCATTAGGAAGAAGACGCCTTGACGTTCCGCAGGCAATCACCGAGAAGAAGATGTACGTGGATGAGTAGTCGCGGATCGCTCCCCAAAAACCTAATCGCCACGCACCCCGTGCAAGGTTCTCTGGCGGACGAGGGTTCCGGAGGCACCTGCTCTCCCACTACTCCGTGCGCGCAGAGGTACGGGACGGGGAAACCAGAAGGCTGCGGAAGTGTGGTTCTCTCGGGAGTGGTTGCGGAAGTACAGGATCTGGACTGACGGAAGACTCGGATATATGGACGGGGAGAAGAGAGGCAACGGAGAATCCTAGGAGACGGAGACGGAGAGACAGTAACTGCCGTAATCAGTTCGCATCCACCATCAAGTGGAGTAACTCCCGTTGTTATGTGGATTAAGTGGCAAAAGACTGGCCACGCCCGACCGCTCGCCGCCCGCTTGCCACGTTCTAGCCGGCGGCGGCGGCGCGCGCGTATGTCACGCTATTGTCCTTTTCTCAGGTTCTCAATTTAGATGAATAATTTCCAACCATATAAGCTGAGTCAACGTTTAGTTAAAACCCCGTATGGTATTAAACCAAACAACGCTTAATATTACGCACCATAGAATTTTATTTGATTCATTAAATATTATATAGGTTTAAGTCAATATTATATCCAACATCACTAAAGCCTCCTTTGAGATGAAAGATTTGTTTCTATTTTCGATATGTTTCTTCTATAACAATACTGTCCTGCACTCGAAAATTAAGCCTCCCATGAGGATCGTACCACTGACCAGTCGCTTTCCCTGGGCACAAGAGAAAATCCTTCGATAATCGGTAGCAAGAATTTCCAAAGCTTGAAGCCATGTTAAATACCGTACGCTGGACTGCTGGAGCTCGAGATGACTGGAGCAGTGGACACTGGACACTGGAATAGAATATTCTTGGGACTGTAAATTGAACAGGTAATATGCGGTATGCCTATGGCTTGGATGGAGATAACAAACACACTGTATTCACTACTCAGGACTCTTCGTCAGAGCAGACCGAGTTGTACCTGACCCCGTGAATACCGTTGTTCTCAGATGATCGGGTCATTCAAACTGAGTGAACTCTAGAATTTGTTTCTTTTTCTTGGCGACAGACCTAATCGAGATCCAGCGTTTTAGGCAGACGCAGCTAAATTAGACCCACGAGCTAAGTGGTCACCAGTTCATTCGCGCACAGGGAACCTGGACAAAACCATGTCCATCCATCTGTTATAATTATATCCTTCACTGCCTTCTTTTTTCACAACATCCTTCGCTGCTTTTCATCTACCATCGTTCTCCGTCGCTGTAATTAATTTATTGCCAGCCCTTGGGAGAAAAAGGACGATATTCTGTTTTTTTAATCCGTGATCAGCATGGGTACTTATCACGTTCCATAGGAAAAGGTATTTTTACCTTTCTGAAAATGTCTCGAAGCTTCTAAAAGTTTCGAGAAAAACCCTAGAGACAGAATTGGACATGAAAAATCTAAAAAGAATATTTACCACTTGTGAAAGTATCTCTAAGAGGTTCCAAAAAATAGATTTGGTTTTAAAAAAATGGGACAAATAACCAAAAATTCTAGAATTTTTTTCAAAACATTCTAATCGATATATAAACACGTTTTGAAACTTTCCACAACAAAAACATGAGATGCAATGAGCATGAATGCATTGATCATTAAAATTATTGGTTGAGTATTATATATTTTACTGCAGATAGTTTTTAAAACACATTTAGACACCAATTAGGAATATTGTCCCTATTTTCTAGAGCTAAATATAATTTTGGAAGCTACTAGAGATATTTTTACAAGTTCTAAATACTTCATTTGGGTTTTTGGTGACCTAGTCCATCTCTAGTATGGATGAAAACGGGACGGGAAATTCCCGTACCGACCGACACCGTATACCGCATTAACCGATCGCATACCGTTTTTGTAGGAAAATAGGAAACAAGAAATCGACACCGTATTTTAGGCAGGAACGAGAACGGAATCAGTTAAGGAATTTTCCCGACCGTATTCACGGTTCCCATATTTGGGCAGGAAAATTCCCGACGGTATTCCCGTATTTTGTACACCAATAATCATCATCACCTCTCTCAAGAAATATTAATACTGATAATGACGCCACTGAAGTGTGTTAACTATAACTGATGAACTATAGCTGGTTAGTACCTGTAGAAAAGGGCTTGAAATCAGTAAGCCGCCCTGCAATAAGCCGGTCAGCAGGCGGCTTAGACCAAACTGTACAAGCGTGTACACAATATGCTACCTTACTGTTGTTGTCGACTTAAATGAACTACAGTACAGCACTATAGCTACTCCACAATGAAAGAGAATTAAGTCAGCTTAGGTTTGGGTACCAAAATTGACAATGTATCCTCTACTGTCTTCTATATGTAGCTGGTCCTCCACAAAGAAAATAAATGCCCAGGATTGGACTATTGACAATGTATCCTCTATTAACAATATAACAACGCTCCAGGATGTTATGAACTTGTCAACTTGTTTGCATATGGTTGCTATTGTTGCATTGAGCTCATTGTTTTAAGTGGTTATATATATTGATGTTCCCGTTTTGTGTTACCGCTTTCCGATCATAATCGACACGTTCCCGTTCGAAATATTCCGTTCCCGATATCTCGTAATACCGGTTTTGTTTTCCCGTCCGGCCTTCCCGTTCCCGTTTCTGTTCCCGGCAAAAAAATATAGGAGCGGGAATGGTTAAGACATTTTCCCGACCGTTCCCGACCGTTTTCATCCCTAATCTCTAGGATTTTTTCTCAAAAAAAATAGAAGTTTTACATTGGTCATGGTTTTAAAAGCTTATCATGTATTTACATGATTTATTTAACAAAAAAGAGATGAAACCGCCTTGAAAACCAATTCAAACCGGAGAGGTTTTGAGAGTTGAGGAGGGTGGAGTGGGTAATTTCAAAAAGATGAAAGCCCCTCATATAAACAATTTCTTAAGTGAGTATTTGATTCCACCATTTAATTGGCAAGATAATCTAATATGGTCTCTCTTTTTGTTGATCATATTAGACTTGGCCGCCTCTGCAATCTTGTCAAGGCCCCACCACTTGCTGCAAAGACGTATCAACTTATCTCACATCTAATCTGAACCCCTTCTTTTAATCATTTATGGATCCGTCAGAAGCTCCCTAGAATGTTAGAATGTGCCCGTAAAACACCATCAATTATGGATATAAGCAAGGAATACTTATGCCTGATGATCATTGTACGCTGAACATAGAGAACTGAATAACTTGTACGTCAAAGAAGCAACTGAATCTGAACATTTTAAGATGAACCATGTATGAGAAGATATGCAATAAGACAATTAGACCAAAGTAAGAAGACTACATGACAAATCCTTGAAATTGAGGTGTTCCCTTCTTTAGCTAGTCATGCAACAAAGAAATCGACCGGGAGCCGGGAGGGAATCACATAGAGGAAGAATGTATCATTGTTGTTGATTTCACAGAGAGATTAATTAGTCAGGGGGAGGCTATGCTGGGGGGTAGAATGTGGCAAGCTGGTCTGCTGGTGTAGGCCATGAGCCTATGCTGAGGAACTTCATGACATCAAGGCAGGGAATAGCTAGCTGCTGTCAGCGGTGCGTTGGAAACTGCTGCTATTTTTGCCAATACTGTAGAAGATTTGGGAGAGGAAAGGTAAAGAGGAGAGGTGCGAGTGCGACCATGCGATCGAGGAGAGTGGAGGGAGGTGACGCTTGGTCTATTTGAGTGAGAAGACAAAGAAGCTAGGAAGCCAATAGATGTCAGTTCAGGTTTAAAATCGGCTGTCTTTTCGTGGAGCAAGAAAATTAATTACAAATATATGGGATCAATTGCTGATGCTTTCGGTTACCAACAAATGCTGGGTAATGGACGGAGATTTGGGTGGTTTGGCTTCACTAATCATCTCCTACAACTAAAAAGAACAAAGAATAGATATT
The DNA here is from genome assembly GCF_019320115.1 of Miscanthus floridulus. NCBI lineage: Eukaryota > Viridiplantae > Streptophyta > Magnoliopsida > Poales > Poaceae > Miscanthus > Miscanthus floridulus. The sequence goes on from NC_089584.1 coordinate 117,036,919, forward strand.
TTTAGTGCGACATTTGTTTTGGTTCATCTGTCTGCCCACGCTTGCGATCCCCGCCTCCCGTCCACGCGCAAATCGCTAAAACGCCGCAATCACCGCCCCCACCCACCGTGCAACCCGCTGGATCCCACGGGCCGCCGCGGCGCGTGCCGCTCCCCATCCCCGCACCACTGTCGCCCTCGCCCCTCGCGCGGCCACGCCCGCCCACGCCCGCGCCGCGCAGCCCTCCAGCTCCGGTGGCCTACTCTGGCTCGTCGACGATGGCCGGATCTGGTGGCCAGAGTCGTAGATGCTCCTTCCCTTCTTCTCCCCCGGATCTCCACCCCTCCCTCTCTCTCTCCCGAGGCTCGCGGCGGCACCCCAGCGGGTGGTGCGTCAGAGCGAGCGGCCCTGATGGCCCTCCTCCCTCATCCCCACGCGGGCGGGTCCCATCCTGAAGGTCCACGGCCAGGCCACCATCGCGCGCTGATTATCCGCGTGACCGTCTCCGATGTCTGGAGGCCGGCGCGCGTCCTCCCTGATCCGGCGACCCCAGCGGTCATCCGGGCCGCCGCTTCCACTGCACACAGAGCTGGGCCGGTGTCATTCCCTGTCGTGCTCGGAGCCACCGCGCCCTGCCCATAGCACCCGAGCTCTGTCGGGCTCCTATGAGCACCCCAACACCGGCGGCATGAGCTCCCCAAGCGGTGTCGCGAGATCCCCCAGCAACGGCGCGAGCTCCCCCAAACGGCGGCCCGAGATCTCCGGTGGCGGCGCGAGCTCCCCCCAAGCAGCGGCACGAGATCCCCCGATAGCGCGAGCTCCCTTGGCGGTATGGTTGAAGTAAGCACCCTTTCTCCTCCCTTCCTGTTGTGCCAAGCCAAGAACCAGACGAACCCTAGCTTAATCTATTTGGAAATGTGTATTTCGATCTGATCTAATCACAAGACTATGTACGCATTAATTCTACTACTAACTCTGATATTTGTTTTTTTTTTGTGAAAATTATGGGTGCTTTTCTGGGTCCACCTCTGATGAGCACCTAGATTTCGTGTTGTTTGCCATCTTCTTAGCAGTAGCAGGCCGTAGAAAATATGCTAATTTACTTGTCTACAATATGACTGTATAAATGTTTTAATTTTGTCTCAGATTTCTTAAAAAGAGTTTCTTAGTTTAGTTCTTGGCTAATTATGGAGTTATTTTATTAGCTGTCATTTTCACTTTGAAAAGGCATTGTATTTAGTCGTGAGATTGATGTGAATGTCCCATGTTTGATTGTCACAGGATGCTGGGATGGATTGGATCATTCACCTTGATACTGATGAGTTGATTCACCCAGCTGGTGCCCGAGAGTACTGCCTGAGGCGATTGCTTTTAGATGTTCCTGGCAATGTTGACATGGTTATCTTCCCCAATTATGTGAGTCACACAAGTAACATGTTTGTTGAATATGGTAACGTGCTTCACATCTAATTATTGTATATATTTGTTTTTTCCAGGAGAGCAGCATTGAGCGTGATGACATTAAGGATCCTTTCACTGAGGTATAGAAGCTACTGTTATCTGTAACATGTATGCAAAAGAAAGGAAAAAAGTGGCTCTGTATGCTAATGATGATCCACTAGCTTACTTGAGAAGCGAAGTGTGACCTGTAGATAACCAGATATCGACTCACTGTCTAGAAAAAACTATAGTTTAGCAAACACTGCACAGAACTACTCATTAATGCATTGAAGGAAATAATAGGAATGGTCTGATTATCGTTGTCTGTGTTTGATAGCTTGCATCATTTATACAGTCATATTATTTTGTGCCTGCAGGTTTCCATGTTTAAGAAAAATTATGATAATCTTCCGAAGGATACATACTTTGGTCTATACAAAGAAGCAACACGTGGTAATCCAAACTACTTCCTTACTTATGGTAATGGGAAATCGGTTGCAAGGGTTCAAGAGCATTTGCGTCCAAATGGTGCTCATAGATGGCATAATTACATGAAATCCTCAAAGTAAGATATCTCAATATGTGGAGTTTTTTTTACTAAAACAAATGGTCAGTCAACAAACTACAGTTTCTTTCTACTCGATGGTTTAGTTATATATTTCTTTTGTAGTAAAATCAAATTGGAAGAGGCTCCGCGTTACACCTACACAAAGTTCTCAGACCTAACCTCAAGGAGTGATAGGTGTGGTTGCAAGCCAACTAAAGAAGATGTGAAGCGATGTTTTATCTTAGAATTTGACCGTTTGGTGAGCTATCTTTTCTTCCCTTTGTTGTATCTGCATAGCATCTATTGTTGTCCTATGGGTACAGGCCACCTTGTCAACATCATAACTGTTTCCTGGCTGAAATATTGAAATAATACATTTATTTCATTTAAGTGATATGATATAAAGAATGAGATGGGGAGAAAAAATGGCTAGATGATTTATTATACTATGGAAATGATTGTGGAAACTGTCATGGGTGGAAACAATCTCAGTTTATACAATATATGCATGTAATATCTTTTTTAACTGAAAGTGGATGAGTGGATGTAGTTATGTCTGAATCAGATACAGGGGTGATGGGGCACTGCACAAACACAATATTGTACCTTGTTCGTGTGCCTTATACTAATCACACAAATGTTTCCCATGGTCCATTCTCCATTGTACAATGTATAGCCAGCCATGCTAGAGAACCATACAACTGTCTTTTTACCAAAAAGAAAGAAAGGAAACTACTATGACTCTTATTAGGTATCACTGTGCATAGGTAGCTAACTGGATAACTAACTTGGAAGAGCTAATGAATCCTCCCTTGTACTCTGTCATGGCAGGCCTTTATAATTGCATCAACAGCGACTGAGGAGGAGATGAAGAACTGGTAACACCCTTAGCCTTATGTGTACCAAGAACCAACCATTCCTCCCTATCCTGCCTGAATTAAGAGAGATCACATTGGTCTGACTACCTTTGTTTAGGTACCGGGAACATGTTGTATGGACTAATAAAGACACCAATTTGAAACTTTTGAGGAAGGGTGTCTTAACACGTATATATGCGCCCATGGTTAGTCCAGATCTCAATCTTGTAGGCTTTCAGCTCGTGGAAGTTGTTTCTTATTGCTGCTACATTTTATGCCCAATCTTTGCAGGCTATCATCCGTGGCATCAAGGAATGCGGTGTCTTTACCAATGCAGTAACATCAGCGAAAGCACAGTCGAAAATAAAGTCATCAAACATGGGTCTTGAAAATGAGGCCATCCAACTAAACGGAACAGCTGGTCAGTCCACACTGGAAGGTGGCCACGAAAAGTTGCAGGCAACCGTAAGAAAGATCCTAGAAATGGTTGACGCCCAAGAAGAAGCAATGCCGCCAATGTCGCCCCCGGGTTTTCTGGAGCTCTCTGAAAGCGCCACTGCTTTGTCATGACTTTCTGGAGGCATTATTTAGTATTGACTTGGGTTTAACCATGTGTGATGCATGCAGCCTTGAGCATACGGATAACATAGGCTTGTTTGGTCGTCGTTGCTGTATTATTATCATGTATTTGAATTGTTTTTATTAGCAGAGAAACTAATCTTTTTATTAGCAGAGAAATAGCTGAATTGTTTGTGATTTTTTTAAAAAAGAACTATATTGTTTTTTTGTGTGTGAAAATGAAGCGAGAAAAAAGGGTAGGCAAGGTGAGAGCGAGTGGGCGACCAATGGGAACTCTGGAATCTACCATGCTCTAGTCCCTGCTCCCCCACCAACTTCGCCGCCACACAAAACCCCACCTCTTCCCCCACCACCACCACTGTGGCCGCCGCACTTCGCTCTCCCTCCTCCGCCGCCGTTCCCTCCTGGTTTCTCCCTTCCGCCCTTCCCCTCCTTTCCCCTGCCATTGCCGCCCCCATGCAGCCTCTAGATGACGCCCGGCCCAGCCTCCGCGGCGCCAGCGCGCGCGTTCCTTACCCCAGGAGGTATCCGGGCAGCGAACGGGGCGCAATTCGTCGAGCACCTGGTGCCCGGGCGTGGGGTTCTAGTGACCGTGACCCGTGGCGAGCGCGACGTGGACGACCTCGTGGGCGTCCCGCCGGAGCTCTTCCCACCGAAGAAGAGGGTCGTGCAGTACCACCCGTACGCGGCGGCTGTGGCGATCTAGGAGATGGCCAGCCACTTCCGCAACATCCACGGAGGAGGGTTTCTTCTCGGCGTGTCGGAGCCACCCATGCCCACGGGGACGGGATCGGGGCACGGGCGTTGGGACGTGGAGGTTGACGCGGCGGAGGAGGAGGAGCGGGGCGAGGACGGGCTGCGCGCGGAATAGACCAAAAGCCACACATATTTATACGGTGAGTATAACACTTTGTTTTAAGTTTTTGTGGAAGATTTTTCAAGAGACGCAATATTACCCATGCGACAGGCACTAATATTGACATATATACTCAAGTCTGTGTACATGATGGTATGGAGATGCGACGGAACTTATTCGTGGATTTATTAGCGTACGAAAGAAATGGATATCAGAGATTTCTTCCTGACGATATAAAATATTTTCTTAGGCGCATCACGAAAAGGTCTATAAAGTAGAGTTTGTAAGCCTGTGACGCCGCGCTCTCCGTGACTGTTAATTTCACAAACTTTGCTTTTTTAACTATAACTTTAACGTTGGTATTTAATTTTATAGTATTGTTATCTTATCGTGCGATCCATGTGTTTTTAGTACAAAGTTTAGTTGTCCCATAGCAATGCACGGGCACACTACCTAGTAGATAAATATATTCATAGGATTTTTTTCCAGAAATACCCGGATGCAGGGGTCCTTCCACTCCACTCGCCTGTCTCTCTCTCTCTATTTTGTCTCGCCATCCCCATCCCCAGGTCCCTCTCATGTTCGCTGACAGCAGCAGAGCCCCATGCCGCCACCGTTGCTTACTTCCTCCACCCAAGCCGACCAAGTCGTCTCCTTCCTCAGTTCGCGCAGTGCCTCCTCGGCCTCTTCCCCAACCCAGCGCCGTCAGTGTCAGGATGCGTCGCCGCCGCGGGCCACCGTCGCTGCCCCTGCTAATGGCGGCTGGGTGCAGGTGCTGGGGCGCCCCAGGTCGTCTTCAGCCGAGCCAAGGGCATCCACGAGCGCGGCCGTGTTGGTGGTGCTCGCACGCCACCGGCTCCCACCCTGACGGCCGGAATCGACTGGCCTCGTTATCTCCCCCCTATGTTGCAAGTGTATGTTTCAATTGTTGCAGATGTTTCAGAGGTATGTTGTAAGTGTTTCGTATAGATGTTGCAAAAGTAGATCGGGATATTGCATATGTTGCAATGGCTATACACGTATGTTGCAAGCGTCTGTTTCAAATGTTTCATCTATTTTTCATACGTATGTTGCAAGCGTCTATTTTAAATGTTTCGTCTGCCTTTTTAGACGTGTGTTGTAAGTATGTTTATTTGGATGTTGCGTATGTTTTCACACATATGTTTGCAAGTGTTTTGGTTTTTTCAAGTGTTTTTAGGTGTTTTCGAAAGTGTTTCGGATACATGTTTCAAGTGTTTTATCTTTCTTCAGACGCATGATGCAAGTGTCTTATCTAGATGTTTCAAAAATTAATCGGGTGTTGTGTATGTTGCAATGTGAGTCACCTGCCACAGCCTCCTACTGCAGCTGCTGGGGCGACATACATGCGTGTGGGAAGCGGAGGGATGAAGCGTTGCGTTGCTGCGGACTGTCCCTGCCTAGCGCGGGCTTGCAACAGCCCCGGACGTCCGTTCAGAAATCAGGGCACTAGTATTGCCTTTTTTTATAGGATTTATCTTTTCTTGCGGCGAGAATTAACATGAAAATTTCATTGGAGACCTTTAGTAATATTAAAATATGTTCCTTAATTGTTACCATTATAATTTGCTGATGTTAAATGTTAGTACCGAAGAAATAGTAGTTGGATGCTATATTTATGATGAAATTGGCAACAGCATCATGTGTTGCTGGAAGATGACGATGATTTGATAATGGAGACCTGGCACGTGCAGACGTTGACGTTTATCTTTCGGTGACAAATGGCAGAGCAGTTGTACTCGGTCAGTACTCACGGCAAAGCTCGTTCCATCGAGATGCTGCATCGAGATTTGACAACGGGAAGTAATAAATCTGTTTCTTTACATGGTGTGGCGTGCCTTGACCGTGAGCGGCGACTGCGAGATTTACAGTTACAGCCTGACCCACTCGGTGCCGTCGATGAAGCTCAGCGAGATGAAGGGCTTGGCCTCGTCGTCGGTGAGCTCGTGCGACCACGCCACCCGGCCGGCATAGCTCGCGCCCGAGCCCGTGCACTTGTACTGCCCGTAGAACACCGTCCTGCAACAGCGGCAACAGCAACACGCGAGCATTATTTTAGTTCCAAAAAAACTCTGCCGTACGTAGAATGGTCATGGGCTTGTGGCCCGAGTCGAATTCCAGAAAAGTTTCGGTAGCCTTTGGCATTTGGGATCCTGACATGACAGTTGACAAGCCTAGCCGCATATAGGACTGTGCTTTTGCCCGTGCGCCTGTGCCGGCGGGGCAGCGGGAATCGAATCTGAAAGGCCCCCACGATCACAACGAGATCAGAAGGACGGCCACCCGTGCGAACGGATGATTCACCGGAACAGGAATGGAATGGAGCCGGTGACTGCTCCCTTTGTCTGCGCTGTGCACGCCTTTATCGATCACGAACCTACTGTACAGTCTACAGCAGCTAGCTCGTCTATACGTGCAATGTAGCTGACTAGCTGCGCTCTTCGTTTGCTTGCCATAGCACAGAAGAAGCAATAAAAGGCATGGAGTCCGTTAGATGATACTGGCAGAATTGAAAAGCGCCTTGTTCGCTGACGCTGATGCTGAAATTTAGCTTATGGTAAAATATTGTGAGATAAAAACACTATTTTATGGCGGAAAAGTAGCTTAGGCAAACACGGTGAAGGTCTCGTAGCATGGCGTGGCCCGCGAGCACTACCGTCGTTGCGTCGAGCACGCCTGACGTCCGGTAGCCCCAGATGGCAATGGCGCAATAGCATGCTTGGTGAGATGTTTCTGCGGCGATCTCGCGAGCAGAGGATGGAAGGAGGGCGAGAGGCGAGGATGGAGGGACGTACAGCTCGCGGTTGGGGTCGCCCCAGTTGTACCACCCGTTGGGGATGATGATGTTGTCCATGTAGGTGTAGGCGAAAACGACGCGGGAGAAGGTGCCCCAGGCGCGGCCCAGGTAGAGCGCGCCGGACCCCGTCACCCGGCAGTTGACGAAGGAGAACCCCGTGTCCTCCAGCATGCTCTGCCGGTTCTGCGCCGTCAGCGCCCCGTAGTCCCGCGCGATCGCGTGCACGTGGCAGTCCTGCACCAACAGCATCAGCATCCAGCCAACCGTCAATCTTATCTTGTGTCAAGCCTACTGTATGTAGCAGTATGATTCATGCATGGCTCAAGATTCTACTTGTACGTAGCCACGTAGGTCGGTGCTGATCAGTTTGCACTTTCAGTTGTGCACTGACAAAGTTTGGTAGGGCCGGCGCATCTTCGCCGTGCCCGTGATGCAGGCATCAGATGCCGCAGCACGTCGCTGTCGTGCTGCCGCAATGCCGGGCCGCCCGTGGGTGTAGCGTAGCGCCGCCGGGTCCGTCGCCAGGTCATGGGGCTTGGGGCGCAACGCAACCGCGCAAGCGGACACCGGCAAGAGGCGCTTGGTGACCGATTGACGATGGCGTCTGCCGCCGGCCACGAAACAAAAGCTAGGAGGCTAGGAGTACTACTCTTGTGTGCTAGAGTTTTTGTGGGGCCAATGGCGAACACATGGACCCAAATAATGACCGGCTCGGCTAGCACGTGTTACCGCGGTCCGGGGTTCGCACTTCTCAGAGGCCCACTGTTGAGTCGTTGGCACTTGATACATTGACCCCACTCAAAAAAAAAAACTTGATACATTGACCGGTTCACGTTAGGGACGCCGCAAATGTGTAGCGGTGTAGCCCCGTGCTTTTTTGGGTTAAAAAAAGGATGGGAGTGCACTAGTCACGAGCTCATGATCGACTTGTACGCTCTTATCTAGTCATCATTACATACCAAACCCTCGGTATTCTTTTGTCCCGTTCGAAGATGATTGCTTCAAGGTACTATAAAACCCATGTGTCAAGCGGCACGGAAAAGGCTCTAATCAAACTAGGCCGTGACTCCAGTGGTACTTCCAGGCAGCCTTTGCGGGCACGTTTGGGTCAGGTCGCCAGCCACGGCCAGGCATTGTTTCCAAGCCTCAGGCGACCGAAAACGGATGACTTGGGAGCGCTGCCTAGCTAGGCAAACGTTGCCTGGACGCCGATCTAAACGGCCCCCCTGAGTGCGCACCGGAAGCCTCGGATCACTGGCATTTATAGACAGCATCTATCCTTCTCAAGATCGTCTGAACAGCATCTATCTAATTTCGTTCTCGTGGAACAGAGGCTTCCTAACAAAAAGCGGATAATTCGGAAATATTTGGAAGCTTCGCACTAGCATGCTCTGTTTTGGAGATGGAGCCTCTGCTTTGTGTTTTTTAACATCCTGAAACACTGATTTGCACCCCTAGTAGCAGAGCAAAGGACAAATCCCCCTGCATGATGTAGCATGTTTTTGCACAGAGATTGCCGAGGAAGAGAAGCGGAGGCGTGCGTGCGTACCTCGTACAGCGACAGCGCGTTGCCGAAGATGAAGTCCACGGACCCTTCGATGTAGCATTCCTTGTAGTAGTGCCGGCCCGAGTGGTCATACAGCGTGTCCTGCGCGCCCAGGAACTTGCACCCCACGAACGCCGCGTTGTCCGCCGACACCCGCAGCGCCACCGCCTGCTTCCCCGTCGCCCCCGGCTTCGGCACCGGCGACGTGTTCTGTTTCCAGAGAGTTGAGCTGAGCAAACCAAGCTACTCTACGTAGTAGGGCAACGGGCGCCGGTTACGTTACGTACCTTGAACGTGATGTTCCTTGCGAGGAAGTACTGCGCGTTCACGGCGAACGACGCGGAGTTGAACGTGCCGAGGGGCCGTCCCTTGGGCCCCGTCGGCGAGTCCGCGGTGTCGCCCCACTGCACGATCGTGCTGTCCGCGCCGGCGCCCTCCAGGGTGATGAACGCGCGCATCGCCGAGATGCTCACCTTCTCCCTGCGACAAGGCAGCAGGTGGGTACGATTACGATGCGGTCACCACCGGGGGGCACGCCACTCACTCGCAGTCGTAGCTAAGCAAGCACAAGGCCGGGACACCAGCGGCGTACGTACGTGTAGGTGCCGGCGTTGACCCTGATGACGACGCGGACGAGGTTGATGACCGGGAGCGAGTCGACGGCAGCCTGGATGGTCGTGAAGTCGCCGAATGCCGGGTTCTTGTCGACGACGAGCGAGTAGGAGGGGAACGCGCGGGCGAGCGCGTGCTGGAACGTGCTGTGCCGGAGGCCGCCCATGTACCGCACCCACTCCATGAACTGCCGCTCGATCATCTCCGCGCGCGTCGCGTTCACCGGGAACGGCGGCGGCGGCTCCCCCGCACCGGCGCCGGCGCCGCGCCCAGGCCGCAGCCCCCGCGAGTGCCCGGCCACTCCGCACGTCGACGTCGGCGGGAGGAGCACGATGGCCGCCACGGCAATGCAGGCCAAGAATCGGGCTCGTGGCACGCCCATTCCGGTGCCGCGACGGCAACGCCGCGCGGTACTGCGGCCTGCCGAGCTGCGCGGCGAGCGGGGAAGCTGGAGGGCCGTGGCAGGTGTGTCGAGGTGGTGTGGTGGGGGAGGCGGAGAGGATGTGGGGGAGAATTTAAGGAAGAAAGGAGCTCGATCACGGGCAAGAAGAGAACAGAAAGGGAATGGAGGAGTCGCCACGGTTCACGAGCTGCGAAACTGCGTTTGGTCCGCTGGCTAGTGTGGCCCCTGGCGCGTGGCGCCGCGCACCGCCCAACGCCGCGAGCGCGCAGCGGCGCATGACGCCCGCCGTATGCATGTGTTCGTCGCTGTTCTCGTGCGGTCGAGCCCGCCCTTCCAGTGGTGGTGATGGCGACTTCTGCGCGCAGAGCTAGTGAGCGCACGAGAATTGTTAGCCCGCTGACAGGAATTTTCTTGAGGGGAGCAGATAAGGTTCTCTTTTGCGATTTGGTGCGTGTTCGTGTTTCATTCTTTCTTGTTTGTCATTTTCTTTCTGGGTATTTCGTTTGCGTTTTAGTTGGGATTGCACCTATTCATCTCCTTATTGTATCATTGTGACGTTGGGTTTGAACTCACACTACATGCTTGGAGAGGGGTGACAATGAATATATGCTGCACAAATTGCATTTGGTCTTTTCGGGTTTTCACTTTTTAGCATCAAAAGCTTATTATTTGTGTGAGCAGTTTCACTGTATCTTTCTTTAGGAAATGTGTGATCTCATCGCTCATTTTTAATATTAAGTGATTTCCTGCGTGTGTCTGCTAAAAAATTAAAATAATTTTAAAAGATGTCCATATGAAGAACGAAGCAATAAAAACATCCCAATTTAAGTGGTGTATGAATGAGAATTAAGGCCAATATGAAATCCATGATGATCATGACTCTTCGGATGCCTAAAAAACGATGGTACATTGATTTCAACTACTCATCATATTCAGCTGAAGTGCCACCCACCATTGTTATGTTATGGCTAAGCATATCTTGGCTAGTTGGACTTTTTGTGGTGAAAATTGTCTATCTGACTATCTTGATTCAAGTCGCCTATTTAATACGGGTGCTTGTACTTTTTAGATTTGTTCTAGGATGTAATAACATTATTCTTTTAATGACAGGCGACTTGTCCGTCGACAGCAAGACATTTGGAGTGATTTTGTCAATCTCAAGATTTGTCGGTTGAATTCTCAGCCTTTCGAAGGTGCTCATAGATGTAAGATGTGTGTGCACATGTTTTATAAGGGTACAGTACTAAATCTTTAAACTCTACTTCTCCGGCCAAACTTCACCTTTTTTTCGAACCATGGTACAAAAATTAATCCAGATGCCTAGCTAAGATTTTTCTTCTTTAGCAAAATTCAATCGGCAACTTTATATTTTGAAGCGCAATAAACTTGTGCACAATATTCCAACATGGGTTTTCAACACAAATTCTATACATAACTTTTGCAAACAAACTCATTATAGCAATTTGTTAGCATAACTTTTCTCATCATACTTACTCCACCCTCTACAAGAGTTATGCACCTAACTATCCATTATTATAGATTCAGCCTTCGGCTGACTAAAGACTCGCAAAAACCAAGTTTGAAGACAAACTCAAACTGAATGGTATACTAAGCACTAAGCCTATTAGAAGACAACTACCCATTCTTAGTACATTGAAGATATCCATTACCGCGGTCTCTAGCAAACTATAACAACTTTTATGCAAACAAATATGTATAAACAAGTTTGTACAAACCAAATTTCCCTAGTAAATTTTCTAGAAAACCAAAATTACAGCAACAAAGAAAGGAAGGAGCAAATAAATGTATAGGAAAAAAAAACTAAAAAGAGAGAAGAGGAAAGAACAGAAAAACAAAAGTCCGTCACGTACGCGCCCTCTAACAACGCATGAAGCGCGAGCACCAGCCAAGGTAGTAGTACTGCACCACACGAGGAAGTTTGGCAACCCAAGCCGATCCCACGACTCCACGCACTGACGCAGTGTTCCAAGTCTTCATAAACATTTCCCTTTTTCATGGTCTATCTACAACAGATTCTGTAGCCCATCTGTCCATGAAATTCTAGCCGGATGACGGATGTACACATGCAGAATTGCAAATGCGTCTCCCTCTTCGAGGCGGTGTCTACTTCCTTGCTGTTTGATCCTCGCCACCCTTGTAATGCGTCCAGCTCGCCGATCTGTCGCCCTGTTCGTTCTGCTGCCGCTACCCTACCCGTGACCGCGACTCCGTGAACCCGGCCTCTACGTACGTCTACGGGCTGAACACCGAAATGTCGCGGTCTGCGGGGCGGCGGCCAGCCGGCCAGGCCTGCTTTTTCGGCAGCGCCCCGGCGCTGCTACGGCTGCTTTTTGCGATCACGGCCGTGGTAGCTGCCAAGCGCGGGGCTGGCTTTGCAGGTTGTGGTGTGGCCGAGGCCTAGGACAAGAGGACAGAGGCGACGTGTCCGTGCCCACACGCCGCGTGTGGTTTTCTACTCGTCCTACGTCTCGCTAGGCTCGGTGCTCGACCTTGCAAGAGGCAGCTGCGTCTGCATGCCTGCCGTCTCAATTCTCTGTGGACAGACATCGTAGTCGTGTCGAGCATGCATGATGCCATGGTATCTCGCGCACATCCATCATGGCTGGCAGGCTTGGCTGTGTTCCAGCTCCGATTTGGGCTCCACCAACCGCACCTGATTGTTCAGTTACTCAGGTTAATGCAGGTCCGTTTTATCGGCCACCAACAACATTTCTTCACGTTCCCGTACTTCCCCTGCCTTTGTCAGTGATTTGGAGTGCAAACAGAGCATGGCCTCTGGTTTTTGCTTAAGCAGTTACTAACAACCAGGCACACAGGCACTGACTAACTCCACCTTCACTTATATTTTTCTCTCGCATTGCGTGTACCTGCGTGTAACTTTAGGAATCGCCAGGACAGTCTCCGTCCAGGCATCATTCGTGTGAGTCAGTGGACCTTCTCACCAGCCACGAGTTTGCTTGTGGTGATGGTGACGGCTGCGCGTACGACATCAGAATCAGAGGATCACCGGCCGGGGTCGGCGGTCCACTAGAGCAAAAGGGACGCTAGATCACCCATGCTTGGCAGCTTGCATGCAATCACTCCCGTTCCAGTACGGGTCTAGAAGGCGAGCGACCAGTGGTGGATTCGGTGGCTGCCGTCGGCCGGTCTCACATGCTTTCTCGCGTCAATGCGTCATCGATCGAGATCAGCCGATGGAGATGATCATTAGCGTAATCAAAGCCGCCAGCCGGGCCCCTGTCATGAACCGACCTCTTGTCAGTTTGCGGCGCTGCAGTCATGCATTAACGAGATGGGGGCATCATCATCATCATGGCGATGAAGTTTGCAAGCAATTCAGTGTAAACGTCAGTCGCTTGCATTTTAAAATCGCGTTCCGTGCAGGGAAAGCGCTGAAACCGATGGCTCCGTCTGGCAAGACAAAGCGCCTCCGTTGCCTGGCTGCTATCACAAGGACGAATTCAGTGTAGGACGAACCTGCTGAAGAAAGGTGTCATCAACAATGCAACTTGTGAAATCTGTCATGCTTTGGATGAGACCCCAGTACATATCCAACCTGTTCGCTTATGCTGAAATGTTGTGAGAGAAAATCTTTAGTTGTGCATCTATGGGTAGTTTCTGGAATGCAATTGGCATCACAACAGCAGCGGATTGACAAATTCAGAAACTTATGTACCTTCAACACCCGAGCCACATCCCAGCTAAGCACTTTGGGACCTTTCTACTCCTATGTTGTTGGCACATCTGGAAATGGCGCAATAATCGGGTATTCCGAACGGAACGGACAACTTCAGCCGGAGCCCTGGCGGCCTCCAAGGCAGAAGCGTAGTTGTGGGGAGCAAGGCTCACGAGAGCAGATAAGGAGATTGTAGCAGAGTGGTGTCAGGTCTTTTTATATATGTTTTCTAGCCTTCCGGCCTGTTTGATCCATCGACTAAACTTTAGCCGACTAAATTTAGTTGATGGTGATCCAAATGGACCAGCTAAAAGACCAGCTAAAGTTTAGCTACTTCAACCTAGCTAAAATTTAGCTGAGTCTATTAGTTGGAGGATCCATACGTCCTAACTAAGAGGACTTTTAGTTGGTTAAAGTTTAGCTTTGAAATTTTAGACACAAACAGGTCCTTTTATGACGCGAAACGTTTGGATTATCTGGCCTCATATTTAGATCAATCATCTCGTGGAATAGGCCGCTGTATCCAAACTAGTTCTTATATGGCTTCTTTTGTCTCCCTCGACTCCTGTATAGGCGAAGCTGGTGCCGACTCTTTGCAGAGCAGTAGGCAATGAAGTGCAGTTCACAGAATCCTGACCATAAAGGCTGATGCAAGGAAGCATTCGGCCCAAGCCCAATCACATCTTCGATGCTCTTGAAGGCAAAGTTGGAAAAGAGAGAAAATCAGCCTGCCCAATATTTTTTCCCTCCCAGCAGTCTACTCCCTCTGTCCTATATTATTTGTCGTTTCTAGTTTTTGTGCCGTAAGTTTGACTCGATTTATAAAAAATACGTACAATATTTGTATCTCCAAATAAATTTATTAAAAAACTAGATTCAAAGATCTTTCCAATGATACTAATTATGTACCATAAATATTAATATTTTTTAATATATATTTTATCAAAGTTGTTTTTCGGAAAACAAAAGCGATAGATATTTTATGACAGATGGAGTACGTCGCTCCACCCACCGTCGCTCCACCCACCTCAGAAAATAAATCAAGGGCGCAGTCGGAATCTCCACGTCGCCATCCACTCGGCTAGGCCCGCGCCGTTTTTTTATTTTCTATAATAAATATAATATAATATTAATAAAAAAATAAAAAGGCGAAAACATCCGATACGCGAACGCTGCCGGCTGCGCACTCCCACCCCGCGAACGATAGCGAACGAAAACGTTCACCCGCCCCCAAGCTGTCAGCGACACACCCTGCGCTAACACAGTCACAGCCGGAGACACACCCTCCCAGACTCGGCGAGTCGGCGTGCCCTCCGCTTCTCTCGTGTAACTGCAGCGTCTCCGCCGCGTACAGTACAGCCGCCGGCTAACCATCTCAATTCTCACGACGCCACCGCCTAGTCGCCCTACCTGACGACGCGGCGCCATGCCTCCTCCCCAGGACGGGGTCCATGACTCCGCGGTGCGGGCCGCGCTCCTCCCGCCCCCTGCTCCGCGCCGCGCGGCCGTGAGGCTCCGCCCGCTCCCGCTCCTCATCGCCGCGGCATTCGCGGCCTCCTACCACCTCCTCTTCCACCTCTCGCCCGCGCCGTCCTACTACCAGTCCCTCCTCCTCTCGCTCGGCTCCAACGACACCGCCGCCGCCCACCTGCACGCGCTCACCATCCGCCCCCACCTTGCGGGCACGGGCGCCAACGCCCTCGCTGCCGCGCACGTCGCCTCCGCGCTCTCCTCCCACTCCTTCCCCACCCGCCTCACGAGCTACTCCGTGCTCCTCTCCTACCCCGCGCACCGCGCTCTCTCGCTCTCCGCGCCGGATCGCGACACGGTGCTCTTCGCTCTGAAGCAGGAAACCTACGCAGGCGACCCCTACGACGCGGTCTCCGCCGAGGCCGTCCCCACCTTCCTCGCCTACGCGGCCTCCGGCTCGGTCGCCGCCGAGGCCGTCTACGCCAACTACGGCCGCGCAGAGGACTACGCTTACCTCGCCGCGCGCGGCATCAACGTCACCGGAAAGGTCGCCGTCGCGCGCTACGGCAAAGTGTTCCGCGGCGATATCGTCAGGAACGCGCGCGACGCCGGCGCCGCCGCGGCGGTAATATACACCGACGCGAAGGACTACGCGGCCGGGAAGGCCTTCCCGGACGGACCGTGGATGCCGCCGACAGGCGTGCAGGTGGGTAGCACGTTCAAGGGGGTCGGGGACCCCACGACGCCGATGTGGCCGTCGTCGGAGGGCTGCGAGCGCCTGAGCATCGCGGAGGCGATGAGCTCCGATGACATGCCGGGGATACCGGCGCTGCCGGTGTCCTGGAAGGATGGGGAGACCATACTACAGCTCATCGGCGGCAATGTGGCGCCAAAGGATTGGCAAGGAGGCGATGGCGCGGCGGCTTACAGGATTGGGCCCGGCCCGGCAGTGCTCAACCTGACCTACATAGTAAGTGGATCTTTTGCTGTAAAGGAGTAGATGGAAACTTGGAAAAGGACAGATAAAATCTTCTTTTGCTATTTGTTGTTTTCTGTGTATAGGGGAATGAGACGATGGTTACTATTCAGAATGTCATTTCGGTGATTGAAGGGAGAGAAGAACCTGATCGGTATGATCAAAATCCCCAAACCAACACTATCACCTTACCCCCAATACCCCCATCCAAACTCCAATTTAGGAAAGGGGGCACTGTAGCATATATAGTACAAATCCGTCTGTGGCCTCAAGAGTCAGCTTATATGCTATGAGTCGAAATTCAATCTTCGTTAGGTAAATGTGACTCGTAAAATTTAAAGTGTGCGAGAGACTTTTTCTTTGAACAGTGTGTATGACACACTTCTTCATTGAAACAGTGTGCTGACACACACTAAGTATTTGTAGTCATACTATAGAGGCAGAGTTATATTTCGTGCGGTGACCATCATTTACGGAACTTTGGGTGGTTAGTGATGAAATAGTCACCATGAACCACTTAGTGCTAAATATATATCACAGATTTTGTATGGTATTTCAAACTACTTAATCACTTTCCAATCTCATTCTTTGAAAGTTAAAAAAAATCTGTACAAATTCTGTGCAATTATCATTGTAAAACATGCAGGTATGTAATCCTTGGAAATCACCGTGATGCATGGACATTTGGGGCAGCTGATCCAAACAGTGGGACAGCAACCTTGCTTGAGGTATGCTATATGTGGGTACCCAGTTTTATGTTCTAATTAAGATTTGCTCGACTTCTTGTGTATTAACTTCCATTAGATGTAGCTAGCTCAACGGTTGTCTGAGCTGCAAAAGAAGGGCTGGAGACCTCGACGAACCATCATCTTGTGCAACTGGGATGCCGAAGAGTATGGATTGGTCTCTCTCTAAACTCAATTGCTCATGACCCTGTCCTGTTTTTTTGAACGAACAATTGACATGTCTTCTTGATACAATTTTCTTTGGGGAACATTGCAGACAGGATCCACTGAATGGGTTGAGGAGAACAGGGCAATGCTAACTTCAAGAACTGTTGCTTACCTAAATGTTGATATTGCGGTGGATGGTTATGGATTTTACGCATCTGCAACTCCTCAACTTGATGAATTGCTTAAAGAAGCTAGTAAGCAGGTATAGAAATTTGAAAGAATTATAGCAGAATTTTGGAGTTAACAGAGAGAATTTAACTCATTATGTGACCAGAAATTGTACAAGTGGCTTAATTGTATGGATCCTGTAGTTATGTAAAGGGTACAGTCCAATAATTAGTACAATCAGAGGAACAAAAATTATTGATTATTGACTATTAGCAGTTTGATTTGTGATTTAATTGGTTTTTCTTGGATATACAGTTTCTGTTAGTATGAACATCTGCTGACTATGACTAAAGTCACATGGTGACTTCTTGTACCAGTCAATTAGTCTGTCTCTCTAAACATTTTCTGTTTTCATTGTTATTGACGAAGGTCCAAAATCCAGACAATGGGACACAGAGTCTCTATGATCTGTGGATGGCTTCTAACAGTTCTCCTTTGGTAAGTAGTTAATGTTAGCTAAAGCCATTCCTTTTTCTTAACACAAGCTTGTCGTCTTTCAGTATTTCAAGTGGTTAGCATGTAAAGGGAATCATTGACCTAGTTTTGTTTCATCTTTGTTCCAAGTTCAGGCTGTGTTGCTTTTGCTGCATTAGATGCAAGTTTTAGATTTCTTATGAATTAATGAGAGTTCTGTTGACAAATGTATGCATTAAGATTGAAAGATTAGGAGGTGGAGGATCAGATTATTCTGCATTTGTTCAACACATTGGTATTCCATCAGTGGACATGACGATTGGGTCAGGTTTGTTCTACTTTCTTGTATATATACTTGCTTTCATTAACAACCTTCCTTGAAATGATCTGCTATACTGTTGTTTAACTTCGTCTTTAAATTTTATTTTTTAGATTAATCAAATAAAATATTATTTTTACTAGATATCTTCCCTTTCACAATATAATTCTGAAGCATAGCCAATTCATAGAGAAACAACGCAAAAAAGGGAATCCTATTGATTTTTGTTTTCCATTTTGTGCTGTTTGTTTGCAGACTATGCAGTCTATCATAGCTTGTATGATGACTTCATCTGGATGGAAAAGTTTGGAGATCCCTTGTTCCAGAGGCATGTTGCAGGTATGTTTACACCAACCTACAGACTTGGACTTGTACCTTTGCCACGGATGTGTCTGACCCTTGGGTTTACATACTTACACGCTATATTTCATGGCATGCTTTGTCAGCTGCTGGAAGGAGAAACGTGATACATTTCTAACCATTTTTCATTTTGAGGACACTGGAACTATTTTACTTCTGCACGCAGTTTTCTCTAGAACACTACTTTAGGTCAGATTGTAATATACTCCCTCTGTCTCAAAAGGAATGCAATTCTAAGTTTGGGATGAGTCAAAGTTTGACAAAGTTTATTGAAAATAGTATAAATATTTATGTGTCCAAATAGGTTTATTATAAAAATATTTTTCATAAGTAATCTAATGATATTTATTTGGTATTGCAAATATTAGTAATTTTTGTATAGGTTTGGTTAAACTTAAAATTGTTTGACTTCTCGGCAAGTGAGAATTGCATTCTTTTTAGGACGGAGGGAGTACATCTTGTTTACTTATTAGCTCTTTCGTACAGCCACAGTATGTTAAAAAAGCTTTGTCTTTATAGAATGAAACATGCCTATAAAATTGTTGGGGTGAAATTTCCTTTGTGATTTTGATCCTTCATCCTTACTTTGACGGAGTTGATCAGTGAAATGGATTATGCTAAATTTTGTTTGATAGTCTATCGCAACATCTAAAATTAACTTATGTTTCCTTTCTAGTTGCGAGCATGTGGGGGCTTGTTGCTCTTAGGCTCTCAGATGAGGAGATCCTACCCTTCAACTACAGCAATTATGTCACGGAGCTTGAGGTAACCTGTCCTTCGGAGCTCTCAAACAAATTATGGATCACCTGTTTCAGAATTGCTCGCTTTCTATTTTTCAATGAGAACTCCAAATTTAGAGAATCATGACAGTTGATCCTTGTTATCAGAATGGAGCATTAGGTATAAGTGAAACAGTACTGGGAATGTCTGTCAGCTTATCACCCCTGCACAAGTCAATCGAAGTGTTCAGAAAGGCAGTTCTGAAAGTGGATTCTGAATTGAAGGTATCTATTCTCCTGATCGCTGCGTGTTGTTGCCTGATCCATGGTTTCAACTTTGTTTAACTTTTTACTTTATTTTTTTATATAGGCTCTACAGACATGGAAAATTTGGGCCCCATGGAGAAACAATCCCTTGAAGGTCAGAGAAATCAATGACCGGCTGATGATGACCGAACGGGCGTTCACAGACCAGGAAGGACTGTCTGGACGGCCATGGTACAAACACCTGGTAAGTTCTTTTGGTGGGTTCTGAGAAAATACTGTCATCAGCTCATGTTATTGCCAGACTCACGGAAACGAAATCACACAGATTTACGCACCTTCACTGCACAACGATTACGGGGCTCAAGTGTATCCAGGTGTTGATGACGCCATTCAGAGGGCGAAGAAAATAAATACTTCTGAATCCTGGCAATCTGTACAGCATGAGATTTACAGGGTCTCTCGAGTCATAAATCAGGCAGCGCTAGTTTTAAGTGGAGGTCTAACTTGAGTATCTTTTTTTTTACAATAGCCCCGTTTTCTGGTAGTACATGGCCCTTGGCCGTTGGCTATAACTTCTTGAAAACAGTAGCTGGACTGATACAGTATTGCGGTGGATGTGATATGGAAAAAAAGAGAGTAAATTTTACTGCAAATACTTAAATATATCCGAGTTCTTATGCTGATCTCGTTACTTGTAAATTGCATATTTCGCTCTCCAAACTTGTCCAAGTTCTCACCCTTATTCTGATTGTACATTGCACTCTCTAAACTTGTCCTATGACCCCTACCCCCCCCCCCCCCCCCCTTCCGTCTGTATTGGGTTGTCCTCGCCGTACCCTGCTGCATGTGCACAACTCGATCCGCCACCCTCTTGCCTACTTAGGGCCTGTTCGGTTCCCGGTGATGCTTGGCTGTATAAAATACAGCAGCGTTCCTGGCCGGATCGGTTCCGGGACTCAATCCTGTGCGAACCGAACATGCCCTTACGCTTCATCGCTGGCTCAACGTCGCACCGCCACGCCGCAGCAACGTGCCTGCATGCCCCCATATTGTGTCCTTGCCGAGGTGTGCCTCACCCATCCATGGTCGTGTAGGCGTGCACGTCCATCGGTCCATGCAGGCAGGCGAGCTCATCGCGGCGGGAGGCAAGAAAGGTTGGAAGGGTGGGGAGTGATGCAAGGAGATGGCGGGGGAGAGGAAGGAGTGTGGTGGTATCGGCTGCCAAGTGTGACTGCAGTGGGGCAAAGGCACGGGTTGGTGCAGCTAAGGTGGGGTAGGAGCGAATCGAGCAACAGCGTTGACTGCCCACTCGCTAAGCACAAGCGAGGAGGGCCATGACACATCGTGTGGCGACAAGGCAACAGTGGTGCAACACGACACAAACAAAGGAAGAGTGAAGAGGGCCACGATAGTGGGGGCTTGATTAGTTGATTGGCCACTCATCGAACACAAGCGAGGAGGACACATTGAGCAAGAGCGAGGAGGGCCACGATAGTGGGGACACGTGTGGTGACAAGGCAACCATGATGCAACACAACACAAATGCATACAGGTGAGGTAGACACATGTAGCGCGACTAGGTGAGGCCGACACGAAGTGAGGGAGGAGGTGGGCTGATATTATGATATAGTAATACAAGTTTAGAAAACCGAGTGCAATTTGTTAGTACTTGGACATGAATAACAACTCAAAATAAGTTAGATAGTCCTAGTAGGATGCATGCAATTTGGAAAAAAAATTAGTGCAGTCTGGCTGCACCCACGCTCCCTGCAGACTCCATCCCGATGTCGTCCATGTGGAGATCCGAAGAATCCGACGCTCGCGCCCGTCCATTGGAGCCGAGCGCCCGAGCCGCGGTTCCCGAGCTGAGCGCCGTGCGGAGGTGAACCAGGGGGTGTCCGATCTCCACGTGGACGGCATCGGGATGGAGTCTGTAGGAAACGTGGGTGCAGCCAGACTACACGTAATTTTTTTTCATGCAATTTAAAGTCTAACTCAGAACAAGTTTAACGAGCAGGGTGTGTAATTTACAAATAATTCAAGACAAGTTGCGATTGCCACCCGTAAATTTCTTTTTAAGGAAAATGTTTTCGTGGCTCTATGTGATAAAATTCCTTTCTTGACTAAAAAAAAGTTCGACTTCCTTCCTTAGCCCTAAAAAACTTTCCTAATTCCTTTCTTGGCCCTAAAAAACTTGACTTCTTTCCCTGGTCCTTTTAGATTTGAACTTACTTAATTGGCCTGAAATCCAACTTTCCTTCCTTTTATGACATTTCCATCAGATTTGGCAATTATCGGTGTTAAGTGGAGGATGAAATATCAATTTTACACATGGGCGAAATAGGTAAGTTTAGTTTTCATTCATATATTTCATTTTGGTGATTATTTAGACTACTTTTGGATAGAATGTACCTTATTTTCTGCAATTATGATGACTTCAAACTATGCGAAAATAGTCTAAAAATAACCCTTACCTATTTTGCTTAGGGGTTCGTCATTTCATCCACCACTTAACACCCATAGTGACCAAATTTTATGGAAGGGCCATATACGAAAAGAAAGTTAGATTTCAGACCAAATAGGTAATTTCAAATCTAAAAGGACCGAAGAAGGAAACCGAACTCTTCTCAGGTCCATGGAAGGAATTTTTCTTGTGTTATAAATGGTGACTGTCGGCTGTCGCTACATCGGTGTCAGCTGTGAAACATTTGTAGGTCAGTTTCTTGTTTACTTCACTCCAATATGTAAAGAAACTCAAAATAAAAATTGTTCAAACATAGAAACTAGAACATTTCTCCAGCAGAATCTGAAGGAACATCAGACAGAAAATTATCAGATGAATCAATGATATAAGGAACTCATGAGACAGACTCAAAGGGAGTTGGAAGTCGTAAAATGAAGGCCCTGCACAAGCAGTAGGTCCGTGTGCAAAAAAACAGCAGCGCCTAATGTGAAGCATGGCTCGAAGCTCGAAGCTCGAAGCCAAAGATTCGGTAAAAGCTCCCGAACAATTGTCAGCCTGTTCGTTTCGGCTGGATTGGCTTATAAGCCATGACTGAAAGTACTGCTGGCTGGTTTGGTGTGAGAGAAAAATACTGTTCAAGCCATGGATTATAAGCCAGATACGAGCGATCCAACCGAAACGAACAGGCTGTGTTTTGACCCATATATTATCTACGCAAGAAACCCATGGCTTGGTAAACATTGTTTAGGGTGATGTCCGCTATCTCAGCAGCTTTTCCTGCTCCTTCTAAAAGAACATTATCCAAGTAGGCTGGGTCAGACATTATCTCCTCATAACGGACCTACAAAGGTGTGAAAAAACAGAATTAAAGGAAAGGATTCGTATGAGATTAATTATGCAAATAAAAAGAACTTGATCGCTAAATTTTTCAAATACAATGGTTCAGTCCAATTGGAGGGGTAAGCATAAGGGTTGCACATTATCAAACTGTACAGATCAAGGGTCTTGGAACCTGAATAGGCTGCAAATGATCAATTAGAGCTTCCGTAAGAGTAGCCTTGAATGTACCCCAGTTCATGTGTTGGCACTCGCTAACAACTTCCTGAAAAACAATATTAGTAAAAATATCAATCTTAACTAACTTGAAATAACAAATTTATACTGGATATAGGTGAAACGTCTATATATAGGCAACTCTGCTTCATGTTTAGCCTGTGTATAGGTGTACTACAGCATGCAAAAATTAGATACCTCCTGAGTCTTCCCAGTGATAATCTGGTATATAGAGAGAAGATTTCTGCATTCCGGCCTCTCTGGGTTGTCGAACTCCATACTGTAATATATGAGTTCAATGAAATGAGTTTCCATAACAATGAAAGGAGAGGTAGAGAGGGCGGAGAAGAGAGGAAGAGAGAAACCCTGGGAATGAGTCAGTTTTGCAGCGCTTGATTTTATTTGCGATCACCTACCAAAAAGAAGACAGCTATTTATGAATAAATCCAATCACAGAAATATATGAACATGTTAAAGTTATAAAAATATGGAGGCATGAGGATTCAATTCATATCACTATCCTTAGATCCTTACATCTTTTGGGTCAAGAAGGTTAATACGAGACTGATCTGAAGAAGCAGACTTGGACATCTGTCACCAAAACGGAAGTCAGCACAGTACATGTATAGAGCACAGTAATCAGGTAAGTTGAAACATATGAACCAGCTCAGAACATAATTCAAAAATTAAATGCATATCTAGCAGTACTGTTAATCACCTTGGAGAGACCATCAGTTAGGGACATAACACGAGCCCCTGCTGGAGGAATAAGGGCTTCAGGAACCTAAACAATCAAACCAGAAGGTACTCTAATCTAAGTATAGCATAGATAACTTAGAAGGATGTGAAATTGTGTATGTGCATGACATTTTGCACACCTTAAATAGCAAACCCCCTCTCCTGCCAAGCAAAAAATATAAATGAATTGTCATGAAAAGACAAACTACTACTGGAACTGCAAAAAGCGGGACAAAAAAATTTATCTCACCCTCCCAATTTCTTCCACTTTCTTCCACCATAAAGATTATTTCCACGCTCAGCTATTTCACGAGTTAATTCCAAATGTTGTGTTTGATCTTCACCAACAGGTACCAGATCGGACTGCGATCATTCAAGTAAGCCATTGTTCATATTGAGGCGAGAAAAACAAGGGAATAAATACAGCTGAATTGAAATGTTGCATTCATGCTAGCTAAATGAGCTGTTAATAATTCACCTGGTACAAAAGGATGTCAGAAGCCATTAGAACAGGATAAGTCAAAAGCGCAACCCCAACATTTTCATCACCCTGATAAAAAAAAAGCATCAGCAGTACTATTATAGTCAACCTTAAAAAATCTGAAATATTTTTAACACCATTATGTAAGGCATTGAGGGATTTTGCAAGAATGGAATCTGACTCCACCTTATCACTACATACGGAATTAATGCTTCAGTAAAATAGTAGGGCTAGAACTAACAGCTTTAAAGTTTAAAGCAGCACTGAAGCTGTATAAAGTGACAAGGCGTCACAGTTGTGATCTGATGATAAAATTAGACATCACATGGTGTGAACTAAGCACTCATGTGGATCAAACAGAGATCCACAATGAAGAGTGATTATTAGGCCAAAAGCATTAAAATACAGGGAAGATATTGCAAGATCATTTATCTGTTTGACTCAATAATCCATCAAATGTGAAAGCCAAACCCTAGCATGGAATTGATGTATCCTCAAACATGACTATGGTAGTGGCCCATAAGCACATGGAATTGCTAGTCACAAAAAGGAATGTTTTGATGAAATACTTTATCCCAGTTAGTATGATGTAGACATGTGCATGTTATTGGAGAGCATTTTGAACTGCAAGAATAGTTGCATATCATTCGTTATTTCAGCAGGTGTTTGAATCACAAAAAATAAGATGTTGACAATGAAAGAGACATCTATATTCCTTGTCCCTTCTCATAACATGTTTAATTTCTCAAACAAAATTTGATGGTGAAAGCTGTCGTACAGCAAGTGACGCACCGCCTTGCGAGACTTCTCTTTGAACTGGATCATTCTATTCAGCCAACCAATAGGAGTAGAAGAACTCAATAGCCACATCAACTCAACATGAGCACGGACATGAGACTGTACAAAGATAGAAGCCTGAAAACACAGAGTCATAATACATAACAACAGAAGTGTACACATACAGAATAATCAAAACACAGTGAGGCAGACCTTGGAGCTGTCGACGCCACACGCCAGATATATTGCAGCAGTGCTTCTTGTTGCTTTGGAAAGCAGTGGCGCCTCATATGGTAAAGTAATCTGCAAATATTTTGAACAAAGTGATAAACATAACCTAACAAATTTAAAAGAGCAACAAAATGAACCATATACAGCAATATCTTTATAAAAAACAATTATGAAATAAATAGAACAAGAACAAAAGCAGCTCCTTATTCCTCCAATCCTCCTGCAAGGTAACAACATAGTTTGAATATACAACATGGAAAACACTTAGCTAACATCATAAGGTTGAAAGAATATCATGTATTACGCAAATATCATGCAGCATATGTCAAAGAGATATTTAAGAAAGCAAGTTAATAGGAAGGCTGTAATTTGTCTCAGGACACCAGAACAGGGTAGAAAAAATCATTGATAACAATTATGTCAATACCAATTTATCAAGCTGTTAAACTAATACAATTATTATGCTTCTGTTGTAAGATGGACATATACTAAGAAAGAACTTACTGCATGAAGATCCACGATGAAAAAGAATGTCTCGTATAAATCCTGCAATGAAGTGACATATAAGAAGATATAACGATGCAAACTACCCTGAACAAGGGATGAATTAACAGTGATAAGTTCGCTACTTTGTAGTTACCTCTTGAATATAGTTCAATATAGATGAAACAATATCATAACTGAAAAGGCCTTGGTGCTGAACAAACTGTTTCTTGATTAATACTTCTGATTGTTTTCATTCCTTTCAAGTTCTTTTTAGTTCTCTACCACTTAAGCAAAGCCTATACAGTGCAATTCAAAGGAACTTGTAATTTCAAAGCAACATATGTAATACCTGAAGTGCAACCCAATTCTTAATCGCCCCTAGATAATTTCCAAGGTGAACCAATCCTGTTGGCTGTACACCAGAAACTACTCTTTTCCTGCAACAGTGAACACAGCTAGCTGTTCGATTTAGAGAAAAGAGGGTAAATAGATTTATCAGAACCATTTCACAACCTTAACATGAATTCATTACATAACTATGAGCCATCACGGAAATAGACACCATCATTATGGATAACTAAAAGTTCCTAGAGAAATCCTCCCCATCCAAACAGGCCCTATGGAAGCAAATTTTAGTCCTATATTTTTCCCCTTCTATTGTGCTAAAATTCGTATTTTCAACTTAGATATTTCTGTTGAACTTACATTCAATCTGAACATGCCGTTGAAGCAAAAGGAAGGCCAAACGATCATTCGTAAATGCATATGGAGAAAGAGCGGTATTACAACCATGGCGTAGATAGTTTCCTCTAACCAACCATGACTGCAAGCAGCAAGTAAAATGCATTCTACAGCAATTCAATTCTAGCATTGGTCATTTGCAGAATTCCAAAACATCACAAACCCTATATATTCAATGAAGGTATACCCGAACGCATCAACATCTGAGCAAACTCAGAGGCTTACGCCATTGCAGTAAAATCTCCTCTCTCTCGTGAATTAGCCACACTAAAATGCAGGTCCACGAGCGATTCCCAAAGGCGACGTGCTAAAAGCCAAACTGCAACACAAACCCGAAAATACGCAACAAAGCATTACGTCGAACACCACCCTGACAGGGAGGCGCTGGACTTACTTCCTTGCCGGAGGAGCAGACGCTTCCTCGCTGGGGCCGGGAACGGCTTCAACCGCGCTGCAATTGAGACGACGGAGCGGGTGGATGCCCGAAGCGAGCAGTCCTCCTCGGGCACCAACGCCACTCCTAAAGCTACGACGCCAAAAGGCGGGAAAAAAACAGAAGTTGCAGCATCAACGGCGAACAAAAAGATATAAGCGGTTAGGGTTTCAGCAGAGCGTACCAGGTGTACGCGAAGTGCGGCGGGCAGTGGAGGACGTGGGAGAGGAGTGCGCGGCTCATGGCGTCGTCCCCGTCCTCCGCTACCCTTCGGATTTGGCTGCGCGGCTTTGGTTGGAGAAGCCGCAAGCGGACAGCGTGCTGACGCGTCTTCCGTGATAGCGAGCTCAGGCAGGGTGGGCCGCGTAAAACAGGCCGGGTGGAACTGGACGGTGCGGATCCAGCCCAACCCAACAGACATTCTAGAGCCGGCCTACCGCGGGGGTACGTGGCGACACCTCTCCTGCAACGTGTCCGGCGCGGACGACAGGCACCGCCGTCGCCGTCACCCCATGGCCTCGGGGTCCGCCGTGCTTCTACAGCGCTCCTACTCGCGCGCCCGAGAATATTTACGGCTCCAGCGCACCGCCAGCTACTCAGTTGCGCTGCATTTGGAGGGCGAGGGCCTGCGCTGGTGGTGGAGCAACAGCTGCGGCCGCGGCGGGAGGTTTGGCGCGAGAGCGGCGCACCGTATGGCGGGATCAGGGGAGGGGGAAAACGGCGGCGTGCCGGCGGGAGGTGAAGTCGCGATGGCGTCGGGCGTGGTGACTGGCGGCGTGGAGGACGCCTACGGCGAGGACCGCGCCACCGAGGACCAGCCTGGCACGCCGTGGGCCGTCTGCATCGCAAGGTATATGCGGGTTTCCTTCTGCTGCTCCTGTTATGTTTGGTATCCTCTGATTCTACTGTAAACTAGAAAAACTTGGCGCGTCTTTGCCGCGCCCTCCTTTGAATTAGCGAGCTTAGCATTTATTACTTCAAAGGGTTTAGCAGTTGAGCTACGAGATTAAGTTTATGATGATTTTGATGTTGTGCTTCGTTATCGTTAGCAGAGAGGAATACAATAGCATCTTGAACATTACTGAGACCATGATCACATCATAGCAATTGATGATTATTGTGATGCTATTTAATTCGGGTTTACTAGTATGGATTCATACCCATTGCTCTCACTAAATTGTGCAAGTTAATGTTGTATGTCCATTCTACAATAGTTATGGTTTCCTTGTCAGTATAGCCCAATATGGCAATGGTATTTTATATAAGCTGAAAAGTGAAATGATTCTGTCTACTAAGATGAAAGAACACTAGGCCCAAGGGGGAAAAATTGCACGGCATTTATCAATGAAATGTAACAATGTCCTTCCACTCCCAAATAACTGCATGTAGAGCTTCATTTCGAGAGCATGAAGAATACATCCTGATGCATGAGCATGGCCGAACCGGACTGCTGTAAAGATACAATGAAGAAATATTTAGCATATCTAACTTTTGGAATAGCTGAACCCTACAAAAGAAAATATCTTTTTCTAACAGAATAGAACTTTGATACAATGCTCGATATTCATAATGGGTGGATGACTAAAGATGCTTTATATTTCAGAGTCCAGAACAGGTAGGTACCAGTGATTGATAATCTGCTTTCTTACTCTGTTCAGATCTTCTTGAGATATGCATGTGAATTAATAACCTGGTGGCATAGAACACTATACAAATAACTAAATTCTGTTGTAATATCAGTGCTTACAGAATCTAGTTATGCTAAATATTAATGCTTGCAGATGAGCTAGTAGCCTGATACAGATGGTTGGTTCTTTTAAAAAATTTAGAGTGGCTATAGGGTAAGCACATGATATTCCCACATGGATGCAATTTCAAGAAATCTGATAGCTTTACATTTTCAGAGTCACAAAACAGTATATGAACTTGTATTGAATTAACTATCATCTACATCGCAAGCATCATAGAAGCCACGGCTCATTAAACATCGTATCAGAAAAAAAAATTCAGCCCTGCAAAATTACCAGCCATAGTCAGTAGGTCTCACAGAACTGAAAACTGATGGAAGGTAGTAGAAGGATATATTCATGGGTGATGGATGATATCAAATTGTCTACTTTAATGACAGATATAACTATTTATTAGCTTTGTTTAGTGTTTAGAAAGAAGTTGACAATGTTTATATTACAGAGCATCTATTGTTGCAAATATAACTTGGATGAGTGTGTAGTCGAAGACTCTGATGATGCACAATTAGACATCAGAGAGAGAGAGGGAGGGAGGGAGGGAGGGAGAGAGAGGGAGAGAACTGGTATGCACACACATTACCACATATAAATAAATACTAAAATTTATTTTAGTATGTACAATACGTGCCTGAGCTCCCATCCTACAGCTACAGGATTGAATCCTCCTCTCTCACCGCTACGCATCTTGCAAGCGTCCAGCTGCCAATGGATGGGCAAGACATGATTGTGCGGGGAGATGCTCTGCAATTATCAATCACCAATCCAGTGAATCTAACAATAACAAGCAAAATGGAATAGGATTTCTATTGAAGCAAACACCTGCAACTCTACCTTCTTCTAGAATAGGATGTCCACCAGGGGTGTTTGCTTGCGAATAAAATGCACACCTTGTATTCATTTCATCGAACACCTTCAAGGCATCATCACGGAGGTATCGATAGCTGCGTTGAGGTCGATGGTGGTCGGCAGCACATGGGAGCATGGAGGCCGGAGATGTCCTTGCCATTGGCTTTCATACCACGGCGGCCCTTTCAACGTGAGCGCTGGGAGGAGGTGGCGGCTGCTCCCTTTCAGGACATGGACGGAGCTCGGGGATGAGGCCGATGGTGGTGTGGCCGCCGTCAGAGAGGCTGCAGTCGTCGAGGCGGATGGACTTGCCAAGGGCGCGACGGGAAGGCTAGCCAGAAGAAGTGATGGATTGGTGGTGGTATTCTCGCCAGATAACCGCAGTGCGCCGGTGGCAGCAGTACTTAACTCCCGCCGGACTCGGGCAGGGCAGAGGTTGATAGTGGGCAGCTCTGCAAGTACAGCTACGTAGGGGAGCCCGATGCCGAGGGGACGAGCTGTCCGCCGGAGCTAGCGGGTTCGCAAGGATTCGAGAGCGTCCGGACTTGCAGTTTATAACGTGTGAGACCCGTGACGACCGCGATCGAACGTTCGGTATCGCGTTGTCGCTAGATCCAACGGTTACCGGTTAACGGGCAACGTGGCGCTATGGGTGCCTGAGTTTTGAACTCTGGATTCGAAAGTTAGCCTGTTCGTTTGGCTGTGGCTTG
Organism: Miscanthus floridulus; assembly: GCF_019320115.1. NCBI lineage: Eukaryota > Viridiplantae > Streptophyta > Magnoliopsida > Poales > Poaceae > Miscanthus > Miscanthus floridulus. The sequence continues at coordinate 117,066,604 of NC_089584.1, forward strand.
TCGTAAACGATCATAAATTTTCAGCCGGAACAGTATTTTTCTCTCACACAAACCAGCCAGCCGTACTTCTTCACGAACCAGCAACGATACGAACCAGCCAACCGAACAGGCCACGTATCGGCTGAACTCTGAAGTTGATATTCTTTTCGATGTACCTGTCCATTTCAACATGTGTCATATTGATATACGAAAATCGTGTAGCAATCTGGCCACGAACTTGGAAGAAACTCAATTGGTGTTCTGATGTGTGCATGGCTTCAAGATTGTGATGTTTTGTCATTACCGGGATTTCAGTGGCCACTCCCTACTGAGGGATCCAAGGCACAATAAAGGCCTCTCGTTCACGGAGAAAGAGCGGGACGCGCACTACCTGCGAGGATTATTGCCTCCAGTAGTGCTATCTCAGGACCTCCAGGTCTGCTATTCTACGTTCTCTACCTTATAGCCTTTGCGCGTTAGCAGTTGATGATTTCAGTGAAGCGTGTGCATCTTCTACAGGAGAAGAGGATGTTGCAGAATGTTCGGCAGTTCCATGTCCCGTTGCAGCGCTACATGGCGCTAATGGACCTTCAGGTAAGCCAATCGGCTTCAAGAGAAAATTTGGATTCACAAAGTCAGTTGCAGCTAGCCAGATTACTATTTCAGTCGTGAGTGCTTTTGTCTTGTTGAATGATGCATTTGTTTTCCAGGAGAGAAATGAGAGGCTATTTTACAAGCTCCTGATTGACAATGTAGAAGAACTACTTCCTGTTGTGTATACACCAACAGTTGGGGAAGCTTGCCAGAAGTATGGGTCGATCTTCAGACGACCGCAGGGCTTATACGTCAGCCTGAAGGATAAGTGCGTTGTCCCTCCACCTCTCCTCACAGTAATTGCTTATATCTGCTGAGAGCCTTAAAGTATTAAGGGTGCTTATGATGTGCTTTTCATGCTAGGGGGAGGATCTTGGAGGTACTGAGAAACTGGCCAGAGAAGAGTATTCAGGTTATTGTGGTCACTGATGGTGAGCGTATTTTAGGCCTGGGAGATCTTGGTTGCCAGGTTAGTTACATTGCCCTGCCATTTTTGCTTTGTCAAGGATCATTTGTGCTTCTGAATTTTTTGTTAAGCGCAGAGTTTGTTGCTTATAATCTTTTTTTGTGTGAAATATGTATAGGGCATGGGAATTCCTGTGGGGAAGCTTGCACTGTATACTGCTCTTGGAGGTGTACGGCCATCTGCTGTGAGTACTTTACATGTGAATATACAGTTTTAAATTGGCCCATGTGAATATACAGTTGTTTATTAGCAGTCTGATGTAATATTTTCCTCCATGTTGTATCATAGTGCTTGCCTATTACCATTGATGTGGGAACAAATAACGAAGATCTACTAAAGGATGAATTCTACATTGGACTAAAGCAAAGAAGAGCAACTGGCCAGGTTCCATGCTATTTGCATTGGCTATGCTCATTCAATTATCATGATTCATGTTAACCTTTAACCTTTATGATTATGGATCTCAATATATTCATTTTCTGAATCAGGAATACTCTGAACTTCTGGATGAGTTTATGGCTGCAGTTAGGCAGAACTATGGGCAAAAAGTTCTTGTCCAGGTATGGAAAATAGTTGAAAGTAAATTATTTGTTTCCTACTGAACTGTAGCAGACCACTTTCTAAAATTTGTTTGGCCTCACAGTTTGAGGACTTTGCAAACCACAATGCATTTACACTTCTTGAGAAGTACAGGACAAACCATCTTGTATTTAATGATGATATCCAGGTAATCAAATAAGGTGTTCGTTAATTTATCTTACTTTTCTTAAAAAGTCATTGAATTTTGTTCCAGACAGCAGTACTAACTCTGAAACCCTGATATTTACAGGGCACGGCTGCTGTAGTGCTTGCAGGGCTTATCGCTGCTCTGAAATCTGTTGGTGGGACTCTAGCTGATCATACATTCTTGTTCTTTGGTGCAGGAGAGGTGATTGACCCTTTTTTGGAAATTGTAGAGTAAATGCTACTGCTCACTATTAATTACTGCATGTATCAAATCTACATCGCATTTGCTTACTTGCCTTCACATTCCCATGAATCTTGTAATCAGATGAAGATAGTAGGGAACACCATCAGTTCCAATAGGTTCTTTTTAGTATAGACATGCCCTTCGGTGTCTTGGGCATAGGATCGTATTGGAAATCCTCTTGTACTTTCTGGTTTACATTCCAAAAGAACGGTTTGGTTGTCCTGAGATTGTCAATACTTTGGCAAACATAAGTACATAATTTGTATGCTAGTATTAACTATGGTTTATCATAAACACAAATGTATGTCATTGACTTTCGTGTTCAATAAAGACTGCAATTTAAAGGTCCATCTGTCTGTCTTGCAGGCTGGTACGGGCATTGCTGAACTGGTTGCTCTGGAGATATCCAGACAGGTAGTAACTTTTCAAGTTTGGCTTAACTGGAGGAATTTGCTGGTGACCATAGTAAATTAGTGATGTTTCTTTTCAGGCAAAGGTTTCTGTAGAAGAGGCTCGCAAAAAGATCTGGCTGGTTGATTCAAAGGTTAAGAAGTGTTCCCTTCCTATTTATTTTTATTTTTATTTTTGTGAACACATTGTAAAGAAGTCTGTCGTGTGTTGCAGGGACTGATTGTAACCTCACGTAAAGAGACACTCCAGCCATTTAAGAAGCGATATGCACATGAGCATGAACCTGTCAAAGATCTCTTAGGTGCTATTAAGGTACAAGGCTAAACCAAAGGGGATACAAATAGGCTTCCATTGTGGATTTTCATGGTTCATAAATCTTTTTTTCCATTTTTCAGGCTATCAGACCGACTGCACTAATAGGATCAGCTGGTGTGGGTCAAAGTTTCACGAAAGAGGTGATTGAGGCTATGTCTTCGATTAATGAGGTGGCACTTAACATCACTTCCTTGTCTAGATAGTTTGTTTTGTATCATTTCATCAAGTATTTAGAATTAACTCCAATGAAATGCAGAGACCGATTATCCTTGCTCTATCAAACCCAACGTCACAATCTGAATGTACTGCTGAACAAGCATATACATGGAGTCAGGTAGCGTTTCATGCATAGTTTCATCTTTCCACATGCCAAATTTATTTCGAATGCCTCAATCTGAGGATACATATGTAAACAGGGGCGTGCCATATTTGGGAGTGGAAGCCCATTTGATCCGGTGAAATATAATGACAAGCTGTTTGTGCCTGCCCAGGTATGAAAAAATGGCTTGTGCACACAAAGTCCTTAATTTATTGATAGTTTCAACTACTTGTGAACTTTATCTTGAACTATAACAGGCAAACAATGCATACATTTTCCCGGGGTTTGGACTAGGGGTGGTGATCTCAGGAGCGGTCCCGGTGTCAGACGATATGGTCCTTGCTGCTGGTACACACAATCTGCAAGATTTCAAGAGGATCATTCATTTCTCGATATGCTTTCCTGTTTGTCAGTTGTCACTAATTCTGCTTCTTTTTCGGGGGGTCATTGGTTTGTGGATTGGACAGCTGAAGGACTAGCTGAACAGGTAACCCCGGAGCATATTGAGAAAGGCCTGATCTACCCGCCCTTCTCCATCATCAGGAAGATTTCAGCTAACATAGCTGCCCGTGTCGCCGCAAAAGCTTATGATCTCGGTATCTTTGCTGTTTTGGGGTACATTTTACTAGAAAACTTAGCGACTTCGAGACACCATGTAAGTTCCATTCTTCTGCTTCACTTTCCGCAGGAATGGCTAGCCAGCTCCCTCGGCCAAAAGACTTGGTGAAGTACGCTGAGAGTTGCATGTACAGCCCCGTCTATCGATCGTACAGGTGATGTGAAGAGCGAACAGTGCTGGCATCGGATACACGGATGGGTGTGTTATATATATACAGCTTCACCTGAAGATTGCATATGCCTATACATTGACATCTACTGCTGAGCTGCTACCTGCTATGCTTGTACATATCTTCCCTGTGACAGTCTTGTAAACGTGTGGCGAAGTCCGCTACTGTGGAGCTGATACTGCACGTTCGTACTTTATGTAGCTGTGCAATAAAGTTCAGGGGATGTAAATTTTTGACGTATTCCTACGTACTCCGTACTAGTCTACTGCAGCATGTTGACATGTTCTCATGCGTGTCGGGGGTTTCTTGTACATGTTTTGCCGGCGCCTATGCAGTCTTGAGGTCTCTACACAAGCGGGGTGACGACAGCATTCAACTCCGAGTTCAAGAAATTGTTATAAAAGAAACGTAAATGCCACCAGGACGTTGGACAGTTCATGGGCATGTATACCGGCCCAATAAATCCCTAAATCTCTGCTCCTTGTCCGCTCGTTTTATATTACGGTATCTGTGTCTGTCTCCTCTGTTGTGTCGGTTGGATAAGAAAAGGAGAAGGAGATGAGACCTGTTCCGCTCTACTCCGTAGTCGACGGTGACCTTGCCTGCTCCTCCTCCGTCGGTCGCCCCGCTGCTCCTTCCCTTGCTCCACCGCGCCGCACCGTTGCTCCCTGCCTGCTGCTTCTGCTCTGTGGCCCGCTTCGCCGTACCCACGTGTGGTGACCGCTCCCTTGGTCGCCAGCTAGCCACTGAGGCCGCTACGCAGGAAGAAGCGTCGGGCCTGGCGCAGAAGCCCTCTGGCCTCACGCTACGGCTGCGGGGCCCCGATGCAGACGACGGAGAAGTCCGCACCGAGATACATGTTACAAGTGCATATTTTAAATGTTTCAGATGTTTTAGAGGTATTTGCAAGTGTTTCATAAGGATGTTGCAAAAGTAGATCGGGATGTTGCACATGTTGCAATGGGCTATACATGTATGTTTCAAAAGTTTCATCTGTTTTAGATGTATGTTGCAAGTGTTTCATTTGGATGTTGCAAAACTAGATCGGGATGTTGCATATATATGCAAGTGTTTCAAGTATTTTTATATGTATATTGTAAGTGTTTCATCTTGATGTTTGCATATGTTTGTAATGGTTACACACGTGTTTTCAAAAAAAAAATTGATGTTTTGCAAGTGTTTCAACTGTTTTGGACGTATATTGTTTCATCTGGAAATTACAAAAGTAAACTGACACATATTACGATACGCGTGAGAAACTGAGAGGGCGTGAAAGGTCTGGCCACGTGGGCAGCGTCTGGGCGGCGCAGGCCCCGTGTGGACATACTAAATGCAAGCTTAGACGAGGGCATGCTGGCCTGAGCTCTGGAAACGGGAGTGCAGCGTGGTGGTCCAGATGCAGCGTCTATCCGGACGTCCGGGCGCTACTGCCGTAAAAAAAAACTCCAAATACAATACGTGATGCTTTGTAATTAGCTGCTACTTGCTACTACGAACGGACGTCAAACTTTTAAAACTGAACGCCATCATCCGGACGTCAGGATTGTCACATCAAACCGCATTCGTCAAAATATGTTCAGCACGAGTCGATTATGCCACGCAAATTTAGAGTTCGGACGCACACATGGATCTGAAATCGCTCTCTATATGAGGCCGCAGGTCACTTCACAAGTTGGAACAAGTTTTTGGAAAGCCCTTCCCAAACCAGATTTTGCCGAAAACCCTTCGCTCGCTTTCAGGAAGTAAAAGCAGGCAAATTGGGTCTCGCACAGAATAATGGAAGGCACAAGTTAGTGGATTGCTGCAACTGCAACAAATGGTCACCCAGGCTTGGATGATCTGATCAGTTCTATCTTGATTGTGTATCATCTGAAATTTGGGAAGTCCGTATCGCCCAGAAGGATCTCGGATGCAGGTTCTTGTTATCGGCTCTGAACAGCCAGCCTATATTGGACTGGCAGGCACTGCACAACGCGATCGTCCATGTGTATCTGCAACCAGAAAAAAGAACTTAGCCAGTGTATCAGGCAACCATGGTAGTTATGTGATTTCCAGGTTCAAGTGGAGAAACGAAAAAAAAAAAAAAACTGGTAAAATTATCATACCCTGGAAACCAGCTGTGAGTTTTGGAAGGGTCGCCGCGCAGTGCAAGGCCAGTGGCACTGTATACTGTGATAATCTCTTTCACAGAACTGTGGGGCTTGCTGTGAGAAGACATTGGGCTGTCACTGGACGTCACCACCATGTCACTTCGTCTTGCAATACGGGTCTACAACAAGAAAAGAACCTGTCACCTCTTGTATTAGTCAAAACTATGCATAAACTATTTGATCAGTTTTATAGCTGATATCCCCAGGACTACCCCAGATCCAAGAATCAGATGGGACGACAACCAAGCAAGAGTTTATGTGCTGATTCTCAAAAATCAACTCCCCAAAGGTCGACTCGACCAGTGAGCTTTAACCATCTCTATGGAAATAAGAGACTTGCTAAAATACAGAAACCTAAATTTTAGTTTTCTTTCATGCGACGGTTATTGCATATATTTTATACTAAAATTGCAGCTTTAGTTTGTTGCAATTATGTAGGCATAATCTGCAATTTTTATTCCGAGAATAAAAAACATGTTAGACAAAACCACAAACTCGATAAAATCTGATCTAAACTGGCACAGACAATTAACAATTTACAATTGTTTTTATAGTTAGACAAGGACAAAAATTTGATATGTTATGATACAAAGATATTTACAAATCACAAAAGTAACAATTCACTTGTACTAGTTGGTTGTACAAGAGTGTTGCCTGAAATTATCCTAAAATTCAGGCACCAGAAATATAGGAGAAGTGTGGAAATAATGAGTCAGCTTCGTTTTTTTTCTTTTTATTAGGTATTCGAAACACTGCACTTATGCAAAAAAAAGGTTGAAATCCTGCAGAACCTAAATGACAACAAAATTTGAAATCCTGGATCCAGTTTCATTTTCATGTCACCACTATGCATGAATGCATGATGCATTACCACCACTGGTTCCAACTGCAGACTGGACAGAGATAAGGTCACAAGTCTTGGCCATGTGAACAGAATTGAAGAAATGAAGCATGATCAGAAACTTTGAGAAAGTAACTGTTACTGTTTAAAAGAAAGTAAACAATACCAGGCAATTTCTACATCGTATGAAATTGAAGGCTTTGAGTAGCTGAATCTCCCGCTGTAGTCGATATGAGATTCCATCAATCTCAAGCAATTCTTGCCTTAGAGACTCTGAGATAGGAAGTTTGCTTCCAATGCAAAATGACAAATAATTTGGTTTCCTCACATGATCATCCATGCTTGGGTTTAAAATTACTTGTCTCCACAAATCTGCCATGAAGAAAATTCAAGGTCATACATACAACAACACTTAAATCACAACTGAACAGATTTATACTTGACATAACAGGACTTATCTCTCTATACTACAAAGATATAAGCAACTTTTCCAGCATGTCCGAGAAAAAAATTACAGGAACAAATATTATGCAGTTAACAATCAATGAATGAAGAGTAACATAAATTCAGTTTGCTACAATTCAAGAGAAATAAAAAAGGAGTGGAGAAATAACTTGGTACCTGCAGCTCTCCTAGAAAGTGAATACGAATCATACATCTCATAAGCCCAGCGAGGCCAAAATGACAATGGGGCCTGTGATGCATTTTTTGTTGCAAAGTAGCGTTTCTGCTGTTTAGTATCTTTCTTTCTTGCTCTCTGAAAGGATTTGGAGGATATGAAACAAAGATTATCATCATCTCCTGTGTTTGTATTCTTATCTGGCTGACCATACCCATCAATTTCTTTTACAGACTCATGGCTCTGGCAAGACTGTTCAGGTATAGAATTTTGGCCTTCATTTGAGGATTCATCCACAATACCACACCTTACCAAGCCACTGGACCGGGAACCTAAAAGGTATATTCTTTTATCTGTTACTGAGTAGTCACTTGAAGTGCTAGTGGGTGATAGAGAATCCCTATCCATATCAGAATCCACATGATCAAGTTGTGTAGAACATGACGCATGCAAACTGGGCACTATCGATGAAGCACATTGCCTGAAACTGTTAGTTGCAGCTAACTGTCCAAAAGCATCTCTTGGAGTTCTTTGAGGTGTATCTTCTTCAATAATTTGGACTTCACCCCATGGCTGTCAAGAAAAATGCCATGAGAATATGCTCTCTTCCTTTTAGTTCAGAGAATTACATAGTTTTTACTTAGGCCCTGTTTGGATCACAGCTGGATCATTATAATCTAGGTTATACATAGGATTAATATAATCTGGATTAATAATCAGAGTGCTTGGATCCCTGGATTATTGTGGTGGATTATTCTTGGTTCAAATGACAAATACTCATCATCACCAAAAAGCAGGTCCAAGGTGGATTATAGGATTATTGTAACCTGGTGTTTTGATTATAATAATCCACCTTATAATCTAGCTTGTTTGGATCACAATTACAATATCTTAGCTGATTATTATAATCACAGTGGATCCAAACAGGCCCTTAATTATTAAGACTTACTACTCCGTCGACATCCAACCAATGGCGCATAAGACGAAACCGCTGCTGACCATGAGAGAAAATACATGATGAACCATCATCCAACTGTTGAATTTTCTGTATCTATGAAGGCAACATAAACACACAAGTTAATTTAACTCTTGACAGTCTGACTAATGAGAAGGAAGGGCTACAGGTGAATATAGATAGTTTGAATGAAATAACAAATAAATAAAACTTGCACCAATATATAGCTCACAACTTATTATACAAAAAAAAAACTCGACCTGCAGGGGGTAAGACAGCCCCTGGGTATTGCATTAAACTCACAACTTATACTAGTCTAGTTGATGTTAAAATTGCAAAATGTGTAAAAGGGTGTTAACCAAAAGAAGTCAGACTCAGAGACATGTTAGTGGCATGAAAATGGCACTTGTAGTGCGCACTTGAATTCCAACTTCCAAGATGTTTTGTATCATCAACTGATCGAAGCAAAACAACAAATAGTCCCAAGCAAGTCGGGGTAGACTCATCAACTGATCAATGTACAAATCCAGAAATTTGGTTGCAGGGTCTATCTTCGAGAATAAGGAGACTATAATCAACCATAGCTTCTCAAAAGAAGAAAAGAGAAACACAATAATCAACTTTAGCTGTGGATACCATAAGGATGTTTTCCAGTAAGTAAATGTCTAGGTCCTGTGTGAATTCATTACAACAACAACAACAACATAGCCTTTCAGTCCCAAGCAAGTTGGGGTAGGCTAGAGTTAAAACACACCAAGAGCCCCAAGTTACGGTTCAGGCACTTCAATAGCTGTTTTCCAAGTACTCTATTCAAACATAGATCTCTAGGTATATCCCAAGCTTTCAAAACTCTTTTTATTGCCTCCCCCAAAGTCAATTTCGGTCTTCCTCTACCTCTCCTCATATTATTAGCTTGGCTTGAGACTCCACAATGCACTGGTGCCTCTGGAGGTCTCCTTTGAACATGGCCAAACCACCTCAACCGATGTTGGACAAGCTTTTCTTCAATTGGTACTACCTCTAGGCGACCACGTATATCATCGTTCCGAACTCGGTCCATTCTTGTGTGACCGCAAATCCATCGCAACATACGCATTTCTGCAACACTCAGTTGTTGAACATGTCGAATCTTTGTAGGCCAACATTCTGCTCCATACAACATAGCCGGTCTAATCGCCGTTCTATAAAACTTGCCTTTTAGCTTTTGTGGTACCCTCTTGTCACAGAGAATGCCAGAAGCTTATCGCCACTTGATCCACCCTGCTTTGATTCTATGACTAACGTCCGCATCAATATCTCCATCCCTCTGTAGCATCGATCCCAGATACCGAAAGGTATCCTTCTTAGGCACTACTTGACCTTCCAAACTCACATCTCCCTACTCCTGTACAACTCCGCCAAAGTCGCATCTCATGTATTCGGTTTTAGTTCTGCTCAATCTAAAACCTTTAAACTCAAGGGTCTGCCGCCATAACTCTAGTTTCCTATTTATTTCCGCCTGGCTTTCGTCCACTAACACTACATCATCAGCGAACAACATACACCAAGGGATATCCTCTTATATGTTCCTGGTAACCTCATCCATTACCAAGGCAAAGAGATACGGGCTTAAGGCTGACCCTTGATGAAGTCCAATTTTAATCGGGAAGTAATTTGTGTTACCATTTTTTGTTCGAACACTAGTCACAACATTGTTGTACATGTCCTTGATGAGGGTCACGTACTTTGATGGGACTTTATGTTTGTCCAAAGACCATCACGTAACATTTCTTGGTATCTTGTCATAAGCCTTCTCCAAGTCAATGAAAACCAAGTGAAGGTCCTTCTTCTGCTCTCCAAACCGCTCCAAATTGGTTTGTCGATATCTGCGTCGTTCCTCGCAGGCGCTGCTCGATGACTCTCTCCCATAACTTCATAGTGTGGCTCATCAACTTAATTCCCCGATAATTAGTACAACTTTGGATATCTCCCTTGTTCTTGTAGATTGGTACCAATATGCTTCTTCTCCACTCCTCAGGCATCTTGTTCGATCGAAAGATATTTCTTCTAAATGGCTTGATATGTCTTTTAGATGGCATTAAATTTGTTTACAGATTCCAAGTCTGGTCCAGTGGTGAAGCTGGAACCAAAATGGCAGTGGTGCACCAGGAGGATATGGTCAAAACAAGCCAACTGTGACCTAAATTTCATTTTACTGTAGTGCAGCACCCTAGCCCTATGTTTTGTCGCCCCTCATCTAGGCTTTAGTTGTTACTAACTTATTATAGAAGACATCAAAGATATTTGTTCTTTTTGGTTCCTAGATAGAAAGATCATGTGCATTAATATAGAAATAATTTTATCATTCTATCATATGAGCAGATACTCAATCACTAGTAGAAACAACTCAACGAGGAGGAAGACCACAAGTACACATGACATAACTAGTAACTAATAGCTTAGAAACCACACCTCTGCCATTGTCCCGACAGAAGCAATAGTATAATGTCCATCATTTGTGTGTCGATAAACATAAACCTGACATTGGACCATAGCCAATTAAAATAGACAATGTAACAATGCATCATGACAATGAGAAATGGCACTCACCACGCCTATCATGCATGGAGCATCAACATGATTAATAGCCTTGTCAATAGCTTCCACTAATCTAGGCTGAAACACTCGAAGATGTAGGGAAGCTTCAGGAAACAAAACAACTCCTGCAGAAGTTCCATGACAGAACATTTAATATAATTCCACTATGTTGAAAATGTACGCCATCAACATAGAATAGTCCTCACTCCGGTGAAAAAGGCCAACACAGATGGGCATTTCTATATATACTTTGTAAGATGAGATTATTACCACTAGTTACACAATCAATATTAGGTCTGTTCAGATTTCGGGAAGGACAACAGGATGGTCGACTTCAAAATGTATTGTCCTCATATTCAAATTAATTTGAGGTAAGCTTTGTCATACAGGTAAGTTGGAATGTAGGGTCACTTACAGGTAAGTTAAGAGAATTAGTTGATACCGCGACTAGGAGGCGTGTAAATATATTATGCGTTCAAGAGACTAAATGGAAGAGTCAGAAGGCGAAGGAGGTGGACAATACAGGTTTCAAGCTGTGGTACACAGGGACAGTCGCGAATAGAAATGGAGTAGGAGTTTTGATTGATAAGAGCCTCAAGAATGGTGTGGTGGGAGTGAGAAGGCAAGGAGATAGGATTATCTTAGTCAAGCTTGTCGTTGGTGATATGGTCTTGAACGTAATTAGTGCGTATGCCCCCCAAGTAGGCCTCGACGAGAGTGCTAAGAGACAGTTCTGGGAAGACTTAGATGGCCTGGTTAGAGCTATACCTAGTAGTGAGAAGCTTTTTATAGGAGGAGATCTTAATGGGCATGTAGGTACTACAAGCGCAGGTTTCGAGGCAGTTCATGGAGGTTTTGGGTATGGTAGTAGGAATTAGGAGGGGGAGGAAGTTCTGGACTTCGCGGTAGCTTTTGACCTGATGATAGCCAACACTTTCTTTAGAAAGAGAGAATCTCATCTAGTGACCTTCAGTAGCGGACAACACTGTAGCCAGATTGACTTTGTCCTCGCAAGAAGAAAGGACAAACGAGCATGCTTGGATTGCAAGGTGATACCAGGAGAGTGTGTTGTTTCTCAACATAAGCTTTTGGTGGCAAATTTTCGTTTTCAGGTGCGCGCCCGTAGGGATAAACAAGCTAAGATTGAAAGAACAAAGTGGTAGAAACTGAAAGGGGAGACGTCAGAGGTATTTAGGGAAAGGGTTATCAAAGAGGGCTCTTGGAAGAAAGAAGACGATATAAACAACATGTGGGACAAGATGGCAACCAACATTCAGAAGGTAGCCTCAGAGGTGTGGAGTAACCAAAGGAAGGGGACGCGAGGCTAAAGATACTTGGTGGTGGAACGAGGAAGTCCAAAGGGCTATTAAGGAGAAGAAAGAATGCTATAGACGCTTGTACCATGACAGGAGTGTGGACAACATAGAGAAGTACAAGGTGGCAAAGAAGACTGCAAAGCGAGCTGTAAGTGTGGCAATGGGTAGAGCGTACGAGGATCTTTACCAACATTTGAGTACGAAGGAAGGAGAGAAGGACATTTATAGGATGGCTAGGGTTCGTGAGAGAAAGACACGGGACTTCAACCAAGTTAAGTGCATAGGATGAAAGGGAGCATCTCTTGGTGAAGGAGGATGAGATCCGACATCGATGGCAAGAGTATTTTGACAAATTGTTCAATGGTGAGAATATAGACACAACCTTTCAGTTGGATGACTCTTTTGATGACACCAATAGGCGCTTTGTGCGGAGAATCCAAGAATCTGAGGTCAGAGAGGCGTTGAAAAGGATGAAAGGAGGTAAGGCGATGGGACCGGATGGTATCCCAATCGAGGTGTGGAGATGCCTCGGGGACATAGCTATAGTATGGCTAACCAAGCTGTTCAACCATATTTTTCGATCGAACAAGATGCCTGATGAGTGGAGGAGAAGTATATTGGTACCGATCTACAAGAATAAAGGGGATATTCAAAGTTGTACGAATTACCGGGGAATTAAGTTGATGAGCCATACTATGAAGCTATGGGAGAGAGTTATCGAGCATCGCTTGAGACTTGAGAGCAATAACGCGGGTCTCTATGAACCAATTTGGTTTCATGCCCGGAAGGTCAACCATGGAAGCCATTTTCTTAGTAAGACAAGTTATGGAGCGGTATAGGGAGAAGAAGAAGGACCTACACATGGTTTTTATTGACTTGGAGAAGGCTTATGATAAAATACCAAGGAATGTTATGTGGTGGGCTTTGGACAAACATAAAGTCCCAACGAAGTACGTCGGGCTCATTAAGGACATGTACAACAATGTTGTGACTAGAGTTCGAACAAGTGATGGAGACACGGATGACTTCCCGATTAGGATAGGACTACATCAATGGTCAGCTTTGAGCCCTTATTTGTTTGCTTTAGTGATGGATGAGGTCACAAGGGACATACAAGGGGACATCCCTTGGTGTATGCTTTTCGCGGACGATGTAGTGCTAGTTGATGAAAGCCGGACAGGAGTGAACCAGAAACTGGAGTTATGGCGGAAGACTTTGGAGTCCAAAGGTTTTAGACTCAGTAGAACTAAAACTGAGTATATGAGATGTGACTTCGGCACTACTACTCGGGAGAAGGAAGATGTTAGTTTGGAAGGTCAAGTAGTGCCTAGGAAGGATACCTTTCGATATTTAGGATCAATGCTACAGAGGGACGGGGATATTGATGAAGATGTTAGCCATAGAATCAAAGCAGGGTGGATGAAGTGGTGGCAAGCGTCTGGTGTCCTATGTGACAAAAGGGTACCACAAAAGCTAAAAGGCAAGTTTTATAGGACGGCGTTTAGACCTGCTATGTTGTATGGTGCAGAATGTTGGCCTACGAAAAGACGACATGTTCAACAGCTAAGTGTCGCGGAAATGCGTATGTTGCGTTGGATTTGCGGTCATACAAGAAGGGATCGAGTTCGGAACGATGATATACGTGAGAGATTAGGGGTAGCGCCAATTGAAGAAAAGCTTGTCCAACACCGGTTGAGATGGTTTGGACATGTGCAACGGAGACCTCCAGATGCACCGGTGCGTAGCGGAATCCTAAGTCAGGATAGTAACGTGAAGAGAGGCAGAGAAAGACCGAAGTTGACTTGGGTAGAGGCAATAAAAGGAGACTTGAAAGGATGGAATATACCCAAAGACTTAGCCTTAGATAGGAGTGCTTGGAAGACAGCTATTCACGTGCCTGAACCTTGATTGCTTCTGATGGGTTTCAACTCTAGCCTACCCCAACTTGTTTGGGACTTAAAGGCTTTGTTGTTGTTGTTGTAAGCTTTGTCATACACTGCATGGTCCACAGGAAGCAGGAATGCTACCTTGAAGGTAAAACGTCGGCAGATTCAGGACTCTGTCTCCATCCAGGAAAGCAAATTTGCCTCGTGCACCATCAATCTTTGCCTCTAGCAAATAACCAGACTGTTCATGCATTGAATCTACGGATATAAAATCCGAATCTATCTAGGAATACACAAATAAGATTAGCATGAATATTTACCAAGGTAGGTGTGATCTTGCAAGGAAACAGTAGATGTATCGACCATAAGCTCCTCAGAAGTGTTAATCCCTCCATCTCCATGAGCATTTCTGCGATTAAAGAATGTGAAGAAGAAAAAAGAATAAAACAAGAATCCACACAAACATTGAGTAGCAACAAGCTCATACAAATTCACTTCTATCTATACCATTTAAATGAATGCAGGTACAGGTATTGGGGAAATGTTTAGCAGACCATATATTATGTTCACTCATCCCATTGAACCAAGGGCCTTAAGATGTTATCTATCGTATTAATCATTAGTAGCAAAACTTTGAATATAACCGAACTTGTGGGCACCATGTATACTACCTCATCACTCCTCCACCAACCTTTTTTAGAGTTTTAGGGTCATGCCCCCGTCTTCCAATAGATCAAAAGACAAGACTCCACCAACCATAAGTTTGAGTACATCAGCAAAATTGTGTTGCGAACTAAATGTTGGCTATGAGTGCGAAGTAACCACTAACCATCTCCGCTGTAAGCTCTGCGCTTAAAACAAATTTTAGTTTAAGCTCCAGATTTTGCTGTTTTCTATGAGCTTAAGTTTGCAAAAATTCCCCAATCCTAATCTTTAAGGGAATTTGAGAGATGGATTGAGCTCAAGCGAGAGCTTAGCAGAATATCTTTAGATGAGGAGGGCTCTGACATGGTTAGTTGGGGTTTGAGAAAAAAGGCCACTTCTCTACAAAATCCCTCTACAGATTCATATCAAATGGTGGGGTTACTAGCAGAATAGCTGGTCATCTGTGGAAATGTAGAATTCCCTTGAAGATCAAGTTTTTTCTCTGGCAGGTTTTAAACTGCAATGTGCTCTAAGCCTTAGCAAGAGAGGTTGGAAAGGTTGTGAGAAATGCTGCCTGTGTGGGATTATGGAATCTGTGAATCATATCTTTTTTTGATTGCATTATAGCTAGAATGATTTGGGGCTTCCTAAGAGAGATCTTTAAATGGCAAAATTGGCCAACGTCTGTGAAGAACTTATCTGAAACATGGTTACAGGGCAAGGTGCTCCTAACCATCAGATTAACCCTTTTCATCTTTGCAGGTTTTGCTTGGGCTATTTGGAATAATAGGAACAAGATGGCTATTGAAAACAAGTTTCCAAAGGCCCCGTCTGACATCATCTATGTTGCATTATCATTCCTGCAGAAGTGGAGTGTACTCCTCAAGGAGGAGGGTCGCCAACGCATTCTGCAAGTGGAGGACGAAATCCTGCGCTGGATGAAGAATTTCAGGCCTAGTGTGTTGATGTCTACTGATATCTGTGAAATCTAGATCATGTACTAGGCTGTCGTGTGTTATTTTGCTTTCCTGAGGAACTGGCTTCCCCAGTATTGTATCCGACTATGCTTTCTTAAAAGCTGAGGTAAAACTCTCGTAAAAAAAAAAAGAAGGCTTAAGTTTGCAAAAATTCCCCAATCCTAATCTCCACCGCCTCCGAATTCAGTGTGTAATGTATTTTCACAATAACTAACATCGTCAGTCACACCACTCTATCCCCCGCAAGGAACTGTAAGAAAGGGGCAAGGGGGGCGCTCGGACCTGAGGAAGGTGTCGACGTCGGAGGAGGAGGATGAACCGTCGTCGTCGACCTCCTCTACCTGGAGCTCCTCCATATCCAGCTCTAGGATCTGCTCCATCTGCCTCCGCTCCCTCTCCAGGATCCGGTCCCGCTCCGCCATTTCCCCGCGGCCGCGGCGCTCGAGTCGCAGGTTGTGGAGGTGGCGGCGGAGTTCAAACACTTCCTCCATGCGTGGGTGATTTTTTTTTTCGCAACGAAAATGTTTATTTGTTTATCGGCAAAACAAAACGAGTAATTTTCAACAATCTCTGGCAACGGTATTATTTAAAACCCATATTAGATAGCGACATTGCAATTTAAGGGTCCTTTGGAATTTCACAGAAATTAATTAGGAATTTTATAGGAATTAATTTATTTTCGCATAACAAACTTAGGAGACTAGAAAAAATCCCACAATTCAAAGACGCCTTAAAAATAATAAATAGTTAACGACTAAGCTTATTGTCAACTAAACATGTTTAAATATTGGACCGGTTTAGACACGAATCTTGATCCGCACCCACAACGGACACATTAGGTCCACTTAGGTCCACGTCGACGAGAACACGCATGCGCCACCTACATCTTCCGAAGCAGCCACTATATGAGCTCGATCCATACTTAAAAGACCAAAGAAAACCACCAACTAGATCTTTCTAATGGAAGGCCTTGTCATGCCAGAATTTTTTTTATTTTTAACCTTTTCTTAAAACAAATTTCAAATCGAACACGGTTGCTTTTTTATTTTCAAATCTAATCCGTTTTGCCGCATCTAAGTCCATGGCGTGGCCAAAACAAGCTGTCGCGCCACATGCATCGGCGCGGCACGATCTGCCACGTCGGACAACGATTTTCACGTGTAAATCCTTGCCGCACCACGCGCCAACCAGACTGACGCGGCAAGGCACAACCTTAGAAACATTTTATCTTTTTTATATGACTTCGGATGAAGATGATCTTTATATGAAAATTGTAGCTCTCGACAAGATCTACAACTTTCTATCTTTGAGTTTTTCCATTTGAGGTCGTTAAGATGCTTAAAAAATTAAACAATGTTTCAGCAGTATATTAATCGCATACGAGCACTTGTCGCCTTGAAAAAATCATATTTTTGTTATATGGAGTCAAATGGAGATATTTTCTATATGAAAATTGTAGCTCTCGATGAGATCTACAACTTTATTGTTTTAAGTTTTTCCATTTAAGATTGTTAAGATGCTTAAAAAATTAAACAAAATTTCAGCAGTATATTAATCGCGTACAAGCGCTTGTCGCCTTAAAAAAATCATATCTTTGTTATATGGAGTAAAATGGAGATACTTTGTATATGAAAGTTGTAGCTCTAGATGGGATCTACGAATCTACAGTTTTGAGTTTTTGCATTCGAGATTACTAAGATGTTCAGAAAAAATAATATAAAGTTTCAGCATCATATTAATCGCGTACAAGCTCTTGTCGTCTTGAAAAAATCTTATCTTTTTTCTACGGTGCTAAATGAAGATATTTTTTATATAAAAGTTGTAGCACTCTACAACTTTACAGTTTAGAGTTTTCTTTCATTGGAGGTCATTATCTTTTGCGCGCGATGTGAGTGATTACCAATCGAGAGTCGACTCGGGGGTCTAGAATGGATGAAGATGATTGGTTTGTTAGATGATGGTATTATGGTGCTCATAGAAAAGAACTGTGCACCAACCACGTGCAATGGCTATTGTAGATAGCTTAGTGAACCACGTACTATTATTATCTCACTTACACTTTCATCGTCGCTTTGCATAAAATTTTAATCCAAAGATGATGAAAAAAGTTAGAAATTAAACTATGACATATCATGTCATAAGAAAAATCAATAATAATTTGAATAAGTTATTCTTTAATAAAATTTATAAAAGGTTTTATTGGCATCTGATGCTACTTTCATTCAAAAGAAAATTTAGTAATAATTTGAATAAGTTATTTAATAGAATTTATAAAAGGTTTCATTGGTATCTGATGCCACTTCCACCTGCTATTCGTTTTGTTTTTTTTTTTGGTGGAATTGGCCAGACGGTTTTAAATTCTATTGTGAAGCCCTTTGAACCGTGGACTCCCAGCTTCTTATCTTTCTCTCTAGGATAGAACCCTCAGGAGAAATACAAGAAGAAACCTTACTGGAAGAAAGAAAAAAAATAAGTCTTTGCAGCCTCACCCAAAGAAAAAGTTCTTACAAATAAAAGGAAAATACACCCATAGAGCCCTTGAAGCTGGATGGACCTCCAAGACTTCCATCCGTCAAAGATTTTATTGAGGTGCAAGTCCCGAGGTTAAAAACTTTATTGTTGGTCCAATTCACCTTTAGCAATCAAAATATGATTAAACTCTCTGTTTTTTTTTTAGCACCTGAACTCTGGGTCGACTCTCAATTAGTAATCAGTGACGTCGCACACCTAAGATAACGACCTCAAATGAAAGAACTTAAAACTTTAAACTTATAGATCTCATCAATTGCTATAACATTTATGTAAAAAGTATCTTCATTTGATACCGTACAAAAAAAGATAAGATTTTTCCAACACGGCAAGAGCGGGTACGCGATTAATACGATGCTGAAATTTTATATTATTTTTACTGAACATCTTAGTGGTCTCGAATGCAAAAACTCAAAACTATAAATTTGTAGATCACATCTAGAGCTACAATTTTCATATAGAAAGTATCTTCATTTGACTCCATATAACACAGATATGATTTTTCCAAGGCGACTTGTACGAGATAAATATACTGCTAAAATTTTGTTTAATTTTTTTAGCATCTTAACGACCTCAAATGAAAAAAACTCAAAACTAAAAAGTTGTAGATCTCATCGATAGCTACAATTTTCATATAGAAAGATCTCCATTTGACTCCATATAATAAAGATATGATTTTTCGAAGCCGACAAGCACTTGTACGTGATAAATATACTGCTGAAATATTGTTTAATTTTTTTGAGCATTTAACTATCTTAAATGAAAAAACTCAAAACTAGAAAGTTATAGATCTCATCGAGTGCTATAATTTTCATATAAAGATCATTTTCATCCGAGGTCGTATGAAAAAGATATAATTTTTCTAAGGATGTGCCTTGTCGCGCCAGTCTGGTTAACGTGGCGCTATGGTGCTGCCGACGAGAGTGGCGCGGCAATGATTTACACGTGAAAATCATTGTCTGACGTGGCAGATCGTGCCGCGCCGATGCATGTGGTGCGGCAGCGTATTTTGATCGTGCCATGGACTTAGGCGCGGCCAAACGGGTTAGATTTAAAAATAAAAAAGCGACAACGTTAGATTTAGAATTTGTTTTAAGAAAAAGTTAAAAAAATTCTCATGGCACTCCGATTAGCGTGGCTGTACTGTTTTATCATGCGCAGAGAGTGGTGTGACGAGGCTCAATATTAGAAAAAATCTTATATTTTTCATATGATGTCAGATAAAGATTATTTTTATATAAAAAATCGTAGAGATGAGATATATAATTTTCTAGTTTTTTTTTTTTTTGAGGTCGCTAAGATGCTTCAGTAACATAATAATTGTGTACATGCGCTTGTTGGTTTAGAAAAATAATATCTTTCTTTTATGATGTCAAATGAAAACACTTTATGTTTGAAAGTTATAGCTCTCAATGAGATATACAACTTTATAGTTTTGAGTTTTTTTTATTTGACATCATTAAGATGCTCCAAAAAATAATATAAACTTTCAGTCGTGTACCAGCTCTTGTTGCTTTAGAAAAATAATATCTTTCTTATATGGTATCAAATAAAGATACTTTATATATAAAAGTTATAGCTCCCAGTGAGATTTATAATTTTTTAGTTTTGAGTTGTTATATTTGAGATTGCTAAGATAATAAAGTTTTATTAATATATTAATCGCATAACGGGCTTGCCCCCTCAAAACATATATGATTCTTCTTTGATGTCCAATGAAGATTTTTTTTAATAAAAATTGTAGCTTAACTTTTAGTTTTGAGGTTTTTCATTTGAAATCATTAAGGTACTCAATAGTTTTTTATAAATTTTAAGGAATATATTAATCGTGTCGTTTTAGAAAAATATATTTTCTAATATGATGTTGGATAAATATACTTTTTATATAAAATATGTAGCTCCCGATAAGATCTACGTCTTATATTTGAAAAGTATCTATCTGACATTATATAAGAAAGATATAATTTTTTAAAAGGCATATCCTTGTACAGGATTATATGGCTTTTAAATTTATATGAATTTTTAAGCATCTTAACTATGTCAAATGAAAATCGCAAACTAAAAATTTGTAGATCTCATCGATGCAATTTATCTTAACGATCTTAAATGTAAAAATTCAAAACCATAAAGTTGTATATCTTATTTAAAGCTATAATTTTTATATAAAAGTATCTTCATTTTACTTCATACAAGACAAAAATTATTTTTTAAAAGATGACAGACGCTTGTACACGTAAGCGATTATTATGCTACGGAAAGTTTATATTATTTTTTGGACCACCTTAGCGATCCCAAATGAAAAAAAACTCAAACTAGAAAGTTATAGATCTCATTAACATCTATAATTTTTATATAAAAATTATCTTCATCCAATATTTTTTTTTAAGGTTGAGCCTTATCACACCGCTCCTCCTTGGGGCGACAAAACTATAATTTTGCATTAACAGGAACGACGTGACAAGATTTCACGTGGAAATCGACGTCTAACGTGACACCTCTCGTCACGCGAACACAAACAGCGTTATTTTGTTGCGCTAAAAATAAAATTTTAAAAACTAAGTGGGAATATTTTTAAAGTAAAAACTAAAAAAGAATTAAAATTTAAAAAAATACGAGCGCCATTGCCCATATTGGTAAGGTCCAATTCCGACACATCGGCGGGCGGCGGCCGCGACGATCCATCACCGCCCGGTCACCTGGCTCTCCACGTCTCCGCGGCGACGCAGAGCCAGCACAAAGTGCACAAAACACCCAAATCGGCCACCCGCCGCCCCCGTCGCCGCCGTCCCCTTCGTCCTGCGGGGCTGCGCCCCACTAGGTATCTCACTAACCACTTCACCCTCTGCCGGCATCACCTTCCTAGGTCGCTTTGAGCTCCCACCGCCCTTTTTCCCGCTCGCCTTTCGCCATCTTTTTTCCCCCCTACCCGTTCGGCATCCCCCGATGCGAAACCTGCGGCTGAACTCCGATTCACGTCGCGCCGCGCGGGGAGATCGGGCCGGCGCACTCATCCGGACGGGGAGGATCCTCTCTCGATTGGTCGGTACCCACGCCTTTCTTTTCCGCTCCCTACCGATGTCGTTAGGTGGGAATCGGTTCTGGTATGAGAGTGAAACCAAACCAATCTAGAGGGAGCATGACGGCTAAGACCGTGCAATCTTTATTTTCTAGTACTAGGATGAAAAAGATCGCTCCTGGCGGTTAAGCTTTAGTGCTCGTTTCTGTAACATGTTTGGATAGGTGTCACTTGCGTGCACCTAGAACTTGACAAAATGAATTAAAAGGCCATCCCACCTAATTATTAGCTGACCCAGAAAACACCATTGGCTACTGACTTGCATCTCTAGCGCATAGCTTCAGAATCTGGAAGTGTGACTTCCAGTGAGTTGGTTGCTGAACTGCAGAAGATCATGCTGTGTCTGCTCACTATGTGCAGTGCATCTCAAAAGATTTGTGAATGTTTTGTTAGTGTTTTAGTGACCACAGGTTATATCCTCATCCAAAACTTAACTCTCTGTGCACCTTATCCAATGGAAGAGGAAAGTTTCTGATTTGTAAGTAAATTTTGAGTGGAGAAACAATTGCTCAAGTTGGTGCTTTCTAGGTGAGAACAGAAATCTACTAATGTGCCAAAAAGTAATGGAGCGTACACATCAAACCAAGCATCTAGGTTCCTTCCTGGAGCACTGTGGATGAGAAATCCATGAGGATGCTTTTGGAGGTACCATGCACATCCAGTTCATGTTGTGCTATGCAGATGCTACTTTTAGATTGTGGAAAGTTAGTCTCTTATGCTATAAATGGATTGCTGAGTGTTGATAATGTGATCATGTGCAAGCCGTAGAGCATGGATGACCTTGATATGTAGAAGCCAGACATTATAGTGTGAAGAATTTACCAGGAAAGACAAGCTTCAAAGTTTCAAATGCTAAAAAAACTTAGCTTTGTCCTGATGCTTATTCATGCACTAGAACTATCTTTTTATGTTTGATAAAAAGGTCAAATTAGCAATCAGAATGGATTAGCTCCATTCTACAGTCCTTTAGCTGTTCTTCCAACTTCCAAGGCTCTCAGGTGATGACGCTTGTCAAGATGACAGCAGCTGCCAAGAAATCTTCCTAGTTTCTAGTTAGACGATGATGGGGGAACTGGGAGATTAGATGGATGAGCTCAGGCTTGTCAAGTTTGTTAGCAGCTTTCCTTCCAGGAGATGTCGTCCTTGTGGGTGTATCATCTTGATTTAGATAACATATAGAGCTTGAGAATTTTTGTTTTTATTGAAGGGGCCATGTTCACTATCCCTTTTCTACATAGAAAAGGACATAAT
This sequence comes from Miscanthus floridulus, assembly GCF_019320115.1. NCBI lineage: Eukaryota > Viridiplantae > Streptophyta > Magnoliopsida > Poales > Poaceae > Miscanthus > Miscanthus floridulus. Next base: position 117,089,268 of record NC_089584.1, read on the forward strand.
GAATGACAAATAGATTTGTGGCAGAAGGAAAATTATTGCCTTGAGAATACTCACTTATGAAATTGATAGAGACAACAGTACAGGAATGAACAGTTGGACCATATGCCTTGGGATATTTGTGAATATTTAGTCACCATACGGGGAAGGTACTGACTGAATAGCTTGCATGCAGACAATGTTTGCTGTTTATTCATCTGTGGCAATGGCAATGACTTGTCCAGAATTTTCTTTTTGCCGATATCCATTTCCTGTATAGGCTTTCTGTTTGTTTCGAATTTCTGATCCATGCCGTATTCCTCTTATCAAGTTGTGATGTTGACTTGGGGTGAACTGCAATCATCTGATCAATCATTGAATGAATCTCTTTTACCCCTTTTGCAAAAGACTGTTAGTTTGCCACGTGGTCCCATGCTCTGAGAGAACATTGGCTTGTGACAATTGGACCAAGCTGTTGAGGTCTATTCTTTGTCCTACTTTTCTTTGGCTGAGGCTCAAAGTAAGCATCTTGGCCTTATTCTAGTTATCAGTCATTCTCCCAGATTTTATCACCACATTGTGTTTGAACTTTGAGGGGCACAAAAAGACATCTTGTTCCAGCTTTCCCATTTGTCTGATTACATTCTATCCTGGGATTTGTCACGGGAGAATTTCTTGCGTAATCTTAGGATGTTGTTGTTTAAAGACCACAGCAGAAATTCTCTATTTCACTGACCCACAAAACAGACAAAAGGTAACATTACAACTGTATATAAGGTAAATATACTGATTTTTGCACTTCCTTAAACAGACTAAACGGACACCTATTGTTTAGTTATTTATTCGAGCTAAATGGCCATTTGAACAGACTAAACGGTGATTAAACGGGATAAACGGCTGATTAAACGGACACGGCAAGCCACCGTGTAGCATTTACACGGCGTGTAAATGAGCTTAACTGCCACGTAGGTGAACAGTGATTAACGATAGTTTGTTAAATGCTAATGATTACTTGATTAGCACATAATGAGAACCGAATATCTCTGGTGCTAAATCTTTTGATACCATGTATGGAGTTAGGAAAAGCTTCCATCTACATGATTCAGTAACTCTGTGTAGGCTGGTTGTAATGAAAGCTTTAAACTGTTTGTCTGTTGTAATTTTGAAGTAATTTAGGGCGCTTCAGCTTAACTAAATTGCATGATTGACCCATGTTTTCTAAGCTGCAATCTACAGACTTCTATGACTCTGTATTAAGATCATGCCTGAGACTTCTTCACTTATTCTAGTAGTCCATGAATATGTTTTCTTTTGAGCAATCCAACGTGAGAAAATTTGGAAGTATACTGTATTAGATCTTAATTCTCTTGGCTCAAATGTGTTTACTTTTATGTGGGGGTGTCAAGTCAAATAATAATGCAGTTATCATGTTTTACGTACACCTACAGAAAGCCGTTGTTGCTGATCTCAGCTAATCCTATCTTTGATCGGGTTTATTCGGGAAATCGTATGGATGCCATGAAACAGGTTAACTCTTGATCATTCCTAAAAGTAAGTTCCTTTAGGGGCCGTTTGGATCCTTTCATTTTGGAGGAATTGGAATCTACTTAATGGATTATAGGCTATTTGGTTTGGAATTTGACATTCCACAACTTTCCCAAGTTCACATATAAGCCTATCTCAAATTCATAGCGGGAGATAGAAATTGATTCTATAGATCACCATGCTATGTTTCTACTCTCCAACTTATAGCATGCTCTTCAACTCACTTCCCTATAGTATAAATGCAACGTATAAGTATCTCCCTTGTATGGCTAACAATAACATACAAATATATTCCATATACAACCATATTAGCTTAATTAATCTGTGCCTAAATTATAATTATTCAAATGAATTCAATTCCTAGGATCCAAACAGGGCCTTAATGATTTCTTTGCCATTGTTATAAACCAACATATATCTCTTATAAAGAGATACAGGCTACAAGAATCCGCATCTATTCAAGTCACTCTCCAAAATGTGGATATCTTGTGCACACCGTGGCAATCAAATCACCTGTGCATGCAAGATGCTTACATTTGTTATCCAGAAACTGGAATATCTAAGTTTCACTTATGTTTGGTAGACAAATAGTAACTGCCTCCTCCACTATATAAGTATATGGCATGCTCAACTTTCTGTATCCACTGTTCCCACCTGTTTATATATGTCTTGTAACTTGTGAAGTGTGTTCCTATCTGTATCACCTTCGCCTTGCCACCCTTTGGCTAGTCATTCATACGAATGGATTATTCTAATTTGCGTCGCCAAGCTGCATCCATGAAAAAGAGTCTCTTTGATCAGGCCTGTATTATACTCTGGAGATTTCTAATCAATATTTTATCTTTATGCTTTCACAAGGACCTAGAAGTTCGATCATACCTTTTTCCTATGTATAAGCATGCCTGCTTTTGATCCCATCCATGGCAAACACTATTCTATGCTGTTTTATGGTTTTCAATGTTTTCCTTTTATATACCAAATGCTGACTCAGTAAGTTTTATTTCATCGACAGGGGTACCTAGATGAGCAATTTTGCCAGGTGGAAGACTTGCAGGATGAAGCTAGTCCTAATTTTGCGGAAGAGGTTGCCACTTTGTTTTTCAAGGACTCGGCCAGGCTAATATCAAATGTTGAACAAGCTCTGTAAGTAAAACGGGCATATCAAGGGAGAAGTGATTTCTTGTTCAAAAAGAAAGAAAATACGATGCAAGCAGAAGTGTTGAACTTGACTGATTAAAATTTTGTGACACTGCAGAGAAAAATACCCCAAAGATTTCAATAGATGGGATGCATACATGCAGCAGCTAAAAGGCAGCTGTTCCAGGTAGCTCTGGTGCTGCATCTGGATATATTTTTTCAGTTGCACATGATCCATGCTATGTGATTCAGTACAGCACACAGACCTTACTTTTATAGTTTTGTGAATAATGCGGACTATGAGTTTAACTGAACATCCTGCAAAGTTGACACTATCCTTTTTTAAACAACTACTGCATGCTTCAGCTTCTTAAAAAAGTGTGTGTGGGGGGTGGGGGGGGTGGGGGGTGGGGGGTGGGGGGGTGGGGGAATCTGAAGCATATCAATGCCTCACTAATGACATGTCCAGTATGCTTGTAAACCAAGGTTCTTGGAGGCTTTAAGGTGGTCTGGTATCTCAGAGGAAAACTCATATTTTGTAGTTTTGCGTGCCAACCAAAAGCTTAATGTGTGCGAATGAACTTTTGTAAGCATGTCATGGTTCTGAATACATGTAAATAAAGCATAACTCTGACATCTGAACACATTATCATTGTTTTATATTTATATAAAGTTTACGTGTGTTTGACGATGTTACAAAACTTGATGCAGCATTGGTGCTTCAAGGATGAAGAGTGAGTGCATGTCATTCAGGGATTACTGTGGACAGGGAAATGTTGAAGGGTCTGTATCTCTCTGGCTTTTTAGTTCTTTCAGATTTTTGTCTCATGTCAAGAAATGAGAACAGCCATTGTTTACTCCTGTGGCATATTTCGGTTTGCAGTTGCATGAGATCGTTCCATAAAGTGAAGAGGGAGCACGGTGCCCTGAGGCAGAAACTAGAGGCCTATTTCCAGGTAATCATCCACGATAAATCTCATCCATCGTTCTGTAGCTTGTGTCATGAGCCTGGATCTCAGTTTGTGTTAATACACAGCTGCTACGACAAGCTGGTCCTGCTGGAGCTGCCACCAGGCCCGGGATGTAAGAACTAGGAGCAGGAAAAGGGAGTATGGCACAAGAAGATGGCTCACTACAACTAACTGGCCCAGTGGCCCTGCTGCGCAGCAAGTAGGGGTCAGCATACGAAGCGAAACAAGAGATGATATGCATATGGATAGGCATAAAACTGTAATAAGAGATTATTTTTTCAAGAAAAAAAAGTTAAGAGGAGAGGAAGGGATGGGAACCTTGTGTAGCTGTGAGTTTACAAGCTTGCCTGAAAGATGGTATTATTGTCTCATGTGTAATGTATTCCTTCCATCCCAAAATAAATCAACTCCCGGAATCATCGTATCAAATTATCTTGAGTTTGACTAATTTTATAGTAAAGAACAATAACATTTATAGCACCAAATAAGTAGATGATGAAAATATATTTCATGATGTATTTGATGATACTAATTTCGTGTCATAAATATTTATAATCTTTTCTATAAATTTGGTTAAAGTTAAAATAATTTGACTTAGGATAACTAAGTTGATTTATTTTGAAACGATTGAATAAGATTACAGAAGTATATAAGTCACAGTATTGCTATTTTCCTCTTAGAGTCTTTGTCCACCAGGCTTATTCATGCGTTTTTTCTCTCTCTTTTTGCTCATTTATCAACAGAAGCGTATTGTTGCAGTGCCCCTACACTTCAGGATCAAGGTGATCAAGGAGGGATTGCATGTGGATCAGGACGCTGTGCAGTGCTTATGTTGGACCGGTGCCTAGCGTGCTCTGAGCGCCATGCCGCCGTCTGGTACACCGTGGTCCTTGGAAGGGATTGGTGACGGCAGGTGGCCGCCAACCAAACCAACCGGGCAAACAGAAAGATATATACTCCCTCTATTTCCTAGCCTAGTTAGCTCGTTCCTCTCCATGGCCCGGAAATTTGGTCGTAGTTAGCTCATTCCTCTCCAGGGTGAAATTTAGTCCTCACAGGAATTTATAGACAAATCCAGAAATTTCGATCAGGACCAAAAATTCGGGTACCTGTGATTTAATCCGCTGCAAAGTTTTTAAGTTTCAGATTACACCTATTCACCCTCCTCCCCTCGAGGCATTGTGATCTTTTCATTCTGTTTTCGCTGCAATGCTATACTCGATGTCTTCATCGTAGCCGCCTCCTGCAACCTAGACCAACCAAATACTCTAGTTGCAAGTACAGACATCTGTCGTCTATACTTCCTTCCAGTTTAGCCCTTGAAGGCACGTCATTCAAATCCGCGCGTGCAATTTGAATTGATCCACGCCCTTACTAATTTGGAAGCACGCAAACTCTTCCAATACAAACCTGCATCCTTAGCTTGCAGCGCCTCGTGTCGCCACGCCACCCCATAGCCGTCATACTCCTATGACATTGCTGCTAATGGGGCTACCCCTCTATTTTCTGAGTAGGCGCGGGAAGAAAAGTGTGACAGTTGGGATTAGGGTGAACTCTTTAGGGGAGTTGCATCTCCCCCTCTATTTGGAGAGAGTTGGAGTGATTTTTGGTGATCACCAATTAATAGGGATAGAAAAGAGGAGCCGTTGGAACAATGTTTTTGAGCCAACTCCCCCAGTCTGATAGTTAAATTAGGGATAGGGGAGATGCTCTCCTTACCAAAACCTACGTATCATCGTCAACATCAATACGTGGCAGCCTGTTCGGTTGGCTGGTTCGTATCGTTGCTGGTTTATGAAGAAGTACTGCTGACTGGTTTGTGTGAGAGAAAAATATTGTTCCGGCTGAAAATTTACGATCGTTTACGACAAGCCACAGCCAAACGAACAGGCTGTCATGAGTCCTTATGTATGCCCCTCCAGTCTTTGCCTTGCATCCTATCGTGAGAACCCCAAGACTCCAGCCGAGCTCATCGGGGGAAAACATTACTCCACTTGTCTTGCCAATACAAAGCTTGCGAGGTTGTCTTTTTTCAACCTTTCCCAATACTCGATTTCCTTGCTTGATCTCACCACGGCTTAATGATGGGCCTGCCAACATCACGACACCACATGCATGTAAGTAGGAAGTTAACACAAGATTGTTAGTCTCCTCTCTCTAGTTCCTCCATGCACCGCTCTTTAGGGTGACCACGTGCTGCCCAAAAACACAGAAATGCCTCCACACACGTAACAGAATAGGACTCAGTTCAAAAAAAAAAAAACAGAATAGGACTCACCGTCACGTGGTGATATATTTAAGGTCATGTTTGGCAAGTTCCTTGTCAAGTGCTTCTTCGCAGGAGCCAGAGCACTTAGAGAAGAACCACTTTTTTTTTTTTAGATCCGGCTCCTCTACCCTTCATTAGAAAAATAGTTTCTCCTCCCCAAATGTTTGATATGGCTCCTTCCGCTCCTCCGTAGAAGCTATTGTCGGAGCCGTAGCCAGAGTCGTACCAAACAAGCCCTAAGTACATAGCAGAAGCTATATATTTAAAAAAACTCAAAACGTCTTGTAATTTAGAATGAAAGAAGTATCAAACAACATTAGATGATCAAAATGATGCTTAACAGGAGAACAAGACCAGCCGAATACTAGTAGAACTATGAATGCCACAAACTCCTACATGACAAAGGTGGTGAACTCTCCATGGCAAGCGAAATCCACCGACCCTCTTTGTGGTTGAGCCATCCCTCTTCACCATCGTTGTTCCACAGGTTGTTGCACACTAGATGAGGAGGGATGCATCATACACGTCTACTACTCTACAACACTTCCACTTCTGCCTCTCACCATCGTCTCCACTTTCGTCTCTCTGGCCATCTTCGCCACTCAATGCCGCTCCTCTTAGCGATCCACAACCATGGGGACAACTTGTGGTAGAACCGCCTGAAATAACGCACTTACGGAGGCGTTTGTCTTCCACTAGACACTAAGCACCCCGAGAGCGAGCTACATCGGGCGGATTCCGTCGAGCACACCCTAAGGGAGAGCCCGAATAATCCATATTTTCCCTTCGGGATCCAATATTGAGAACGAGTTTACATTGCTTAGTCCATTTCATACATCCAGAGTTCTTAGAAATACATTATTACAGGACCAAATTTAGAGTGCGGAAATTTAAACAGCGGAATAAAAATAAATATCTATCTATAATACACAAGGATCCGTCCGTGCCCACCAGAAGAATCTTTCACACAACGGCTACGCCTCAAGCTGCACCTGCAACAGGGGTAAATAAACCCTGAGTACACAATGTACTAGCAAGACTTATTCGACTAGTGAGAATAATTTCCCGACTCCAAATGATATGATAAGCTTTATGGTTTGCTGGTTTTTCTTTTTGCGGAAAGCAACACTAATAGTGAATCTTTATGTATATTTATTATTAGCGGTCATGATTATTTCATTATCTAGCCATTCTATGTAAGCAATTGTTCTACTTTCAAGCAGGGGTTGAGCAAGCAGTTCCATTTCACCACCTTTCCTCTTTCAGTTCTTACTACGGTGCTAGACTGTAGACAAGCCGTACCGGATCGCCGGCGATTCGTGAATCAATGTGCCCAGCAGGGTACCCCGAAACACACACCCCGCTTGTACCCCAGGCACAAGCAGGACCAACCCACTACTCTCCTGTCACGGGGTCCAGGTCCCCGTCCAAACTTAGACTCCAAGCCCCCGCTCCTGAGTCCCGGACTTAGTGCGGTGCTTAGACCTCCACCATCCCGCCTCCAATCAGCCGATCCGGAAAAGAGTCGGAACCCACGATAAGAGAGCAACAAGCCTTCTCTGCGCCCATACACAAGTATGTGCTCGGGATAATAAGTCTGTGACTTGCCTAGAACCCAATGTAATGACCGGTCCTTAACCGACACAGACAGGAAACAGTGTAACCAAGCTATGCCCCGTTGGCCGCAGGACACAACCTCTTACACCCACCAATACCTAAACCATATCCCTGCCTGGTCTCCATTTTTTTCACCATTTTTATCATGAGTGATAATAATAATCACCTATTGTGAGTAACGACATGTTACTCATGCTACCGAAATTCTGAGCATAGCAACTACTCGACCTATACTAGTAGGACTCATATGTAGATATATCTATGCATGTAGGTTCCATAAAATGCTTGTAACATAAATGCACATCATATATATATTCAGTGATCATTCAAAATAAGGGTTATGCACCGAGGCTTGCCTTGGGTAGGCGGGGTGTTAGCAAAGTCAGCAACTGATGGCTCCGGGGCTCCCTCCTGTACGAGAATCTCCTCATCGTATTCCTCGATGATCTCCTCGTACTCCTGCTCACCCGCAGGCACGAACTCTACCAACTCGTTATCTACATGCATAAAATGATGATGCAACATTTAATAATATGGCAACAACAACTCTTAAAATGAGAATACATCTATCAAGCTACTAAGCTAGTTCTACCAACTGAGACGCTAAGTTACCTATTATTACCACTAAATAGGTATGAAACATTGCATGTATTATCTTAGCAACTAACGGCATCCCTATTCTTATTATCGATTTAATATATAAACTACAACAAGAAATACTTAGCTACCATATTTCTCAATATATTCCAAGGCTACAAAAATTACAATGAGTGCCTAATAATGTTACGAGTCTACCATAAAATTTTCAGAGCTAGCACTCCTACCATTTCATCACGAAAATTCATTCTCTAAATAATTATAATAACAAAAAGCATATTACAACAAATAAAGTAACCTTAAAGATACCACAGAATTGTATGAACTAAATACACTAAAAGCTAGATCATGAATTTAGGAACCTAACAAAATTTACTTCATAATTTTAGGACACTTACATAATTTTATATTAATCATTAAAGATCAGTTCATAATTTAAATTAGAAAAGCAGTAACTAATTCCGTAGAAAAGAAAAAGGACGAAACCACCCAGAGCGACCCATCGCGGCTCGGCCCACGCACGCGCAGCGCGCGCACGCGCGATCCACTGGCTCAGCCCACGCGGGGCACGGCCCAACCGTGCGGCGATGACCCACGACAAGGAGGCCCGCGCGCCGATTACTTATGCGAAAACCCCCTTGACCTATCGATGAATCACTCTGAGATCCACGACACTATTCCTACAGTCAGCTCTTTTACAAATATGCCCCTCTCCCTTTTCTTCTTTACCACGGGTGGGTACTCCGGCCACACCCGCGCGCACCGGCGCGGTGGCGCTGGCATAGGACCGCTATGTCAGCCATCCTGGCCCTTCCCCGCCCCCGATAGCGAGCCGATGCTCACCCAGATGCAAACACAAAGCGGTGGGAGGTGAAGCGATGAACAGAGACGCGGTCAAGAGCTCCTTCCACGACGACGGACACCCTACGGTGGCGGCAGCCGTGTTCCAGTGCGCCAAGACATAACCAAAGTAAAGGAACTAAAGGATGGGTATCAGCAGCTCACCTAGAACCTACCTAACGTGGTGGCTTGACCGGGGATGGATCGGGTGCGTTCGGCCACACGCACACGGCAAGCTCCACGACGGGCTGCGGTGGTGCGACCGTGTCAATGGTATCGGGAAGGCAGTAGCAGTGCAAGTGGGGTGCGCAAGGGGTGGAGGGGATCAAGGCAAGACACAGTGCCTCAAAATTGGATGGAGGTGGACGGTACGAGACGGATTGGATAGGCGTCGTCTTTCGATCTTAAGGTGGCCGACGGAGGGGGAAGGTTCAAATTGGGACTCAGCACGGTACGCTGCAGTAGTGGGTGGGCTTGGCTCATAGCTAGGCTCCCCTTCAAGCTTTTGGCGTGCGCAATTACTTGGATTGGACCAGCGCTATGAGCTGGCTCAGGCGTGGCTCGGTGATGCCGGCGCGACTCCATTAAAGGCGGAGGTGGATGGGGAGTGCAATGTGGCGCTTGTCACTCAATAGAAGAGGACAAGGGCACATAGAGGAGGCTACAAGTGTGCATACGGGTGAAGGGGGCCGTGACGCCTAAGAGGGGGGGTGAATTAGGCAACTTAAAAATCTACTTCTAAACTATGATCTCTTTTTCTAACCTTAGCAAAACCCATGCAAAAGATAAACTATCTAACTGTACAACTACGGTTTTGCTAATGTGTTACTATCTCTACCGCAAAAGGAGTAATACAAATCAATGTAAATGCGAAAGCTAAAGAGCAAGGTAGAGATATGCAAACTCCCATCGATGACTCTGGTATTTTTACCATGGTATCAAGAAAGCACGCAAGCTTCCCCCTAGTCCTTGTTGGAGCCCCTCGCAAGGAATCCCTTGCAAGGGCCAAGCTCCTAGTTGGGTAACTCCGTGGATAGCCTCGGGCCTTCTCCATGCGCAAGTGGGTCTCCGACGTGCCTTTCGGCAAGCCTCTCTTGGATGCTCCCCGCCGTCTTCACTATCAAGCTTCCGGCTGAAACGCCGCAGGCCTTGTTCCCTCTGATACACGGTGGCAGCCACACCACAAACGCGGTTGGTGTGATCTCGCAAGACTACAAGCCCCCCAATGTACAACAATGGTGCACGCAAGCATAGAGTGGTAAGAGGTATGCAAACCTCACTAAACACTAGGCCTAAACCTAGAGCAAGCGCATAAGCAGTGGTCTAATCAACCTAAGTACTTCGCAAAGCACCTACGCTAATCATCTAATGAATCACTAAGCACTATGCAAGTGGAGATCACTAAAATGGTGTATCAACACCCTTGATATGTTTCCTTAGCTCTACACTTCTCAAATGACCGGTTGGGGGGTCTATTTATAAGCCCCACTGAGAAAGTAGCCGTTGGGGATGAAATCTCGCTTTTCTGCTACTAATCGGATGCTGATCACGTCCTGACCAGACGCGTCCGGTCGTCCCGACTGTTGGAGCCATGATTCACTGATCGGATGCTGTCAGTGTCCGGTCACATGCCACCAGACGTGTCTGGTTGCATTTTTGCCGCTCTAGAACCTCTCTGTACTCGACCGGACTCTGTTGTCCTATGTCCGGTCGATCTGCCGCCAGTGTCCGGTCCAGCGTTCGGTCACTGCTGCTATCGAGCCTCTTGATCGGGTGTCCGATCACTGTGCAACCAGCGTCTGGTCACTTCTATGAGCTCGTTTCTTCGTGATCTTGCGTACGACTTGGTTCCTATCTTCATGCTTGGACTTTGCTTGGTATCTTGTGTCTTCTCTTGTGCTTCTAAGGTATTTCTTATGGTGTTGATCATCGGATCATCACGTCGCCTTCGTCCAAGTCACGTCTTGCACCCTATTGAACTACAACACAAACACTTGCAAATTCATTAGTCCAATTTGGTTGTGTTGTTCATCAAACACCAAAATCCAAAGTAAATGGGCCTAGGGTCCATTTTTCTTACAATCTCCTCCTTTTTGGTGATTGATGACAACACGACCAAAGCAAGCAAATAATAAAAAATTGGAATTAAAAACTATCTACTTGCTAGGATGCAATGCAAGGGGCAAGGTTATATGATGCTAAAAGATACTATTTGTAAAACTAAAAGATACTACATAAAAACTTATCTTGCCCTTACAAAATGTGTCCATGTGGCATTATGGATTTAAGCCTTGCTTCCTACAAATTCTCCTCATTACATAGGTAATCCATAATCCACTATCCTCCCTTTCTAGGATCATTACCACTTGTAAATTATTAATGCTTGTTTTTGGTCCTCTAAATTCTCCCTCTTTGGAATCAAACACCGAAAAGAAAAACAGTAGTAGCACAAGGGAGGGTCAAACTTTGTGATCCTTGATGTGTAGAGTGGAATAGGTCACAAAATTTGACTCTCACGTTATATAGATTAAGCTCCCCCTAAATATATGCATACATATGGTAGAAAGCAAGGCATATGCATATTTGGTAAATTGTTGCTCAAGGGAATTTAATCTATATAATGCATGGAGAAAGCATATAAATATCAAAATGAAATCAACATGATGATATCGGTTTAGAAATACCACATATGGAAACCAATTTAATTTCTACCACTTGCAATAGGTAGTGGATATTTGAAGTATGATGCTTAACTCCGGAGACCCCATTTTCCTTGGAATGAGACTACTACACACATGATAAGCTTGAAAGGGTGTTAGTCTCAAAGCATCCAACTTGTAGAGTAACATCCCCCTAAATTTATGCACACAAGTATGGAATACTTGTAGGAAACATGCACATTGATTTTAGAATCAATAATACCACTTGAAAGATGACATCACATGAATATGAGAATCATTTTTAAGATGATATTCGGGAGAAATTATCTACAATTTGGACTTTGGCACATATTAGATGAACAATTGTAATGCAAGCTATGTGTCGTGCTCCTAAATAATTTTAAACCATGTAGGTTTGCTCCAAGGGTTAAGAATAAAACCGAGCAAGCCTACTATAAGATATACCTAGTGTATACATGACAAAAGATATAAACATGCAAATGCAAACATAGGCATGAAAAGTAACTAGATGCTTAAAGATACCAATTTGTAAGAAAAAAACCACTTGTAGGAAATGCAAATTGATACTACTTAAAGGAAATTGAATCTAGTTACCTAACATGGAAAGGGGAATTTGGGTCCATAGTATTCACTAACCCACTTGGCAATGATTTTGTCCATCCTGATACACCCCATGAAATGCACCCATACTTTGCCAAGTCTCCAAATTCTCCGAAGTCCATTGGACTTCTCACTTCCCTTTCGGGATTCAAACCTTCTTGGTGCTCTTCATATTGGAAATGATTTCCTTTGGCACCCAAAAGCGTTTGACCCCATTGTTGGCTTGCTTGTTCACCTTGATGGCCACCACCTTGTCATTTTTCTTCTTCTTCAAGAGATAAGGTGTGGAGGCCTTCTTGTCCACCTTGTTGGTGTAGGTGTTGCAGAACTTGCTTGTTTGCTTTTTCTCTTTCTTCTTTGCTCCTCCCCCATTCTTTACCTTGCACTCATAGGACTTGTGGCCTTCCTTATGGCACACGTAGCAAACCACAATTTGTCCCTCATCAAGCTTCTTTACTCCCTTGACGGTGTTATCTTGATGAAGTTGGACTTGCTTCGCCTTGCCTTTTATTTGAGTCAAATCCTTGGTGAGGCGAGCTACTTCTTGCTTGAGTTGCTCATTCTCCTTTGCAACCTTTTGTGTGCATGTATCTACAACAACTTTCTCAACACAAACTTGGTTGCACAAAGATGAGTCTAAACATAAACCATTACAAGAAGTAGAGGTATCCTTTTTAGACATGTTAAAAATAGAACTTTTCTTTTTAGATGCCTTGGTGGGGGTTGTCCTAACGGCTTCAAGATTAGCAACTTTATTAGTTAGCTCATCACAATGTTTGTACATGGTTTCCATTTTAGCAAGCAAACTTTTATAAGCATCTTGTGAGCTAGCTAACTTTTCTTTTAATCTTTCATTTTTCTTTACAAGTTGCTCATCATTGATTGTGCATGCATTTGTTGTTGCACTAGCCTTAAGTTGCCTAATTTTAGTAGATAGTTCAACATTGAGATTAGCAAAGTTCTCATATTGTTCAAGCAATGTTTTGTATGCTTCTTGTGAACTATTTAGCTTTTTATTTTATTTTTTCGAGCTTCTTTTGTTGACTAGTGCAAACTTTAGCATAATTAAGATTTTGTTGCACAATTTCATCATAAGAAGGCATTTTATCATCACTATCACTCTCACTAGAGGATGAGCTTTTGTTACCTCGTGCCATAAGGCACATACGAGAAGAGCTTGATGATGAGTGCTTGCGCTCTCGCCTCTTGTGATGGTGTTTTTCTTCACTTAAAGAATCATCCCATGACCTTACTGATGTGAGGGTTTGGTTCTTGCATGCCTTCTTCTTTGTCTTGGGTGTGGGCTTGTTTGGACAAACTTCCACAAAGTGCCCAACTCGCCGTATCCATAGCATTCTCTCTTTCTTTGCTCATTTCTTTTATTGGTAAAAATGAGATCTTCGATTTGGATGGGCACACCCTTGACATTAAGCCTTTGGATCATCTTCTTCACCTTGTTGATTAGTTTGATTGATTCTTCATCAAGGTCGGAGGTGGAGGAGGAAGATTGATTATCTTCACTTGAATCTTCATCATCATCATCATCGTCCTCATCTTCTTCTTCATCTTCACTTGAGGAGCTTGAGCTTGAGCTTGTCTGAACTTGCTTGCCCTTCATCTTCTTTTTCTCGCTACATGCGAGTGCTTTGCCTTTGCTCAATGAAGAGGCTTCACCTTGACCCATCTTACGTGACATTTCAAATGCCACTATCTTGCCAATGACTATGCCTGAGGTCATGGTGCTCAAGTTCTCCATGTTGTGAAGGATGGTGATGATGCTTGCATATTTCTTTTGTGGTAGTACGCAGATGATCTTCCTTATGATGTCCGCATCATCTAGCTTTGTTAATCCTATTGAATGGAGCTCATTGATAATTAGATTCAAACGAGAATACATATCACAAACAAACTCATCATCATTCATTGTGAACGAATCATAATTTTGTTTAGCTAGACAATATTTTTGCTCACGGACATTAGATGTGCTGTCATGGAGCTCTTGAAGTTTTAACCAAATTTCATGCGCCATATTTAAAGTGAACACTTGGTTAAACACATCCATACTAAATGATTCAAACAAGCAATTTTTAGCCCTAGCATTGAAATGCATTTCTTTTTCATCACTCTTTGTGGATTTTTCAGGATTCTTAATGGGTTTCATCCCATCATGAGTGACTCTCCAAACACCCAAATCAACCGCCTCAAGATAGCAAGCCATTCTAGCTTTATAATAGAGAAAGTAAGTGCCATCAAAGTGTGGAGGCCTAGAGGTATCCATCCCAACCACTCTAAATAGCGTCGGCTCAACGGTGGTTAAGCTAAGGGTCCAAATTGAGCCAACCTACTCTGATACCAATTGAAGGAGACCGTGACGCCTAAGAGGGGGGTGAATTAGGCAACTTAAAAATCTACTTCTAAACTATAGCCTCTTTTTATAACCTTAGCAAAACTCATGCAAAAGATAAACTATCTAAATGTGCAACTACGTTTTTGCTAATGTGTTGCTATCTCTACCGCAAAAGGAGTAATACAATCAATGTAAATATAAAAGCTAAAGAGCAAGGTAGAGATATATAAACTCCTATCGATGACTCCGGTATTTTTACTTAGGTATCGAGAAGCACGCAAGCTTCCACCTAGTCCTCGTTGGAACCCCTCGCAAGGAATCCCTTGCAAGGGCCAAGGTCTTGGTCGGGTAACTCCGTGGATAGCCTCGGGCCTTCCTCACGTGCAAGTGGGTCTCCGACGTGCCTTCCAGCAAGCCTCTCCCGAATGCTCCCCGCCGTCTTCACTATCAAGCTTCCGGTTGAAACGCCGTAGGCCTTGTTCCCTCCGGTACACGGTGGCAGCCACACCACAAACGCAGTTGGTATGATCTTGCAAGACTACAAGCCCCCCAATGTACAATAATGGTGCATGCAAGCACCGAGTGGTAAGAGGTATGCAAACCTCACTAAACACTAGGCCTAAACCTAGAGCAAGCGCATAAGCAGTGGTCTAATCAACCTAAGCACTTCGCAAAGCACCTACGCTAATCACCTAATGAATTACTAAGCACTATGCAAGTGGAGATCACTAAAATAGTGTATCAACACTCTTGATATGTTCCCTCAGCTCTACACTCCTCAAATGGCCGGTTGGGGGTCTATTTAGAAGCCCCACTGAGAAAGTAGCAGTTGGGGACGAAATCCTGCTTTTCTGCTACTGATTGGATGCTGATCACGTCCTGACCGGACGCATTAGGTTGTCTCGACCGTTGGAGCCACGATTCACTGAGCGGACGCTGCTAGCGTCCGGTCGCATTTTCGCCGCTCTAGAACCTCTCTATACTCGATCGAACTCTGTTGTCCTGTGTCCGATCGATCTGCCGCTAGCGTCTGATCCAGCATCCGGTCACTGCTGCTGCCGAGCCTCTTGATCGGGCGTCCGGTCACTGTGCAACCAGCGTCCAGTCACTTCTGTGAGCTCGTTTCTTCGCGATCTTGCGTACGGCTTGGTTCCTATCTTCATGCTTGGACTTTGCTTAGTATCTTGGGTCTTCTCTTATGCTTCTAAGGTCTCTTCTTATGGTGTTGATCATCGGATCATCACGTCGCCTTTGTCCAAGTCATGTCTTGCACCCTATTAAACTACAACACAAACACTTGCAAATTCATTAGTCCAATTTGGTTGTGTTGTTCATCAAACACTAAAATCCAAAGTAAATGGGCCTAGGGTCCATTTTCCTTATGACGGGGTCAGCACGGGTCGTGCGGCTGCAATGCCTTAATTGGTAAGCCAACGGCGACATGGCCATATGCCGGTGCAGCAGGCGTGCACATCAGCGGCAGTGGCGACGCTACGTAAGCGGCGTGGGTGCACGCGATGTGACAACGCGATGCAGAGGAACATGCGTGTGCTGGCGATGACAGCTGTGGCCCTAGGATTCCACTATGCCCAAGCGGAACAGCGACGACGTCTGGTGGAGCAGAGCCGGCAATAGAGCGACGCGGGCGGCCCTAAGGGCCCCAACAGCGACGTCAGCGGCAACGCACAACGCGATAGTGGGGAGGAGTAGCCGGACGTCCGGGCAGCCGGCCACCGTGACCAGCTGGGTGCTGCCAGCGCGCCACCGCCGCCACAGGCGCACAGTGACCGCGCCAACGCGAGGAACTCGACCCAAAACGTGCCATGCACGCCTTTTAAATCGTCCCAAAAATCCAATTCGATGATTCAATTGCCAAACCACCTATGCTATACTTAAGAGGGCATGTTAGGCTACTAAAACAAGCCCTAATACCCCATCACTCCTTAATCCGATTACTCTACAAAAATTGTCAAACTTTGCTTTGTCAAACCACTTTTTAGACTTACGAAATCGACTAAGTCTTGATTGGATTCACGTCAAATTCCATTTCCAACCTATTAGACCAGATAGCTAGTGAACTCATTAATCGACCGCAGGTATTTCATCATCATTTACCAAGTTTATACTTCCAACTTTACTAAAGTTCCATATATACGTTCTATAGTGTTTTCGTTCAATAAAAATTCATGAACATCCGTACTTGATAATTTTATACGTCGCGAACGACCTTTCGTTAAGCATTTCCGTTGGTCGTTTTAAGTTACGTAAATTGATTCACACACTATATTACATACATCAACACATAAATATGATGCTCATGCAGTGTTTTAGTAAACGATTTACAGTGTAACACAGAGGGTGTTACACAACTTGGAGGAGATTTGCGCCGACCCGCTGCTCCATGGCACGAACATTGGCATGTGCCGCGTGGAGGTTGAACAACATCGTGGTGCCATGCATCCAAGCTGAGGAAGAGGAAGAATCCGCCCATGAAGCACTGCCAAACATTTGGGCCAAGGTGCATAGGGGAGTTAATAGGGATAGCAATTGTACCCGTGGTTTTTTTTGTACCCGATGGGTGTGGGCATGAACACGAAAACTCACACGTGGATACAAAGGGGCGGGTACCCACAAACATGTGCCATATGCATATTGTGTTGATTGGTATATTTATATGAAGCTTGTAGCATATGCATAGCATATCAAACTATGAAGGTGATTTTTTTTGGATAGCTGAATAAAGTGAATATGTGAGCTATTAAATTGTTCCTTTGGTTCCTATGTATGTTGTATTGTGTTATTTGTATGAGCATGAAGAATAGAACTATGAATTTATAATGTATTGTAGCTTGTGAGCTACTCAATATTGTTCTCTATGTATGTGAGATTGACATATTTATGTGTTGTTTAAATATAAATTAGTTATTTCATATCATTATGATTTTTTATTTGATCTCTTTTGAAAATACCCGATGGGTATTCGATCTCAACTAGTACTCGTCGGGTGTAGGCGCGGATATGAAATCTAATCTGTGGGTATGCTTGCGGGCTGGTAAATGCTTTAACCACATCTTACCCGACTCACTGTTGTCCCTAGGAGTCTCTAGTCAGAGCTACAACAGTAGAAGCCGCGTTAGGAGCATTACGAAACCGGCCCTAAAAATTGTCCTCTAAAATCTACTAGTTTTAATCTTCTTCTCATTCTCATAATTTTTAGAAAATCTAAACAAGACTCTATTTTGTGGGGAAAAATCAATGGGAATGGTCTCCATGGGGCTGAGTGTAACAGAACCGACCAATTATACAAAATTAAGTAAGAAAATCATCCACCAGAGCAGACGATTGAGCAAACTTAAGCCCGTATAACCCGGTAGTCCGTGAAATCACGAAGGATTTCAAACCAACTCGTGTCCCAGCCATGATCGTAATAAGTTTAGCGGTCACCATCACAAATTACATAAAAGTTCGCATCACAGATACATCAGAGTTTAAACATAGTTATTACAAACCAGTTCGAATAAAAGTAGCGGAATTCGTTTGTTTAAAACCACACACACTCACACAGAGTTCAAATATAGTGCCAGCTGATGATCATTTCCAACAAAAGCATTAGACGAGACGTAAGGAATGACCATGCCCATGGTCCTAAGCATCACCCATCGTAGGATACAGGCAGTTGATACAGTAGCCGTAGTACATCTGCCCATCTGCAACAAGTGGGAATAAAACCCTGAGTACGAGAATGTACTCAGCCAGACTTACCCGACATAACCGAAAATAAATGACACCAAGGATTATGAAGGGCTTTATAGTAGGGTAGCTGACTCATTTGCAAAAAGAAGCATTTTTAGCATTTCAAGAACCTTTCTAAAAGCATTATTGTCAAGTTAATTATTATTAACCTGTCGACTAGATTTGCACCTATACTAGAGTAACCATGTGATTAAGCAGATAATGATAACCAATGATCATTAAACAACTTCCATACTGTCATATTCGTTATAACTGTCCAGGTGTTCCATAACATTTACTACGATGAAGTAACTCAAGTCAAGTGCTCACTATCCAGGAGCGATGGCGATTCGAATCGATTCCTAACCAGCTGGTGATTTGTTCCTTACATAAATCTCACTCACCCGCTAAAGTGAGATATTGATCACCGAGTCAACTTTCCAGGAATCTCGAGTTTGCCAGGAACCACATGTACCCGGGGGCCGACCGACTGCACTTTGGCCTTATCATCCCGCCCCCATGTCCTACCACACCTGCTTCGGCACAGTGCGCTACGGGCAATTTACTCGACCCAAAAAATCTCTCAGCTTCGCGGTCGGAAGGTACTTTATCCGGCCAGCTAAATGTAAGGCATGCGTTCAACATGACTCGAGGCCCAACAACGGTCGGTCCTTAATCGACACAGACGGAAACACTACAGTCCAAAACTCTGCAAGTCTCCGTCCGGTCTCCACTTCATTTAACACTTAGTTATACCATGACTTCATAGTCATCCAAGCAGATCCAGGTAACCACCTATAGCTCGCAGGTGATAGGAAATCACCCGACTTCTACCGGTCTAAGCCAGCTAAGCATTGACTCGACTGCGGATACCAGGGTAACAAGGATATAGTATAACAAAGGTAAGCAAGGTATAATGCAGCAACGGTTGCAAACAACTCCTGAACGTAATGCATCAATTAAAGTAAAGCATTTAATTAAATCATTGCAAACCGGGAGAAAAATGCTCCGGGGCTTGCCTCTCTCGAAGGAGCTCGGACGGTGATCGGGGCACTCCGAAAGTTCCTCAACGTCCTCCTCGTCGGCTTCTGGCACTTCCTGCTGCTGCACCACGAGCTGCTCCTCGGGCTCCTCGGGTATGACGACTGGGTTCTCGGTTTGCGATCCTGTATGATGCAATGCGCGTAAGTGATTATGCAAACGGTGCATCGACGGAGATGAATACAATGGATATGTTTAAATGCAAGGTAGTCAACATCATCCAAGAAACTATACTACAAGCACATGTCATCTACTGCATTCTCTTCTACTACTAATATGTTAAGTTAACCTATCTTATGAAATGCTTCAAAGATACACCAAAGTTTTACTAATTTCTTAATCACACTTAAAGCAACACTTGCTTAAACCCTAATTAATAATAGGTTTGAATAGCAACCTATATTTTTGATGATCCTAAAAATCTGAGAAAATTACAGTAGCATAATACTACCCTAAACAGACTACCATAAAAATTTTATGGCATTTGGATAAGTAAACTATTCTACACAAAATTGACAAGCTATAGCATAAAAATGAGCATGAAATTACTTTGTACTATGAAAAGTGTCAAACAATAGAAGTAATATTTTTCCTAGGTTCTTCATAGCCTATAATTACTGTCCAAAAATTATCACATGCATGTTTTATACAAAGTTTGCTCTCTAGCAAAAATAACAAAAATCAGCCATTAAAGGCACTTGAACTACACCTCAAAATTTTTCCACAGCACATGCATGAAACATATTTTTCCTAGGAAGTACATGACATAAGAAGATGAACAAACTTGAAATCATATTTTTCTGCAGACTATAGATTTTTCTACATATTTTTCAAGTGATCAGCAGTATCCATGATTAAATAAAATCCTACAGAAAAGTATCCCAAAAATGACATGCAACAATTTTCCCAAGTAGATCTGGTGATAAGGAACCTAGCAAATTTTGTTTCAACAAATTTGGAGCAAGTTTGACCATCCAAATATTTTTCAAACCATTTCAGATTTCAAATAATAAAGAATAATGAAAATCAATTCACTTAAGCGTTACTGGGCCGGCCCGAAGGGACCCGACGGCCCACGACACAGCGCAGCCCAAGCCTGGCTCCCCCTTCGACACAGCGACTGGCGCGCGGGACCCCCGTGTCAATGACACAAAACAGAGGAGACGGCACACGTCGGCGCGGCGATGGTCGAGCTCACCGACGGTGATCTCCCCGACGAAACCGACAGCACCGGCGTGACCTACGTGACGAACCGCATCTATTGGTACTCTAACCTCGCTCCCTACTGACCCCTAAGCACCCCAGCCATGGAGCTCGGCGGCTCGGCCATGGCGCACGGCGGTGCGCGGCCGCGTTCCGGCCAGACGGGGCCGGCGGGGATGGTGACATCATCACCCGAGTAACAGTGCGCGACGGAGAAGACAAAACGGGAGGTGGGGAAGGAAGAGAGGAGCTGTGCCGTGCTAGCCACGGTGAGCTCCAACTCCGGCGAGTTGCGGTGACGGCAAAAACTCAATTGGGCCACTACCTTGGGTTCTCCGGCTCGACGGTGAGATGGAGTAGCTAGGGGAGGTGAAGACGGAGCTGAGCGCTAACTGGAGGTGGCGATTTCGTGGCGGTGAGCGCGCTGGGCGACGGCGCTTGCTCGGCATCGATGGAGGAGCCGGCGCGCTGCTGCAGCGAGAGAGCGCTGCGGCGAAGGAAATGAAAAACGGGCGGGTGAACTGGTCGGGCAGGCGCGCGAGGGCTTAAGGCGAGGCCAGCGGTGCCAGAACGGCCGCGGCGCGTGGCCTACGCGAGCAGAAGGCCGGCGACGCACGGCATCCACGCGGCGGTGATCTTCTAAACCGGTCGGGCACTGTAGCAGCGATTCAGAGAACGAAAGGCTGACTGACAGCGCCAAAAGACGAGGCTCGACCTCCTAATCCGTTGAGTGTTAGCGAAAGAAATCAAAACGAAAGTTGTACACCTACATGTCAGCTACAAAACTCATTTAAAGATCACTGTCTAATTCGCAAAGGATAGAGGGAAAAATCATGCCAAAGTCGTGTTCAAGAAACTGAAAACTTGGAATTTATACTTAGAAATTTTTAAGTGTTGAAATCAACCCAAACTCTGACTTGTGGGACCATTTAGAGCATGTTGTGCACATTTTCATGACTTGATCACAAAATACTTTTTGTTCCTCATATAATTTGCTACAACTTTGTTTTAGGTTGCTCAGACATGCAAATATTCTAAGTGGCACTTTTTGAACAGTCAAACCAAAAAGTCCTAGGGTCAAAACAAGTCAAACCATGATTTGGAAATCTTAATCAGGCAAAATGATCAACAGGAACATTGTTCCTAATGACTTTCTAAGCATAGCTAAGATGTTTAACAATATATTTAGCTATACCACACCTTGGTCATACAATAATCAAGCACTAAAGGTACTGAAACGATGAAAAACACTTGAAATGGTACTCTTGTTTCAAAGTCATGTTTCCCATGTTTCAAGTGATATATGCTCATGAATGGATGAATGCTGCTCATGAATATGAAATGCAAGTGCAATTAGGCAAGAATAACACCAGGGGTGTTACACTGAGCACCTACCGTAGACGACTCATGACACATGCATACAAAATCATCCATCCAACACATAAAAAAGGTGGAGTTTTTTTGTTTCAACTATTGCTCTTAAATTTATGCAATAGTCACATGTGTTGGATGATTTTATATGCAGGCGTGTCGTGAATCCACGATAAGTGTCTATGGTTGCCCTGTAAGAATCGTCCCTACTAAGGATGCGTTAGGCGTAGCTCTCGACGGCTCCGGCTCCTTCCATGACGGAGCCGGCCGGAGCACCGAAAACCCAGCTCCTTGGGCTCCTCTCTGATGTCGGGCGGAGCCAGAGCCTGTTTCACGCAGCGCACAATGAAGCAGAGGGCCGCAGTGAGCCGAAGCCGCGCAGAGCTGTGCTAAACGCCCCCCTTTACAAATCAACTTTTATGAGATTGAATGAGTCTACCATGGGGTGAGTACTTTTTTTTTCTTTTTGAGCTGCATGGGTGAGTCTAATTTCAAGCAACTTAAATTTTGTTACTTAGACTGTCTCCAATAACTGTTACCCAAAATACAAGACCCGTTACACGTTTGGGTAGCGTTATAGACAAATGGTTCAATACTCATTTTTGGTTTTCTCCAACAACAAGACCTAAAAAAACATTTCTGCAAATGGGTGTCCATAAGAGAGGATAGTTAGAATTGGATTATATCTCTCCTGACACCCAAAATAAGGTCTTCCGTATAGGTACTCTGTTGGAGGCTATAGGTATTTTTTTGGAGTCATATTTTAGATTTGGGTCTCTTGATAAGTTGTAACACCCCGGTGTTATGCCTGCATTTAGGCACTGCAAATCATACATATCATGCATCATCAAGCATCCTAATCATATATGCCTAATCATGTAAATAACAATTGAAACACTGCTTCGAAACATATGAAATATGTTGTGAAACCTGAATGTTGCATACCTTTGTTAGAATTGTTTTGCCCTGATTTTGCTTGCTAGGTTAGTAAAACATGTTTGGCTACTATTGTAAATCATCTAGGATTATTTAGTTCAATTTTTGGAGCAAGGTTGGTATTCAAATTAATTCAAAATTTTGCTTCCAAAGTAATTTCCCAAAAATTAGGGTTTTGAGTTAAACATGGACTTTGATTTTACAATTCAAAATCTAGAAAGAATTTGGCGTTGGTCATAAAAGCAAAGTTGTAGAGAATTAAATTCTAATCAACTTTCATTTTTGGTACATTTTCAAAAGATATCATTTTCTTGCTCAAAATAATATTTGAAAGCTGGCATTTAAAAATTTCTTGAAAATATAAATGAAAAAGGGCTTTTTCTCCTTCGCGGGCCGCTGCCTCGCTTCTGGCCCACGGCCGAAGCCGGCCCAGCCAGCCTCCCTCCGTGCCGCGTGCCTCGCCTCGGCCCAGCCCAGCCTAGCGCCGCGCCTGGCCTGCCTCCGCGTCCGCCTGCTCGCTGACGCGCCGCGCAGCGCCCGACCGCGACAGAGCTCACCCGCCGCATGGCGGCCATACGTCGTCGACGCCGCCGCGCGTCACAGCCGGCCTGCGCCCGCGCCCACGTGCCCGCCTACTTATGCTAGAGCCGGTGCGCTCGCTTGCTCACTCCCGTGCTGCCTTTCCTCTCCGCCAGCGCCAAGCGCACTCACTCTGCCTCTCGCCGCGCCACCGCACCCGCCGACGAAATCCACCGCGCCTTCTCCACCGCGGCCAGCAATCACACGCCCGCAGCTCCGCCTCGCTCTCCGGCACGTCGTGCTCATGCCTGTGTCGCCTGCTGAGCTTAGGTAGTGACGTCTCGCACCTCGCCACCGTCGGCCATGGCGCCGCCGTGCTCGGCCGCCATGGAAGGCACCTTCCTCCTCTTCTCCAACCCTGCCTAGCTACCTTCCCGCCTTCGCCATCTTCTCACGAACCGCATGTGCCCGCTATCTCGCCCTGTCACGGCCGGGAATGGCCGCCGGCCTCGTGGCCGAGCCGCGCCGTCGCGACGTCGCAGCGCCGGCGTGGCCTCTGCCTCAGCCGAAGCCAGGCCAAAAGGCCGTGGGCCGACGCCCTGCCGGGCCGTCTCCCCCTTCCATTCGCTCAGGCCGCGTAGGCCAAATGTGGCAGTGGGCCGAGTGCTTCCAGCGGGCTGGCCCAGTAGCGATTGAATGATTTGTTTTCCATTTTTCTTTATTATTTGAAAATAGAAATGGTTTGAAAAATGTTTGGATACTCAAAGTTGCTCCAAATCTATTGAAATAAATTTGTCTAGGTTCCTTATCATCAGATCTACTTGGGAAAATTATTGCATGTCATTTTTGAAATACTTTTCTGTAGAACTTTATTTAATCATGAATATTGCTGATAACTTGAAAAATGTGTAGAAAAATCTATAGACTTCAGAAAAATATGATTCTAAGTTTGTTAATCTTCTTATGTAATGTACTTCCTAGGAAAAATATGTTTCATGCATGTGCTATGGGAAAATTTTGAGGTGTAGTTCAAGTACCTTTAATGGCTGATTTTTGTTATTTTAGTTAGAGAGCAAACTTTGTATAAAACATGCATGTGATAATTTTTGTACAGTCATTGTATGCTATGAAGAATATAGGAAAAATACTAACTCTGTTGTTTGACACTTTTCACAGTACAAAGTATTTTCATGTACATAATCATGCCATAGCTTGTTATTTTTGTGTAGGCTAATCCACTCATTCAAATACCATGAAAATCTGATAGTAAACTACTTAGGGTAGTACTATGCTATAGTAATTTTCTAAGATTTTTCTAAGCAATAAAAATAGATATTGCTATTCAAACCTATTATTAATTAGGGTTTAATTAAGTGTTGCTTTTTGTGGGATTAAGAAATTAGTAAAGCTTTGGTGTATCTTTGAAGCATTTAATAAAATGTGTTGACTTAACATATTAGTAGTAGAAGAGAATGCAGTAGATGACATGTGCTTGTAGTATATTTTCTTGGATGATGTTGACTACCTTGCATTCAAACATATCCATTGTATTCATCCCATCCTATGCACTGATTGCATAAGCACTTACGCACATTGCATCATACAGGATCGCAAACCGAGAATCCAGTCGTCATACCCGAGGAGCCCGATGAGCAGTTCGAGGTGCAGCCGCAGGAAGTGCCCGAAGCCGACGAGGAGGACGTTGAGGAACTTCCAGAGTGCCCTGATCACCGTCCGAGCTCCTTCGAGAGAGGCAAGCCCCGGAGCATTTCCTCCCGGTTTGCAATTATTTAATTAAATGCTTTACTTTAATTGATGCATTACGTTCAGGAGTTGTTTGCAACCGTTGCTGCATTATACCTTGTTTACCATTGTTATACTATATCCTTGTTACCCGGGTATCCGCAGTCGAGTCAATGCTTAGCTGGCTTAGACCGGTAGAAGTCGGGTGATTTCCTGTCACCTGCGAGCTATAGGTGGTTACCTAGATCTGCTTGGATGACTATGAAGTCATGGTATAACTAAGTGTTAAATGAAGTTGAGACTGGACGGAGACTTGCAGAGTTTTGGACTGTAGTGTTTCCGTCTGTGTCGATTAAGGACCGACCGTTGTTGGGCCTCGAGTCATGTTGAACGCATGCCTTACATTTAGCTGGCCGGATAAAGTACCTTCCGACCACGAAGCTGGGAGATTATTCGGGCCGAGTAGATTGCCCGCAGCGCACTGTGCCGGAGCAGGTGTGGTAGGACACGGGGGCGAGATGATAAGACCAAAGTGCAGTCGGTCGGCCCCCGGGTACATGTGGTTCCTAGCAAACTTGAGATTCCTGGATAGTTGACTCGGTGATTAATATCTCACTTTAGCGGGTGAGTAAGGTTTGTGTAAGGAATAAATCACCAGCTGGTTAGGAATCGATTCGAATCGCCATCGCTCCTGGATAGTGAGCACTTGACTTGAGTGACTTCATCGTAGTAAATGTTTATGGAACACTTGGACAGTTATAATGAATATGACATTATGGAAGTTGTTTAATGATCATTGGTTATCATTATCTGCTTAATCATATTTGCTCTAGTATAGGTGCAAATCTAGTCGACAGGTTAATAATAATTAAATTGACAATAATGCTTTTAGGAAGGTTCTTGAATGGCTAAAAATGCTTCTTTTGCAAATGAGTCAGCTACCCTACTATAAAGCCCTTCATAATCCTTGGTGTCACTTATTTTCGGTTATGTCGGGTAAGTCTAGCTGAGTACCTTCTCGTACTCAGGGTTTTATTCCCACTTGTTGCAGATGGGCAGATGTATTACGGCTACTGTATCAACTGCCTTTATCCTGCGATGGGTGATGCTTAGGACCATGGGCATGGTCATTCCTTACGTCTCGTCTGATGCTTTTGTTGGAGATGATCATTTGCTGGCACTATATTTGAACTCCGCGTGAGTGTATGTGTGGTTTGAACAAATGGCTTCCGCTACTTTTATTCGAACTTGTTTTGTAATAACTATGTTGAAACTCTGATGTATCTGAGATTGCGAACTTTTATGTAATATGTGACGGTGACCGCTAAACTTATTACGATCTTGGCTGGAATGGAAGTTGGTTCGAAATCCTTCGTGATTTCACGGACTACCGGGTTATACGGGCTTAAGTTTGCTAAATCGTCTGCTCTGGCGGATGATTTTATTACTTAATTTCGTATAATTGGTCGGTTCTGTTACATAAGTCTCATGTTGGAGATAGTCTTCTATATCACTCCTTTGCCTATTGAGTCAGCTATGTTGTTACTTTTAAATCACTCAATCATATTGCTATTTCAAGCTATGCTGTTATAGCTTTAGGTGGACCGTCTAAAAAAAGGTGTAAGGTGAAGAAATAAATTAGTGTTAGGTCTCATTTAGTTCCTTCTCTAAAGTTTACTCTCTATCTCATCAAATGTTTGACACATGCATGGAGTATTAAATATAGACTAAAAAATAACTAATTACATAGTTTGCGACTAATTTGCGAGATGGATTTTTTAAGCCTAATTAGTCCATGATTTGACAACGTGGTGCTATAGTAACACATGACTAATAACAGATTAATTAGGTTTAATAAATTCGTCTAGTGGATTACTGACGGATTCTGTAATTTATTTTTTTATTAGTATCCGAACATCTTATACGACATCTCTATATAACACCCGATGTGATACCCTAAAACTTTAGGTTCTGGTTTAAATAAGGCCTCGACTGAAAGGTTACGAAGATGTAAATCTAATCATTGCCGTACATCCTCGCAATGGCTCCGTTCGCTGGTCTGAAACTGGCTGAAAACATTGTTCTAGCTGAATTATTGTGAGAGAAAAATATTGTTTCAGCTAAAAAAAACCAAACAAAACGAATACAGGATAAGCCGAACAGGACCAATAGAGCTATAAAAGTATTGAAATGACTGCGCAATTTGTGAAAACAGCGCCCCTATCTGCCAACACGAGCTCAGCACACGACGTTCAAAAATCTGGTTTAACAGAGACACATGTACTGTACAAGGCTGCTTTGCTAATAAAACCATGAAAAAGTACTATTAATAAATGTATTGTGAGAAAAAAAATACGGTTCGTAAAAAAAAAAAGTGCTGACAAGCGAACTAGGCGATAGTTACTCGCGTTAACGGTAAATTCACGCGAGCTTTAAGGTGGGATACTGGGAGGGAGTGAGGGACGGCATGGTACTGCACTGACCGGTGGCATGTTCGGTTGGCTTGTTGTTGCTGGTCGCTGGTTCGCGAACAAGCACTATTAATTAATTTATGTGGGAGAAAAATACTATTTTAATTGAAAATTTAGACCCTCCTTGGCGCAGCTCCTCCAGCTCCTCCGCGTGTAACACTGTAGCTGAACTGGAAGAGCCGGAGCCGATGAAGCCACGATTTCGAGCTACTCCGGCTCCGTGCTACAGTAGCAGAGTCGGAGCCGACAGGAGCCGTGCCAAACGAGCCCTTAGGATCAAGCCATACCCAAACGAACAACCTGCTTAACTTGCAAGCAAAACCAAAAATCAAAACCCAACTAACTAGGAAACCCAGTGAAGCGGAGAAGTCACAGCACTGCAGGGAAAGCTGCTTGAGCCTGAGCGCTGCGCAGAACTCCGCCCGGCACGAGGAGGACGAGAGGAGGGTTAAGGAGAGGCCAAGAAAATCCAGGCCAAAAGCCCTCGAGCTCACGTCGATCCGCCTCCCGCATTGCCTTGAAGCCTCTCGAATCGGGCGGGCCCGAGCTGCCCCGCGGAGGGCTCGATCTGGGCCCAGATCGGCTAGCATTTCGGTCCTGTGCATGCTCAAGCCCCGGCGGTGAGGCATGGGGAGCGTGGACGGCGAGCACGAGTTCCATGCAGGTGAGATGGTCGTCGATCTGAGCCATCCCCTTCTCTTTCTTTTTTCTTGTGGGGAATGGTTTAACGCCTTAATTCAAGTCCTGGAGCTCAAAGTTTGGATCTTTGAAAGCTCCGTGCGTTTAGTATGTATTCATCATGTGAATATTTGGCAAAAATGGTAGGCTGGGGTTGACTCAGCTCTTGTTACGCTCCAGGTTTGGCGCTTCACGGGTTGAATTTGCCAGTATTTGGAAAGTCTGGTGGGTATTTGCAATGCAGTGCGTTGTAGCAATTTCCCCCTTTTCTGAAATGGGGATGCAGCAATTTTCCTTAAACATTGGTCTGCCAGATTTTTGTGTAGGCAAAATGCCGTTTTTGTAATAATAGCTGTTTTGGGGATTTAAATTTGAATTCGAGGCCCCGAAGTTATTTATTGTGCATTTCTAACGATTTTTGCTTCTTTGGGCGATAAACCATTCCTAGCCAACCGGAGAGCTGAGGTGATAGATTGGTTTGGTGGGTTGCTGCCAGAGTTCGACTTGCCTTTGGATTCTTCAGACGAGGAGCTGCGGGAGTACCTCATTGATGGCACGGCACTATGCTACATTGCAGAGAAACTCATGCCCGGCATTCAGGAGGTGAGCTCACTCAGCTCAGGGAGGCTGAACTAATGGTGCAGCTACTCTTGCTGATCTAAACATGAGGCTTTGTTTACAGGAAATGTGGGGTGGTAATGCATCGGATCAGAGGTCAAATGTGAAGAAATTCCTCTATTTCGTTGCGGAAATGGGTCTGCCAGGCTTCAGTGTCAAGGATCTGGAGGAGGTGAGGTTACTCCTGTCATGTGAAGATTTGTCTGGTATATGTAGCGATTGCTAGTATGTTTCATTCCAACTAAATGGTTGTTCTCATCTCCTTTCCAAGGTGTATGTTAATAATGGTTAGCATAGTTGGTGTCAGTCCTTAATACTGGCAATAATGACCTGATGTAGGCACTGCATAGCAATGATGGGTCTATGTCAGTATGAAGATCTATTCACAATTGTGCCTATATATGAGTTGTCCCTCAAAGCTCGACTATGATTGACTGGAAATCAGCAATAACCTTTTAGTTGCAGTTGGAAAGGTTGAAAAGTGTCCAACTGTAAGGAATAGTGAACTCAAAGTGTTCTTAGATCTTACAACTCTGCTGTAGAATTCTGTAAGTCCGTAAGAGCTTCACACCCTATGGCATGGACTCAGAGTTCCCTCTTAAAGTCTGTGCCATTTCTCAGAGAGAGGGAATAGAATTCATAGTTAGATTTTTTTTATTGGCCATAGGAGGTACAATACATCAGCACCGTCCCTATGGCCAACAACATTGTTGTTGGCCATAGGGACGGTGCTGATGTATTGTACCTCCTACGTTACGATTCAGACTTGCTTCACAATTGTCAACTGAATCTGTGGTTCTGTTCATCCTTATTTTTGTTAACCCTAATCCGTTTGATGATTACAGGGGTCAGTGTCTTCTGTGGTGGAGTGTCTCTTGGCTCTAAAGGATAATGTGACTACAGGATTGGGTCAAAACATTACAAACAATGCTGCTAAAACACCCCTTCGAAGGAAACTGGAACTTGAAGAATCTGATGATCCTATAATTTCGGTTATGACACCGGGGAAAAGATCTGGGGAGGAAAGATGGAAAGGCCACTGGGATCCTAAGTCTCAACAAAGAAGTATTCTTCATTCTGGTATGCTCATGTTGTTGTTTCTTTAGCATAATCATTTGTGGCATTGGATACTAAGTTAGAGTTTAATCAACTAAGCTTCCATTTATAATTGGTTTCCAGTGGCATATCCCATTTATTCTTGAAGTTTACGTATATAAAGTGATAAAAAATATTTTCCAAAATTCATACAATCAGGCATTTTTTACTTCAGAGCAAATGAATTCTATATGTTGCCATGGTTTCGTATTCGTAGTGCCTTTAACTTGTTTGGACTTCTATATGTTGCCAAGGTTTCATATTCATAGTGCCTTTAACTTGTTTATCTTCAATATCCAAGTAACATTACCTGTTCAGATCTTGTTTCTTGACTTAGGTGCTTTTCTGTGTTAATCTATTGTCACACTCACCCTTTTTGTAAGATATAATGGAATGTTAATTCCGGTCTCTACAACATGACTATGCACACAGCCCGGTCTTTATTACAATAAATCAACATGGTTCTGAAATCAACAGAACAAAATAAGCCATAAGCCCATAACAATCCAGCATGCTCACCTTACTTTGCAGGACAAAAGGTCCATGATGCTTTCCAACTTAAGCGAGGCTCCTACACTGATCTTCCTCCTGCCAAAGTTTCAGAGATGATGCATCCAAGAAGTCTAGATGTAACATCTTCAGCATCACATCATATCATTGCACATTTTTTCCCCTTGTCTGTGCCCCTTTATTAATTACAATCTTTTCTCAGAATGCCCCTACTCAATCACTTCTTAGAGTTGTTAATGGCATTCTAGATGAGAGCATTGAGAGGAAAAGAGGAGAAATACCACATGTAAGTCTATTTTCAGTGTTTTTCAATAAATAGATTGCCCGGAATGCTATTGGTTATTTATTATTTGTTATTGATGAGTAATGTCGGCCTGTTCTTGTCTCAGCGTGTTGTTTACTTGCTAAGGAATGTTGTTCAAGAGATTGAGCATCGAATTGCTATTCAAGCGGATCACATAAGAAATGTAAGTGTGGTATTCGCTATTTATTGTCATAGAAATTCAACTCCTGTAACACATTATTTGTTTTCACAGCAAAATAGCATCATCAAGACTCGGGAAGACAAGTACCGTTCAAAAATTAAAGCACTCGAGACATTAGTAAATGGCACAAATGAAGAAAATGAGGTAACTATACAATTTGTTCATGATCTGAAAATTCTCACAGGAATATCTTCTGCCTCTTGATATTGACACATGTAATTCTTTCTTCAGATGACAGTAAATCGACTTGAGCTAGTTGAGGTATTCAAAATATCCTCATCTATTTTTCTGTTTCTAATCATGTTACTTGCTTGAATCAGTACTCATAAAAATATGAATCAGATATTGGTTGTATGATGTTCGGACCTTATAATGCTAGGATCACTTATGAGTTGTTGCACTACATTTAGTGCTTGTAGTTAGAATGAACATATCATAAATTTGTTTGTTTTGTTCATGTAGGTAGAAAAATCAAAACTTGATGAGAAAAGAAAACTAGGTGAACAAGACATGGTTCGGCTGATGCAAGAAAAAGAGAATGCAGAAAATACAATTGCTTCCCTTCAGCAAGAAATACAGATCTTGAGTAGGATGCATGAACAGTACCGTGAAAGAAAGGAAACAGAAGCCAGGCAGATGGAGGAACACTTGGCTATGAGACTTAAGGAGGCTGAGTTTCTTTTGATGCAATCAAAAAAGAAAGTTGAAGAAATTGAATCTGCTTCCCAACTGAAATCTCAACTTTGGAGCAGAAAGGCAAACATTTTCCAGAGTTTTATGGATAATCAAAAAATGTCCATTAAGGTTCTGTCATCTTCCTATATCATTTTTTTTGTTTTCTTTTAGTTTGTTTATGTTCTAACCTCTCAGTTTTTAAATATTTAACTATGTTAGGACATAAGGATATCATCTCAGTCCATTAAGCAGGAAATGTTTGCCCTTCAAATGAAATGGAGGGATGAAATATCTAACATTGGTATGTGGGTTCTCGTGATTTCTGTTGCGGCTTTATTGTATATGTATGTTTACTGAAACTTTGTTTATCTTGCTCTTAACTTGTCAAACTTGGTTAGGACATGATTTGAAAGGCTTGGTTGATGCTGCTGACAATTACCATAAGGTTCTTGCTGAAAATCAGAAGCTATTTAATGAGGTACAGGAACTAAAGGGTATGTTCCTGCAATGATAAACTTACACTTTGAGCACATTTTATGGCTATCTAACATTATCCTTTCCACTCTAATGTTTGTTTTCAGGCAATATCAGAGTCTATTGTCGTGTCAGACCATTTCTTCCTGGTCAAGATGGAAAAACAACCGTTATTGATTATATTGGTGAAAATGGTGAGATTCTCATCACAAATCCCTTCAAGCAAGGGAAGGATGCGTGTCGAATGTTCAAGTTTAACAAAGTGTTTAATACACATGCTTCTCAAGGTATATCTTAAGTATGTTAATGGTGCAATCTAAAATTTAAAAGTTGTATAATTGAATATTACTCACCAAGTTTTCTTACCTAATTTCCAGCTGAAGTATTCTCTGATATCCAGCCTCTGATCAGATCAGTTCTTGATGGGTTTAATGTGTGCATTTTTGCCTATGGTCAAACTGGTTCAGGAAAAACTTACACAATGGTAAGAGTGCTGGGCTCAAACAAAGTTGAATTGATAATAGTCTTGAGGATATTACTAACTGGTGACTGACATTTTGTTTTTTCTTAGAGTGGGCCAGGCACATCAAAAGACGATTGGGGTGTTAACTATCGAGCTTTAAATGACTTGTTCGACATCTCTCTAAGTAGAAGAAATGCTTTCTCATATGAGGTGGGGGTGCAGATGGTTGAGATTTACAACGAACAAGTGCGGGATCTTCTTTCAAATGATATTGCACAAAAAAGATATCCTTTACCCAAATGCTTACTTTCTATTAGAATCTCTCTCATTATTACATTTTTAGTACTCGCATACTATTAGACATGCACAGGAAAAAAATGTTGTTCTTGACAAAAAGAAACACTTGGAATTTGGAGCACATCTCAGCCTAACGGACTTGTTGTCCCTGATGCAAGTTTACATCCTGTCAAATCAACATTGGATGTACTAGAGTTGATGGAAATTGGACAAACAAATAGAGCAGTTGGATCAACAGCTCTGAATGAAAGGAGCAGTCGATCTCACAGGTATGTACCATAACCAATGTTGCTAGAATTGACTTCTCTTACACAATATTGAATTTTAGTAGGTTCATTAGATTTCATGCTTTGATAGTAAGATAAAGCACAATGGTAATATTATTCTAAAAAAAAGGGCGTACCCAGTGCAGAGAGCTCCCGCTCTGTGCGGGGTCTGGGGAAGGGTGTTAGTGGCAAGCCTTACCCTCGCCTGTGCAATGTGAGGAGACCGCGACTCAAACCCAGGACCTTCCGGTCACAGGCTGTTTATTATATTCTAAAAAATGATAACAAAATCATAATTGTCATTCTCTGTTTATTATATAATCTCTAAGGGTAAATAGTACATAATCTTAGATAAACAAATCTTAATCTCGGTACATATCTTTTTAGAATAGTTGGATCTACTATTTGCGTACCTTTTTTAGATCAAACAATCTAAGGGTAAATACCCATAAAATTCTTGTGACATAATGTTCTGAAAGCTTTTGTTGCATGCAGCATTCTAACTGTGCATGTTAGAGGGGTGGATTTGAAAAATGGATCTACTTCCAGAGGATGTCTACATCTGATTGATCTTGCTGGGAGTGAAAGAGTTGAGCGATCTGAAGCAATTGGAGATAGATTAAAAGAAGCACAGTATATTAACAAATCTCTCTCTGCTCTTGGTGATGTGATTTTTGCTTTAGCACAGAAAAACTCCCATGTTCCTTATCGAAACAGCAAGCTGACTCAAGTTCTACAGAGCTCTTTAGGTAACATATAGTTGTTCTTAAAAAAAAAGGGCATAAAGTAGTTGTTAGTTTATATATGCGGATATATTACTTATGATAATTCTCTTATGTTTTCATGCAGGTGGACAAGCAAAGACACTAATGTTTGTTCAAATTAATCCGGATACTGGATCATATTCAGAAACTATAAGCACTTTGAAGTTTGCTGAAAGAGTTTCTGGAGTTGAATTAGGTGTTGCAAGAAGTAACAAAGAGGGTAAAGATATAAAAGAGCTGCTAGAACAGGTTTTTGCAACTGTCTCATATATATTCAGAAAATTTCTGTTTCTGTACAAACTTCACTAGGAAGCTAACTTTGTACAAACTTCACTTGATTAGTTTAAAGGGGGAAGGTTTCTTCGATATCACTAATTCAACTCGAATTAACTGTTAAACCGAAGAAAATGAAGGACATGTTTGTTCAACCTTATAGGGTGCATACTTATGCTTCAGCATATTGATACTAAATTCCACGGGAAGTATATTACTGTTAATAATGTTAGCTGATACTGGCAGTTGTTACTATAACTGGAGCATATAGCTTCAGCGTCCTATGGTTATCTTGGTTTCAAAAGTCAATTGTTTTTTTGTCCAGGTTTCATATCTGAAAGACACAATATCACGGAAAGATATGGAAATCGATCAACTCTTGAAGGACAAAGCCAAATCTCCAAGTTCACCAATAAATAGAAATGACAATAGCCTACAGATTCGACGACTATCAGGTAAGGGATTTATGTTCTAGTGACAAGTTTCATTATACCCTCAAAATCATTCTGTGGTGAATGGAATCAGTAATGGACGCACTTCACCCTCTAATGTAGGGGCTGGTGGATCAGGTGAAGCCGAATGTGAAGATAACATGTCTGATGATGGCTGCTCAGTAGCAGGAACTGAGTGTTCTGTAGGTGGTGCTTCAGAGGCGACAACAGAACGGATGTATGTTGCTAACATCTCAACTTTCCACATCTCTTATCCCTTACCATCATCTTTTTTTTTTTTTTACTTCAATATCACATACTAGTTAAAATCTGCTGGGCTTCCCATAATTCTTTCGCTACATATGTGTCAGCAGTAAACAATCTACCTTTTTTTTTACCCTTTCAGTAACGAATCGTGCTGTTTAAGCTATGCTCTACAATTACAGGCAGAAG
The DNA here is from genome assembly GCF_019320115.1 of Miscanthus floridulus. Classification (NCBI taxonomy): domain Eukaryota; kingdom Viridiplantae; phylum Streptophyta; class Magnoliopsida; order Poales; family Poaceae; genus Miscanthus; species Miscanthus floridulus. The sequence continues at coordinate 117,124,346 of NC_089584.1, forward strand.
GCCCCATCAAGGATAGCCAGGCTGTTCCTCACAAAGAATGGGCAGCCTGCAAACCCCAAGCCAAAACCAAGGGAGTCTGCTCTGAAACCGCCAGGTACATTAGAAACGTGAACCACTTGCATGCTACATAGAAGTAGGCATTGCTGCCTGGTTTCACTTATTCACTTCACTGGTATTAAATCAAATTGTGCAGTAGCTGATCGATGCTTTTACAATTTGCGAGCATCCCTGGGCATGATACGATCCTATGATACTGATGAACACTCGTATTCGTTTACAGGTCGCACGACTTCTACAGGAAGCCAGGCGACAGGAGGAGGATCTTCAGTGAAACCCCCTAAGAGGCGGTAGAGAAATAAAGATTCCAGCATCTGAGGTCTGCCATGTTGATGGCTGATGCTACACGTATGTAAACCGACTCGGAGATTGTGCTGAAACACAACGGGTGGTGCGATGTAAGGGTATGTCACTGTAACGGGTTCACTTGTCAACGGTCTGTTAAGTAATGCTGATGAGCAGCCGACTATAGGCTGGACGTTTGATGGGAAATGTTGTTGCATGTGCAGCAGGCGCGAGAGCGCCGTTGCGTTTTGAGTTTAGGCGGCTCTGCTGAGGCCCAGGCCTAGACCCTGTCTGCCGAATCTCATTTTGGCCTTTGCCGCGGTGCTAGGATCCTATTCTGTTTCAGGCGAGAAACAAAAAGTATAAGAGCTCTTCGGCGACGTCAAAGAACCAAATGAAGGATCTCGTGCCATAAAACGCGAGAGACGGTGTATTGGTGTAAGGCGCACACGGCACAAAAAAAGTAAAAAACTGCCAAGAACTGAACTTTGCAAACAAAAAATAAATTGCAGTGAGCGTACACTGAACTATGCAAACAAAAAAAATAAAAAGCTGAATTTAATTGTGCAAACAAAAAAAATTAAAAACCAAAAAAATATGGTGAGCGTACAATGAACTGTGCAAACAAAAACAATAAAAAGCTGAACTGAACTATGCAAGCAAAAACACTGAACTGTGCAAACAATGAACTGATCTGCCTTTAAAAAAACAATGAACTGAGTGCAAACAAAAAAAATTAAAAAATATAAGCTGAACTGAACTGTGCAAAACAGAAAAATATAAGCTGAACTGAACTGTGCAAAACAGAAAGTTAAAAAATAAATGCGGTGAGCGTGGATCGAACACGCGACCTTCAGATCTTCAGTCTGACGCTCTCCCAACTGAGCTATCCCCGCTCTGATATGCAAGTAAAAAAGTAAACTACTTAACCAAAGTATCTAGAAAATGGCAATGCTGTGCTAGTGACCGCCCCTTGTAGCGAATCTTCCGCGCACAGGCACACGGCTGTGTTTAATTTGTGGTACGTAAGCTAAAAAAACAATGTACTTCAAGCAAAATACCTAGAAAGTGACAATGCTGATGCTACTGTTCTTCTGCTTGCACTGTGTTTGACTCATGAGCTAGCTCTAAGCATTTTTTTTATATATTTTAATAGAAGAGAGAAAAAAACTAACTCTTAATTAAGAGCAAGGTTTATATACATATTTTAAGATCATGTGAGACGTACCGGCCACCGCCACTACCACAAGCCCACAGGGCCGCAACCAAGATATTATAATAATTCCATGGTAATAAATTAAGATAAAGAAGTAAAATGCTCGTACATAATGGCGCAAAACTGAACCAACCAAAGCAGCTCAACGAAAACAAAAGCGCTTTAGTGTTCCAACAACATCTTTAACAGAACGCAGAACATAACGATATTCTGACGGATGGTACACAGATACAGTTGGATCAGCCCCTGGCACAATGATGTTGCATCATGCCATTGCCACCCCCTCCCCTCTTTCGAGCTGTCATCTGCCGACTGCCTTCCCTTGTCCCTCTTTACCACACAAAGAAAGCTAGCCAAACAAGCTTGGAGCCCCACTTCATGCCCATTTTGATCCGTCCTTGGCTACCACCACACGCTCGTGTCCCTACGATTACACTGGCGAACTCAAATCAAATTCACTAGAAACTGGTAGAATTTGGTTCCTCTTGTATTCAAAGTTCAGCCGTGTCTATATATGACCATGACCTACTAGAGCAGTAGAGCACCATGAGCTAATAATCCAAGCAGAACCACTCATGTCTACTGCGCCCTTTGTCACCTACCTTCAGAGGCCCCGGTCACCGGCGTTCCGGGCGCCACCGCCGTCCCCGGTCACCGGCGTTCTGAGTGGCAGCAGCTCGGGGTCGTCCGGGTACGGCGAGTGTCAGGATGACGACGATATCGGCAAGTTCCTGCGCTGCTCCGCCAGGGTCCCAGTGCTGCGGCTGCCGGAGAGGCCCGGCCCTCGGAGAAACAAGAAAGCGGCCGCCTGGGCACCGCCTGTCGTCGACATGCGCCTGTTGGACTCACTGTCGTCGGTGGAGGGAGGAGGGTCCGCGGTGGAGGCACTGAGGTCGGCGGCCGTCGCGTTTGGCTGCTTCCAGGTGGTCGGCCACGGGGTCGACGCCAGTTTGCTATCGGCAGCGTTGCGTGTGCTGCAAGGTCGGAGGGATCGCCGGCGCAGGAGATGGAGAGAATTGGAGTAGGAGATGAGGATGAGCTGTGGTGGCTGCGGGGCGAAGGAGACCAAGAAATGGCGGGAACTCAGCCGTTGCGAAATGGTCCCAACCAATTCAGGTATGAACTTTCCATGTCAATAGAGAAACTCAGCCATCGCGAATTCACAAGGCACCACGCCTTTGGATTTTGCTGGGTCACAGGAACAAAGCAGATGATTTGTTTACTCAGCTTGAGCAAGCTTCAACCAAGCTCCTGCACGCCTTGCAGCAGGCCAGTGCATCTGAACCGTTGGCTAAAGCTGAAGCGAACGGCTCGCTCCTCCGCATCCGCAAGCACCGACGCAGCGGCAGCAGCGCGTCCGGTCCGATCAGCCAAGATGACGTCCTGCGGATGCTGGTACAGAGCTCGCGGTGCTCGCGCGCTCTCGCCCTCCACCTCTGCCCCGGCGCGGCGGCGTTCCACGTCTTCTCGCGGCGAGGCTGGTCCAGGTTCTCGCCCCTTGACGGCGCCCTCGTGGTCACCGTCGGGGACCAACTACAGGTGATAAATGCATCTTGCCATCAAACTCGAAATTGCAACAGCAATTAGGAAGACTGAAACCATCCTGCGCAGCTAAAAAGAAGGCCAGCAAAATGTGTCCGCACTCCAGGCCTGCGAACAATAATCGGACTGAAATGGGAAGCCAGGGGCACATTGCCAATTTGCCATCACTGACATCATTGTTCATGATTAAGGCCTCGCTACTGACCTGTTTCGTTTCCATGGATGCAGTGCGGGCTCTACAAAAGCGTGTCCGGCAAACCAGCTTACAGCAATAATGATCTCCAAGGAGACAGCAGCGATGCCATCTCAGCAGAATTCTTCCTTTCCTGCTCTTCAGCAGGCGCAGCAAAGGAGGCTCTGAACATGGACAACATGAAGGTCATCCCGTTGAATCTGCAGATCATGGTAGCAGCTTGCCTTGTGCTTGTTTACCATGTCTTCCTGTCATGCTCGTATGCTATTTGGTAATGTTCAGCAATACAGCAACTGCAGGGCCTGTTTCCCTTTGCTGAGTATGCAAGTATGCAACACATTTGCCACTGTTAATCAGCCTAAACATCAGAATGAACAAAACCCAAATTTTGTCTCAGTTATCGGAAGTAAAGTGCTCCTAACACAGTATCTACCTCTACATACTATGAACCTGAATCTGCTGAGACACAAGTATGAAAATCTGATGTGAATACAAATTCAACAGCTGCAGTATCAGATGGTACTTTAAACAGGTTCAATGATTCATCTATTCATATAAACTACGGAGCTGCAATCCAGGGTTTTAAGATCCCTTTTTTTCAGTATTAGTGCATGAAGACTTAGTAATAGTGCATGAAGACCCAGCTTCCTGTATGTAATTCCAAAGTCTCAACCCCACCCAAAAACATACAAGAGTTAAACTGACTACTCTTACCAGGGTGTGAAACCACACTAGTTTTACCTGGACGCAATCATAGTACGAGTGATTAGAAAGATGCAATCGTCCAGCACAACAAAAAGAGAACATGCTAACTATACCTCATGATAATAGATTAACAGTCAGGCAGGGACCTTCTGAGGCCCTGACACTAGGCTGGAGTTCGGTTATACTGATCAGGTGTACACATCTGGCAAAGCCTCACACTGCTAATGTCCACTAAATTAACGATTAATACAAACTACAAAGCATTTACTACTATACATGCTAGTCTATAATCAAGAACGATAGCAGATGCCTTCACAACAAAAGACTCAGGGTACCAGTAACACTGAGCCACATTCAGAACTCGCCCGCACATAGGAGCTGCTACAGTGAACTAGCTACATCAAAAGATGGTGCTGACAGGATTCCACATGAAAAGATTCCTAGGATACAGTACGACCATAGCATACTGATGCTAGGTAGAGATTCTTAGACCATTTGTCCTGCAATGAAACAAGAGTGCATTTTGTCAGAACCAGCGGTCAGTTGCGATAAGATACTGAATGAGGTACTGCAGGCTTGTTAACCTTCACATGTTGACTAGGGAAAGCAGTTGTCCTCAGTGTCTCTTGGGTTTCATCTGTAGGTCGCCTCCTTGGTACACTTAAAACAAAAGCAGCCTGATCCCAAGTTGCAGCAGTTGCGGTTATCCGGTAACCACTGTCCCACCTTTTATGAATTCCCTCACTGGGATACAAGAAATCCAGTTCAACAACCTGGAAAGTAAACGGCAATAGCTCAATAAGAAATATATCGCACTTAGCCTAAGTGTAAAAATAAATGCTGAGAAGGGACTGATGAAGTGGAAAAAAACGCTACCTGATCAGAAAACCCAGCATTACGAGACATGACAACAGCCCATCTACTTCCAGCAGTTGCCATGGAAGTTACATAGAAACCATCTCGCCATTTCTTGTTTATCCATTTGTAGGGGAAAGTATCACTAACCTTGTAGGACTGTTGTGTGTAGGCTGTGCCTGGATAGATATAACTATAGTCACAAGAATATTCATATACTAAGACAACTGCAAGCTTTAGCTGCTTTACCTTTAGACATCACTACCACCGAGCTGCCATTGTTTGCCCCAGCAAGCGCAGTTATATAGTAGTTCCTCTCCCATTGCTCCATTATCCATTCCTTCACATGGAAATAAACCACCATTAGATTTGGCAATGTAGAGAAGAGAATAGCTTGCTTAGTAACTTTACTTGACAAAGTGATTATTTTGTAAAAATTACATAGAATGAACCAAGGTGCAGATCACTCACTTTGTGAAGGAAATGTGGTGTAAGCTCATAAACTTGGGAAGTGAAACCAGTTCCAGCATCCATGATTATAGCCCAGAGATTGGAACAAGATGTTATGCAACTGATAAACAGTCCATCGTCATTCCCTTTTTCAATGTGCTGTAAAAGCCTTGAATCTGCAACATTGTAGTGGTACCTGCAGTACCCAGTGAATTTGTTGAATTACTTTGGCCCAGCCACAAAGAGACATGATATGATAGCAATTAACTAAACTTCAGGTCTTATAAGAGTGTACCTTTGTTTCATTGGCCGTCTGCCATTATAGACACTTATCCACTGTGTTGCAGGCATTCCCATCCTGATCTTCTTCTTTGGTTGTTCATCTGCCTCTTCCTCTATCAATAAGCGGCCTCTCTTTTGACCAACTTGATGTATAAGCTTTAGAGAAGATGCAAGGGAGATTAGACAAAACCAAAATAATGTTGTTTTTAAATGACAGATGCAAAATATGAACATACCTTCTGAGCACCATCAGTGTTAATTGGTCTGACATCTGGATTTGGACCTACTACACTATCAAAAAGCGATACACATTTTGCATAGTTGGGTTCTTCGTCAAACTTCAAATTGACCACATACTCTACAAACTCTTTGAAGGGTTGTGGGCAAAAGCAACAGAGAGATTCTGGAGAGGTAGCCATTTTCTTCTTGCAGACAAGGAAGCCTTTGTTTTCACCCTGTAGATGCAAAATAAACATCAAGTACAGAAATACATCACTCAAATCAATAAAATTGGCTGGAGGATCCACATTTTACCTGATAACCTTGCCAAGGTAGACGTCCCCGTAGAAGAAAGACTAGCGTGTATGCTAGAGATTCTAAATCATCCCTCCTGCTACCTATTCTCCCAAGATGTGCATGAACACTAGCATAGCGAACTGTTCCCCTGAAACAGCAGCATTAACAATGTAACATAACAGTAAGACTAGTACCTCCTTCAGTTGATTCAACTATGAGAAGCATAAGCACCACAGGTTTACTAGCTACTGTGACAATATGTTGAGTGTACCATCTCAACAGAGACTAAAAGACTGATTCCATGTCTAGTGAAAGAATGGCTACTACCACGCATGCCAATCAGGACCATTTCACCAGTAGTGACTAGAATAGGTGAGTTCAATGCAGCAAGATGTTGAAAAAGAGTAAAATTCTGTACTGATTCTATAAGGCTAAGGAAACAAGCAAGCTCGCAAGCACAGGGAGAGAATAAATGGAAGACAATAATGGTTGGCTGAAAAGTGAAAACTGTTTACAGCAGTGGTAATTTCTGGCGTAATGGCTGGATTAAGGATTACTGGGAAACAGCAAATGGACAGGAAATGTGACAGGATAATCAACGTCATCATTTATGTGCTAGGGGTAATGCAAGTGATGCCTATCATAAAAGCTTCATCTGGTTACCTGAAAACATCTGGTCGCTGATCATATTCAACGTGTTGCCCTGTTGCACTATCCTTCCACTTCGTAGCTGCCATCAGAAGATCCAAGAATACAAAATTATTTACACGCCTAATCTGTTGTCTACATACAGAACAGACATTCAAATAATCGTAGATGCTGCCGGTTGAGCGATAAAAAAGTAAATTAACTTACCTAAACCAAGATCAACAAGGAAGAGTTTCTTTTCTTCAGGTGTCCCAGGAGTCCCTAGCAAGAAATTCTCTGGTTTGACATCGCCATGAACATACCTGAAATCCCAATTTTTTTTTTTTAGAAATTTTGTCAGCGGATGAAAGAAATACATAGAGAATAAGGAGTTACAAGGAAAGAATAATCAGTGGTGTTAACTGACCCTTTTGAATGCATTTTCTCAAGTATGGAGATTGATTCAATAGCAATACAAGCAACCATCTCAGGTGACATTCTGCTAGCAAAGGAATGACGTTAATGGTAAACTAAAAGTCAATATCAAGTGTCGACTCAAAACTATGACTCACGTGTGAGAGTTATTATTCCAGACATCCCAAAGACTGGGTCCGAGCATATCCATAACCTGAATTTTTAAGACCAAGTTAACTAGTATCTAAAAACGATCAGAAATAATGAAGCTAATACTTCAACAATCCAAACAAAGTGTTATACCATAACAAAGTAATCCCCTTGGCGTCCTTTGTAGTGGACTCGGGGAACCCCATGAATGCCACCGACAGCGCTAAACGTGCAATAACCATGAAAACCGATCAGCTACCCATGAGTTGAATGATCTCCGAAAGACTTACACCTTCTCATACCCAAATCATAAGATCATAGATTGACTTACTTGTAAACTGCCCACTCATAAGGAGGGCCATAGTGACATCCTTTACTGGTCCTATGCTCAAACTTCAGTGCCACCTAAGATAGAAAGGAACACGGCTTACTCTCCAGTGCTAATACAAACCACAATTCCAGTTTTCCATGTCGACTGGTACTAAAGAAAATCCTCTATTACCTCAACAGCACCTGGACCAGTAGCTAACATGCGGTGGCCAACATATACTTGGCCAAAACCACCTTTCCCGAGCTTCTTCTCGACTCTATACTTTGGTGAACTACCCACCTGGACCTGTATTTATAGAACAAGCAGGCAAAGATTAAACCAAAATCATTTGGAAGTGGAATGATCAGAAGCAAACTAGAAGGTAACGCCTTTGCGCAGGCAAAGCATACAATAGACAGCGGCACCAAAATTTCATCTCTCGGAATCATCTCAGAGAGCTCAACACAATCGAAGCGCAGCAGGCACAATTAAACATCGTACGAACAGCTCACCGTGTCAGGGACAGGGGGGCTGCCCTCGTCATCGGCTAGCTTGTCGGCGCTGTCCGCGTCGTCCATCCCACGCTCCCCCTCGTCGTCGCCGCCTTCCCCCGCGACGACCTCCACGGGTCTGATCTCCTCCCGCTCCCTCTCCTCCGCCCTCGTCACCCTCCGCCTCTTCTCCGCCGGCGGTGGTGCCGGTGCCGGTGCTGCTGCTGCTGCCGCCGCCGCCGGTGCTTTGTCCTCAGCCGCCGCCGGACTCCCCTGCGCCTCTCGGGCCCTTCGCGCGGCGCTACGCAGCACAGGCATCCTCAACCACGGAGCCCCATGGCCCCGCCTCAGCTTACTGCTCCGCCTCCTCCTGAGATTCCACCACCGATCTCAGGAAGGAGCTGAGGAGGGGAGACCCAAGCGGCGGCGCGCGGTGGCTGGCACCGCGGACCAGGACGCTAGCTAGGGTTCGGGTTGGTGTGGGGCAGAGCAGACGCGATGTGATGGGGAGTGGGAATGGGGAAGGTTGCGGGGCAGGCGGCGGTGGTGCTGATGTAACACTGGCTGCTGGAGATGCGAGAGAGTTATGAGGCAGTTCGTTGCGGCCTGCGGGAAGGGGAAAGGATTTGCCACCGTTGTGTGTGTAATCGTCGCCTGGCAGTGGCATCAGTCCGTGTGCGCAAACACGGAGCTCGTGGGAAGCGACGGCGTGATGGAGTGACCTTTGTTTTGCTTCGGGGACGTCAGAGGCTACACCAAAACTTCTACGCACCTCTTGTTCTTGCCATCCATCACATGGCATGAGGGATGAAAACGTACAGGATACGAACGGATATCACTCATATTACATTTGTTTTCATATTTCTGTCCGGATTCGGATTCAAAACGGATAATGTTAACCATGTCGGATAGGATACGATTGGATATCGACATCATAAATATGCGATTTGAGTATTTTGGATATGAATATGGTATCGGATGTTAAATATCCGGACTCGAATATGGACAAATCTTAACTCCTCCAAACGAATTCAATCTCAAATACGATCAGCAAATATCTGTACCATTTTCACACATACATGACATCCATGGCGATTGGACAAGGAAGGTTTGATACCAACAAGGCTAGCCTCTTCCAATTGATGTTGCAGTCAAGGAACGAAACATGAATAGGATATGTCAACGTTTTTCCTCACCAGTGATAGCGGTTAGAGGTTTGCTATATCAACCAAAGAAGGTTCATGAAGCATGATAATAGGCGCTCCCACTACATAGACAATATACAGGTGTAGAAGGACATTGGCAAGAAAATAGATGTAGAAGTCGTAAATGACCATAATATTATTTTATTTCAATATAGATCCAATGTGTGTGTTCCATGTCATCTTCGGGTAGGATTTGTGATTACACTACATTGGACAGTACGCCCAACTCTAGTACTGCATGTGAACCCATGCATCAAGTTGGTATCATGAATGACAAAGAGACACAAAAGCTATTCAGCCTGTTCGCTGGTTGGTTTCAGCCAGCCCAAACCAGCCAGCCAACAGTGTTTTCATCTCACAATAAATTAGCACCAGCCAGCCCAAACCAGCCCAGAAACCAACCAACGAACAGGCCGATTAAGTGCACAAAAGATGTTTGCATACAAGTAATGTAAAAAAAAACTAATACAACCTGTTATGCATAAAACAATGAAAAGGCAAGATCGATATGGAATGACGTGCATAGCAATATTCTAATTTTCGAACATGTAGTCACAGCTCAGCTTCAAAGACATACAGTAACAACTCACGACATTATACATCTTCCTAAAAAGAGATATCACCCTTTTGCCAAGATAAGCATGCAAAGCTCAAACAAAGCAGTGCTAGAACTGAATTTTTTTGGTCCAAAATTAATAAATCAGGAAATGTTGTGAAATTAGTACCTGTAATTTTTGGTCCAAAATTAATAAAGCAGGAAATGTTGAGAAATCACTACCTGTGGTAAACTCTGGTGTACGCACAGCAGATTCCATCAAACTTCCCCTATACTATACCGCCTGTTTCGGTGTTTCCCCGAGCGGGGTCTGCTGGAGCTCCGAAATTTTGGACTACTGATGACGCAGCGGCGGGGAGCCGCGCGACGTATCGTTTCCGCCTCGTCGGCAAATTGAAAAATCACTGGCTTCGCGCCGAAGGGTCGCCCGCCAGCGCCACCACAACGATGGCTCGGACGGATGGGCTTCCGCCTCCCGGGCTTCGCGCTTGGGCGGGATGAAAAGGGCAGTGCAAGTGCAGGAAACGGCCCGCTTCTACTCTACCGAAGTACCGATGGTTGACGGGCTCCCGTGCTGTAATGATTCCTGCGAAGCAGTCCAAATCCCCCCCCTCCGCTCATGCCTGCCTGCCAAAGTGCCAATCCAAGCTGTAATGATTCACCATCGGCCCAGCTACCCGACGCGGTGCCGGCGTGCCGGTGCGCAGTCCCGGTGTCCCGGACCAGCCGGAAGGGACGCGTGCCCAACGCCCGCTCTACCAAACCGAGTGGCGTTCGTGATTTGCCTGCGTCAAGCCGATTGGAGCACTGTGTGCACCAAACGAGCCCTTGCAAAACGATGAACTGCTACAGCATATTGTACTTGCCAGAACTCCCAGTTCCGAAGACAGGTCTTCCAACAGGGACCGTGAGACCTTGTGTGAATTCTCTGCGGTCAAAACAGGAATAATTAAAGATAGGAAGGGGCCTCTCAGGGTGTCCACGTAAGTTGTGTTTATTTGGTGCGTTAGATAGAAAATTCCACGGCTCAAATAAAACGCATCACAACCGGTCTTTTCCGTACATTCGGCAGTGGACAGATGAAGCAAGTGGACACATTCAATAAAGTACGGCTTCCTGCTGATTGTACGCGGCACACAAATGGACGGTGGCGCGTAGCAGGGAACGGTGGATTCTCGACATGCATAGTCAGTGTCTAATTAGCATGGTGGTCGGTACGCATCCGAGTACGCGCGCATGCATGTTGCTGGGGCCTTACTTGCTTTGCATGCATGCATCACTTGTTGATTTGTGTGTGTAGGTGCGCTCATGCAGCACCCTGGCCCCATCCCGTCCCCATCTCCAGTTCTCATCCCATCCCCATCTCTATTTCTCAGTCGCGCAGGCACGCGACCCCGCCACCTCCAACCCTAGCCAGACGAGCTCTACCTCCAACCCTAGCCAGATGAGCTCCACCTCGCCGCCGGTACCGATCCCTCCCCCATCGGCCTCCCCCTCCTCTCCTCCTCCCTCCTTCCCCCTGCAACCCTAGCCCCGACGAGCTCCACGACCCTGTCACCACCGCAGCCGCCGGTCGTCTCTCCGGCGTCGGCGGGCACCCCTCCCCCGCACGCCTCCCCCTCCCCTACCCCTCCATCTCCCGACGGCAAGACCGCTACCCCTCCCCTACCAGCATGAGCGCGCCTGGGGTCCGTGCCTCCTCTTCCTCCTCACCGTGCTCTCGGCGCTCGCACTGGAGTCTGCTAGCCTCGGGGACATCGTCGTTGTACGGGGTGGGGCGCGGCGTGGGAGCATGAGGTGCGGCGCAGCGCGAAGCCGCGGCAGGACGAGCCGCTGTCCGTGCTCTGCTCGCTGGCGCTCTGTGGGCGCGCACTGCTCGCTGGCGCTCCGCGCTCGCGGCAACGGCGTGCTCGGCCTCGACAACTTCGACGCCTACTACGACCCGTCCCTGAAGCGCGCGCGGCAGCGTCTGCTGGTGTCCCGCGGCGTGGTGGTGCTGGACACTGACATCAACGACGCTGCGCTGCTGGAGCGGCTCCTGTCCGCGGTGCTGTTCACGCACGTGTTGCGCCTCACGGCCTAGGCGGCCGTGCGCCACGCGATGCAGGCGCCGCAGGTGTACGTGTCCTCCAACGTCACGGGCCTCGTCGCGCTCTTCGAGGCCACGGCAAGGCACGTCGAGGACCACTGCACGGACCGCCCCGCGTCGCTGTAGGCGGCCACCAAGAAGGCCGGCGAGGCCGTCGCGCATGCGTGCAGCCACATCTACGGGCTCTCCATCACCGGCGTGCGATTCTTCACCGTGTACGGGCCATGGGGACGCCCCGACATGGCCTACTTCTCATTCGCCAGTAGCATCGTCGCCGGCGAGCCCATCACGCTATTCCTCACCGCCGACGATGCCGACGCACGCTGCGACTTCACATACACCAACGACGTCGTCAGGGTCTGCCTCAGCACGCTCGACACGGTCGGCAAGAGCACGGGCTCCAAGTCCAGTAAGAAGCGTAGGCCCGCGCCGCTCCATGTGTACAGCCTCGGCAACACCTCGCCGGTGGCCGTCATCCGCATGGTCGCCATCCTCGAGAAGCTCCTTGGCAAGAAGGTGCACAGGCGCGTCGTCACGATGCCGACCAACGGCGACGTGCCGTTCACGCACGCAAATGTCAGCCACACCGCGCGTGACTTCGGCTACCGCCCTGCCACCTCGCTCGAGGTTGCCCTCGGCCATTTCGTCGACTGGTTCGTGCAGTATTACAAGGTCGACGCTGAGACCATGATGGAGGAGGATAACTAGATCTAGGTAGGGGTCGGTAACTACTAGGATTGACTATATGTAAGCACGTGGGAATCACATACTCGACAGACTAGGTGCAAGCACTAGATAAGCACTCTGGTGCTGGTGTTATCCTAAATGTTAAACGATAAACAGTTGACCACTTCCCTTTTAACCATTAGGCCAAATGGACACTTAATCGAGCGAAATAGCTGTTTGAACGGGATAAACATGTGTGTTCTAAATAGAAACGACATGCAACATTTAAATCATGTGTAAATGGGCTAATTAACTATTTAGGCCAACAATGTCTGCAGGTGATAACTCACTCATCATGAGAAAGAGACTTGGTCTAGCCGATGGCTAAGATGGTTTGGTTAGAAGAAGAATGACTCTACTTGCAAAGCTTCAGCTAAGCCAGATTTCGATCGTATGATCGTAGTTGATTAGGGCTTCTATAGGTGATATTTCATGACATCACGGTCTCAGTTAGGGAACTTGATTAAGTTTGACACCCTCCTCTGCTCATCCGCTGCTTGCCCAGCACCCGGCTGCTGGTTCCTGCGCCCAAGCGCCAGTCGGCCCCAGCTCAGCACCCAAGCCGGTTGCCTGTCTGCCGGCCCAGGCCCCGGGCCAGCCACGCCACTGCCCCCTACCACCTGCCGGTGGCCACCTCGAGGCGAAAGCCGCATGCTTGCACCCCTAGTAGGTTGGGCCCTACCCTGCCTGGCAAGTCGACCGATGGCTGTTGCCGCACGCCCGCGCCCTCGTTGTGTCGTCGTATCCAGAAAATCATAGATGTTGCCCACGCATGGCCAAAATACATAGTACTACCAACACATGTAAACACCTATTATGCGAGCCTTGCTTCCATTCTTAGAAACAAAATTAGTTCTTGCCCACACATCATTTGCGTGCTGAAAAGCTAAACATATGGATAGCATACCAGTGGTGCATGCGCACAAGTGGCCCGTGCGATGCAGTAGCCCGGTCCCTACCTAAAACAAGATCTAAGTTGCCGCATCCATATATTACAAACGTCGATAGACATGCAGTGACGTATCTGATTACAATAGTATGTTCTCCATACTGGCTCTCATCTATACGCTCCTCCCCCACTACGTATGCCTCAATAAAATGGCGCGCGTATCGGGCACCCCTTGCGTGATGTCCTCGAAAGCGCTGCGACCTTATTGAGTGAGCGGCTAGATTCAACACCATCCTCCAACTTGAATGGGCTCTTAGGCAGCCCAGCGTCCTGTGCCGTGTGAGTTACAGTCCCTTCCTACATAACAATGCCTCAAAGAAATGATCACCAAGCTTAAGACCATGACTGTTTTTGAAAAGAAAAGAAACAGGAACCTATGTGTTTGCACTCAATGGAGCAAAACCTGTATGCGCTCTTGAGTCTCCATCTGCAGCCAACATATGCAGACATCATGAGGTACCGAGGCTTGGGCCTAAACACGGAGCCTTTATTACCAGACCATTTCTTGAGGTAAACCACTTTGTACCCGTTACAGACGCACTGTTGCACCACCGATATGTCAATAAGACTCGACACATCTCGTACACATACCATGTCTCTCGTTGCTTTCTTTAGCACCTGCACAATGAGTTAGGCGGTTATTCAATTAAACATGAGCTACATAGGGATGGCCATAAAGAAAGGCTTAGGGTTGTCTATAAAGGGCGAATCCTAGAACCTATAGGGTTCGGCGGGATACATGGTCTACTCGGTGGTGTAGGCACAAAGCTTCTTGATGTAGTCCTTGGCAATCCAGGCAGATGTAGTTACAGGCTCTATGGTGCAGTGGGCATGGCTGGCAAAACAAGTTGCCAACCAACGCTACCATGCGCTCAGCACCTAGCATGCTGCGCAATGTTTGTTCTAAACTCCAATAAGGGGACTCGATTCATAGGATGCATGAACTATCTGCGCATTGCAGTCTCGAGAATGGCTACTTAATGGACTTGGGTGGCATTGCTATATTGGACAAACTAGACTGCACCATAAATGACAGTGGTATACTAGACAACATGTATTGTCCCATAAATGTGGACTCAGGAAGGGATTCATGACCTACCCGAGTGGTATATTGGGCATCCTGTACTGTGCCATAAATGTGGACACATGAGGGGAGTTATGACCTACCTAACCGTACCTTGTCCTATTGCTTATAGTCGTCTACAGAAGTAGCAGATGTGATTGTGACAACGCCAGGCAAGGGGGCCTGAAGCCCAGCTTCGCCTCTACTACGCTCTGCCACTGGGTCTATGGTTCAGCGCATAGGCCAGCTGTAGCTCTGGTGGGATCAGCAAGCAGCGGCGGCAAGCTCATGGGTGAGCGGTGCTCTTTTCTTTTCTTACTTTAGTTTGTAAATTAGAAGAAAAATCAGAAATAGACCTGCTAGGAGATGAGTTCTACACATTCCAGTGATTATTGGAGAGCTGAACATACAGGATACAACAGAAGAAAAAACCCGCAAGTAACTTAGTACTTCTAGAATTAACTGGATCTAAAACTATGCACAGCACCAGCCAATACAGAACTATGGGCGATGCATGTGAAAGCTTGTCAGTGTTATCATTGCTTCTAAACTTTATAGTCAATGGCATGCTTGGGTCTATAGTATGATGGGTAACTTCACATAATTTCAGAAAATAGTGGTAGTTGTAGAGAGAACCTTCATTATATCGCTGCATCTCTCATGATAGAAGCCTTTCCACAGTTTGAGTGTCGCTGCAGTGCAGCTCAAGTCTTTGGAACCAATAGAAGATTTACAATAGCAGCTCTCATCAGAACAACATGCATATCTGGAAATGTTTACAACCTCACCATCCCTGTGAACAGGTCCCATACCAGTTACAGAACCAGGGAAAAGAACATAAACTCAAACCAATATATCACTGAGGAGCATATAGTAGCTAATTTAAAATGTAGATCTTGTTGAATGAAGCACACAACAAACAAGTAAGAAGATGAGATGAAGAACATTTTGTGGGAATGTGGGTGTGTGGTTTGTAAGGGTTCTTCCCCTTTCCCTTCTTAATATAATGATAAACAGATCTACTGCGTGTTTGGTAAAAAACACTACGCTTATCAACATACATATTACTTTTAAAAAAATATTTTAGTTCAGAGATATAAAATGGGAAAGTTATTGTGATCAAATTGTAAGGCAAATACCAAACTATGGATGTTAGACAAATAAAAGGAAACACCAAATTGCACACTAAGCTTCTCCTATATCATAGGAGTATAGGACCAAAATGAAAACCTGCTTGTGTGGCTTACCTAGACTGGGGAACTTCTGGTCCCACAAGCTCAATGTGAATCTGGACACCTGGAAATAGTGCACGTAGTTCCCCAAATGCTACAAGCTGAAGTAGCTCCTTCTCAGGCCCTTTTAGACATCTGCGGGTGGGAATGAAGATAGCAAAAATCAGTAGATGCTATCATAATTAACTAGCTTCAAATCAAAGTAATCAGAAAAGGATATTTCACTGGACAAATTTGGCTATCTCCTGTGATGGTTTACAGTAAAACTGGGCGACGGTGCCATGACTAACACATAATTTGTTGTTGAGTCCGTATAGATCACCCTTGTGCCTAATAAGCAATAAAAATACAAGCTTCACCACTTGCCAATCAATAGTGGCCACAACAGAGGCTTGTTTCTCCAGTGGAATTCAGCAGGGACGAACAAGTTTGACTTTTCGAATGGTTGTCTAAAAAAAGGCAGAAAATGATGTGTGCGGCTACGGCTGTAGTTTTGCTTCAGAACTGTGGACATCTTCCTGTTCCTGCGTCTGCGCTACCATCAGCAGGGTGGAAGGTCTAATACACAAGGGGTACCTAATGTGTGTTTTGTCATGGTGTGGATGGATGCATGTAGACGGCCAAAAATGTAGTTCTCTATGCACACGTGCACATAGTGAAACCAACACAAACTCCTAAAAACCTATCTAGGGTAGGCACCCAAACCTATCTACGATATGAGACAGCTGAGGTGCACCTACTACACACTGACCTAGACTCCTAAAAGCCTATGTAGGGTAGGAGGCGGCACCTAGAAGGGCCCTCAAGTGACCCTACCAATGGACAAAAGGTACAACTCGTGTAATCGCAGTCACGCATGCACCCACTGGGCATGTCGACAGAAGATGCTCGACAGTCCACCGAGGGGTATCCCGCAATGGTAGATTTGTCAGTGGGGGTGCACATAATCAGGAACTAGATGATGACACAAGGCGCAGAGACAGCGATTTAGACAGGTTCGGGCCGTTTGATCGATGTAATACCCTACATCCTGTGTCTTTGGTGTATTGTATTGATCTGTATGTAGATCCGATCTGATAGATCCTATCCACTAGGGGACCCCTACCTCTCCTTATATACTCTAGAGGAGGTAGGGTTACAAGTAAAGTAGCCTATTTGGTACTATACAATGTCTTGCGGTGCACGTCGAGTAGTGCTGTGCACGTCTTAACCTTGTGGGCCGGGCCACCCCTGGGGGCGCAGCCCATGTCTTGGGGGCCATACCCCCACAGCTAGTCCCTGAGCCTGACAGTAGGTGACGTAGTCACGTGGTGCCAGGGTCAGAAAGTAGAAAACTAGCCGAGCAGGCAGCCAGTCCCTGGGCATAGCCTCGAGATGAGAACAAGCACATTCACCACAAGGTGAAGTGTGTCCACTTAGTCCCCGAGCCTACTGGAAGATGAAGAATGAATCTTGTAGCAAGGTCAAAGAAGTCTGAAAGCTTGTCGGCGTCGTCTGACATGCGCGTATCAAGACCCCAGACGTGCTGCCCAAGATCAGCACCATGATCCGAACAACATGGAGCAGCTTGATAGCACACTGATGAGACATAGCAAGATCCGACCACCAAGGGAGCACTGAGGAGTCCCCGGTGTCGCTGGCGATGATAGAGCACTAAGGAGTGAGGAGTCCCCGGCGTCGCTGGTGATGTCCGAGCACCGAGGAGCAAGGAGTCCCCGGCGTCGCTGGCGATGACCGAGCACCGAGGAGCGAGGAGTCCCTGGCATAGGCGGCGAGGTTCGAGCACCGAGGAGTCCCTGGCGTAGGCGGCGATGTTCGAGCACCGAGGAGTCCCCGACGTAGGAGGCGATGTTCGAGCACCGAGGAGTCCTTGGCATAGGCGGTGAGGTTCGAGCACCGAGGAGTGCCCGACGTAGGCGGTGAGGTCTGAGCACTGACGTAGCTGACGATGTCCATGAGGTGAAGTGTGCCCACTTAGTCCTCGAGCATGAAGAATCCGAGGGCCGAGGAGTAACCGGCGTCGCTGGTGATGAAGCACGAGCGACGAACAGTCTGGTTGACTGGTCGTTGGTGAAGTGAACATTGAGTAGAAATGACCGGCGAACAGTCCGATCAACTGGTCGGCAATGGAGTCCATGAACCAAGCGGTCCGACCAGTTGATCGGTGGAGAAGTCCGAGCACTAGGTGGTCCGATCACCTGGACGATGATCCTGCAATACAAATATGTAGAATGGGTAGTACATGATGTAAAAATATATGAACTCCGGAGAAAAATTAGCAATGGTGATGAAACGGCGTATGCAGTTCAGCGATCAGTTGGCGTGAAAATATATTTATGTTTAATATAAACCGCCCTAATAGTTAGTATGTAGCTGAGTCTCCAGCCCTAGCTAGCCCATAGTCCATAACGTCAAGCGTGGAGCCTATGCACGTGTAGGAGGAACAGGCGTGACGAAGGAGCCACTGCCGACCACCCATAACACAGAGCGTGGAGCCCGTAGCACGTGTAGGGAGGAGCCGGAGACAGGGCTGTCTCTAGAGGCATCCGAGCATCAACGCGAGTGTTCGGGGGTTCAGAAAATCATTTGGAGAGCAAATATGGAGAAAATAGTTCAGAGAAACATTATGGCGATATACGGAGATTGGAGAATATTTAGGAAAATATTAAAGCGTGACTTAGCTTTAGATAGAATGTCTAGTCAGCGGCGTATGGCGTTATCTGGTCAGCGTTGACAGCGAGCACCTGGCGGGCGGTGAGTTGTTGGTGAAGGCGACCTCGAAGGTGGTTCCGAGATTGGATCTGCTGTCGTGGGGGCTGACATAGCCAGTGATGAATCGTCGTCGTGGACCAGCATGGATCTTCACGAGATTGATGATGAGAACGTGCTGTTGATTTGAGGTCCATCTGGCTCGCCATGGATCAAGCGCACACCCCTACCTGGCGCGCCAACTGTCGATAGAAGATGCTCAGCAGTCCACGGGGTATCCCGCGATGATAGATTTGTCGGTGGGGGTGCGTGTAATCAGGAACCGGATGGTGACACAAGGCGCAGAGACAGTGATTTAGACAGGTTCGGGCCATGTGATTGACATAATACCCTATGTGCTGTGTCTTTGGTGTATTGTATTGATATGTATGTAGATCCGATCTGATAGATCCTATCCGCTAGGGGACCTCTACCTCTCCTTATATACTCTGGAGGAGGTAGGGTTACAAGTAAAGTAGCCTATTTGGTACTATACAATGTCTTGTGGTGCACGCCGAGCAGCGCCGTGCATGCCTTAACTTTGTGGGCCGGGCCACCCCTAGGGGCGCAGCCCATGTCTTGGGGGCCATACCCCCACAGGGCCCTAACATGTTCGTACCAATGCACTGCATAGGCATCCAAGCGTGCATGCGCACCTTATTTAGGTTGGACCCCACTCCCATTAATGAGGTCCTTGCACCTGCTGGTGGTAGAGGCGCCCATGCCTCATCCAAGCCTCCAGCTCTTGCCTATATAAGCATGTGGTCTGCCGCCCGGTGCTTCATCGCTTCCTGCCATTGATTGTAAGTGCCCGCCTTGTAGTTCATATAATTCACCCCTGTAGTAGCTTGTGTTGTTGTTCCTGGCCTTTGTTACTATAAGGAAAATGGACCCTTGGCCCATTTACTTTGGATTTTGGTGTTTGATGACCAACACAACCAAATTGGACTAATGAATTTGCAAGTGTTTGTTTTGTAGTTCAATAGGGTGCAAGACGTAACTTGGACGAAGGCGACGTGATGATCCAAAGATCTAACACCTCAAGCAAGACCTTAGGAGCACAAGAAAAGACCTAAGAGAACAAGCAAAGTCCAAGCATGAAGATTGGAACCAAGCCATACGCAAGATCGTGAAGAAATGAGCTCACTGTGGTGACCGAATGCAGGACCGGACGCTGGACAGGCGATCGGACACTGGGTGAGTGGCTCGGCAGACAGGCGACCGGACACTGGACCGGACGCTGGCGGCAACCGACCGGACGTAGGACATGAGCGTCTGATCAATTACAGTAAGGTTCGAGAGCGGCACATCTGCGACCAGATGCGTCCGGTGGCAGGCGACCGGACGCTGGCCAGCGTCCGATCAGTACATTGCCGGCTCAACGGTCGGGACGACCGGACGTGTCCGGTCAGGATGATTCAGCATCCAGTCAGTAGCAGTTTCGCAGGAGTTCGACCCCAATGGCTACTTTCTCAGTGGGACTTATAAATACAACCCCCAACCGGCCATTTGAAGTGTGTGGAACTGAGGAAACATACCAAGGGTGTTGATACACCATTTTAGTGATCTCCACATGCATAGTGCTTAGTGTTTTATTAGGTGATTAGCATAAGTGCTTTGCGAAGTGCTTAGGTTGATTGGACCACCACTTATGCGCTTGCTCTAGGTTTATGCCTAGTGTTTAGTGAGGTTTGCATACCTCTTGCCACCCCGTGCTTGCGAGCACAAGTGTTGTACATCTGAGGGGCTTAAAGTCTTGCGAGATCACACCAACCGCGTTTGTGGTGTGGCCGCCACCATGTACCAGAGGGAACAAGGCCCGTGGCGCTTCGGCCGGAAGCTTGATAGTGAAGACGGAGGGGAGCATAGAGGAGAGGCTTGCCAAGAGGCACATCGAAGACCCACTTGTGCGTGGGGAAGGCCCGAGGCTATCCACAGAGGTACCCGACCGGGAGCTTGGCCCTTGTGAGGGATTCCTTGCGAGGGGCTCCAACGAGGACTAGGGGGAAGCTTGCGCGCTTCTCGATACCTCGGTAAAAATACCGGAATCGTCGATGGGAGTTTGCATATCTCTACCTTACTCTTTAGCTTCTGCATTTACATTGATCACTTTACTACGTTTGTGGTAGAGATAGCAACACACTAGCAAAATCATAGTTGCACATCTAGATAGCTTATCTATTGCATAGGTTTTGCTAGGGTTAGAAAAAGAGGCCATAGTTTAGAGTTAGAATTTTAAGTTGCCTAATTCACCCCCCCTCTTAGGCGTCACGGTCCCTTCAATTGGTATCAGAGCCAGTTGGCTCATATTTGGACCTTTGGCTTAACCACCGTTGAGCCGACGCTATTATAGAGTGGTTGGGATGGATACCGCTAGGCCTCCTCAATTTTATGGCACTAACTTCCTCTACTATAAGGCTAGAATGGCTTGCCACCTTGAGGCGGTTGATTTAGGTGTATGGAGAGTCACTCGTGACGGGATGAAACCCATTAAGAATCCCGAAAAGCCCACAAAGAGTGACGAAAAAGAAATGCATTTTAATGCTAGAGCTAAGAATTGCTTGTTTGAATCATTTAGCATGGATGTGTTTAACCAAGTGTTCACCTTAAATACGGCACATGAAATTTGGTTAAAACTTCAAGAGCTCTATGACGGCACAAGTAATGTCCGTGAGCAAAAACATTGTCTAGCTAAGCAAAATTATGATTCCTTTGCTATGAATGATGATGAGCTTGTTCGTGATATGTATTCTTGATTGAATCTAATTATCAATGAGCTCCATTCAATAGGATTATTAAAGCTAGATGATGCGGACATTGTGAGAAAGATCATCTCCGTTCTACCACAAAAGAAATATGCAAGCATCATCACCATTCTTCACAACATGGAGAACTTGAGCACCATGACCCCGAGCATTGTCATTGGCAAGCTAGTGGCATTTGAAATGTCACGTAAGATGGGTCAAGGAGAAGCATCTTCATCAAGCAAAGGCAAAGCTCTCGCTTGTAGCGAGAAGAAAAAGTTGAAGGGCAAGAAAGTTGAGTCAAGCTCAAGCTCAAGCTCCTCAAGTGAAGAAGAAGAAGATGAGGATGATGATGATGAACAAGAATCAAGTGATGATGATCAATCTTCCTCCTCCACCTCCGACCTTGATGAAGAATCCATCAAACTTATAAAAAAGGTGGAGAAGATGATCATAAGGCTCAATGTCAAGGGTGTGCCCATCCAAATTCAAGACCTCATTTTCACTAATCAAAGAAACGAGCAAAGAAAGAGAGGATGCTATGGATGCGGCGAGTTGGGGCACTTTGTGGAAGTTTGTCCAAACAAGCCCACACCCACGGCAAAGAAGAAGGCGTGCAAGAACAAAGCCCTCACATCAATAAGGTCATGGGATGATTCATCAAGTGAAGAAGATCATCACAAGAGGCGAGGGCGCAAGCACTCATCATCAAGCTCTTCTCGTGTGTGCCTTATGGCACGAGGTAATGAAAGTTCATCCTCTAGTGAGAGCGATAGTGATGATGATTTGCCTTCTTATAATACAATTGTGCAACAAAATCATAAATATGCTAAAGTTTGCACTAGTCAACAAAAGAAGCTCAAAAATTTAAAAGAAGAGCTAGGTAGTTCACAAGAAGCATACAAGAATTTGCTTGAACAATATGAAAACTTTGCAAATCTCAATGTTGAACTATCTACTAAAATTGAGCAACTTGAGGCTAGTGCAACAACAAATAAATGCACAATCAATGATAAGCAACTTGAAAAGAAAAATGAAAAATTAAAAGAAAAGTTAGCTAGCTCACAAAATGATTATCAAAGTTTGCTTGCTAAATTGGAAATCATGTGCAAACATTGTGATGAGCTAACTAATAAAGTTGCTAATCTTGAAGCCGTCAAAAATACCCCCACCAAGGCACCTAAAAAGAAAAGTTCTATCATTAAAAGGGATGCCTCTACTTCTTGCAATGATTTATGTTTAGACTCACCTTTGTGCAACCAAGTTTGTGTTGAGAAAGTTATTGTAGATACATGCACATAAGAGGTTGCAAAGGAAAATGAGGAACTTAAGCAAGAAGTAGCTCGCCTCACAAAGGACTTGACTCAAGTAAAAGGCAAGGCGAAGCAAGCTCAACTTCATCAAGATAACACCGTCAAGGGAGTGAAGAAGCTTGATGAAGGACAAACCGTGGTTTGCTATGTGTGCCACAAGGAAGGCCACAAGTCCTATAAGTGCAAGGTGAAGAATGGGGGAGGAGCAAAGAAGGAGGAGAAAAAGCAAACAAGCAAGTTCTCCAACACCTACACCAACATGGTGGACAAGAAGGCCTCCACGCCTTATCTTTTGAAGAAGAAGAAAAATGACAAGGTGGTGGCCATCAAGGTGAACAAGCAAGCCAACAATGGGGTCAAACACTTTTGGGTGCCAAAGGAAATCATTTCAAATATGAAGAGCACCAAGAAGGTTTGGATCCCAAAAGGGAAGTGAGAAGTCCATCGGACGTCGGGGAATTTGGAGACTTGGTAGAGTATGGGTGCATTTCATGGGGTGCATCATGATGGACAAAGTAATTGCCAAGTAGGTTAGTGAATACTATGGACCCAAATTCCCCTTCCCATGTTAGGTAACTAGATGTCATTACTTTCAATTAGTATTCATTTCAATTGGTATTGTTTTTCAATTGATAGACTCTTAAAGCATCTAGTTATCTTCCATGCCTATGTTTGCATTTACATGCTTAATCTTTTGTCATGCATTCTATAGGTATATCATATGGTAGGCTTGCTCGTTTTCTTTATCAACCCTCAGAGCAAACCTACATGGTTTAAAATTGTTTAGGAGCACGGCACATAGCTTGTTTTACAATTTTTTATCTAATATGTGCCAAAGTCCAAATTGTAGATAATCTCTCCCAAATACCATCTTTCAAGTGGTATTTTGATACTTTAAATCAATGTGCACAAATTTTACAAGTATTCAACACTTGTGTGCACAAATTTAGGGGGAACCTATTCTACAACTTGGATGCTTTGAGACTAACACTTTTTCAAATAATATCAATTTTTCAAACCTATCACATGGGTAATAGTCTCATTGTAAGGAAATTGGAGACCCCAGAGTTAAGCATCATTCTTCAATTGGCATAATCATGTTGATTTCATTTCATATTTATATGCTTTCTCCATGCATTATATAGATTAAACTCTCTTGTACATTAAATTGCTAACTATACATATGCTTTGCTTTCTACCATATGTATGCATATATTTAGGGGGAGCTTAGTCTATATAATGTGAGAGTCAAATTTTGTGATCCATTTCACTCTTATACAAAGGATCATGAAATTTGACCCTCCTTTGTGCTACTAATGTCTTCCTTTTCGGTGTTTGATGACAAAGGGGGAGAATTTGAAGGACCAAAGGCAAGCATCAAGTTGATGTCTACAAGTGGTAATGGTCCGAGAAAGGGAGGAGTCCGAGAAAGGGAGGAAAGTGAATTATGGATTAGTCTAAGTAATGGGAGAATTTTTTTTAGAAAGCTAGGCTTTAATCCATAATATCACATGGGGACATTTGCAAGGACAAGACAAGCTTTTAAGTAAAAGTTTTAATTGGTATCTTTAAGTATCAAATAAACTTGCCCTTTTGCATTGCATCCTAGCAAGTAGGTAGTTTTTAACTTCCAAATTTTTATTATTTGCTTGCCTTGGTCGTGTTGGCATCAATCACCAAAAAGGGGGAGATTGTAAGGAAAATGGACCCTTGGCCCATTTACTTTGGATTTTGGTGTTTGATGACCAACACAACCAAATTGGACTAATGAATTTGCAAGTGTTTGTTTTGTAGTTCAATAGGGTGCAAGACGTAACTTGGACGAAGGCGACGTGATGATCCAATGATCTAACACCTCAAGGAAGACCTTAGGAGCACAAGAAAAGACCCAAGAGAACAAACAAAGTCCAAGCATGAAGATTGGAACCAAGCCGTATGCAAGATCGTGAAGAAATGAGCTCACTGTGGTGACCGAATGCAGGACCGGACACTGGATAGGCGACCGGACACTAGGCGAGTGGCTCGGTAGACAGGCGACCAGACACTGGACTGGACGCTGGCGGCAACCGACCGGACGCAGAACATGAGCGTCCGATCAATTACAGTAAGGTTTGAGAGCGGCACATCTGCGACCAGACGCGTCCGGTGGCAGGCGACCGGACGCTGGCCAGCGTCCGATCAGTACATTGCCGGCTCAACGGTCGGGACGACCGGACGCATCCGGTCAGGACGATTCAGCATTCGGTTAGTAGCAGTGTCGCAGGAGTTATACCCCAACGGCTACTTTCTCAGTGGGGCTTATAAATACAACCCGCAACCGGCCATTTGAAGTGTGTGGAACTGAGGAAACATACCAAGGGTGTTGATACACCATTTTAGTGATCTCCACATGCATAGTGCTTAGTGTTTTATTAGGTGATTAGCATAAGTGCTTTGCGAAGTGCTTAGGTTGATTAGACCACCGCTTATGCGCTTGCTCTAGGTTTATCCCTAGTGTTTAGTGAGGTTTGCATACCTCTTGCCACCCCGTGCTTGCGAGCACAAGTGTTGTACATCGGAAGGGCTTGAAGTCTTGTGAGATCACACCAACCGCGTTTGTGGTGTGGCCGCCACCGTGTACCGGAGGGAACAAGGCCCGCGGCGCTTCGGCCGAAAGCTTGATAGTGAAGACGGCGGGGAGCATACAGGAGAGGCTTGCCAAGAGGCACATCGGAGACCCACTTGCGCGTGGGGAAGGCCCAAGGCTATCCACGGAGGTACCCGACCGGGAGCTTGGCCCTTGTGAGGGATCCTTGCGAGGGGCTCCAACGAGGACTAGGGGGAAGCTTGCGTGCTTCTCGATACCTCGGTAAAAATACCGGAATCGTCGACGGGAGTTTGCATATCTCTACCTTACTCTTTAGCTTCCGCATTTACATTGATCACTTTACTACGTTTGTGGTAGAGATAGCAACACACTAGTGAAGGGTCGAGATGGCGACTAGAGGGGAGGTGAATAGTCCTTTTTGAAACTTAATCACGTTGGCTAACCGAAACAAGTGCGGAATTAAAACTATCGATCTAGCCAAGACTACACCCCTCTATATATGTTCACTAGCACCTTGCAAAGATACTAAATATGCAACTTAAGGTGCCGGGCTAGCTAGAGCTCTCCTAAACAATTCTAGGAGCAAGGTTACACAAACCTATGCCACTAGTACTTTAAGCAACAAGGGAGCTCCTACACATGCTAGTAAGCAAAAGCACAAAGCTAACTAAGCTCACTAGCAATGCTCAATAACAAGGCAACCAATGCCTAATTAGAGAGCGCAAATACTTAGCTACACAAACTAAGCAATGTGACTAACAAGGTTACTAAAACCAAATTAGCCACGCAAGGGAGCTACTTCTATGCTACACAAGCAAGAAGGTAATTAGCAAGCTACACAAGCTATCTAATTACAAGAGCAACTACACAAGCTTAATATGTATAAAAGTAATTGCAAGCTTGTGTAACGGGGATGCTAACCAACGGGAAGAATAAGGTTGACACGATGATTTTTCTCCCGAGGTTCACGTGTTTGCCAACACGCTAGTCCCCGTTGTGTCGACCGCTCACTTGGTGGTTCGACGGCTAATTGGCATCACCCGCCAAGCCCGCACGTCAGGCACCGCAAGAACCTACCCCGGAAGTGAGGGTAGCTTAATGACACGCTTTACTAGAGTTGCTCTTCGTGGCTCCCACGGGGCGAGCACAATGCCCCTCACAAGCACTTCTCCGGAGCGCCACACAAGCTTCTTGCGGGCTTCGACGGAGACCACCACCAAGCCGTCTAGGAGGTGGCAACCTCCAAGAGTAACAAGCACCACTGGCTTGCAACTCGATCACCTAGTGCCACTCGATGCAACCTCATGATGCAACCGCACTAGAATCACTCACTCACACAATCGGATGATCACTATCAAGTATGTGTGAGATGGAGGGCTCCCAAGCACTCTCAAGCATGGACACAAAGTCCCCCAAGGTGCTCCACACCAGCCATGGCTGAAGGCCACTTCTATTTATAGCCCCAAGGGCTAAACTAGCCGTTACCCCTTCACTGGGCAACGGTCGGGCCGACCGGACGCTCCGGTCGTGTTGACCGGACGCTGGACCTCAGCATCCGGTCGCCCGCAGACGGCCACGTGTCCTGGTTCCAATGGTCACTTGACTTGACCAGACGCAGCAGCTACAACTGATCGGACGCTAAACCCCCAGCGTCCGGTTGTTTCCAGTAAGGTACCGACCTCGACCGGACGCGTCCGGTCACACTTGATCGGACGCAGCCAGCGTCTGGTCACACTCCAGCTTCTGCGTCATCGTACGTCAGCCTGACCAGACGCAGCCAGCCAGCGTCCGGTGCATTCAGACCCAGCGTCCGGTCAGTTAACTGACGCCAGCGTCTTCGCGATCAGCTCGTTTTCACTTCTAACTTCTTCACCCTTGCTCTAATGTGCTAACCACCAAGAATTTGCATCCGGCGCAATAGAAAATAGGCATTCCATTTTCCCGAAACCCATCTCAACCCTGCAATCACCACCTCCTTTGTAAATGTGCCAACACCACCAAGTGTACACCATCTTGTGTATATGTGTTAGCATTTTCACAATCATTTCCCAAAGGATGTTAGCCACTCAACTTGCCACGCCACTCAATCCTAGCGATAATGCAAAGTTAGATCACTCGAGTGGCACTAGATGACCAATATGCAAACAAGTTTGCCCCTCTTGATAGTACGGCCATCTATCCTAAACCCGGTCATGAACTTCTTTACACACCTATGACCGGTGAAATGAAATGCCCTAGGTTATACCTTTGCCTTGCGCATTCCATTCCATCTCCTTCAATGTCGATGCAACACATGCACCAACACGATCAACAATGATATGATCCACTTCATATCATCACATGATCATATTGGTTCATCGATCTTGACTTCACTTGCTCTTCACCGTTGCCATCGTCCATTGGCGCCAAGTCTTGCTCAAGCTTCACCGCCACGCGGTCCATCACTCCAAAGCCTTCGACTTGCCCTTCACGCTTGCAACTGGTCCATCAAGCCAAGTCTTGTCTTGATCTTCTCCACCTTGATCACATGACTCAATGTCATGTCTCATGTGCATTTAAGCTCCTTCATCATCACATGTGTGAGCTTTCCAACATCTCCAAGCCATTTTCACCTCCATGGCATATGTTGCTCACACACATGTACCTATGGACTAATCACCTGTGTATCTCACATAAACACAATTAGTCCACCTAAGTTGTCACTCAATTACCAAAACCAAACAAGGACCTTTCAACTAGCAAAATCATAGTTGCACATCTAGATAGCTTATCTATTGCATAGGTTTTGCTAGGGTTAGAAAAAGAGGCCATAGTTTAGAGTTAGAATTTTAAGTTGCCTAATTCACCCCCCCTCTTAGGCGTCACGGTCCCTTTAGTTACACTAAAACCACTAGCATAGATACTGTGGTATTTCTCAGGCATGGATAATGGCGTAACCAGCATAGACTGCCTAGGAAGCACGACACAGTAGGTCTGTGCGGTGAACCTATCGTAATGAAAGATTCTGTAAAATTAACGCCTAACTATGAATGTAGCGAGTGGCTAGACAAAGCTTTGAATTTGACATCACTTAGTTAGCATGTGCATATGAACGTAACAGGCACACTTTGTGCATATACACGTGTTCTGATCATGTCCGACCAAATTGTTCCACTGTGCCTATATGTGTTTAGCGCATGATCTCGATCCTCAGAAGTGGCGCCTACAGCCTTGCTCGTGCCCTTGCTGCTATACATCTGGCTTCCTGTTCTCTTATTTTCTTTTCCTTTTATTTGCGTCGGTCCTCTCCTCTCCTAACCTTCGTCTCATCATTATGTAATTTTTGTGGTGCTCCGAACGACGTGTACAGGCACACATTGATGGCACATGGAAGGAGCTTCCTCTAGCCGGCCAAGGAAGAGGCAGCGTGGGGAGAGTGCAGCTTCAGTTCCAAGTGTTTGATTGTTTACCGTTCCCCTTTCATTTACGCTGGTCCCAGCCCTAATTAGACATTCCTCGCTCTGGTTGTCTTCCCTGCACTCCGCCTCTAGCTATAGTTGAGGGGACAACATGTGAAAGGCAGTAATGTCCGAGCTCTAAAAGACAGCTAAAGAAAAAAGGTTAGTTGTGTACCTTCTCGTTTGTATAGGTGTGTGCGTGTAGGTGTTGCGTTGCTTTCCCCTTATGTTAACGTGCAAGTTTTGATTCCATACGCATGAAATTGTGGTGGGCCTCAGCAAAAAGCAGGTGCCAATATATGGCCTACAAATCTATGATTACCCTACAGACATATGCACTAGGTGGTGATAAAATAGATTCCTGGGTTGTCTGATGGCTTGTGCCTTGTGCAGATTGCCTTTCCACTAAAACTTCATATTACAGGCCTCCAGCACATGAGTGCCAGCACTATGGTGCGCAGTTTTGGTACCAAGAGCGTGTGAAAAGGTCATATCTAGGTGATGCATCCACTATTTGTTTCCATCTCTGCTGCAAGGGAGGCAAGGTCAGTTTGCCTTTCCAAAAAGACCCTCCTCCATTCCTAGATGGGCTGTTGAATCCAAATGGTGGTGTTCTTTCCAAATATTTTATTAAATCTATTCGGCCGTACAATTCTATGTTTGCTTTCACATCACTTGGTGCTAAGATTGACATAGGTGTAAACAAGGGGCCTGGTCCATACGTGTTTAAGATTAATGGTTAGGTCCACCATAGAATTGGATCTTTGCTGCCGGATGAGGGTGCGTCCCTAGTTTATGCATAGCTCTATATTTTTACACTGAAAATGAAGTTCAAAATCAAATAGCAATTTTTGATAGGCATAGGGAGTCTAACGATGGTAGCCAGGTTGACAAACAGATAGTTGAAGGCTTGGTATGAATGTTTGATGAATCAAATGCACTGGTAAAATCATTTAGGGCAGCTAGGGACTTACTGGTACAGAGCCGATGTCAGCCGTTACGCCTTAGGCTATTACATGCTAGGTCCAAGAACGTGCCCCGATATAGTGCGCCAGCAGGGTCTGAGATAGCTGCTTTGATAGTCGGGGGACTTTTCTGAGGAAAAAAGAGCCCGAATATAATCATTCAGGCTAGGGGTGTTGGCCTTAAATGAATTAGCAACCTACATGCAAACTATATGGCATTATAGTATCCTGTTTTGTTCCCTTATGGGGACCAGGGCTTCAAAATAGGAATTAGGTACAAAAGGTCAGCGCCCTTAAGGGTTGGAGCTAGAGGTGAGGTCACAATGCTTGAGTACTATGCTTATAGATTACAGCAACGTAGATGTGAGGCAACCACATTGATACGTGGTGATCGATTATACCAGCAATATATTGTTGACGCCTTCGCATCCGTGGAGGAGAATAGGCTTAGGTTTATAGTTAGAAATAATAAGAACCTGAGGTCAGAGGTGTACAAGGGCCTCGAGGATGCACTTCGCAAGGGTGATGTTGATGGCAGTGGCGTTGGTAAGAAGGTTATTTTGCCTGCTAGCTTTACAGGGAGCAAACGGTATATGGTTCAGAATTACCAGGATGCAATGGCCATCTGCCGATCATATGGGCCTCCAGATATGTTTATTACTTTTAAATGTAATCCAAAGTGGCAGGAAATAGCTGATGCCCTTACATTTGTTCCAGGGCAAAGGCCTGACACTATACCTAATATAGTTAGTCGAGTCTTCAAGCTAAAGGTGGCCAAGCTTGTTTCTGGGTTGAAGAAAGGAACTTATTTTGGGAAGGCACATGCAAGTATAGCTAGCAATTCCCACCCTCCATCACTATGTTTATTATTTGGAAAATAGGCTTCACTAGGCATGTAGTGGTTGCTTACTACACAATGGATTTACCAGGGCAAACCATTTGGGTAGCTGATTTGTCTAAGTGTGGTCCCATATGTTATTCCTTGACATCTAGTTAGGGACATACATGCTAATAGTGCCCATGGAATGACTTATTTGATTGTCTGCCATCTTTCTAATCCTGGTACCACCATTTCCTATTTTAGTACTCTACACCATCGAGTTCCAAAAGCGTGGCCTACCCCACGTTCATATTCTGGTTTGGCTTGAAGGTAACACTAAAGACCCTCATCCTTCTTTTATTGACTCAATAATATATGCAGAGATACCGGATAGGTCATCTGACCCACTAGGTTATAGTCTTGTCGATGAATTCATGGTGCATGGCCCTTGTGGTTAGCTGAATCAGAATTGCCCGTGCATGAAAAACAACAAGTGCTCCAAGTTCTTCCCAAAGGGCACTGAACCAAACACAATTGTTGGTGAGGATGGCTTTGTGCAGTATAGGCGCCGTCCTGACACAAGGCACTTTTTTCGAGCGATATGGTGTTAAACTTGATAACGAATGGGTTGTCCCATACAATACGACATTGTTAAAAAGATTTAGAGCACATATAAATGCTGAATGGTGTAATAAAACACATCTTATAAAGTACCTATTTAAATATATTATAAAAGGGCCAGATCGTGCTAGGGCTGTCATTGAAACGTGTGCACCTGACGTTACTGGGGACAATTTGCAGGTTGAGGTTGGTAGTAGCTGCCTTAGTGCCCAGCCATTAGATTCCCAGAGGCAGCCTGAGGATGTGGATGAGGTCCGTGAGTACATCGATTGCCGCTATGTATCTTTGTATGAAGCTAGCGCTTGTTTGAATTTGATATTCACTATAGGACCCCTGCGGTGGAAAGGCTGGCTGTGCACCTTCCTGTCATGAATAACGTTGTGTACCCAGCTAACCAACCCTTGTCTGCTATTGTACATGACCATCGTTACATGCAGACAACCCTCACTAAATGGTTTTCTGCTAATAGGAAGTTCCCATGCAATCGAGAGTTAACGTATATAGAATTCCCAACAAAGTGGGTGTGGAATAAAAGGTACAAGGAATGGCACCCACGCAAGGGGCCTACAAAAATTGGTAGGGCTATATATATCAATCCTAGTTGTGGTGAGTTGTATTACCTTCGTATGCTCCTCAACATTGCCAAGGGTGCTACTTCGTACGCAGACCTCCGAATGATTAGTGGTGTCCTATATCCAACATTTAAGGATGCGTGCCAGTTTATGGGTCTTCTTGGCGATGATAGTGAGTGGCGTGAGGCCCTTAGGGAAGCATCTATGTGGGGATCAGCTGCTCAGATGCAGCAACTTCTTGTTACTATAGTCCTTTTTGCTCTGTCTATGACGCATCCTCCCTCTTCAATGAATTCTATGAATATTTTACTGACGATATACTTTACAACATAAAAAGGATGGTGCAACTGCCTACCTATAATGTTCCAGAGGATCACCTAAAAAACTATGTTTTGCTTGAACTGGATAGCTTGTTTGTCAAAAATGGTGGTTTAATGACTAATTATGGTTTACCAGAGCCTGATCGAACCATGCGTAGTAAAGTTACAAATAGGCTTCTAGCTGAGGAACTAGCCTATGACTGTGAGG
The DNA here is from genome assembly GCF_019320115.1 of Miscanthus floridulus. Lineage (NCBI taxonomy): Eukaryota > Viridiplantae > Streptophyta > Magnoliopsida > Poales > Poaceae > Miscanthus > Miscanthus floridulus. The sequence goes on from NC_089584.1 coordinate 117,156,594, forward strand.
ACCTCGTGCGAATCCATGGTACCCTCGTTGGTCAGCTGAACCTTGAACAAAAAAATGTTTATGATGTTGTCACACAGTCCGTCTATGGGAAGTCAGGCCAGTGTTTTTTTGTGTATGGATGCGGTGGCACCGGCAAGACATTCCTTTGGAATGCAATTATTTTGCGCCTGCAATCCGAGAGGCTTATCGTCCTCGCTGTGGCCTCATCTAGAGTTGCTTCCCTATTACTACCTAGAGGCTGTACTACGTATTCCCGGTTTAAAATTCCTATAGTTATTGACGAGTCGTCCGTGTGCAATATTAAGAGGGGAACTTTTCTTGCTGACTTAATAGCGCATAGCTCTTTGATCATATGGGATGAGGCGCCTATGACCCATCAACATTGCTTTGAATCTTTAGATCATAGCATGCGTGACATTCTTGGGGAGACAGACTCTTCGTGTTTTAATAGCTTGTTTGGTGGTAAGACCGTGGTGCTCGGTGGAGATTTCTACCAAGTGTTGCCTGTGGTCGAGGGCGGCAACAGGTTAGACACCATTGATGCGTCCATAACTAACTCTTATCTGTGGAAACATGTTAAGATTCTAAAGCTAACAATCAATATGCACTTACTTGGGATGTCTCATAGTGGTTTGCCAACTGATCAGGTGAGAGCATTTAATGATTGGGTGTTGAGTATTGGGGATGGCACTACTGCTGGTAGTAATCATACTGATGATGGAGACTCTGAGCTAGTTGAGATACCTCATGACATCTTAGTTCCAAAACTTGGCTCTCCTATTGATAATATCATAAGATCTACCTATCCCAACTTAGACACATTCTACTCAGACCCAAACTACCTAAGGGAACGGGCTATCATTGCTCCAAAAAATGATACCATCAATGAGATTAATAACCACGTCCTTTCTTTAATCCTAGGACATGAAAAGGTATACCTTAGTTTTGATTCTTTGGTTGAAACCTCCAAGGACCATGGTAACGTAGACCTACTTTACCCTGTTGAATTCCTAAACTCCCTATAGTTCAAGGGCATTCCTTCTCATAAACTTATGCTTAAGGTTGGCTTGCCCGTAATGTTGCTGCACAATTTAAACCAGAGTGCTGGCCTTTGCAATGGTACACATCTTATAATAACCTAGTTAGGTGACCGCGTGTTGGAAGCTCAGATAATAACTGGCTCTCACATTGGCGACAAAGTTCTCCTTCCTAGACTTTCGTTGCACGTGTCAAGCACTAAATGGCCATTTGTTCTTAGCAGACGCCAATTTCTAGTAAGATTGTGCTATGCAATGACTATAAATAAGAGCCAAGGACAAACTTTGCATAGCGTTGGCCTATACCTACCGCGCCTAGTTTTTTCTCATGGCCAGTTGTATGTTGCTATATCACGTGTTACATCTAGAGATGGACTACGTGTTTTGATTGACGACGACACAGACCTAGCCTCTAACCTTACTAAAAACGTTGTTTACAAAGAAGTCCTTTGGACGCTCTGGTAAATTGTTTTCCCTATATATGTTGGGCCCGCACCTTTGCAGGCTATGGTCTCATATCTTACCTGCATTATAGTGCTCTATTTGATACACTTCTTTTTCTTTTGGTGATGGGCCGCCACCAGATGGAGTACACCTTGGTATCATAGATTAATCCAACAAGGCACAATTGGACCATCAAGGTTAGAGTTGCTAGGATGTGGAAACTATCTTCGACTCCTAAGTGGAAGGGTGTAACTGTCATGGAACTTGTTCTGGTTGATGAAGAGGTATGTCCCTTGCTACATGCAGATATATGCTATTTCCCCTTAACTGTGGCCGTGCAATCTAAGACTCTCTACATCAGGGCGTGGGTATTACCGCTTGCATCGGGCATAAAGACGTTAGCAAATTTGCTGATTCTTTAGTTGAAGGCAGCTCCTATATGATTAAAAAATTCCAAGTTAGCAGGCAAGCAAGGAAGTATAGCCCTGTACCGAACCCAAAAACAATCTATTTTACATCGTGGACTATCGTAGAGGAGATACCTACAGAGCTGGCCACCTAGCTTCCCCTCTATATTTTCAATTTTGTGGACTTTGAGGAATTAACCCATAGACAGAGGATCAGACATGGCCTAGTAGGTATGCACTGCCCTTGCCTTGCCTACTCAGGTACCCTTTTCCTATTTTTCGTGATTTACTTCACATGTGACATGGTGTTTGCATTCCCAACAGATGTTATCGGACAACTTACAGTCATACATCCTATGGTGCGATCTAGTGGGCTAAATGGTGTGTGCGTGCGGAGGGTGGTGGAGCTACATGATCTAAGGTTGCTTCCATGGTAGTTTATGAGTATTTTGGTTAGCATAAACTTATTGTGACTACGCTTGCAGCGATCGTCTCTTACAAATTAAGTTGTGGGGTGAGCATGCAACCTCATTTGAAGACTAGATCCTTATTGAAACCATTGATAAAGATGAACCCATTGTGATGGTTTTTGCTGGGGTGCAAGTGAAGCAGTACTTAGGTGCATGCTATTTATCGTATCATTTCCATGTATCCTCTGCATTACGCCCAGTTCCTGATATAACCTATCCAGCCCACTGCCAACGTAGGTGCCACAACATGTCACATGTGCGAGCGGTGATGGCACTAAATGGTACATGAACATTGACCTTCCAGAAATGAACACTTTTTGTGTTGGGTAATACGATTCCCCTATTGTTCAGCCTTTACCGATTTGCAGGTTGTGTAAATGGTTGTTGTCCTTGTCCTTAGTTTACAGGGAAGAGGCTCTAAAGTTGTGTTCCTACCTGGCGATGATGATGCAGTGGTAGGTGTTGTTGATGAAGCAGGCGCCAACAGGAAAACTATGGCCGAGCTCCTAGCATTGGATCCCCGTGACAGCAATGTATTGCCTCCTTCATAGCAATTACCTATATGCACTACTCAGGTCATGTTGCTGAAATTTGGTCTGCCCTTCCATGTACGGTGTTCGTTTCACCTGCAACACAGTCATAAGAGAAATAGACGTTTCCAATGGTTGGTGGTATAAAGGTTGCAATACATGCAAGCGGGGCTGAAGGCTACTTTAGATGGCTTTGAATGCACTAACTGCGATAAGGGTAAACCAATGGTTATTCCCAGGTAATCCTTGCTTTAAACGCTACTATCCCTCCTTAGCAGACAAAGGTAGCTAGCTTGTTCCTGACATGTCTTCTTCTTTCCCACCCAAGCTATAAGCTAAGTGTGATCATCGAGGATACCACTGGCCGTGTGAAAATATTTCTCTTTGGAGGAGTAGCTGAACAGGTTGTTCGGCGAACTGCCGCTGAGCTTGTTGAAGAAAGCTCACCCAATCAGATTTTGCTACCTGCACCCCTTCATGTGAAAGCTCTAGTTTGGTTTTGGTGAATTGATGAAACCCTAAGTGCTAACCTAGTTTATCAAGTGATCATGAGATAGGTAGCACACTTTAAGTGGAGAAGCTAATGAAGATCATAACATGACAATGGTGATGGCATGGCAATGATCAAGGGCTTAAACTTGAAAAGAAGAAAGAGAAAAACAAAAAGCTCAAGGCAAAGGTATAATTTATAGGAGCTATTTTGTTTTGGTGATCAAGACACTTAGAGAGTGTGATCACATTTAGGTTTGATAGCCATACTATTAAGAGGGGTGAAACTCGTATCGGAATGCGGTTATCAAAGTGCCACTAGATGCTCTAACTCTTTGCATATGCATTTAGGATCTAGTGGAGTGTTAACACCCTTGAAAATGTTTGTGAAAATATGCTAACACATGTGCACAAGGTGATACACTTGGTGATTGGCACATTTGAGCAAGGGTTAAGAGAACAGAGGATATGCCAGCATCGGTCAAGTGACCGGACGCTGGATCCAAATGCACCGGACACTAACTGCCTGCGTCCGGTCGCACTGACTTGGCGATACAGTGGCTAGGGTTTACCACCGGACGCTGGGCTATGTCCGGTCGAGGTGGACCAAACGCGTCCGGTCGAGGAAAAACAGATTTGGACCCTTACTGTACTCGACCGGACGCTGGGGCTTCAGCGTCCGGTCAGTTTTGCCGGAGCGTCCGGTCAGCTTCGTAGCTGTTGAATTCTGACGAACAACGTTTGAAGCTAGTGACACATGGCATCCATCAGTGGACCGGATGTTGAGTCCAGGGTCCGGTCAATTGGACTGGAGCGTCCGATCAGAGCGCAGTGTGCCTAGTGAAGGGGTACAACGGCTCTATTTCGTGGGGGCTTCTATTTAAGCCCCATGGCCGGCTATAGCTCACATCTTTGGCCATTTTCATTGACATAGCAACCTTGTGAGCTTAGCCAAAGTCCTCCCACTCATCTCCATCATTGATTCATCATCATATTGAGATTGGGAGTGAATCTAAGTGCATTGCTTGAGTGATTGCATCTAGAGGCACTTGGTGTTCATGTTTCGCTATGGATTTCGCTTGTTACTCTTGGTGGTTGCCGCCACCTAGATGGCTTGGAGCAGCGAGGATCATTGAGCGGAGGGTGGTGATTGTCTCTGGCTCTGATCGTGGTGATTGTGAGGGGTTCTTGACCTTTCCCCGGCGGAGCGCCAAAAGGTACTCTAGTGGATTGCTCGTGGCTTGTGTGATCCTCATCTTGTGTTGGTTGTGCGGCACCCTATTAAGGGTTTGGCGTGTGAAGCCAATTAGTGCGTGAACCTCCAAGTGAGTGAATCGCCACAGCGAGGAGTAGCTTGCCGGCAAGCAAGTGAACCTCGGTAAAAAAATCATTGTGTTCATCATTGATTCCGAGGTGATTGGTCTTCATTGTTATTCATCCTTGTGATTGATTGGTTTCTTCATCAACACGGCAGTATAACCTTCTTGATCACTCTCTTTACTTTACCGCAAACTAGTTGACAAGCTCTTTAGTGTAGCTAGTTGTGAGAGCTTGGTTGGTTGGTTGGTGTGGCTCTTTAGTTAGCCTTTGAGAGCACACCAACATAAGGTAGTGTCATAGCTCTTGTGTGAATCGACACTATCTAAACTAGAATTGTGGTAGGTGGCTTGCATTCTAAGTAGGCTAGCGCAACACTTGCTTCGCTTCATAATTGTCTAACCATTTTGTTAAACGTTGTTGTAGAAATTTTATTAGGCTATTCACCCCCCCTCTAGCCATTAGGACCTTTCAATTGGTATCAGAGCCGAGGTCATCGTTAATTGTGGCTTAACAACCTTCGGTGTTAAAATGGCTCAAATCAACAACACCAAGAAGCCACCCCAATTTGATGGCTCAAATTATCCTTATTGGAAGTTAAAGATGACCACACACATCAAGTTAATCAATAGAAAGGTGTGGAAGGTGGTAGAAACCAAAATTGAGATTGGTGATCTGGAGAATTCCACCATGGCCGAAGAAGTGCTTCTCCAAAACAATGACATTGCTCTAAGTGCTATTCATGATGCAATTGATGAGAGAACATTTGAGCAAATCAAGAATATTGAGATGGCTCATGAGGCTTGGAAGAAGTTGGAAGAATCATTTGAGGGCACTCAAGCCGTGAAGGGTGCAAAGGCATACATTCTCAAAGAGAAGTTTGCAAGCTTCAAGATGAAGGAGGATGAGAGTGTGCCGGAGATGTTTCATAGGCTTCAAGTGCTTGTCAATGATCTCAAAGCACTTGGAGAAGAAGTAAAGGACAAGGACTTCTCCCACAAGTTCTTGAGATGCTTACCTTCAAGATTTGGTACATTGGTCACTATTCTAGTAAGGAGTGGTTTGGACACCATGACACCAAACTAAGTGTTGGGAGACATCATGACCGATGATACATATAGAGATGATGATGAAAAGGAAGAAAAGGAGAAGAAAGATGAGAAGAAGGATGAGAAGAAGAAGAGTGTGGCATTCAAAGCCACATCATCCAAGGGCAAAGCAAAGCAAGAAACATCAAGTGAAGAAGATGAATCATGGGATGATGATGATGATGATGATGATGAGAAGATGGCTCTATTTGTCAAATGATTTGGCAAATTCATGGTGAAGAAGGGCTACCGTGCTAGAAGAAAGAAGTCTTCATCCAAGAACAAATAAGAGTCAAGAAGGTGCTTCAAGTGTGGAAGCAAAGATCATCTTGTTGCTCAATGTCCATACAATAGCGACAATGATGATGATAACAAGAAGAACAAGAAGAAGGACAAGAAGGAAAAGAAAGAGAAGAAGGACAAGATGGCTTTCAAGAAGAAGAAGGGTGGTTCATATGTAGTCACTTAGGATAGTGATGCTTCCTCAAGTGATGATGATGATGATAGTGATGATCACAAGACCACCAAGAAGAAGGTTCTTGCAAGCATTGCTATAAATGAGAAGCCTTCTCTCTTCGAATCTTCATCATGCTTCATGGCTAAGGCCACTAAGGTACAATCTTGTGATGATAAAAGTGATGAAGAACATGTTAATGATAATGAACGTGAAAATGAAAATGATAGTGATAGTGATGATGATGAACCTACTAAGGATAAATTATTTGACATGCTAGAAGATGCTAAAGAACACTTTGACATTAAGAGAAGGGAATGCAAGAGTTTGAATAAGGAGGTAAAAGCCCTTAAGCAAGCCCTTGATGAGCTCAAAGCAACTCATGAGAAGCTAGAGGAAGCCCATGGGAAGCTTGGCAAGGCTCACAAAAAGCTTAAAAAAGCTCATTCCACTTTGCTTAATGAACAAGATAAAAAGAAGCATGTTGAAACTTGTGATGTAGGTGTAACTTGTGATTTAATTGATACATCACTATCTATGCCTATCATTGTTGCTACTACTAACCCTTCTTGTAGCACTTCCACTTCTACCTCATCTAGTAGTGATGGTCTCACTTGTGATGCCTCACTAGTGGTTGAGAATGAGAACCTCAAGAAGGAGGTCACTAAGCTCACTCACACCTTAGCTAAGGCTTATGGTGGTGAGGATGAAAGGTCCTTGTTGGTTTTGGTAATTGAGTGACAACCTAGGTGGACTAATTGTGTTTATGTGAGATACACAGGTGATTAGTCCACAGGTACATGTGTGTGAGCAACATATGTCATGAAGGTGAAAATGGCTTGGAGATGTTGCAAAGCTCACACATGTGATGATGAAGGAGCTTATTGCACATGAGACATGACATTGAGTCATGTGATCAAGGTGGAGAAGATCAAGACATGACTTGGCTTGATGGACCGGTTGCAAGCGTGAAGGGCAAGTCGAAGGCTTTGGAGTGATGGACCGCGTGGCGGTGAAGCTTGAGCAAGACTTGGCGCCGATGGACGATGGCAACGGTGAAGAGCAAGTAAAGTCAAGATCGATGAACCAATATGATCACATGATGATATGAAGTGGATCATATCATTGTTGATCGTATTGGTGCATGTGTTGCATCGACATTGAAGGAGATGGAATGGAATGCGCAAGGCAAAGGTATAACCTAGGGCATTTCATTTCACCGGTCATAGGTGTGTAGAGAAGTTTATGACCGAGTTTAGGATAGATGGCCGTACTATCAAGAGGAGCAAACTTGTTTGCATATCGGTCATCTAGTGCCACTCAAGTGATCTAACTTTGCATTGTCGCTAGGATCGAGTGGCGTGGCAAGTTGAGTGGCTAACATCCTTTGGGAAATGATTGTGAAAATGCTAACACACATACACATGGTGGTGTACACTTGGTGGTGTTGGCACATTTACAAAGGAGGTGGTATTCGGCGCTTTCGGGAAAATGGAATGCCTATTTTCTATTGCGCCGGATGCAAATTCTTGGTGGTTAGCTCATTGGAGCAAGGATGAAGAAGTTAGAAGTGAGAACGAGTTAGTCACGAAGATGCTGGCGTCGGTCAACTAACCGGACGCTGGATCTGAATGCACCGGACGCTGACTGCCTGCGTCCGGTCACGCTGACGTGGAGTGTAGCAGTAGCTGGAGAGTGACCGGACGCTGGTGCTATGTCCGATCGCGTTCGACCGGACGCGTCCGGTCATGCTCGGGAGCTTACTGGAAACGACCGGACGCTGAGGGTCCAGCGTCCGGTCAGTTGAAGCTGCTGCGTCCGGTCAGGTCAAGTGACCGTTGGAATCGGGACACGTGGCCGTCTGCGGGCGACCGGACGCTAAGGTCCAGCGTCCGGTCAACTCGACCGGAGCGTCCGGTCGGCCCGACCGTTGCCCAGTGAAGGGGTAACGGCTAGTTTAGCCCTTGGGGCTATAAATAGAAGTGGCCCTCGGCCATGGCTGGTGCTGAGCACCTCAAGGGACTTAGTGTCCATGCTTGTGAGTGCTTGGGAGCCCTCCATCACACATATACTTGATAGTGATCATTCGATTGTGTGAGTGAGCGATTCTAGTGCGATTGCATCATGAGGTTGCATCGAGTGGCACTAGGTGATCGAGTTGCAAGCCGGTGGTGCTTGTTACTCTTGGAGGTTGCCACCTCCTAGATGGCTTGGTGGTGGTCTCCGTCGAAGCGCGCAAGAAGCTTGTGCGGCGCTCCGGAGAAGTGCTTGTGAGGGGCATTGTGCTCGCCCCGCGGGAGCCGCGAAGAGCAACTCTAGTAAAGCGTGTCATTGAGCTACCCTCACTCAAGGGGTAGGTTCTTGCGGCGCCCGACGTGCGGGCTTAGCGGGTGATGCTAATTAGCCGCCGAACCACCAAGTGAGCGGTCGACACAACGGGGACTAGCGTGTTGGCAAACACGTGAACCTCGGGAGAAAAATCATCGTGTCAACCTTGTTCTTCCCGTTGGTTTGCATCCCCATTACACAAGCTTGCGTTTACTTTCATATATATTAAGCTTGTGTAGTTGCTCTTGTAATTAGATAGCTTGTGTAGCTTGCTAATTACCTTCTTGCTTGTGTAGCATAGAAGTAGCTCCCTTGTGTGGCTAATTTGGTTTTAGTAACCTTGTTAGTCACATTGCTTAGTTTGTGTAGCTAAGTATTTGCGCTCTCTAATTAGGCATTGGTTGCCTTGTTATTGAGCATTGCTAGTGAGCATCGTTAGCTTTGTGCTTTTGCTTACTAGCATGTGTAGGAGCTCTCTTGTTGCTTAACATACTAGTGGCATAGGTTTGTGTAACCTTGCTCTTAAAATTGTTTAGGAGAGCTCTAACTAGCCCGGCACCTTTGTTGCATAATTGTTATCTTTGCAAGGTGCTAGTGAACATATATAGTGGGGTATAGTCTTGGCTAGACCGATAGTTTTAATTCCGCACTTGTTTCGGTTAGCCAACGCGATTAAGTTTTAAAAAGGACTATTCACCCCCCTCTAGTCGTCATCTCGATCCTTCAGAGGACCGTTTGCTTATGTGCTTGGGTAGCCAAAGAGCTTCTCTCTACAAAGAGGGATTGGGCTATACCCCCAAGAAAGGTAAGGCGGCTTTTGCTCCTCACAAGACTAGTTTTGTGAAGAACAATGGTCGGTTTTGACTAGTTGCAAGCAAGTTGGTCATAAAGAGCAAGAATGCAACAACAAGAGAAAAAAATGCTAATGTATCCTTCATAAAGCTTGATTCATGCTATATGCTTGTTAAGGGTACAAATGGTATGAAGGCTAAGTTCATTGGCAAACCATGGATGGGCTCAAAGAAGAAAGCCATTTGGGTGCCAAAGAGCTTGGTTACTAACCTTCAAGGACCCAAGCAAGTTTGGGTACCTAAAAGGAATTGATCTTCTTTTGTAGGTCAATTACAAAGCCGGAGGAAGGCATTGGGTTCTTGATAGTGGGTGCACTCAACACATGACCGGTGATGCAAGAATGTTCAACTCAATCAACACCAATGGCAATGATGGTTATGATAGTATCACATTTGGTGACAATGGCAAAGGCAAGGTCAAAGGGTTTGGTAAGATTGTAATATCCAATGACTTAAGCATATCCAATGTGTTGCTAGTAGAGAGCTTGAACTTCAATTTGCTATCCGTGGCTCAATTGTGTAATCTTGGCTTCAAATGCATATTTGGGATAGATGATGTAGAGATCATAAGTGTAGATGGCTCTAACTTGATCTTCAAAGGTTTTAGATATGAGAATCTATACTTGGTTGATTTCAATGCTAGTGAAGCTAAATTATCTACATGCTTGTTCACTAAGTCTAGCATGGGTTGGTTATGGCATAGAAGGCTTGGTCATGTTGGAATGAAATAATTGAATAGATTGGTTAAGCATGACTTAGTTAAAGGCTTGAAAGATGTTGTGTTTGAAAATGATAAGCTTTGTAGCTCTTGTCAAGCCGACAAACAAGTTGGAAACACCCATCCTAAGAAAAGCATGATGAGCACTAGTAAAGCATTTGAGTTATTGCACATGGATTTGTTTGGGCCAACACAATACACTAGTATCGGTGGTAACAAATATGGATTTGTGATAGTAGATGACTACACTAGATACACATGGGTATTCTTTCTAGTGGACAAAAGTGATGTATTTGCAACATTCAAATCATTTGTCAGAGGCATTCACAATGAGTTTGAAACAACCATCAAGAGAGTTAGAAGTGACAATGGTAGTGAGTTCAAGAATACTAGAATTGATGAGTTATGTGATGAATTTGGAATTAGACATCAATTCTCAGCCAAATACACCCCACAATCAAATGGCATTGTTGAGAGGAAGAATAGAACACTTATTGATATGGCAAGGTCTATGCTTAGTGAGTACAATGTGAGTCAATCCTTTTGGGTCGAAGCTATCAACACGGCTTGCTATTGTAGCAACCGCCTCTATTGTCACCGATTGAAAGAGAAGACACCATATGAGCTCTTGAATGGTAGAAAGCCCAACATTGCATATTTTCGGGTCTTTGGTTGCAAATGCTATATCTTGAAGAAAGGCACTAGATTGGGCAAGTTTGATAAGAAATGTGATGAAGGATTCTTACTTGGATATTCCACTACAAGCAAAGCATATAGAGTATGGAATTTGGATAGTGGTACTCTTGAGGAAGTTCATGATGTTGAATTTGATGAAACCAAGGGTTCACAAGTAGAGAATGAGAACTTGGAAGATGTTAGAGGCATTCAACTTTCAAATGCCATGAAGAACATGGATATTGGTGAATTGAGGCCTAGGCAAGTGAATGATGATGAAGATGATCAAGTGCATGTGCTCTCCAACACAAATGTGCAAGATGATACAAATCAAGTTAGTGCAAGTGGCTCTCATGACAATGAACAAGATCAAGTGGCTAGTACATCATCTCAATCCAATGATCAAGCAAGTACAAGCAATCAAGTTCCAATCCTCCAACCAACCAATATTGCAAGAGATCATCCTTTGGACACTATAATTGGAGATATTTCAAGAGGTGTACAAACAAGATCAAGATTGGCATCATTTTGTGAACACTTCTCATTTGTGTCATCCATTGAACCAAAGAAGATAGATGAAGCTTTGAAGGATGTTGATTGGGTGAATGCTATGCATGAAGAATTGAACAACTTCACAAGAAATCAAGTATGGGAATTGGTAGAAAGACCAAAGAGACACAATGTGATTGGAACCAAATGGGTCTTTAGAAACAAGCAAGATCAAGATGGGATAGTAGTAAGGAACAAAGCAAGATTGGTAGCACAAGGCTATACACAAGTTGAAGGTCTTGACTTTGGAGAAACATATGCTCCAGTTGCTAGATTGGAAGCAATTAGAATCTTGCTAGCCTATGCTTGTGCCCACAACATCAAGCTCTATCAAATGGATGTTAAGAGTGCATTTCTCAATGGCTACATCAATGAAGAAGTATATGTTGAGCAACCTCCCGGTTTTGAAGATGATAAGAAGCCCAACCATGTATACAAGTTGAAGAAGGCATTGTATGGCTTGAAGCAAGCACCTAGAGCATGGTATGAGAGATTGAGGGACTTCCTCCTCTCTAAAGGGTTCACAATGGGCAAGGTTGACACCACTCTTTTCATCAAGAAGATTGGAAAAGATCTATTTGTATTACAAATCTATGTTGATGATATCATATTTGGATCAACAAATCAAGAATTTTGTGATAAGTTTGGGAAGATGATGGCTAATGAGTTTGAGATGTCCATGATTGGAGAATTGAGTTACTTCCTTGGTCTTCAAATCAAGCAATTGAAGAATGGTACATTTGTGAGTCAAGGCAAGTACATCAAGGACATGATCAAGAAGTTTGGCATGATTGATAGCAAAGTCATTAGCACACCAATGGGAACCAATGGCAACTTGGATAGTGATGCAAGTGGAAATATGGTGGATCAAAAGTTGTATCGATCCATGATTGGAAGCCTACTCTATGTGACCACATCAAGGCCGGATGTCATGTTTAGTGTATGCATGTGTGCAAGATTTCAAGCCTCACCAAGAGAAAGTCATTTGAAGGCTACAAAGAGAATATTGAGGTACTTGAAGCATACACCAAATGTTGGGTTGTGGTATCCCAAAGGAGCAAAGTTTGAGCTAGTTGGTTACTCCGACTCGGACTATGCGGGATGCAAGGTTGAAAGGAAGAGCACCTCGGGCACATGTCAATTGTTGGGAAGATCACTTGTTTCATGGTCATCAAAGAAGCAAAATAGTGTTGCATTATCAACCGCCGAAGCCGAATACATATCCACCGGTAGTTGTTGTGCACAAGTACTTTGGATGAAGGCCACTTTGAATGACTTTAGAATTAAGTTCAAGAAAGTGCCATTGCTATGTGACAATGAGAGTGCAATCAAGTTAACCAACAATCCGGTTCAACATGCAAGAACAAAGCACATTGATGTCCGCCACCATTTCATAAGAGATCACCAACAAAAAGGGGACATTTGCATTGAGAGTATAGGCACCGAAGATCAACTTGCCGACATATTCACCAAGCCATTGGATGAGAAAAGGTTTTGCAAGCTAAGGAATGAGTTGAACATATTGGATTTCTTAAATATGTGTTGATGCACCCCCCACTTTTATGACATGCCTCTCCTTTGAGCACTCCAAGGTAAAAGTTGATTGGCATGACATACATCCTTGCTAAGGACATGTTTAGTGCATCTAGTCATATTTTCAATCTTATTAGGACCTTTCAAGTGGTTCTATTTTATTAGGCTCATTCATGAAAATCAAATGATTTTGATGTCTATATGGTATCACTATTGCTTCTATGCTTGACATGATCTAGTGATAGCATATGACATGTTTATGGGCTTATAAACCTAGTGTTTAATCTAGAATATGAGCTATAAGTGTTTAACTCAACATGGTACAAGATAACCCTTATTTGGAGGTGTGAAGAAGCTTGTCCTTGGATCAAACCGAGTTAAATATCTTTGGTAAATGATCTAGACTAGACCAAATTTGGGAAAAATTATCCTCACCCCATTGATTGACATTGATAATCTCGACCCTACAAGTAATACTATCTATATTTAGAACCTTTGTGGTCATTGATGACAAAGGGGGAGAGAAACAAAGATATTAGTACATGGGAAACAAAGATATTAGAACATGGGGAGAAAAACGAAGATACTAGTGTACTAAGATGATATTAGTGTACTAAGATAGTGAAAAGACAACAAAGGGGGAGAACTTGACATAGGGGGAGAGATATGACAAAGGAAATGAATCAATTAAAATTTGAGCACACAAGTAGGGGGAGCAAGCTCATGAACTTGTATGGTGTATGTATATGTGCATTTCATATGTTTGCTTGCATGGCACAAGTATTAAATTTACACATCTATGCTTGTGTGATGAATGTTAGTTGTAAGATTGAATGATGAAATGAAATCACAAGATAATTTTCATTTCCAAGTAAGCCTTTACAAGTGGTATCTTTTCAAAGTATGTTTCCAAGTGATATAGAACTAACCATGGTGCTAAGGACAGTATATTGGTGCACTCCGATTGGTATCACGCTTCAAAGGTCCATCTTTTATACCTTAGCATCATGTGGTAGACATTGACTCCTATATTTCCTATCTAAGCATATGTGCAAGCTATAATCCAAACTCTTAGCACATATGTAGGGGGAGCAATTGCTACCATTTGGGGTTCATGAAACTTGTCCATATCCTTTTACACATGGTAAATATGCTTGGGCAAGCAACATGGATTCAATTAAATTTCAATTCATATCTTTGTATAAGGGTTGTCATCAAGTACCAAAAAGGGGAAGATTGAAAGCTCTAGTTTGGTTTTGGTGAATTGATGAAACCCTAAGTGCTAACCTAGTTTATCAAGTGATCATGAGATAGGTAGCACACTTCAAGTGGAGAAGCTAATGAAGATCATAACATGACAATGGTGATGGCATGGCAATGATCAAGGGCTTAAACTTGAAAAGAAGAAAGAGAAAAACAAAAAGCTCAAGGCAAAGGTATAATTTGTAGGAGCTATTTTGTTTTGGTGATCAAGACACTTAGAGAGTGTGATCACATTTAGGTTTGATAGTCGTACTATTAAGTGGGGTGAAACTCGTATCAGAATGCGGTTATCATAGTGCCACTAGATGCTCTAACTCTTTGCATATGCATTTAGGATCTAGTGGAGTGTTAACACCCTTGAAAATGTTTGTGAAAATATGCTAACACATGTGCACAAGGTGATACACTTGGTGATTGGCACATTTGAGCAAGGGTGAAGAGAACGGAGGAGATGCCAGCTTCGGTCAAGTGACCAGACACTGGATCCAAATGCACCGAACGCTGACTACCTGCGTCCGGTCGCGCTGACTTGGCGGTACAGTGGCTAGGGTTTACCACCAGACACTGGGCTATGTCCGGTCGAGGTGGACCGGACGCGTTTGGTCGAGGAAAAACAGATTTGGACCCTTACTGTACTCGATCGGACGCTGGGGCTTCAGCGTCCGGTCAGCTTCGTAGCTGTTGAATTCTGACGAACAACGTTTGAAGCTAGTGACACATGGTGTCCATCAGTGGACCGGACGCTGAGTCCAGGGTCTGGTCAGTTGGACCGAAGCGTCTGGTCAGAGCGTAGTGTGCCCAGTGAAGGGGTACAACGGCTCTATTTCGTGGGGGCTTCTATTTAAGCCCCATGGCCGGCTATAGCTCACATCTTTGGCCATTTTCATTGACATAGCAACCTTGTGAGCTTAGCCAAAGTCCTCCCACTCATCTCCATCATTGATTCATCATCATATTGAGATTGGGAGTGAATCCAAGTGCATTGCTTGAGTGATTGCATCTAGAGGCACTTGGTGTTTGTGTTTCGCTGTGGATTTCGCTTGTTACTCTTGGTGGTTGCCGCCACCTAGACGGCTTGGAGCAGTGAGGATCATTGAGCGGAGGGTGGTGATTGTCTCTGGCTCCGATCGTGGTGATTGTGAGGGGTTCTTGACCTTTCTCCGGCGGAGTGCCAAAAGGTACTCTAGTGGATTGCTCGTGGCTTGTGTGATCCTCATCTTGTGTTGGTTGTGCGGCACCCTATTGAGGGTTTGGCATGTGAAGCCAATTAGCGCGTGAACCTCCAAGTGAGTGAATCGCCACAACGAGGAGTAGCTTTTCGGCAAGCAAGTGAACCTCGGTAAAAAAATCATTGTGTTCATCATTGATTCCGAGGTGATTGGTCTTCATTGTTATTCATCCTTGTGATTGATTGGTTTCTTCATCAACACGGTGGTATAACCTTCTTGATCACTCTCTTTACTTTACCGCAAACTAGTTGACAAGCTCTTTAGTGTAGCTAGTTGTGAGAGCTTGCTTGCTTGGTTGGTGTGGCTCTTTAGTTAGCCTTTGAGAGCACACCAACATAAGGTAGTGTCATAGCTCTTGTGTGAATCGACACTATCTAAACTAGAATTATGGTAGGTGGCTTGCATTTTGAGTAGGCTAGCGCAACACTTGCTTCGCTTCATAATTGTCTAACCATTTTGTTAAGTGTTATTGTAGAAATTTTATTAGGCTATTCACCCCCCCTCTAGCCATTAGGACCTTTCATCGTGGCCTTGTTGGTCAAAAGTATGTCTTCCAGGTGGTTATTAGTGAGCAAACCTTTAGGACTGGGCAGCTCTACTTCCAAGCTAGGAGGGTGTTCCCCGATCCAATGGCTGCTGAGGCTCGTGGTCCTACCGAACGTTCACCGCATGATCCTAGGGATCCTAAAGCTATGAACAAGATTGGGACATCAAGTGTTGCCTCTAGAAAAGATGACCAGGCACATGTTCTTGTCATTCCTGAGGTTCCTAACAATGTAGATGGTGGCTCGACCCCTCCTCCTGCCCTTGCCGTAGTGGCTAATACCAAAACCTCATCCAACACGGGGAAGGAGGTACCCTCTGATGTCCATGAGGAGCATGGGTATGTACCTTTGTGTACTAAGTAATCTAAATCATTTGCCATACCCATGTAGTGCACTCTTCACACCCCTCGAAATTAGTTTAAAAGGTATTACATTAGGTTCCAACATTGAACGTTAAGTGTGGCTATGGTCACCTTCCCGGGTGAAGTACGGACCATGAATGGGTGATTTGCTTATATAGTTTTTTTTGCAGAACTATTCTAGGTAAGAGACCAAGGTCTGCTCGTAGGGATCTATTCCCTGCAAAGAAAGCCAGAGCAAGGTAGCTTATTCATTCTTATTCTATTTTATTGTTTGGTTCCATCAGTTAGGTGACAAAGTATTTCTAATTTGCAGCGATGAGTAGGCCTACATCCTTGGTGTGGTAGAACCGCCTAATCTAATGCCTCATAGGAGTGCTTGTCTTCCATTAGACACGAAGCACTCGAAGGAGAACACTAAATTACTCGGTTCCGTCGGGCACACCCTAGGGGAGAACCCAAAAATCCACATTTTCGCCATCAGGATCACAAATGAGAGAATAAAGCTTACATCCTTCTTAACCATTTCTTACATCACTTTAACTATACATCAGAGTATAACATTTATTATTATAATAGCGGAATGTAATCATATTATCAGAATTATGAACACTTTAAATTAACAGCGGAATATAAACATGTGATCAGAATTACAGCGAAAATAAATAGCTAATCATGACATGATGAAGTATTGATATATAAACTACGACAACAGATTATGAAACTTTTATTCATAAAAGCATTTGGTGAGGGTTATAAATAACAACTACGATCGCAGCGTAAAGGAATCCCCGCTGAGCCCACCAGGAGGTATCCACACACAAGGGTCAGCTCTAGCATCCACCTGTCACCTGCAACAGGGGGAATAAAACCCTGAGTACTCAATTGTACTTAGCAAGACTTACCCAATAGGAGAAAAGAAAAGACTTCAAGGATATGCAAGGCTAACTGGCTTGTGGGTTTATTGCATTTGCTGGAAGCATTACTAAGCATGCGTCCTTATATTCGATTTTTATTAAGAGCCGCATTGGTTCATTAACTAACCATTCTATGTAAGCACCTGTGCTACTTTCAAGCAGGTGGTAAGCAATCAGATTTCCTTTTTCCTTCTTTCATTCTTTAGTTCTTACTACGATGCTAAACCGTAGACAAGCCGTACCGGATCGCCCGGCGATTCACGAATCAATGCCCCCAGCTGGGTACCCCGAAAACACACACCCCGCTTGTACCCAAGGCACAAGCAGGACCAACCCATCACTCTCATGTCCTGGGTGTCTAGGTCCCCATCCAAACTGGGACTCCAAGCCCCCGCCCCTGAGTCTTGGACTCAGTGCGGTGCAAGGACCTCCTCTACCAAAATAAAACCCTTACAGTCGGTTCGGAAAGGGCCGGATCCGCGATAAGGGAGCAACAAGTCTTCCAAGCGCCCATACACAAGTATGTGCTCAGGATAATAAGTCTGTGACCTGCCTAGAGTCTTATGCAACGATTGGTCCTTAACCGACCAGATAGGGAAAATAGTGTAACCAAGCTATGCCACGAGTCCACGGCGACACAACCTCTTACACCCACCAATACCCAAACCATATTTCTGCCCGGTCACCATTTTTCCTTTCCACTATTTATATTTTCCAAGTGATAATAATACAGTAATATATTTCCTATCTCTCGCGAGTGACAGACAATCACTTGACTTCTACCGGAGTCCTGTAGCATAGCATTCTACACGATCCTGTCATACTATTAAGACTCATAGGATAAAGATATATATATATATATATATGCAAGTGGGTTTCAACCAACACCTTAAAATTTAATGCACAAATATAATTTAAACTATAGAAAAGTAGGGGTTATGCACCGGGGCTTACCTGGGTAAGATATATTAAAAAGTTAGTATCTGCATCTTCAGATCATCCACCATCAGCTGAATAACAAGCCCATTGCATCATCTCCTGGAGAGAATACCATTACACCATCTTTGGATTCCCAACCATCCTTCAATTGATCTGTCGATCCATCATCGTACCTATATGATATGCAATGCGATGCAATGCAAAGATGTAATTAATCAACTGCAATCATGACTCATAAAATACGACGTACGCCTCTCGAGTTAACGGGCTAGTTCTAACGATGACCGTACTTAGGCTATATATACACGTTGTCAGATAAGGCGTTATTTCCCAACAATAATTTTAGTTATATAAACTAACATGTTTCTTTATTTCATTCTATCGATTTAATCATTATTCAAAATAGAGCCTCATTATCTATCTAGCACACTAATTATTCTGGAGCTACAAAAATTACAGTGAGTACCTAATACTGCTAGGAACCTACTGTAGACATTTCGGATCCAACACTATTACCAATTTATCGTAGAAACTCCTACAAGTTTATGTCTTAACGATATTAAGTATCTCAATTTAATTATATAGCTTCCAAGAATATTATCAAGCTATGTGAACAAAATACACTATTAGATAGATCATGATTTTAGAAACTCAACAAAACTGGTTTCACTATTTTTGGACAGCTACATAATTTTATATTGATTTTACAAATTTGTTCCCGAGCTAAATTAGCTAATCATTTTAGAAATAAAAAGGCCAACGGCCATCAGCCGGCCCAACGGCCTGTTCAGCCAGGTCCAGCGGCGAGCGGGCGGTGGCCCAGGCGGGCGCACGACCAGCGGCCCGGCAACGGCGTTAACCGCGCTGGCGGCCCAGGCGCACAGCGCGCGGCCCAAGCGCCAGCAGCGGCCTAGCCAGGCGGTAGGTGGCGACGACAATTTGCTAAACGGCCCCTGCATTTTCCCTAATCGCTCCGAGATCCACGAGTACTATTCAAATGAGTCACGTATTTATAGTAAGGGCCCTGTATAAATTTCCATCTTGGATTCTTACCCTTCTTCTTCTTTTGATATAGAGCACAGATAGAGGAGCCGGCCGACGGCGGCGCGGGGGGTGCCGGGAAGGCACGACAGCGGCGGTCCACTCGCCGGCGAGCTGCACGGGGAGCCCACGCGTCCACGTCTGGCCACGGCAAGGCCCAAGTCGTCCCCAGGCAGCCTGCCCACGAGAGCCGTAGAGGCGGGCACGCCGGCAGCAGCAGCACCGGCCAGGCGAGGTCGGTAAGACGACGCGTGGGGCTATGGCGACGTGTGTGCGGTGGCGCTAGAGGCTCGGTCCCGCGTGGCGGCGGCGGGAGCTGCGTAGCCACAACTAGCGCTCGCGGGAGGCAGGGCATCGGCGGCGAGTCGCCATGGAGCAGCAGCGTGTGGAGGAGGCGTGGGGCTGCGGTGGTGCGGCACTTCGGTGGGAGACGCGCGCGGATTGAGAGCACGCGCGCTATGGTGCTACGGTCCCGAGCGGCCGTGGGGCTCCGGCGTGCTCACGCGGAGAGGACCGGCGACGGGTGGGCGAGGGCGCAGCGACGACGGCGAATGGAAGGCGTGGCTCAGTGGCGTGGACAATGGCTGGCGAGGCGCGGCCTCACGACAGCGTCGACACGGGCGACTGCAGGCGTAGCCATGGCGGGGCGCTACGACTACGGAGCTACAGGGAAGGCACGAGGAGGTGTGTGGACCGGCGGAGCTCCAGGTATGGGCGGCTACAGGCACCCGGGAGGAGCAGCGCCCAGGCTCTGGTCTAGCGCGGCAAAGGGGCGTGGGTGCGCTCGCTCGCGGGGACGTCCAGCACCGGCGGGGGAACGAAAGGAGGGCGACGCTGCAGACACAAGGCAGCGCAGTGGGGAAATGCAAGCAGGAGCTGATGACCCAGCGCGAGGAAGATGCAAGCCCAGCGTGGTCAAACAGCTTATGCGCGGTGGCCGGACTAGAGCTGAGATGCCACCTCACAGCTATAGAAAGGGGACGGGAGAGAGAGAGAGAGTGGGGCACAAGCCGATGAGAAAGCAGTGGCAGCGGGCCATGGCGACGTCAAGGACAGGGCATGGGATAGGGACGCACGGTACAGCGTGGCCGGTGCCGGTGCAAGTATAGGCAGCGAGTGGATAGGGCGTGGCAGGAGCAGGGCCACGTGCTCCACGTGCTACGAGACGAAGCAGAGAACGACGTGGCCAAGGCCGACCGGCCGGACCGGACCAGGGGGAAAGCATCCGAGCGGAATGGCATAGAGGCGCACCGTGCTCCATGCACAAGCAGAAATGCTAATCCAATAGGCAGGCAGCCTACCCGGTACAAATATTGCTGATCAAGTTAATAGGGATGGGGGAAAGATGGCAATTCACAACGCAAAGTTGATGCTCAGAGCCGGATCCCATTCTATCATCGATGACGTTGCCACATCGCTCTCACTGGAGCCATTATATCGGCATGTGCGTCCGTCGGTCGTAACGTGTATATATATATACATACATACATACACATATATATATATATAACGGTTTATTTGCAATGTGAAAATTTCAGCAAAGCTCGAATTTAAATTTGATTCAAAAGCTATATATATGTATATCGTTCTATTTATTAATGGATTCTATTTTTATTCATAAAAGTTGCTTTTCATGCTTAATCTAATAGAACAAGCCGTTCGCTATTGATCGGCCAGAATTATCGTTCGACTTTCCTGAACATCTTTACGCACTGCGTAATTTAACTTGGACGTTCATTTGAGTTCGCGAAACTAAGTCACACAAGATTCGCTTATCGCCTCAAGTACGTTTTAAATTAAAAACCAGAGAATTCGTTTCGAAAATTTTTCTTAGGCCTAAATCGCGGTGCTAAACAAGCTCGTAACACCAGGGGTGTTACACTTGGGCTCCACCATCAACCACCTGTGGCTACACAACTTCATCCAATGAATCTGATGCTGTTCTATGCGATCCATGTTGGTGCCATAGTCAGTGTTTCAGTTTTAGGTGTGTCATGTAGTGGGTAGTGTCCCGTTGTGGTATGAACTTGGCCTACGAGTCCTTACTTGTGTTGGACTTTGGAGATCCCTGGGCTCATGTATCCATTAGTTCACTATGCCAGTTTAGTAGATAGGGATCTTTATGTCGTCGTCTTAGGTACAGTTGTAAACTAGGGCCTTTACCTGTCGGCCAGAGTAGCTTGGTACTGTATTGCCACCAGCCGTTTTCGGTTACTGAGCTCGAAGAAATAGTCTGTATGCCCCCCTATTTGTTTTAGCTTCGTGTGTACTAGCTTCAAGTTAATTAAAGTGTTCCGTCTAATTGTCTTCCTTCTAGACGTATCCAGCGCCTTGTACATTACACTACTATCTATGCAATGCGTGCACTCGCACCTTGAGTCCTATGTGGTAATAAGTTTGTGTGGTTTGGTCCACATGAGGATTGTACCTCTTGGCTGTGCTCTGGTTGGTGAATGGGAAAAAAATAGAAAATAGGAAAGTTTCACCATGGAGATTGTGGAAATCGGGATGATGGAGTAGGGGTGATGAATGCTGACCTGATTGTTTTGATGTTTCTTCCGTTCAACAGTATGCATTGACTAATTGCCCAGAATTTGGATGGCCTGTGCATGAAAGCCCTGCCAAAATTTGCCAAGCATCAGAGTGAGATGTCTAGTACGTATGATGGTTGCGCTTTACCGCTCTCACCACTACCTATGTTTAGTTGATGCCAGATCTTATTATTTAGTCTGGCCATAAATGTGGACACAGGAGGGGAGTTATGACCTACCTAACCATACCTTGTCCTATTTCTCACAGCCGCCTGCATGTTGTGCTCCTGTTCCTTGTTTCGTCTGCCTCATGCAAGGCATTAGATGCGCTGTAAATTCCTGCCGCCGACAGTAAATTCCCTACATGCAGGTTAGTAGCTGATATTAGTTTTTTTGCATGCAAAGGAATACAGTAGCTAGTAGTACCTTTCCTACGTGTAAAGGAGTAGCTGATGGTAAATTTGTATATAAGGGAAGAAGATACATGTGGTGTAAATTTCTCCTAGCATAGTAACTATCCTAACTGGGAAGGGCAGATGGTTTTTATTGTCCTTTTATGCATGTCCCATCAATTGTCCATACACTTCATTGGATGCGCCTTTTTTTGTAGTCCTGAGACCCTCTACAGAGACACATTAGTCGCATATGGGGCTTCCTCTCGCCGACCAAGAAAGAGGCAGCATGGCCTATCGATGGAACTGGGTCGTAATTGGTGAACCCAATTCCTAACCCACTCTACACATTTAGCTCTATGGACAGGCCGTGATGATGGCTTCTAAATATCCCATCCATCAGACTCTGATGCAAAGGTTTACAAGCTACATTAATGTATTGTTATATATGTTTCTTTGTGTGTGTGTGCAGGTCATGACACCTTATCGAATGAGTGTGTGCCTACAAGATAGGTTCCTGTTAGCTGCTGTCGTTTTTTGTGGCCGAGGCTTCCACCATTGACCATTAGGTTAGTACACGATCTGGCCAATGGAAGTAATAGAGCAACTAAGTAAGTGAAAGTATGATCATGCATCTGCACTACCATCAGCAGGGTGCAAGGTCTAATACACAAGGGGTACCTAATGTGTGTTTTGTCATGGTGTGGTTGGATGCATGTAGCTGGCCAAAAATGTAGTTCTCTGTGCACGCGTGCGCATAGTGAAACCAACACAAACCCCTAAAAACCTATCTAGGGTAGGCACCCAAACCTATTTGTGGTATGGGACAGCTGAGGTGCACCTACTACACACGGTGGCGTGCCTGAGGTGCACCTCATTGAAGGTACCTACTGTTAATAGTACCAACATCTAATCGAGTAGCCCATCTTTGTCGTGCATGTAGTTCACCTACCTGTGGGTTCATGTAAGCCGACAATACTACACCTGCGCAGGCTTCTCTATTTATATGGCACGTTTCATGTCTAGGACTGCACTGGTAGTCTACAAGCAGGCATAGCTCAGCAGTAGGTACTTTAGCCTTCCAAATTTCTCCTTGCGATAGGTTCCTGGTATAGGTACGAAAACAACACTTGATGTGGTCCATGTGCCAGGCGGTGGTCGAGTAGATAGATTACAAGAACATACATTGTCAAACCATTAATGTTACTTTCAGTAGCTTTATCTTATTTGGTCTTCTTTTTAGAGCTTAGCATGTGCTAGTGTGAATTTTTATTTGGAACAAATATACCTACAACCATGGAGTCATAACTATATTTGCTTTTGTTTTAAATCTAAAAGCTATGTGGCCTATGTATGCACTAGTGTATGTTATATATCTCACAAAGTAGGTTCCCACTCATCTAGTAGGAACATGGATAAGGGTAAGAGCATCATCATCAACATAAGTCTGTGTGGTTTGCTCCACAGGAGGATTGTACCTCTTGGCTATGCTCTGGTTGGTGAATGGGAACAAAATAGAAAACGGGAAAGTTTAACCATGGAGATTGTAGAAACCAGGATGATGGAGTAGGGGTTGCGCTTTACCAGTCTCATCACTGTCTATGTTTAGTTAATGCCAGATCTTATTATTTAGTCTGTCCATAGATGTGGACATAGGCGGGGAGTTATGAGCTACCTAACCGTACCTTGTCCTGTTCCTCACAATGGCCTGCATGCTGTGTTCCTGTTTCGCGTTTCGTCTGCCTCATGCAAGGCATTAGATGCGCTGTAAATTCCTGCCGCCGACAGTGAGTTTCCTGCATGCAGGGGAGTAGCTGATAGTAATTTTTTTGCATGCAAAGGAATGCAGTAGCTGATAGTAGCTTGCCTACGTGTAAAGGAGCAGCTGGTAGTAAATTTGTATATAAGGGAAGACGACATATGTGGTGTAAATTTCTCCTACCGTAGTAACTATCCTACCTGGGAAGGGCAGTTGATTTTTTTGTCCTTTTATGCATGTCCCATCAATTGTTCATACGTTTCATTGGATGCATCTTTTTTTAGTCCTCAGACCCTCCACAGACCTCCACAGGGACACATTGAGCGCATATGGGGCTTCCTCTCGCCGACCAAGAAAGAGGAAGCATGGCCTTTCAATGGAACTGGGTCATAATTGGTGAACCCAATTCCTGACCCACTCTACCCATTTAGCTCTATGGACAAGCCATGATGATGGCTTCTAAATATTGCATCCATCAAACTCTGATGCAAGGGCTGACAAGCAACGTTAATGTATTGTTAGATATGTTTCTTTTGTGTGTGTGCAGGTCATGGCACCATGCCGAATGAGTGTGGGCCTGCAAGATAGGTTCCTATTAACTACTTCCATTTTTTGTGGCCGAGGCTTCCATTGACCATTAAGTCAGTACACGAGCCGGTCAATGGAAGTAATAGAGCAACTAAGTAAGTGAAATATGGCCATGCATTCGCACTACCATCAGCAGGGTGAGAGATCTAATACACAAGGGGTACCTAATGTGTGTTTTCTCATCGTGTGGATGGATGCATGTAGCCGGCCAAAAATGTAGTTCCCTGTGCACGCGTGCACATAGTGAAACCAACACAAACTCCTAAAAACCTATCTAGGGTAGGCACCCAAACCTATCTACGGTATGGGACAGCTGGGGTGCATCTGCTACACACTGACATAGACTCCTAGAAGCCTATGTAGGGTAGGAGGCGGCGCCTAGAAGGGCCTCAGGTGGCCCTGCCAGTGGACAAAAGGTACCACTCGTGTAATCGCAATCACGCATGCACCCACTCAGGCCTAACATGTTCGTAGCAATGCACTGCATCCGGCATTGGTGTTATGCCCTGCCAGATTGGTAGCATGCCTGAGGTGCATCTCATTGAAGGCACCTACTGTTAATAGTACCAACATCTACTCAAGTAGCCCATCCTTGTCGTGCATGTAGTTCACCTGCCCATGGGTTCATGTTCGCCGCCAATACTACACCTGCGCATGCTTCTCTATTTATATGGCACGTTCCATGTCTAGGACTGCACTGGCAGTCTACAAGCAGGCATAGGTCAGCAGTAGGTGATTCAGCCTTCCAAATTTCTCCTTGCGATAGGTTCCTGGTATAGGTACCAAAACAGCGCTTGTTGTGGTCCATGTGCCAGGCGGTAGTCAAGTAGATAAATTACAAGAATATACATTGTGAAACCATTAATGCTACTTTCAGCAACTTTATCTTATTTGGTCGTCTTTTCATAGCTTAGCATGTGCCAGTGTGAATTTTTATTTGGAACAAATATAACTACAGACATGAAGTCATAACTATATTTCCTTTTGTTTTAAATCTAAAAGTTATGTGGCCTATGTATGCACCAGTGTATGCTATATTTCTCACAAAGTAGGTTCCCACTCATCTAGCAGGAACATGGATAAGGGTAAGAGCATCATCGTCAACATGGATAAGGGTAAGAACGTCATCAAGGAACCAGCGCTGCCACTTCCATTGGATGGCTTGGATGCCCATGACCTGGTGCCACCACTTCCATCGGGTGGTTTGGGTGCCCATGTCCCCGTGCCACCACTTCCATCGGGTGGCTTGGGTGCCCATGTCCCCATGCCACTGCTTCCATCGAGCGGCTTGGGTGCCCATGTCCCCATGGCCCAGGTATTACTTTATTTAGTTGGCTTTGAATGAAGCATGATGGTATTATCTTACCCCGCTATTTGTGCACCGTGATTAGTTGTGCTATGACCGCTCGCGTGCGTAAATGAGTTCAGGTGGTAGCTTAATTCCCTGGGTCCATCTATACACGCGAAGATGTTCTGACTCTTCATATTTGCTTAACTTTGTTGTAGGATCCGGTTTTACTAGACATATCACGCACAAGCATGCTAAGACAGATCCTTCCCAAGATAGGCATGGTTATTCGCACCGAGGGAGCAGTTAAGGTGGATAGCAAGAAAACGATGGCCTGGCTCAGCATTGAGATTCCTTCCCAACTGAGCAACAAGGGCTTACCAGAAGTTCAGACTTTCCACAGCGTCCCTTGCATGACCGAATATAAGGCACAAGAAAGTGTTTCTGAGCAAGCAATCTTCTATTTTATAGCGAGGCTGAATATTTGCATCAATGATCTAACTTATCCTACCTTTAAGGAAATGTACAAGCAACTGAACCACTTCATGTCCTGGTCCTAGCTTGTTCAGACCAGGTATGATATGTTACGCGTACAGACGGACAACCTATTAAAGTCTCATAAAAACTTCTTGACCGCCTCGGCTCCATCTGTTCAAGCTATGGTGATATCCTTTCGTTAGCGACTCCTCTTACGTCCATTGGAGCAGAGCCCTCTCCTAGACCAGACCCACGGTATGTCCAGCTTGTCGAACAGCTATTCAGCCTTGTGCTGGAGAACACCCCTATGTACATCCCTTCTGGGAGTCTTTAAAGGTATGCATGCTCCTTGGTTTGCGCCGGTTTCCAAACACTCTTCTGTTTTCTTCCGAATGACTCGCTAACCTGTGCTTATGCACTCCCTAGCAGGGACACAATCACCAGAGCTCTCTAGGAAGTCTGGGGGTACTACATCTAGAGCCCTATGCTATCCTAGCAGTCTCTTGAGGACGCTGTAACCTAGTACTATGGCACAATGCTATGTACCATCCAGCGAATATTCCATCGCTAATACCAGCACATGTGCAGCTAGAAGCCCATGGCTCATTCCATCCACCTAGAGTCCCGGTCTCCAATATGTTATTTAGCGGTGTTAGTCTCCTATGCTATTCTAGCATGTGCGTTGTTAAATACCTATGAATGTACCTTTGGTTGTGTGTATTCTCGCATATGTACTGTCCAATGGCCTTGTTTGCCACCTTGAGATAAATATATGTGTTGGGTGTTTGTGATGGCATGTATTCCATATTGGAACAGCAGGAACGTTCCCTAATCCAGATCTATTATCTGGTAATATGCCCAACTACATTGAAGCCTGGACAATGGCAGTTCATTTTAGTGGTGCTCTAATCAGATGTTTAAAAGTACAAGAAAGCGGAACAACTAATTTGACGTTGAATGAAACACGCTCAGTACACCCACACCTAAAACCTTTATCAGAGCATCACTAACCTTGTGTGCTAATAACCACTATGGTGTAAGAGGTGCAGGTCTGAATGGCTGGGAGGTAACAAGCATGGGAACAAGAACAAACCCAGAAAACTACGCTTGGCCAGCAAGTAAAATAGCCTATAGAATTCTGAAATGGTACGTGTATGCATTTACTACCTGAGAAGAGAATCTAGCACAACCACACCAGTAAGTTCAGGTTCGAGTCGGTGCTTACAAAACATCAAAATATGGTCGCCTCCATTTTTTAACTTCGTACTTCACTTATTGACCAGTCAGGTACCAGCACATCGGTATATCTCTGGCCGCGCGTTTAAAAACACACCCTCTATCCCATTCATCTCCACTCAACACCACCGCTCTGCCCTCGCTCAAGTTTCTTGCACGTTGCAGGAGATGAGCTATGCCCGCAGCAGCCACGCCAACCAGCAACGTGGCACCAGTGAGGAGAGGACGTTCCCAGCGGTACTACGGAGGGCATCCGGCTACGGTGCCAACAATGTCCACTCATCGTCGCCCACAGAAGGCCCTAGGCTGGACGGGCGTGCGAGAGCGGAGTTGGGGAAGCTGGGCTACAGAGATCCGCATCCCACACACCCGACTCAGGCTGTAGATCGGCAGGTTTCGGCATGCCCTTGAGGTGGCCCTGGCCTATGATGCCACCATGTTATGCTTCTATGGTGAGTGCCTCCCCAGACAACGCAAGTTCAACTTCCTGGCCGTCCAGCGCCCTGCCATCCCTGACCACCTTCGCATCCACCTCACCATAGCCACCATCAGGGTGATCGCTGCAGACTACGGCCGAAGGTGTGCTCTGTTCCTCGCACCCCTCGTGTGTCGTGCAGTACCAGGAGCGCTACCGGCACCACCTGTGGTGGCGACAGTGCCAGGTACTAATGGTGCTGGTGCCACCGCCGACGTTGAGGCAGCTACCCTAACTGATGACCATCGTGGGAACAACAAGAAGTATTTTTTAGCTTCCTAGGCAATGAACAATTGTTTTGAGAGGGACCATCCCTTGGATTTGTGGTTTCCTTTTTGGTGAGAAATAGTTCTTTGTATGTTACACCCACTATCCATTCTTGTGTTATGTCCAATGAGAATTAGTTGTGCGTGTGGTGTTAGGTCCAATCGATCTATTTGTTGACTGTAATTGTGATCGCGTCTGGCGCTGCCAATTGAAGCCCTACCATAAACACCTATTGGAATGGTAAATACAAACACGCGCAGCACCAAAATTCACCCAACACCTACTAACATGGGGTGCGAAAACAGTCTATTTAGCTAGCGTTTTTGTAAAATTCCAAGCAAGAGGAACCAGAAACTTACATGAGCACCTACAGGGGGTGGCGAGCACTGATGGGGTCATAGGCGTGGCCTTCCCCTTTGAGCCTCCCTGCACAACAGCCACCGATTAGCGTTGCCTCCATGTGTCACGCCGTCACTAGCCCTAGCTTCAGTATGCAACCACAGCAGTCGGTTCTTACCTCCGTGCGGAACCACCGCCACCGGTCGTGGCTACCTCGCCTTCGGGGTAGAGAGATAGGGCGCCAGCACACCACCGTGCTGGGGAGCCACTGCGCCGATATAGGCTGTGCGCTCTTGTTTGCCAGCTCACTCTTGTTCTTGTATATTCAACTGGCAGTTCACAAATTCCCCTTTTTCAAAATGTTTGACAGATAAAGTGGAAATTAACATATTCTCATGTACAACACCTAAGCAATTTTCTAGATACATTTGTCATGAGATGTTGATTTTCAAAAACATCGGCGAAGCTTGCTTGCAACATGGTAGGTTTTCCACAATTTCTATAGCCTTGTACTTGAGACGCACACTGAAACTGAGCGCTCTGCTTGAGCTGACATTCAGAGATCAAATTGTTAAATATCTACAACCACTAATTGATCTGTTAATATATGAACTGTACCCTGCTAAAGCATGTTTTCACAATGCAAACAGTTTTGACCATTTTAGGATTCTACATTTAGGCAAGTTTGCAGCAATCAAAATTCAGAATAAACCATAAGATGCAACATGAAAATTCAGTTCTAGGCTTCATGTCTCCTGTCCTACTGAATTATTGTAGATAAGATAATACTACATTGCAGGCTATACGACAATTTAGGGACTAAATTTTGATGGTTGAGGTACAAACCAAATTTGATTCAAAAGTAAGCGGTTCCTACTTGCTAACCCAAAGCAGAAAACCCTGAGATATAGAAATAAACAGAAATTGCAAACAAATTTGAGGGTTGATAGTGGAGGTACATTGTGGTGATGGCAAAGTAATAATTGTTACCTTGTCTTTATAAAGTTCAACAGGTGGACATAGAGCCAAATGGAAGTTCTGTCAGATCACTGAAAAAAGTAATCATACCATGAGAAAGCATGCTTGAAGCCTATCTGGCTATGACAAGTAGAGCTAAGAAAGACAACTAAAAAGCAACTCATAGAGAAGCACAACTGCACAGGTAATAAAAAGGTAGGTGTTCTTATCATCAGGAAGGGATAGCAACTTGCAACAGGTCGCTTCGCATGACGGGAGAAGCTAATTTCTTTTTCCTTTCTTGATAATTATTTTCTTTGTTTCTAAAATTCACAACCTTCTTATTACTTAGAATCTTTCTCTGTTTTACAAGCTGAGTTATACTAAAGAACATTTCTTTTACTCGTGCAACAAACAATATCGTTGTTTTAGTGTTCTCAGCAACCAACCTGATAAAATAAAATCAAAGACCTTAAATTGCACTGGTATCTGATGATGGATGCATCCACTATGCAGCATTCGATTAGCTAACTGTCTATTATAAACTCTGAATGCATATGGGCCATACAGATTCTCATTAGCCAAGACTGACTGTACTGTACGCTTTGCCAATTTGAGGTTCACTGACGACTTCGGGTGAGTTATGAAGCCAAAATAAAAATAGGTATCCTGTCTTTACCAATTTCTAGATTTTAGGTTCCCATTCAAGCAGCGACAAACAATTTGAGGCTGACCAGAAGCATCGATTCAAATAGTTTGGCGCTTTATAGCGTCAGCAGAATACACAACAAAGTCAGCCTATGATGCTCTTTTTCAGGGTGCTGTTAGCTTTGGGCCTTACGAACGTATTTGGAAAACATGGGTCCCTCCAAAGTGTCGGTTCTTTTTGTGGATGGTTGCTCATAATCACAGCCGGACAACAGACAGGTTGGTCCGGCACGGCCTTCTCCATCCAAGCGAATGCCCATTGTGTGACCAAGAAGATGAGGACATTCAACACCTTCTCATTGGCTGTGTGTTTGCAAGATAGTTTTGGTATTCTCTTTTGCATCGTGTTGGACTCTCTATTCTCACCCCACAAGCAACAAAACTCTCCTGGGAGGACTGGTGGATGAAAGCAGAAGCTACTGTAGATGGTGGCAGAAGGAAAGAGTCGAACACCCTCATCCGCTTGGTGCATGGACCATTTGGAGGCATAGAAATGATTGTTTTTTCAGTGGAGCCACCTCCAGACTGTACACAGCGCTACTCCTTGCAAAGGAAGAAGCCGAGTTATGGTGTTTGGCAGGAGCGAAGGGCCTCTCCCTCCTCACTGCCAGGGGGGTCTCTTAGGGGCTGTTGGTTTTGGTCCGGTCATTTCTTTTAAAATTTCCAGGTGATCAGTTTATCAAGTTTTTAGGAGGTGCATGTGTGTGTGTTTGGGTCTATGTACGACTCTTTCTTTTCCTTTTAATGAAATGATACACAACTCTCCTGCGTGTTCGAGAAAGAAATATATGCTCCACCGTATAAATTGGAAGCCGTATAAATTTAAGTGTAAAATTGGATGGTGTATAAGTTCTCTGTGGTCCTAATTGAACATATAGCTGCATTTACCAAGCATGTTATTAGGTCAACAAGGTCTAGCATTAAGCCCATCGCCATATTACATGAGCTCATTGGTGAAGTGTCACATTACAAGGATATCTCCCTCTCATAAACAAGCAATCAGCTCAAACTGAAAACTTCAACATCCAAGTGAGCCGGCCAATCCACTAACACCACCATCCCACTGGAAACACTAATACACTATCCTCGCTACCATATCTGAGACACTGAGGATCCAAGCACAGTTATGAACAACATCTGACATGATCAATCCAAACCTAGCCAATTTACCCTATTGAGTAGAGGTGTAGGCGAATGACAAACAAAGGCAAGGGTAGTCAGTAACTCGGTACCTTCTTCGTATTCGCATCCGAGAACTCCCATTTCATGTCCGGCTTGTTCTCCGGCGAATCAAGGTGCTGCAACAACAATAGAAAACGTCAACTCAGCTGAGCTATCAACCACCAACCAGATCAGGCAAACGCGGGGGAACGGATCTGAGGAGTGCTCACGTAGTTAAGAGCCGTGGAGAAGGCCCTGGTGCTGGAGACGGAGCCCCTAGAGGCGGCGGCGGAGTAGCCTGCGGCGGCGATCTGGAAGGAAAATTTTCCGCAGAGGAGATCAGACGATTAGTTTGGGGAAATGGTGAGGGTAGGGGTTGGGCAGAGAAGAGGACTAACCGGAGACGAAGCTAGCCGACGGCCGGTTGCTTCCGACGCAGATGCGGAGGCGAGGCCGAGGAGGCGGCGGGCCACGAGGCGCGCGGCCGGTGGCAGCATGGTGGCGTGGACGACGGGGGAGGCGACGGAGCAGGTGGTGGTGGAGGTATCGGCGTGTGGCCGCCTTGCGAAGCCTGCGAGGTTAGGAGAAGAAGCGACCAATCTTCCACTCTCGTTGCATCGCTAAGACACGAGCCCTACAGGCCCAATGGGCCAGATCTAGCTGTATGGCCCCATTTTTTAATTGGGCTTAAAGTCTAGTCCATGGCAGACTGATAACGTAACCAAGAGCCCTCTTGGTTCTAGCACCCAAACTTTTCAGTGATTTTGGTCGAGTCTTGGATGTTTACGCAGTCTATTTCTGATTTTTAGTGGTGGAAATCATCTGTCCTTTTGCTTAACAGTATCTTATGAGATTTTTTCCCCGAACAAAGAGGGAAGCTTTATTAGCTAGCCATCACAAATTACAAACGGCTTGATGGAAGGACAGAGCACACGCAGGCGCTTGTCAATGTTTACGTCTCGCTGAAGAGGCTAAGGCATTTGCCACTTGATTGTACTCTCTCTACTTGAAACACTTCAAATCTCATAAATCAAGCACATCACCCGTAGCGAAGCGCGGACAACAGTGGCTAGTATTAATAAAAGAAAGATCCCTCTAGATTTCAAGTGCCCGACAGTTTACTCGAGACTCGAGAGTACAGGAACTGGCTCAATTGGGTTGTGTTGTGTGGTATATTATGCCAAGGTGTGCATACAAGCTGGTACATACTCGGTCTGACTCATCAATGAGTGTAAAAGAATGGATTATATAGCCCATGGCCAAACAACGAATGCTACTATACTTTACAAAAGATGGGGAAGATGAAGAAAATAATAGGGGAAAAAGAAAATAGGAGGGTTAATAGGGCATTCAAGGTGTGTGGAGCTAGAATCAGTGGGGAATGCCTGAATCAACAAGATATAAGAAGGGCGCAGAGACTATGGGCTATGGCAGGTTTGCCCTGGCCAGATCCCCCATGGCTGATCCTTCTCTGGATGCGAAGTCCTGTAGCATTCAAACAAATTGAACAACAAAATTCAGTTGAAGGTTCATATGCACATGAATCTAGCCCACCTAGCATGAGCATATGTGATAGCATGGTTGAGTACCTGAAGGCGGTGTAACAAGTGCATCAAGAACAAATGCACGAACACCTGGTGTGGCCAAAACAGATTTATAGTCAGAAAGAAGTCTTAATTTGATTTTTTTTTTAAAAGGGGCTAACATAGAGGAAATTGAAGTTACGCGGTTCATGCCAGATAGAATAGCAGGCTGACTCGTGCAACGGGATGTCGCCACAAAAATCTTGTTGCACGCACAGCTCCTGTATCTAAAAGCTTCGCAGCCTTTTGTAACTGGAACAAAGATGTATAGAAAACAAGGTTAATCTTGACAATTCATTTCCTATAATTTAAAAGGGTGTAAATCTTCAGATTAGCACTGGTCATGTCTACCTGCTGATTTGCTGTTGCCATGTGTCGATGATGTAGAGGAAGAGGCCTACAATATGCATACTTAATTGTCTAAGAATGTACTAGAGTTTACAAATAGATGGATACACTTAAGACTGGATGCCATCAATTATCATGAAATCCAAGAATGATGAGAAACACAATTTTCACGTGCGAAACAGTTAACGTACTCTAATGCCTTGATATCAGTATCTTCCTCCCACGAAGATGCTGATCTGCGAGTAGCTTTACTCCTTTCTGCTTCGATCTATCAAATGGAGGCCATAACAAAAGGGCAGCAAGATAAGAAAATCTGCAGTTAAACTTGTTAGGACAAACAGCAACAGAATGATGAGAAAATAACAACCTGCACTTCATGAAATTGTTTCAATGATTTCTCCAGTTGGAACTCCAATGCGGCCTTTTCGCTGGCCATGGATTCCAATTGTGTTTGCTTGTGGTACTGGAAGAAGGATCCATACAGAATCAAATTAGCTCTCAATGTTAAGAGTGCCAAGGACGCAGAAGAAACGGGCAGGTTGATTGCATACCAGCAAGTCAGTTAGCTCACGGTATCTCTTCTCAAGCTCAACATGCTCCTAATAAAAAACAAGAAACATTCAAACATTCACAGAAATAAGTGCTCCGTAGGATATTTAACAACCTAAATCTGTATGACTTGGTTAGGGTCAAGGAAAGTAACATCAACAACTTAGCAACAAATATTTCACCTGTCTAGAATAATGTTCTGCATCTCTTCTCATTCCAGCCATTTCAACTCTCATTTTCTGTAACTCAGCCTGCATTGTGAAAATAAGGGAGCAGTAATGTGTAAATACAAAACTATACCCTTAACAAAGGTTATCATGAAAATAAAATTTGATAGTCCTATCTATAACTTAAAAATCAAACCATGCACATCCAGCAGTACAACAAAAAATATGAAGTAAATACTGAATCTTTAGTTGGGTGATGAAATTAATGTCACCTCCAAGGACGATATCTTTGCCTCTGCCTCTCGTTGGCTTTGGCGTGCACGCTCAACTTCTTCCTGCCAAGCCTGCATCTGTTCCCACACCAGTAAAAGATACACACACATTAGGACAACCCTGACCAGTAAGACACCTTGTGCAACAAGTGCATTCCACATCAAAGGCATGAAGTACAACTCAAAGTTGAGTCCTCAAAGACAAAAGGATGTTTTAATTTTGACCTGAAGAACTTGATTAGCTTCTTCGGAAGGCTTTTTCTGTGTACGGCGATTACGAGCCTCCATCTCCTGTAGTTCTTGTTGCAATGAAGCACATTCAACCTAGGATAACCAGAATATTCACGGTAAATAGGATAAACAAACCAGCTCATAGCCTAGTGTGCAAAACACAAGGTGGGAAGGAATGTACCTCAAGCACAGCGACCTTGTGCTCCAATTCCAGAGCTCTTGATGAGCTTTGATCAGCAGCTCTCTGGATGACATCGGAACACTTAAGATCAGCATTAGAGTATCATCAGTTATATTAAGAAAGTATATGTTACCAATTACTTCCTCTGGTCACAAAAAAAGTGGTGTCTTGGGGTTTTATGAAGTTATTAATTGTTTCAAACTTTGATTACAGATTACGTACTTTTGATGAGTTCGAGTTTGGATGTTTGAAAATGATAGGAGTAGATATGTATCGAAAAGTAGTTTCATAGCAGTATACCTTTGGTATGTGTCGGTACATAAAGTGACCAACTAGTGAATATTTGTAGTTTTGTTGTACGTTGTGATCGGAAGTGGCCTAACACTCAATGACACGGGATTTATACTGGTTCAGGCAACGTGCCCTACGTCCAGTCGGGGTCGGTCGGTGACTTTATTCCTGAGCCCAGGTGCTCGAAGTTTGCAGTGAGGTTACAAACGAGAAGGAGAAACATGGGGTGTACAAGAGGTCCGGTCGGCTCCGGTCGGAAGGGCCGAGAGTGACAGGAACTTCGCTATGAGCTAAGTGTTCAAGCGGGTGCTTGAGGTCCGAACCTGGTGGTTCTGTGCTTGTGAGCTATCGATCTAAGGAACTCTGATCAACTGGAATCAGTCCTTGTTATCTTCAAGAAGGGCCCCCCTTTTTTGGAGGGGGCGCATCCCCTTTTATAGATAAAGGGGATGGCTTTACAAGTGAGAGGGTGAGGGTACGTATGCTACCGAGCCTTGTTGCCCACACCGGCGGGTACAAGATAATGGTAGGCGCCTACAACACTGTTGATGTTACTGTAGAACGTCAGATGCATGTGGAGGGTCGTGCTGCCTTATTTAGGGATGGTAGACGTCGGTACCTGCAAATATTGTTTGATGCTTAGAGGCATGTGAGGAGTCTCACCACGTTCACCCGGTACGGTAAATCCCGGCGCTCATAATGCTATCGATTCCCAGAGGCACGTGGGGGGCCTTACCGTATGGGAGTTTTAGCGGCGCCTACAATACTGTAGAGGGAGATGTCGACGCCTACAATACTGTTTGTGTCAGGGTGCCTGCAGAGTACTGTTCCGTGCAGGGTATGGTCCCTGGTACAGTGGTTTTGACTTGTGAGCCTTGCCTTGCTTTTCTCAGCACGTCTCCCGGTTTCTTCCGAGCGGGCGTCCCCGGTCGGATGGCTCCAGTCGGCTCTGAGTGCGACGGTTGGAGAAGAGCGGTGAGCAGGGTTCCTGCGATCCCCGGTCGGAGACGCGGGGTCGGAGTCGGAAGTAGCGCTTTGGGCCAGGCCTTCCGATCGGAGAGGGCGTCCGGAGGTGGCTGGAGACTGAAGCGAGCGCTCCGATCGGAGAGGTGGGCCGAAGTGGTCGATGAGCGGGTGCCGCTCCTTTTGGCCCAGACCTTCTGGTCGGCGACTGGGCCGTCCTTCCGGCCTGTTGTATTTAGACTCTTGGGCCGAGCCTTGGCGCGGAAGCCGGTCCCCGAGGGACCCCGGGTTTATGAACCCGACAGGAGCCCCCGAGCCCACGGGCGATTCGGGTAGAATCGTCCGGGGGATTTTTTGTCTTGCCGACGGGTGCGCGCGAGCACACCCGCGGGTGTAGCCCCTGAGCCCCCGGGCGGTTCGGGTGGAACCGTCTGGGGGGTTTTCTGTGTCATCAGGGGAGGCTTTCTGTTTTGTCGGCGGGTGTGCGCGAGCGCACCCGCGGGTGTAGCCCCCGAGCCCCTAGGTGGTTCGGGCAGAACCGTCCGGAGGGTGTTTTTAGTCGACGGAATTTTGTCAACCAAGGCGTCGTTGTGCAGCCGAGGCGTTTTTAGGCGCGAAGATTGGATTGAGACAGAACTTACTGATCCCGGTGTCGATGCGCGCCGTGGGATCGGGCGAGGAAGTTAGTTCGGGCGTGAGAGAGCTCACTGATCCTGGCGTCGATGCGCGCTGTGGGATCGGGTGAGGGAGTTAGTTCGAGCGTGAGAGAGCTCACTGATCCTGGCGTCGATACGCACCGTGGGATCGGGTGAGGGAGTTAGTTCGGGCGTGAGAGAGCTCACTGATCCTGACGTCGATGCGCGCCGTGGGATCGGGTGAGGGAGTTAGTTCGGACAAACCCTGGCGTCGGTGCGTGCCGTGGTTTTGAAATAATTAGTTTAGGGGTCGGACGAGACTGAGACCGTGGGTCCTAGCGTCGGTGCGCGCCGTGGGACCGGACGGGTCGGAGTCGTGGATCCCGGCCTCGGCGCAGCCCGGGTGGCCGAGGTAGTTAGTTTTTGGGATCAGACGAGGCGACTAGGCGGTGCTCGTGGATCCTGATGACGCGAGTTCGGGGTCGCGGTCCCTGGATTTTTTTGGAGCGCAGTCGGAAGTGTAGCCGGATGACGTGAGTTCGGAGTCGACACGAGTTCGGAGTCGCGGTCCCTGTTTTTTTGGAGCGCAGTCGGAAGTGTAGCCGGATGACGTGAGTTCGGAGTCGACGCGAGTTCGGAGTCGCGGTCCCTGGTTTTTTGGAGCGCAGTCGGAAGTGTAGCCGGATGACGTGAGTTTGGAGTCGACGCGAGTTCGGAGTCGCGGTCCCTAGTTTTTTGGAGCGCAGTCGGAAGCGTAGTTAGTTGGTTAGTTTGCAGATCGGACGAGGCGGTGCTCGCGGATCCTGGCGTCGGTGCGTGCGGTGGGACCGGACGAGTTGGAGTCGTGGATCCTAGCGAGTTCGGGGTCCCAGTCCCTGGCGTTTGTCTTGAGCCCCCGAGCCCTGTTGGGCCTTCGTAGGGGTCGATGTGAGTTGTGTGCGTTACCCCATCCTTGGTTCCTCACAACCGGAGGGGTTGAGTCTTGTCGCCTGTCCCGATCGCTCGGGCTCGAACGACGTCGCTCGGTGAGTTCGCTAACGGGTATGATCAAGTGGAATCCGGGTCCGTCGTTCGTGACGGGGTCGGCATAGCCCTCTTGTGACATTCCACTACTCCTTTACCTGCAACCCGGCAGATGCCTGGGTCGTTCCGGAGACCGACCCGGGTGGCCTAACGGCCTCCCATCGATGGAGATTCTATGGGCTTGGCGAGAGGTTCAGGATCGAATGAGAAGGTTGAGATGACCTGGTCTACCAGACCAGGCGAGGGCCGCACGGGACTCATCTACGGTTTTCTCCCCTGGCTCTGTTGGTTGCTCATGTCGAATGAGCCAACCGCCGCTTCGTGACGCAACACGGAGCGTTGTGATGCATTTCGCTGCACGTGCGATGCTTAGTTCCCGAGCCCCCAGGCGGTTCAAGGCCCGAATCGTCCGGGAGGCACGGGCGTATGGAATGAGATGCGCGTATGGATGTATGAAATGATTTAAAGAAATAGAGAGGGTTTGATAATGTTTACCTTGACGAATGAAGTGACGGGGCTCGGAAAGCTTCAGTCGGAAAATGTCCGACCGGGACCCGTGCTCGTCGTTCGTGACAGAGTCGGCACGACCCGCATAGGGCATCCCTTTGCTTCCTACCTGTGTCTTAGGTTGGTCAGTTAATAAAGTTTGATGATATTTCTTTCAGTCACGGTGGCCATACCTTGGTGGTTGCGCCCCTACCCAGAAGCTGCCTTGACTGCATGAGAAGGTCAGGAGCTCCATGTTCTTCTACTGAGCATCTATGGGTGCGACGCCCTTGCGGTACCCGTTGCGCTTGCCGAAGCCGAGGGAGCGGAACTGAGCAGATCCCTTGCGGTCGCAGTAGTATTTGCAGTAGTAGAAAATGTAAAAGTTAAGTTTGTGGGTGAGTCCCCGTGTGAACAGTTTTTTGTATCAATGAATACATCAGTACTGCCCTTGTGACAGAACCACGATATCTGTTCTCTGTTTATATCCTAGCATAATCTTCGTTTTTATCCCTTCTCTCTCGTACCTGCCCGTTTGTCCCGTAGGGTGCAACCTTGGGAGTCCGGGGCGTGGCCCGCGGGGCTCGGCTGCTCGTATCCGTAGGGAAAGGCGGGGTTCGTTCGGTTGGGAGTAAGAACAGAGTTACGTAGGGTAATCAAAGACATGGAATGTGTTTCCGTTCGGGGACAAAGTTGTTTATTATGTGATAGTAAAAAGGTGGTTAGACCCAATTTAGGGGGAAAAACGACGTAGCTGTTCAATGTTCCAAGTGTTGGTGAGAGCATTGCCGTTGTTGTCCTCCAGTCGGTAGGTGCCCGGTCGGATTACTTCGATCACCGTATAGGGCCCTTCCCATGGTGGAGAGAGCTTGTGTTTTTCCTTCGTTGATTGGGTCCTCCGAAGTACGAGATCGCCGACTTCGAGTATCCTTCCCCTGATCTTTCTTTCATGGTACCTGCGGAGGGTTTGTTGGTAGCGAGCGGAGCGGATAACGGTCGTTTCGCGGGCCTCTTCGAGTAGGTCGACCGCGTCTTGTTGAGCCTCCGCGGCTCGGTCACGGTTGAAAGCCTTCACTCTTGGTGTGCCGTGGTCGATGTCGGAGGGCAACACTGCCTCAGCTTCGTAGGCCAGGAAGAAGGGTGTGAATCCCGTGGATCGGTTTGGGGTCGTTCTTAGGCTCCAGAGGATCGCTGGGACCTCTGCAACCCATCGCCCAGCGTACCTGTTGAGTCGGTTGAAGATGCGTGACTTAAGTCCTTGGAGGACCATGCCATTGGCACGTTCGACCTGACCGTTAGTTCGTGGATGTCCGACCGAAGCCCAGTCGATCCTGATACCGTATCTGTCGCTGAAGCCTAGGAACTTTCTTCCGGTGAAGTTAGTCCCGTGGTCAGTGATGATACAGTTAGGAACACCGAACCAGTAGATGATGTCGAGGAAGAATTTGACTGCCTCCTCCGATCGGATGTTGGTGATGGGTTTGGCCTCTATCCACTTGGTGAATTTGTCGACCGCTACGAGTAGGTGAGTGAAACCGCCTGGGGCCTTTTTGAGGGGTCCTACCATGTCGAGACCCCAGATCACGAACGGCCAGGTGATGGGGATGGTTTGGAGCTCTTGTGCCGACAAATGGGTTTGCCGAGCGTAGAACTGGCATCCCTCACACCTGCGGACGACCTCCTCCGCATCTCGTAGCGCGGTGGGCAAACCTTGGCGGAAGGCTTTTCCGACCAGCGACCTTGGGGCCGCGTGATGCCCGCAAATGCCGGCATGGACCTCGAGGAGGAGCTACCTCCCTTGGTTGGTGGGGATACACTTCATGAGTATCCCTGATGGGCTCCGTTTGTAGAGCTCGTCATCGAGCGCGACGATGGTCTTGGCGCGTTGAGCGATCCGTCGGGCTTCAGTCCTTTCAGGCGGGAAAACCTCCTCGAGGAGGTAGGCGAGTAACGGTACTCTCCAGTCGTTTTGATCGAGTGCCAGCACGGCGACGTTCGCGGGTGATGTCGTCATAGAGGTGCTGGGATCGGAGCCCCCGAGCGTCGACCGGGCGTCAGGGTCGGAGACCCCGGGCGCCGGCTGGGCGTCAGGGTGTGCCTGGATCGGACTTTCCAGGATGCGGGCGGACAGCTCGTGGACGGATCCCGCCTGGTGGCCAGTTTTGCGAGGAAATCGGCGGCATCGTTGTCTCTTCGAGGGACGTGATGCAGCTCGATCCCCTGGAATTTGTCCTCGAGTTTGCGCACCTCCTGGCAGTATGCTGTCATGAGAGGGCTTTTGCAGGAGGACTCCTTCATGACCTGATCAACGACTAGTTCCGAGTCGCCGCGAACGTAGAGTCGCGTAGCTCCGAGCTCAATGGCGATGCGTAGTCCATTGATAAGGGCCTCGTATTCCGCGGCGTTGTTTGAAGCCGAAAAGTGGAGGTGGATGGCATAGCGGAGCCTACTCCCGTCCGGGGAGATCAGAACCACCCTAGCTCCCGAGCCGGGCGCCATTACTGACCCGTCGAAGTACATTGTCCAGTACTCGTGGGTGACGTCCGGGGTCGGTAGCTGGACCTCCGTCCATTCGGCGACAAAGTCCACGAGAGCTTGAGACTTAATAGCGGTGCGGGGGGTATACCTGATGTCATGGCCTATGAGTTCAAGTGCCCACTTGGAGATTCGTCCCGCTGCGTCGCGGTTGCGGACGATGTCTCCGAGCGGGTACGAAGTGACGACCGTAACTTCGTGGTCGGTGAAGTAGTGGAGTTTCCTGGTTGCCATTAGCACGGCATATAGGAGTTTCTGCACCTAGGGGTACCGGACCTTGGGGTCGGTAAGTACTTCTCCGACGAAGTATACGGGTTGTTGTATCTTGAGCTGGTGTCCCGGCTCCTCCCTTTCGACAACCAGGACGGCACTCACCACATGGTTACTTGCCGCGATGTAAAGGAGAAGTTCTCCCCGTTCGGAAGCGACGAGGATTGGGGCTAACGTTAGGGACGTTTTGAGGCTTTCGAGAGCCTGTTGGGCTTCCTCAGTCCAGACGAAGGCGTTCGTCCTTTTGAGAAGCTTGTAGAGTGGCATCCCCCGTTCGTCGAGCCGGGAGATGAAGCGGCTCAGGGCAGCTAGACAGCCGGTGAGCCTTTGTACGCCTTTGACGTTGCGTATGGGGCCCATGTTGGAGATGGTCGTGATCTTTTCGGGGTTGGCCTCGATGCCGTGCTCGGATACGATGTATCCGAGCAGCTTCCCCTTCGGAACCCCGAAAACACATTTTTCGGGGTTCAGCTTGATGTTGAACCTTCGGAGGTTTGCGAATGTCGCGGCCAAGTTCGCGATCAGGTCGCAAGCTTAAGCCGTTTTGACCACTATGTCATCAACATAGACGGCGATTGTTGGTTTCGGCCATTCGGCCTGATCAGGCCGATCGGGCGGGTCGATTTGGTCGGCGAAGCATTGCTGCATGCACCTTTGGTAGGTGGCGCCAGTGTTCTTCAAGCCGAAGGGCATGGTCACGTAGCAGTACGAACCATACGGGGTGATGAACGAGTTTGCGAGCTGATCGGATTCTTTCGTCGCGATCTGGTGGTAGCCTGAGTAGGCATCCAGAAAGGAGAGGATCTCGCAACCCGAGGTGGAGTCGATTATCTGGTCTATGCGCGGCAAAGGAAAGTGATCCTTCGGACACGCTTTGTTGAGTCCAGTATAATCAATGCACATTCTCCACTTTCCTGTCTTTTTCCTGACAAGGACGGGATTGGCGAGCCAGTCGGAGTGGAAGACCTCCCTGATGAATCCGGCTGCCAGGAGTTTGGCGATCTCTTTGCCTATGGCCCTGCGTCTCTCGTCGTCGAAGCGACGTAGGCGCTGCTTGGCGGGCTTTGAGCCCGGGATAAGGCGTACTGTGTGCTCGGCGACCTCCCGCGGTATCCCCGGCATGTCAGAAGGCTGCCATGCGAAGACATCGCGATTGTCGCGCAGGAAGTCGACGAGTTCGCATTCCTATTTGGCCGGGAGCTGGATCTCGATCCGAACCGTCTTGGTTGGGTCGGTGGGGTCAATCCCCACAGCCTTGGTTTCTTCGAGCGGGCAGGAAGGCCTGTCGATGAAGTTGGTTTGTTGCGGTCTGGGACTGCCGGAGCCAACGATTCCTCGAGCCACTGGGAGTTCGGACGAGTTGACGACCGCCGTGGCGAGCTCGTAGTGCTCAGGGTCGCACGCGAAGGCTGTGCGAAAAGGCGCTACTCACGGTGATGACGCCGTTTGGTCCCGGCATCTTCAACTTGAGGTAGGTGTAGTTGGGGATTGCCATGAATTTTGCGTAGCATGGCCGCCCCAAGATGGCGTGGTAGGACCCCAGGAAAGTTCACCACCTCGAAGGTGAGGACCTCCTGAGCGGAAGTTGGCCCGGCTGCCGAACGTGACGGGCAGATCGATCTGTCCGAGCGGGTATGCCTGCGCTCCTGGGATCACCCCGTGGAAGGGGGAGCCTACCTAGGCGGAAGCTCCGACCGGGGGATGCGCATGGCATCGAAGGTGTCGATGTATAGGATGTTGAGGCCGCTGCCCCCGTCCATCAGCACCTTGGTGAGGCGCTTCTTGCGGACGATGGGGTCGACGATGAGTGGGTAGTCGTCCTGGTCTCGCGACGTAGGGAGGGATGGTCCCTCTGATCGAAGGTGATCGGCGATTCCGACCAGCTGAGGAAGGAGGGGACGGACCATCTCGGCGACGCATGCCTCTCGATAGCGGATCTTGTGCTGGCGCTTGGACCAGATGGCGTCAGATCCGCCGAAGATCATGATGCACTCCTCAGGCTCGGGGAAGCCGTCTCCGTCCTTGCCTGCCGCGCCCCCCTTCTTGGCTGCCGCCTCTTTGCCGTCTCTCTCCTATTGGCCCGCCGGCCTGTCGGAGAAAGCGTTTGAGGAGCTCGCATTCCTTGTAGAGGTGCTTGATGGGGTAGGCGTGGTTGGTGCATGGACCGTCCATGAGTTTGTTGAAGTAGGTCAGGCAGTCCCTGTTGGGGCTGCTTGGCCGTGCGATCGGACGCGGCGACCAGCACGGAGCTGTCCAACCGGCGTCGATCTTTTTTGTTTTTCTTGCACCTCTGCGTGGAGGGGCCTTCGTCCAGGTCCGTGCGCTTGGCTTTGACCTTGTCCCGGCCTCCGCTGAAGACCGCTCCGACCGCCTGCCTTGCCAGAGGCGTGGTTGGTGGCGATGTCGAGCAGGGTCGCGGGTGGTACGAGGTTTCAAGCAGCCAAACTTGTGGATCAAGGACTCGCAGTTCGTCCCGAAGAGGAACGCGCTGATGACGCCTGCGTCGACGACATCGGGGAGGGAGTTGCATCGTTGGGAGAACCTACGGATGTAATCCCGCAAGGACTCGTTGGGCTCCTGTTGACAGCTCTTGAGGTCTCAGGAGTTTCCCGGGCAGACGTACGTCCCCTGGAAATTCCCGACGAAGACCCTCTTGAGGTCCGTCCTAGTCGCGGATGCTGTCGTGCGGAAGGAATTCAAGTCATGCCCGAACATGTTCCCCCACGCAAATGGGAAGGTATTGAATGATGAAATAGTCATCATCCACTCCTCCGGCCCGACAGGCGAGTTAGAAGTCTTTCGAGCCAAATGTCCTGGGTTTGTCCTCCCCGGTGTATTTGGTGATGTTGGCGGGCGGTCGGAAACGCTGCGGGAATGGCGCTCTCCGGATGCGCCGGCTGAAGGCCCGTGGCCCCGAGCCCTCAGGGCTGGGGCTCCGGTCGTCAAGCCGGCGACCACGCCTGGGGCGCGTTTCACGCTCCCCTCGACGGTTCGGCCGAGATTCGTGTCGGCTTGTTGCCGTTCGGTGGAGATCACTATCGTGCCGAGCCCGATGCGGTTGCTGACGATGCTACGAGCGTCCTGGTGCGGATCGGGCCGCTCGTGTACCGGCGGTTGGTGTGGAGCGGGCGCCGGGTTGGATCGTGGCGCGACTGCCGCTTCCCGAGCCGCGCTTGACGGTTGTAGCGGCGAGCGGATGGAGTGACCTGTCTGGCGC
The DNA here is from genome assembly GCF_019320115.1 of Miscanthus floridulus. Taxonomy (NCBI): domain Eukaryota; kingdom Viridiplantae; phylum Streptophyta; class Magnoliopsida; order Poales; family Poaceae; genus Miscanthus; species Miscanthus floridulus. Next base: position 117,200,706 of record NC_089584.1, read on the forward strand.
GTCCCCGCTCCCCCGGTGGGGAGAGAGGGCGCGGGTCGGAGTCGCGACGCGGAGCTTTCCGCCTGTTGGACGGCGGCGGCTTCTACCAGAACCCGGAGGTTCCGGTAGACTGCGCGCTCCTAGGGGTCGACAGGGCTCGGGAACGCCGCGCAGAAGCATTGCCGCAGTAGCGATGTTCTGGGCGGCCCGGGCGAATTGTGGGAGATCGCTCCCCTCGTTCATGATATCGTGTTGGACCTGACGGGCGCAACCCCGGGCGCCACCCGTCGGGCCATGCGCATGGGGTGCAATGTGTTCGCACCGACTGCGCCGGCGCAGGCGGCGGCTGCGTTCTGCCGTCGTTGTCGTAATTCCTCGGCGTGTGCTTGCGCAGTCGCGAGGGCCCCCGCACGCGGGTCCGGAGGGGTGTGAGTTTGCGCAGACTCCACAACCACCGGCGGCTGTCCCGGAGCGTCCGCCATAGCGCACTCCCAGGACGGACGGTGGCGGGGTGCCACGTCACCGATGCTGGAACCGTCGCTCTCGCCCTCGCCATCCGGGAGTTTGTGGGAAACGGCAGGAACGCAGCCTGCCATTCCCACGAATTCGGACGTGAGGGGGGATGGTGCCAGCATCCTTCGGAGCCCCCGAGCGTATGCATCCGTGGAGGACGCGAGGTCGTAGGGGAACCGATCGTACGGTGTTTGTGGCGTGGGCGGTACATTCCCTCCGGGTGATCGGTGGGAGATAGTAAATAAAGAGTGAATAACAGTACGTATATTACTTACAGTGGGGTTTAAGCAGAGAGTTTGCTCGGAATGAAGCGCAGATGCCGCGTCGTCGAAGTCGCGCGTCCCGGAGTCGATCGAGGACGTCCCTCCGACGGGTGCCGGGTTGCGAGCCTCCTCGCGGAGGTGTAGTACGCCGAATCGGTCGACGACGAAGGCCAGGCTTCCGAAGAGGAAGGCCTGGGATGGCTCGAAAACAGGTGGAACCCACATCCCGGCGGGCGAGAGTGCGGGAAACTCCAACGAGCCGAAGCGAATCGTGTCGCCCGAGCCCGCCACGGTGGAGTGGCGGAAAAATGGGTCATCCGATGACCAAAAAGTGTTGAACGTACAGTCTTCCCCACGGACGGCGCCAACTGTCGGTACAGAAAGTGACCAACTAGTGAATATTTATAGTTTTATTGTACGTTGTGATCGGAGGTGGCCTAGCACTCAATGACACATGATTTATACTGGTTCAGGCAACATGCCCTACGTCCAGTCGGGGTCGATCGGTGACTTTATTCCTGAGCCCAGGTGCTCGAAGTTTGCAAAGAGGGTTACAAACGAGAAGGAGAAAGATAGGGGTGTACAAGAGATTCGGTCGGCTCCGGTCGGAAGGGCCGAGAGTGACAGGAACTTCGCTATGAGCTAAGTGTTCAAGCGGGTGCTTGAGGTCCGAACCTGGCGGTTCTGTGGTTGTGAGCTATCGATCTAAGGAACTCTGATCAACTGAAATCGGTCCTTGTTATCTTCAAGAAGGGCCCTCCTTTTTTGGAGGGGGCGCATCCCTCTTTTATAGATAAAGGGGATGGCTTTACAAGTGAGAAGGGTGATGGTACGTATGCTACCGAGCCTTGTTGCCCACGCCTACCGAGCCTTGTTGCCCACACCGGCGGGTACAAGACTAATGGTAGGCGCCTACAACACTGTTGATGTTACTGTAGAACGTCAGATGCATGTGGGAGGTCGTGCTGCCTTCTTTAGGGATGGTAGACGTCGGTACCGTGTAAATACTGTTTGATGCCTAGAGGCATGTGAGGAGTCTCACCACGTTCACTCCGGTACGGTAAATCCTGGACGCTCATAACGCTATCGATGCCCAGAGGCATGGGGGGCCTTACCGTATGGGAGTTTTACCGGCGCCTACAATACTGTAGAGGGAGATGTCGGCAGCCTACAATACTGTTTGTGTCAGGGTGCCTGCAGAGTACTGTTCTGTGCAGGGTATGGTCCCTGGTATAGTGGTTTTGACTTGTGAACTTTGTCCTTGCTTTTCTCCGCACGTCTCCCGGTTCCTACCGAGCGGGCGTCCCCGGTCGGATGGCTTCAGTCGGCTCTGAGTGCGACGGTTGGAGAAGAGCGGTGAGCAGGGTTCCTGCGATCCCCGGTCGGAGTCGTAAGTAGTGCTTTGGGCCAGGCCTTCCGATCGGAGAGGGCGTCCGGAGGCGGCTGGAGACCGAAGGGAGCGCTCCGATCGGAGAGGTGGGCCGAAGTGGTCGATGAGCGGGTGTCGCTCCTTTTGGCCCAGACCTTCTGGTCGGCGACTGGGCCGTCCTTCCGGCCTGTTGTATTTAGACTCTTGGGCCGAGCCTTGGCGCGGAAGCCGGTCCCCGAGGGACCCCTGGGTTTATGAACCCGACAGTATGTGTAGCAAATATATTATAACAAAAAATAGCGGGCAAAGTTGAGTTTTGGAGATCATGACTCCATGTCCAAAATGTCACTTTATTTGTGAATGGAGGTAGTAGTTAGCAGCATTAAAGCTGAGATCTGCATCCTATATAGGAGGCGGAATCGGAATGTGTATAACAAATATAATTTTGGAGCATCGAAGTTGGTCAGTTACATCACTTCTGTTGAGATTATGTTGTTATTGTACTTATGTTGATATTTTGAGTATAAACCTCTGAAATCTAAATGAGTAAAATATGTATTAAAAGTTTAAATAACAATGGTGGACCAAGCGTTGAATTAGTTCATGCTCACAGCTGCTTGTTTAAATAACCATACCTGAAGTTTACAAATACAGCATATAAAAATAAAACAAAATAGTCCCTGAACAGGGAAGTATGCAGGGGTGGATCCAGGTTGGCCACAATGTGTGCCCTGGCACACCCAAAAATTCGTGAAGATTACTGGGTACTAGGGAGTATGTAACTATGTATGCATCCAGCTAAAACATGTGAAGCTCAATGGTGTCCAATTACCATGGTCCCTAGGTAGCCAGTGGCGACAAGAAACTGACTGCCAAGACACTGAAGAAATAGGTAGTTGGCTAGCTAGCTTGCTGAAGCCTGAAGCCCATGCATATGCAGAAGTCAGCAGTACAACTGCTCTTGCTCTACAATGACATGAAACCCCAAACTTCTGCTAATCCAGTTTCTTTTTTGTATAGGTACCTTTTAATGTATTGCTTGCTTTTTCTCATTCTTTTGGGTAGCATCTCTCCACTAAAGTTTTGATGTTAGGACAAATATTATGATTTCACGCTGGACCACTGGTAGACTCATGGTTGGACCTGAACTCCTTAAGTGAATAGTAGTAGTTTCAGACAATCTATAGTTCTATACAGGCGCAAAATTTTCCTACTCTGAACAATGCTTTTAACAAGAGGTTTTCAAGTTATGAAATTGTTACCGATCAAAAGTACAATAGTCATGTACGGTCATACTTATGTCCAAAATTTTGATGGCAGTTCTTGAATTCCCGGTTCTACTACCTTGGTCAGTGTGCAGTGTGCACACCCGGTGATAATTTTCTAGATCCGCCACTAACAGTATGCATAAGAAACTTTTATCTTAGAAGAATAACCATAACAAGACAGGTAAGTTATTATACATCCAGCCTATTTGACTGTAATGGTTCTTGAAGACCAAAAGAACCAGACAGTAATAGATGAGCTTTCATTGTTTTATTGTGCGCAAATATGACACGGGAGCTTAATAAGAACTAAACATTTGCTTAGCATCAATGTGCTAGTTTCCAGTTTGCATCCAAAAAATTAGCTGCATGACTTTAAAATCCTTGCATGATGATAGTTATACCTTGTAAAATTACCTGGATTCTAGCTAGAGCGTTTGATGCCTCAACAGCCCGATGTTCTAGTTCTACTTCTCTCTCAACAGCTGCCTGTATTGTAACAAGTGACTAGAATATAACAGAAGAAACTCTGGAGAATATAAAGTGCTGAATAGACTGAACTTTGACAAATTACCATCTTTGTGGCATTATGAGAAATGCGCTCTTCTTCAGCCCTACGCTCTGCGGTAGCAAGTTCCTCCCGTAAAGCCTAAATTAAACGATGTTCGGAGGTTATGTATCTGATCTGCATCATGGAACTGACATAAACCATATTTGCCTTACTAACCTGGATAACCCTAGTTTCAGTAAGTTCACGGTTCCTCTTGCGACCATCCATATCTTCCTGGTTCAATAGACAACAGGGTTAATATTAGAATATTTATCTTTTTTTAGGATCAAGTATCTTGTGATGGATGAGGTCACAAGGGACATACAAGGGGACATCCCTTGGTATATGCTTTTCGTCGGACGATGTAGTGCTAGTTGGTGAAAGCCGGACAGGAGTGAATCAGAAACTGGAGTTATGGCGGGAGACTTTGGAGTCCAAAGGTTTTAGACTCAGTAGAACTAAAACTGAGTATATGAGATGTGACTTCGGCACTACTACTCGGGAGGAGGAAGATATTAGTTTGGAAGGTCAAGTAGTGCCTAGGAAGGATATCTTTCGATATTTAGGATCAATGCTACAGAGAGACGGGGATATTGATGAAGATGTTAGCCATAGAATCAAAGCAGGGTGGATGAAGTGACGCCAAGTATCTGGTGTCCTATGTGACAAAAGGGTACCACAGTAGCTAAAAGGCAAGTTTTATAGGATGACGATTAGACCTACTATATTGTATGGTGCAGAATAGTTGTCCAACGAAAAGACGACATGTTCAACAGATAAGTGTCGCGGAAATGCGTATGCTTGCGTTGGATTTGCGGTCATACAAGAAGGGATCGAGTTCGGAACGATGATATACGTGATAGATTAGGGGTAGCACCAATTGAAGAAAAGCTTGTCCAACATCGGTTGAGATGGTTTGGACATGTCCAACGGAGACCTCCAGAGGCACCGGTGCGTAGCCAGGATAGTAACGTGAAGAGAGGCAGAGGAAGACTGAAGTTGACTTGGGTAGAGGCAATAAAATGAGACTTCAAAGGATGGAATATACCCAAAGACTTAAGCCTTAGATAGGAGTGCTTGAAAAACAGCTATTCACGTGCATGAACCTTGATTGCTTCTGCTAGGTTTCAACTTTAGCCTACCCCAACTTGTTTGGGACTTAAAGGCTTTGTTGTTGTTGTAATATCTACCTACTAAAACACTATTAATTGTAAGTCATTAAAGGTTTTTTTTTCTTGAATGCACAAGAGAGCTGAGTATTGTTGCATTATTTTAAGAAGAAGCGTATTTAGACCACAACACTCCCCCTCCCCCCCCCCCCCCCCCCTCCCCCCCCCCCCCCACCCAAAAAAAAGTTAAAACTAATTACATGTGTTGTGCTGATGCGCAGAACAAACGATCTCAGTTAATGCTTAAAATGAAACAAACAGTTCAGGTCTATACCCAAAAGTGTAGACACAGCAAGTAGCAACATATAGTAACAAAATGGTAACTAGTCCAAAATTTCTAATGACATCTGATAAAGCCCATATCAGGCTGGGCTTATAATTCCAACAGCAAGCAGTCCATTAAACAGAACAATGCGAGAAAGGTTGCTAAGATTGTGATGAAGGGTCTCTAAATATTGATGCTTGAGAAACACAGAGAGTAAGCTGTTTATTAAACAATGTGCATTTAGCACTAGAATATCAAACCCTGAAAGGGTAAGCTGTTTACTAGCACATGTAAACTAATAAAATCACTAAGGACAAGAGTAAATGAAGTGTTAAAAGTGTATACAGAAGCACATACTACTAATGGTAGGGTGATAAGCTACAAACCGTAGTTCCCTTAGGCCTTAGGTACTAGTTATAGTATGCTTATAGAAGAAAGAGAGTAATATAAGATGAATGAAACCTCTAAAGAAGCAAGCTTTTCTTCTGAAGCTGCTGCTCTTTTCTTCCAAGAGTCCAATGATTTAACAAGAGATTCAATCTCTGCATTTTTTGCAGTCAAAGCATCAACCATATTTGATTCGGCTCTTGAACCTTCTACCCTGGACATTGATAGTTCTTGCTGTAGTTGCTTTATATGAGCCTCATACGAGGTAGATTTCTCTCTCTGGCATGTTGAATAACATTAATGTATTAGGGGGGGAAACTGCATACAGTTTGGTGGAGATAAACAGAAAATTGTAGTCACAGTAAAGTGTGTGAACTAATTAGACCTCTTGAACAAGAAGTTCCTCCAGCTGTGCGTTTTCAGACTTATACTCTTGGAGGCGGGACGAAAGTCCAGCACAAACCTATTCATAAGTTGAAAACAAATGGACAAAAGAACATATTGGTAAGTTGAAAACAAACAAACAAGAAAACAAACAGATTAGCCCACATAGATGGAGTACGAGTAGTGAGGCAACTGAGCTTATGCTTATCCTTACCCGAGCTAACCTAGCTTCTTTTGATTGGCCAGTCTTGACAGCACTTTTTAACAATCCCTGAGCCTATAAAAGATCAACAAAAGAATGAGAAACGAACAAGAGAACATATTCAAATATCAATCAGGAACAATTTGCTCACTGAGTTTCTAATTTTCTGCATCTTGATGAAATGATGTGCAGCTCTCCTGTGTCTTCGACCAAAGAAAAAAAAAAGCAGCGTACCTCATCAAGTTGGTCTTGTTCTCTCACAGAAACTGAATCTGATTTCTGTTCATGTCGATCTTCTATGCTTACTGGTGAATCTGAAACATTCTCTTTCTTTGATTCTTGCAGTTTGCCAGCAACCTCTGTATTTGGCAATTCAGACACATTTCTGTCCTGGATAATAGCCACAGCAGAGTTTCTCTCCTCCAAATTAATCACTGGACCAATCTCAGCAGTCTGGTTACTACTGCTCAACTCACTTTTTTCATCTGGAACTGAAGAATAGCTTTCAACAGCAATGTCTGAATTGGAATGTGTAACACCATCCACAGTGGGAGCTGCATTGTCAGAGTTTTTCTCCATCAATTGAACTTCAACCGTGGTATTAACAACAGCCCCAGACTCATCAGTCTTAAGATCATCAGTAGCTTTCTCTCCTTTCTCCAACGTACCCTCATTACCCACTTCCTTAACATCGATCGGAGCGACTTCTGGTTCACTAGCACTGGTATCAACACTTGATGAATCTGCCGGCGGCGAAGGCCTGATCTTCTCAATCTTCATCCGCTCTCGCGGCGGTTGCCTACTCCTCCTTTCCTTCTGAGCAGATGTCTTGTTACCACCATCGGCATTAGTGAGCTTCAATGGACCCTGCAAAAGAAATTAATGTCAAAGCTTGAACAATGGCTCTCATGCGTGGTATGTAAAGAAACAAGTTATGCTCAAGAAGGCTGTTAAGTAGTGACCTTCTCCCTCGGCTTTCCCTTCTTTGCTTGCACTTCTTGGTTGTTTGGTCCTTCACAAACAAGCATTCAACAAGCAGAGATTAAACTACCTGCCAAATGGCTAAATGGGCACGTATATAAACCGAGGAGGCACGATACCTAAAGGCTGAGAGGTAGGCTGCTCATCCGACAGTTCTGTTGCCACGATCTTGGCCCTCCGGTCGACGACTTCGAGCAAGTCTATTACAAAAAAGGAACACCACGCTCAGATTCCATATTGCAAATTCCTCACGGCGCAATCAAGCGGGCGGAAACAGTGATGGGTTTCAGTTAGGTGCAATTAGGCGCGCAGAATGAACAAACAGAGCACACTACCACAGCTAGAGGCAATACTAGTCTCACGGAGCAATCAGCGCGGGGAAAGCATGAGAGTTGTGGGATGGAGAGGAGGACGGCAGATCTTCGCCGGCGGAGAGGGGTGGATCTGTGTGGCGCGGCGAGATAGGGCGAGGGAGGTCGGGCCGTCGGGGGGTTCGTACCTTCGGCAACCTTGAGCCAGGAGGCCATGGCGGGATCCCCGCTGGTGGCGCAGTGTGACGGCGAGCGAGCTTGATAAATTGGCTGGTGTGAGATCTCTCGGCCACGGCAGTGGGGTTCCAAGTGAGGTGCCGCAACTCGCAATGGTTGGTAGCGTGGCGGGGGCGACGGGTCTGAAGACTGCGGACCAACCAGTCGTTAGAATCAGATCAAATATGATCTAACAAATCTGGCTACCAGCATTGCCCGTCTAGCTCAGTCGGTAGAGCGCAAGGCTCTTAACCTTGTGGTCGTGGGTTCGAGCCCCACGGTGGGCGTGATTTTGCGGCAAATTTTTTTGTCCTTTTAAATTTAGTTTGACTGCTGATTTTTCATGTTGTTTTGTTTTCCGTTGGTTTGGTACTTTCATTCAAAAGTTTTTACCACGCCATATGCCCATATGAAATCCAGTTCAGCATCGATAAACAGTAATACCATGTCCATTAGTACAGTGGGGAAGATGCTTAATAGTCCATTCCGTTTCTTTGAATATAGTTCTGGCAAGGTCATCTGTTTCAAAACTCTCTGTCCTTTCTGGCTATCCATTTTAAATATGCTTTAAGACATTTTATTTATACTAATGATAAGTTCTAATTACTGGGCTACCAAATTAGGAATTATTACCCTAGTAAAGAATCTTCAAACTAAATTACTTGTTAAACACTTCGTCCATTATTCCAAATTATAAAATGCTTTGGGCTTTCTAGATACATAGATTTTGCTATGCACTTAGATATACACTATGTCTAGCTATATAGTTAAACTAATGTATCTAAAAAGTCAAATGTCTTATATTTTAGAACAGAAGGAGTATATTTTTAAAGTTGCTATCAGAGACTCACTGAGATTATCACACCTTATATATTGCATCTATAGTTTGAAAGTGTTGCAGCTATATAAGTGGTTGCTACTATGCTCAAGTTTAAGGCACTATGACATATATGTTTCTACAAGGATAGTCCAAGTGATTTCTTAGAAGTAAAATTATTGCATGTATTAGCAAAACTTGCATATTATTGCATCGGATCTAATTTACATTAGGAAAGGACAGAGTCAGGATTTGGACGAATCATATGCACATACATATTCAAAGAAAGTGGCCCACTTCATAAAATAAACAATCATTTTTTCCCACTCCATCTCAGTTGAATAACTATATACTAATACTAAATTAAAAATAAGGAGATTAGCGAATTAGATGCTATCATAATTCATATCAACAAGATAATGCATCTAGATTCCAATCTGGTGATTTGGGTTTTAGTGATTGATAAGCAAAATGCTTGTGGACTAACATGTGTTTTGCAGTGGATAATGTACATTGGTTAGTCACAAGGATGGCTACGGTGTAGTAAAATTGAACCAAACTATCCAATCAAAACTAGATCATTTGTTTTACTAAAATCGAACATCTAGATTCCTTAGCTAGATAGTTTTGATGGTCATCTTATATCCTATATTCTTATAAAGCAAAACCCACTACCATATTTCTCTATGATTTTGTGAAGCCACATCATCACGAAGGCCCCCACTAATTTCCTTAAGCCATGTCACCTCAACCATCCTCCAAGCACATCTGAAGCATTCACAAGCACAGGCGTCGCCACCACCATCTTATTCTCATCCCACTCACGCAAAGGCTAGCAGGCCTGCACGAGGCCAACAGCCATCAGCCTCCTCTGTTCCTTGAGAACACGAAGCGAACATGCATTGCAGCAATCAAGTCATGTCCACTTAAGCCTTGTTTAGATACGTATGTATTCATCTCAATTTACATGTGTTGGAGTGAATTGAAGTAAAATTAAACTAAGTCACGTTCCATTCCATTCCAAAGCATCCAAAACCTTAATGTTGCACGCGCCCCTACGTCTTCCCTGCCATCACTCCTCATCTGTCAACTGACCGTGTATACATAACCCCAGGTAAGGACGAGTCCTCTCCCAATTCGATTCAGATTTTGATAGCTTCAGTTGGTTCTCTCCTGTGGCATCCGCAATCGTCCTGCACCGGTGTCCTCTGGATGTGCGCCCAGCTCCTCGCCCCCGCGCACATGCCGCGGTCAGTGCTGGTGCGGAGGGCGGAGGTCGCCGGGAATTCACCACCGTGCGGCCATGGAGGAGCAGCCCGACACGGCCCATCCACCTCCGTGCGGTGACGCCCGCGCGCAGTGCCGCGGCCCGTCCTTGCCCGTGCTTGCTGCTCAGAGATGGCCACGACGGAGGCACGGCGAGGTGCTCCAACTCAGAGATGTGCTTGCTACTGCACTTCGTGTCTAACCTCCCGCGCCTGCCGGCTGATGCGTGCAGCACTCCTGCAGGCCGCCACTGCTGCCCTTCTTGCCTGCATCCTCCCCGCGCCGCCCACCCCATGCAGCCCGCTCATCTCTGTGCTGTGTATTAGCTCACAATATATAATCTCGAGAGAATTCTTTATTTGGCACTGAAACAAATCGTTCTTCCGTATTTGGTATTGAAAATTTTGAACTTCCTTATCTAACATCAACTTAAAAATTCCTTCCGTATATGGCACTTCCGTCCATTTCAGGCGTCCCTCCGTCAGTTGACCAGCAAGACCATGTCAGCTTTTCATTAGAAGTACCAAAATGCCCTCGGTCTCGTGTGTCCGTCCGTCTCCCCTTCTCCCCGTCGCTCCTCTCTCGGTCTCTCCCGTCGCTCCTCTGTTCTGAAAGAGAAACAAGAGACACCTCTCAAACCGAAACCCTAGAGAGAATGGAGGCCGGAGGAGATGAGGATGGGGAAAAGGAGGCGGCGGCCGCCGGTGTCTAGGAACTCGCAGGGCGGGTCCCCCAGCTCGAGGCGCCCCATAGTCAGGCAAGCTCGCCCCATGGTCGCAGATCGAGGCGTGGGTCCAGCGAGGAACGTGGCGGCGGGGCAGGCTCGCCGCCCGGTGCTGGCCCCATCTCGCGGCGCGTGGTGCGCGGGGGGGCGGCCTCACCCGGTGGCTTTGGCGGCAGCTCGCGGCGCGGCGCGGCGGCCTCGCCCGACGGCGCGGGGTGCAGGCCGCGGCGTGGCAGACGCGGCGGGGCGAGCTCGCCCACCGGAGCACCGGCCAGACCGCGCGGCGGACTGGGTGTGGCGGCCTCCCCAAGCAGCAGTCCCAGTGGCGCGGACTCGTCCAACGGCGCGGGAGGCGGCCGCTGTCACCACCACGCGGCTTGCGATGCCGGAGCCCGTCGTGGAGAAGGCTCCGCTGCCACCGAAGAGTGAGTACGGCGGCTCTTCCTTTCATCAATTTCGTACGTAGGTGAGCACTGGATGGAACCTCTGCTCGGATTTCTGTGGCGTGGTGTTTTTCTTGCGCTAATCGATTGCTAGACTAGATGGTTGTTTGACTGATTTGAGGAAACAGAGGTTGGGGAAATTGAGGAGCTCGGTAGGTAGAGGGATAGATTAGCTCTTTGCCCAATTTCAAATCATGGATAGGCTTCAATTTAAGCTATTGTTCACTTTATCTGGATTCCTTAACCAGTTATGTGGCCCGGTGGGCATTTTGTGGACTATTGGGGGGAATGGTTCTCGATACCTTAAGCTTGTTCTTCCTGCAGCTGCCTGTTTAAAACTATGTAGTGCTGCGGTTGCGGTCTTTCACACGTTGCAACCTTAAGAGTGTTTCACATAATACTATGACACTGATCCAAACACTACGAGTCTAACAGCAAGCTCAGTTCTACAGTTAGTGTCACATAATACTATGACACTGATCCAAACACTAATAAGTCCAAGTTCTGTTCTCAAAAAAAGGAGGACACATAACTGCTTGTAGCCAGTTCTACAGTTAGTGTCACATTTACAACAGCTAACTCAAGTTATTCATGGATTTTTATCAAACATATCAAAACCATCTCAAGAATGAAGTATTTCCAGAGAATACTGGAGTGTTTACCTAGCTAAACAGAAGCCCTCCAGCAAGCAGCAAGCCTGACGTGAGAGTGCAAGTCTGAAGAAAAACTACTTGGGGCACCTGAAATTTGATCACAATAGCAACATATGCACTATTAACCTCAAGGCTTGTACTGGCACTACTTTTTAGGAGCAACAGAATATATAATATTATTGAACCAGCTTGTTCACAACTCAGAGCAACTTAGGAAAAATGGGGTACCCTGAACCAGCTTTGCTTTCTAAAAATTTGGTTGCCCTTCATTTTTAGTTATAGGAAATAACTGAATAGCTACAAACATTACTATGAACCAGTTACCAGTATTTGATATTTCAAGTCCAAATTAAATATGTCACTGGTAAAACCTCTAGTGATACTTTCCATTGCTGCTGACAAGCTGGCATCGGCTCCTGATCCTGGGGCCATGGCTGCTGCTGCTTGGTACAGGGCTGCAGCCCTTTCGTTGAAGAACATGTAGTGCCATTCGGAACCATAGCTCTGTTTCAGGTTTTGTTAAATAATGTTTGAAAAGGTACTGTAAAATTCCAATGTCTTCCTGCGTGTAAGCGGGTTCTTTTTCCACCTATTATTAATGAAATGATATGCAATTCTTGAGCCTGTTCGAGGGGAAAAAAACTCTAGTGTCCTCCTCTGGCAGCAAGATACACATCACACCTTGCTGCACACGTGCCCGTGAGAGTCTCTCAGAATCTAACACTGCAGTGATTGGCCTATAACAAACTTGCTAGCTTATTGCCTAATTTAACATATGCTGCATTGAACTACAACTACTGTACTCCATCTGGATATTAGTCAAATTGAAAGGTGGGAAAGTAACCGTGCCTGAATTTGTGGGTTGAGCTTGTGATTCTCTATGTAGATGTGCTTGTGATTCTCTATGTAGATGTACTACTGTACTACAAATAGCACAAGAAGCAAGAGAAGGTTGAGCTTGTGATTCTCTATGTAGATGTGCTTGGCAATGTGTAAGGCATATGCTCTATGAACTGTAATGTGAACTTAGACCCTCTATGTATGAACCTTCATGTGTTTATGTTTATGAACCTAGTAATGTATGCATAACCTGGACATGTGAACTGTAATGTGATTCTCTATGTAGATATGCTGACAATGTGGTCAGATTTGTGAAGCTTGTGCATCAAGTATATTTATCATATTTGTGCTTTCCTTATTTGACATTATGTCCATTTATTCTTTTCCTATCTGGCACTATATGTTCCTGTTACATATAAGGGCATATATGTCATTTTAGGTGGCACTTGACACCGTTACTGCCTGAAATGGACGGAAGTGTCATATACGGAAGGAATTTTTAAGTTGATGCTAGATAAGGAAGTTCAAAATTTTCAGTACCAAATACGAAAGAGCGATTTGTTTCAGTGCCAAATAAAGAATTCTCTCTATAATCTCCTATTCTCCTTCCATGTGACCGTGTTTTCTTTGATGAAGTTAAAGATTGAAGATTAGAGTGGTGCCTTTTATTTAGTTCATTCACGGTGGACTACTGATGCAACCCTTTTAATGTATAATAATTTTCGTGTAAGTATAATTAAATCAATTAGTGGTCATGGTACAAATATATCCCCCATGATCCAACATTCAATTCATGTTCATATAGTTTTTTGTCTTTAGTTACACCCCTGGCAAAAATTTATAAATCTATTCTCTACTTATATCACATATATACTTGTATTTATTTATACACCATCGCGATTTCTTACATCCTATTTCTCCTAACTCAATTCAAATGACTTTTACATTCCCCCAGCAACGCCCGGAGAATTTACCTAGTAATTCTCTCATTTAGACTACAAATTAGACATTTTATTACATGGCATTTCAATTGTATTGGCGAGAGATATGTAAGAACATTCAAGATCATCTCCAATACCACCAGATCGTTCTCATTTAGACTACAAATTAGAAATTTTACATGGCATTTCAATTGTATTGGCGAGAGATATGTAAGAACATTCAAGATCATCTCCAATACCACCAGATCATTTAGTCTAGGAAACGAGACACCTCAGTTTTTTCTAGACTTGGCTAGTACTTGCAATTTTTTGTTACGTCAGCAAGATTATATATCAAATTTATTATGCTTGCAGTATTTTTATCCATTAGCTTCTTCTGATCGAAACCATTGTGTCCTACTGCGGTCCAAGATAGAGCCATCTATAGTCTATAAAACAAAACCCCACTAACAATTTTTCTCAATCCACAGCGCTCCACGCTCCACGTCATCATTCCCTCCAGCCACGTCACCTCTAAGACTAAGACCGTTTGATCTTAAGCACAATTTTAATCATGTCCATCCATTTATTCCTCCATGCAAGTGCCCGGAGATATAACTCCAGGTACCCAGGGCGCAAGACATGGGCCGCACCATCAGGAGTGGTCCAGCCCACAAGATCAAGACGTGCGGCGTACGGCGCTGGTCGACGTGCACCGCAAGACATCTAGAATATATGATTTATTAGGACTCTTATAGATGTTGTAATCCAAATATAATACCTACCATATAGCCGACTAGGATACTTTCCTTGGAACTCTACCCCTCCAGAGTAAAAAGGAGGGACAGCGGTCCCTTGGTCGCCATGGTCATCCAGACCCAGATACAAATCCTGGGTTTAGTCTACGGTTATCTCATTGATACAAACCAACAGAGCACAAGACGTAGGGTTTTACGTCATCTTGACGGCCTAAACTTGTATAAATCTTGTGTCTTATGTCTCTGTTACCATCTAGTTCCTGATCACGTGCATCTCTATCAATCAATCTACCATCGTGGGTATACCCCTCGGTGACGATATTTAGTCGACAGTGCCCACTCACAAATGGTTTCAGTAGTGGATGACCATGCACGTACATACTGCTAGCATTCTCTCAACCTCTTCTAACATCAATGATTCACTTCGCATTTGTTTCGGATGACTTCCTCTCTTCCTCTTCGAAAACTGACTACTAATAATTAAGCTATATGTAGATGACGTGATAGAATACAGTGAGGCGGTAGATGAGAGATGCTCTCCTTACACTCTTCGATCCTCTTCCTCTGGCTGGCAGCAGCAAATCTCGACTCCTCATGAGACACTCTTCGATCCTCTTCCTCTGGCTGGCAGCAGCAAATCTCGACTCCTCATTAGTCATGACCGCTGCCCCAGTCCATCCAACCCAGTTGGTAGCCTTCAGTTTTGTTGCGCGTTGATGATCGATTCCCTGCTCCGATCGTCACCATGTTTCCCCCACATTTCAGTAGTCGCAACCCATGCACACATCTGCCGGCGCTTCGTCCCTTGGAGCTTTGCACATAGAACCAACATGTTGCTCTCCTCCAATCAATCGATTCACACATTTCAACCTCCTTGTGTTCCACCAACGAATACACCAGCATGAGCGACAACTTTACTGTTCAATCTTCTGGTGAGAACGCATGGTGTACAGATTGCTCCGTTGTTGTAGTGGATCAGGTACAGTTGCAGGTTAATCATTTTATTTTTTCTGTGATAGTGTCACGATCAATCAATTATATACATGATTACAGGACACTTAATTACTTAATTAATCTGTCTTTCTACAACCTATTTATGTTAGGACTCCGATTCTAGATTGATAGAGCAGGATGGTTTGATCCTAGCTCATTTATCACTTGATCAAAGATCGCCAAACTTTTAGTTAACATGTCAGGTCATGCATGGAGACCATTTTCTATGTGCAGCTGCTTTCGCTTCGGAGAACATGGGAGTGTTTGACCTGACGTCTGTCCTATCTTACTACTCTAGCATGCATGCCTAGACTCCTGAAAATAGATCATTATTTCTCTCACGTGTACTTTTGTGTTGCAGCAACTGTTTATAAAAACTGATTAATGCTAATTGTGTTATATTTTGTATTGTGACAAAAATAAAAAATTGTAACGAAGACTCCTCATTTCTTACATTATTTACAATCCCGAAACGTGCAGGGAATATTCAGTCTTAGCATGTCAAAATAGAATATTTCCTTTGATCTTTACTCATAGCCATGCCAATTGTTCTCACTTACAAGTGACTTTCTTGAACCGAGGGCAAATGCTTTTGTGACCAACTGCTATATAATATATTGTCTTGGTATCCCGCACCTAGTTTATTAAGCTTGCAGTATTTTTATCCATTAGCTTCTTCTGATCGAAACCATTGTGTCCTACTACCGTTCAAGATAGAGCCATCTATAATCTATAATATAAATAAATTCAATCGATGATAGAGTTACGTCTCATCCGCTATCTATATCTATAATATATACTCTTATAAAAGATCCACCAGCATGTAATTATGAATCTGCATGCAAATATGCAATTATGATAAACTATCTCTTCAAGTTTTTCAAAAAAAAAACTATCTCTTCAAGCACTCTATCCACGCCCTCAAGCCACATCACCTGTTAACATGTTTTTAACTTGCAACATCATCCACTAACATCATTTATGATAATTCATCTATTTATCTAGTTAAACTAATTATACTAATGTGACACATAAATATATAGTTATAGACTATTAGATTTCCATTTTAAATCATATCTATCCATCCAATGTCACCCGTGATCTTGACAACAACGTACGGGGCAGAGCATCATTCTAGTTCCAAGATGAATGGCGCTCTAAGGGTTCATAACTCGGAACTTGTGAATAGCGCTCTAAGAGGTTTGTTACTTTTCAATCGGTTCTGGTAAAATAAGACTTGTTTACATGGCACATTGTGATTCGACACAAACTGGCTGGAATCAAGCAAGGAAAAATATCCAAATTTCACTATGCACTCTTCTTTATAATAATTCTCATATAACCATCGTCTTTTTGTTTATAGAGTACAATATGTGTTTTCTTGACTCGCAAACTTAAGAGGTTATTTGGTTGATAGGTACACTTTGCCACATTTCACCTTATGAGACAAGTTTGACGAAGTTGACAAATGTTTGGTTGATAGCTAAACTCCTTAGTCATGGCATAGTATGGCCCCAAATCTTTTAGGCACACTTTTTATGGTGTATCACACTTACTTAAAGTTAGTTGTAGTAAATTGTGGCTGAACCAAACAACCCCTTAACAACTTTTGGCAGATGGTAACGTTGTCATGTTTCAAGCCCAAGAATTGAAGCAGCTTCAGCCCACACCTACTTCCAAGCCTCCAAGGCCTGACCAAGATTGTCCAGCCGGCTTGTTATGAGACCCAAGGCCTACATTTTTTTTGAGGAAATGACCCAAGGCCTGCATAGTACATACGTGGTCTAATGTATCCAGCAAAGTAAATTTTTTTGCTCTTTTAGGACATATATATCTGCTCTATGCACATGACCATTGAATCTTCATTGAGATACGTAATCTGCAAGGGGAAGATAATAGTTTAATGTATCCCTCCTCTTGTGCACAAATATTGATGTGCATCTCCAATCTAATGGTAATGCGCATGAGAGAGCAGAGAGAGAGAGAGAGGGGGGGGGGGGGGGGGGGGGGGGGGGGGGGTGGAGCGGGGGCATGTCCCTAGCGTATTCAACACTTCCTGTAGTCACATGGGGAAAAAGCAACAGGGAGCGCTTCGAATGTATTAGGCCCAACTACATGGACTAAGTGGGCCGCTTTGTTCTTCTTGACGGGGATGTTTAAGCGTTCAATAAACTAGTTAGTGTGATCAATTTTAGGAATATCAAAGTTAGACTTATAACTTAGGAATAGATCAATTTTCTACTCAAACTCCACCTTGTTCTTTTATGCAACACATATTTGTGTGATGAAATGAAACTGCAGGTGGTCTGATTTTTTTTAAAGAAAACCAACAGGAAGAAGAAGCCAAAGTTGTCTGCCGGGGGAAAAACACAGAGAAGGAAATACTGGTACTACTCTGCCTTAATTAAAACAACCTCTGAACTTTCATCCCATATGTTTAAGCCTTCCTTTGCAATCTACTGAATGGACCGACGCGCAACTGCATAATCACTCTACCCAGATGTTTCAGGGTACAACATTCATGGCGTATTGTGCCAGGCGAAGCAAAGCAAGAATGAGCTCCGTTTGCCTATACATTCAGACTAGACGCCTGAATCGTATGGCGACGGAAAGGGTCTGTCAAATGCTTGGTTGGAGGGAGATGGAGTTGGAGCTGGGCAAACCCGCACCCAACCAGTGCAAGTACTCCTACTCCTACTCGAGAGGCAAAACTTTCCTCCAGCAAAGCGAAAGCAAGTGTGTTTCTTACTGTAATTTTCGATTCCCCTCTGCTATGGCAGAGTTTCAGCGTCTACCGCGAGATGTCGTGTTGACGAAAAGGAACGCACGGCAGAGCTTCCTCGCTGCAGAATGCTTGTATATGTACTTACTGACCACCGACGCATCTTTGCTTACGTGGAGAGTTTCAGCAGGATTTTAAATTCTACTAGTAACAGCAAATACTACATGCAGGCTGATCACAAACCTGTCACTCTGTCGGTCATCAGGTGGTTCATACAAGTCCAACTTTGTACAGCGCAATGCTTGTACGTACAGTGAAAGTTGAATCCTTGGGCAATCAGGTCACTGTGCTGGAGGATTCGAGTTCGATTGGCAGTTGTCACCGATCGACGTGGGCTCGGGTTCTCGTTTCAGGTTCGGATTTTTCGAACCCTGCTGCCGGGAAACAGATGAACACGGTAGTAGTGGGTGGTGTAGCAGTACGACCAGTGTACCACTAGTAGATCGAGGGCCTCGATGAAATCATGGCACGAAAACAAGACACCGGAGAAAATATCTCCAGGCCAAGCCAGATTCCAGAGGCCACGTTCAGTGAGCAGGGCAGGTAGAGGTAGGCCGGGCTGGGCGGCACGGCATCAACGCACGTACCACTCGCTCAAGGATAAGGCAGCCGGCAGGTGGCGATCGACGCCACAGGCCACAGCACAGCTCGTGGGGCTCTTTTGCCTGGCGTGGCGGGGCACACGGCCGGCCGGGCCGGGGCATCTGCGCCCTGCACGCCTCCCTGCCTGCCCACCGGCCCGCGGTCCGCGGCCCCCACGCCCAAAAGAAAGCCGCCCCCCGCGGGTGGTGGGCGTGCTCACGCCTGCGCACGTGCCTGCACGTGCCCCCGGAGACGTGACCCGCGCGCGCGCCCTCTCCGGCACCCCCTCCCTCAATCTCCACCGGCCGCGCCGGCGACTGAAGGCGCGCACAGGGACAGAGCGGCCTGGCCTCCGCCCTCCGCGCACGCACGTTACCCCGAAGAAAAGCCCGCCGCGACCGTACGTGAGCGCGCATGTGACAATGTGAGCGATGCCAGCGCCCCCCACTCGGCCGCGCCGTGCCATGCCCTGCCCGCCCCGGCTTTAATAATTACGGAGTAACTCGCAACAAATCCAGGCGCGCGCGCGCGTAGCATCTGCGTGCACGCTAGCTCCAAATCCGCCGATCGATCGAGCTCCTCAGTGCTCACTCTAGCCAATCTCGCTCATCACCTCGATCTGGCTGATCGATCGCACGGGCATAGTATAATGGAGAGGTCGTGGCATTGACCAACAACCAGTACGTGCGTGTGCAGGTAGTGACCGGACTAAGCTAGCCAGCAGATCGATGCATGCATGATCAATGGTTGGTGGTGGCGCGTGTGCGTCGTCGTCGTCCTAGCTAGCTTACTTTGACGGTGCTCGATGGATCGTCTCGGTATCCTTGTTGTATTGTACCCATGCGGACGGGACGGACGGAACATGCTGCGTGCGTATGCTGGGCTGCCGGCCTTGTTACCATTCAGTCATGCACACACCATCATAATTCATAGGAGTACATGCAGCAGGGGAGCGACGGTTTCCCATGTGAGCGCCCTCCATCACCGGGCGCCCTGCCGCGGCGCTGCCTGCCCGCGATCGGCGATCCCGGTTTTTATACTCCTCCACTTGTCACCTGGTAGTGAGAGCCCACATGCGCATCACAGTGCCCGCGACAATCCAAGCTGCTGCCGCCGCCACCACCGCCACCACCACCACCACCACCTTGCGTAAATGAACTTACTCTACTCGATGCTGTAATGGCTAAGCTATGCTACTGTTACCAAATTACTCCTCCTAGTACTTCTAATACAACCGTACCGTCGTTGCCTGCATGTTCATGCATGAGTAGATGAGGTAGTGCAGCATGCATTGCATTTGCATCCACAGCCGATCGTCGGTTACTTCAAGACTCGTCGCATGCAGACGTGGCTCGCCTACGGTGGTAGCCTGTCCCTGCCGCCGCCTTGTTCTGCGCCCACTCTCTGCTGCTGGTCTACGTAGCCAGAGCGCAGCGTAATGCCAAGGTGGCGGCAAGGTGAAACGAAAAAGGTTTCTTCCTTCTCTCTCTCCCTGCTTCAGGTTCAGCGTTGCAGTGGTGGCTTGGTGGGGGGCGGCGCGGCGGTGAGCGCAGCCACAGCACTACAGCAGCATGCATGCAGATGCAGTCGCAAATTAAAAGCGAGCCGGCCGGGGGGGCGGCATGCAGATTTACAGCGAGGAACGAACAGAGATTTATATGTTTATCACATGCCGATTGGATCCACTATACTCGACGACCACCAGCCCCACCATTGCATTTGTTTGCTTTCTTGTTACATTGAGGGGACATCTCTTTCACGCAAGATTCTAATGATCACGTGCGCCCCCGGGCTGTGGCGGGTTTGGCACGCTCGCTCGCCTCCGGCATGCACGGCCTTGGTTGGTTGCGCACACAACATCTGTGACATGACATGTACCATCGTCTTTGGGTTAATCGACACAGTGTATATAGCAGGAACGAGAAGTAGATACTGATGAGCACCACAGCATCAACGTATGCGATGATGGTAGTCTTAGAAGAAAAGGAAAATGAAAAGGGCAAAATTTCCAGTCTTGTTTTCGATCATGTTCCGGAAGCAGAATGAGAGCTACTGTGGAAGATATATGTAGTAGCCCTAAAATTACAGAATGCTAAGAAACAAAGGAAGAAAAGGGTTAGGGAAACTCTCTCTCATAGAGTTCTAAGCAGGTTAGGAGAGGCTGGCAAAAAGAAGAAAAAAAGAAAACAGGATGACAAAATCAAGAAAATTGCCACGAAAATTTCGAAGAGCCGAACAGAAGCACACGAACTAATAAGCAAAATGGAGAGGAAAAAGAACTCCTAAGGCAAGATTAGTAGTTCTTTCATATTTTTAAGGAGGAGGGTTCTTGGATTTTAGCTGATGCATTAATTATTACTGGGCTAATTGATCAACTCTAGCACAAGCTAGTAGACTCATCTAGATGAGCTGCCGGTAGTCTGCTGTCCCTAAGTGGTGGTGGATCAAAAGGTCGTCGCCGGCGGCGACGATTGGGGGCGCCGACGGCCCGTCGAACAGCATCGCGCTCTGCATGCGCATCAGCCCGCCTACAGGACCACCGCCGCCGCCGATCACATGCGGGTGCGGCTGCTGCACCACCTCCTTCTGGCGGCGCAACTCCAGCACCTTACGGTGCGAGTTGGAGTGCTTGGACATCACGAAGGTGGGGCTCGCCGCGGGCCGGTACTCCGGCACCAGCCGGCCCGACTTGTACCGCACCCCGCACGCGTTGCACAGCGTCTTGGGGCCCATGGGACCGGTCCTCCACTGCGGCGTCCTGTCCGTCTCGCAGTGCAGGCAACGCCGCCCTTCTGCCGACGCGGCCGACGAGCCGCCGCCGCCGGGCCCGGGCTGTGCTGCCGCGGACACGCTCGAGGGCGGCGCTGCTGGCGCCGCGTCTTTCTTCTTCGACGGCTTCTTGGCGGGGAACGTCTGCGGCGCCGAGATGCCGGACTCCGCCGGCGAGATGGCGGCCATGGACGCCGGGGACGGTGGTGAGGCCGGGGTCGGCGGGAGCACGAGCAACCGTGACGACCAGTTGCCCGGAGCCGCGCGGGAGCGCTTGCTACGGGCCTTTGCGGGAACCGGCGCCTCCGGGAGGAACATACCGGGCTGTGCCGCAGAGGCGGCGGCGGCGGCTGAAGCTGCGGCCGCAGGGGCCACGGGAGCTGGTGGCAGAGCCGGGGAGAACCCGCCGGAAATGAGCTTCAGCTTCTCGAGGTCCTCCGCGGCGAAAGTTTCCTCGCCCTCGCCCATGTAGTTGGATAGCCATTCCAGCTCCGCCAGTTGATCGTACTGCGGAATTCACAGCAAAAAGTTTTAGCGACCGCGAGTTCTGTATGTTTCCTTCCCTTCACTGGACATACAGGAAAAATTGCAGGCTAAACTTTGCATAATTCTCAGTTTGGTTTGGACTGGTGTGCTTGAAGTTTTCTACTTTTGGTACTGTTATTTATGTCAATTTTATGGAGTTACGGATTCTGAAGGACCAAAATTCTGAAGGACCATCAATTTTAACAGGAATCCAAATGTTGGTTTCCTTTTTTTCCTTCCGGACGATTAAAAATGAAATCTTGTAACCGCACTCCTACAAAATTACAACAAAATCCGCCACCAGTGCGTCCCCATTATTTCTTCTCAATTTTCCGTTGAGCTGTTGAAGAATTAGAAGATGACACTAACAGGCTAAATTTCCCAAATGAATTCAAACAAATTGACAGTATAAATAAAACTATATACGAAAGACACAAGTTACCGGCTCGCAGAATTCCCCCGGGAAGTCGCCGTCGGCTAGCCCAGAGAAGGAGTTGCTGCAGCTGTCCTGGGCCGTGACGGTGGACGAGTCGGCCGAGAAATTGCCGGCGAGGCCGCGCTCCTCCTTGACGAGGCCTACGACTCCGTGGGCGTCGACAGGCTGCAGGCACGGCGGGGCCTCGCCGCCGTCGCCTGCCCCCGCCTCGCCGACCCCTTCCTCCTCGTCGTCGTACGGTAGCGCGAGGAGGTCGTCCACGACGAAGTGGTCCCCGCACCCCGCGGTCTTCCTCTCGCGTGGGCCCGCGCCTCCGCCGTAGTACCCGTACTCGGCTGCCGCCGCTGCCGCCTCCATCCTATCCCGGTCCCGGCTGCTTGCTCTCTGTCCGCCTGCCGCCGCAGCGCTGCACACTACGCGTCGTACAGCGCGCAAAGTCCGCGTCTCCTGCGTTACTCGGCCGGGTTTTGTTCGTTTGCTCCCTTCGGTTTTGGACGTGTGGGCGAGGAGAGGGAGAGACGGAAACGGAAATGACGCACAGAGAGAGAGAGAGAGAGGCAGGGAGGGAGTAGGGTTTAATTGGCGTGCAGCTGGAGCGCGGAGAGACGAGACGGGAGGAGGGGAGGGGGGGTGTCAGCTGAAGCGAACGATTCTTAAGGAGTAAATAAAGCGGGAGCCACTGAGCCACCACGCCGTCCTCCTCGCTCGGCCCTCCGCCAGTAAAACACGCCAACTGGCTGAACTAGAATTTGAACTTGAAAACCGGGATAATTGGAATCCAAGCACCGGCAGTTTGATGTTTTTTTTTTTCAAAACCTGCAGGAATAAACATCTTCCTGATCACAAATCCTGCAGGAATAAACATCTTCCTGATGATCACAAATCCTGCAGGAATGAATAAGCGTCAACTGAACAGCAACCTCGATCGAATACTGCCAATTTCACAAGGAAAACGTTAAATATACGTTTCTATCTAGTAGAGTAAAAAAAAAAGTTAAACAGCCATTACACGCAGGCACTTAAGTACTTATCTGATTATTACGTGACACCACTTTTGGTGACTCCACGTAACAACAGCACGAGCTGGAGCTTTACGTTGCAGAAAGGAGCCCTGAAACGCAATAGCTACCGCGCGCGCCGGTGCATGCATGGACCGATGGACACGAGACACACGGTAGATTGCTGTTGTCTCTTACGTCTGCGTGAGAACACATGCGCCTGACGAAGCAGGTGGATTTTGTGAGGCGCGGTCACGTGGAAGCCGGCCGGTAAAATTCAGGTCCCATTATTGGGATCACCGTTCGTTCTAGCGTTCCAGGTAATTAAGTACGGAGGGGTCTCACGTAAGTAAGTTATTTATCTTGGGCCACGTTTAGTTCGCCGGATTCGGCGACGCCCGATTCCTGTAGCGCACTGTAGTGTTTCGTTTGTATTTGGTAATAGTTGTCCAAACATTGACTAATTAGGCTCAAAACGTTCGTCTCGCAAAGTACAATCAAACTGTGCAATTAGTTTTTGATTTCGTCAACATTTAGTACTCCATGTATGTACCGTAAGTTTGATGTGACGGGGAATCTTCTTTTTGCATAGTGCCAAATTCAGGAGTTTGGGGTAACTAAACACCCCCCTTGTCCGTTTCCGCCGCACCTGACACGACTTACCGCGTGGATAATGTGGCCACGATAAACCTGGATACAGTATTTACCTTCTTCTCATAACAGCTCCAAGTGGCTAGGTTGGCAGCTTTGGCCACCATTTAAGCCAAGAGTAGTTAAGTAACTTGAACACCTCAGATAGCTCATACTATAGCTCTAGTAGCTCATAAGAATATGGCTCAGCATTTTGCTCACATGAAGACTATGAAGTGGATGGAAAAAAGTAAGAAGAGAGGCCGGGGGCAGCCCGGTGCGGTTCGCTCGAGCGCAAGGCAGCGCGGCCCGGCGGCGGCCCACCGCGGCACAAAGCTACAACGTCTGGCTGTGTTTGCCTGGCTCGATGCAGGTTTCCTCAGCGTGGCGAGCCGAGCCATGAGAAAGAAACAACGCGAGTCTGGACTCTGGTGTTCCGAGTTGGCGAAGAGAGCTATGCTTTTAAAACAAAAAGGAACGCGGGCTGGGATAAACCACAGGCCTGTTTCCAGTTTCCACCCATGAATTGGGCCATTGGGCCAGGATCCCCGCAGGGATTCGTGGAAATTTTGAGATGCTCATGCTTAGCAGGTAAACAAGCTGGGTCGATACACAGAACCCACAACATCGCCAAAAAAAAATGAACTCTTATCTGACCACCGAAGCTCAATGCCTTAATGGCATCATTGCCAACGAAGAACATGGATCGAGCATTAGTAATTAGGATTTCTTAGGATTTCTAAAAACACCTTCACTCACAATCTTGAAGCTTATAAAAAACACTCGATAGTCTCCACCATAGAGAACCTGGGTGTGTAGCCCCTGCTATACATCAGAAATCAGACAACACGATTTATTCAAGTAAATTATTAAATTCGGAACTAGGATGCACACAGCATTAAACTACCAATGTTGTACACGATGATTTGCATATGCATGCAGCTCGCTACAGGGCATAAAGTTCAAAACATGCACGGAAGCTACTATGCTAGTTCGCTACTGCACATACAACAAAACGAAGGTAAGAAACAGAAACCAGTTCTAACGCGGCTCTCTTGACTGAGACCTATGAGCCTGCCTGTCATCATGCCTATCGTCATCCCTGCCACCATGCATGTCATCAGGCCTATCATGCTGCCTTTCATTATCCGAAGGCTGCCTATCAAACTGTCGACCATTTCTCTCATTTTGATTATCATATCGCCTCTCATAATGCCGATCAGGCCTGGATGGATATCCCTCTGTGTTTGTTGGATGGTCGTATCTGCAGTCAACTTTCCAGCAGTTCCCTTTTTCAAGATATGTCCAGCAGACTCCACGTAGACCTGCAGGTACTCTATGTCCTCTTGACCCCCCATCACCACCAGAGTGTTGCTTCCATGACCTTCCGCCTGAGTCGCCAGCACTAAAAGCACCACGGTGTCCAGAGTGTCTGCCCCCATTCTCTCTCTGCTGATTATTCCAATTAGGATTACCATTTGGTGCATTCCAGTTCATGTTGTTATTTGCCTGACCCGGATTTCCATGCACAGGAGCACTCCAGCCGACGTTTTGGTTCATGTTTCCAGCTTGTTGGTTTCCCCAGGCAGGATAAGAATTTGCATTTCCTGCTGCAACACTGCCCCAAGGGGCCATTGCGACTCCTTGCATCTGACCTCCCATCATAGCAGCCGCATTTGGAGTCCCCTGGCCTTGAGTTGCAGCCCAGATCATGTTCATGCTGGTGTTTCCTGGATTTGGTAACCAACCCATGTTTGGAACTGCATTTGGCTGCGTTGGCATGGCTACACCCATGTTGTAGCCTGAAGCACCTTGAGCTGATGCTACCCAAGGCATATTCATGTTGCTCTGTCCCATCATTCCCCAACCTAAGCTTGCATCACCCTGAGGTGTATTTCCCCAGGTCATGTTTCCAGTTATCTGAGATTGGCCAGGTGTGTTCGCCACTTGTGCAGGTACAGCCCACCCACTGCTTTGATTATCACTGCCAGCAATGGTTGTCAATGAAGGCTGTACTGATGCAGCAGATGGTGTTGACATCATCTGCGATGGCATCATTGAGTTGGAGAGATCAGTTGATGACATCTGGTTTCTTGTGTCTGCAGGTGATACAACAATAATGTCATTAGGTTGGCTTACACTTAAAAATCTTAGTAAGAGCAGAGGAATAAGACTGAAATCACTGGATGTGATTCAAAGTTAAGGAAACAACAGAATCCGTGATTTCTAAAAGCAAAATGGAAAGCAAACATGACACAAACAGCAGGCAAGCATTGAGCTAATACCTTCAAGTTGCTGAGTGTTCAGTTGTGCTGGTCCAAGCTGTGCACCCAGTTGTCCGATAGCTGCAAGGGACAAAAAAATGTTTACATCAAATACAAACATTTCTGTACTACAATTTCCAGATCTCAAATGCATCGCCACCTATTAACATAAAATAGTGGAGTTACGATCTAAACAAGTCAGGCCAATTTAGATCCCACAAATTTGGTTCCAGTTTCACAGTTCTGGGCACAACTCGGGGGATCTAAATGGCGATTAACAGATTTCACTGAAACAGGAAAACCTTTTATAAGGGCCTACCTTCAGCTGAAGAGCTCACTCTTCCATGTGAAACATCTTCTCCTGATTTGGATTCAATGCCATCAGCTAATCTGTCATCCGTTTGCGGTGAAGAAGATAATATTTGGTTCTGGGAGGTCAAATCTGCATTTGCAGTTGCAGGAGCCATTCCAGGAGTTAAATGACCCATATTTTCTGCAGCAACAATATTTTGTCCCGAATAGCTTCCCATGGCAGGCTGGGTAGGTGTCACAGGATTTACTGCAACCCCAAACTGACTAGACGTAGCATTCCAACTTCCAGTAAGAGATTGTTGGCTTGTGTATGCTGCATGAGAATTTTGCGTCCCATAATAACCTTGTGTGCCCGAATGTATCATGGTTGTTCCAAGGTTTGTTGAACTATAATCATGTCTTTGATCACTACTTGAGAAAGACTTTGCAACTACTGATTTTGGAGTTTGTTCGCCAGCTATTGTGCTTTGCTCAAGAGGGGTTTTGTTAATTTGAGACAAACTAACATGTGGTGGTTCCCATGGAGGAAGGTCTTTCTCAAACTTCCCTGCCAAAGCATCAGTCAATAGAATGGAATCATCCTGCTTCTCACTAGCTTTCCATATCTTCAAACAAGGAGGGAAGTACCCATTGCTGTTCCATTTCCGCAGCTGTATGATTGAGAAAGGACCTTGGATTTTATTAGAAGGATCCATGTACAGCCAGATCTTCTCAGAGTCGTTAATGGCTGATTCAGGTGCAGTTTTTGCCCCAGATGAACCAGGTGACTCTTGTGGAGCACTGCGCGTGATGCCTTCCAGTTTAACTGTTTGTGCACCAATGTTCGGGCTCTCTGATTTACTTGTATAACCAGCACTTTCACCTTGAGAAGAAAATGTGGACCTCCGTGAAAGGGGTGATTCCATATGAGAACTCGATTCAGCCCATGTGTTTCGATTAGATTCCCAGTTAGTTTTTGGATCTCGCTGTACAGCATTTCTACCATCTCCTTTACCTGGAGACACAAGATTATCATCTTTCCTCGAGAAAGAACCTCTGGACTTATTGAAGCTACCTGTACAATAAAAATTATGGAAGTTCATGTCAGAGTTGTAATAATAATATCAGAAGATGATACTATGGGAGGGAGTAAAATACTTCTTTCAATTTCCTGCTCCTGTTCCTCCGGAGATTCATAATATGGATCCATCGCAGGGTCAGCATGTATTTCAGGTTCTTCATTCAGCCTACGAGCACGCTCCTCAGGAGTGCTTAGCAATTTCAGCTTCTCTACACATTCCCTAAGCGTGAATACTGATTAAGGTATACAAGCCAATTCACATAAAAAGAAAGAACAATCCTCACAGAAGCTTCTTCCAGAGAAAAAAAAAGTGTAAAGCCTACTGACGGAAGTGGCAGAAGCAGATTAACTGACCATAAGCACCAGTAGAAATTAACTATACTGACAATGTATAATGCTGCTTTATAGATGAAAACAATAATGCATGAAAAAGGATATTCTTTTCTATGGCCCATATCACTTGCACGGTCACGAAGATGCCCAAGTCGCATCTTTTCGCTTTCAATCCACTGAAAAGTTTGTAATTGGCAGTAAAGTCAGTAAAATAGAATTACTTAGCCACAAAAAACTTTTATAGTTTGTTAGGAGGAGCTGCTTACATCATTGACTTTTAGAGTTTGGAGAACCCTTGCCTTCTCCTGAACCTCTCCCTGGAGGATAAGATAGTTAGACAAAAGAAAACAGTGCAGAAATAACACAAAAATGTGCAAGAAACACTCATAATAAGTTAATGATAACTTTACCACTGTCAGTCTTGGAATGAACCCATACTTTATGCTTTGACGCAAGCGTTTGCACTCCTCCTAGAAAAGAAAAAACAATTGCAAATCAGAAAAAGCATGAAATTTGAATGAAATAGAGTAGCAAATTTAATGATCAAGTGCATGTTTGTATCCATGAAGTCAAGTAGCAAGGTCAAGGATCTTCCAACAGCAGTTAAAGTTAACAGTACTCAAAGTGAAAGACGGCCTTATACTAGATTTTAGTAAACTGTATAATACTACTAAAACTATTATTAAGTTCAAACTGAGAAGAAAAATACCTCAGTGAACTCCTGGTTTGAGATTATGTCAATAGTTACTGCCTCCCGCTTATCTAAGTTTAGTATCTCTAGCGTTATATCAGTAGTCCTTTTCCCAAATTTATATTTTTCTGCAGATTTTCCCGTCCCTGGAAACAATAGAAGGAAATTTAGTATGATGCAGTTAAGACAAACAATACAAATTAGGAAGTAAAACAACCCTTACCAACAATTTGTACAAGTCTATAAATGTCTTGCCTTTGCCCTGTACCAGGTATTCTTATTCTCACAAATGATCCAACAACTTTCTCATCAAATGTGTCGACATCACCAATCAATTCTTCCATTAGGTTGCGACGTAAGTACATTAAGCCAATGTTATGGTTATCTATTGCCGCATAGTCATCAAGATTAGGCTGACGTCTCAGGTCATACTTACGTGATTTTCTTCTTTTTTCTGAACTCATAACAACTGAAGCTTCACTGTTACCATCAGCATCCTGACTAGGATCAGGGTCTACTACACCACCATGATTTTCATCAGCATCAATTGGTGAAACCTCACTCGTGGGAAAATGTGATTCAAGAAGCTTAAGCATCTCAAAATGCCCAACACGTTCTTTTGCGAAGAGACTTTGGAGCAAAGAATCACAAATTATATGGCTTTTCCGACGAGGATCACGCAGATTGTTGCGTTTGATATAGTTAAGTAAAAGGGGTTGAACGTCATACTGACTGATCACAGATTTATCACCATTTCTCGCATGATATACAAAGTTTATGAGCTCCTTAGAAGCCCAGTTGGCCTCTTCAGCTGAGGATGTAGATGTCCCAACACTTTCAGAGTCTTTTGATGAATGCTGGCTGCTCAAAGAACGCCTGGACAATTTTCTAACCTTTTTCCCTGAGGAAGTCTGAGCATCATGAATGCCTGACAGGCCTCGTTTGGCAGATTTCCTACTGCCCTCTTTTCCTTCAGAACTCTCCTCGATGGCAGCTTGTTTAGATCGCTTCCTTCCCCTCTTTTTTGGTGTATTGTTTTCTAGATGACGCCCTGATGAACTCTCTGAATTAACTTCTTCGTCATTAGTATCAGGTAATTCTCCACTCTTTTGAGACTTGGCTGCTGATATTTCCTCAACTGTCAATGACAAGTTTGTCTTCAAATGTAACCAATAGTCCTTGAACAAATACCACCAGCTGCTTTTGTCATCAAAATCCACCTCCTGTTAAAACAAATTTTCATAAGACAAAATTCCACAAGTATAAAAAACCTACTGTAAAATCAATAGGGTTCCCTTCACATGAACTACAACAGATTGAGAGTAATACACACCAACGATAAGCTAGATTGATAGAGGAACAGGAAAAAAGAACAAAGTCGAACATACAATAACCAACCTGAAAGTTTTCCAAAATAGTCGTAATCACTACAATAGCTGATGTTGTTTAATAAGAATTTGAAACAGGGTAGTACTTTGTGCATCATGTAAATGCTTTGTAACTCAGTGAAACTGCATGCCTCTAATGTTTATTGGTTTGCCAAAATAACATTTCCAACTATAAATGATTGAGTAGTAATTGTGGTAAATGCCAGGATTATCTACCCACAGCTGTAACCATATGATGCATGGTACCATTCTCTGTGGCTTATTAATCAATTGCGACTCTTTATGTAATTTATGCATGATTGAGTATGATAGCAGGTAGAGTTTAAAACTTGAAGTAGTGTTCAACTAAGATCTAGTCACAGTATCACACTTGCACCCCTGTAGTCACATTTTTTATGTTGCAGTGTTTCCAAGTTGCAGCATACATGTCTCTTCTTTCCAAAACACACACCGAACATATTTAAGGTCCCATTTGAATGTAGAAATTCTGTAAGAAACTTAAATAAAGGGGAACTCTTAATTGTGCAGAATAGGAAAAAAAACAATAATAACTTAGTGCCAATGGATATAAATGCATGGAACACCATCCAACATTGTCTTGGTCTACTCCAGGAAAAACTAAGTGATGCTCTCGTAAGCATGCAGTCAAGCCTTCCATACTTTTGCTATCTATTCTGGCATTTTAGGTTGGACACCCAAAGGAGACATTTGCCCTACCGGAATTTTATATAGACAAATATATACAGGAGGCAATAGTAGTCAATATTGCATTTTAGGGGCACTATGGATGACCAAAATACCACTTATTTGTGACTAAAGAGTAGCAAACTATAAAACTAATTAGCATCAGTTCCGAAACACAATTCTGACTACACAGCGAATTGCCTACAAGTTGGATTGATCCATTAGATTTGACCAAATCAAATAAAAAGTTCAAGCATGGATCAACAACTTAATTGTAGCAGGGGGCATGGGCATTGTGGAACTTTGAACAGAAGGAATCTTTGATGGGGCCTCTCCTTCCTTGTCATCAGCACTTCAATTCTTCAGAGAGGAGGCTTGGCTGGAGCTACAAAGCTCCAGCCTCCAGGAGCTGGCCATGGTCGGGTAGAGAGGTTGGTTTAGGTAGCAGGCCGGTTGTGAGCCCCCTGCTGAGGTCAGTGTTGTTTTGTTATGGGCAATTAGACCTAATTGTATTTTTGTTTTGCAACCTTCTTCGGCCTCCTAGAGGACTTTAAAGTGGCTGCTTTGTATGAGACACTTTACCTCCCTTTTCTCTCTAATATAAAAGATGCACAGTTTTCCTGCGCTTCGAGAGAAAAAAAACTTAATTGTACTGGGTCACTTCTATAGAACAGATACTGGGAGAACATGGCAAAAACCAAGAAGCACCTTGCATGCCTGGTCTAAATCATTTGCATGGAAAAATCATATAAAACAATAAAGCGGTGACCTCAGTGCCATAAATAAGAAATACAAAAACATAATGATAAAGAAAATAACTAGACTGAGGAAATTAGAATGGTGAAGAAGGATACCATTGGGTCCGCAGCCTCCTCTCTATTCTCTATCAACATCACAGTGTTCATGCACGTATCACAAAAGCCCTTATTTTCTCTGATACAGCTAAACTTTGCATCCTTCATGCATGCCTTGCATAATGAAAAGGTGCATGTGTAGCACATATGGCGGGCAGGTTTCTGACAGTTGCTACAAATGTGCCACCCTGGCAGCAAAGTAAATAGGATCAAATAAACCCTGAGTCCTTGTTTCAGAAGCT
Organism: Miscanthus floridulus; assembly: GCF_019320115.1. Taxonomy (NCBI): domain Eukaryota; kingdom Viridiplantae; phylum Streptophyta; class Magnoliopsida; order Poales; family Poaceae; genus Miscanthus; species Miscanthus floridulus. The sequence continues at coordinate 117,232,524 of NC_089584.1, forward strand.
AGAATAACAGAAAAATATCAGGTTTTAGAAGTAAGCTAGCATCTAAGAGTGTCCAGCGCAAAAACTAAACATACTTCCTAATTCATATACAGCAAGAGATAACATACTTTCTAATCCATATAAGTTAAACAAATCAAGACTGATTTCACAAGTCTCAATGTTCAGGAACAAATAAAACATTCCCAAGTACAACAGTTCTGTGGACAACAAGATCTCACAGTTGCTCAATCCTTGAATTTTAACATGCAGTTAACGTTTAGAATATGGTTGTTTAAGGAATTAAGGCTCTAGTCATCCAGTGGGAGCAGATATGTAGTGACATTTCAAAATTTTCAGTTCCAGGCAGGGGAAGATGCGTTAAAGCTGGAAACTGGAAAAGAATTACAGGTTCTCAGACAAGTCATTAAACAATGGTTTTACTGTTAATGATGCTGGTCCCTCATTTAAATATATTTGGAAAGGAAAAATTCCAGCAAAAATCAAAATCTTCTTATGGCTAATGGAAAACAATGCTGTGCTAACTAAGGATAATATGATCAAGAGGAAGTGGAAGGCGAATCCCCTCTGCTATCTTAATATATACATATATTATGTACATTAATAAAAAAAATGGCGTACCCAGTGCAGAGAGCTCCCGCTCTGTGCGGGGTCTGGGGAAGGGTGTCATTGGCAAGCCTTACCCTCGCCTGTGCAATGTGAGGAGACCGCGACTCGAACCCGGGACCTTCCGGTCACAGGCGGTAAGACTCTACCGCTTGCACCAGGCCCGCCCTTCTATATTATGTACATTAATATATACATGTAATATGTACAATTGTACATTATGCAGTAGGCCCACAATGGTAAATGAAAGTGGCTAATTATTGAATGAAAAGCCCTTTTAACCCAGTAGTAGAGCAATGCCATGTTAAGCCATAATCGGTTCAAATCTGATAGAGGGTTTTTCACTTAGTGCTAGACAGAAGTCATCAGTTCTGTGATCAGGAGGAAAGCATCTCTCACCTCTTCTTTGTTTGCCCAGTGGACAAAGTGGTGTGAATAATTGTGGCTCGAAGCCTTGAGGCTGATGACAGACCCAAAAACTTAGCTCAATGTTGAAAGTGGGCTAAGAAATGGTTACCTAATGGTAACAAGTTCCATGCTTTTGGGATTGCTGCAATTTGCTGCGCAATCTGGAAAACAAGGAACAAGGCTTGCTTTGATGGTAAATTGGTGAAACACCCTACTGAAATCGTTTGCTATGCTTGTGCGTTTATGCGATACTGGACAGGTCTGTATCTGGCAGAGATTCAGGAGATGATGGTTGAGAGGGTGAATATCATGCTACATGTCGCCACAAGATTGCTGGCAGAATCAGCTTTCTTCGGGCCAGGCGATGCTGCAGCTGGAGGACGCACCTTGAAGGGGTGAAGGCAATAATTGAAAGCTTCCTGAAAATGGTGTGGCTCCAATCAGCTGGAGTTGCCAAGTCACAAATGTTGTGAACTTTGCATATGGATGTGTGCCCTGTGATGTATGAGGGAGTGTGTTGCACCGGCCGAGCGTTAAACTTGGTTGGTTTGGTAGTCAGTTGTATCATTAGCTTTTAGTCCATGTTTTGCAGGGCACCTATTCCTCTCCTGCCTGACAACTGAAGTGGACTATCGGTCCAGACAAGGGTGGCAGCTGTTTGTTGTCCCTATCTGTTGTGATTAATGGAAATGGGGTCGAGCTCGGTTCGGGAAAAAAGGAACAAATAAAACATTCTCAAATACAAGCTATGATACTACGAACAGGGACATCGTGTGATGACCAATGTTGCGGGATCAGTGTAAAATTTATACAAGTTAAACAAATAAAAAAGAGCATATAGAAAGATTTAATGAATCTCACTGTTTACGAACAAATAAAACATTTTCAAGTAAGCTATATGATAGTAAGAACAGGGAAATCACATCATGACCAATGTTGTAGGATCATTATAAAATTATAAATTCCATATTTCATACAGGTTAAACAAATTGAGAAGAGCATAATAGACAGGTTTCACTAATTTCATTTTCCTAAGTTAGCTATGGCAGTAAGAAGAAAACTGTGAGACGACCAACATTACAGGATCATTGTAAATGTACCTTAAAGAAATCATGCATGCCCACATGATTCAAATGCAAGAATGTATGTAAGGACAGCGAGGGTTGGTCAGACAAAATTATTGCACATACCACAGTTCCACCGACCCTTTGACTTGAAGAAGTCATCATCGCGATTAACACAAGAAGGATGGTAAGCTTTAGGGCAGCCCCTGAAATGAGGACATATAAATGAAGACATGATCAACCCAAAGCTGTAACATGTTTGATCTTCCATATTTTGGAATAATAAAGAAATAAAGAAACTCCATGTGATGCACAAACCTACGATCACAAATCACAAGATCACCACCATCAAAGCAAATGAAGCAGACCTCCTCCTCATCCTTCCTCTTTACAGATGGTTTCACCACAGCCTGTACCTTGGAAGATGGACGGCCTCTCTTACGACGCCCTCCACCTCTCTTTGCCACTAAAGGAGGAGGCTCATCGTCATCATCGTCATCGTCATCATCCATATGCGCAGCCTCTTCTTCAGGGACATCATCACCAGTTATGTCATTGACAGCTTCTGCAACATCTTCACCAACAATTTTGTTGTCTTCATCATCATCATTAGTTGTGGCAGCTGCCTTCGTCAGTATGGCATTTTCTTCCACTCCGTCGTGATCAGCTATCACAACCTCTTTCAGCCCATTATCATTGCCAATCAAGCCAGCTCCCCCCATTTGGAGACCCTCTTCTTCAGGGATATCATTACCAGCCTTGTCTATATGAGCAGCCTTTTCTTCAGGGACATCAATACCACCCTCGTCATTTACAGCTTCACCTGCAATGTATTCAACAGCAATTCTGCCTTCCTCAACCATGTCTCCAGTAATGTTTACTGCATCCACCTGCATGCCTTCCTCTTCCACACGATCCTCATCAGCTGTTGCAACTTCCTTTTGCTCATTATCATCTCCAGACAGTCCACCCCTACTCATTTGTATTCTCTCATCAGGCACATCAACACCGACTGCCCCATCATGTTTCTCACTATCATCTCTGGTCGTGGTAACTTCACCCATGTGCTTGCCCTCCTCATCTGTGGCAGTGTCAGCAATAGCGCCAACACGTTCTGCCTCGCTGTCATCTCCAGTTTGGATCTGCATATCCACATTTGCGCAGTCCTGTACAACATGGTCTCCAGCTTCCACAAGCTCTGTTTCCACCTCATTTAACAGAGCTGTAGCCACATCTAAATGTGGGCTTTCCTGATCCTGAGCATGCACGTGATCATTAGCTGCAACATTCATATACATCCTCGCGCTGTCATCTTGTGCATCATTTACCAAGGGAGCGACCACATCAGCGTCAAGGGAGTCACCACCAAACTCCTGATCAGTTTGGTCATCCGACCTATGCACACCTCCAGTGAAAACTATATTGCAGTCATCATTAACCAGGCAAGCAGCCACCGCTGTGCGATCCTCTGCGGATGATACCAGGGCACCACCCACCTCTATGAGATCATCCGCAGCAACACTAACCTCCTTGGTTTGCATGCCAACCTCCATGAGATCATCCACCAGTGTGGAGGATGACACAGCAGCACCCACCTCTGTGAGAAGATCCACAGCAGCACTAATGCCATTTGTTTGCCCCTCTACATCAGCACCCTCCTCTGGCTCGTCAGCCTTAGCAACATCGGGTTGGTTGGGGTCTTCAGAAATCCCCACGAGCTCATCTGCAACTATAACATTGCCACCTTCAACATAACAAGTTCCGCCATCCTTCTGACCCTCAATAGCCTCAATATCCTTGTAGCCCTCGCCTAGCACAACATCCGGGGTTGTCCGCATGGCCTCCTCCATTGCAGGAGGTGGCTCAGCGTCGGACATGCTGATTCTATCAGTGGAACAGTGCCAGACCAGGATTTGGGTGATTGGGTATTCCCAACCACTGCTAGTACACACCGTCTGGTGGACGTGTGCGCGCGGCGCTCGAGCTCAGCCCCGGGAGGCCGGGACGCCGGATGTTGCCCGCCTCCTCTGCTTCCGCTGGCGCGCTGCAGAGTTCGCACGCTCGGCGGTAGCCGCACGGTCGCCGCCGTACGCTTGCTGCACCGTCGCGACGTTGTGCTTGTCGGCCGCCGGTGCCTGCCTACCGGCTTCCCTAGGGTTTGTGAATGGGGGATTGGGGTCGACTCGGAAGGAGAGACCGAGCGACGAGAGCGGCAGGCCGCAGGAGAGATCGAGCTAGAGGCGACTCGAGATGATGTAGGCGCCGAGTGGGCTGTGGACAGTTGGGATACGGCTTGCTGCGACGGCCCGACGGCCCATGGATTTACTCGTGTCGGACTTGAATTTTTTATTTTATAGGTTGAAATTTTATTAGAAAATCGTTTTTGCAAAAAAAAGGAAATAAAATCTATACTATATCTATCAATCTCATCTACAACTATTCTATATTCGATTCTATCTATTATTATATAGAGAGAGCAAAATATATATATAAATATCTATCAAGTAATAGATTCCTACCCACCTCATGTCTCAGAGTAGCGTGTGTTTGATAGAAAGACCAGTTGGGTTGGACCCAATCTCTCACTGTGTGTTTGGCTTGCGGCTTCGAGTGGGATATCCCGGGTCCGTCCTAGATGATCTGCTGTTTGGATTGAGGGTTGGATAAAGCTAGGTCCAACCCAGTAGGGAATATGCTCATACATGCAGGTTGGCCTCATCCCTCCAAATCGAGGGGACCGAGCCAACCCAGTTGGATGTTGTCGCTCTTCGTCTCGCAGCCATGGGCGTCGTAGGCTCGTAGCATCACAGGTCAGCGCGGTGGGCTGGCGCGGGTCAAGGTGAGCCGCTGGGGTGAAGTTGGCTGCGGAGCCGAGGCAACATTGGCCGCAGAGGCGAGGCGCCATGGCCGTCGGGGCGACGTTGGCTGCAGGGGCAAGGCGCCATGGCCGTTGGGCCGGGTAGGCTAGAGCAGGGCGGGGAGGCGTTGGCCGTCGGGGCCTATGCAGGGCGGGACGGGGAGGCCGCCGCCGCCATGGCTGTTGGGGCCAGTGTGGAGCGGGGCGGGGAGGGGAGGCGGTGACCGCCAGGGTGGCTGTTGATGGTAGTTAACATTCATCATAAACCATCAATATAACTTGTATAAATGGCTAAAATGAATCACCAATGTAGACTTAGGGGTTTAAACCAGAAAATTGCCAAGGAGGACATATTCGTCAAAAGAAATTATGGAATTCCGCCGCGTAATCGACATGGAAAGACTCTAGAAGACTTCAGAAGGTGAATCACCGAAGCGGGACATGTGTCTCTAACACGTGAGGCCGCCCGGCCCCACCTGGAGGTCGCCCGGCCCCTGTGGGTCCTACCTGTCAGCCTCGTTGTTATGTCGGTTCTTCACTGCCTTAGGGATTGCATCTTCGACGTTCTTTAAGTCAGTTTGATCCAAAGGGACGCTCTGAACTATATATACCAGGCTGCACCCCCTTCCAGGGCATGTCTCATTTGATCCTGAGAGCTGAGAAGCCAGAAACTCTAATCCATATGTCTACCAGGATTAGAGCTAGCAATCAAGAGAAGATTAGTCTTTAATAAAATCTAGTCTTGTATTAAAGATAGTGAGATAGAGTGAGAGGAAAGAGTTTGGAGGAGTCTCGGTCTATCGGTGCTCTCTATACGGCTTGTACCCTAGCGGAATCAAGTTCTTCTTGAGCTTGCTTTTGAGATTTCTCTGTTAATCGACTTCTAATTCAAGTAAACATCTTGTTTATATTGTTCTTCAGGTTTGTGACTCTCTTTTGAGTACTTTAATCCTTGTAACTCCTGGGTTAAAGTAGTATTCGTAGTGTAAGCGTGGTGCTTAGACTTGTTTACTCGTAGATGTACCCTATTTTTTAGATTGGTGGTAGCTCATGAGGGTGACTCTTATAGCCTCGTTAAATTCTTTGTAGTCCACCTCCCGTTAGTAGGCCTAGCAGAATTTTGTTGCTATAGGAAACACACTATGTCTGTGTTTTCTCTAGTAATATCCCCATAATTAAACAATAGAAGACAAAGCTTACTGAAGTTAGAACTAGAAGACCTTAACAATCTCCTCTACACTCCTATTATTTAGCCTTGATTGTGAAGTTGAGATATGTTAGATTTGATTATTCTCACACACGTTTCCTCGAATTCGATATAAAGCTGGGTACTTCTGGTGAAGTGCTACATCGGTATAATATCCGTGCGCTTGTGGATTATTCTGTGTGCATTAATTTATACCAACAAACATTTCTGACGCCGTTGTCGGGGAAACGGTTGCTGAGTTAACTTCAAACCTAGCTTATCCTTGTATCATTATTCTTTTATCTTTTCTTTTTCTTTTTATCATGGATCTAGAATCTACCCTTTATCTACTAATATGGTGCACCTACGAGCGCAAGCCTATAGCCAAAAGAGTCTTCAAAGCCTATCCTAACACCTGGCTATGAGCTGCGCCTGTGTGTTAATCAACATGGTTCAGGATCAACCCTTTTTTGGGCAAAGATGATAAAAAACCCTATTCCTACCTAAATGAGTTTGAGCAGACCTATGCATGCTTGCGCATTGCGAACATGTCAAACGAAACCTTACGATGGAAACTTTTCCCTTCTCTTTGATGGGAAAAGCTAAATGTTGGTATAATCTCACCATAAGGAGTAGACAAGGAGATTAGAAAGCCCTGTATTCTACCTTTTGCTTGCAATTCTTTTCCATCTCTAGGGTAGTCAGACTTCGCTCAGAGGTTCTATCTTTTAAACAAAAGAAAAAAAACCTCTAGGCACGGCATGGGAACGCTTTAATACTCTTATTAATACTGGCCCTGACCTTGCCATTCAAGACCCTATTCTTCTTCAACACTTCTATATGGGTCTTGATAGGAAAACCTCAAAGCTTCTTAATACAGCCTTAGGAGGCTCGTTCTTGCATGTCTCTGCCAATGTGGGGAGAAGCATTCTTATAAAAATCTTAGAGAACATTCCTGAAGAAGTAGAAGAGAAGCCAATAGAAAAAGAATCCCATATAGCTAAATCCGAATCTTTACCAAACCTATCACCAACTTCAGCTATCCCAAATCCTGAATCACCGGAAAAGGAGAAAACTCCGATTTCGGGCTTCATGCTTGAATTCGAGGATGAACTTTTCGATGAATATGGAAATACCTCGAATTACCATACCATGAGGAGACCCTGGAAATCTAGGAAATCATCGTCCAATGAAGAACCTTTAGACTCTTTTGAAGAAGCTTTCCTTAAAAAGACTCCTAAAGAGCTAATGTCTATTATAAGCAATGAATGGTTAGAAGAATCAGAGCTTTCCTCTGATATGATTCATTTAGATTCATCTTCTATATCCATTCATTGCCAAATTAATAAAGCTCTTTTTAATGCTCTTTACAATCCTGTTGTGGGTGTTAATATCATGTCTGCATCTTTTGCTCTTGATTTATTAAAACACATGTCATTGACCCCAACAACAAAGTTATTGAAAAGTCTTTCCGGACACATTCTCCTAAGTTTGGGAATTTTATATGTCCTCCCTATCCAGGTAAAAGGAATTAAGGTTCATCTAAGCATCTATATCTTTGATATTATGGAGTTTGACTTGTTGATAGGTGTAAGTGCAATCAAGCCCTATTGTGGGTTTTGGCATTGATGACCACCAAATTAGAGGACTAATGAGATTTATCGAGATGACAAGCAGGGAATCAAATATAGGTTGCAGGTGTCGTAATTACAAAAGGTGGCCAAACCGAGCTCAAAGGAGGTTTAAATTCTTTTATGTTCTGAATTTGAGTTTAGAAAAAGCCGTACTATCAAGAGAGACTTTAGGACAGTTGGCCAACTGCTGAATCAAATGCTCAAATTCACAGATTTACATCCTCCCACCTAGTCAAAATAGCCAGCCAAATTTCATATCATACTACCTGTTTTGGCTAGGGCGGCAGTGCCGCCCTGTTAAGAGCGATAGTGCCGCCCTTAACTAATCGTTGGGCTCGGGGGGTATTTATACCCTTCAGGCCCGGCCCACAACGGTCATCTTCTTTACTGAGTCACTCTGCTCGAAAAATAGACAGAACCAAAGCTCATCCCTCTCCTCCATTGTTGCTCCTCCATCCCTCAAGCTAACCCTTGATTCCAACCATCAAACTTGAGAGAAAAGGCTCCAAAACTCGATTGGAGAGGAGATCCACTGATTCCCAAAGTCTAAGAGCATTTGGTTCACGTTTGGCCGGCGGTTCTAGGGTTTGTTACTCTTGGAGCTTGCTCCTAGCCAGCTAGGCATCACCCTTGTGCTTGCCAACTCATGTGGCAGCCTTGGGAGGTTGGTAACCTCACTTGAAAGCTAAGAAATCACCCCTCACTTCAAGAGTTCACTCTCTTGATTTGAGAACGAGGGTAAAGCAAGCCTTTGTGGCAAGCTCAAGCCTTTTGTGGCTTCCTCAACAACGTGGACTTAGGCAAACCTTAGTGGTGAGTTGAACCACAGGATAAATCTTGTGTCTTGCGTGCTTCTTCTTCACTATACTTGTTGTTTACATTATTGCTAGCTGTTGTTAGGGTTTAGTTGCTCGATTCACCTTTGTGTGAAGTTTCTATGGTATCCAGTCTTTGAACTGGATCTTGACTCTATATTGCAGGATTAAGCAGCTAGTGGGGTCAGGTTCATCTCTGTTAAATCTCAACTGTGTTAGAGTATTTTTCGTAGAGCGGCAGTGCCGCCCTGTAAGGCCGGCAGTGTCGCCCTCTGTTCTAACAGAGTTTCAAGTTGAATTTTTACAGGCCTATTCACCCCCCCTCTAGGCCTTCTTTATCTTCCAGTAGATCCTAAAAGTGGTATCAGAGCAAGGTTGCTTCGTATACGCTTTATCACGTGAAGTATGGAAGAAGGAGAGGGTTCAAAGAAAAGCCGCAAGTGATGTGCACGTTGAGGATGTTGGCAGCAGCAGTGAGCTGTCCATGTCCACAGCAAGCGATGCCACCATCAAAGAACCAAAGACCACCGATGCTGTAAGAAGAAAGGTAAGAAAAGAAAGAAAAGCCACCAAGATCGCAACAAGAGAAGCTAAAGAAAAGAAGAAGGAAGAGCAGTGGCTCAAAGATAAGAAGAAGAGAAAAGAAGCTAGAAGAATCACAAGAGAGGCAACAGCTAAGAGAAGGGCAGCAAGAGCTAAAGAGCAAGAGAAGAATGAGTATGATGCATCATCTAGTGAGCTCTCTAGTAGCTCGGATGATGGAGATGATGATGTGTCATACCATGCTTCAAAAGATATCAAGGAGGTGAAGAGTAAGGACAAAAAGAAGGATAGCAAGGACAAGGGCAACAACAACAACAAGAACAAATATGCCGCCGTATCCTTTAACTATTCTTATTTGTCTAACCATAACAAGAGATCTTTTGTCAATGTGCCCGTGGGCAAGTTGCCTCATTTTGATGGGACAAACTTTGCCAAGTGGAAGCACTTGATGAGTGCTTATCTTGTAGGTCTTTACCCCGGTCTTTGGAAGATTGTGGTGAATGGATTGCAGCCACTAGAAGATCCCGAAGCACCAACAAATGAAGAGCTAGCTGCTGTCCATCTAAATGGCCAAGCCACAAGTATTCTTCTTAGTGCCTTGGATGGAAATGAGTACAACCGAGTGATGAATGTTAATGTTGCAAAATAGATTTGGGACACTTTACATCTAGCATATGAAGGTGTTGATAAAGTAAGGAAGGCAAAGATTGATTTGTTGATGGCCAAGCTCAATAGGTTTGTGATTGTTGATGGAGAGGGGCCACATGAGATGGTTGATAGATTAATGACCTTGGTGGGCAAGATTAGAGGCTATGGATGTGATGAGCTTGATGATCACAAAGTGGTGAAGGTCATGTTGGAAGCTTACTCACCAAGAAATGAGACCGTAGCCACCTTGATTAGAGATAAGAAGAAGTTTGAGCACTTCACACCAAATGATGTGCTTGGAAGATTGTTGACATTTGACATGCAAAGAGAAGAAGCAAATGAGAGGAGAAGACTTGGTGAGTTGCAAGCCAAGTTAGAAGGCATAAAAATCAAGAAGTGGCTCTCAAGGCAAATAAATCAAGCAATCAAGGCGCCTCCAACAAGGCAAAGGGCAGCAAGCAAGCATCAACAAGTAAACCCAAGGAAATCAAGTCAACTCCACAAAATGATGATCTAAGTTCATCCTCAAGTGAAGATGAAGATGAAGATGATGGGGCTGATTATATGAAGATTGATGACATGGCTTTGTTCATGAAAAGCTATCACAAGGGGTTGAAAAAGAATGGGTATAAGATAGTGCAAAGAAGGTTTCCTAACAAGAAGAAGAGGACTTGCTACAATTGTGGCAACATGGAGCACTTCGTTGCTAAGTGTCCCTATGACAAGAAAGAAAACAAATACAAGAGGGACAACAATGAGGGCAAGCATGAACACAAAAAAGGATACAAGCAAGTGGGAGAGGCACACATTGGGCATGAGTGGGACTCAACTAAGGAGTCAAGTGAAGAGGATGTGAAGATTGCAACTGTGGCTATTCAAAAGTCATCCTCTACACCAAGGCTCTTCAACAACATGTCCAATGATGATGACCACCGCTCCACTCACGTTGTCTTATGGCAAAGGGTGAGAAGGTTAAACGAAGAGCCAAATCTCTTCCACCTCCTAGTGATATCTCTAGTAGTGAACTTAGTGATTCTAGTGATGATGATACTAGTGATGTTGAGAAATATGCTAAATTGACTAAGAAGTTGGATTCTAAAACCAAGCTCTTTATTATGAATCTAATGGAAGAATTAGAAAGTATCAAAGCTGAGCTAGCTGATAGAGATGATTATCTTGAGGAAACCGAAAAGATGTATATTGGCTGCAAGGAAGCTCTTGAGTTAGAGAGAAGTGAGTTGGACTCTTTGAGCAAGGCCTTGGCCGAAGAACAAAGAGAACATGCTCTCACAAAGAAGGCAAATATTGCACTCAATGACAAGTATTGTGTCTTATTTGAAAAGCACAACAAACTTGAGAAGCAATATACCCCTCTATGCGAGAGCACCTCACATCCCTCCAACACAAATGACACTTCTATTCCCTCCACTAGCCAAGGATGTGGAAAATGCTATAATCTTGACTTCAATGTTCATTCCACTAACCTTGCAAACTTGGAGGTTATGAAAAAGGAGATTGCTAGGCTCAATGCTATGTTAGGAAAAAGGTGCATGGAAGGAAAGAAACCTGCTGGTGGCAAAGGTGAAAAACCAAAGAGGCCACAATACAAAGATGGAAGAAATCCACGCATCAAAGATGGGCTTGGGCACACTCATGGAGGTAAAACCAATGGGAGAAAGGTAATCAATGGATATGAGTGTGTTCAGTTTGTGAGCAAAGGGTAGGAAGATACAGATAGGTCTACACAGATGGTGGCACAAGGCCAGCCTAGAGCAGCACCGTGGCCTATGGGCGGCAGTGCCGCTCCCCATAGAAAAGGGAAGACCACCACCTCCTCCTCTGCTCATGTCAAGCCCAAGAAGAAGGTGTCTCATCTAGAGTAGGTTGTCCAGAAACCAAAGAAATCTATCTGGGTCACTCCAAATAGATATACTTATCAAACTAAGACAAAAACACCTTCTCAATGTTTGGATTCTAACTTTGTTTTGCAGCACAACAGCAAAGGGGAGGTGTTTGCCAAGTTTGTTGGCAATGGTCGAAATGTTTATCATAATGCTTCCATTTAGGTTCCTAAAGTTCTTGTGACTAACATGCAAGGCCCCAAGAATATTTGGGGACCTAAAACTATGAACTAAACTTGTTTTGCAGGCATACTCCTCCGGTGGGTCAAGTTGGGTGCTTGACAGCGGCTGTACAAATCATATGACCGAAGAAAGGAGTATGTTCTCATCATATTCCCCAACTACAAATTCAGATGAGAATATTATATTTGGTGATAATTCAAAAGGGGGTGTGATTGGACTTGGTAAAGTAGCTATTACACTTGATCATTCAATTACAAATGTTACATGTTGATTCCTTAAAATACAATCTGCTGTCTGTTTCTTAATTATGTGAGATGGGCTACAATTATCTTTTCACGGATAAGGGTGTGGAAGTCTCTAAGAGGGAGGATTTCTCTATTGTCTTTATGGGTCACCTCAAGAACAAGCTTTACCTAGTTGATTTCAACAAAGGAAAAGCTAAGCTTGAGACCTGTTTAGTGGCAAAATCTAGCATGGGTTGGCTATGGCATCGCCGACTAGCTCATGTTGGAATGAGGAACTTGGCCAAACTCCTAAAAGACAACCACATTCTTGGACTAACCAATATTCAATTTGAGAAAGACAGGATTTGTAGTGCTTGCCAAGCCGAAAAGCAAGTAGGTGTACCTCACCCACCAAAGAGCATCATGACCACCACACAACCACTGGAGTTGATTCACATGGATCTCTTTGGACCGGTTGCCTACATAAGCATCGGGGGTAACAAATATGGTTTAGTTATTGTTGATGATTATTCCCGGTTCACTTGGGTGTTCTTTGTTTATGATAAGTCCTAGGTGCAAGAGAAAGTCAAGATATTTATGAGAAGGGCACAAAGGGAGTTCGATCTTCCTATCAAGAAGATAAGAAGTGACAATGGGACCGAATTCAAGAACACTCTAGTTGAAGAGTTTCTTGATGATGAGGGCATCAAGCATGAGTTTTCAACTCCTTACACCCCTCAACAAAACAGTGTGGTAGAGAGGAAGAACCATACACTTCTTGATATGGCAAGGACAATGCTAGATGAATATAAGACGTCGGACCTCTTTTGGAGTGATGCTGTCAATACCGCTTGCCATGCCATCAACCGTCTCTACTTACACAAGAAACTCAAGAAGACTTCATATGAGCTTCTAACCGGTAACAAGCCTAAGGTGTCATACTTTAGAGTGTTTGGGTGTAAATGTTTTATACTTAATAAAAGACCCAAAACCTCTAAATTTGCACCTAAAGTTGATGAAGGCATTCTTCTTGGTTATGGATCAAATGAGCATGCCTATCGTGTCTTCAACAAAACCATTGGTAGAGTTGAAGTCATGGTAGACATGACATTTGATGAATCTAATGGCTCTCCAAGTGGAGCAAGTTGATTCAAGTGTTGTAGGAAAGGAGGATCCACCATGTGAGGCAATCAAACAAATGGCTATAGGCGATATTAGGCCATAAGAAGATCAAGCCACTGATGATGAGGATCCCCAGGCTGCTGCTGCACAAATTTCTGCTGACGTACTCCATCGACAAGGGCAGCACTCACCTGCTGAACATCAGCAGGGCGGTAGTACCGCCCCATCTACCTCAATAGTAGTTCCCTCAACTCCTACTCCACCACCTCAAGGACTCAACCTGGAGTCTATCTTTGAACAAGAAGAGGCTGGAAGGTCAGAAGAGGAACAGAGAAGTGTTGAGCACCCAAGGCTACATCAAACTATACAACGGGATCACCCCGTTGACAACATCCTTAGAAGTATTCGAAAGGGGGTAACAACTCATTCACATTTAGCAAATTTTTGTCATTATTACTCGTTTGTTTCCTCTTTGGAACCTCTCAAGGTAGAACAAGCACTTGGAGATCCAGATTGGGTCATGGCCATGCAAGAAGAGCTCAACAACTTTGAAAGAAATTAAGTGTGGAAATTAGTGGAAAGGCCCAATACCAACGTCATTGGTACGAAATGGGTCTTCCGCAACAAGCAAGATGAAAATGGCGTGGTGACAAGGAATAAGGCAAGATTGGTGGCTCAAGGCTTCACTCAAGTAGAGGGTTTGGACTTTGAAGAAATGTATGCACCGGTGGCAAGACTTGAGGCAATCCGAATGCTTCTAGCCTTTGCTGCCCGTCATGACTTCAAGCTGTACCAAATGGATGTCAAGAGTGCATTCCTCAATGGCCCAATACAAGAGTTGGTGTATGTGGAGCAGCCACCGGGGTTTGAAGATCCCAAATTTCCTCACCATGTCTATAAACTCCAAAAGGCGCTCTATGGGCTCAAGCAAGCACCAAGAGCATGGTATGAATGCCTTAAGGAATTCTTGCTCAAACAAGGCTTTAAAATAGGCAAAGCTGACCCTACACTCTTTACTCACAAAGTTAGAAATGATATATTTGTGTGCCAAATATATGTCGATGACATAATATTTGGTAGTACTAATCATGTGTATTGTGATAAGTTTAGTAGGACTATGACTAAGAGATTTGAGATGTCCATGATGAGTGAGCTGAAATTCTTCCTTGGATTTTAAATCAAGCAAATGAAGGAAGGGACGTTCATTAGCCAAACCAAATACACCCATGATATGCTCAATAAGTTCGACATGGTGAATGTTAAGCCTATCAAAACTCCCATGCCAACTAATGGACATCTTGATCTAAATGAAGAAGGGAAAGCCATCGATATCAAGGTATATCGTTCCATGATCGGCTCTTTACTTTACTTATGTGCATCTAGGCCGGACATAATGCTTAGCGTGTGCATGTGTGCTAGATTTCAAGCTAACCCGAAAGAGTGCTATTTAATGGCTGTTAAAAGAATCTTGAGATATTTAGTACACACTCCTAACCTTGGCTTGTGGTATCCGAAGGGCTCCAAGTTCAATCTACTTGGCTATTTGGATTCTGATTATGCCGGTTGCAAGGTAGATAGAAAAAGCACTTCGGGGACATGTCAATTCCTTGGACGGTCTCTAGTGTCTTGGAGTTCTAAGAAGCAAAATTGTGTAGCCCTTTCCATTGCTGAGGCTAAGTATGTTGCAACCGGTGCATGTTATGCTCAACTACTTTGGATGAGGCAAACCTTTTGTGATTACGGATGTCAATTTACCAAAATCCCACTCTTGTGTGACAATGAAAGTGCCATAAAGCTTGCAAACAATCCCGTAAGCCACTCAAGAACCAAACATATAGACATCCGACATCATTTCTTGAGAGACCACAAAACCAAAGGAGATATCGAAATTCATCATGTGAGTACCAAAAAACAACTAGCCGATATCTTCGCTAAGCCTCTCGATGAGTCAAGGTTTTGCACTTTGCGTAGTGAACTAAATATACTTGATTCTCGTAACTTGGTTTGAAATATAGCACATCTCTGTTTGACTGCCTAGTGAAGTAGGAAAATGATTTGAAAAGATATTATATTGTGTTTCAAAATCATTTCAAAAGGCCAACTAAGTGTCATGACCATTGTCTGTATTATTGATTGCTTACTGGTCATGATATTTAGAGAATATATATCCATATCTGAGGTGAAGGAGGTCATAAAGTTTAAGCGTAATCCCTGTAAAATTGGCAGGGCGGCAGTGCCGCCCATCCTGGCCGGCAGTGCCGCTCTCTGGAAACTAATCCGTTTTCAGCCAATTTTGGCTGGGTTGCGGGACCTGTTTTCTTCTACTTATTCCTTCTCTAGCCCCCGACCCAACTCTCTCCTTCTCTCCCAGCCGACGTCGACGCTCGTGCTTCTCTCTTCCTCTCTCTCAAGCACGTGGCGCCGCCGTTCTTCGTGACCTGCCACCCTAGCAGTGCCGCTCCTGCAGCCGGCCTGGTCCATTCTTCACTGGTCACTGCAGGAGGCTCTTGGCCGAGCCATTTCTTCTCTTCTCCCTCCACTCCAATGGTTTGGAAGCAAGGTGAAACCCTAACCCCTTTTCGATCTATGCTATGTGAAGCTTTTAGTCATGAATTTCAGTTTCTAGGGGGGTATGAAGGGTTTAGAAAGGTTTTTGATGGTTGAATCAAGTTGATTTTGGATTTCACCGGTTGGATGATTTTGGGGAGAGCGGCAATGCCACCCATGGGACCATTAATGGCATCCCTAGCAGATTCTAACTACTGTACTCAATCTCACAAATCCAATGAAGTTTAGATTGGATTGGATTCATTTATAAAAAATTGTTACTAAAATTTTCATACTCAATCTTTCAAATTCATGGTTAGGGTTTCATGTATTCTTTGCTTCGACTGTGATTCTGAAATTGTGATGATGAATAGACAATGTTGGAAATAGGATTTAGCCAGAATGAGAAAATTGAAGATGAAATAGTGAAACAACTGAGGGCGGCAGTGCCACCCTACCATGCTGATTCCAAATCCAGCAAAGCTTCCTGATTCATCTTCAAAATTCTTTTTCTTGTTAAAACCTGCTTGCAGCTGTGTCCAACTCATTATCTTATACAATTTCTTATCAAGTCTTATTTAATTGCATAGATGGACCAAGGAAAGAGGAAAGTACTGACAACCAAGCAAAAGGTCAAGAGAGGTAGGGGACAGGCAAGCTATACTCACAGAGACAGAAATCTTTATGAAGACCTTGCTGAAGAGGAAAATATTCAGAGGATGGGAAGAACCATTCGTGTGTGGCCTGATTCTCCTTTACATCTTTCAGAGTTTGATAGCAGCTACATGAGAGATAACACTGATAGGTTCGACCTCATACCTCCACAAAACAGTGATGGTCATAGAGTTGTTGATTATTCCATGAGTTGGAAGAAGACAGGTGAAGCTAGAGTGATTGATCCATACTCCTCTGACAGATCCGATGGCATTGATTATAGATTTTGGAATGCTTTCCAATCTGATTTTTATACTACAGCCATTCTATCTAAGTCAAAGGGCAAGATTAGCAAGATGCAGTACATTGACTTTGGTGACTTGGAGAGCAGGAATGATCATGAGTTTGCTACAACAATCAAGACCTGTGATCGTTTTGAGATGACAGACATCATGAGTTTTAGGTATGATTGGAACAGGGAGATTCTTGCTCAGTTTCATGCCACTTACTTTTGGAATAGGGAAATGGATGAGCTTCATTGGATGATTGATGGGCGACATTATCGCATTGATTTTGTCACCTTCTGTCGTATTCTTGGCTTTGGTCACATCCACAGGGGATATGAGAGGATACATAATGAGCATTGTTTTGAGCCAATGGAAGTAAGCTTCATGTGGGAGGATCAAAATCTTGCAGTTCCTGATTGGTCAAGCACAAAGCTTAAGAGCTTTTATTACATTATGAACAATCTCTTTAGGATCACTCTCAACCCTAAAGATAATGCAACAGATTTGAATGGCTATATTACTAATGTGTTGTCTAGGTTTCCCAGCAGTGAAAAGTTTAATGTTCCAAGATTCATTTGGGCTGAACTAGCATATGCCATGGATAATGGGAGGAGATCTTTGCCCTATGCTCCTTACCTCATATTTATGATTGAGAGAGTGACAGGCATGTGGTTCCCTAAGGATTGTGAGCATACTATTTACAAGATCAAGAAGACCCATGGTGACTTAGGGGGACTTGGTTTAGCTACTCAGCACACTAGTTCTGGAGGACTTGGAGGTAGTGGGGCAGTAGGTCTTCACCCTTCTAGGGCTGCACAGAGAGATATTCCTGAGCCGTCCAGGGCTAGGGAACAAAAGAAGAAATCAAAGTGGGGAAAGATGAGTGCATGGATGAAGGCAATCTTTGCTCATTGTGCATATACTTCACAGACTGTTTATGAGGATAGAATGGAGAACAGGGAAGCTGTAAGGCATGCTAGGGAGATGGTAGGGCTGCCACCACTTCCACCAGTGTAATCACCACCTCGGTTTCCTATCTTGCCTCACCTTTCTTCTTCTGATGAGGAGCAGGATCAGTCACATGAGCACCATGATGAGCAGCAGGATGATCAGCAGCATGAGCACTCATATGAGCCATTTAGTCAGTACTATGGATACCCACAGGGGTAGCATTTTGAGGAGTCTCCATTGCAGCAGGACCTTGGTGCAGAGATTCACCCTATAGAGGCCGATCCATAGGTACAGGCAGCTTTGCTTCATACATACTCTAGGAGACCGCGTCCTTCGACAGATCAGATAGGGCCTTCTACTTCAGTTAGGGCTGCACCACCACGACGTTCAGCATGCTTCACTTTGCACACCCATGTTGCCAGACGTGCCCGCGTCGACTCCGACAGTGATGAGTGACTTCTCTTCTTTTTCTTCTCTTTTTGGTATTTGATGCCAAAGGAGGAGAAAATTAGAGGGGTCAATAGTTTTTTTCGATGCCATATGTTCTTTGCTGCTGCGTTTGATGTTCAGATCCATTGAGAGTAGTTAGGTTGTGAGTTTGAGAGTCGTTCAAAACTCTATTTTATGAAATTATGCTACTTTGTGACCTAATTTGCTTCGGATATGAACATGTATTCATGGTTATTGTTTTAGCTTGTCATACTCTCAGTTTAAACTATTTTATATTCATATTATCTGCTATAGAAATCTGATTGCTATCTGACTAACAAGGTCAGGACGGCAGTGCCGCCCTATGGGGCCGGCAGTGCCGCCCTGTGCTATATCAGCCAAAATCTTAGGTGCCTGAACTGATATAAACTATCATAAGCATCATGTTTATTCCTGTGACACTTTGTTCCCATGGCAGGCATGGATGTATGGGGAGGTTCCCCATCACACCTAAAATGTGAATCATGGCCTATTATGCTAGATTGAGAATTCAAATCTCCATTCACATGTTTAGGGGGAGGCTCCTACACCCATGATTCGAAAAATCTCAGTTTAGATTTCATATCATTTGTAAGCTCTAATTGGGTTATCATCAATTATCAAAAAGGGGGAGATTGTAAGTGCAATCAAGCCCTATTGTGGGTTTTGGCATTGATGACCACCAAATTAGAGGACTAATGAGATTTATCGAGATGACAAGCAGGGAATCAAATACAGGTTGCAGGTGTCGTAATTACAAAAGGTGGCTAGACCGAGCTCAAAGGAGGTTTAAATTCTTTTATGTTCTGAATTTGAGTTTTGGAAAAGCCGTACTATCAAGAGGGACTTTAGGACAGTTGGTCAACTGTTGAATCAAATGCTCAAATTCACAGATTTACATCCTCCCACCTAGTCAAAATAGCCAGCCAAATTTCATATCATACTACCTGTTTTGGCTAGGGCGGCAGTGCCGCCCTGTTAAGAGCGGTAGTGCTGCGCCTTAACTGACCATTGGGCTCGGGGGGGTATTTATACCCTTCAGGCCCAGCCTACAATGGTCATCTTCTTCACTGAGTCACTCTGCTCGAAAAACAGATAGAACCAAAGCTCATCCCTCTCCTCCATTGTTGCTCCTCCATCCCTCAAGCTAACCCTTGATTCCAACCATCAAACTTGAGAGAAAAGGCTCCAAAACTCGATTGGGGAGGAGATCCACTGATTCCCAAAGTCTAAGAGCATTTGGTTCATGTTTGGCCGGCGGTTCTAGGGTTTGTTACTCTTGGAGCTTGCTCCTAGCCGGCTAGGCGTCGCCTTTGTGCTTGCCAACTCGTGTGGCAGCCTTGGGAGGTTGGTAACCTCACTTAAAAGCTAAGAAATCACCCCTCACTTTAAGAGTTCACTCTCTTGATTTGAGAACGAGGGTAAAGCAAGCCTTTGTGGTAAGCTCAAGCCTTTTGTGGCTTCCTCAACAATGTGGACTTAGGCAAATCTTAGTGGTGAGCTGAACCATGGGATAAATCTTATGTCTTGCGTGCTTCTTCTTCACTATACTTGCTGTTTACATTATTGCTAGCTGTTGTTAGGGTTTAGTTGCTCGATTCACCTTTGTGTGAAGTTTCTGTGGTATCCAGTCTTCAAACTGGATCTTGATTCTATATTACAGGATTAAATAGCTAGTGGAGTCAGGTTCATCTCTGTTAAATCTCAACTGTGTTAGAGTATTTTTCGTAGAGCGGCAGTGCCGCCCTCTGTTCTAACAGAATTTCAAGTTGAATTTTTATAGGCCTATTCACCCCCCTCTTGGCCTTCTTTATCTTCTAGTAGATCCTACAATAGGACAATCAATTGAAAGACTTATCCAAGAAAGCCACACGGGGAAGTTGAATATAAGACTTGGAAAAAACTTTAAACTTTCTATACCCATTACTCATTCCCTAAATACTGAGAGTGAACAATTCCAGAGGAAGATTCAATGGAAGAGGTTATGGTTGGATCTCTTGATAATTTGATTGAACCCAACCTTGAAGATGATGCCTAGCTCCTAGCTAATGATTTCAATCTTATTAGGTCTGCTGAGAACAGAAACAAGCCAGGAGGGAACTTAGGTGAAATGCAAATGTTCAATGACTATATTTTGGGTTTGGACCTTGTTGAGCACCCTTTCAATGGCAGAAATTTTACCTGGAGTAACATGCAGCCTGACCCCCTCCTTGTCAAGTTAGACTGGGTTTTTTCTTCTAACTCTTGGAATCTGTCCTATCCTAGCACTTTGATTCAAACACTGTCTAGGCCAATTTTAGATCACATTCCCTTTGTAATACATATTGACAACTGCATTCCAAAGTCAATTTTTTAGGTTTGAGAATTTTTGGATACAACACCCTAGCTTCAAGGAAACTATTGAGCTACATTAGAAAAAACTCCCCTGTTTAAGGCAATGCAGCTAGGAACATTTCTGCCAAATTTAAATAGGTAAGGGCTGGACTTAAAGCTTGGGCCAAAAGTCTATCCAATCTTAGTAAGCTCATACACAACTGCAATTGGGTCTTGCTCCTCTTAGATGGACTAGAAGATCATAGAGCTTTATCTCTCTTGGAATTAAATCTCAAAAGCCTTGTCAAGAGTCGTCTTTCATCTCTCTTAGAATCTAGGAGAACTTTTTTTGAAGCAAAGAAATACTATTAGATGGGTCCATGTGGGTGATGAGAACACCTCTTTCTTCCACAATCTCATAAGAAGAACTTCATAACTGCTCTCTCTTATGGTGACCTTTTCATTACTGATCATGATCAAAAGGCATAAATTTTGTGGGACAGTTTTAAAAACAAAATGGGTATCAGTGAATTCAATGGTATCTCATATGATTTGACCTCCCATCTCACTGCTTTTCCCATGGATCAACTTGAAAGGATCTAACAATGCTGAGAGGGGGTGAATAGGCATATCTCAAAATTAACTGTAAATGCTAAGTTCAAATTTATCAGTCAATGTCGGAAGTCCCGACAGTTTGGGTCGAAACTCTCGATGTCGTTAGAAGTTTCGGCATAAACTGTTAGAAGTTCTAACGCCTACAAAAGCAATGTCAAATTTAACTTAGCAGATAAATAATCTTACAACCCCACTTCATAGTGGTTTGGTGAAGATGTTGGGTCACTCCCTTGACGCCGAAATACCTCCAAATCGTAGATCGAGTCCAAACTCTAAAATGAAGTTTGGAAGAGAGAGACAAACAAAACAAAAGTGATAGCATAAGTCTCAACAACAACAAGCATGTGGGACACAATGATTTATTTTGAGGTTCTGTAACCCCACAAAGGAGCTCCTACGTCCTCATTGTTGAGGTGACCACAAAGGTCAAAGTCTCTTTCATCTCCTTGCCCCTCTCAAAGCAAGCACAAAGGTCACTCGAGGTTTCCACTAAGAAATCGAGGGTAATACAAACTTTCCAAGGCTCTTCCACAAGATGGAAGCTATTGGGCGACATCTAGCCAGCTAGGGTTACAAGAACCCAAGAGTAATAGACGCAAATCCAACCGACTTAACGAAGAAATCAAGTACTCAAGCTTGCCAAAGTGATTTTCTCACTCAATCCACTCTCCTATCACTCAAATCCTTGAAGAAATTGAAGTTATGAGCAGAGGAGAGGAGAGGGGAGCCTTGAATGCTTGAGAGCTGTTTTGACCATGATTAAGTTACATTAAATGATTGAGTAACACTTAGAAGGGAGGAGAGAGCTATTTATACTCAAGGTGTAAACCCAACCATTCAGATCTACGTCGGAAGTTCTGACGCAGATCTCGAGACTTTCGACCTACAAAGAAAGCATTGTTCATAGCTAGGTCAAAGTCACTATGAGCAGGTCAGTGTTGGAACTCCTGACGTACGACGGTGTGGTAGAACCACCTAATCTAATGCCTCCTAGGAGTACTTGACCTTCATTAGACACTAAGTACACAAGAGAGGACACTAAACTACGCAGTTTCGTCGAGCACACCCCAAGGGAGAACTCAAAAATCCACATTTTTCCATCAGGATCCTAAATGAGAGAATAAAGCTTACAATATTCTTAAGTCATTTCTTGCATCACTTTATTGCAGTACCAGAATATTACCTCAATTTATTATAACAGTGAAATATAACAATGTTATCAGAGTTACAGAGAAAGCAGGATTAATTTAAGGACATGGTGGAGCATTAACATAGTGGATATTTATATATAAGAGATGCTAATAGATTTTACATCTTTTTTTATAAAAACCTTTCATAAGGGTTATAAATAAACACTATGGTCGTAGCGTGAAAGGAATCCTTTCTGAGTCCACCAGGAGGTTTCCACACACAAAAGTCAGCTCTAAGTATCCTCCGATCCCCTGCAACAGGGGAATAAAACTCTAAGTAGTCGATTGTACTCAGCAAGACTTACCCGATAAGAGGAAAATAAAAGACTCCAAGGATATGCAAGGCTATCTAGCTTGTGGGTTATTGCATCTGTGGAAGCATTACTAAACGTGCATCCTTATATTCAATTTCATTAGTAGTCGTCATTAGTTCATTAACTAACCATTATATGTAAGCACCTATGCCACTTATAAGCAGGTGGTAAGCAATCAGTACCATCTTTCATATTCCAGTTCTTACTACGGTGCTAGACCATAGCCAAGTCATATCGTATCACATGGTGGTTCGTGAACCAATGTATCCCAGCTGGGTACCTCGAAACATATGCCCCGCTTATACCTTAGGCACAAGCAAGACCAACCCACCACTCTCCTATCAAGGGGTCCAGGTCTCCGTCCAAACTTGGACTTCAAGCCCCCACTCCTGAATCCTAGACTTAGTGTGGTGCTTAGACCTCCACCATCCCTGCCTCTAATTAGTCGGTCTAGAAAGAGCCAGAACCTACGACAAGAGGGCAACGAGCCTTCTCGCTCCCATAAGCAAGTATGTGCTCATGATAAGAAGTCTATGACCTGACTACCATCCACAGCAATGGACGGTCCTCAATCGACATAGGCGAAACAAGTGCAATCTGAGTCTCGCTCGAATGCATAACCAAGTCTAGATCCAAAGTACCATTCTGTCAGGTCTCCAATTACCATTCATATAAATTCCATGTGATAGTAATATAATAACAACAATAATATATTTCCTATCTCTCGCGAGTGACAGGTAATCGCTCGACTTCTACCAGATCCTATAACATAGCAATCTACACGATTCTAACATACTAGTAGTACGCATAGAATAAGGATATATTTATGCAAGTGGTTTTCATTCAACTCCTTAAAACTTAATGCACAAGCATAAGATAAAGTGCAGAATAATAGAGGTTATGCACCGGGGCTTGCCTAGGTAAGATATAACCAAAAGTTAGCATTTCATCATGGTGACACGATCATCAAGGCATAATCTTTTCTACCACCTCGGTCAACTCCAAGATCCATTATTGTTCCTATTATGATATACGTGGATGCCATGTAGAGACACAATTAATCAACGGTAACTATAACTCTTAAATATACGATTACACTCTACAAGCTAACGAGCTAGCTTTAATGACTAACATACTAGTCTACATATCCACTTCATCAAGTAAGACTTTGTTTCCCAACAAGTGTTTGAGTCCTAAATTCTTAAGGTGTTTTGGCATTTTATTGATTAAACATATATTTTTGAACTAGAGCTCATTTAGTTACCTTAGCAAACTAATTATTATGGAGCTACAAAAATTACAGTGAGCACCTAATAATGTTAGGGATTTACTATGAAAATTTAAAGCCAACACTATCACCAATTTATCACAAAAATTCCTTCAAGTTTATATCTTAACAATATTAAGCATCTCAAATTAATTATATCACTTTTAAAAATGTTATAAAACTATGTGAACAAAATATACTAGCAGATAGATCATAATTTTAGGAACCCAACAAAATTAGTTTCACAATTTTTGGTTAAGTATATAATTTTATATTGAATTTACAAGTTTACCATAAAAACTAAATTAGAAAATGCATAGAAAAGGAAAACGGCCGGTGGAGACCATTTCAACCCGGCAGCCCAGCGCAGTGTAGCTACGCGCGCGTCGCGGCGGCCTAGCACGACCCAAGGCTAGGGCACCCACGCGCGCTCACGTTTTGCAAAAGAGGGCTTGGGTTTTTGGATAATCACACGGAGCAACGGAACACTATTACCATAGACTCATGCTTTACATTAAAGACCTTGGAATGTATTGCCTTTGCAACAGGGCGGTCCTCGATGTACCCGTGCGTGGCAGTGCAGCACACCAGCAGCAACGGCGGTTACGCCGAGCAAACTAGGCTCGCTACGACGGAAGTAAGGGACCAACCACCATCTACAGCTAAACACGCAAGGGTGGGCGACGATTAGGAACTCGAAGACACGCTGGCGCAAGCTGCAGCGGTGAGCGCTATCCACGACGGTGGCGCGACTATTTCGATGAGCTTATGCCCTCACGGCAAGGCAGAGATGGTAGAGAAGCATCCGTAGCTCACCGTGGTGTACGCACTACTGACGGTTGAAGTTGGGAAGCACATTGGAGGTCTGGCCATGTGCGATCGAGTGGGGCGACGGCGCTTTGCGATGGACATCGACGCATCACCACATCGCTGATGAGTCCCCTTGCCAAAATAGTGTGAGCACCGGATAGAGGGAGTCAAGGCGAGTGCAAGGTTACGAGCAATCGAACTGTTACCACTCCTACATGCCTTACCTCCCAACCTATCGATTCGGTGGCATCCACGGCCAGTGGCGAGCAAAACGCCAAATTGCCTATTGGTATTGATCGGCCAGGCTTGAGGAGAACAGGGTGCGTAGTTGACTACCCATGCCACCCACTGGTGCGGGGAATTGCGTTACGATGCCTGAGCTGGTGAATTTGAAAGGAAGGAATGGTGTGCTACCGCTGCTACGTTATGGACAGCGACCTCGACTTAACATGGACCGACTAAGACACGACTAGGCATGGCAGCATGAGGACACAACCTCATGAGTGAGGGTAGGGGTTGCATGTTTAATGCTCGAGTGGAGCCTTTAGGAGTTCCTGTGTGGTCATGTGGATGTGGCAGCGTGGCATCACGATGCGGCAGGGGGCGGTATGAGCCAGAGTGGGGTAGGTGAGGTGAGCGACTATGAACGTGTGCTACAAGGCAAGGCAATGTGAGAGAGAAGGTAGAGTGCAATCTTGTGTGTGACTTGGCATTACGTACACTCGGCACGGAGCAGTGGCGGCCAAGCCTGGCCTGACTGAAAGCTCCAGTTTGGTTTTGGTGAATTGATGAAACCCTAAGTGCTAACCTGGTTTATCAAAGTGATTATGAGATAGGTGGCACATTCCAAGTGGTGAAGCAAATGAAGATCATGACATGATGATGATGGTGATGGCATGGTGATGATCATATGCTTGGACTTGGAAAAGAAGAAAGAAAGACAAAAATCTCAAGGCAAAGGTGAAATTGATAGTAGATTTTTTGGTTTAGTGATCGAGACACTTAGAGAGTGTGATCACTTTTAGGATCGATAGCCATACTATTAAGAGGGGTGAAACTCGTATCAAAATGTGGTTATCAAAGTGCCAATAGATGCTCTAACTCATTGCATATGCATTTAGGATCTAGTGGAGTGCTAACACCCTTGAAAATATTTGTGAAAATTTGCTAACACACATGCACAAAGGTGATACACATTGTGTTTAGCACTTGGGAGCAAGGGTAAGAAACTTGACCAACAGAGTGTCCGGTATAAAAAAGATAGGATTTCACAGAGTGCACCGGACACTAGCCTCAACTAGACCAGAGCGTCCGGTCAGTGGAAGTAGTGAAGACGCTGGCTTCGATCTTCGACCAGACGCTGGGCCACTTCGTGACTAGACACTGATGGGGTGTGTCCAGTCCTGCTGATGTGGCAACACACATAGAAGAGGGTGACTGACCAGACACTGGGTGAGTCTGGTCAGGGGTGACCGGACATGTCCGATCGCAAAAAATTATCTCTGGATGCTTACTGGAAACGACCGGACGCTGGGGTCCTACATCCGGTCACTTCAAAGTAGCGCATCCGGTCACAACTTAAATGTACTAATGACCATTGAGATTGAGCGATCAGCATTTGAAGCTGGGGCCACATGGCATGCATCACGCGACCGGACGCTGGGGTCCAGCATTCGGTCGATCTGACCGATGCATCTGGTCACCCCGTTTTTCAGTGGACTGAGGATCCAATGGCTCTATTTCATGGGGACTTCTATTTAAGCCCCATTGCCAGCTCTAGCTCGCTCTCTTGGCTATTTTGCATTGACATAGCAACCTTGTGAGCTTAGCCAAAGCCCTCCCACTCATCTTCATCATTGATTCATTATCTTTGTGACATTGGAAGAGAATCCAAGTGCATTGCTTTAGTGATTGCATCTAGAGGCACCTGGTGTTCGTGTTTCACTGTGGGATTCACTTGTTGCTCTTGCTAGTTGCCACCACCTAGATGGCTTGGAGCAGCGGTGGAGGATTGGCATGAGTTGATGATTGTTCGTGGCCATCTCTAGTGATTGTGAGGGGATTTATACCTTCCCCGGCGGAGCACCGAAAGGTAGCCCTAGTGGATTGCTCGCATCATTGAGTTACCTCACTTGTGGGTAGGTTCTTGCGGTGTCCAATTGTGTGGATGAGGTTTGTGCAACACCTCTTAGCTATTGAACCACCAAGTGTTGGTCGACACAACGGGGGCATAGCGTGTTGGCAAGCACATGAACCTCGAGAGAAAATTAATTGTCTCTTGCCCTTTGGTATTCTCCCGGTGATTGATTTAGTAATTCATCTTGTGATTGGTTCACTCCTCTACACGATAGTATAATCACCCTACTCACTTATTTATATTCTCGCAAACTAGTTGTAGCAAGCTCTTTAGTGTAGCTAGAATTGAGAGCTTGCATTGTAGCTTAAGTTCTTCTAGTGGAGCTCTTTAGTATAGCAAGTGTGAGAGCTCTTAGTGAGTAGTGACATAGCAAATTGAGTGTCTAGTGATCATAGCAACTAGAATTGTTGGATAGGTGACTTACAACCCTTGTAGAGCTAGAGCAAATTTGCATTTCGCTATTTGTTATACTAATCAAATTACTCTAGTTGGTTTGTAGATTTTTAAATAGGCTATTCACCCCCCGCTAGCCATATTAGGACCTTTCACTGGCGCACAGCCGACGGCCACGCGCTCGCTGCCGATGTGACCCACACGCCATAGTGCCATAAATGGCAAGGTGACAGCGACACGGTCTCATGCACGCAGCATCAAAGAGGGCCAACGACGTAGCGTGGTGTAGCGGCAGGTGCGCAGCGTGGCGATGCGATGGTAGCAGCAGGGCTTCGATGTGGCATGGGCGCAGAGGTAGCAACAGCACCAGTGGCACGGTCCAAGGCCATGCCACGGCAGCACAGCAATGTGCGCGATGAATAGTGCAAGCTATGGTGAAGGGAGGGAGGGAGAGAGAGAGAGAGAGCAGCACAGCAGCGCCGTAGTGGCAACAGCGATAGCGGCACACAGCGCTGTAGAGTGGCAGCAGCGACGGCGGTCAGTCGGGCCAGGCTCGACCAATGCCCTGGCTAGGGTGACCAGGCCAGCCAAGCATAGTAGCGCATGTGCGCACGTAGAGTGCACCAATGCCGCGATGACACACCCCCGTATCCTGGTGACCGCGCCTAGCCCAGCGGGCGAGCCCGAGAATGTGTTGTGCATGGATTTTAAAGTAGCGACTACCACTAAACCATTGCCTCTAAACCAAAACCGACTTCACCACAATCAAACTGATACATGAGGCTACTCAGCCGAGCTAAAACACCGCATCACCCTTGGAAGGACCTAGGATGCCGCCTAGAGGGGGAGTGAATAGGCGTTTCTGAAAATTAACACCTTTAAATGCGGAAACGATTAGTAAAGAGAGTTTCCAAAATGGAAACTCCAAATTAAGTGTAGTACAACCCCTCACAAGTTAGCCACAGAGTAAACAAGGTATAAAGAATATATATAGAAATTACAACCCTTGCAATACAAAGTTAGAACAAAGAATGAATATATTCAGCACATGCAGGAAATACCGGACGTGTTCGGCCTACACAAAAGCTTCTGCAGAGCAGCCCCAAACTTGCTCCTTTCGATTTCTATCTTCAAACCAAACTACAGGCACCTACTAGAGATGACAATATACACAGAGAGCCTACACAAAAGCTGGAGCAACACAAATATCAAATGAAATGCGAATTGAGACACGATATTTGTTTTACCGAAGTTCAGACTCATTCGAGTCCTACTCTCCATTGAGGGGGCTACGGGCGACCCAGCGAAGGTCAGCCCTAGAGGGTACCACAAAGGTCACTCTAGCCAGAGTCTTTTCCAACTCCTTTTCCTCCTTCCACTAGTTGATTCAGAGGCGGCAAAATCGACTGTTACAAACTTTCCGAGGCACACCACAATCTCTCGGGTGCTCTCTGGCAACGTCTAACCATCTAGGACCGAAGAGTCCAAGAGTAATAAATGCAAATCATGAGATTGACAATATGCACAAGTGCTCAAGTGGTGGCTTACTCTATTTTTCAAATTCTCTCTTAACCCATAAATGGATTTTGCAATTTGGATCACACACTCACTAAGAGAGGGTTTAGGAGAGTTGGCAAGGCTCAAAAATGTGTATGTGTATCAGCAGAATCAGTAGCCTCCAAAGGTGGAGGCTTAGGGGTATTTATAGCTCCCTTGGAAAAACTAGCCATTATATAGTCGTTGCCATACCAGACATGTCTGTATGCATACAAGACACATCCGGTATGACTTACACTGCGCCAACGGTAACTGAGTTATAGTAACGTTGTGAGGCGTCGAAGCTCCCGATGAGTGCCAAAACTCCCGACCCTCAACACATTTGAAAACTATGGTAACTGAGTTAAAGTATGTGAGGTGTCAAAACTCCCGACTCATGCTGAAACTTCTGACCGTTGGAACTCCCGACCCTCAAGGCATTTGAAAAATAGCCGTTGGCTTCTAGCCCTCCATACCAGACACGTCCGGTATGAATACTGGACATGTTCGGTATGACCACCATAGTGAACTCTCCAAGTCGGTTAAGCACGAGATGTCAGAACTCCCGACCATTGCCGGAATTCCCGACCGTTGGAACTTTTGACTCACGTTGGAACTCCCAACGAACCAACCTGAGATCACCAATATTGTCATTGCAAGGTAAATACCGGACACGCCAGACCAGCAAAAATTAGTTAGCTCTTTTGTCTCTCAAACACTCTAAAAACTCACATGGGTTGGCTTGAGCACTTATGAAACATTATCTATCAACATGATGCATCCCTCTTAATAGTACGACATTCCTATTAACTCAAATTTAAAAGTATAACGAATTTAAACCTTTTGAGTTGATCTCTTTCAACCGAAGCCGTGTATTCCACTCTTCATCAAATGAGGGTGCCAACATGTTGATATTGATCTTTTCACTTGAGCATAGCCATTTTGAGCACGTGACTTGATTCCATTCATCAACTTTGAATAATTCCAAATGTATCAAGTCACTTCCATCAAACACTCCAATAGTGAATTGATCCTCCACATAGATATGACCATCATAGCTTGATTAGTACATCAACTAAATGCAAGTACTTTCTTCTTCACCCTAGATAGGTTCTTCGGCCACCAAGCCATCACTTGCCCTTCACCCTTGCTTAGTACCTCAAAGCCTTTCCTTGCTATCTTCACCATTTCAAGCCATCAAGTCACATCTTGTGTTGAATCATCTATTCATTTGTATTGTTATATTTTTTATTTCAATTTAGCAAGCTTCAAATATGAGACCATTCCATATGCAATCCCTCATGTCTCATTAATTAATTCTTACGAGCTTGCTTTCACATAGTACATAAAAATCCCACAACAAATAAGCCTTTGTATGAATTTTATTTGCATTGTTGTCTTGTGCTTGAACTAGATTGTTTATACAACAACACATCATTTTGGCTTTCATTAAGTACCTATGAGATAACCTATTTCATGTCCACACTTAGCAAACGGGTTAGACCTTTAATCACGTTGTCATTCAATCATCCAAAACCCACTAAAGGGCTAGATGCACTTTCAACCCTCTAACCCAATCTCTCTAAATAAATTATAAAACTTGGCAATATCCAGCTGTACACAAGCTTGAAATTTTCTAAGTTTTTTGAGTTGAACTCTATTTCAAATTGCTTTTCTAAGCTATTGAAAATATTACTAAGCAATATTATTTTTCAACAGCAAGTGTTTCATTGTCATATATAAAGTTTGCACTTCCAACTTTATTTAAGTATCACACATATGTTCTATAGTATTTTTGCTCAATAAAAATTGGTTTTAGACCCTACTTGATATACATGAGCTATTGCATCAACACTGATTTAACATTTTTATTGATTATTTTAGGCTACAAGATATTTATCAACACCTTCTATCATATGTATTATTACACAAACATGATGCTCATGACACGATTTAGTAGTTAGTTTAGGGCATAACACCGAGGGTGTTACAGTTGGGACTTCCAACGAGAGCGGTCAGCGATCCAGCCAAGGTTCAGGTGTCGGGACTTTCGATCATCGGGAGTTCTGACTCACATCGGGACTTCCGATAGACACAGTTACCGTGTAGGCTAAGTGACTAGGTGTCGAGACTTCAGACCTGAGTCAGGACTTTCGACCATCCGGAGTTTCGACTTACGTCCAGACTTCCGATACTAAAAGTCTCGAAAAGATATTCTACGTGCTCGTGAAGTGCTAGAGTGTCTCTCTTTTGATTTTATTTTTATGCTTGAGCACTCTATCTTTCTCAGACTAACTAAGTTTGCATCACTCTTTATAGTGCGGTGGATCATAAACTCAAAACAAAATATAAAATCCTTGGAGAGCGCTTTGAGTTCGTTCGCCTTTACAACTTCAAGAAT
Source organism: Miscanthus floridulus (assembly GCF_019320115.1). Lineage (NCBI taxonomy): Eukaryota > Viridiplantae > Streptophyta > Magnoliopsida > Poales > Poaceae > Miscanthus > Miscanthus floridulus. The sequence continues at coordinate 117,263,595 of NC_089584.1, forward strand.
TGAGGGATACCATTTTATCTTTGTCAACTCTTTGTGTCTTTCATAGGACTAATAGCTGCTACATATCTTATTAAGATCATATTAATCCCTAATTTGAATGTCATCAATACACCAATATAGCACAGCAACGCCGCAGTGGTGACAGCGACAATAGCATAGAGCGCTGCAGCGTGGCAGCAGCGGCGGCGGTCAGCCGGGCCGAGGCCAACCAACGCCATGGCGTGGGCGACCAGGCTGGCCAAGCACGGCAGCATGCGTGCACACGCAGAGCGCACCAACACCCGAGAACGTGTTGTGCATGGATTTTAAAGCAGCGACTACCACTAAACCATTGCATCTAAACTAAAACCGACTTCACCATGATCAAACTGATATATGAGGTTGCTCAGTCGAGCTAAAACACCGCATCACCCTCTAACCTAATCTCTCTAAATAAATTGCTAAACTTGGCAATGTCCAGCTGTACACAAGTTTGAAATTTTCTAAGTTTTTGAGTTGAACTCTATTTCAAATTGCATTTCTAAGCTATTGAAAATATTACTAAGCAATATTATTTTTTTCAACAAGTATTTCATTGTCATCTACAAAGTTTGTACTTCCAATTTTATTTAAGTATCACACACATGTTCTATAGTGTTTTTGCTTAATAAAAACTAGTTTTAGACCCTACTTGATATACATGAGCTATTGCATCAACATTGATTTAATATTTTTATTGATTATTTTAGGCTACAAAAAATTTATCAACACCTTCTATCACATGCATTATTACACGAACATGATGCTCGTGACATGATTTAGTAGTTGGTTTCAGACGTAACACAGAGGGTGTTACAGTCGGGACTTTCGACTAGAGCGGTCAGTGAGCCAGCCAAGGTCCAGGTGTCGGGACTTTCGACCGTTGGGAGTTCCAACTCACGTCGAGACTTCCGACAGCCACAGTCATCGCTCAGGCTAATTGACTGAGCGTTGGGACTTCTGACCTGAGTCAAGACTTCTAACCATCGGGAGTTCTGACTTACGTCGAGACTTCTAACACCAAAAGTCTCAAAAAGATATTCTACGTGCTCGTGAAGTGCTAGAGTGTCTCTCTTTTGATTTTATTTTTATACTTGAGTACTCAATCTTTCTCAAACCAACTAAGTTTGCATCCCTCTTTTCAGTGCGGTGGATCTTAAACTCAAAACAAAATATAAAATCCTTGGAGAGCGCTTTGAGTTCGTCCGCCTTTACAACTTCAAGAATTGAGGGATACCATTTTGTCTTTATAAACTCTTTGAGTCTTTCATGGGACTAATAGCTGCTATATATCTCATTAAGATCACATTAGTCCCTAATTTGAATATCATCAATACACCAAAAACCACATAAAGGGCAAATGCACTTTCAATCTCCCCTTTTTTTGGTAATTGATGACAACCAACTTAGTTTTTATAAGAATGAAAGAATTTAAAGCTTTTGAACCCCAAAATTTATGAAGAGCTTCCCCTTGATGTATGCATGAATTTGACTTTCATTTAGAATCATCTATACATGATTTGCATACATCAAGACAAAAACTCCCCCTAAATTTTGCAATTCGTGGGGTGCAACAAGTGTGTGTGAACAAACACATATCCATGAAAAGAGATGCCATATGACATGTAATATTCATATTGCAAGTAAAAGAGAATGTGATGGCCAAGAATTCAAAGTGAAAACTTGAAGCAACACATGGCCATCCAAAATAACATCCAACATCACAAGTAGAGACAAGCACATGCTAAAAAGATAGATAGATAACCATTACTTGTCCTACAATCATCCATCACAAACACATATAGTTGTCCATCACATACTAGCCACCACATGTCATAGTTCATACAAGCTAAAAGTTTTAAATCAAAGCCCAACACTCCCCCATTGTCAACAAATGCCAAAAGGGGTAGGCCGCGTGAAAGAAATGGCTACTCATCCTCGTAGTCCTCATCATCATCATGGTCACCAACATCACCACCATCGTCATCGTTGTCATCATCATCTTCCTAGATATAGTCCTTGTCTTTGGCAGTGGCCTCGCTCTGGCCATGAGGGTGAGAAGCATCATCATCCTCATAGGACTCACAAGCCTCATCATAAAGCTCTAGAGGGTCACAGGGAGGCACAAATGGCGGCGGAGGTGAAGACACAATACCAACCTGCTGCTCCAAACGATAGAGCCTCTCTTGCATGTCATGCTCACGTTGAGCATTAGCATAGCACTGTCCAAACATGTAGGTCATGAGAAACTTGAACTTGTTAGGCTTCTCACCAGAGGAAGAGGAAGAGAGCGGCTCAGCACTAGAAGCATCAATGCATATCATGTTGCTTTGATTCCAAAAAAAAAATCCAATCCTGAATCTGTGGATGATTATAGACCCATCTCCCTACTCAATTATTCTCTCAAATGCATAACCAAGATTCTCTCCTTAAGACTTCAGTCTATTATCTTGCAACTTGTGCATACTAACCAATATGGATTTATTAAAGGGAGGACTATCCAGGATTGCTTGACCTGGGCTTTTCAATTTCTTCACATTTGTCATCACTCAAAAAAGGAGATTGTAATTCTCAAACTAGATTTTGAAAAAGCATTTGACAAAGTTGAGCATGGAGCTATCCTTCAAATTCTCAAATACAAGGGATTTTCTAATAAATGGGTGAACTAGATTCAAAGCTTGTTAGGCTCTATTGAGTCTTTTATCCTCCTAAATGGCATATCAGGCAAACCCTTTTTGAACAAGAGAGGGGTGAAACAGGGAGACCCCCTCTCCCCTCTTCTTTTTGTTTTAACAGCAGATCTGCTTCAGTCCATAGTAAATAATGCTTGGAGCAAGGGCATTCTTAAGCATCCTATCACTGATACCTTTGGAGGAGATTACCTAATTATGCAGTATGTAGATAATACTTTGCTTATCTTACCTGCTAATGGAAGGGTTCTTTTCAATCTAAAGTGTCTTCTTAGATCATTCTCTGACTCGATTGGGTTGCATGTTGAAAGTGCATCTAGCCCTTTAGTGGGTTTTGGATGATTCAATGACAACATGATTAAAGGTCTAACCCATTTACTAAGTGTGGACAAGGTAATAGGTTATCTCACAGGTACTTAATGAAAGCCAAAATGATGTGTTGTTGTATAAACAATCTAGTTCAAGCACAAGACAACAATGCAAATAAAATTCATACAAAGGCTTATATATTGTGGGATTTTCATGTACTATGTGAAAGCAAGCTCGTAAGAATTAATTAATGAGACATGAGGGATTGCATATGGAATGGTCTCATATTTGAAGCTTGCTAAATTGAAATGAAAAATATAACAATACAAATGAATGGATGATTTAACACAAGATGTGACTTGATGACTTGAGATGGTGAAGATAGCAAAGAAAGGCTTCGAGGTACTAAGCAAGGGTGAAGGGCAAGCGACGGCTTGGTGGCCGAAGAACCTAGCTAGGGTGAAGAAGGAAGTACTTGCATTTAGTTGAGGTACTAATAAGGCTATGATGGTCATGTCTATGTGGAGGATCAAATCACTATTGGAGTGTTTGATGGAAGTGACTTGATACATTTGAGATTATTTAAATTTAATGAATGGAATCAAGTCACGTGCTCAAGATGGCTATGCTCAAGTGAAAAGATCAATATCAACATGTTAGCACCCTCACTTGATGAAGAGTGGAATACACGGCTTCGGTTGAAAGAGATCAACTCAAAAGGTTTAAATTCGTTATACTTTTAAATTTGAGTTAATAGGAATATCGTACTATTAAGATGGACGCATCATGTTGATAGATAATGTTTCATAAGTGCTCAAGCCAACCCATATGAGTTTTTAGAGTGTTTGAGAGACAAAAGAGCTAACTGATTTTTGCTGGTCTGGCAATACCGGACGTGTCTGGTATTTGCCCAGCAAAGACAATATTGTTGATCTCGAGTTGGTTCGTTAGGAGTTCCAGCAATGGTTGGAAGTTCTGACATCTCATGCTTAACTGACTTGGAGAATTCACTATGGTGGTCATACCGGACGTGTCCAGTATGGATGGCCAGAAGCCAACGGCTAGTTTTCAAATGTGTTGAGGATCGGGAGTTCCGACGTAAGTCAGGAGTTCTAACGGTCGGAAGTTCCGGCATTCATCGGGAGTTCCGACGTCTCACAACATCACTGTAACTTAGTTACCGTTGGCATAGTGTAAGTCATATACCGGACGTATTCGGTATGGCAACGGCTATAAAACGGCTAGTTTTTCCAAGGAGGCTATAAATACCCCAAGCCTCCACCTTTGGAGGCTACTGATTCTGCTGATACACATACATGTTTTTTAGCCTTGCCAACTCTTCTAAACCCTCTCTTAGTGAGTGTGTGATCCAAATTGCCAAATCAATTAGTGGGTTGAGAGACATTCAATGGAGAGTAGGACTCGAACGAGTCCGAACTTCGGTAAAACAAATATCGTGTCTCAATTCGCATTTCATTTGATATTTGTGTTGCTCTTGCTCTTGTGCAAGTTATCTGTGTATATTGTCATATCTAGTAGGTACCTGCAATTTGATTTGAAGTTAGAAATCGAAAGGAGCAAGTTTAGGGCTGTTCCACTGAAACCGTGTATACTAGACACGTCCGATATAGCTACCGGACACGTCCGGTATTGATCACGGTGCCAGGCTATTCTACAGAACATGTGCATACCGGACGTGTCTGGTATACCTACCGGACACGTCCGGTATTTCCTGCCTGTGCTAAATATATTCATTCTCTGTTCTAACTTTGTATTGTAGGGTTGTAACTTCTATATATATTCTTTATACCTTGTTTACTTTGTGGCTAACTTGTGAGGGGTGGTACTACACTTAATTTAGAGTTTGTATTTTGGAAACTCTCTTTACTAATCGTTTCCACATTTAAAGGTGTTAATTTTCATAAACGCCTATTCACCCCCTGTAGGCGACATCCTAGGTCCTTTCACATGTGAATTTCCAGAAATCTTTCCTAGTGCCAATTAATGTTTCAGAGTCAAGAACCATACATCTAGCAAACACATTTGGCTGTGCAGTGGGATCAATGCCCTTTACCTACCTTGGTCTCCCCTTAGGTACAACAAAGCCAACCCTATAGGAATCCTCCCCCATGTTGACAAGGATTGAAAATAGGCTCTCTGTGGCCAGTAAGTTTCTATCCTACCATGGCAGGCTGACTTTGGTGAATTCAGTGATGACAACTTTGCCAACCTTCTATATGTGTACCCTCTAACTGCCTCCATAGATAGTCAAGCGGATAGATGTGTACAGGAAACAATGTCTACGGAGTGGTGGGGAAATAAATAGAAAAGGTAATTGCCTAGTAGCTTGGGAGGCAGTATGCAGATCAGTGTTCGCCTACACGGCCGTGTAAACCGATTACTCGGCGTGTAATCGCTACTCGGTAGCCGAATGTGCAGTTTAGGCCATAAACGGTAGGTTACACGGGATCGCCGTGTAAACGGTAAAAAACGGCCGTGTAATCGGTCTACACGGCCGTGTAGGCGAACAAATATTTTGAAAATAAATTATTTTCAAAATATTACAAATGTTTATGATTTGTAATAAGTACCATTAGATTAGTTATGGAATATACTTTTATAATAAAATTATTTGAATATACAAATATTAATATTACTTTCTACATACTTAGTCAAACTTAAAAGAGTTTGACTCCTCGATAAGCGAGATGTGTACTTATTTTGGGATGGATGGAGTATTTTATTAGGCACTTAGGCTATTAGGTCTAGCACTTAGGTTCTTAATTCTATATTATTGGACTAACCGTTGTGTAATTCTATATTATGATATTATCTATGTTATAGGAATATATATACACAGGTTATTATAGTTATTTTTACAAATAAAGTAAAAACGAGTAATCCGTGTAAAACCGTGTACACGCCGTGTACACGGTCTAAACGCTACACGAGACCTCGCCGACTGTCTACCGTTTACCGTTTAGGAAAACATTGATGCAGATCAAAGAAAGAAGGGGGCCTTGGCATCATTAATCTGAAAACCCATAACTCCACTCTTCTCCTAAAATACATGGACAAGTTCTATAATCATGCTAACCTACCATGGGTACACTTGACTTGGGAAAAATGTACATCAATCAACAAACACCACCACAGGTTAGATGTCCTAGCAGATCCTTTTGGTGAAAGGACATTCTTAAGCTTTTTAATAACTACAAATCCATATCTGTCTGCATACCTAATAAGGGTGATACTATGGTGTTTGGGCTTGAATCATGGGCTAGCAATTCTCTAAAACTCAGGTTTCCACAACTGTTCTCATTTGTTAAAAAGGCCAAAGCCTCATTGTATTTCATGATTGACAATGAGATGGACAAAATCTTTAGTCTTCCCCTATCCAGTTATGCTGCACCCCAACTTGTTGAAGTTCAAGAGCTAGTGAATAACCTACATCTAAACCCTGAGACCCATGGTACCTGGCTATACAATTGGGGAGCGCAGATCAGTTCTAGTAAGGCTTACAAATCTCTGAGAGGGACCTTGGAATCTTCTCCATTGTTCAAAAGGCTTTGGTCATCTAGCAATTTGGGAAAGCATAAGTTTTTCTTCTGTCTACTTTTGAGAGATCGCCTTAACACAAGAAACATTCTGAGAAGGAAGAATAGAACTATTGATGATTATAGCTGTGATCTTTGTAACGATGGCACTAAAGAAACCCTTAAACATCTTTTTCACTTGTCCTTTTAGTCAGGATTGCTGGGACTCTTTACATATTAACTGGAATTTAAACTTGGACCCTCTAGACATGGTTATCAAAGGCATGACAGTTTTTGGACACTACATCTTCATGGAGCTCATGATCACAGCTTGTTGGATCATTTGGAAGCTTAGGAACATCATTATTTTTTTATAATGAAACTTGTAGCTTGTCGATCTGGAAAAGACTTTTCAAGGAAGAACTTGGCACCGCGTGGCAAGCGCGGTGAGCAACTCTAAAAAAAGGAAGAACTTGGCCTGTCGTGCATCAAGGCTAAGGAAGCAACAAAGGGCCCATTATTAATATGGCGAGACAATTATTCATGATGCTTTTTCTTTACTTTTTTGTATATTTGGGCCTGGCTGCCTTGTATTCACCTTTTTTCTTCTTGTTTATATGGCTCCTTGTACATTTCCTATACATTCTTTCCTTCTTTATTAATGAAAATAAAAAATAGATAGAGAACTCCCCTGCCGACCTTTCAAAAAAAATGTGCGAGCTCAGGCGTATGGGCGAACAGAAGAAGAGGATAAGGGAAAAAGAAAATAAGAAGGATGACAAATAGGCCCCACTAATGGTATGGTTAACGGTGTCAAAATGGCATCCATTTCATTCTTCTTGATCCTTGCAACCAAACAAAAAACTATGTTCAACCCAACCCCCTAACTAAACAAAAGATGGGTCTGACCCATCTGTGATAGAACCGCCCAATTTATACAAGATCAAGTATGGTTGTCCCCATTTAGCACGTTGACACGCACCTACTTTTACTTATATAAACTCGGTAGTCCACCGAGTGTCACGAAGGACCTCGGTAAATCAACATCACAACCAAGATCGCTTGATTAAGCAAATACACATCACATACGTAGGGTTGCAGCGGAAATAATATTACGAATGGGTTCACAAATAATAGTACAAGTTTGGGTTTCAAAACCGCTTAGTGAAAACAACATAGCTTTCAAATAATTACATTAATATAAGTTCCAAATACATTGCTAGCATAAGTGACATCCTCAGACAAAAGCATATAGATGAGAACTAAATATAGAGTCACCGAGCCCACCGACGGTTAGCCACCATCTTCAGCAGGCCAAGAACTTCACCTGCAACATGGTGGGATAAACCCTGAGTACTCAAATGTACTTAGCTAAACTTACCCGTCATAAACAAAAAATAAATGACACCGAGTATGCAAGCCTTTATCAGTGGATCTTGCTAGACAACCTTTTTGCATAAAAGCTTGAGTAATCATTATCATTATTCACCTGTACTAGCAGTGACTTTTAGCCATTACCTACCATCTATATTAGCACCTGTACTAATCAATCACTTGATTAAGTTGCAAACAATAATAACCATATTAGGTATTTCATGGCTCATTATCATTATCATCATCATCATCATTTAACCATATCTTTAATTTTAGTGAATCTATGTTGCCGCTGCTCAGTCAAGTTCTCACTATCCGGGAGAGACGGCGATTCGAATCGATTCCTATCTAGCTAGAGGGGTATTCCTAACACAAACCATGCTTCCCCCGTCAGGGTCGTAATCAAGTCACCTTTGGTACAACTCGGGAGAAAAAAAGAAAAGTCGTAGGTCCGGACAGCGCCGCATTCTCAAGGGTGACACTCTGCCAGGAAGTGCATGACTTTTAAACACCTGACCCCTTGGACTCATGCCAATGTCCCCAAGCACATCCTTACTTCCTCCAGAATGCGCACGTCCCCCCGGTTCCCGGCATGAGTCGAACTACTAGGCTTCGCGGTCGAAATGACTTATCTGGCCAGCTAAGTGTTAGGCTGCGTTCAACATGACATAAGGACGTACAGTGAATTGGTCCTTAAACGACATAGACTGGGATAGATTCACACCCAAGACCTCCATGCCTTGTTGCTGCACTACCGTCATCCCGTTCGGTCTCTTTTCATTATTAACACATGGTTCTTTTCCATGATAGCAAATATAGCCAACCATGACCAGAGCTCATCCTACATCTTGCAGGTGATAGGAAATCACCCGACTTCTACTGGTCTAAGCATAGCTAAGCATCATTCGATCCTACACTTAATTAGGATTCATAAGATTTTATCTGGACAAGGTAAGGATATAATGCAACAATTGGTTCCACCCAATTCCTATACTTAATGCATCATCAACAATAAAAGATACTCAAGATATTTGTAAAAACATGGGAGACTTAGAATGCTCCAGGGCTTGCCTGGGATCCCACACTGAGTCAATGTTAGTTAGACGACACTCGCTAAGTCCTTCTATCTTCGGGATAGGTTCACCATGCACCTTCCTCGGGTTCGGCTCCAACATCCCATCCGGCACGTGGTTCATCTAGTGTACCTAATTGAGATACACGATGTAAGTACATGAATGCGGGGAATGATAATAAAAGATGCATCACATAAAAACATTCAAGACAAGCACAAGGCTACACCACATGACATGAGTACTTAGAGAGAAAGCTATTCACATCAAGTCCAACATAGAGATAGCAAGTACATCAAGCATGGCATATTAGTTTACTTAAGTTCTATTCAAATCACTTTAACTTACCAAGTTTAGACAACCTAATATACAATTGCTCATCTTCGGTTAAGGACCTAGCACCTAAACAATCAACAAGAACAATGCTACAAAGCATTCACACAAGCATTCACATTTCAGCCAAACTGGGAATATACACCAGCATAGTAAACTGACCATAACTAGAGATTTACAAATCCAAATTACATGAAACAAGACAATTTGGAAAGATTATGAAATTGTCTACAATTCATATTTAATCATCCCAGCATTATTCCCAAGTTAAAAGGGCCAAACAGTCACATTTATCAAATCTGGTCCAGAAATTCCAGAGAACTACAATTTCTGATGACCAACTTAGAACAGCCATAACTCACAAAATATTTGGCCAAATGCCATGAAAATTTAACACTAGATGGTTAAGTGAGTTATGTACAACTTTATTATTATCATCTTAAGATGATTCTATAGATAACAAGGTCAATTAATCCAATAAATGCATCTCTGTCTAAAACATGGATAGAAACTGACATGCCAATTTAAACAGCTATAAATGGAGTTATACATGTCCAATAAATGTGGTTCTATACTTTTTAGAAAGCTTAACAAATTCTAAACAACTTTGTTATAAACATCTAAAGCTAACTCTACTACTAAAAAGTCCCCACAGTACCAACAAGGAAACCCTCTCTGGGTTTGGGCAGAAACAGCCACAGAGATTTAAGCAAGTATAACTCAAGATCTACTTAACCAAAAATCATAATATTTAGCTTTTTGAAAAGCTTAATAAAATTACTACAACTCATGTATTATCATAAAGTCATAATTCATAACTTAACTAAGCCAGTTAATTCAAACATGCAGGCCTATTTAGAATAGGAGCAAAGCAACACAGGGCATTTGTTATTTTTATAGATCTTAAACTATCAATTCTAAAATACTAAAATTTTTACCAAACATCAATAATAACATTAGTATCACTCTACAAAAATTTCACAATTATTTGAGCACAACAACTGCAGTTATGAAAAAGACAAGACACAACTAGTATAAAAAACCTAACTGCATAAATCTATTTTTACAGCAATATATTTAAACTAAAGCATGCCATATTATAGATCTACTGCATAGATAACTTCACAAGGATTCTAAAAAGTCCTCATTTACTATTTTACGATTTTCTACTAATTACTATGAATTTTCAAAACTGATCATTCAAATCTGCAAAAAATCAAAGAAAAGACATGTAAATCTTGCGTCGGAGACCCTGAAGTTAACACAAATCAAACTCCAGCGAAGAGATCCTCATGAACACTATTCAAATGAGTCACAGCTACTTCACTTAACCCCCTCCGTTCTTCCTTATTCGAGCGCGAAGTCCCTCGTCTTCCTTCCAAAAACAGAACAGGCAGGGAGGACATCGAGACCGGCCGGCCAGAGGCTTGTCGGCGGCGACTTGGTGACCGGAGAGGCGCGCGGGGGCAACAACAGACGCACCTATGCCTGGCTCCACCTAGGCAGTGGCAGCCCACAGCCATCCTGGCCATGCATGCCAGCGGTGGTCGCGGCAGCGTTGCCGGTGGCAGCAGCCATGGCAGTGGAGGCGGCCGGGCAAAAAGGCTGAGGAGGCGTAGTGTGAACGGAGGAAAGCGGCGGCGCGCTCCATAGGAGTGGAGAAGGGTTAGAGTAGGGAGCAGCGGTGGTGCATTCTATGGAAGCGGCTCTGCCACGGCGGTCATGGCGGGCGAGAGACAGAGAGACAGAACGAGAGAGAGGGGGAGAATGGAGAGCGCAGGAGGCAAGGGCTCGGGCTCGGCCTCCAAAACAACGAGCGAGGACGAGTTGGCGCACATGCAGCGAGCGAGCTATCGAGCGAGGTGAGCCGAGGGAGCCACGTGGCGTCAAAACCCTATGCGCAGTCGGCCATTGCTACTGCTTCAGCTGATTAAGAAATACCACCTCAAACATACCACTGAAGCTCGTTTTTTATCCCTCCATATCTCCTAAACCAGTTAGTTTTGGCACAATCCGTAGTAATCAAAGTTGTAGAGCTACACAATATCTCCAACTTTGCTTAAAGCATCAAAGTCTGATTCAGCCTAGTTGGAGAGATACATGGCTCCGAAGTAGGGTACACAAAAACTGAAAACTCAGTTTCAGTCCATTAGGGACTTAGCCAAATTTTTTAGCTCCAAAACAGCCATAGATTCCAACTTGAGGGCTTGGTTTGACTTGCTTATAAGCTGATCTAGCTCTTGGTACAAAAAACAAAGTTTGTTCTACACTACTCAAACTTCAACTTTTATTTAAGGTGCAACTCCATGCAAGCACTGTAAGCCATAGTTCAAACCAAGTCACAGTAGCATCACGGTAAAGCATAAATTATCCTTTTTGATCTATTAAAGCATTTTCTGGCCCCTTGCTCAACATGAGCCCTTCATGACTTTTGTTGTAGATTTCAATTAGAGCCATTTGGCAAGGTAGAAAGGTTTGGTTGACAACCTATAATTCCATTCACTTAATAAAGCAATCCAAGAAGGATTATAACTTATCATTTCATGTGACTTCTTGATTTCAAACTCCATGAAACTTTTCCACTGGTCTAGATGGATGAATGTTGATGTAATGTACATGAAATAAGCATGTTTAACATTACTCATGTATAATCTTAACAAGGATCCACATGTAAGCAAAGGTGTATTGTCCAAGTTTAAGTTGGAGCTCACTCTTGTAGATTTGATCTTGACACCTTCATCACCACTTAACATGTCATGTTTGAGCTCAACTGGTAACAAACACCTAGGGTGTTCACCATCCCTAAAAACTGGGTTGGAGCCAACCCAACCCACTTGGTCCCTAAACCAAACACATGGTTATATGTTTGGTTCCGAGCCTAATAAATCTAGGTCAAAACCCTATGGACCGACCAGTTAATTTAGCGTCGCGCTGCTCAAGGGAGTCGATGGCTAGCACTTGAGACACAAAGAATTATATGAAACCCTAAGTCCAATTCTAGAGAATTCACTATGGTGGTCATACCGGATGTGTCCGGTATGGATGGCCAGAAGCCAACGGCTAGTTTTCAAATGTGTTGAGGGTCGGGAGTTCCGATGTAAGTCGAGAGTTCCGATGGTCAGAAGTTCTGGCATTCATCAGGAGTTCCGATGCCTCACAATGTTACTGTAACTCAGTTACCATTGGCACAGTGTAAGTCATATACCGGACGTGTCCGGTATGGCAACGACTATAAAACAGCTAGTTTTTCCAAGGGGGCTATAAATACCCCCAAGCCTCCACCTTTGGAGGTTGTTGATTCTGTTGATACACATACATGTTTTTTAGCCTTGCCAACTCTCCTAAACCCTCTCTTAGTGAGTGTGTGATCCAAATTGCCAAATCAATTAGTGGGTTGAGAGAAATTAAAAAAGAGAGCCATCCAACCACTTGAGCACTTGTGCATATTGTCAATCTTGTGATTCGCATTTGTTACTCTTGGACTCTTCGGTCCTAGACGGTTAGGCATCGCCGAAGAGCACCCGAGAGATTATGGTGTGCCTCGGAAAGTTTGTAACGGTCGATTTCGCCGCCTCAGAATCAACTAGTGGAAGGAGGAAAAGGAGTTGGAAAAGACTCTGGCTAGAGTGACCTTCATGGTACCCTCTAGGGCTAACCTTCGCTGAGTCGCCCGTAGCCTCCTCAATGGAGAGTAGGACTCGAACGAGTCCGAACTTTGGTAAAACAAATATTGTGTCTCAATTTGCATTTTATTTGATATTTGTGTTGCTCTTGCTCTTGTATAGGTTATCTGTGTATATTGTCATATCTAGTAGGTACCTGCAATTTGATTTGAAGTTAGAAATCAAAAGGAGCAAGTTTAGGGCTGTTCCACTGAAACTGTGTATACCGGACATGTCTGATATAGCTACCGGACATGTTCAGTATTGATCACTGTGTCAGGCTGTTCTGCAGAACACGTGCATATCGGACACGTCCGGTATACCTACCAGACATGTCCGGTATTTCCTGCCTGTGCTGAATATATTCATTCTCCGTTCTAACTTTGTATTGCAGGGTTGTAACTTCTATATATATTCTTTGTACCTTGTTTACTCCGTGGCTAACTTATGAGGGGTGGTACTACACTTAATTTGGAGTTTCTATTGTGAAAACTCTCTTTACTAATCGTTTCCGCATTTAAAGGTGTTAATTTTCAGAAACGTCTATTCACCCCCCTCTAGGCGGCATCCTAGGTCCTTTCAATTGGTATCAGAGCGAGGTTCTCACCTAAAGCTTCACCACAGTGAGAAAAGGATGTCGACACCTATTGAGTTGGAGCCGGTGCTTCTCCAATATGATGGTTCAAACTTTCTACCTTGGTCAATTTATGTACTCAAATGCTTTTAGAGATATTAGTCCTCTTGTTGAGCATATTGTGGATGCAAGCATATCTCTTCCTATAGTTGATTGGAGCAACTACAAAAATTTATCAAAAGAGGAAGAGATATGAGTGCAACTCAATGTTCAAGCTATTAATGTCATTTTGAGTACATTAAGTGTAGAGGTTCAAGATGAGGCAATCTTCAATGGACAAACACCTTCGAAGAGTGCTCATCTCATTTGGACTAGGCTTGTTGAGTTATATGAAAAATCCAAATGTGATTATGCACTTGAGATTGAGTCAATGGAAAGTATGTCCATTGTGTCTTCATGAAGCGAAGAAGCCTCACAAGACCTCAAGAGCACCAAGCTAGAGCAAGAAGTGCAAGCAGCGCATGAACTGCTATCTGCCTACACGTGTCTAGTATGGCCAAGGCAGCAGAGCAGCAAGCAGCTGTTTGCAACGATGGTCAAGCCTGGTGGTGACCAAGTGATGAGTCAACCTCAGTATCTCATGATACTCATCACTTGTGTCTCATGGCTAAGAAAAGCAAGAAGAGTAACAAGAAAGATCAAGAAAAGGAGAAAGCACAAGTAGATGATCAAGATGAGAGTGATGTTGAAGTTGAAGACAACTACAACCTTGATCATCTCAACCGCAAGGATAAGTTCATCATCATGAAGATAGTAGAAAAGAATGATGAGCTTGAAGAAGAAATTGAGAAGCAAGAGCAATCACTTCAAAAGCAAGAATTGTTTCTCATCTCCAAGATGGAAGAACGAAAGGCTCTAAGTGAAAGGTATGAAAAATTATCAATTGAGCATGCTTTAGTTACTAACTCCTCTTCTAGTGTTTCACAACTAGAGAAGGAAAACTTGGAGCTCAAGGCAAGGCTAGATGAACTATCAAGCAAATATAATGTGCTACAAGCAAACTATATTCATCTAAAGTGCTCTCATGAGGAAGTAGTAGAATCAAGCATCATGCTTGAGGTAGCTCATGAGGTTGTGATCACATCGGTAAAATTTTCTCAACCTCTTACACATTCACTCACTAGTACACCATCTCAATTAAATATTTCTTGTACTAATGAGTGTGCTCCTCAAGCAAGCCAATCTTCGATTGAGCTAAATCTCATAGAAAACATAGAGCTCAAAGAAGAGGTGAAAAGATTAAAGAAAGTTGTGATTCGGTTGAAGGGTAAGGAGAAAGCACAACCTTCTCAAGATAACCGTGATAAAATGGTGAAGAAGCTTGAGAAGAGTTCAAACCTTGCTTCCTCCAAAACCCAACAAAAGAATCACATTTCAAGTAAGGCCAACACAACCAAGAGCAAGAAACATGGAAAAAGGTTATGCTATGGTTGTGGATTATATGGACATGAGTGGGCTATGTGTCCACATAAGAGTTGGGCCGACAAGTGTGAAGTGGCTGAACAAAAGGCCTCAAACAAGTTGGCCAACCAAAAGAAAAGTGATTGACAAAGTGCTTGTCTCATGAGCAAGAAATTGGGGCATCCTACCAAAAAATGCCCAATGTACAAAGAGGCAAGAAAGGAAGCCCAAGTTGCAACAAGAAGATGCTATGGATGCAATGAGATGGGCCACAGGTTGATAGATGTCCATACACGCAAAACAAGCATAGAGCAAACAAAGGCCGCATATGCTATGCTTGTAGAAGAAAGGGGCATCTAAGCTATGAATGCCCAAATGGTAACGCTCCTAAGCCAAACACATTTGTTTATAATGATATGCTTAGGAAGACCACAAATGGAGTTAGCACTAGCAAGGTGGTGTGTTCACCACAAACTAGTGCTAAAGCCATTTGGGTGCCTAAGCACTTGTTGACTAACCCAAAAGGACCCAACAAGAGTTGGGTACCAAAGTGTGCTTAGGTTAATGATGTAGGTACTTGGTGATGAGATGAAGGCATCGGGGTGGTTGAGCAAGTAAATTGAAAATATTCACTCAATCTATCAACCAACTCTTATCATAATCTCTTATATGGTTGACCCAAAGATAATTTAATGAATATATCATCTATTTCATCATCACCATTGGTAACAAGTACCTAAACCTTATAGGATAGTCACTTTATTTGTTTTGTGCTAAATAGTTCACTAATAGGCATTTTTGTGAAATATTGAAAGTGGCTAATTAGATTCAATTGAAAAGTATTTTATTTTGCCATATGATACTTTTAATGGCTCTCTAGTAGAGAAATTTATTTGTTAAGATGTAGGGCATAAAATAAATGCTATAGCTAAAACGAAGAAGCACAAGTAGCGGGTTATTTGTTTCTGTCCTGCACCTATCGGACGTGTCCGGTATTACTATCGAACGTGTCCAGTATGGCCGAGGATAGAAAGAAAGTGTTTCTATTCTGCGTATTCCAGACATGTCCGGTATACCTACCGGACGTGTCCGGTATTGCAGGATCTAGAACACAAATTGGATTACAACTAAGTCTTTGATCCATATATTTTCATATATCCTTAATTTACTCAAAAGCTTGTGGTTTACCAAATCTAAGTGGATTGTGAGCATCTTTTGAACTCAAATATAAATATGGCAAATTATTTGGTTGTAGTTCAAAATAGAAAATTGACTCCCAAATTCTTAATAGAATCAAGTGCTAGATAAAAGTCATTCAAATTACTTAAAGCACTTATTTAGGGGGAGCTCAGTTTCTATTTTCCACCTTATGGACTAACAAATTTATCTAGTATTCTTTGTAGTCCTTTGGATGAAAAAGTGATTTCGTATCTAGCATGATTATTTGGCAATTAAGGTCAACATAAAGATTATAATGCTATGTATCTTCTTAGTGGTATTCTTGTGGGCTCAAGGCAAAGGTATGTTTTTACATACATGCATTGTAAGTACATCTAAGGCCCTTTATATGTTAGAATGTGCATTTGTGTGACATAGGAGAGATGTTTTTCAAAACCCAGAACTAGCATGTGTAGGTGGTGTGAATTTGAAAAACTATTTGAATCTTGGTCTTTATGATCTAGCCTTGTCATGTTATAATTATAGCTCTCCTTGATTGTTTGATTGGCTAATTACACATGACATGGCTTTCTTAAGTCCACAATCTACTATGTCTCAAAATCTCTCTCTCAAGTAATCAAAATCTATATATGCCAAATATTTAGAAAAGAGAAGTGATACTAATGGCATTTGGATAAGAAAAGTAATTACACCTTATTTGGATCAAGGACATACATGTTTTTGGATCAAGAAATGATAGAGAAGGGGATTGGAATTAAGTGAATGAAATTTGGAACAAAAACAGCCAGCCCGCAAATACCGGACGTGTCTGGTATGCCTACCGGACGTGTCCGGTATGAGCGGGGTTATAAAACAGTCGGTACCCCTTCGGCCAAGTTAGTTTTTCCTCCTTCCAACCAACCCAGCCACCTCTCCTCGACCTTCATTGGCGATTTCAAGTTTCCACCATGAAAAGGAAGAGAGGGAGATTGGATCAGAGGAGATTTGCATCAAGATCGAGGACTCCAGGACTTGGATTTCCAATCGCATCTTCATTCACTCTCACAAGGTACCCTAATCCCAGACCTCATCTGATCTAAGCAGTTAGGGCATGATTTTGGAATTCCTTCGATAGAGATGCTACATTACCTGTCTAGAAGCAATGCCTAAAGTTTGGATTGGATTGGTTGAAGATTGAGCGAATGACCCTGGTTAGGGTTGTTGTCCGCTCATACCGAACATGTCCAGTATGGGATAGCAGAGCAGGTTTTGCTCCATTGTTTCAATCTTCTCAGTAGTTGATTCATAGGACTAAGTTCAATTGTCTATTGTGTTTTGTGAACCTTATGACCTAGTTTGGTTGAAGTGATTGCAAAGCATAGGATAATTATTCTTATTTCTATATTTCAACTAAAATAAGCTATCGATTGGGCATGTATCTAAAATTCCTTGCATATCTTTAGATACAGGACAACAGCCATGAGTGGAAGATAGGAGCCTAGGTCCAAGCATAGGCATGATCTAGTACTAGAGAAACACAAGAAGGCAAGATAGGAAATGCATCCCAGATACAGTCAGCAGGAGCAGGGCAGTAGCAGGGGACTCTCTAGGGCTACTAGGGGTGATCCACAGTACAAAGAGGGAGACAATAGTTCTTCCTTTGACATAGATACAGAGGAGTATAGAGTGGAGCCCAGTACCAGAAAGAGGAAGAGCACTGACAGAGATTCAGATGGTGGCAGCTCATATGACAAGCAAGAGATTAAGGAGGAGCAGGCGGTACCTCTAGCTCAGCACCAGCCAGGTCAGGGTATGCAATATGGTTTACTTGAGCCACATCCACCTAGTGTACCCTCTTATGTTGCTAGAGTTGGCTATCGGGGGAAAGGCATGACCAGAAGGGCCAGAGATGAAAGAAGAATTGATCCAAGGGGCTTGTCGAGGATTCAATTTGATCATCGATTTTAGACTGCCTTTCATATGGACTTCTACACCAATGTGATCCTTGCCAGGAACCCAGTGATTGCTAGGTCTCAGTGGATTGACTGGTAGTACATCAGAGATTTGCAGAAGGCCTCCATTGATCATGCTATTGTCATTCGTGAGTATACAGGGGTTTATGAGATTATGGAGTTCTAGCATGACTGGAACACAGAGGTGGTAGCTTAGTTCTACACCACCCTATATGTTGAGGAGGATGAGTGGCGTATGCACTGGATGCTTGAGGGCTAGTGGTACAGTGTTGATTATGATGCTTTTGCAGCTCTACTTGGCTTCTCAGATGATGATCTTTAGAAAGATAGATTCCACACAGAGCAGGTGTTGCCTCCAGAGCAGCTTGCCTACATGTACCCACTAGAAGGTGAGAGAGGAGCAGTGGACAAGGTTCTAGGTCTTCACCCTACTTACAGATACCTGGACAGGATGTTTAGGAAGACCATTGATTGCAAGGGTGGAGATAAGGGAAACATCGTAGATTACTCTAGGAACCTACTCCATAGGATGGCACCTGATGCTCGGCCCTTCAGCGTTTTTGACTTTATCTGGTGTAAGATCCGGAGTGTAGGTGAGAGGCTCCTCAAAGGCTATGGTTTTGCTCCCTACTGAAAGGTCCTAATATGGCTAGAGGGGGGTGAATAGCCTATTTAAAAATCTATAAATCAACTAGAGCAATTTGATTAGTATGACAAATAGCGTAATGCAAACTTGCTCTAGCTCTACAAGGGTTGCAAGCCACCTATCAACAATTCTAGTTGTAATGATTACTTAGGCACACAAACTTGCTATGTAACTACTCACTAAGAGCTCTCAAACTTGCTACTCTAAAGAGCTCAACTAGATGAATGTAAATAATAAAGCAAGCTCTCAATTCTAATTACACTAAAGAGCTTGTACCAACTAGTTTGCAAGAATGTAAATAAGTGAGTAGGGTGATTATACTGCCATGTAGGGGATGTACCAATCACAAGATGAATATATAGCCAATCACTAGGAGAATGCCAAAGATAAGAGACAATCGATTTTCTCCCGAGGTTCACATGCTTGCCAACACGCTACGTCCCCGTTGTGTCGACCAACACTTGGTGGTTCGGCGGCTAAGAGGTGTTGCACAAACCTCGTCCACACGATTGGACACCGCAAGAACCTACCCACAAGTGAGGTAACTTAATGACACGAGCAATTTACTAGAGTTATCTTTTGGCACTCCGCCGGGGAAGGTACAACTCCCCTTATAATCACCGGAGATGGCCACGAACAATCACCAACTCATGCCAATCCTCCACCGTTGCTCCAACCGTCTAGGTGGTGGCAACCACCAAGAGAAACAAGTGAAATCCGCAGCGCAACACGAATACCAAGTGCCACTAGATGCAATCACTCAAGCAATGCACTTGGATTCTCTCCCAATCTCACAAAGATGATGAATCAAAGATGGAGATGAGTGGGAGGGCTTTGGCTAAGCTCACAAGGTTGCTATGTCAATGAAAATGTGCAAGTCTATGAGCTTGAGCCGGCCATGGGGCTTAAATAGAAGCCCCCACGAAATAGAGTCGTTGTACCCCTTCATCGGGTACTGCTCGGGGTGACCGGACGCTCCGGTCCAGTTGACCGGATGCAGGATCCAGCGTCCGGTCGCCCGATGTAAGCCACGTGTCATTCTGAGTTAAACCTAAGCCGCCAGATCTCAACGGCTATTAACTGACCAGACGCTTCGGCATAAGTGACTGGACGCTCAGACCCTAGTGTCCGGTCATTTGCAGTAAGCTCCCAAAACTGTCTTTTGCCGACCGGACGCGTCCGGTCATACTTGACCGGACACATACCAGTGTCCAGTGCTTAACCCTAGTCATAGCCCCATCCGACAACATGACTGGACGCAGCCCTTCAGCGTCCGGTCTCTGGGTGATCCAGCGTCTGGTCAGTTGACTGACACCAACATCATTGCGACCAACTCCATTTCAACCCTATCTTCTTCACCCTTGCTTAAATATGCTAACCACCAAGTGTATCACCTTGCGCACATGTGTTAGTAAATTTTCACAAACAATTTCAAGGGTGTTAGCACTCCACTAGATCCTAAATGCATATGCAATGAGTTAGAACATCTAGTGGCACTTTGATAACCGCATTCCGATACGAGTTTCACCCCTCTTAATAGTACGGCTATCAAACCTAAATGTGATCACACTCTCTAAGTGTCTTGATCACCAAAACAAAATAGCTCCTAGGGTTTATACCTTTGCCTTGAGCTTTTTGTTTCTCTCTTTCTTCTTTCCAAGTCCAAGCACTTGATCATTATCAATGTCATGATCTTCGTCATTGCTTCATCACTTGGAGTAGTGCTACCTATCTCATGATCATCTTGATAAATTAGGTTAGCACTTAGAGTTTCATCAATTAATCAAAACCAAACTAGAGCTTTCACCTACATCATACACATGATTGGGTAGGTCACAGGGCATACATTTGAGTATGACAAGGTACATAAGGCCCTAAAGATTGTTGCAGACTTACCTGAGGTTGGGGTACCTCCAGCAGGACCAGGAGGAGGAGGAGCAGCACTAGAGGCAGATGCACCTATAGGTGGTGCAGTAGTAGGATGAGCTTCCCCTCTACCACATGCTCCTTCATGTTCTTCTTCACATCACCGTAGTCCTCCTTCTCCTATTCGCAAGATGTTCAGTGCTATCTTTGAGATATGTAAGGACATACGGACCTGTCAGTAGAAGGAGAGGGAGGCTAGGAGGAAGGATACTTGGACTTTGAAGTAGATTGCTTCTGGACTTGAGCTTGATCCTCCTAGGTCTCCACTATTAGATGAGGCAGCTAGTGAGCCTGAGACTGAGAAGCAGTAGCAAGGTAGGTACAACATAGAGTTTGCTGAGTTCCTTCAGCGACAGCAGCAGTAGCAGACTCCAAAGCACCCTGACACTTTACCACTATAGGCTCGAGTGCCTACTCACTCTCAGCCACGTCCTTGTGCTGTAGACAAGTATGCTTTAGACTGGTGGAGTGACCTCATAGGTAGTTTCTATGACCCGTCTGGTGTGGGTGGTTCTCGTCCAACTGGTGCTACATGCTCAGATGATGAGGATGCTGGTAGAGATGAAGATGATGATGTGTGATCATAGCTGTCTGTAACACCCCGGGTGTTTAAATATTAAAAACAGGACATGTCATCATATGCATTGCAAGGCATTGGTCATATTGCAAACTTTGATATGCATTCACTAAAACAAGTTTACATTTATGTTATGAGTGTTGAATTGAATTGTTTGAATCGAGTTCAAAATTTGGTTTGGATTTGAATTTTCAAAAAAACCCTGATTTTCAGCATTCAAATTGTACCCTGAAAACCCATTTCAAAATCTAAGTATATTTTGGGGTTGTTCCAATTGACCTCAAAATTTTTGTAAATGTTCATCACATGATAACTAAGTGGCAAAACAAATCTCATAATTTTTGGATAATTAATTGAGCCTAGAAAAATCATGGAAATCCATTTATTAATTAATTGAGCAATTTTCATTACATTCAAAAAGTACTGTAAATCAATATTTCATATTTTTACTAAATAATATTCATCATAGAGAGGTCACACAAAAATTTTCATAAT
The DNA here is from genome assembly GCF_019320115.1 of Miscanthus floridulus. NCBI lineage: Eukaryota > Viridiplantae > Streptophyta > Magnoliopsida > Poales > Poaceae > Miscanthus > Miscanthus floridulus. The sequence goes on from NC_089584.1 coordinate 117,285,397, forward strand.
TTTTGGAACTCTAAATAAATCTACACAAAAATAACAAATTATAGCACTATTCAATCATTTCTGAAAAAAGGAAAAATTCATTTTCAAAACACCCGCTCACACAAACAACTCGGGAAGAACCAGGAGCTCACACAAACAACTCGGAAAGAACCAGGAGCTCACACAAACAACTCGGAAAGAACCAGGAGCTCACCCCGAACGCACTAGAGCATAAAGCTGGATCAGAAGAACAACGAATGAGTGGTTCAACGTGCACAGGAAGCACCAGTAGCTCACCCCGAGCTCAATGGAGCAAAGAACGGGGCCGGAGAAGCAACGGTGAAGTAGGTCGATGATCCGAGCAACCACGGCGGAGCAAAACGTCGACGGTGGCGGTGCTCCGGTGACTGCGGTGGACAAAACTATCAAGCAACAAGGTATTAAGCACCACGGCATCAAGGCGAAGCTGGAGGTACACTGAGCAAGAGCAATGGCTCACCGGAGAGCGTTGGCCACGACGGCGCAAGCACGACGGTGAGGTTGCCGGCCGCGAGGAAGAAAGGCACGCACATCGGGTTCCCAGCGGAATCAGGCACCAAGACTCGGTTGGCTAGGTGTGCAAGGAGTAGGCGGAGCTGGAACAAGGTTTGCCGAAATGGTGGAGGCACTACGGCGATGGCAAACGCACGACGGAGCAGCGGCGATGGCGACTGGAAAACAGAGGAGGAGAGTGGCGAAAAACGGCGACGGTGAAGTCCTTATAGAGCGGCTCAGAAGCAAGGAGAAGCCACGCAGGAGCCTTTCCCGTGCCAGCGCGAAGCCAAGGGCGGCCACCGTCGCGTCTGGAAGCAGAAGGAAGATCGTAGACGGCGAGTTGGCTTCCGTGGTTACTGTTCATCAAAATTACCAAACTGCCATTCGATTTAAAAATCCAAATTACTCCCAAATTTATGTAACAACTCAAAAATCTCCAAAAATAAAAGTTGCTCCAAATTTAAAGTTCTACAACTTTGCTTTTATAACCACCCCCTAATTCAGTCTACATTTTGAAATACAAATTGGAATTCAAAAAGGGAACTTTTAAAGAATCTCGCCTTTTCAAATTACTTCAAATTTTTCATAACAACTTTGAAATCTCCAAAAACAAACTTTGTACAACTCAACAAGCTCTACACTTTTGCTTTTAGGCTCAACCCCAAAATATACTTAGATTTTGAAATGGGGTTTTAGGGTAGAATTTGAATGCTGAAAATCAGGGTTTTCTCGAAAATTCATGAACCGGATCTGACCTATTCAGAATATCCTATCCGAGTGTTGGATCAGAAAGATCATGTTACTCGAAGGAGGACAATCAAGTTCTACAAGATACAATGGAATCAATATTCAGAAGAAGAAGCTACCTGGGAATTAGAAGATTACTAGTTAGAAAAGTTTCCAGAGTTCCTTGCGTCATTATAGAAGAATGTTAGTTTTGCTTTGTTGTTACAAACCATGTTTGTAAAGGAACCTCAGTTGTTTTATGGACAAGTTTTGGATGTTTTTGGATTGACACATTTCCTTTTCCATTACTTACCCTATGGCTTTGAATCTCAGGGCGAGATTTCTTTTAGGGGGGAGGATTGTAACACCCCGGGTGTTTAAATATTAAAAACAGGACATGTCATCATATGCATTGCAAGGCATTGGTCATATTGCAAACTTTGATATGCATTCAATAAAACAAGTTTACATTTATGTTATGAGTGTTGAATTGAATTGTTTGAATCGAGTTCAAAATTTGGTTTGGATTTGAATTTTCGAGAAAACCCTGATTTTCAGCATTCAAATTCTACCCTGAAAACCCATTTCAAAATCTAAGTATATTTTGGGGTTGAGCCTAAAAGCAAAGTGTAGAGCTTGTTGAGTTGTACAAAGTTTGTTTTTGGAGATTTCAAAGTTGTTATGAAAAATTTGAAGTAATTTGAAAAGGCGAGATTCTTTAAAAGTTCCCTTTTTGAATTCAAATTTGCATTTCAAAATGTAGACCGAATTAGGGGGTGGTTATAAAAGCAAAGTTGTAGAACTTTAAATTCGGAGCAACTTTTATTTTTGGAGATTTTTGAGTTGTTACATAAATTTGGGAGTAATTTGAATTTTTAAATCGAATGGCAGTTTGGTAATTTTGATGAACAGTAACCGTGGAAGCCAACTCACCGTCTACGATCTTCCTTCTGCTTCCAGACGCGACGGTGGCTGCCCTTGGCTTCGCGCTGGCACAGGAAAGTCTCCTGCGTGGCTTCTCCTTGCTTCTGAGCCGCTCTATAAGGACTTCACCGTTGCTGTTTTTCGCCACTCCTCTGTTTTCTAGTCACCATCGCCGCTGCTCCGTCGTGCGTTTGCCGTCGCCGTAGTGCCTCCATCGTTTCGGCAAAGCTTATTCCAGCTCTGTCTACTCCTTGCACACCTAGCCAAACGAGTCTTGGTGCCTGATTCCGCCGGGAACCCGCTGTGCGCGCCTTTCTTCCTTGCGGCCGGCAACCTCACCGTCGTGCTTGCGTCGTCGTGGCCAGCGCTCTCCGGTGAGCCGTTGCTCTTGCTCAGTGTACCTCTAGCTTCGCCTTGATGCCGTGGTGCTTAATACCTTGTTGCTTGATAGTTTTGTCCACCGCAGTCGCCGGAGCACCACCACCGTCGACGTTTTGCTCCGCCGTGGTTGCTCGGATCGTCGACCTGCTTCACCGTTGCTTCTGTGGCCCTGTTCTTTGCTCCATTGAGCTCGGGGTGAGCTACTGGTGCTTCCTGTGCACGTCGAACCACTCATTCATTGTTCTTCTGATCCAGCTTTATGCTCCAGTGCGTTCGGGGTGAGCTCCTGGTTCTTTCCAAGTTGTTGTGAGCTCCTGGTTCTTCCCGAGTTGTTTGTGTGAGCGGGTATTTTGAAAATGAATTTTTCCTTTTTAAGAAATGATTGAATAGTGCCATAATTTGTTATTTTTGTGTAGATTTATTTAGAGCTCCAAAAATTATGAAAATTTTTGTGTAACCTCTCTATGATGAATATTATTTAGTAAAAATATAAAATATTGATTTACAGTACTTTTTGATTGTAATGAAAATTGCTCAATTAATTAATAAATGGATTTCCATGATTTTTCTAGGCTCGATTAATTATCCAAAAATTATGAGATTTGTTTTGCCACTTAGTTATCATGTGATGAACATTTACAAAAATTTTGAGGTCAATTGGAACAAGTTGATTTATTTCATAATTCTTAATTAAATAATTAATTCATAAAAGCAAATAGTAACTTTTAATGATTTAGGTTTTGATTGAATTTTTGATTGAGTGATGTCCTTGGGTCATTAGTTGGTAATGATCTTTGGCAATTGATATAAGTTGTATGAAAAAGAATTGGTTAGTTTGACTTGTAACCGTACCGCGAAGGAAAGTTGTATTCGAATTGTTAATTTTTGCATCCATCATCGAGCATCATGTTTCGTATTCCGCATCATGTTAAACATGGCATTATTACTACATGTAGTAAACGAAGGTGAACACGTGGTAGTTAATCAAGTTGCGGAGGAGGTTAATCCGTCTGTTGAGGTCGGATCGAATACTTGTGAAACGTCGCAGGAACCGGACTTTTCTGTCAACGAAGGCAAGCCCCGGATGCATACAACCCTACCTTGTGTTTTACAAATTAATTTCACTTTTGCTTTTCTTTACTGCATTAAGTGATTAGGAGCTAAGTAAGAGCCTAATTGGTGCATTACCAACATTGTTTTTCCATATCTACCTTGTTACTAGATTTATTTCATAAATGACTAGTTATGCTTAGTCATGCTTAGCCGGGTGATTACCTGTCACCTGAGAATTTTAAATGGATCTTTGGTTACTTATGTTATCATGAGATATGAGCATGGGAAGAAATAAATCTAGACCGGGCGGACTCGGTGTGTGAGAGCCACAAGACATGGAGGTCTTATGAGCGGCTTCTTTCCGCCTGTGTCGATTAAGGTCCGTACCGTTGTTGAATTGCATGGGGTGAGACTTTGTAGTACTAACCACATACTCCGGTAAGCCTTAACTCGGCTATTCTATTATGAGAATGGCTACTCGCGCATTGGGAGTGGAGAGATGGTGAGAGTAGCATGTACCCATGTGGCCATGGGCCGGATTTTTGGAGTACTGTATTCTCGGGTGGCGCGGACCCGTTCTTGTTTTAGAGGATCTGAGTGCAGGTTGATATATATAGGTCAGGGACCTACATATGTCGTGTGGTCTGGAATCCCCAGCTGGGTTAATAATTGGTTTGAATCGTCGTTGCTCCTCGGTTATGGAGACTCAACTCACTGTTCATCATCGTAGTTTAATAACTGAAATTGAGAAGATGTTGGATACGAAGTTTCATGATCTCAATACGGATCGTGTCATCTTTGTATATGATGTTATGAAGTTTTAAATGAAGAATTAAAGAATTTTGTTAAAAAGCTTTTACGCAAAATAACTTTGATTATTGCTAAAGCCATACCTTGAATCCCTGAGCCTGCATTCCTGAGTTTATCAGTCCTTATTTTGGTTAAGTCTTGCTGAGTATTTTTGTACTCAGGGTTCGTTGACCCTTGTTGCAGGTGAGCCTCATGAGCAGATCTATTTTGGATCGTGCTGCATGACTATTGTTCGATCGGACGATGAGAAGTAAATGTGTGGCCCTTGGGTAGGGCAGTTTTATTGTGTGTTTTGTATTATATAATAATGCCACTCCACTACTACTATGGTTTGTAATAATTATCGAACTTAGTTTGTAAGGTTTGAAACAACTGGTTTGTAAACTAAGTTATCGTAAGACTTCCGCTATTTTACTCTGATGTATATATTTGAATAAATGTTGTAATACTGCAATGACTCTGTAATGTGATCCTGCTCAGAAATAGTGGATGATTTGGGGTTCCCTGAGGACACCCGACAGACTTCTTAAGTTACCTGGAACATATGCATAGTTGTCAAAGGTCGTCGGACAGTGACAAGTGCATGTGGGTCCTATAATTTAGGAGGTTCTGCCACACCGTCAGAGATAGCTTATAGTCCCTTTGTCCTTAGTATGTCATTGTTAGACCTTTGTGGTGATAGATGACAAAGGGGGGAGAGACTGATTAAAGCTTCATGATAGTTTCATTTGCTTATCTTTGTACCTAAAGATATGTACTATAGGCTATAGTTTCTTGAGCTTCATTTTGGTTTCTGAGCTTCATTGATGTATCTTGAGTTTGAGATAGATTGTATCATGTGAGAGATGAGACTTACTTATGCTTTATCTATGTATCTCTTGAGACATGATCTTTATTTTTATATATCAGTGGCTTGTGGACTTGAGAAAATGTGTAATGAGTGCTATGTGTGACATACATGTGTTGTATTTATTTTTCATAAGGATATGCATGCTAGAATGAAAATATTTGATTTGATGCCTTTATATTTATTCTTGTGTGGTATATCTTGTCATATGCATCACGGTTTTACTTTGTGACACACACATGCACCCTATGGATGCAATGATTTAGGGGGAGTCTCCTATATATTTTAGTATGTGCAATTAGCATTTGAGGTTATTTTGTGAATTCTAATCATAAGCACATATTAAGGGGGAGCCTCTCATAAATCATTGAACCCAAAAGCTTAAATGTTTATATTTTTTTGTAAGCTTTAATCAAGTTGTCATCAATCACCAAAAAGGGAGAGATTGAAAGTGCATCTAGCCCTTTAGTGGGTTTTGGATGATTCAATGACAACATGATTAAAGATCTAACCTGTTTGCTAAGTGTGGATAGGTAATAGGTTATCTCACAGGTACTTAATAAAAGCCAAAATGATGTGTTGTTGTATAAACAATCTAGTTCAAGCACAAGACAACAATGCAAATGGAATTCATACAAAGGCTTATATATTGTGGGATTTTCATGTACTATGTGAAAGCAAGCTGGTAAGAATTAATTAATAAGACATGAGGGATTGCATATGGAATGGTCTCATATTTGAAGCTTGCTAAATTGAAATGAAAAATATAACAATACAAATGAATGGATGATTAACACAAGATGTGACTTGATGACTTGAGATGGTGAAGATAGCAAGGAAAGGCTTCGAGGTACTAAGCAAGGGTGAAGGCAAGCGATGGACTTGGCGGCCGAAGAACCTAGCTAGGGTGAAGAAGGAAAGTACTTGCATTTAGTTGAGGTACTAATCAAGGCTATGATGGTCATGTCTATGTGGAGGATTAAATCACTATTGGAGTGTTTGATGGAAGTGACTTGATACATTTGAGATTATTCAAAGTTAATGAATGGAATCAAGTCACGTGCTCAAGATGGCTATGCTCAAGTGAAAAGATCAATATCAACATGTTGGCACCCTCACTTGATGAAGAGTGGAATACACGGCTTCGGTTGAAAGATATTAACTCAAAAGGTTTAAATTCGTTATACTTTTAAATTTGAGTTAATAGGAATGTCGTACTATTAAGAGGGATACATCATGTTGATAGATAATGTTTCATAAGTGCTCAAGCCAACCCATGTGAGTTTTTAGAGTGTTTGAGAGACAAAAGAGCTAACTAATTTTTGCTGGTCTGGCAATACCGGACGTGTCCGGTATTTGCCCAGCAATGACAATATTGTTGATCTCGGGTTGGTTTGTCGGGAGTTTCGGCAATGGTCGGGAGTTCCGACATCTTGTGCTTAACTGACTTGGAGAATTCACTATGGGAGTTCCAACGGTCAGAAGTTCTGGCATTCATCGAGAGTTCTGATGTCTCACAATGTCACTGTAACTTAGTTACCATTGGCATAGTGTAAGTCATATACCGGACGTGTTCGGTATGGCAACGGCTATAAAATGCCTAGTTTTTCCAAGGAGACTATAAATACCCCCAAGCCTCCACCTTTGGAGGCTGCTGATTCTGCTGATACACATACACATTTTTTAGCCTTGCCAACTCTCCTAAACCCTCTCTTAGTGAGTGTGTGATCTAAATTACCAAATCAATTAGTGGGTTGAGAGAAATTCAATGGAGAGTAGGACTCGAACGAGTTCAAACTTTGATAAAACAAATATCATGTCTTAATTCGTATTTCATTTGATATTTGTGTTGCTCTTGCTCTTGTGTAGGTTATCTGTGTATATTGTCATATCTAGTAGGTACCCGCAATTTGATTTGAAGTTAGAAATCAAAAGGAGCAAGTTTAGGGCTGTTTCACTGAAACCGTGTATACTGGACACGTCCAATATAGCTACCAGACATGTCTGGTATTGATCATTGTGTCAGGATGTTCTGTAGAACACATGCATACTGGATGCGTCTAGTATACCTACCGGACACGTCTGGTATTTCCTGCCTGTGCTGAATATATTCATTCTCTGTTCTAACTTTGTATTGCAGGGTTGTAACTTCTATATATATTCTTTATACCTTGTTTACTCTGTGGCTAACTTGTGAGGGGTGGTACTACACTTAATTTAGAGTTTCTATTTTGGAAACTCTCTTTACTAATCGTTTCTGCATTTAAAGGTGTTAATTTTCATAAACGCCTATTCACCCCCCTGTAGGCGACATCCTAGGTCCTTTCACATGTGAATTTCTAGAAATCTTTCCTAGTGCCAATTAATGTTTTAGAGTCAAGAACCATACATCTAGCAAACACATTTGGCTGTGTAGTGGGATCAATGCCCTTTACCTACCTTGGTCTCCCCTTAGGTACAACAAAGCCAACCCTACAGGAATTCTCCCCCATGTTGACAAGGATTGAAAATAGGCTCTCTGTGGCTAGTAAGTTTTTATCCTACCATGGCAGGCTGACTTTGGTGAATTCAGTGATGACAACTTTGCCAACCTTCTATATGTGTACCCTCTAACTGCCTCCATAGATAGTCAAGCGGATAGGTGTGTACAGGAAAAAATGTCTATGGAGTGGTGGGGAAATAAATAGAAAAGGTAATTGCCTAGTAGCTTGGGAGGCAGCATGCAGATCAAAGAAAGAAGGGGGCCTTGGCATCATTAATCTCAAAACCCATAACTCGACTCTTCTCCTAAAATACATGGACAAGTTCTATAATCATGCTGACCTACCATGGGTACACTTGACTTGGGAAAAATGTACATCAATCAACAAACACCACCACAGGTTAGATGTCCTAGCAGATCCTTTTGGTGAAAGGACATTCTTAAGCTTTTTAATAACTACAAATCCATATCTATCTGCATACCTAATAAGGGTGATACTATGGTGTTCGGGCTTGAATCATGGGCTAGCAATTCTCTAAAACTCAGGTTTCCACAACCGTTCTCATTTGTTAAAAAGGCCAAAGCCTCATTGTACTTCATGATTAACAATGAGATGGATAGAATCTTCAGTCTTCCCCTATCCAGTTAGGCTACACCCCAACTTGTTGAAGTTCAAGAGCTAGTGAATAACCTACATCTGAACCCTGAGACCCATGGTACCTGGCTATACAATTAGGGAGCGTAGATCAGTTCTAGTAAGGCTTACAAATCTCTGAGAGGGACCTTGGAATCTTCTCCATTGTTCAAAAGGCTTTGGTCATCTAGCAATTTGGGAAAGCATAAGTTTTTCTTCTGTCTACTTTTGAGAGATCGCCTTAACACAAGAAACATTCTGAGAAGGAAGAATAGAACTATTGATGATTATAGCTATGATCTTTGTAACGATGGCACTGAAGAAACCCTTAAACATCTTTTTTCACTTGTCCTTTCAGTCAGGATTGCTGGGACTCTTTACATATTCACTGGAATTTAAACTTGGACCCTCTAGACATGGTTATCAAAGGCATGACAGTTTTTGGACACTACATCTTCATGGAGCTCATGATCATAGCTTGTTGGATCATTTGGAAGCTTAGGAACATCATTATTTTTTTATAATGAAGCTTGCAGCTTGTCGATCTAGAAAAGACTTTTCAAGGAAGAACTTGGCACCGCGTGGCAAGCACGGTGAGCAACTCTCAAAAAAAGGAAGAACTTGGCCTGGCGTGCATCAAGGCTAAGGAAGCAACAAAGGGCCCATTATCAATATGGCGAGACAATTATTCATGATGCTTTTTCTTTACTTTTTTGTATATTTGGGCATAGCTGCCTTGTATTCACCTTTTTTCTTCTTGTATATGTGGCTCCCTATACATTCCCTGTACATTCTTTCCTTCTTTATTAATGAAAATAAAAAAATAGATAGAGAACTCCCCTGCTGACCTTTCAAAAAAATGTGTGAGCTCAGGCGTATGGGCGAACAGAGGAAGAGGATAAGGGAAAAAGAAAATAAGAAGGATGACAAATAGGCCCACTAATGGTATGGTTAACGGTGTCAAAATGGCATCCATTTCATTCTTCTTGATCCTTGCAACCAAACAAAAAACTATGTTCAACCCAACCCCCTAACTAAACACAAGATGGGTCCGACCCATCCCTAAAAACTGGGTTGGAGCCAACCCAACCCACTTGGTCCCTAAACCAAACACATGGTTATATGTTTGGTTCTGAGCCTAATAGATCTAGGTCAAAACCCTATGGACTGACTAGTAAATTTAGTGTCGCACTGCTCAAGGGAGTCGATGGCAAGCACTCGAGACACAAAGAATTATATGAAACCCTAAGTCCAATTCTAGAGACTGTGAGTATGTGTTCCTCAGTTCAAGTGCTCCAAAAGGCTTATAATAGGGGGGATGCAAGCTAGGGTTCTACGAATAGAAGGGATCCAAGGTAGGAGAAATCAATTGTCTAGTAAGAAGGCCCGACTCCCCTTATATAGCCGTGGGGGTCGGGATACATGTAGAAGTGTAGGGTTCTCCCGACCCGAGTGGTCGAGAGCCCGAGGGAGGGAGAAGCTAGTAAGCTTGGTCGGTAATCCATCTTGTCTTGTCCTCGTATGTCCTAGTATGGTCGTTGGGGTTTTGCTCCCCACGCCAAGGCATGGCATGCTACGACGCCACTGTGTCGGCCATGGCAGTACTATGGGAATGGTGGTTGTTCACCAGCTCCCCTGTGTGGCATGGGCTCATCGTGGTCTTCATCTTGTCGTCTGTTTCTTTGGGGAGAAGTCATGGTGCCACTTGTACGGGGAGGACAACTGTACCTTGTTGGCTGCCTTCTCCCTTGGTCACGGCCGTGTTGCTCCGACCTCCTATGGTCAGGTCAGGGGCGTTAGATCTGGCCGGTTTGGTGGAAATCGGCTTCCCGGTCGTGAGTCCCATACACGTAGTGGGTACGTCGTATGCCCGTCTATTGATTTAGGCAGGGTCTGGACTTTAGAGCTTTACAAATTTTAGGGCATTTTAGCTCAGTTTTGAGATCTAAAGCTCTAATGTGAGGTGAGCAAAAGTTTAGAGATAACTAGACCACCTATTTGGACAATTTAGCTCTAAAGTTTAAATGTCTAAAGTTCACAAGAGTGAAACCAGTGGTGGAGCCATCGCCCGGCTACCCTAGGCGACCGGCTGGGCTCGTCGTCGACGTTCAAAAGAAAATTTTCTTTATATCAAAGTAGAACTCTGTAATTTTTTAGCTAAATACTCTTGCATAATAAGAATTGTTCAGGCTCCTAAAAGCTTCTGGCTCCACTAATGAGCAGATCCAAATAGGCCCTAAGATAGGTCTAGATTAGGTTAGTTAAACACATATGCCAAAGGATAACTAAAAGTAACTTTTCTACATTTTATCAGATGGCCTAGACAGCGGTATGATAAACTATTCCCTAGAAAGCTAAGGACCGCCCAATTCACATAAATACGAGTTTGAATTCCAACTTTTGCATGTGAATATGCACTATAGAATATCAAGATTTATTTTTTTCTAAAAGACCAAAATATATTTTTAAATTGATTTTCATATTTTCACTTATTCAGTTTGGTGGTATCATACATTTTTTATTTAGAGTTCATGCCACACATATTTTGCCCACCTAAGACCATCTCCAAGAAATTAGCCAAAAAGATTAGCCAAATCTACTAATTTAGCTACTCTCTAAAATAAATTTGACAAAAAATAATAGATTACTCCAACAGACTTTGTAAAACCTAAGAGGCTGGTGTCGACGACAAAAAGTGATGTCCCACCGCCGGCACATGAAGCAAGCCGAGAGAAACCGCGTGGAGCAGATCCCGAGCTCTCTCCGGACTTAGGAGGACACCAGACCGAATGGTCATGACCTAGGGCGTGCCAGTCAATTTGACCCTGCAATTGACAAGAAAACATGATTGATCAGTAATTTAAGGTGGAACATATCGATGTTTGTCCAGACAATTCCAAATATGCGGCTAAGTAGCCAATGAAATAAAGCTATCAACTAGAGAGCCGATATCCAACATGTTCATGATGCATGGTAAGTAAAAATGAGCATATCGGTAATTGTCAGTTACTCAATTGCATAGATCTAAACAGTCGATGATCATGAAAACATGCAAAATGTGTAAAAAGTAGACGTGTAAGCATTCATATTCAATGAGAAACATACTAACTTTTAACCAAGACAAACAAGTAAAAGCAAGTAAATAGTTAATATATTCTCAATGTGCGGGCTATCAGCTAAAACAACCGATTCCGATAGAAGTACACTCGTAACATGCAAGCACTCAACCATTGAACGTGGATAAGTTCATACACCTATCAGATTCAACCTAATACCTCCAACAGTGGGATTCGAGCCAGACTGATGCAGCTGTTGATGCAAAAGTGGATCTGCAAACACAAAGGGCTAATACCCGAATCGATATCCAAAGCGTGCCAGTCGATTTGACCTGTTAATCGACAAGGATGAAGATACGAGCACTTTGGTCCTGACAACAGCGATACGCCCAAAAGTCACAGCCAAGAGGTACTCACGCGGAACTCGAGAATCGCCGAAGGTCGCACTGAAGCGATGCAACTCGCCGAATCAATGAGAACTCGTAAAAAGGAAAAATATGCAAATTGACAAAGTTGCCGAAAAGTAAGTAGATGCAAATAGGAGTAAAAATTGGTTTTGATATTGATTGATTCATATTACATTGCCCCTCAATCTATATTTATACCCTAATCTAAAGAGACATAACCAAATACGACTAGGACACCAAGTCCATATCTAAGGAAACACGTGACTCTTACATGAATCATACTCTAACAAATATAGAAAAGGAAATCAACTCCTATCTATTTCCCTGTCTGCCTCAATTACGATGGAATTCTCACCGACCTCCTTTCCATCGGCATACTTCCTGTTTCATCGGCAGTAGTTTTCAAGCCTTCCTTCATCGGCATCGACAATAACATCTCCAACCTTATCGGCAACGCCCGAGTCTAAATCAACCTTTCCATCGATCACCACCATTCATCGGCAACCATCTTTACAAGCTGATTTTCATCGGCTATCAGCGTATACAGTAACTTTCCTCCTGCCGATTAGCCCATTCTGATCATTTTGACACGTGCAAAAAACGGTGTCAACACATGCCCCCCAATTTCGGAGTATAAAACCATTAATGCTCCAAAATTTACTCTAGATAACGTTTGCCTTCGCCCAATTACCGTAACTCATCCTCCAAGCCAAAACTTGATCTGTTATCAAATCTAATCAAATCTAGTCCTGATTCACGCACCTCAGTAAATATCGCACAATTTCCAACCACTCTTGCCCTGATTATGGTTAAGATACCGAAACAATAATCCATTGGCAAGATCCTAACATAATAATGCCGCCATTTTCAGAATTAAAATATCCTGTACCGAGATCTCTTCCAAGTCATGATTACTTGCCATCAAATCATCTGTACAATCCCTTGATTATCGTGCGAACAGTTACCATATCCATCTGAACCACCTCGCCCACATGCGCGCGGCATAGAGATAAGTCCAGAATACCCCTACTCCAAGCGGCTTATAAATAGATTTCTCTGGAACGCTTGTCTTCTACCCTCAGACTCCAATCTTTGGCATTCTCTCTTTCTGGTGGCGACTCCGATGAACAACTGCGTGACCTCAACCAACAAGAACTTTTCTCTAGCGTCAACCTCGAGTCTCCAGCTCGTGCCCCCATCTACCTCAAGATAATGGCAATCAACTTCGACGTCCCTGTGGTTCGTTCCACTTCTGTTACTTTTTACCTCGATTCCTCTGGTCTTTGCAAGTTCATACAGTTGGTAATTTTTTCTCTTTTTCTTTGTTCTTCGGATCCTCTAAACTTAGGAACTTCACAACAAATTAGTTATTCCAACCGATCAGCCGCATTTCCAATGCCTAGGACCAATGGGCAACCCAGATCCAACTGATCTGATTAATGCAGAGGTTAACAGAATCTCTTTTAGAGCCCAAAATTTCTCTCTGAATTTATGGAAAGATACATTCCGATCTTGGCCCAAAACCACCAAAGGGTGGAAAGATTGGTACTTGAGGGTCAACAGGTCGATGCAAGTACACTGGGCAGAACGGAAGCTAGACCAATGCATTAGGCTATCCATTGCCGATATGCAAAAGAACGAGTCAATGATGATTGCAGCTGCTTACTTCTGGTCAGACACAACAAACACTTTTATGTTTGGACATGGCCCAGCTACTCCCACACTTGCCGATGTCTACATGCTCACTGGCTTGGACATTTCAACTGCCGATGAAGGCTCCATCTATGGCAGAAAATCTGAATATAGGGTGAATACCCGCAACATCAGCGGTTGGACGGGATATATTCAAGAATGCCAGAGGACCGGGATAGTTAACCAGAGGGAACATGCCACATTCTTGAATATGTGGTTAGAAAAATTTATCTTCTGTGGTCGATCAGTAGGACCAACCAATGCCTTCCTCCCTGCGGCTGAACTCTTGGCCAATGGTGTAAGGTTCCCTCTTGGCCGATACCTTCTGAGCACCACTTATCATCTTCTTCATCAAGTGTCTCAGAAACTTTTGCTTGGCGAACCCATCGGTAACTTAGGAGGCCCGTGGTGGTTTATCAACATGTGGCTGAATGCCCATATGCACAAACGTTTGCAATGGGACTTCTTTGCCCAACAATTCCCACGAGAAATTGCTGAAGACCACGTGCTTGGGGATGAGGAATTGGCAACACGCTCACCCCTCAATTTTGGTGAAGCCATAATTGTCCTCCCTGGAACAGAGGCCAATGAAGACCAGATCGGCAGATTCTTCCAAAGCTTCTACAATGGTCTTTCTCGTGATCATAGGGCCTGGGTACCTTATATTGACGAAGAAAACAGATTCCCCCTTCTTTTCAACTTTGCCGATGACACTCTGAATCAAGATAATGAACTCATGATGGCCATCATTACTCCCAGGACAATCCCAGTAAACACATTCGGTAGCGGGAAAAACACCAATATCACGTATGAATTTTACAATCCATCGGCAGTATCCCGTCAATTGGCTTTTGGGCAACTGCCAATCAAACTTTGTTTTGCCGATGTGATCAAACCCAGAGAAACAATCACCTGCGGAACAGATTGGAGCAGGGTAGTGCAACTCTCCCCCGATGCCGATACTACAGATGTCGATATATCCATCTGGACGCCAGCATCTTTCATCACCAAATCATATAAGCAATGGTGGTGAGAGTGGAGGGAACAATTGTTTGCAACATCTGCTCACACATATCGGCACATGATCGACCCTGAATACGCCATTCCCGATGACGCAGTAAGTTTCTTTTAACTCCCTTCTGCTTTTTCCTTTCATATATCGGTAACTAACTTTCTCGTGATAGGTTAACAACCCAGCACCCTCTATGAGCAAAAGTGGGAAACCCTTCGATCTTTGGCCTGTTTCCCCGATATCACCGATCGGCTACAACGCCCCCACCTTAGCTGCTTTGACTCACCAGAAGACCCGTGCCAAGACCATCACCTCCAAGTCCAAATTGGCTACAGCTAGGGCCACTCCATTGGCTGCTGCTACAACCCTGATCAAAGCATTCAAGGTAACAACCCTGTTTATTTCTACTCATGCCGATCACAAACTGTATTAACATTAATCATCAAGGTGTAAGAGCCGCTGCTGGATCGTCATCGGCAATTCCTCCGACATCAAGCACCACTACCTCTGACAAACCTTCAGAGGTATTCCTTTGATTTTACATTTTATCTGTTAAATATCATACCTTACACTTGTTTTGTAGCAACAAATGGGTACATCGGCAAGCGTACCAGATGTTGAAGCTCCACAACCAACAAGTGCCGATGCCCCCCAGCCAACTGTTGCTGAGGCCCAAGCAAAGCGCAAAGCCTTAACAGATGCCGAGGCATAGCCAAAACGACAGAAGTCCATGCCGATCCCCACATCTGCCCCAACGTCATCGGTCATCATACCCCAAGGGCCAACCACCGATGAGGCCACAGAGGATATCCCATCGGCAAGCTCAGCCGATCCTCCACATGGCATACTCCAGGCTGCTTCCTCCAGCCAAGTACAGGAAATTGCCTTGAAACAGGTAAGCCGATTGACCTAGTCGATTTATAATATTCATACTTATCCTTAACTGACCTCTTTTTCTTTTTCTCAGGAACAAGACTCCCCAAACAGCCTATTTTCCTTTGCCATTGACGTTTCTGACGATGATGGAGAGGAAACAAGTTCTTCCCTTGCATTGGGAACAATATCGGCAGAAATTAAGTCCAAGTTGGAAGCTCTCCTGGACTTGTTACAGCAGGATACCGCCCAACTGGTAGATGACTCGGACCCCGCAAAGGCAATTTTCAAAACAATCCGTGGCCAGGTCCCTGCCGATGTTGAAGAAGCACTCTTCCCAGCAGCCCATTTAGAAAGCCGCCAACTACAATATCAACGGGCTGCTCAACGCATTGCCGATAGAGCAGCTCAGGCTCAACTCAAAGAAGAGATGCTACAACTGAAACAGATTGCCGATGAGAAGCACAAGGGCATCGGCAACTTGCAGACTTCGGGCGCTGAACTTAAGCAGAAAATCTTAGATTTATCGGCAAAGAGGATGGCTCTATTGGCTGAATTGAAAGAAGTCGAGGCAGCCTTAACTCATGCCCAACAAGAAGAAAACCAGCTACCTGATGCCATCAAGGCCCTTCAGCAAGAAAGAGACATCCAGGCTCGTAAAGCCTTGGCCATGAAAAAAAAACTCAAGCCTGTGGAGGGTGCTGTCGATGAAGACATCAAAGAAATGAAGGAAGCCGACCAGATTCGCCTGCGTGCGATATTGGCTATCCAATCCTTGTTAAACTCGTAAATCTTGTCTATTGCATCGGCACTTTATGAGACATTGACATCCTTGTATAATTTTAGCCGATAGGACTGTTATCGGCACTTATACTTTTATGCATCCATCCAGATAGTAGGGTAATATTTCTTTAAATATTTTCCATTTAATGCTCTGGGAAACACAACCCCTTCGAGGGTTTCTAGAATATATGCGTTACCAGGAACAGACTGATTTATCCGATATGGACCTTCCCAATTAGGAGACCACTTTCCAAACTTTGAACTTTTAGTCCCAATCGGTAAAATCAATTTCCAGACCAGATCTCCATCGGCAAACTCCTTTACCTTCACCTTCTTGTCATACCATCTGGCTACTCTTTTCTTATTTTCTTCGATGCTAACTAAAGCCCTTAACCGATGACCCACCACATCTTCCAACTCATCCTTCATAAGAGTATCATAATCATCGGCTGTCAGCTGATTTTGAGAACGTATTCGCCTAGAGCCAGTTTTAATTTCCCAAGGCAATACTGCGTCGTGTCCATATACTAACTGATAAGGCGTTACTTTGGTTGTACCATGACATGACATCCGATATGACCACAAGGCTTCATTTAATACTGTATGCCACCTCTTAGGATTTTCTTTAATTTTGCGCTTAATGAGTTTGATGATCCCTTTGTTAGAAGCCTCAGCCTGACTGTCACAGAACCGACCAATTTATAAGAGCACAAGTACAAAAACAATCGCCGGAACGATCAAATTCTCGAACTTGAGCCCATATAAACCCGGTAGTCAACCGAAATCTCGAAGGATTTCAAACCAACTTGCATACAACCAAGATCACAGTAATCCAACATAACATATCGTACGTTATAACATTTCACAGATGTTCACAAATAGATTACATCATCACAGAGTCATTGTTATTACAAAACAAGTCTTGTAAAACATGCGGAAGCAAATAGTTTAACTCACACACCGAGTTCAAATACACATACTGGTTGGTTGATCACAGACCGCAAAAGCATTCAGATAAGAGAAAGGAGATCATGCCCATGATCTAGTCCTCATCACCCGCTGGGTGGAGACAATACTTGCAGAATCCCTAATATAGAAGGTCATCTGCAACAAGAGGGAATAAACCCTGAGTACGGGAATGTACTCAGCTAGACTTACCCGTCGAAAACCAAACAAATGACACCAAGGATTATGCATAGCTTAATGTAGTGGAGCTGGCTGACCCTTTCTTTTTGCAGAAAAGCATAAGTAATAATGATCAACTCTTAACCTGAACTAGCAGTGACTTTTTAGCCATTAACCTGTCATCTATATTAGCACCTGTACTAAGCAATCATTTTATTAGGGTGCAAACATTAATAACCATATCAGGTATTCGTTGTGGCAACCTTATCATCATCCATTTAACCATATCGTTAAATTAATTGAATCTACGTTGCCGCTGCTCAGTCAAGTTCTCACTATCCGGGAGAGACGGCGATTCGAATCGATTCCTATCCAGCTGGAGGGGTATTCCTAAACACAAACCCTGCTTCCCCCGTCAGGGTCGCAAACAAGTCACCTTTGGTACGATTCAGGAGTCGCGAGTCCGAACAGATCGACATTCTCAGAGACCCACTCTGCCAAGGTTGTTCGGGACTCTAACCCGCCTTGGGCTTATGCCAATGGCTCTCCGCACATCCCTACTACCTCCAGAATGTCGCCACTGCTCGCGTCCCCGGCCTGAGTCGAGCTACTAGGCTTCGCGGTCGGAACGACTTATCCGGCCAGCTAAGTGTTAGGCTGCGTTCAACATGACATGAGGACGTACAGCGTATCGGTCCTTAAACGACTCAGACGGAGTCACTATGTTCAAACCTACACAAGACCCCGCCCGGTCTTAATTCATTATTCACATGGTTCTTTTCCACGATAGCAAATATAGCCAACCGTGATCCACCTCATCCTAAAGCTCGCAGGTGACAGGAAATCACCTGACTTCTACCGCACTAAGCATGGCTAAGCATTTAACCCGTTCCTGAACTTAATTAGGATTCCAGTGCGATATCTGGACAAGGAAGGATATATAAGCAGCAATTGGTTCCAACCAATTCCTATACTTAATGCATCATCAACAATAAAAGATACTCAATGTATTTGTGAAAACATAGGAGGCTTAATATGCTCTGGGGCTTGCCTTTCAGGAACGAGGAAAGCTGGTGGTCAGGGCACTCGGGCAATTCCTCCGCGGCGACTGCTTCGTCGGCTTCCTGCACCTCGGGTTCCTCCTCCTGGTTGGCTCCCTCGAACTCCAGCAACGTCACTCCCTCCGGCACACCTATTGCATGAATGCGCAAGATAAATATCATGGATGCACATGTATGAATGTCGGGGATGCTCGGGGAATGCACATGTTCGCTGTAGTTTGCATATTCCAACTTAAGCCCTATTCAAATCATTTTACTTACGATTCACCCCACAGGTCAGCGACAGAAAAGCAGAGGAGGCGGCTGCGACGCACGGAAGACGGCGTAGCTCGCCGACGGCGAGAGCTCCGGTGACACCAGGGTTACCTACATGATCTACGTGATGCGGTGAATCGATTGGTGCGACTAGCTCGAGCTATGACCTAACGGAGGTGGCTCGTCGCCGGTGATGGCGGCACGGCAGAGCTCCGGTGCGAGCTGCCGGCGACGGCAACCCATGGCCGGCTCAACCGAGCATGGTGTGAGCTACCTAAGGTCGCCACGGTGCTAACACGGTAAAGAAAAGGGGACGGGACGATTCCTAGCTACCCCAGCCACGGTGGCCTCATCTCCGGCGAGGTCACGCCCATGGCGGTGACGGCGGAAATGGTCACTGTGACCTTACCAAAGCACGAACGGTGCAGCTAGGAGGTGGAGAAGGTAGAGCAGGCTACGGCGGAGTCACTGGCGAGATGGCAGTCGCGCTTTTGCAGTGGTTCGCGAGCTCGGCGACGGCGAAGCAGGAGCGGCAATGGCGGAGCGGCTGCCTGCGGGCTGTGCTTGCTGTGGCGAGTGAAGAAATGAAAATGAGACACAGGGGGCTCTCGGTGGCGTGCTTGGGGCTTCAAATGCCGAGCTCAGGCCCGACGTGGCCTGGCCGGTCAGGGCAGCGCCGACGCGCGGCCATCCACGCGGCGTCGAGCTTCTGAAACTGTCGGCACTGTAGCGCCGATTCAGTTCGATCATCCGCGCGAGTTAGCCGGCCTGACAGCGAGACTTGGCGCCCTTCAATCTACTAATCCGTGGAGTATTAGTGCAAACAACCTAAACAACAATTGAAGTCCTATGTACCATCTCCAAAACTCCTTTAGAGATCAAGGTCTAATTCGCAATGGATAGAGAGTAAAATCAAGCCAAAGTCGCGCCTACAAAACTGGAAATCAGCCCTTGGACTTAGAAAATTTCTAAGTGTAGAATTCAACCCCAAATCTGACTTGTGGGCCATGTTTGAGAATGTTCCACACATTTTCATGAGTTGGCTTCTAAACAAAGTTTGTTCCTTATATAATTCTCTACATCTTTGCTTTAGGTTGCTCAGACATGCAAACATCCTAAGCCACACTTTTTAAACAGTCAAACAAAAAGGTTCAGGGGTCAAATTTGGTCAAACCATGACTTGGAAAACTAATTAGTCAAAGTGACCAACATGAACAATGTTCCAAAAGACATTCTATGTGTAACTAAGTTACTTACAAGCATTTCTAGCCATACCACACATTGGTCACACATGAATCAAGCAAGGTATGTACTGAAACAATGAAAAACACCTGAAATGTTACAACTGTTTCATAGTCATGTTTCACTTGTTTCATGTTTGGGTTGCATAGCACTAACTAACCTTGTTTCACTAAGTGAGTGGCACATGTTGCACTTAAGTGTTGCACACTTTACATTTCATAAAAGAACAACACACATGAAATATACAAAACGTTGCAGTGTTTCGAAATTATGTTTCATGTGCTATAAGTTCACGAAGGGATGCATGATGCTCATGTTCATGAAATGCAGTGCAAATGTGGAAGCTAAACACCTGGGGTGTTACAGCCCTCCCCCCTTATAAAAATCTCGTCCCGAGATTTGAAAAGCGTACCATTGTTGATAGAATTCCTTATAACCATCCCTCAAATAGTCTTCCCTTTCCCACGTTGCATCGCGTTCACTACCCTGATTGCTCCACATGACTTTATAGAACTTGACTACCCGACTCCGAGTCACTCGCTCACGAGTGTCAATCACTCGAACCGGCTTTTCTTCAAAGGTCAAATCCGATTTTAACTCGATATCCCCCAATGGAACTCTCTCTTCAGGGACGCGAAGACATTTCTTCAATTGGGATACATGAAAGACATTGAAGATAGCACTCATCTCAGGAGGTAATTGAATCTTGTACGCCACTTTACCACTTTGTCCAATGATTTCAAACGGACCAACATATCTTGGCGCAAGCTTTCGCTTCACACCAAAGCGTTGGACACTTTTCATAGGTGAGACTTTCAGATAAACGAAGTCTCCAACTTCGAATTCAATAGGTTTTCTACGTCGATCAGCATAACTTTTCTGCCTAGCTTGAGCTGCGGCCATGTGGGTTTGGATAGTACGGACTTGTTCTTCGGCTTCTTGAACAAAATCAATTCCATAATATCTCCTTTCACCGGCTTCTACCCAGTTCAACGGGGTTCTACACTTCCGGCCATACAAAGCTTCAAACGGTGCCATCTTTATGCTCTCTTGATAACTATTATTGTACGAGAATTCAGCTAGGGGTAACCATTTTTCCCATGAGCCCTTAGCCGAGATGACACAAGCTCTCAACATATCTTCTAAGATTTGATTCACTCGTTCAGTTTGTCCATTGGTTTGCGGATGATACGCAGAACTTCTTACGAGCTTAGTCCCTAATAATCCATGTAAGTGCTCCCAAAAGCGAGCAGTGAACTGTGGTCCTCTATCCGAGACAATAGTACGAGGGATCCCATGCAGTCGGACTATCTGGTTGAAGTACAACTCCGCGTAGTCGGTTGGACGAAAGTCTATGCGGACAGGAATAAAGTGTGCCGACTTGGTCAGTCGGTCCACAATTACCCAAATTGAATTAAAATTCCTCTAAGTGGTAGGGAGTCCAACTATAAAATCCATACTTATCTCTTCCCATTTCCAACCTGGAATAGAGAGTGGCTGAAGTAATCCAGCTTTCATGTGTACCGCCTTGACCCGACAACAAGTGTCACACCTAGCCACATAAGCGGCTATCTCTTTCTTCATTTTGGTCCACCAAAATCGCGGTTTTAAATCATGATACATTTTACTACTACCAGGATGAATAGATAGTTTGGAGGAATGAGCTTCGGATATGATTTGGTTTCTGAGCTCTCTATCCTTCGGAACTACCAACCTATCCTTGAACCATAACACGCCTTCCTCATCGACTCGAAAATGTTTGGTTTCTTGCTCTTTCATCTTGCGCTTGATGTGAAACACACCTGCATCTGTCTTCTGTAGCTCGATAATTCGACTCTGTAGAGTACAACTGACAGTGATGTTGTGCAGGACTGTAGGATGAAGGAGCTTTGACAAATGGACATCCCTCTCAATCAACGAGTGGCAATGAGACTTTCTGCTTAAGGCATCTGCGACGATGTTTGCCTTGCCAGGGTGATAGTGCACTTGAAGGTTATAATCTTTGATCAACTCGAGCCATCTTCTCTGACGCATATTTAACTCTGGTTGAGTGAAGATGTACTTGAGACTTTTATGATCAGTGTAGATGTTGCACACATTGCCAAGTAGATAATGTCTCTAGGCCTTCAAAGCATGAACAACTGCAGCAAGTTCCAAGTCATGCGTTGGATAATTCACTTCATGCTTCCGAAGTTGGCGAGAGGTATAAGCGATGACTCTACCCTCTTGCATAAGAACACCTCCTAACCCAATACCTGATGCATCACAGAACACATCAAAAGGTTTCTCGATATCCGGTTGCGCCAAAACCGGAGCCGATGTTAGAAGAGTTCACAGGGTATGGAAAGCCGCATCACACTCAGGAGTCCAGACAAACTTCATGTCTTTTTGCAGCAATCGAGTCATAGGCTTGGCTATTTTAGAGAAATCCGGGATGAAGCGACGATAATAGCCAGCCAACCCCAGAAAACTCCGAACCTCGTGCACCGAGATGGGAGCCTTCCAGTTCAATACTTCTTGCACCTTGGTGGGATCGACCATAATTCCACCATCAGACAACACGTGTCCAAGAAAAGGTACCTCACGAAGCCAAAATTCACATTTGCTGAACTTTGCATACAGCTGGTGTTCTCGCAATCTAGTAAGAACCACCCGCAAATGTTCAACATGATCTTCTTCATTCTCAGAATAGACCAGGATATCATCTATAAATACCACCACAAATTTGTCCAACTCGGGCATAAACACTGAATTCATCAGATACATAAAATATGCGGGGGCATTGGTCAATCCAAAAGACATAACCAGGTATTCATACAGACCATATCTTGTAGAGAATGCGGTTTTTGGAACATCCTCAGGCCGAATTTTGATTTGATGATACCCAGATCTCAAATCAATCTTGGAAAAGACTTTTGCTTTAGACAACTGATCAAACAAGATATCTATGCGTGGCAGAGGGTACTTATTCTTGATTGTAACTGCATTCAAGGGTCTATAATCTACACACATACGTAGAGATTGATCCTTCTTCTTCACAAAGATGGCTGGGCACCCCCACGGAGATGAACTAGGGCGGATAAGGCCTTTCTTTAGCAGTTCATTCAACTGGGTCTTAAGTTCAGCTAGTTCATTGGGAGGCATTCTATATGGCCTTCTAGAGATGGGAGCTGTACCAGGAAGCAACTCTATCTTGAAATTCTACTTCTCGATCTGGGGGCAATCCAGGCAAATCATCGGGGAAAACATCCGGAAAGTCACACACGACAGGGATATCTGCCAGAGACTTTGCTTGAACCGCATTGGTCGTGATAGAAAGATTGATGTCCCTAGGTAACTGTACTAGAAAACCCTCCTGATTGCTAGGATCTCTTAGCATAACTACCCTAGTGGATGTATCGATAAGCACTCCATGACGGCTCATCCAGTTCATTCCCAATATCACATCGATACCTAGCCCCGGTAAAATTACCAGATCAACCTGATAACTTCGCCCTTCTATCACAATTTGTACATCCCCAACTACCAGCTTGGTTGGGATAATACCACTGGCAGCCCTAATACAATAACCCTCACCCTCAACAGTATATGTTTTCTGCATAAACTTGGATGCAAATGATGGACTAATGAAGGAATGCGAAGCACCTGAATCAAATAGTACAACTGCGGGGTGTTGGTCAATCAGAAACTTACCGGCAGTCACTACCTCACCTGAAGGAATCTCAGTAATATTTGTGTGGTTCACTTGCCCTTGACGGCCACCCTGGTAATTATTCTTCTTAGGGTAAGGGCATTCCCTTGCCCAGTGGCCTGTTTTGTTGCAGTTCCAGCATGGCATGTTGCTTGGTGGAGCCCTAGAACTGCCCTGATTGGTAGTACCCTTGGGAAGAGCAACTGTAAATGCCTTGCGAAACCCAGTCTTGGTGGGATTCTTCTTCTGCGGTGGACGAAACTTGGCGGCTGATGCTGGAGGGCGGAATGGAGTCCTTTGTGCAATGGGAGCCTTAGATTGTGAGGCAACCGCCTCATAGGCCCTCTTATGACTTTTTGAAGCCGCATATACAGCATTGTTGTTCTCTTGCGATAAAGCATCACTCACAAACTCATTAAAATGAGCGCACTTGCAATTTCCTATGGTCTTCATCAGTTTGGGGCTAAGTCCCCGCTTGAAGCTTGCAATCTTCTTGGCATCTGTGTCCACAAACTCGGTAGCATACCTTGCAAGGTTGTTGAAAGCTTGCAGGTATTCGTTCAGGCTCTTGTTTCCCTGAGTCAGCTTCATGAACTCTGTATGTTTGATCGCCATAAGACCAGGAGGAATGTAATTTCCCCTGAAAGCAGACTTGAACTGATCCCAAGTGATTTGGGCATTAGCAGGCATAGTGGACCGATGATGACTCCACCAGATGCCAGCAGGCCCATGAAGTTGGTGCGATGCGTATTCAGTTTTGAGCACCTCAGTCAAGCGGAGCAGACGAAACTTCTGCTCGAGAGTATTCAACCACTCATCAGCTTGTAGAGGCTCCTCAGCCTCCTTGAAGATTGGGGGTTTCGTGTCAAGGAAATCCTTGAAATCACTGTATTGATTTGGATCCGGTCCTTGGCGTGGACCACGGCCATCACGATTCGCAATCGTACGAAGGGCCTCGGCCATAGTGCGCTGTCCTTCCGCAAGCATTACTATTAGTTCCGTTGGTGTGGGTGATGGTGGCGGAAGATCATCATCATCACTCGCACCGGTGGAACGAGTACGAGGCATCTGCACAATGCGCAACCAGTAATTATTGATGATGTCAGCACATTGGAGAGGAACATTATAATCATGCCAAACTATATTTACTGACGAGAATGAAAACTTCATACAATAAACAGAGGCAATAATTCATTCTCCAATCACCACATCATCAAGTAGATTACTAGCGCCCTATGCAGTGCATTCCAACATGACAAGTTTTAAACTTCACCAATGTTACGCATCCCGAAGGGAGCGAATTAAAGTACATTACAAGTATGACTGCAAAAGCTTAACTAGTGAGACTTGCTAATGAACTACTCGTCGAAGTGATCACTGTCCACATCGGAGACACCTTGGACTTCTTCTGGGTATTCCTCTTCTTCAAACTTCTTGCCGAGAGATTTCACTTTAAACTTGGGATAAGCAATTATAAGGGAGGGAGTAATGCAATATGAATGTCATGAGTGAATATGATGAATGCTCGTTCCGTACGTCTTCACAAACCTAAGAAATTTTAAGCTTTAGCGGACTATACGGTGGCATACATACATTCTCTCAATTAGCGGTAACTAGTCGATCTACACGGTGCGTTGTTAGCGTACCTGCAGAAAAACTTCATTGCAGCCCAACCCAACAAGATATAATGCTAATTACACAAGTAGTACTAAGATACTTTCCATATATACATCCCCCGATATATATACTTCGGTATCCAAACTACCCGAGAAATGTACCCACAATTAAGTACTTTCATATATACATGTATGCAACATGTAAATACTCCAGTAACCACAACTAACTCTCCCCTAGACCGACGGTTGGACGGTCATGCTCTCGCAACTCACACTTACCTTAGCGTAGAGGCAATTGATCCATACATTACCATTCAAACGAATGGCATCCATGCAATATCACGCCGCATGGACGACGAAATAGAAATAATCAATTCCCCCAGTTAGTAATTATATATAAGCCACCTAAAAGTCCTTAAGTGGGCTATAGGGGATGTGATCACCAGTATACCATAAAAATTTTTAGTTTTGAACACTTATATATAACTATAAGTTTGAAAACCATTTTAACAACAAAAGCTTTTTGTTTTAAATAGCCGTAAGACATGTTTAATGTTGAATCTAGCTCTGATGCCAGCTGTCACGGAACCGACCAATTTATAAGAGCACAAGTACAAAAACAATCGCCGGAACGATCAAATTCTCGAACTTGAGCCCATATAAACCCGGTAGTCAACCGAAATCTCGAAGGATTTCAAACCAACTTGCATACAACCAAGATCACAGTAATCCAACATAACATATCGTACGTTATAACATTTCACAGATGTTCACAAATAGATTACATCATCACAGAGTCATTGTTATTACAAAACAAGTCTTGTAAAACATGCGGAAGCAAATAGTTTAACTCACACACCGAGTTCAAATACACATACTGGTTGGTTGATCACAGACCGCAAAAGCATTCAGATAAGAGAAAGGAGATCATGCCCATGATCTAGTCCTCATCACCCGCCGGGTGGAGACAATACTTGCAGAATCCCTGATATAGAAGGTCATCTGCAACAAGAGGGAATAAACCCTGAGTACGGGAATGTACTCAGCTAGACTTACCCGTCGAAAACCAAACAAATGACACCAAGGATTATGCATAGCTTAATGTAGTGGAGCTGGCTGACCCTTTCTTTTTGCAGAAAAGCATAAGTAATAATGATCAACTCTTAACCTGAACTAGCAGTGACTTTTTAGCCATTAACCTGTCATCTATATTAGCACCTGTACTAAGCAATCATTTTATTAGGGTGCAAACATTAATAACCATATCAGGTATTCGTTGTGGCAACCTTATCATCATCCATTTAACCATATCGTTAAATTAATTGAATCTACGTTGCCGCTGCTCAGTCAAGTTCTCACTATCCGGGAGAGACGGCGATTCGAATCGATTCCTATCCAGCTGGAGGGGTATTCCTAAACACAAACCCTGCTTCCCCCGTCAGGGTCGCAAACAAGTCACCTTTGGTATGATTCAGGAGTCGCGAGTCCGAACAGATCGACATTCTCAGAGACCCACTCTGCCAAGGTTGTTCGGGACTCTAACCCGCCTTGGGCTTATGCCAATGGCTCTCCGCACATCCCTACTACCTCTAGAATGTCGCCACTGCTCGCATCCCCGGCCTGAGTCGAGCTACTAGGCTTCGCGGTCGGAACGACTTATCCGGCCAGCTAAGTGTTAGGCTGCGTTCAACATGACATGAGGACGTATAGCGTATCGGTCCTTAAACGACTCAGACGGAGTCACTATGTTCAAACCTACACAAGACCCCGCCCGGTCTTAATTCATTATTCACATGGTTCTTTTCCACGATAGCAAATATAGCCAACCATGATCCACCTCATCCTAAAGCTCGCAGGTGACAGGAAATCACCTGACTTCTACCGCACTAAGCATGGCTAAGCATTTAACCCGTTCCTGAACTTAATTAGGATTCCAGTGCGATATCTGGACAAGGAAGGATATATAAGCAGCAATTGGTTCCAACCAATTCCTATACTTAATGCATCATCAACAATAAAAGATACTCAATGTATTTGTGAAAACATAGGAGGCTTAATATGCTCCGGGGCTTGCCTTTCAGGAACGAGGAAGGCTGGTGGTCAGGGCACTCGGGCAATTCCTCCGCGGCGACTGCTTCGTCGGCTTCCTGCACCTCGGGTTCCTCCTCCTGGTTGGCTCCCTCGAACTCTAGCAACGTCACTCCCTCCGGCACACCTATTGCATGAATGCGCAAGATAAATATCATGGATGCACATGTATGAATGTCAGGGATGCTCGGGGAATGCACATGTTCGCTGTAGTTTGCATATTCCAACTTAAGCCCTATTCAAATCATTTTACTTACCCAGTTTATACAACCTAATGTATAATTGCTCATCTTCAGTTAATGACCTAGCACCTGCACCTAAGCATATTCTCAAGTTAGGCTAACCCCTAAACAATCAATGAGAATCATTGCACAAGCATACACTCAAGCATTTGTATTACAACCAAATGGAGACTATGTATCGGTACAGTAAACTAGCCATAACTGGAGATTTATAAATCCAATTGATATGCAACAAGACAATCTGGAAAGCTTATAAAATTGTCTACAAAACATTTTCAGACCTCAAAGCATGATTCAAACCTTTACCAGGTCGAATTCATCAATCAACAGAAGTCTATTCTCTCAAGGCAGAGAATCAGCAAAAACTGCAACCTAACTTTAAACAGCTGTAGTTTCTAAACTACTGGGCCAAATGCCCTCAAATTTTGACAGGAGCTAGCTACCTAATTTATCTACAACTCTTGTATTCAACTCATTCACAGAAAACCAAATTATCATGGGGAGCTTTCTAAAGTCCCCAGATCTGTCCAGAGGGACATGATGCAAACAATTAATTATTAACTTATGATATAAACACTTAATTGGACAAAACTAACTTTACTGATATATCACACATATCACAAGAACACCAGAAAGTAGGGGTTTCATCACCAAAACATTTCCTCTAATACCTTTCTTAATTTATTTAATTAATTAATTAGAGAAAATAGTAAACACATGTGAAAGCTACACCATTAAATCTACAAAAATTACAGTAGACCCTACATGGTCCAAGTAGACTACCATAAAAATTTCACACCATTTTAGTAAGTACAACAGCCTACACAAAAATGGTAAGACAGAATGGCTTAAAATGGCATAATTAGGAAACCTTAGTGAAAAGTGTCAAGCAACAGATTTCATATTTTTCCTAGCATCTATAAGGTACCAAGATACTACCTACCAAGTTTCATGGCCATAGGATTCATAGATAATTTACAAAAATTCACACAAGTATCTACCAATGATAAAAGGAAAATCTATAACTTAAAAACTACACATGCAATGACTCTCAAATTTTAACCAGAGCTTCTACTATACAATACTAGCTTACCCACAAAATTTCATAATTTTTGGATCACAGAAACTCAAGATATGATTTAAACAAGTTTGCATGCATTCAAAAACACTTTTCAAGTTCCTATTTAATTCACCCAAACTTTCTACATAAAGTGCTCAAGACATATTTTTCCTAAATACTAGACCTAACTGTGAGTCTAACAAAATTGGAAGTACTCAATTTGGATCTACATAACAGGAGATACAAAAATATCAAATAAGCAATCAAAACTGTATTTTTGAACTATCCTTAAGAACAACAGCCACTGACATGTGGGACCCGGCTGTCAGCCGACCCCACAGGTCAGCGACAGAAAAGCAGAGGAGGCGGCTGCGACGCACGGAAGACGGCGTAGCTCGCCGACGGCGAGAGCTCCGGTGACACCAGGGTTACCTACATGATCTACGTGATGCGGTGAATCGATTGGTGCGACTAGCTCGAGCTATGACCTAACGGAGGTGGCTCGTCGCCGGTGATGGCGGCACGGCAGAGCTCCGGTGCGAGCTGCCGGCGACGGCAACCCATGGCCGGCTCAACCGAGCACGGTGTGAGCTACCTAAGGTCGCCACGGTGCTAACACGGTAAAGAAAAGGGGACGGGACGATTCCTAGCTACCCCAGCCACGGCGGCCTCATCTCCGGCGAGGTCACGCCCATGGCGGTGACGGCGGAAATGGTCACTGTGACCTTACCAAAGCACGAACGGTGCAGCTAGGAGGTGGAGAAGGTAGAGTAGGCTACGGCGGAGTCACTGGCGAGATGGCAGTCGCGCTTTTGCAGTGGTTCGCGAGCTTGGCGACGGCGAAGCAGGAGCGGCAATGGCGGAGCGGCTGCCTGCGGGCTGTGCTTGCTGTGGCGAGCGAAGAAATGAAAATGAGACACAGGGGGCTCTCGGTGGCGTGCTTGGGGCTTCAAATGCCGAGCTCAGGCCCGACGTGGCCTGGCCGGTCAGGGCAGCGCCGACGCGCGGCCATCCACGCGGCGTCGAGCTTCTGAAACTATCGGCACTGTAGCGCCGATTCAGTTCGATCATCCGCGCGAGTTAGCCGGCCTGACAGCGAGACTTGGCGCCCTTCAATCTACTAATCCGTGGAGTATTAGTGCAAACAACCTAAACAACAATTGAAGTCCTATGTACCATCTCCAAAACTCCTTTAGAGATCAAGGTCTAATTCGCAATGGATAGAGAGTAAAATCAAGCCAAAGTCGCGCCTACAAAACTGGAAATCAGCCCTTGGACTTAGAAAATTTCTAAGTGTAGAATTCAACCCCAAATCTGACTTGTGGGCCATGTTTGAGAATGTTCCACACATTTTCATGAGTTGGCTTCTAAACAAAGTTTGTTCCTTATATAATTCTCTACATCTTTGCTTTAGGTTGCTCAGACATGCAAACATCCTAAGCCACACTTTTTAAACAGTCAAACAAAAAGGTTCAGGGGTCAAATTTGGTCAAACCATGACTTGGAAAACTAATTAGTCAAAGTGACCAACATGAACAATGTTCCAAAAGACATTCTATGTGTAACTAAGTTACTTACAAGCATTTCTAGCCATACCACACATTGGTCACACACGAATCAAGCAAGGTATGTACTGAAACAATGAAAAACACCTGAAATGTTACAACTGTTTCATAGTCATGTTTCACTTGTTTCATGTTTGGGTTGCATAGCACTAACTAACCTTGTTTCACTAAGTGAGTGGCACATGTTGCACTTAAGTGTTGCACACTTTACATTTCATAAAAGAACAACACACATGAAATATACAAAACGTTGCAGTGTTTCGAAATTATGTTTCATGTGCTATAAGTTCACGAAGGGATGCATGATGCTCATGTTCATGAAATGCAGTGCAAATGTGGAAGCTAAACACCTGGGGTGTTACACTGACCATTAGCTTGAGCATAATATGGAGAAGAATTTAAAACTTTAATTTCCATACCTACAGCAAACTCATCAAATTCTCCCGATGTAAACATAGTACCCTGATCGGTAGTGATAGTTTGAGGAATACCAAATCGGTAAACAATATGCTCTTTCACAAAATCGATCATATTAGCCGATGTCACCTTTTTTAAAGGAATTGCCTCAACCCATTTTGTGAAATAATCGGTAGCAACCAGAATAAATTTATGTCCTTTGCTCGATGGCGGATAAATCTGACCGATGAGATCGATAGCCCATCCCCGGAACGGCCAAGGTTTAATTATAGGGTTCATAGCCGATGCAGGCGCTCTTTGAATATTACCAAACTTTTGACACCCCTGACATCCTTTAAAATATTTAAAACAATCTTCAAGAATAGTCGGCCAATAGTATCCATTTCTTCTGATCATCCACTTCATCTTGAAAGCCGATTGATGCGCTCCACACACTCCTTCATGAATTTCACCCATCAAACTTTTCGATTCATCACTGCTAACACATCTGAGTAAAACTCCATCTATAGTTCGATAATATAATTCATCATCGAGGAGCACATACTTGGTAGCTTGGAACCTTATACGTCTTTCAACCTTTTTATATAGATCCTTTAAATAATCGACAATCTCCTTTCTCCAGTCATCGGTATCGACTGCCGATGTTAGCACTTCCTGAATAGGCTGATACCCTAAAGCATGCTGAGCTAGTCGATTAGCCTCCTCATTATGCAGTCGAGAAATATGTTCAAGACGAAAATCTCTAAACCCTTTCAACAATTGCAAACATCTTTCATAATACGAAATTAAAACTTCACTTCGGCATTCATAAATCCCAGCCAATTGATTTATAACTAGCATAGAATCACCAAAGATTTCAACAGCATCGGCACGTATCTCCTTCAGCAATTCTAACCCTTTTATCAAGGCTTGGTATTCAGCCTGATTGTTTGTCGATGTAGCAACAATCGGCAATGAAAACTCATACTTCCTTCCTTGAGGTGAAATCAACACAATGCCGATACCTGGTCCTTCACCACATGTGGACGCATCGAAGAAAAGTGTCCAAGGAGCAACCTCCAGAGAGTCCACTGTATTACAATGCTGAGTGACAAAATCAGCCATAACTTGCCCCTTAACTGCCTTAGTCGATTCGTAACGTAGTTCAAATTCTAATAATGCTAAAATCCACTTGCCGATTCTACCACTTAATATCGGCATCGACAGCATATACTTGACTACGTCGTCTTTGCATATGACCGTACATTCGGCAGATAACAAATAATGTCTTAATTTGACACAAGAAAAGTATAAACACAGACATAATTTTTCGATGGCCGAATACCTTGTCTCAGCATCCACTAATCTTCTGCTCAAATAATAAATAACACGTTCTTTCCCTTCAAATTCTTGAATAAGAGCTAAACCGATAACGGTATCATCAGTTGACAAATACAACCTGAAAGGTTTCCCGTGTTGAGGTGGAACTAGCACTGGAGGATTTGTTAAATATTTTTTAATTTCATCTAGGGCTAACTGCTGCTCAGCTCCCCATACAAATTCCTGATCGGCTTTCAATTTAAGTAATGGACTAAAAGCCTTGATCTTACCCGACAGATTAGATATGAATCTTCTAATGAAATTAATCTTACCGATCAAAGATTACAATTCAGTTTTATTGGCAGGAGCAACCACCTTATTAATTGCATCAATAGACTTCCTACTGATTTCGATGCCCCGCTGATGCACCATAAAACCCAAGAATTGACCTGCCGATACACCAAATGCACATTTATTAGGATTCATCTTCAATCCATGCTTCCTTGTGCACTCCAGTATCTTTTGTAGATTGGCTAAATGTTTTGTGATATCTCCAGACTTAATCACTACATCATCAATGTAGATCTCCACTAATGTGCCGATGCATTCATGAAAAATAAAGTTCATAGCTCTTTGATAAGTAACGCCGGCATTTTTCAAACCAAACGTCATGACTATCCACTCAAACAACCCTACATGACCTGGACATCTGAAAGCAGTCTTGGGAATATCTTCTTCAGCCATGAATATTTGATTGTAACCTGCATTACCATCCATGAAGCTGATAATTTGATGTCCGGCTGCAGCATCAATCAACAAATCAGCAATCGGCATTGGATAGCCATCCATCGGTGTGGCTTTGTTGAGATTCCTGAAATCAATACAAACACGAAGTTTTCCATTTTTCTTATAAACAGGAACCACATTAGAGATCCACTCTGCATATCGACACTGCCAAATAAACTTTGCCTCAATTAATTTAGTTATTTCGGCCTTAATGTCAGGAAGTATATTAGGGTTGCATCGGCGCGCTGGCTGCTGATGTGGCCGAAATCCATATTTGATAGGTAACCGATGTTCAACTATCGATCGGTCTAATCCAGGCATCTCAGTATAATCCCAAGCAAAACAATTTTTATACTCTTTTAACAAATCAGTTATTTGCTGCTTACACTTGGAATCTAACTTAGCACTAATAAAAGTAGGTCTTGGCCTATCGCCATCACCAATATCTACTTCTACTAAATCATCTGCCGATGTGAACCCTTGACCTAATTTTTCATCATCGGCAAACCTATCCATTAAAACTCTTCTTCAAAACTGACTGCTTGGATCGGTGGAATTTCATAATCAGCAACTCTAAGGAACTCTTTTTCCCAAACTTCTCCTGATATGCATTTAGTTCGCTCATAAGTATCTGATTCTGCCGATGCGATGATATAAGAAGAATCACCAGGGACAAACTCAATCTTATCCCCAATCCACTATACGAGGCATTGATGCATTGTAGAAGGAACACAACAATTAGCATGAATCCAATCCCTCCCTAGAAGCAGATTATATGCACCCTTGCCATTAATAACAAAGAACGTCGTCGGCAAGGTTTTGCTGCCGATGGTCAATTCAACGCATACTGCCCCTTTAGCCGGTGACACATTGCCTTCAAAATCCTTCAGCATCATATCGGTTTTGGTCAAGTCTTGATCTCCCTTACCAAGTTTTCGATACATCACATAAGGCATAATATTAATCGCAGCCCCTCTATCGATAAGTATCTTAGATACAGTCTGCCCATCAACTCTGCCTTTCACAAACAAAGCCTTAAGATGTTGTCTCTCGTCATCGGTAGGTTTCTCAAAAACAGCCATCATTGGATCTAGTGTCAACAGAGCTACTTGATCAGAGAGAACAACTTCTTCCTCATTATCAGATAGTGCCAAAAACTCCATCGGCAACATGAATACCATATTAACATCTGTCGATGGACCCTTATTTTTGTGTTTTACCTGCCACTGCTGATGACCAGACCTCTCATTGGAGGAATTTTCCTCTCGGTATAAATCCTCCTGATGCTCACGTTGCATCCTCCTTTTCTGTGTCTTTATCAGACCCTCCGGGCACCATCGAGATTTTCCAAACCGGCTGATAACAGGTCCCAGTTGATTCTACATGGCGTATATTAGGGTCCTCGTAGAATATTTCTTCATCGGGAACTCTTGCGTTTGCCATCTCCTCAAGCTCCTCTTGATTCCTTGGAAAATATCCAGCGCGTTTACCAAGCCTCTCATGTACACTAAGTCTGCCCCCCAGCCGATCATGCACTGATGCTCTGCCTCTGATCGGCTCATTGATAAATAAACCCTGATTGCCAGGTTGAAACCTCCTTTCTGACTGATTGACCCCATAATAACCATTGCACTCAGGGTAATTTTCAACAGTTGGCAATTTAATACCTTCTTCCCAGCAATGGATGAAAAACGGGCACCTCCAATGATCTTTATGCCGATACCATTCTTCCCGACGTCTCTCTTCTTGCTGTTGTCGATATCAGTCCTTACGCTGACGCCAACCCTCCTGCTGCCTTCGATGGGTAATCACAATGCCAGGTCGAGGAGGGTTTTTGGAACTACTGCTTTCTCCCAGCAAACCCTTACTTTTTGCATCATCGGTAGTTATCCGATGTTGGGGATCCACTGATGCATTTTTCTCAGCAGCCTCTGACATCAATACCTTGGTCTTCCCTTTGGCCTCCAACATATTTGCTGGAAAAGGGTGTTGATCAATTTTCATCGGCTTCTGGGCCTTGGAAGTACCAAACTTAATTCTCCCAGATTCAATAGCCGATTGTAACTGTTGCCTGAACACCTTGCACTCATTTGTACTGTGTGAAGTTGCATTGTGCCATTTGCAGTACAAGATCTTCTTCAACTCTTCTGCCATGGGATCACATGATTAGGTGACAGCTTAATTTGGCCCTCTTGAAGCAGAAGATCAAATATCTTGTCGGCCTTGGTGATATCAAAGGTAAACTTTTCTGGCTCTTTCTGACCAAAGGGACAAGATATCGGCTTTTTATTCTTAACCCACTCAGCTAAGCCGATAACTGGTTCTTCATCAGAATCAGAATCTCCTACTTCTTCAACAAATGATACTTTTTTACTCCAATTCTTTTTAGGTTCAAAAACCCTAGTATCTTGATTAGAGATCCTTTGCACAAGATGACTGAGGCTTTCAAACTCCTGAGAAGCATATCTATCTTTAAGATGTGGCAATAACCCTTGGAAAGCCAGATCGGCAAGCTGCCGATCATCCAGCACCAGGCTGTAGCACTTATTTTTTACATCTCGTAGCCTTTGCACAAATCTTTCTACCGATTCATCATTACGCTGTCTCAATTTTACTAAATTGGTAAGCTTCTTTTCATGGATTCCAGCAAAGAAATACTTATGAAATTGTTTTTCTAGATCAGCCCAAGTAATAATAGAATTTGGTGGTAATGAAATAAACCATGTAAATGCCGATCCAGACAAAGATGATGAAAATAATCGAACTCTTAATTCATCTCTGCTAGCTGCCTCTCCACATTGAATAATGAAGCGATTGACGTGTTCCATTGTTGATGTATCATCTTGCCCAGAGAATTTAGTGAAATCTGGTACCTTGTACCGATTTGGGAGAGGAATTAAATCATATGCAGGAGGGTATGGAGTCCGATAAGAATAAGTATTGACCTTGGGCTTTATCCCAAACTAATCCTTCATAATTTCTGCTATCTTATCGGCCCAAAAAGCATCAGCCTCCTGCTGACGAACTGGCTAAATTTCTACAGGAGGTACCTGCTGATATCCCTCCACATATCTTTGTGGCCCACGATCTCCAGCAATCGGCATATTTGCCGTTACTTATGGTCCATTAACCTGCTGGAAAGGATTCATCGGCTGAGCTGCCGATGCTTGATTCTGGAAACCAGCTTGCATATGACCTTGTTGAATCCCTGCAACCTGCTGATTTTGCTAAACTATATGTTGAACAGGTAACTGTCTTGACCAACCATTATTAGAACTCATCGGTACAAAACTTACCGATGGCTGGTAATTTGCTGACATTGTTGGATAATTATAACCAGCTTGAGGCATAAACTGAACCCCAGTTTGACTCATAGCAGGGGCTTTCTGCTGCATCGGCAGTAAGCTTGCCGATGGACTTGAATTGGGTGTTTGAACCAAAGGCATCTGGAAACCTCCTGGAGTTGGTTGCACAGTAGTTGCTGTGGCATATTGAGGCACTTGAGCCATCGGCGAAACAGCCGATGGTATAGGAGCTTTTCCTACTGCATCAAACACTTGAGGTAACCCAGGATTGAAAGCAGATGACTCCGGAGGCATACCATATCCCCACCAATTAGCAGGAATCTAGCTATTCTGAGACACAAGGCCTGACATAGCTGATGCTGATAGATCTGTATTAAGCTGAACTCGTCCTCCTGGTAGTATCGGATCTGATCGTATCGGTGTAGATTGAATATTAGGTAAGCCTGCTGATACTGGAGGAGAAGTAACTTCTGTACCCACAACGGCCGAGGGAGCCGATGGAGTATTGACAGATACCGGCTCTGGTTGGTGATAGGCAGGCCCAACGTAATGCGGTGACGCTTGTCCTTCTTTGAGAGTTCGAACCACAGCATTATGAACAGTATTGGACAGCACATTGGAATGATGAATCAAAGCATGATTTACTATAGAATTAACCATCTCTTGAAGTTTACCAGGATTGGAGTCAAAGGTAACCTGTCGAGGCAACGGCAAATCTTGCTTCTGGATGACTTGTCCACTCTTGTTCAGGCTAAACGATCTCAGACAAAGCTGCCTGTATTCTTCTATAGCCTTTTCCATGGCCTGCCTCTGCTCTTCCTTAAGATCTTCTTCTGATACCACGATAATGTTCTCTGAATCGATCTCGGGATTGAACATATTGATCGGATTGATTTGTCCCACCAGGCGTGCCAAAAGATGTGTTGATGCAAAAGTGGATCTGCAAACACAAAGGGCTAATACCCGAATCGATATCCAAAGCGTGCCAGTCGATTTGACTTGTTAATCGACAAGGATGAAGATACGAGCACTTTGGTCCTGACAACAGCGATACGCCCGGAAGTCACGGCCAAGAGGTACTCACGTGGAACTCGAGAATCGCCAAAGGTCGCACTGAAGCGATGCAACTCGCCGAATCAATGAGAACTCGTAAAAAGGAAAAAATATGCAAATTGACAAAGTCGCCGAAAAGTAAGTAGATGCAAATAGGAGTAAAAATTAGTTTTGATATTGATTGATTCATATTACATTGCCCCTCAATCTATATTTATACCCTGATCTAAAGAGACATAACCAAATATGACTAGGACACCAAGTCCATATCTAAGGAAACACGTGACTCTTACATGAATCATACTCTAACAAATATAGAAAAGGAAATCAACTCCTATCTATTTCCCTGTCCGCCTCAATTACGATAGAATTCTCACCGACCTCCTTTCTATCGGCATACTTCCTGTTTCATCGGCAGTAGTTTTCAAGCCTTCCTTCATCGGCATCGACAATAACATCTCCAACCTTATCGGCAACGCCTGAGTCTAAATCAACCTTTCCATCGATCACCACCATTCATCGGCAACCATCTTTACAAGCTGATTTTCATCGGCTGTCAGCGTATACAGTAACTTTCCTCCTGCCGATTAGCCCACTCTGATCATTTTGACACGTGCAAAAAACGGTGTCAACAGCAGCCATGATAAAGATAACATGTTAAACCTCCAAACGATACGAATCTATACACGCTCAACAGAATCATGAAAACATGCTATGATCAAGCAATCGCAGGCGATCGACTAAATAGCCGATGCGGATACAACATGCAGCCAGAGGCTATGTTTGACCATAAGCAAGACTTACTATTTGATGATTTCTATTCTATAATGCTAATAGTGGGGGTTGACCAAATCGATGGCAGCCATAATAACAGCTCTAGACCAGATTTCATCAGCTATCAAGCTTCGCTTAGGGTTAGACACGTCCTGACCACATGCTATCTTCAATCAAGATTGGATTGAAACGACTAAGCTGACTGAGACCATCGTCAAAGCGAGATGTAAATGGGGAAAAGTGACAAGACGATAATTTGAAGAGATTTAAAACCAATATGTTTCAATCTTAATTGGATAGGGGGTGATTTTGTTAGAAATAGTAAGAAACTAATTATAATAAAATCGATAACTAGCAAATCTATTAAAAACAGTAAGAAAACCCTACCGATCTTAATAAATTTAGCTGATAACTAATCAAAATTTGTATAAGATACGAGCCAGACAGATGCAACCATACAAATTTTAATAAGAATTGAGGGTAACTTGTATCAATAATTGTAAGAGATACGAGCCAGATCGATGCAACCTTACAATTAACTGACGTTAACTAATTTATACCAAGCTTGTAAGAGGTCAAACCTAACCGGCGCAGCCTTACAAACAAAATATAAGTCATGACAGATACTCATAGAAAAACCGGAGGTCGGACTTAACTGATGGCAACCCTGCTTACCGAAAAACTCACCGAAATTTACTCTACTTCTACTCCTAGGGGGTGGCGTAAGCCAAAAAGTAAAGGTACTAATTTTTGATTGATCGCTGAATGTCTATTACAATAGCCGGGGTTCAATATTTTATACCCGAGGCTTGACTACGAGTCCTAGTCGAAATAAGACCGATCACAAAACTTAGAAAAGAAACAAAACTTCTTAAATTATGATAATTTTGACCTCAATCTTTCTTTTCTACGAAGTCCGATGCGTCTTCTCACTTCATATCTTGTCGCCCCCACCAATGGGGCCCGTTGCCTTGAGATGATGATGTCACCTTATCTAGTCTATTATGATGGCAATTTAGTTAACCGATCTTGCTGAATATTTTGGCTTTCCCTCGATAAGTCTCTGACCTTATGGCCTCCTTATCTTGAACCAAATTTCAGTGTCAACAATTGAATGGACAGTGAGGTAGGCTATCCAAAAATAGAGAGCAAATGAGGTGGGATGGAGAGCTACTAAATTTGAAGAGTCATTTATAGTCTGTTGGCGACGTTTTTCTTTAATAATAGCCAAATTTACCCTTAAAAAGGATTTGTCTAATCTTGAGATACTCTAAAACTCCCTCCGAATTCCTAAACACTACTACCACACACAGCCAGACGCAGACATTTGGACAATGAAAAAAATCCAAGTTACCTCCCTCAATGTTTGCGAAAATATGTTTTTCCTACCTGAACTTAAAACCGGGTAAACCACCTCCCTAAACTTTTAAAACCATTTATTTTATCTCCCTAACCGGTTATAAATGGTTTTCAAAGGCGATTTTGTCTTTTTCTTTTTTATTTATTTCGATTGAATCTTTAAAAAATCATAGTAAATCATAGAAAAATCATAAAATGAAAAATCTAATTTTATTGGACTACACATGAGTAGATCTACACAGTGAACATATAATATGATATGCTTTAGTATAAATTTTTTGCTATAGCTTTAGATCTATGTTTTTATATAATTAATTCATAACTGCAGTTTCTATGGTCTAATCGTGGTGAGATTTTAATGATAGACTAATTGTTGTATGCTTGAACTGTAGTTAAAATTCATACTGATTGGTGATTCATTGAAACTACAGTAAATTGATAGATCACAAATTCAAACACATCACAAATTCAAATGGTTCAAACATAACACTCTAACAGGTCTCAAATTAAACATGGTTCAAACATAACACTCTTAACAGTTCAACCACTCCAGTCTTGGCAACACCTCTTCAACCACGCCAACCTTCCTTGTCAATTTCTTAAATATTGTTCGGTTGTATTTTTGGGCAAACAACATAGTTGCAACGTAGAGCTCCTCTGTGCCCTCGGCCAATCCACATTCCTTTACCAAACTCATACAATGGTCTATGTCCTGCTCCACTTGTTCCTCCTCCAACCTCTTCTATTCTTTCTTCTGTTCTTGAAGTTCCTTCAAGGTATTGACCTCAGTGCTTGTCCCAAATTGAATGGCCTCTGTCAACCCCTTCACGGCCTTGGTCATTGGACTCTTGTTCTTCTTGGCTGGGCTTGAGGCTGAATCTATGGTACTGCTCCCCCTCTTTCGACTGGTGGTACTCCGTACTCATTGGACTAGCATGGGTGCCTCTGTCTTCCTCTGCATCCCCATCTTGATCATCTTCTTCCCCATATGTATGTGCTAGAGTTGAATTTCCTCCAGGGATGCACGAGGACCGTCCATCAACTGTATTACCTTGGAACATTTCTACAAGGTGATTGATGTAAGATGGGATGGCCCATCTGAACTTCTTGCACTCTGCATATTTTTTTCTGAAATGTAGAAATGTAGACACATATTAGCACAACAGCATGGCAAATGAATAGCTATAACAGCGTAAAAATGTAGACATGTAGAAATGTAGAAATGCAGACACATATTAGTACCTCTGTGTTTTTGGACTACCGGTCATCATCAGCTATGATTGTTCCATTCTCATTGCGGCCTAATCCTGTTTCACCTTGGCTCCAATCATGCCACTGCCACATAGTCTTGCATTGAGTCCATCTGTTCTTGAATTGTTTGACTTCATGGTTGAGGCCAGTCCTTTCAAAATATTTCTGGGCTATAATCTTGTAAGCTATATTTTTCATCTGCCCATTTGGACAATTGCCTTCTCTAATTTGTTCAACACATAGTTCACAGAATATATGTGTGTTTCCTTCACTTGTCCAATTTGCCTTGTCAAAACGGTTCTATTACAGAAAATAGTTCTATCATCAAGAAAAGATCATCTATTACATGAAACAATTTACACATAAAGATCTGGTAAATTAAATAGTTACTATTGTAAGCACACATGCTGGATGGTTATTTTTGTAGCAGCATATATAACAATTGGAGCTCTGGGCCTCAACTTTGGATTTTTCAAAAAAAAAACATGTTGGATGGTTACTATTGCAAGCACACATGCTGGATGGTTACTATTGCAAGCACACATGCTCGGGAATGCACTATGCAATTTGATTATTGAAGCTCGGGAAGTAGTAGCTAGTTTTGTTTAGCATATACATACATAAGCCAATAAAACACACATGCTTGGATTATTGCAGAACCACCACCAGCAGGTAGATATAGCTAGGCATCAGAAGATGACAACCAAACCATGCATTATCCGATATATCCAATATACATATGCCTAACCAAAGAAAAGATAGCATTTCATACACAAGTGTCACCAGGCTTTATTACTCAGTTCAGAGCTGCATAATACTAAGTTGATATTCCAATCCTGAATTTCTAGAGGGGATTAGTGTATGTCCGTAGCCAGCAGACTCATATGTACCGCTCCAGCATTGACAAACAAACACATATCAAGATTCTAGATCCTCAGTAAAGAAAACATACTGAACGATGCACCAGATATATCATATATGTTCAGAGTTGAGACTGAAACTATCTACTCAGTATGATATCACACGTCCACAACTAAAACTTCATCAATATATATATATATATATATATATATATATATATATATATATATATATATATATATATATATATATATATCTTACACGTGCTATAGCTAGTAGTGCATGTCTGCAAAGTTTCTAGCACTGGTTGTACCCTTGCGCGTAGTCATGGAACACTGAATCCACTCCAGGATGTACTGGAACAAAATTCAAAGAACTAGAACTTACCAACTGGGAGCCGTTGTCATCTGCTTGCTCCCACTGATTGTGGGCACCAAGATCCTATGGAGGAAAGGAGTTCCCGGCAGAAGACGATCCATGACCAGGGTGGTTAGGCATCAACGTACCACGGCCTCCGCCACCAATCCCCGGAGGAGCATGGCCGGTCCCTGTGGCACGCGGTCGGCTACAACTCTAGTGTTGAGGGACTTGGAGCGGTGACCTTGTCCGCGAGCAGCCTGGCATCCCCCACGTCCGGGTCCGCTCCCACCACCGCCTTGACGAGGAGGCTAGAACAGTCCATGTTCGGATCTGGGGGCAAGAGGAGGCTATAGATTGATCTCAATCCCAAACTAGGCCCAATGACCCAGTTGGGCCTTTGATCCGCGCCCTGATCGGGGGTGCCCAGCCCACTATGGCTGGAGGGCCCCTATCACACTATGCAATAAATAGAGGTGGGGGCCGATGGCTCAAGTCACGAGGTTTGCCTGAGCCGAGCTCCCCACTAACAAACCCTAAACCCGATCTAGTGAGGGGCGCAGCCAGTGACGGGAAGCCACCAGCCGCTCCGCCCGCTCCATCGACGTTGACGTCTTCATCGCCCTCTTCACCGACCATCAATGCCCGTGCGCAGACTACACCGACAAACATGATGGCATCCTCTGAACCCTCCCCCTCTGTGGTGTCAGGTTTGACAGCCCTTGTCCATCATCTCTGTGTCCATGTCTCTATCTAGAACGTGTCCTAGGTTTTGGTTCATCCAATAGCGAGTAGTCCCTCTAATCGACACCTAGATCGATCTTATGAATGCAACAATGGTATCAGAGCCGTTTTGCTAGGTGTAGATCACGGCAAGGTCTAGAATCAGACTAGAAAAGAAAAGAATTGAATTAGATCCCTTCGAATCTGAGCAGACTAGGGTTTTCCCTAACCCTAACCCTAACTGGGTGAAAGAAAGAAGAAAAGGAGGGCTTGGCTTCAAGTCTAAACCGAACCCTAAACCCACAATCAACTGGGGAAGAAGAACAGTGCTCATTCCAAAACCCTAACCCTAATTTTTGACCCCATCCCCAATCAGTTGAATCCGAGAACACAAATAGAGAAGCAAATCTAAAGGGGAAGAAGGGGAAGGGGAGGCCTACCTCGTTGCTGCGTAGCGCTACTGCCTCGCCGGTGTGTGGGGAAAAGAAGGCCGAGCCGAGGGCACTGCTCGCTGGGCTCTAGCCAAAGGGGCGTCACAGCTAGGCCACTCGATGATGGCATGCTCACCCGCTGGGGAGCGCGCTCATCGGCGAGGGGACCGACGACGGCACTGAGTCGTCTACTTGCTCACGCTCGCTCTCGCTCGGGCTCCGCATGACTGAGAGAGAGGAGGGGATGGTGAAGAGTGAAGAATGGCTAGGGTTTTCGGGTGATGGCCGCCGTGTCCCGGTTTTGATCGGCCTATCTCATCGCGCAGCCGTCGGATCGGCGTGGACGGCTCAGATTGATCGAGCCGACTCGCAGCCCAGGTGGGCGAACTCACCACGCGGCTTTGCTAGCCCAGGCCTAGGTTGTGGCCTAGGTGTGGGCAGCGTGCGCGCAGTGAAGTGGGTCGGGCCGTTTTATCGGCCGGGCCAAAGGAAAAGTGTGTATTTGAGTCATTTTTTTCCTGTTTTTCTTTTTCCAGTAAAAGTTTTATTTCCTAAAAATGATTAATGGCTTAAAGAAAATAGAAAAGAGATTTGTCCTATGGGCAAAATTCATTAAATTGAATTATTTTTCCGCTACGTATTTAAAGATGTTATTTTCATTATTAAATTCGAACCAACAAGAGAATTTAATTTTGAAAATAGATATGTTTTTAATTGATTATAATATTATTATTATTCTGACCAACGTTGATTAATGGCAATATTATAATGTTATTTATGATGAGTTTTTGTTGTGCATTAATTCTATTTCTGCCCAACGGTGATGTAGAATTAGTGTAGAGGACAATTGCATGTTTTAATTTTGACCAACGTTGGAATTAAGGCATGCAATTGTTATTGTTATTATTTATGTTCTCACTCAATATAAATTGTGTTTTTAGACGGATACAACTTAATGGGTTGTATCAAAGAGATCCCCACTCTCAAAGGTGATAATTATACGGAATGAAAGAAAAAGATTGACCTGGCCTTCATCTTGACTGAGGTGGACTGGGTAGTCACCTCACCGTGTCTCATTGAGTCTGTGGCATCGGTGAGGGAGACAAACGAGGCTGATGCCTCTTAGGCAACTAGAGAGAGAGATTTTGTATCCCAAAAGATGTCCTATGACCTTAAGCATAGGAAATATGTCACTGCTAATAAGAAATATATAGTTGTGATAAAGAACACGATTGAACCTACAACTGTGGGCTCAATCCCATAGTGTGACACCATCACCGAGTACCTCGATAGAATAAAGA
Source organism: Miscanthus floridulus (assembly GCF_019320115.1). Taxonomy (NCBI): domain Eukaryota; kingdom Viridiplantae; phylum Streptophyta; class Magnoliopsida; order Poales; family Poaceae; genus Miscanthus; species Miscanthus floridulus. The sequence continues at coordinate 117,329,452 of NC_089584.1, forward strand.
GTCAGTTCACTAGCTCTTCAAAGACATGCTACCCAGCTGATAAAGCAGTTGATAACAGAGAGGTACTCTAGAAATGGTGGCATAAGAGAGCACATACTAAGGATGAGCAATTTGGCATCCAAGCTAAAGCCAATAGATCTGGCTCTCAAGGAAGAGTTCCTTATCCATTTGATTTTTGCTTCCTTGCCTAAGGAGTTTGACACTTTTGTTGTCAACTACAATATATAGCTCGAGAAGTAGGACATGGAGAGGCTCATGGCTGTGTGTGCAAGAGGAGGAGAGAATGAAAGCTGCCAATGGTGGCCCTATCAATTATATTAAAGACAATAAGAAAAAGAATACTAATGCTAACTCCTTCTCAAAGTCAAAGGGAAAGGGTCCCATGCTGCATCAGCCTCAGCAGAACAAGTTCACAGTAGAGAAAGACTAGTGTCTCTATTGAAAGAAGACGGGACATTATAAGAAAGATTATCCCGATTACTTAAAGATGATCATGGCAAAGAAAGGTGAGAACATTATTATGTTCATAAATGAATCCCTGTATGTACAGTATTCAAAATCTACTTGGTGGATTGACTCAGGTGCAACTGTTCATGTTGCTAATTCCTTATAGGGATTCCGTTCGACGAGGACTACGCAAAGAAGAGAAAGACACGTTAAAGTTGCAAATGGAGTTCGAGCAGATGTCGAAGCCGTTGGCGATCTATCTCTAGAGCTTGCTGCTGGTTTCACACTTTTACTTAGAAATGTACTATATGTTTCCTCCCTACAGAGAAACTTGATTAGTGTTTCATGTTTGGACAATGATGGATATGATTGTCATTTTGAAAATGGCAAATGTAAGATAACATTTAATAATGCAAGTGTTGGTCTTGCTATCTTACAAAATGAGCTTTATTTGTTATCACTACGTGATGATGTGAATGTTGTATGTGATGATGGGAACGTTGCGTGCGACAATGAGAATGTATCCTCGTCTACGGATGTAAACAGAAAACGAAAGAGAGTTCATGATGCATTGTCGAAATTATGGCACTGTCATTTAGACCATATTTTGAGGGGGGGAATAGAAAGACTAGTTAAGAATGATATTCTTCCTCCATTAGAGCTCTCAGATTTAGAACAATGCAGAGAATGCATAAAAGAAAAGTATGTAAAGAAAATTAAGAAAGATGTCAAACGAAACGCAGGAATTTTATAGATTATTCACACAGACATCTGTGGTCCGTTTCCTATAAAGAGTGTGGATAGTTATGATTTATTCATAACATTCACAGATGATTACTCCCATTATGGCTATATTTATCCAATCAAAGAAAGAACAGAAGCATTGGATAAATTTAAGATATTTAAGGCAGAAGTTAAAAACCAACACAACTTAAAGATTAAGATAGTTAGGTCCAACCATGGGGGGAGTACTACGGTCGGCATACCACATATGGCCAAGTTCCTAGACATTTTGCAAGGTTCTTACAGGAGAATGGCATAGTAGCCCAGTATTCTACACTGGGCGAATCTTAGTAGAATGGAGTAGCTAAAAGACGCAATCGTACCCTAATGGATATGGTGCGTAGTATGATAAGTTACTCCATCTTACCATTGAGCCTATGGATGGAGGCGTTAAAAACTACTATTCATATTCTCAATAGAGTACCAAGTAAGTCGATGCCCAAAACACCGTATGAGTTGTGGACAGGAAGAGTACCCTCACTAAACCACTTACATGTGTGGGGGAGTCCTGCTGAGGGTAAAGTATTTAACCCAAACATTGGAAAGCTAGATCCCAAAATAGTAAGTTGCCATTTCATTGGCTACCAGAAAAGTCAAAAGGTTTTTGTTTCTACTGTTTAGACAGATATACAAAGTTTATGAAAATAAGACACATTGTCTTCCTAGAGGATAAAATGATGAGAGGGAGTATGGTAGCTCGAGAAATTGACCTTGAAGAGAAGCAGGTGTATGCGCCCACTCCGATGATTCATGAGCTATTTTTCTCACTACCTGCTGTCACTGCACCGACAGTGCAAGACACTGTGGTGCCAGCACCTGTTGTTATTCCGCCTATAGCAACAATGAATGATGATGAGGAACCTGTTCTTCAAGATCCTATAGAACCTATTGCCACACATGAGGGGAGCAACAACAGCCTCAAACAGAAGATGTGCCAAATGTGGAGGCCCCTATAAGGTCTCAAAGAGTTAGAAAATCAGCTATTCCTGCTGACTATGAAGTATACAACACTGAGGAATATCAAATGGAGGATGATCCCACCTCATTTGAAGAAGCCATGAGAAGTGATCATTCATCAAAGTGGCTTGAGGCCATGGAAGATGAAATAAAATCTATGAATGTCAATAAAGTTTAGGACTTAGGAATAATTCCTAAAGGAGCCAGAACAGTAGGCTATAAATGGGTATACAAAACAAAACTTGACTCTCAAGGGAATATAGAGAGATATAAAGCACGACTTGTGGCAAAAGGCTTTACGCAAAGAGAAGAGATTGATTACAATGAGACATTTTCTCTAGTCTCATGTAAAGATTCCTTTAGAATCATAATGGTATTAGTGGCACATTACGATTTAGAATTACATCAGATGGATGTAAAGACGACATTTCTCAACGAAGATTTGGAGGAAAATATTTACATGGCACAACCGAAAGGTTTTATCATGGAAGGAAAAGAACGAATGGGATGCCGCCTAAAGAAATCCATTTATGGATTAAAACAAGCTTCAAGATAGTGGTACTTGAAGTTTGATCAGACAATAAGGAATTTTGGGTTTAAAGAGAATGTTGAGGACAATTGTGTCTATACAAAGTTTAAGAATGTGAAGTTTATCTTCCTTGTCCTGTATGTGGATGATATCTTACTTGCTAGTAGTGATGTCAGTCTACTACTAGAGACAAAGAAGTTTTTGTCCTCAAAATTTGATATTAAAGATCTTGGTGAAGCTTCGTTCGTTCTAGGGATCGAGATTCACTGAGATAGAAGTAAAGAGATATTAGGACTGTCACAAAAGGCATACATAGAAAGAATCTTAAAGAAATTTAGTATGCGCAAATATAGTCCCTCACCTGCTCCTATAGTCAAGGGCGACAGATATAGGGATTTTCAATGCCCCAGGAACCAATATGAGATCGATCAAATGAAAACGGTTCCATATGCTTCAGCTGTCAGAAGTTTGCAATATGCTCAAGTATGTACGCGCCCTGACTTGGCATTTATTACTGGATTACTTAGCAGATTCCAGTGCAATCCTAGAACAGAACACTGGAAATTAGTAAAGAAAGTCTTGCGTTATTTGCAAGGAACGAAAGACCTCATGATAACATATAGAAGATCTGATTCACTCCATATAGTGGGATATTCAGATTCTGATTATGCGGGAGATGATAGAAAATTCACGTCTGAATATGTATTCACTCTTGCAGGGGAGCTATTTCATGGAAAAGCTCAAAGCAAACCGTCACTACATCGTCCACAATGTATGCTGAGTTTGTAGCGTGTTATGAGGCAACAGGGCAGGTGAACTGGCTAAAGAAGTTCATACCTGGTTTGAAGGTGGTTGGCGACATCTATAGACCACTTAAGTTATACTACGATAATAATCCGGCAGTACAGTATGCTCACAACAATAAGTCAAGTGGTGCTGCCAAACACATTGACATAAAGTATTATGTTGTGAAAGATAAAGTCTAAGATCATGTCATAAATCTTGAGCATATAAGTACCGAAAATATGCTCGTGGATCCGCTTACAAAAGGCTTACCACCCAACGTGTTCAGAGAACATATAGCCGGCATGGGTTTAAGGGAAAGACTATAATTCCTAGACAAAAGAAGACCCAAAGTTAAGTATCTATTTCAGAACAGAGTGGTGTGTTATAGCTGTTAAATCTATCGGCAATTAACTGTGATGATGAAACATGCTCTACGCGCTAATCTGTAATAGAATAAACAAAAGTAAATGATATGAAATTGAAAGATGGTAGGAGATCAAGGGGGGAGATTGTTAGATTGATCTCAATCCCAAACTAGGCCTAACAGCCTAGTTGGGCCTTTGATCCATGCCCTGATCGGGGGCGCCCAACCCATTATGGCTGGAGGGCCCCTGTCACACTACGCAATAAATAGACGTGGAGGCCGGTGGCTCAAGTCATGAGGTTCGTCTGAGCCGAGCTCCCCACCGATAAACCCTAAACCCGATCTAGTGAGGGGCGCAGCCAGTGACGGGAAGCCAGCAGCAGCGCCGCCCGCTCCATCGACGTCGACGTCTTCACCGACCGTCGCTGCCCATGCGCAGACTACACCGACGAACGTGACGGCGTCCTCTGAACCCTCCCCCTCTACGGTGTCAGGTTCGACAGCCCTTGTCCATCATCTCTGTGTCCACGTCTCTCTGTCTAGAACGTGTCCTAGGTTTTGGTTCATCCAATAGCGAGTAGTCCCTCTGATCGACACCTAGATCGATCTTATGAATGCAACAGAGGTAGCCGTGGGTCGCCGTGACCTCCCTCCGACTGCAGGTACCCCGAGTAGGAGTCGATGTACGGGAAGCCGTTGCCCTGGGAGTTCAGATCGAGGGTTTCCAGACCAACCCTAGGAGTCGAGAGGCTCGGGGGCGCCGGAGGATACAACGGCTCCTGGGAAAAGATGCCATAGTCCTCGTCGTCGTGGCCGGCGGCGGAAGAACGGAAGGAGGGAGCCACCGAAGAAGAACTCGCCGGGGAGAAATAGTCGCGGTAGCCGCTCCCGTGCCCGTCCATGGTGGATACGGCGTGGAAAGGAGCAGGGGCGTCGGTGGCGGCGTGGGGAATTGCGTGGGCGGTGGCGGTCTCGGCGGCGTAGGGAGCAGCTCCTACTTCCGATCCGCCGAGAACGGGAGGAGCAGGCGCGGGACTGGGTGCATCGGGGAAGAGCGCGGGTGGCGGCGGGTGCGGGGGCGCCGGTGGCGACGTGGAAGGAGGCGCCGATCAGAGCGAGGAAGGAGGCGCGGGTCTGAGGGGCATCCCCTGTCCACATTACATTTTAGTCCCTTAGCATCTTTTGGGTCGCTAATTGGACTAATTCACTTTAGTCATTTTTTAGAGTCTGTCTACTAAACAACCAGGTGTTTTATGTAGTTTCAACACATGAATTTTTTTTACACCATAGAATTAAGATCCAACAACCTCCATCATCCTTTTACCTCCAGCCTTCTTCTACCTCCAGCATTTTTCTACCTCCAGACAATCACAAGATCACATATCCACAGATCCACATATCACAAGAAACAATTTTTTTCTATGTAAGGACAAGAGGATAAATCGCATCCAGGTCTGATCGGAGCGAGGGGCCGGGAGGACAAATTGCGTCGTCGCTCGCTCTCATGATGGCGACCGTCCCGTCGGCGGACTCGTGGCTCTATGAGAAATTCAACACGGACGGTACCGTCCGCACCAACTACGAAGCGTCCGGTCAGCTGGTGGCGATGCTCAACCTCAACCGCAGCTCCGGCGCCACCACAACGCGCTTCACTCGTGCGCTTCGGAGACAGTTGAAAAGAGGGAGGGAGGGAGAGAGAGAAAATCCATGTAGTTTTTTTATGCTAAAACACATATGTGTTGTATAGCATTTCTGTTTTTTTAAGTGAGTTTCTTTGGCACTAAAGTTTAGCAGTAGCTACTACATTTTAGAAGGGGTAACCACACAGCGCCTGAGTGGACCCCAACCGCATTCACAAACCTTAGGGAAGCCGGTAGGCAGGCACTGGCGGCCGACAAGCGCAACGATAGACGCTCACACAAAATTCCCGCTTCCTGTCTTACCCCTCCAAAACCCTAGTCCGTCCCCGGCCGGCGACGAGGATGCCTGGTATGCCTGGTATGCCGACGGACGGTGGCGGTGCTATCGTACCTTTTACAGGGGAGCCTGCCCAAGCGGCGCCCCCGCCGCCACCCGTGCGGCCAATCCGCCACGGCGTGGCGCCGCCCATCTTCCGCATCTACGTCTCCTGGTCCAGCGGCAACCTTCTGCAGGTCGCGTGCCTCCGCCCGCCGAATTCGGAAGGTGGCGGCGGCACGGAGGAGCTCGTTGGGAGTGTGGTGGAGGTGAATCTCGGCGACGGTGGCAGCGGTGGCTCGGAGGCCGAGGAGAAAATTGACGAGGGGGAGATGCGGCGGATCGAGTACGGGTCGGTGCCGGCCTTCGCGCTGCTGCAGAGCAGGAAGAACACCCTTGCAGATGCTGCTACAATGTCACACGTGCCCTCAGTCCCCGATCATGCAGAATGGTGAACTTTATTTCGAGGCTTTATATATACACTATTACTACATGCTTATGATTAGTGATTAATTTGGTTACTGCCTGTACTTAGTAATTATCTCCTTGTGGAACAAGCTATTGGCTTAACGCCACAGGATCCTCAAAGCAGAAATTTGCTAAGCATCTTTGACTTTACCAAAATGTGATGTGATACAGCAGTAGTGTTTCTGTCAGCTGTCTGATCCATAACATTGTAGATTGCAGAAGCTTAAGTTGTTACTTTATTGCATTCACACTGATGCACGTGTTTGCACCAGTAAAAATATGATCAAAGCTCCTTATGATATGAGTTGTTCATTTGGCTGAATAGTATTATGTTACACTGTAAGTTGTGCTGCCGTTTAATCTTAGTGTTGTTCCATTAGGTGGCAATATGTGCTTGAATACAGCAAAACCATTGGCAATCTCCTTGGGAACCCAGACCCTCCTGTTTTCATGATTGAAGACCCCAAGACAATTCTTAAGGTGTCTATATCTATGTGTTAAGCTGTTTTATATTCTATTACTGGTGGTCTGGATCAATTCTTACATGATTTAGTTAAACTTCAAATGTTTTCTCTCCCCTGTTAAAAAAATACACTTTAAAGGTTAGGGAGAAACCGACAAGTTTAAGGGCTGCTTGGGAGTTGTTGGAGATATTCTATGTTGATAAACATTTGCAAGGCTGGCTTCCTGAGCGTCTTGTTGATTGGTTATCCGTAATACTCTTTCTTTTAACCATTTTCTCGTTCCATTTGCTTACACTCTGTCCATGGATGTCTCTCTCATTCTACTTCCTGTGGTTTTAGGATTTTGACAGCCTGTTGTCAACGATGGCGAGCACAGTGTACTCTAAGCTCAGCAATTTCCAGAAAAAACTCATTAACTTGCAGGTTGGTTTCAATATGACTTGCATCTTCCAATCATGTGATCTGCTGTTTTGCTTATACAGACTCCCAGTATCCTGTATTCATGTGGCTATCCCAGCATGCGATTGATATTCTGTTTTACTATCTACTACTATTCATATGCATTACTTCCAATCCTTGATGTCCTTCTGTTGATGTGGTTAAAGTCAAACGCATCATGAGAGATCATTTTGTAGATTGTTGAAGATGATCCTGATTACTGGAATGGTTTGTCAGCAGCACTTTCAGTTGGATGGCTTGATATTGTGGTACGTATGTTTTCTTCATTTTTCTGACAAGTTGGTGCTTTTGTCAGATGCTTCCTGTTTGAAGTTTTTCTTCATGTAGGTGAATATGCTACGGTTTCATGGATCCTACCAATTAGATCAGATGGATAACCGTGAGGTATTTCAGTTATTTTTGCTGGTTTCTTTGAGCTTATTTTTATTTCTTCTTTTATTAGCTTATCATTTATCTTGCAAACAAAATATCATTAGATCTCTTAGGGTTCTAGATATTTTATTAGTTTTGTGTTTGTAGAATTTGTTGTCATTAATAATTACTCTGCATATAAACTGCAAGACTGTGTCCAAATGTACAATAATAGAAATGTATGAATTATGCTTTGTTTTGCTCCATGTCATTTTACCGTGGAGTCTGAAGTCTGAATTGTTAAAATGGTTCGCCTGCTGCAACAAATACAATTAATTTAAGTGCTGGTTGTGTAGTGAATAATTTCTTATAAATCAAGCCAATTTGGGTTGAGTGCGAACAGTAGCATATAAGACTCTGATGTGGATCTTGTTTTTGTATGACTGTTGTGAAGATGAAAGTGGAAACACGGAATGGCGGAAGGGATCTGTTTGAACTTAAATTTAGGTGGGAACTCATAATATGAGGACTCATAGTGGATACCTTTGACTTGTTCATTTTAGATTTGATTGTTTCTTTCCTTTTATGCTTGAATTCATTTATTTTGCAATTAAGATTCCATGAAAATGTAACTGTGCTACGGTGTAATGTACTTTAGCTTAATGTTAGTACTTTAGTTCTTTCACTTATATGCATTTTCTTCAGGAGTTTAGTTGAGGCTGTAGTAATACATGTATTCCTTCTAGCTTTGGTCATGTGCCACCATGTTATGTTGTCAGTCGATTTTATGTATACCTGGTTTCCTAAAATAATTACTTTTTCTTCCTTTGGTTACCAGACAGAAAATGGATTGGTCGAGGCTGTTGCTGTTCTTGTATCAACGATGCCCCGCTTGAGACCGAATTTGCCAACTGGTAAATTAGGCCAGTGCTGCAAAACAAGACCTGATTTTATCAAGGTTTGTCTTATAAAATGGTGCCATCTTCTCTTGAAGCAAGTATCATCTTCTGTCCCCTTGAATTCCCTTGAATTAGGGATATTGTATGATCGTACTAGTTCTACGCTGTCAAAAAAAACTTGACCACCTGTGAGCAACCGGGTTTGAGCCTGGGTGGCTAGCCTCTAAAATGGAGGCTCAACCAACTGAGCTATCACTTGGTTTTCAATTCTGTGCCATTAACGAAAACATTATTATTTCATATCATTGAAGAATTCCTACAAAAGTTGATTGGCTCATTTTTATTCTTCTTGCTCTGTTATTAGTTTTGCACTGCATGCTGGAACCTAGATGCTTCACAGCTATGACTTTGTATAATCACCATAATGACTGTTGGCAGTGAGCACTATTGCAGATTGAAGTTCTCAGTGCACACCATATGATTCTACCATCTGATTGTTCGTTGTTGCGAATGATATGGTTGCTTTGCTGCACAATCTCTATCTACTTTCTAGATTATTTTATCAAAATGAAAAAGAAAACGTGATAGGCACAATTTTGTTTGTATAAAAGTATATAATATTGATTCTAATTTCTAAATGGTCCAAATATGTGTGGCATCCTTCAGGTGCCTTTTTTGTGCATATTTTGAAATTGGAAGTCCTCTTTGTGTGCATGTTTGTAAGCCTTATGATCAAGTCAGTGGAAAGCTTTTGCTAAGGTATCGATATTTTCAGGCATGGGAAAAGTGGCGAGGTCAAGTAACTAAACTGGAGTGCAGTGCATTTTGGATCCAGTGCGGCCACCAAAAAACCCGTTATGGTTTGAAGAATTTGCTTCATATTATGATGGGGAACATAAATGAACTCACTGATGCTACTTCCCATTGGCTGGAGCTGTTTGCTTCTCATTTTCTTTACATAAAACCATTTACAGTGGTTAGTTCTCTTGTATTATAATCTATAGTGCTTTGCGGTTCCTCTGCTTGATTAAGTTGTTAATAGCTGATGATTGCATCACTTAATGACCATTTCTCAAGTATAAATGTATCATGTGCCTTTTCTCCTTAACACTGAAAAGGTTTCAAATGGTTCTCCCTAAAAGAAAAATCCATGTCAAGATTACTATTATTAAAACACCTGCTTGCTCGTGAGATCATTTATTTGAAATCCTGGACCCACCATATGAGCCCAGATACTGTTTTTTTAACCATCTTCTCTTCTCTAAATCAATGTCCATACAACCTGCTATTAATTTTAAACTGCATTGCACAGTGATATGTATAATGACAGCAGATGATTTTTTTGGGGGTTTTGGATTCTCTTAGCCCTCCAATTTCTTCCTTTTCTCACGCAAACAATTAGTTTTCAGTATATAGTTTCGTTTTTTTTTCTATTTGTTTTTGTTGGAAAGAGTTCCCTCTGCTCTTATACAAAGCAAGTGTTTCCAATTTAGGTGCTGGGCATACCAGTTTACCATCCAAAAGTAAACGTAAGGCCAAGGCAGCTATCCTGTTACAGATTTCCTTAGATTTTGACGATGTCTGACATCGAGTAGTTGGTTGGAGTGAAGTTGTTCATCCAGTTCATTGTCCTCTTCTTGACCACCTTCAGCTGGCCGTGGTCGTGTTGCTTGAGCTGCAAACTCCACTTCAGCAGAAATGAAAGCCCAATAAAACACTTCACAAGGGTTGTTAGGAAACGCTTTCAGTATATAGTTCAATAGTTCATACCCTTGTTTAAGTTTTTTCTGAAGTATGCATTTGAAAAATTGACATCTTACATCATAATAAAATATACATCTTGTCAGGGTTTTGAAGGGATGCACCTTTTAGCACAGAAATGCATACAGCTTAAGCCATCCTCTGGCACTAATGGATTAACAGGCCTCATTCTTGGTGTCCTTTCAGAAAATACAGAGGTTAGAGCATGAAGTCATCCTCTATCTATGTCCTTGGACTTCTTATACATTCTTATTTCTTGTTTGTATAACATCTTTTCCATGTAGGTTGTCTTGGCAGAATGCACAAAAAATTTTGGCCCTTGGTAAGATGGACAATTTGCTAATTTCTATTCATTGAAACACTGTCCTAACTGATTTGGGCATTTGTACCTGCAGGCTGGTCACACATGCTATGGAACTTCTGACAGCTGATAATGACTATGCGGATGTTATGTTGCATGAAGAGCGACTTAACTTTGGTGGTATAAGCATAGAGGAACTGCACCGGCTAGTCTATGCTCAAGTTTTATGTTCTCATTCTTTAACTTGGCAGGTTAGTTATGTAACATAGTAACCCTAGTACACCACCAACTAATTAGTTTAGTTCTATGTATTCTTATTAGGCATTAGTCATGCACTCCTTGAACTAGCAACTGCACGAATTGCATGCTTGCATTATTTAACTGGGATTATTTCCAGTGGTGGAGCTGGTGAATTTCCAAGCCTAGGGCCAGTAGTTAAGCACCTACAAATTTGAAACCTGATCCGCATATCAATTTGGTTAAGCACCTATAAATTTGAAACCTGATCCGTTGTTCACAAAGGCGAACAATAAAATACGTAATTTAGTGGATGTATCTTGGTTCCACATGAAGGGCGGGCCTGGTGCAAGCGGTAGAGTCTTACTGCCTGTGACCGGAAGGTCCCGGGTTCGAGTCGCGGTTTCCTCGCATTGCACAGGCGAGGGTAAGGCTTGCCACTAACACCCTTCCCCAGACCCCGCACAGAGCGGGAGCTCTCTGCACTGGGTACGCCCTTTTTTTTTATCTTGGTTCCACATATAATTGTACAACAAACTGATTCTAGTTGCACGGCATTTCCATTATTAGTTCTCATTGCACATTTGTACTTATTATACAGAAACAAAAGATTGGCTTGGTTGTATAATAGGCGTAGGAGTCTAGGACCAAGAGAAAAAAAAAGGATTTGAATGTCTTTGTAAGTTTCCATTGTGTAAGTTTACGGAATGCAAAAGATAAACAAAGTAAAACAACCTGACTGCTAGTTGCTACATCCTACAAAAACACAAATATTGAGCGATGGAACCATGGAAAATTGGAACGGGAGATTTGGTTATTTCATATTTGGTTGGAGGCTTGGATCAATCGAATTAGAGATTTAGAGAACAACCTGTTGTAATGTATTCCTTGTGCGGTGTACCCCTATTACTCTGCAGTCTTGCAGACGAGAAGGGGCCACACAGCACAGAGGCACGCTAGTTGCTGGCTCGCTGGCTAGGCGGCCGCCCAACGTGCCTCCGACCATGGAGCGTGGAGCTGTGGACAGCCTCTAGCGGCTAGCGCAGAGGACCTGGTGGTGACAGGCTGCCGCAACCCCTCTTGCCGAGTTGCCGGCTGGCGGTGACACGATGGACGGATGGCAGTGGCTAGGGTTAAGCAACACTGCAGCAGCCAGCCGGACAGGGAGAGGAACGGCTGAACAGGGATGGGAGTCAAGTCGCCAAGTCAGATTGCGGCGCTGGCGCACGCTGCTGCACGCTGACTTCCGGAGTCAGGGTCAGGTGTCGAGGAGCTCCTGCTTTCTCCTCTCTGTGTCTGGACCGTCTGGGAGTAAGAATTTGGGCCAACAGCCCAGGGTTACTTCAGATTGGGCCAAAAATTCACATGTAGTATAAGAAGTATTTTGGGCCAAGCCTAGGGCTGTGGTCCTAGGCCCATATCCGCCCCTGATTACTTCCTTTTTATCTCTCATTTCAGTTCATGATGCCTTATTATTTCCTTTTTATCTCTCATTTCAGTTCTTGATGCCCTTTTGTCTGTTTATTTTCCCTCGAGATCTCTTTTCCCTTTTACCTCTCGGCTGGCTTACTGAAGCATGGATCCATCCAATGGTAAATGCCGAGTGGTGAATAGGAACTATTTTATATGTTTTGCTGAATATTTATATGTGCATATGCCTTTGATTTGCTATATTAATCTGTTTTATTTTTAGTATGAGAAACTTTTGAATTTCTGTTGTCGTTTGTTTGTGATAGCAAAAATGTCTCCTTTTGACAACATTTATCTTGGCTATCTTGCATGTTTGGTTCTCAGATTGCGCCTACTTATCTGTCCTCATGTCTAAACCAAGGCCTAGGACTCTTGGAGATTCTACTTCTCAAGCAACCCATACAAGATAATTGCCTAGTACTCAAGGTACCATGCATTTTAATTCTACACCAACTTTCAGTGTCTCAGACCCACTTTTATTGTCTAATCCTTATTTCTGTGGGCAGACTTTGGAAATTTGCCGATTGTACGAACTGGAGAATGTTAGTACAATCATCATGAAGGTAAACATGGATTCATCTTGTGTTTGCATGTTGCTTATTCAAACTTCCACATGTAGCTTTCATTTTCCATTGTTCTCAACTGAACTCAACGTTAGCTTAAACTAAGGATTCATATCTAATAACTGTTTGTTTGTCTTTTAGATTGCTGGCATTTATCATTGGAAGCATGGACGAAAAGGAACTGGTGTATACTGGTTCCAGCAAGCTCATGATAAAGTTTGTCTTGACAGAATTGCTCAGCAGTTGTTCGAACACATTGGGAAGTCAGTGACAGATGATAGTTTTAAGGTTTCTTTTTTCTTTCTAAATTCCTCAGATGTAATTGGCAACTAGTTCTCTGCACAATAGTAACCTAGTAACAATGATCAAAAGGAAGAGTAATCCCCTTCAACTAATTACGATTTTGCATTTTCAGCAATGGGAAGGGCTGCTTGAGCTCCTTGGTTCTGACATTGGTAGTGCGGGCGGTCTTGAGTTCCTTCACAGGTATTTCTTTGTCCATCAAATTTGTCTCTCTACATGACAATGTTCAATGTCAGCTTAGGATATGATTGTGCGAAGGTACCGGGATTTCAAGAGGTCTCTGCAACAAGCTCTAGACAGAAGGTGTGGTGAGGCTGCTCGGCAAACTGTGGATTTTTTAATACAGGTGAAGTTCTAACATATTAGTTGTGTTTTTTTAACCATATATATCAACCAACACTTCGTGGGCCCCAGCTGGGGAAGTGTCCCCCCCCCCCCCCCCCCCCCCCCCCCCCTCCTCTTTCTTTGGTTTTTTTCATACTGTGTGTAAACTCTTTTTCCTATCTTAATTGAAAGGTAGAGCTCCTGCTATCTCTTTTAAAAAAACCATATCAACACTTCAGGCTCCCAGACCTTGGGAAAAAAGAGGATCTGGAAATTCAGTTTGAAACTATCAGTACAGGATTGTACCTTGGAGGATGCCAATAGTCTATTGTCTCCAGTCTCCTGACCATATAATTGTGTTTCCTTGCAGCTTATGAAAAACCCATCCACACCGCAACGTTTCTGGCTACCCCTTCTACATGACTCGGTAACTTATTATTTCTGTGTTGGCTTAGGAAGTTCGGATGCCAGTACCAGTTGTATCCAGACCACAGAACCAAATCTATTCCGTAACTCTGTCACCACTTTGTCCAGGTGGAGCTACTTAATAGCAAACTCAGCCCTCTTATGAATGTTGCTGAGACGACATTGTTGCTCAACAAGCTGCAAGAGCTGTCAATGGCCAAGCGTTGCCCTGATTTTTCCAGTAATCACCTACCAAGCCATGCGATAAGCTCTGTGAGATTGGCTCTGGCATCAAATCTGGCACGTGCCATTCTTGGAGACCCGTAGTCCAAGCACACTTTAGCACAGGAGTATGACGTTCAGTTTGCTGGTGGATTCTGACCATGTTTGCTTGGGGCCTCCTGGCAATTCAAATGATCACGTTTGAGAAAAGATTGATCGTAGGTCTGCTCTGGCAGAGCGGTTCAACAGATGTATCACACATTGTACTCTTGCATTTGTGTTGCGAATGCATGCAGCATGCTGAGCGCTGTAGTTTGAACTTTGAAGGAAAGAAAGTATTGGCATGTTCTTTGAAAACATAATTTCTTCATCGGAGCAGCTTTTCTGAGAAAAGAATATAACAAAATGGCCTGACCAGTCGATTGCTTTTCTGTTTGGAAACACTATAGCCCTTTTCGTCAATTCTCTGAGGCCTTCAGCGGTCCAGCCTCCATGATGGCTACGATGGGTGGATACAAAACAACCGACTTTTATTTTGTGTAGAACAATGCAACTCATTTAAGGACCATGTAACTAGCGTTCTGGATTTTCCAGTCCCAATGTTTGCCACAGTTAAGAGCGAGGCTAATAATCCAGCCAGCAAGTCGGCAGTAAGATTCTTGGGTTGTCTCTTAGTCCACCTATACAGTGGTTAGCTCTTTAGTGTTAATATATAGAGCCCACCTATATAGTGGATAGCTCTTTAGTGTTAATACATGGTCTATTTATATCTCTCACAGAGCTTTTTGGTTCTTGTGTCCAAGCTGGCTGTAAGCTCCTCAGGGCATGTTACGGTCTATTTGTACTGTCTTGCGTGGCCCTATTCTTTTTAAAAAAAGAGAATGTACACAGTGCAGAGAGCTCCTGCTCTGTGCGGAGTCTGAGGAAGGGTGTTAGTGGCGAGCCTTATCCTCGCCTGTGCAATACGAGGAGACCACGACTCGAACCTGGGACCTTCCGGTCACAGACGATAAGACTCTACCGCTGGCACCATACCCGTCCTTCTACGTGGCCCTATTTTCTTTTTATCAAATCGAGAAACTTCAACCGTAGGACGCGACGTGCGTTCTCTTCCTAAAGAACAGTTAGCGGCATGTGTCGTTATTGTCCTAATATAATAGCTAATAGGCCGTGCGACATAAAAATTAGTGTCATTTTTTTCTGTGACGCATTAGGATTGAAACAAAGTGCTACCTATCTAAATTGTAAAATGAAGCAAGAAGCATCATTACAAGGCACAATTTTGGACGGATGGAGATTTTTGACCAAATAAAGATATTATATAATCCTTGTTTATGCATTCATTTTAATAAGGGGCTTATATTCTTTAATAAACATAGTTTACCGTCAATAAATAGGTGTACATGTGTAATCTTTATCGAGCACTAATCTATCCTAAAAATCCTAAAACATCAAGATTGCTTGTATACCAATCTCCATTCTATATGAAGAAAAATACTAAAGATAGTGATGGCAACAATGATCGAGATTTGGCAACCATAAGAAAATAAGTCTTTTACTCGTGAGTCATTATAGTCATTATAAAAGATCGAAATTCTTTTAAGCCACTAAAAAAGGTTCAGCTACACTGCTCTAGTGCTCTTGCATTTTGTTCCTCTACTGCCTCCTCGCTGCGTGTACGGACGCTGCTCGGTGCTGCACTCGTCGTGTCCGAGCGCTAGGACGTGATGAATGCCGGCACAGGCTCTTCTCCCAGTCCAAAGTCCAAACGCCACCGCACGGTCCAAACACGAAAGTTCTGTTTGGACACGGGAATTTTTTCTATTCCTATAATTTTCATGTAAAAATAAATTGATTCATGCTGCGTGATACGTTTGAAATTCATCCGTTCCAAACAGAGTTCGATAAACCTCCGCCTCCCGGGCCCCGGCCTTTTCTGGCTTCCTCCGCCCCCAAAACTCTGCTTCTCAGCAGCAATGCCGGAGCCCCAGTCCTCCGTGGCCTCAAGCGGAAGCGTAGATTGCCTCCGGAACGCCTTCGGCGGAGTGCTGTGCACCTTCACCCTCCTTCTCATCGGCGTCCTCGCCTTCTCCATCCGACTATTCTCTGTAAGATCGACCCGAACCCCACCATTTTAGATCCTTTTGGGAATCGGGGATTCGGTTTGCCCGGACCCATGCCTGTCTTACTGGTCCGTTCATGTGCCGCAGGTGATCAAGTACGAAAGCGTCATCCACGAGTTCAATCCCTACTTCAATTACCGCGTCACCCAGGTTTTTTCCCCCCGTGGCGCTTCCATGTTTGTCCAGAGTCTGTTATTGACTTATTGGGATGCATCAGGAGTTGAGTTCGCTTAGGACGCAGTGTTATGTTCTCTTCAACGAGTTATGGGGTTAGGGACTTCGGTAGGGATGCGACGAACTCCATTTCTTTTGGGTCACCAGGTCGACCCAAAACTTGCTATGCAATTACTTTAGAAAATGGCATTGCCACTGTATTTAATTAATTAGCTGACCCAGAAAACACTGGGTACCGCTTGCACCCCTAGATTTTTTTTTTTTTTTTTTTTTTTTTTTTTTTTTTTTTTTTTTGCAAATTGTCTGTTGTAATATACGGCTGTATAGTCTCAGGTGACATGTGGATGTATTGAATGATCCCAACATTTGGGTGAATAAATGGCAGGGATGTTTTCCAATGTACATTTGCTGCTTGGATTTGTGCACAAGTGCTTTACTTGTGTGTCTTAATGTTTCAGAAGCAGTTGTGCAATGCACTTAAATTTTGATTCATTGTAATTCCCCCCTTGTTTCAGTTCTTGTCAAAGAATGGCATATATGAATTCTGGAACTGGTTTGATGACCGAACTTGGTAAGATTTCCAAGAACACTTGAATCTATCCTTGTTTTCCAGTTATTTCTATGCTCACTGTCACCTGCATTTAGGTATCCTCTTGGGCGTGTTATTGGCGGCACTGTCTATCCTGGTTTGACACTTACTGCTGGTACAATATGGTGGTATGTGAAATATTGCACTGCCAATGCATACTATTAGAGGAATGCTTCATTGGGTTGATTTGGACTACTGTTAGCATGACTCAATTGTTTGGTTGGCATAGGCTACTGAATTCCCTTAACATCCCATTGTCGGTGGAGACCGTCTGCGTCTTCACTGCTCCAATTTTCTCAGTCAATGCGTCCTGGGCAACTTACCTATTAACCAAGGTTGTTTTCTTATTATTAAAAACCCATGCTCTTACACTGGATTACTGAAGTTCTTTAGTAATCTCACTATTGTGTCTCCAGGAAACAAAGGGCCCTGGGGCTGGTTTGATGGCAGCAACTATTCTAGCAATGGTAATTGTTATATTGACTATGTATTTTATCTCACTATTGTTTGCTTGATTTATATTTTTTCTGCTCTTCTATTCTTTTGTGGGCGCATCAAGAATGAGGCAATTAGATAGCTTTGTCAATATTGTCTGAGTCTTTGAGCGTAACAGCTGAAGTCTTGGCACTTTATTGTTTTAGTTGTTATGATCTGAACAACCCATTTTCATTGCAAGTCCTTGTTTGCTTATGCTCAATGTAGTCTCTCCTTGAGCAGTTCTGCATTCACATTGGTATGACTGTTTTGTAGTTAAATTTGAAGGAACTAAAGAAAAAGGAACTATTATCAAACCACTTCTGAGCTTCTATGTTTGAAAAATTCGAAGGAGCTGCTTTGGCCTTTGGTTTTTCTCATTCATCCAAAATACTGTTGCCTATCATTGACAAGTAGATATATTCCCGGCATGTAAAAGGCTCACTGTTCTGTTAATCTGAAAAACCAAAATGGTGAGCTGAAACCTGAAGGAAAACTAACTTCTGAGCTTTGTTCACTTTCACCGATTGGTGAACGATGAAAATTTCTTACTGGTGATAATCATGTTAGGAATTGGGTTTCTATGTGCGGGATATTGGTTTCCTTCATTTAATATGATGTTTAACATCAACCTTTTCCATATGAATGTAAAAAAAGCAAGGCTTCTAATAGGTTTTCACCCTTCTTAGATGTTTAGCAGTATACCCTTGATCCTATGTTGTAAAGTCACTTAATAAAGAACGTACTCATTACTCCCTGCCAATATGCAGGTCCCATCATACATCTCAAGATCTGTCGCTGGCAGCTACGATAATGAAGCTGTAGCTATATTTGCTTTAATATTCACGTTTTATCTATATGTAAAGGTGAGAGTTTTTCCTTCTGTTGCTTTCTCTCTCTGAAGTATCTGTTTGCTACTTTAAACATGTATGAAATGATTTTGCAGACACTAAACACTAGATCACTCTTTTATGCGACACTTAATGCTCTCTCGTACTTCTACATGGAATTTTTGTTTCCTTTTTTTATATTTGTAGTAACTGGTATAGACCATGTATCCAAGATACACTACAGTATTTCTCCTTTCAGGTTTGTTCTTGAGGAGGCTACACATTCATCATCAATCTTATCCCGATGCATGTTCTCTTGTGTATTGTGACTGGTCGTTACTCTTCACGACTTTATATTGCTTATGCTCCCCTTGTAAGTCCGTAGGTTTATTGTCATATCAAACCTTTTGTACAAGCGAATAGAAAATTTTTCATACCGGTAAACACAATGCAGATTGTGCTTGGAACACTTCTGGCAGCATTGGTACCTGTTGTTGGTTTTAATGCAGTAATGACATCAGAGCACTTTGCATCATTTCTGGTATGTCCATTGTGTGTCTACTAGGGATTCAAGTTGCACTTCTTTTGAGTCATTGGGTCAACCCAAAACTTGCTAAAATGAATAAGAATGACATGACACATTAATTTAGGGATAGAAATGAACTAAACTAGCTGACCTAGAAAGCACCATTTGGTACCCACTTGCAATCCTGACGTACCTACATGTTATCCTTTATTTCCTACTTTTTCCCATTTCAGTAAAACCTTGGCTGCAAGCTAATGCATCTTCCCCTATCCTCTCTGTTATTTCAAAAACAGGTGTTTATAATCCTCGATGTGGTTGCTCTGGTTTATTACATCAAATGACTTTTAACTCCTCGACTGTTCAAAGTGGCCATGACATTTGTTATTACAGTTGGATTGTAAGTTTCTGATTTTGGAAGTTGGAACCAGTTGAAATGCATAATAAATGTTATCTCTTAATGGTTCATAATTTTGAGCAAAGACAGATTTGTTCCTCAGGAGTCAAAATGAAGCAGTTGTTCATGTTTATGTCATTGAACTTCTAGCTATCCACTTGACACATCTAACAGCAAAAATCCTGCAGGTCTGTTTGCTTTGCTGCTGCAGCAATACTCGTTGCATTGATTGCATCAAGCCCAACAAAAGGCTGGAGTGGTCGCAGTTTGAGTCTGCTGGATCCGTAAGTTCTTATCAAGTTGACATTGTTAGTTGAACTGTTGAGCTCTTGATGTTCTGTGCAAAGTAAGATGTTAGATTTGGTCTCTAGGAACACAAACTTTTAAGATTTGATTGTTAAAGTTGCTAGAGAGGTTTACTAGTGCTCCTTTATGGTTTCCCCGTTGGTACATAAAGTGCAATGATATTTACAGGCACACATGTTTGTGACACCTTGATTTTTGCATGCATGATGAGCTTTCAACATAATATCTTGTTATAGTGAAGTATCCACATTTCCTTATCAACTCATGTGTCTAAGTCTAAGTGGTTTAATTTATTTGCAATATACTGAGAAATGTAGTTAGATCTGATACTATAAGAGAGTATATTTGTTGTCAAATGGACCTCTGTTGTGTTTTTCCTAGTTGCTGCTAAACCTGTTATCAACTTTTGTTATACAATCAATCCATACTTCTTTTTCTGTATAAGTTGACACATTGACTGTTTGTCCTTCACCTTTTCCTTTTGCTCCTGATAGAACCTATGCAAGCAAGTACATCCCTATAATTGCTAGTGTGAGCGAACACCAACCACCAACCTGGCCTTCTTATTTTATGGATATCAATGTGCTGGCCTTCTTAGTTCCTGCTGGGATCATAGTAAGTATTCCATTTCTTTTAGTTGAACAAGCAGTTTAGTTAGTTAGTTTTACCATGTTTTTGACTTTTGACTGATTGGCGTTAACTCAATTTTCAGTCATGCTTCATACCGTTATCTGATGCAAGCTCATTTTTGGTCCTGTACTTGGTAACCTCAGTGTATTTCTCTGGAGTAATGGTAAAGCCCTTTAGCATGGAACATTTGCAAACTGCAGTACAATGCTGGTCTTTTTATCAATCGATATGTTATTGCAATGATAGGTCCGACTTATGCTGGTCCTTGCTCCTGCTGCATGTATTTTGTCTGGGATTGCTCTGTCTGAAGCTTTTGGTGTCCTTACAAGATCAATGAAATTTCAGCGTCCAACACTGGATGATGTATCTTCCACAGTATGACTGCTTTCTTCGTGTCTTTTTTCCTATTTATTCCATTGGGTTATCCACTCACATGATATTTCATCAAATTCAAGGCAGGGGATGGGAGTTCTGATACTCCTACCAACTCAGAAATGGTTTCGAGGGAAAAACCATCCAAGAAAAATCGGAAGAAAGACAGAGACTCAGAGGGAAGTTCACCTGTTGATCATAGAACTGAAGAAAAGCTTTTAGTACTGCCTTGTGGGCCATCTGCTGTGGGCATAATGCTGCTGATCATACTTTCTGGTTTTTACGTGGTAAGGGAACTGTTCTTTCTGCAAACTACATTCCCGTTAGATTACATGAACATCGCTAGTACATGATGCCATTTTTGCAGGTCCATTGTGTGTGGGCTGCTGCAGAAGCATATTCAGCACCTTCAATTGTGCTAACATCTCGTTCACATGATGGGTTTCATGTTTTTGATGATTTCCGTGAAGCTTATGAATGGCTGCGCCATAACACAGATGTAGATGATAAGGTATACCTTGCTTCTTACTATTACACTATCTGTGTTTATTCTGACAGCTATATGATATTTATTTTGGCAGGTTGCATCTTGGTGGGACTATGGTTATCAGACAACTGCAATGGCAAACAGAACTGTTATTGTGGACAATAATACATGGAATAACACACACATAGCAACAGTTGGGACTGCAATGGCATCCCCAGAAAAAGCAGCATGGGAGATCTTCAATTCCTTAGATGTCAAATATGTGCTCGTTATCTTTGGAGGTTGTTACATTTTTGGCTTCTAGAAGCAAACAATTGCCTTAAACAAGTGCTGCCATTCACCTAAACCTGATGATTCTTTTTTCAGGGCTTATTGGTTACCCAAGTGATGATATTAATAAGTTCCTCTGGATGGTTCGAATCGGAGGTGGTGTGTTCCCTCAAATAAAGGAAGCAGATTACCTTGTAAGTTGTGGACTTGCATCTTGCATTTCCTTGCCAATAACAGGAATGTGATCTGCATTTATTAATTAAG
Organism: Miscanthus floridulus; assembly: GCF_019320115.1. Taxonomy (NCBI): domain Eukaryota; kingdom Viridiplantae; phylum Streptophyta; class Magnoliopsida; order Poales; family Poaceae; genus Miscanthus; species Miscanthus floridulus. The sequence continues at coordinate 117,350,940 of NC_089584.1, forward strand.
AGAGAGGTCTGGACAATACTACTGTCCCTCAAAGAGTGACATTTTGGTTGTCTTAAGTCAAAGCATTTTATGTTTGACCAACTTTATATAGAAGATTATCAATGTTTATGGCACTAAATAGATTTACTATGAAAATATATTTCTTGATGAATCTGATGATGTCATGACCGGCATCACGTATCAGCGGCGCAAGCGCAAGTGTGGCTGAACGTCGAGCCGCTGCGCGGGCACCACACAAGGCTTTAGTTGCCCCGGTTTCTTGAGATTAGTTGTTGACTTGTTTCCCAATTGTTAGGAGATTTGGTTGTTGCATCTTAGCTCAAGTCTGTTAGGCTTCGGGGTATATAAGTACCCGGAGTATTCGTTTGATAAGAATCAAGCAAGGCTGCATGCCTCTCATGCCCCTCTCTCACTCGCTCGCAAGCACAGCTCCGCCACATCGTTGGGGGTTTAAGCCCCAACCACCGACCACCCACTGCTAACACCTGTGCTATCTGCTATACCATGGCTCCTATCAAATGATATTCATTTGACACATAATTTTTTGTATAAACTTAGTCAAACTTAGGGTTGTTTGACTTAGGACAAAACCAAAATGATTTTCTTTATGGGCCCGCAGGTACTATCTTCTATTTCCTCCGTTCCAAATTATAAGACGTTTTGGCTTTTCCAGATACATAGCTTTTGTTATGCACTTAGATATACACTATGTTTAGATACATAGTAAAGTTAATGTATCTAGAAAAGCCAAAACGTCCTATAATTTGGAACGTACGGAGTAGCTGCTAGCCTTTTTTGGTGTGTGTGTCTGTTGGTTGTGGGTGGGTGGGTTACATCTTGAGATGAAAAGGCTCTGTCAAATATTTGGTGTTTCGTTTTGTGTATCTTATTTCTCTAGAAGGATGGCAACTACCGTGTTGATGCTCATGGCACCCCAACCATGTTGAATTCCCTCATGTACAAGCTTTGCTATTACAGGTCTGTGACACATCGAAGTTATTATACTGTGCTCAATTGACACATTTGTGAATGAAGTGTAACCTTGTTTTCCAATGTTCGCAGATTCGTCGAAACTGATGGTAAGGGCTTTGATAGAGTGAGGAGATATGAAATAGGGAAGAAGCATTTTAAACTTACGCATTTTGAGGAGGTGGAGTGCTTTTATTCTTTTTCTTTTCCAATTTGGACGTGAAAAATCCCCTATTGTTTGAATAATGCATTCCTTGTGTTTCCATGCTGCTGAATGCAGGTTTTCACAACTCACCATTGGATGGTTCGGATTTACAAACTGAAACCTCAGAAGAACAGAGTCAGAGGGAAACTGAAATTTAAATCTGTGAGTCAGACAACACAATTTGCTTGGATATAGGCATATTGAAACATCTGCATCTTAAACCTTTTTTTACCTCACTTCTTTACCAGAGTTCAAAAACAAGTTCTATGCGGAAAACTGGTGGAAAGAAGAGCCCATGGCAATAGAGATCACAAAGGTGGGGGTGCTGGAGTCACTAGTCATCCTGAGAAAACCACAAATTCAGCCAAGCGAACAGGGCATTTGTTATTGTCATGGAGCAGATTATAGGGGTGCTTCATGGTTTTCGGCATTTGATCTTCGTAATGACATTTCTGCAGCTAGGGAGTCTGATGAAATTTGTGACAGGTTCTGGAGTGAGGCTTTATTCCATTTAAACAAGATAGACTTTGTTTGTAGGAACCTGACTGAGCGCCTGGCTGTTTGGAAATAGGAGTGCCAAATTTAAAGGCTGTTTGGTTTGAAGAATATGGTGGCCTATCTTTTCATTGAGGCCTATTTTGGAATGCAGGATTTTTTTTTATTTCCTGTACTTTTCTGTAAAAATGAATTGATTCCTGTGAAATTTTTGTATTCCAAGGGGCCTTTGCTTGGTTTTGTGAAATGGAATTAATTGCTACAGTGGCATGAACAGTGTTGCAAAGTGGAGCTGAAGCCATATGAAGCTCTGTAGTTTCGTCTGATGATCTATTGTGTTGCTTTGGGTCCAAGAATCAGTAACCAAGGTAATTTATACAAAAAAGTATAACCAATCATCAGGACTGTGTGTGTGTGTGTATATATATATATATATATATATACACAGTTTTGCTATTTTGCACCTGGGTGGGCGCGCCTGGGCCAGGCCGAGCCGTCGACCCATTTGCACCCAGGCCAACCGGCGTCCGAATTAATCAGCATGTCTTGACGGCGCCCCGCTAACTCCCATAGTAGTTCCTATTTTTTCCTCCAGTTCGTCTCTTCGTCTTCTCTCTGCTGCTCTGTTTTTTTCTCTCTCCTTCCGTTTTTCTCCGTCGCTTCACCGCACGCGGTTTTCGGACTTCCGCCGCGCACTTGCTCCTCATTGTCGGAGAAACTTGCCGTCGTTGTTGTTCGAAGGTCCACCCGGAGGAGGCTCTCGCGGTCATGGTTCCCCTTCCTTCGACCCCATGGTTCGTGTAACTTCGCCATTGTTGGCACGGAACTAGCGTCCTGAGCAAGCGCCGTCGTCGTCGTGAGGCGTCGTTGCGAGTTTCGCCCTTGTCGACATTTCGATCATCTTCCTCAAGGTATTCCCCTTATTCTCCCTCATCCTGTGCGCATCATTCCGCCCAATCGATACCTAGGGTTTTGAATAGATTGCGAATTTGTTGTTCCTTTTTATGCGGATGTTCGTAAATTAGTCTCTAGTTTTAGTCTAACGGTACTGGATCCCTCCTTTTTATTGTCAATCTTAATGGTCTGTTCGTTGGTAATTGTATGATGGGTACTGTATGTTTGCAATTTTGTACGTGTGGTGTTGTTTTGTATAATTTTTCCCCAATGTGTTGTTCTTAAATTGATTTTCTAGTTTTATTTCTCTTGCTACTGGCTGCTTGCTTAGTTGCAAATGTAATACCATTTATGTTGCAATTTGTGTTGCAATTCTTTTGTACGTTGTAATTCTGTTGCCGTTAGTTTTGCAAATGTAATTCCATGTATGTTGCCATTGTAATATCCTGTATGTTACTATTTTTTCATGGTTCCAGAGCTCCTTTTTTAGTTGCAAACTTAATGCTCTGTATGTTGCAATTTTGTATGATGGTACTGGACTGCCTGGATAGTTGCAAATGTAATACCCCTGTATGTTGCAATTTGTAGTTTCTAGTTACAGTTTGATGTGCTGGAGCTTTTTTGTTTATGGGTACGTTGCTTTAATGAATCTCTAGTTTTGTCATGTATCTAGTTTTGTTGTTTGCAATCTGTGCATGCAATTGTCATTTCGTTTTCGTTGCACTCCCTATCATCTTTTTTTTGAAAGCAGACACTAACATTTTTTTATATATAATAGTGCTTAGGATGGAGCCTCAGCGGTCGTCCCCTCGTTTGAAGACGCTACACAGGGGGAGAAATCTGATGCTTCCTGTTCCTTCACAGCCCCATCCAAGTGATGACGATCTTTCCGATCCTGTGTTGTTCCTAAATTGATTTTCTAGTTTTATTTCTCTTGCTACTGGCTGCTTGCTTAGTTGCAAATGTAATACCATTTATGTTGCAATTTGTGTTGCAATTCTTTTGTACGTTGCAATTCTGTTGTCGTTAGTTTACAAATGTAATTCCATGTATGTTTGCCATTGTAATATCCTGTATGTTACCATTTTTTTCATGGTTCTGGAGCTCCTTTTTTAGTTGCAAACTTTAATGCTCTGCATGTTGCAATTTGTATGATGATACTGGACTGCCTGGTTACTTGCAAATGTAATACCCTTGTATGTTGTAATTTTGTAGTTTCTAGTTACTGTTTGATGTGCTGGAGCTTTTTGTTTATGCGTATGTTGCTTTAATGAATCTCTAGTTTTTTGTCCTGTATCTAGTTTTTTTGTTGTTTGCAACCTATGCATGCAATTGTTATTTCATTGCACTCCCTATCATCTTTTTTTTAAAGCAGACACTAACCTTTTTTTATACATAATAGCGCTTAGGATGGAGCCTCAGCGGTCGTCCCCTCGTTTGAAGACGCTACACAGGGGGATAAATCTGATGCTTCCTGTTTCTTCACAGCCCCATCCAAGTGATGATGATCCTTCCGATCCTGCACAACCCTTTGTTAGTGTCGATGATCTTGATGATGATTTTGAGCCAATTCCAATCGCAACAATCCCATCGCCTGATCGCCGTGCCAATAGAAAGAGGCGTCGTGGGGAGGGCAGTTCCACCATATCTCAGGCAGTAGATACTGTTGAGGTAAAAAAAATTGATGTACTTTTTTTATTATTTTCTATTTGAATATTTTATATTTGTTTAGTATTGCAATCATATTTGTTTTTTTTTGTTTTTGTTTTTTGCACAACATGCAGATAACAAATATCGATCCTGTTAAGAGGGATATGGTAGTGTCACTTTGTTGCTCTCCTGAAAAATTTGTTGATCTTGTTAAAGCAACACCTGATGAAATTAAGGATAGATTACGTGCAATGGGTTTTGGTGGGCTATTGGAGTTTAAGCCTACTTCATTGCCCAGGATACTGCTTATATGGCTCATGGATAAATTCAATCCAGAGTCTATGTCTCTAGAGCTCGGCATGGGCAAAGTTATTGAAATCAATGAGCATGCCGTCTGGTGTATGTTCATGCTGAATAGAGTAGGAAATGACCCCCAAACATGGATATGGTAGAAGCACGGAGATGCGCAACAGTTTGAGTCTTCAGGTACATGGTGTAACGGGCAATAAAATACTTCCCAAGGTGATTAGGGAGAAGATCCAGTTTCATACTCTCCAGGGAGATGTGGCAGTCAGGTGTTGGTTGATGCATGCATTCTGCACGTTGCTTTTTGCAAACATCGACAAGTACATTAGGCTTGATGATATCATCTGGACTGCGGATGTTCGCAGCATCAGTGGAATTAACTGGTGCAAAGCAGTTGTTGACAACCTTCGGCATGCTGCTCGGCTGTATAAGCATGAATCTTTTGTGAAGGGGAAAATCGCACCCATCAATGGTTGTGGAATCTTTCTTATCGTGAGTTATCTAATCATTCTCTTTTTTTCCTCCTTCTATCCCCATTCATGAAATTGGGTTACATTTATCATTGCAACTGGTTTAGAGTTATAGTTGCAACTAGTTTTTCTTTTATAGCTTTGCAACTATCCCTATCCCAAACTTAGCATTTTTCTGGTGCATCTTCTTTTTTTTAGAGTTGTAATTGGGATGCTTACTTTTTTTGTTTTGTTTTTAATTATAATTGCAGATGGTATATCTTGATCGCCTCTAGCACAATCTGAACATAGATCAGGCAATGTTACCTCGTTGTTCTTTGTTCGATAATACGTTGATTGAGAAATTAGCAGCGTTGGATCGCAGGGGAGATGTAGCTGGTGGAGTCGTCGAGTTTGGCAACCTCCAGGTGATTTTCTATTTTTCACATGTAAATATTTGTTTTGCAACTGCTTGGCTTTGCATGTTGCAACTTGCTTTGCCTTTTTACAGTTGCAATCTATTTTTTCCACTCACGCTCCATTGTGCCTCTGTGTGTTTTTTATTGTCTTCAGTTGAGGAGTCTATCAAGCACGTGCTACACTCCTCCACCTGTTGTCGTACCCTTACCCATGATGGCACCTGCCGCTGCACCCGCCCCTGAGCCTGCACCCTTCTTTGCCCCATCTGCTGCTGCTGCCGCTGCTGGACCTTCTGCTCCTAGTAGCACGATGGGCGAAAATGTTTTGTTCAACTATCCGAGTTTCTTCTCAAGTTTTGGCCAGGAGCTATTCAATTTAGTTGGAAGAAGCAAGAAGAGCCAGGCTGAGAAAATTTTGAAGAGTTTCGATGCTAGTGCTGCCAAGGCTCAATCAATGATGAGGAAGGCACATGATCTAACAAGGAGCGCTGGCGAGCTTATGGGTAAAGCCCATCATGAGTGTTATGTCGGCATCAAGAAACTCTTGGATGATGCCCGTGCTCAGAAGTTTGCAATGAACTTGAAGAGGATGAAGAAGGGCAAGAAGGGTTGTTTATCAGGGCCGAAGAGACTTCGGTCGGAGTGTGGCGAAGCATCTGCTTCAGGACACGCTGAAGGTGAACAATGCCCCTCGAGCACAAACCCTGAAGTAGATGTTTCAATGCAAGACCGTCAAGAAGTGCATGATGATTTGCCTAGTACTCTAGTGCATGATGATTTTGTCCCGCATGATGATTTGCCTAGTACTCCAGTGCATGATGGCAGTACTGCACAGCAAGTAGAGCACTCCCAGCCGCAAAGTAAGGCTGATTTGCCATGTAACTAGTTTTTTTAATAAATTTCTTTGGTAGTTTCTGAATCATAAATCTTTTTTTCTTACACATTTTTTTGTCTCCTTTTATTTTTATTGTTCTTTTCTTTGCAGCACCGTGTGCATTACGTGGTGAGTCGCATGCTATGGATGACATAATGGATTTGTTGGAATCTCCATCATCGTCCCGTGAACGTGCTCCACGACATGCAGTTGCCAATAGGAATGCCTCTACAATCTCTGGTGATGAGCAACAAAGCCAATCCGAGGTAAGGCCCTGGTGCCTGTCTGTGTTTTGAGTTGCAACCAAGCTATTTTATCACTGGGCAATCACGCACTCATTTATGTTGCAACTCCCCCCCAATTGCACATTGAGATGCAACTGGTTTCCATTCATATTAGCAACTAAATCATAATTACTAGTGGGCAAATCCATTTCTTTTTTTTTGTTGAATCCTTTTTTTGCATGCACAGACTTTTTATTTTTCATTTGCATAATGAGATGCAACTGTGACCCATCAAGATTAGCAACCAGTGCATTCATATTGTTGCAACTGTCACCATCCATTACTTATCACAGCTTTCTTTTCTACACTTTTTAGGGAGACGCTCATCAGGAGGTAGTGGAGAACGATGCGTCTGATGGAAACCAGATTGACCAAGAAGAGCAGATTCCACATTTGGTTTCAAATGCACCTGTACATGAGCAGGAAGGACCAGTCAGCTCAAACTTGATTGATGTAGGTGTTTTTTCAAAAGCTGCAATCCATATGAGTCTTGAGTTACAATTCAGATTACAGTCGTGTTGCAATCCATATTGTTTTTCATACATGTTTTTTTTCTCTCGATATGTTTTCAGAAAACTCTAGCAGAAGAGGTTGTTTGCCCCTCTACACTTCCTGTTGCAATTGAACATGTTGTGAGCATGCATACTCTTCCTTCAGAAATTTTTCTCAATTCAGTTGTTATTTGGGTTGCAATTCATATTCTTACAGACTTTTTTTTTCTCATCAGGAGGTAGTGGAGCACGATGCGTCTGATGGAAACCAGATTGACCAAGAAGAGCAGATTCCACATTTGGTTTTAGACGCACCTGTACATGAGCAGGAAGGACCGGTCAGCTCGAACTTGATTGATGTAGGTGTTTTTTCAAAAGCTACAATCCATATGAGTCTTTAGTTGCAATCCAGATTACAGTTGTGTTGCAATCCATATTATTTTTCATACATGTTTTTTTTCTCTCGATATGTTTTCAGGAAACTCTAGCAGAAGAGGTTGTTTGCCCCTCTACACTTCCTGTTGCAATTGAACATGTTGTGAGCATGCATACTCTTCCTTCAGAATTTTTTCTCAATTCAGTTGTTATTTGGGTTGCAATTCATATTCGTATAGACTTTTTTTTCTCATCAGGAGGTAGTGGAGCACGATGCGTCTGATGGAAACCAGATTGACCAAGAAGAGCAGATTCCGCATTTGGTTTCAGACGCACCTGTACATGAGCAGGAAGGACCGGTCATCTTGAACTTGATTGATGTAGGTGTTTTTTCAAAAGCTACAATCCATATGAGTCTTTAGTTGTAATCCAGATTACAGTCGTGTTGCAATTTATATTGTTTTTCATACATGTTTTTTTCTCTCTCGATATGTTTTCAGGAAACTCTAGCAGAAGAGGTTGTTTGCCCCTCTACACTTCCTATTGCAATTGAACATGTTGTGAGCATTCATACTCTTCCTTCAGAATTTTTTCTCAATTCAGTTGTTATTTGGGTTGCAATTCATATTCTTATAGACTTTTTTTCTCAATTGAAACAGGAAGGTGATGCTTCGCATGCCTCAACTGATAAGCAACCAGTTGCGCCTGATATAGACACATGCAAAAAAGGAGACAATGTAGATTATGTAGCTGGCCTCACATGCGATGCTCCTTCCCATGTTGGTCCATAGGAAGGTGGTATACTGGAAAATCTAGATGTCCCAACGGTGCATGAGGTTCCACCTTTAGCTGCTGAGCCTTCAATTACATACACACAAAGATCTTCATGGATGTCTAAGGATGTTGAAGCTGAAAAGATGGAGAAGAAGCAGGCTGCTGTTGGGAAGAAGGCAGAGATTGATGACCAGAAGAAGCAGGTTGGTCAGAGCAAGAAGGGAGACAAAGAGTTGATGAAGCTTCAAGTTGAAATGGATAAACAGTTAAAGCACAATCAAGATGCTTTGAATAAAGACACTGTACAGGCTCAAGAAGCTGCAGCGAAGAGGATCAGTAAGATGTTGGCTACTCAAGCTGGAAAACAATATGTTGCCAAGCGCAAGAAGTATGAGGAAGATCTGGACAGGCTCCGCAACGAGGCTGATGTTGAGCTTGCTATATTGCACTCTACTATTCCCGAGGAGGCATGGTCTAGCTCATCTGCTTCACAGATTCAGTTTCCTGCAGAGTCTAAAGACGAGATTAGCAACTTGACACCACCAGTAAGACTCTCATAGGAAGAAGTATCCGAAGGGTTGGTAGACTTCAGTGAGGTTCAAAGGTTAATTTTCCAGCGCCTTGGTGATAGGCTTTTGTTGAAGCCGAGGAAATATCTATCTCCTTTCGTTATCCAAAAAAGCCAGCCTGACGTACCTCTTGCCAAGGCAATTGCATTGAGGAGGAAGATCGCCACTGATGATGAATTGAAACGGTATGCTCGTGCACTCTGTTTCTCTTTTATGTTGCATTTTGTTATTGTACTGGAGCCCCTGAGTAGTTGCAAACTTAATGCCCTGTATGTTGCAATTTCTATGATGGCACTGTATGATTGCAATTTTTGTATTTTTTTCTAATTTGTTGTTCCTAATTTGATTTCTAGTTTTATTCTTGTAGTATTAGACTGCCTGCTTTAGTTGTAGTTGTAATACTCTGTATCTTTTTGCAATCTGTGATGCAATTGTCTGTGTGTTTGCAATTGCATCATCATCAGTTGCAAATGTAATAGCTTGTATGTTGCAAATGTAATACCCTGTATGTTGCAATTATTGTCTGTATGGCACCGTATGCCCTAGTGTTTTGTATGATTTTTTTCAAATGTGTTGTCCCTTAATTGATTTGCACTGTATGTTTTTTTCGCAGTACTGTCTTGATCGAGTTTGGTCTTTTCTATACCCTTATTGGTGAGGACCTGCTTTTCCAGCTTTGCTGATGAAGCACGAGGAGAGATTATGGTGGTCGACTTTTTGGTCCACTGCTTAAGACACGATGATATTGTTCACAAAGTGGATTATGTCGGCTACAGGGTGTTCCTCACCACTATTTTCTTTGCGAGTTATTTTGATACATTGGTTTTCGTCCATCCGTATAATATTTTATATTTTTTTCTGGCAAAACGATGCTCTCTGATCGTTTAAATTATTTTTTCATTCTTTTTTTTAGTTTGCTGTTTCAGAGTGTCCAAGAATTTTGAATGATGATTTATCTGAGACGGCTGAGTTTATTGAAGTGTGGAGAACTCTTGAATCTCAGCTGCAGCACTATGATCTGTCTAAAGCAAAACTGGTTAGCAGTCTCCTACACACTCTACTTTTTTTGTTCAATACACTAGCAATCCAGCATCACTGCCAGTAGCAATTATTGTATACCAAGTTATGCAACTGGCATTTTTAAACTTTTTGTTTGTTGTTGTGTGCGCGTTTCATTGGATGATTACTCTGGTTATTTTTTTGTAGATATTTGTTCCAATCAGGGATGGAATTCACTATTTTGTCTACTGCTTCAACATGTTGCACCAGCGCATAGATGTGCTTGATTCAAACGACTACTTGAACTGCACCGACAAACTTGATCGCCACGAGGCTGTTTTTGCCAAGATCCCCATCATCGATGCTGCATTCCAGAAGGTCTCGAACCGGAAACTTCCTCGAGTCCACAGATGGAAGAGGCATTTTATTAATGTAACTAAGCAGGCACTCCTCAATGATTGTATATTCTTTATCTGGAAGTACATGGAGTACTATGATGGGGAGAAGCTAACTAAGGAAATCAACCTGGTGAGCTTCATTTCTACCACTTTTTTATCTGTTTTTTATTTTTGCATCTTTTTTTAGCCTGTTTTGTTACCTAACATGTGTACTAACTTTTTCAAATTCCTCTATTCTTTTTTTGTTTGGTCTTGTAGTTCAAGGGGATGATTTATAGGTGCGAGTTGATGCGCTACCTAACATTCCATCCCCTCAATCAAGTTGATCTTCCTGCCTCGCTTGATATATTTAGAGTTGGGGGACGACGGATTGAATGGGACAGTGGTAGTAGTCAGTAGAACATTTTCTGTTCATTTGTTTTTAACATGGTGCATATGTGGCTGGTGGAAGTCAAGTTGTGCAGAATCATAGTTGTTGCTAAAAAACTATTAGAAATCTGTGCAGAATGTTAGTTGTGTATATTAGCGCTCTAATGTAGCTCGTTGTGTATACACACTTTGGTGCTGTGCACTTTTGGGGGGCAGGGAACTATGTAACCACGTCTGGTACCAGGGCATTTTCAACTGGCGTAGCGAATCGTATTCCATCTCAGCTATCAAACGAGTCATGTCTAGTACCAGTAGAGTTGCAATTTGTGTATGATTAAAGTTGCAATCGGCTGATTGTTTGAGTTGCAACTGGTATGCAAACGCATGTGCAACTAGACGTCCATCGCAGTTTTAATTCAGCTATCACTGTAGGCACAACTGGCCACCACCATGGTTGCGGTTTGCGCACGACAGAAGTTGCAATCGGCTGATGGGTTTGCAACTAGCAGTTTTGCAACTGGCGTAACTAACCGAAATGCAACTGTCATATCACTCGATTCGCAAGTGGTATACAAACGGTTCAAGGGTTGAGTTGCAACTGGTATATAAACAGAGCTGCAAGCAGCGGTCCAGGGTAGTTGCAAATGGCCTACCCAACCGGAATGCAACTGTTTTATGACGTAAGTTGTAATCGGCTGATGGTCTAAGTTGCAATCCGAGGACATCTGAACTCATCATTTTTGCACACATTATAATAGTCACGGCTTGGAGTTTTACAATTGGTATGACAACTAGAGTTGCAATTTGTAGGTTGTAGTACACGCAGATTCATTCAGATTCAGTTGCAACTTTTTTTTTGTTACTGGAAAGAAAACAAAATAAATAATAACATTATTTATGGGGGAACATGTAGCTACACGATTTTAAGTACACGTGGAGATTCATTCAGATTCATTGTCGTTGCCATCACTATCCTCACTATGGTCCCCTTCTTGTTCTTCATTCTTTTCCCTCTGTGTTTTAGGCCGACCTCTCTTTCTCGGAGTCCCACCTTGTGTTTTGGCAGCCCTCTTTTTTTTCTGTTCTCTGCTGCTCTGCTCCTATTTGGGTTTAGCGGACATGTTGTGCTGTAGTGTCCAGTAACATTGCATGTGTGGCACACTTTTTTCCCATAACTCCTCATGTATGTGCTATAAGGATTATTAGCCCCCTTTATCTTTTTAGCACACTGACTTTCCTTGCCAGATTTTCTACCTTTTGTGCGTGACACTGGTGGCTCAGCCAGTGATATACTAGCAAGGAAGTTTGCAGAGGTTGGATCAAGGTTGATCTCAGCCTGATTTTCATTTGTCTCCACAACAGCTGCACTACAATCCAGCGTCAATGTAGCAGCATCAACATTCTGGATTGTATCAACAGCTTGCAACAAATTGGTTGGATGCATAGAAGAATCAACTTCTGTGGCTTGGAGAAGCTCAATTCCAGGAGTGATTCTATCTAGATGTCTCATAGTTTCAGCGTAAGCTCGATCTGATTTGCTCCCTGCTCTGCCCAGCCTCATTAACTTGGGTAGCATTTTTGACATCCGTGACTGCTCTGTGTCTCCTTGTGGCCCAACTTGCACAACATCATGTCTGTCCCATGGAACCAGAGATCTTGCATCACACGTGTATCGTTTGAAAATGTACTTTTTTGGTATGCTCTGCACCTGCAGGTGGGTGGATGCCCTTATGATGTGCATGTAGAACAGCCCTGCATTTTTCCAGTATATTTTGTTTAATACACAGAAACACCTAGGTACATTTGATGTGCAACTGGATAGGTATCAAGGTTGCAACCAGCTTACCTGTGTGCTCCCACTGCTTGCATTCGCATTCATACACTCCTGCTTCCTTGTCAGCCACCACTTTAAATGCATGTTGCGCCCAACAGAAGCTCCCTGCGCCCTTCTCATGCCTCACCAAATAACCATTCCTGACTTCTGGATCAGGATTATGTTCTATGAGAAATGCTGTGTTGTTAGCATATTCCCTTTTGTATTCCTGGTACACAGCTCTCGTGTACACCATGCTGAGCTGCTCATCAAACCTTGATTTGCAAGCTTGGACGACCTCAGCCTGCACAAAATTCTTTTTGTGATCAAGTTGCAACCAGCAGCAGGAATGATTTGTTATTTTTCTAAAAATAACATACCTGTGAGTAGTTCGTCTGACCAGCATCCATGTGGTCTGTGTGCTGAAGCGAGTCAAGCACCCTCTTCGCAAATGTGTGCAGGGTTATAGTGTTGTTAACATAACCATCCTTCAGTACCCTATTCTGACTTTCTAATCTCTGCGTGGATGTCATTCTACCACAGTACATCCCCTTGAAGTATGTTGCAATCCAGCTCTTCCTCTTTTCCTAGAGTGCATTTATTGCTAGGTTATCAGCTATCTCACACTCATACACTAGCTTGTTCCACTCCTCCTCAAACTGTGTAGGCCCTAGTGGATAATTTATTAGAGATTCCAGTCTCTCCTTCAGGTTTTTATCTTTGTGTTGTATGTACAGTTTGTCGAGCTCGTATTCCCACGCCCTTGTGATATGCCATCTGCAGTTCTATGTTGCGATTTGTCGAACACTGTCCTTATCGCTTCTCTCATTGCTGCATCCTCATCTATGGCAGGCACAAAAAAAGATATATACAAACATATCTATCAAACAACAGTTTCCAAAATGAACCAGCAATACAATAGGGTTGCAATCCATACAACATCTAGTTTGCAACAGGAGAATCCAATTTATTGCATTTGTTCAATTATCAAGTTTGCAAACCAGGAATACATTATATGCGCAATTGGAGTAAAAGTTATACCTGTCAGGATCACATAGGGCTGGTGCCCCCCATGCAGTTTTTGAAAGTTTCAAACAACCATTTGAATGATTCAGTTGTTTCGTCCTGAAGCAGAGCTTGCCCAAAACTCACATTCTTCAGGTTGTTATTGGCCCCCACAAACATGCCTAGCGGCATGTTTTTTCTGTTTGTTTTGTGGGTTGTGTCAAAGGTGATCACATCACCAAAGTCCTTGTATTCAGCTCTTTGACTAGCGTGGCTCCAGAATATGCTCCTGAGAACCTTTGTTTTCGGATCAAAATCCACGTCAAAGTAAAAGTACTCGTTGCTTATCTTGCATTCTCTAAAAAACTAAAAAAGTTTCTCCAGATCAGCATCTTTTTCCTCCCTTGCTTGCTCAGCATTCCTGGAACATAAAAAAAAAATTAGTAAATTATTTTTTTTGCAGCTATGAGCATACTTTTTTTCTTTTGGAATTTTTTTCTGGACTTAGCACACAGGGACATACAAGTTTTTGACATCTTTCTCTGTGAACGGCCAGTTTTGACGGCCACCATATAGCTCGGACATGACATTCATCGCAGCCTGGTGCGCTACCCCTTTCCTTGCCATGATAGCAAATAGGTCATCCAGCGCTGCGTCCCTTTGTTTGTGAATATGCATGTACCTGACCATCCTGGGCGACGGGTGCAACTTGTGGTTGTGTGCTTCCTCAACATGGTCGAAGTACCATTGGTTGGCTTTCTTATCTTGCTTTACCTTAGCATATGCAGGGCAACCGACTCTCTTTGATGTCTTTTCAATCTGTGGTTCGTTATTCTCTTTATCTGTTTTTAGAAACCCCTCTCGGTTGCAAACCCAGTCTACAATCTCCTTGCTAGTTCTCTTCACCCTCACACTGAACCCAGCCAATCTTGCATAATCACAGTAAAATTCGTAGGCTTCTTTTTTGTCTCGAATGTCTGCCTCACCCTTGGGATAAATACATCTAGTATGTTTGGATCCTGCAAAAAAAGAAAATACGTGGTGCTAAATACAAATGAATTCTGGTGCATAACCAAAAAACAGATAGAGTTGCAATTACAGTATCACATCTAGTTGCAATCAAACTAGAACTCATGTTGCAATCCTTCATGTGTAAAATCCAAATGTTGCAATCATAGATAAATAATGTTGCAATTCTCATCATTAGTTGCAATCACAGTACAACCCCTAGTTGCCCTCTCAGATAGAGTTGCAATCACACCACTAGTTGCAATCAAACTATAAATAATGTTTCAATTCTCATCTGAAGTTGCAATTACCAGTAGTTACATGCATGTACGTCACAGATAGAGTTGCAATTTATTTTTAGTCAGTAGTTGCAATCAAAGTACAACTAATGTTGCAATTCTCATGTGAAGTTGGAATCAACACATCTGAAGTTGCAACATACATCAGGCACAGTAGTTTATTGTAATGACAGATAGAATTGCAGTCACAGTGCATCCACTAGTTGCATGCATGTACGTCACAGATAGAGTTGCAATTAGTCCCTAACCATTAGTTGCAATCATACTACAACTAATGTTGCAATTCTAAAATGAAGTTGCAATCAACACATCCGAAGTTGCAACATTTTCAGGCACACCAGTTTATTCTAATCACAGATAACAGCGCCGCCAAATCAAAAATCATGCGATCCAGGAGGAATCGGGGGTGGAAATCACAGTTGCAATCAGAAGAGATGCTCACCGGGTGGAATCTCTGACCAGGATCAGGAGTGATTAATGCTCCAGGAGGAATCGATGTGGGTGGCGTCAGATTAGTCGTGTGATGCAAGGCATCACCCGATCCGCGGGGGATGTCCGCTCTCGCGATGGGCATGCTCGCCGGCGGAACCGGAGGAGTTGTGGCCGTAGATGTAGCCGGCGCCGGAGACGATGCGATCGGATCTCCACCGCTCACGACAACAATCGCCAGCTGCTGATCCATCTGCTCTGCTGGAAGTGGCGATTCAAGTCGGGGTAGCGATGGTGGGGCCATGGGCGCAGTGCAACTTGGGGTAGCTACGACGGCGGCGAGGGAAGTAATTGGGCGAGATTTGGCGGCGACGGTGGCTCTGTTATCTGGGGCGAATCAAGGGAAGTGGCGAAAATTTGGAGGCACAATTTGAATTTGGAGTCCGGAGAGGAAAAGGGTGGTTTCCTTTTAGGGGGCTCTCGAGACAGCTGGAGTCTGGTAAGTCTCGCGCTCGCCACGTGTCTCGTGGCTCGCGCTCGCATGTCGGGTGCACCCGCTTCACAGAATGCACCCCAGGCCAACCGGCGTGGCTTTTCTGGGCAACCGGCCCAACTAACCCACCAGAGTTAGAGAGGGTCTCCTGTGGGCGTGCCTGGCGCGTGGACCTAGGGTTAGGAAGGGTCTGTGCACTCGTTGCACGGAATGCAACTGGTCTATCACACGAGTCGCAACTGGTCTAGCACCAGAGTTGCAATTTGTGTACGACTGAAGATGCAATCAGCTGACGGGCTGAGTTGGAACT
Organism: Miscanthus floridulus; assembly: GCF_019320115.1. Classification (NCBI taxonomy): domain Eukaryota; kingdom Viridiplantae; phylum Streptophyta; class Magnoliopsida; order Poales; family Poaceae; genus Miscanthus; species Miscanthus floridulus. The sequence continues at coordinate 117,366,817 of NC_089584.1, forward strand.
GGTATATAAACGGAGCTGCAACCAGTCGTCCAGGGCAGTTGCAACTGGCCTACCCAACCGGAATGCAACTGGTCTACCACCAAGGTTGCAATTTATGTACGACAGAAGTTACAATCGGTTGAAGGGATAAGTTGCAACTGGTATATAAACGGCGCTGCAACCAGCCGACCAGTACAGTCGCAACTGGCCTACCCAACCATAATGCAACTGGCCTATCACTTTATGTATGACGGATGTTGCAATCGGTTGAAGGGATGAGTTGCAACTAGTATATAAACGGTGCTGCAACCAGCCATCTAGAGCAGTCACAACTGGCCTATCCAACCAGAGACGCGCGACTGGAAGCTCGTGCGCTTGGCCCAGGAGAGGGGCTGTGACTGCGGCTGAGGGGCGATGCCCGGGGCCTGTACAGGCGCGCGGGGTCTCGGGATATACAGGCGCGCGGGTCAACCGGGTCGGACTCCGCGCCGGTACGGCTCGCGCTCGTCGGTCACCGCGCTCCGCGCGTCTCGCGCTCACGGTTAGGTGCATTTGCTATACAGAATGCACCCAGGTACATTTTAGCCTTGTCCTATATATATGTATGTATGTATGGATGTACCATCCTATGGTCCAAGTCCATGCATTTACGAGATAGACGGTATATCCTCTTCAATTTATTTTAGCTTTGCCACTGCCAAGAATCATATATTGGAATAAATATTGTACTCTTATTTTGCTAGAAGCATGTTGCAAGTATTGCCCTATCTACCCAACAACCATGTGTTTTATACAGTTTCAACACATGAATATTTTTGCACCATAGAATTAAAATCCAACAGCCTCCATCCTCTTTCTACCTTCAGCCTTCTTCTGTCTCCAGACAATTACAAATCACAAGATCACCGATCCACAGATCATAAGAAATAATTTTTTTTTCTATGGAACGCGTTCCGAAGCAGCCGTTCCGATGCAGCACTGTGCGACACGACCTGTACTCCGGAGCAACCGTTCTGATGCAGCACTGTGCGACACGACCTGTACTCCGGAGCAACCGTTCTGACACTGCCGAGTGACTCCCGAGGCTGCAGTAGCGTGGCGTCCACGCCCTGACCTGAGGGGCGAGCTCGCCGGAGCCGGTGATCACCGGTGAAAAAAGAGAAAAAAAATCTGTGTTTTTTCCTCATAAAACATATGTACGTTGTATAGTATTTCTGAATTAAATTTAGTGGTTTATTGTTTTGTATATAGGTCCACATCTGCCTGACAAAGCTATCGATTTGGTTGACGAGGCCTGCGCAAATGTGAGGGTGCAGCTCGACAGCCAGCCGGAGGAGATCGACAACCTTGAGAGGAAGAGGATTCAGCTCGAAGTCGAGCTCCACGCCCTCGAGAAGGAGAAGGACAAGGCCAGCAAAGCTCGGCTAGTTGAGGTGGGTGGCATGGTGATCTCGGTTTCTCTAGTGGTATAGCAGTATAGCACCCCCGCTTTGCTCTGTTCAGTTCTGAATGGCTGACGATGTACGAACCCCATTTCAGGTGAGGAAAGAATTGGACAATTTGAGGGACAAACTGCAGCCGCTGCAAATGAGGTACCGCAAGGAGAAAGAGAGGATAAATGAGATCAGGAACCTGAAGCATCATCGTGAAGAAATGCTGTTCAGCCTCCAGGAGGCTGAGCGGCGGATGGATTTGGCTCGTGTGGCTGACATCAGATATGGTGCTCTCCAGGAGATTGATGCTGCCATTGCCAAGCTAGAGGGTGAGACTGGAGAGAACTTGATGCTAACTGAGACTGTTGGCCCAGAGCAGATAGCTGAGGTACGTTTGTTAGAGGCGAAAATTTGTTGCATTGCCTTTCACTTCAAGTATGTGCAGTACTGTATTGAAACGATGTCGTTGTGCACAGGTGGTGAGCCGCTGGACTGGCATTCCAGTGACTAGGCTTGGACAGAATGACAAGGAGAGGCTGGTTGGACTGGCCGATAGGCTTCATCGAAGTGTCATTGGACAGCATGAAGCCGTCAATGCTATTGCAGAGGCGGTTCTGAGGTCCAGGGCTGGTCTTGGGCGCCCACATCAGCCTACTGGCTCATTCCTCTTCCTTGGACCGACTGGTGTAGGCAAGACTGAACTTGCCAAGGCTCTTGCTGAGCAGCTGTTTGATAATGAGAAGTTGCTTGTTCGCCTTGATATGTCTGAATATATGGAGAAACATTCAGTTGCTCGACTAATTGGTGCACCACCTGGGTGAGTATTACTTGCACATTCTGTCTTTGAATTACCAGCTGACAGCTTCTGATTCTGATGTATTTGCTTGTGAATTTTGTAGCTATATTGGCCATGAGGAAGGAGGGCAACTTACCGAACAAGTGAGGAGGAGGCCCTACAGTGTCATTCTCTTTGATGAGGTTGAGAAGGCACACGTGGCAGTGTTTAACACTTTGCTCCAGGTTCTAGATGATGGAAGGCTGACTGACGGTCAAGGCAGGACGGTTGATTTCAGGAACACTGTGATTATCATGACCTCAAACATTGGTGTTATACCTATAGGATCACTAGGAGCATATATTTAGCCGGTACTTACTGTTGAATAGAATCATGAATTCTAAAACTTCTACTAGTGCAGTAACAGTAGGTAGAACGAGAGAAAGGGAGAGGTAAAAGATAGATGTGTCAAACCTGATACCGCAGTGGAGGAGGATCTGCTCGCGTCCGCCGTGGAGTCGGTGTCTACGCTAGGGCAGCGACGGTCGGGGAAGACGGGTGGCGGCGCAGTGCAGTGGTCGCGGTGACGCAGTCCGGTGGCGGCGCGGCTGGTGGCTTCTCGTCACTGGCTGCGCGCCCTCTAGATCAAGTTTAGGGTTTGTCGGTGGGGAGCTCGGCTCAGGCGAACCTCATGCATAGAGCCGCCGGCCCCTCACCTCTATTTATTGCGCAGTATGACAGGGGCCCTCCAGCCATAGTGGGCTGGGCGCCCCCGATCAGGGCGTTGATCAAAGGCCCAATTGGGCCGTTGGACCCAGCTTGGAATTAGAGATCAATCTAACAATCTCCCTCTTGATCTCCTACCATCTTTTAATTTCATATCATTTACTTTTGTTCATTCCAATACAGATTAGCGTATAGAGCATGTTTCATCGTCACGGTTAATTGCCGATAGATTTAACAGCTACAACACACCACTCTGTTCTGAAATAGATACTTAATTTTGGGCCTTCTTTTGTCTAGGAATTATAGGCTTTCCCTTAAACCCATGCCGGCTACATATTCTCTGAACACGTTGGGTGGTAAGCCTTTTGTAAGCGGATCCGCGAGCATCTTTTCGGTACTTATATGCTCAAGACTTATGACATGATCCAGGACTTTATCTTTCACAACATAATACTTTATATTAATGTGTTTGGCAGCATCACTTGACTTATTGTTGTGAGTATACTGTACTGCCAGATTATTATCGCAGTATAACTTAAGTGGTCTATAGATGTCGTCAACCACCTTCAAACCGGGTATGAACTTCTTTAGCCAGTTTACCTGCCCCGTTGTCTCATAACACGCTACAAACTCGGCATACATTGTGGACGATGTAGTGACGGTTTGTTTTGAGCTTTTCCATGAAATAACTTCCCTTGCGAGAGTGAATACATATTCAGACGTGAATTTTCTATCATCTCCCGCATAATCAGAATCTAAATATCCCACTATATGGAGTGAATCTGATCTTCTATATGTCATCATGAGGCCTTTCGTTCTTTGCAAATAATGCAAGACTTTCTTTACTAATTTTCAGTGTTCTGTTCTAGAATTGCTATGGAATCTACCAAGTAACCTGGTAACAAATGCCAAGTCAGGGCGCGTACATACTTGAGCATATTGCAAGCTTCCGACAGTTAAAGCATATGGAACCGCTTTCATTTGATCGATCTCATATTGGTTCCTAGGGCATTGAAAATCCCCATATCTGTCGCCCTTGACTATAGGAGCAGGTGAGGGACTACATTTGTGCATACTGAATTTCTTTAAAATCCTTTCTATGTATGCCTTTTGTGACAGTCCTAATACACCTTTACTTCTATCTCGGTGAATCTCGATCCCTAGAACGAACGAGGCTTCACCAAGATCTTTCATATCAAATTTTGAGGACAAAAACTTCTTTGTCTCGAGTAGTAGACTGACATCACTACTAGCAAGTAAGATATCGTCCACATACAGGACAAGGAAGATAAACTTCCCATTCTTAAACTTTGCATAGACACAATTGTCCTCAACATTCTCTTTAAAACTCAAAATTCCTTATTGTCTGATCAAACTTCAAGTACCACTGTCTTGAAGCTTGTTTTAATCCATAAATGGATTTCTTTAGGCGGCATCCCATTCATTCTTTTCCTTCTACGACAAAACCTTTCGGTTGTGCCATGTAAACATTTTCCTCCAAGTCCCCGTTGAGAAATGTCGTCTTTACATCCATCTGGTGTAATTCTAAATCGTAATGTGCCACTAATGCCATTATAATTCTAAAGAAATCCTTACATGAGACTGGAGAAAAGGTCTCATTGTAATCAATCCTTTCTCTTTGCGTAAAGCCTTTTGCTACACGTCGCGATTTATATCTCTCTATATTCCCTTGAGAGTCAACTTTTATTTTGTAAACCTATTTATAGCCTACTGTTTTGGCTCCTTTAGGAATTATTCCCAAGTCCCAAACTTTATTGGCATTCATAGATTTCATTTCATCTTCCATGGCCTCAAGCCACTTTGATGAATGATCACTTCTCATGGCTTCTTCAAATGAGGTGGGATCATCCTCCATTTGAAATTCCTCAGTGTTGTATACTTCATAGTCAGCAGGAATAGCTGATTTTCAAACTCTTCGAGACCTTCTAGGGGCCTCCACATTTGGCACATCTTCTGTTTGAGGTTGTTGTTGCTCCCCCACATGTGCGGCAATAGGTTCTACAGGATCCTGAAGAATAGGTTCCTCATCGTCATTCATTGTTGCCACAGGTGAAATAACAACAAGTGCTGGCACCACAGTATCTTACACTGTCGGTGCAGCGACAGCAGGTAGTAAGAAAAATGGCTCATGAATCATTAGAGTGGGCGCATACACCCGCTTCTCTTCAAGGTCAATTTCTCGAGCAACCATGCTCCCCTCATCATTTCATCCTCTAGGAAGACAACGTGTCTCGTTTCCACAAACTTTGTATGTCTGTCTGGACAGTAGAAACGAAAACCTTTTGTCTTTTCTGGGTAGCCAATGAAATGGTAACTTACTGTTTTGGGATCTAGCTTCCCAATATTTGGGTTAAATACTTTAGCCTCAGCAGGACCCCCCCACACACATAAGTGGTTTAGTGAGGGTACTCTTCCTGTCCACAACTCATACAGTGTTTTGGGCACCGACTTACTTGGTACTCTATTGGGAATATGAATGGTGGTTTTTAACGCCTCCATCCACAGGCTCAATGGTAAGGTGGAGTACCTTATCATACTGCGCCCCCATATCCATCATGGTACGATTGCGTCTTTCAGCGACTCCATTCTGTTGAGGTTCGCTCGGTGTAGAATACTGGGCTACTATGCCATTCTCCTATAAGAACCTTGCAAAAGGTTCAGGAACTTGGCTATATGGGATATGCCAACCATAGTACTCCCCCCACGGTCGGACCTGACTATCTTAATCTTTAAATTATATTGATTTTCAACTTCTGCCTTAAGTATCTTAAATTTATCCAATGCTTCTGTTCTTTCTTTGATTGGATAAATGTAGCCATAACGGGAGTAATCATATTTGAATGTTATGAATGAATCATAACCATCCACACTCTTTACAAGAAACAAACCACAAATGTCTGTGTGAATAATCTATAAAATTCCTGCGCTTCGTTTGACATCTTTCTTAATTTTTTTATATACTTTCCTTTTATGCATTCTCTGCATTATTCTAAATCTGAGAACTCTAATGGAGGAAGAATATCATTCTTAACTAGTCTTTCTATTCACCCCTCGAAATATGGCCTAAACGACAGTGCCATAATTTCGACGACGCATCGTGAACTCTCTTTCGTTTTCTGTTTACATCCGTAGACGATGATACATTCTCATTGTCGCACGCAACGTTCCCATCATTGCATACAACATTCATATCATCACGTAGTGATAACAAATAAAGCTCATTTTATAAGATAGCAAGACCAACACATGCATTATTAAATGTTATGTTACATTTGCCATTTCCAGAGTACCTCTCTGTCACCAGCTGCTTTATCAGTTGGGTAGCATATGTCTTTGAAGAGCCAGTGAACTGACTCTTTATTCTATCGAGGTACTCGATGACCGTGTCACACTCTGAGATTGAGCCCACAATTGCAGGCTCAATCATTTTCTTTATCAAAGCCAAACATTTCTTGTTGGCAGTGACAAACTTCCTATGCTCAAGGTCATAGGACATCTTTTGAGATTTATAATCCCTCTCTCTAGTTGCCCAAGCGGCATCAGCCTCGTTTGTCTTCCTCACCGGTGCCACAGGCTTAGTGGGACACGGTGAGGTGACTACCCAGTCCACCTCAGCCAAGATGAAGGTCAGGTCAATCTTTTTCTTCCACTCCGTGTAGTTGTCACCTTTGAGAGTGGGGTCTCTTTGATACAACCCATCAAGTTATATCTGCCTGGCAACACAATTCATATAGAGTGAGAATATAAATAATAACAACAATTGCATGCCTTGATTCCAACGTTGGTCAAAATTAAAACATACAACTGTTTATACATTAAATCTACATCACTGTTGGACAGAAATAGAAATAATGCATAAAATCATTAAAATTACGATATTGTTATTAACAACGTTGGTCAGAAAATAACAACATCATAATCATGTCAAAATCTCTTTTTCTCCAATTAAATATCACGTTGGTTTAAAATAACCGGAGAATAAACAATTTCTTTAGCAGCGGAAAAATAATCTCAATTTAGTGAATTTTACCCACAGGAAAAATCACTTTTCTTATTTTCTTTAAGCCATTTATCCATTTTCCAGGAAATAAACATTTACTGGAAAAAGAAAAAGAAAAAAACTGACTCATTTCCTTTACTGTCTTCGGCCCAACCGGCAAAGCGGCCCACGGCCCACGGCAGCTCGCGCGCTCTCCCGCGCACTCCCCCGCGCCCAGGCCGCAACCTAGGCCTGGGCCGGGAAAGCGGCCTCGCACCCTCGCCCGCCTGGACCGAAAGGTGGCCCGTTCTCTGGTCGCCGTTGGATCAGATCCGACGGCTGTGCATGGTTCTCGGGCGAACAAAACCCGCTCGGCGCCGGCTCCTCCCGTAACCCTAGTTCATTTGCTCTCTTCCGCCCTCTCCTTCTCTCTCGCGCCGCGCATGCGTCAGCGGCGGCGGCCACGGTGGCCGCCGACGCCGGTGAGGAAGACTGCTGCTGGACCAAGTCCGACCCCCCTTCCTCCTCTTTCTTTCTCGTCCCTTTCCCCTTCTCTTCCTCAGCATCATAGCCGATCGACGGAGGAGCAGCGGTGGCTGCCCGTGACTACCGGGGAAAAGTGATGGCGCCGCCGCGGGGCCCCTCGCCGACGTGCGAGCTCGCCCAAGGGTGAGCTCGCCGCCATCGAGCGGCCTTGTGGCGATGCCCTTGACCCCGAAGCCCGAGGCGTAGGCCGCGTGGTGGCGTGACCTCCCGGCCGGGGTGGTTCTTCCTGCGCGACATTTGAGCAACGCCGGCGGTGGTGACCACGGCAGGTGAGCCCCAAGTAGGCCCCCGTGTTGTCCGTCCTTGCTTCTCTCTCTAGGGTTGGGTCTTAGGGTTCGGCCAAATCCGAACCACTGTTCATCTGCTTTCTAAAATCGTTCTTCTTTTCTACCCCAACACGCTATCTACGAGTAGCCGCCCCTCTCGGCCTTCTTCTCTCGTTCTGGATTTTCTTCTCTGTTCTTTGCCGATTGGGGATTAGGGTTAGGGTTAGGGTTCAACTCACTAGAGTCACTATTTATCTTCCCCAGCGAGTCCTTTTTCTTCTTACTTCTTCCCTTCACCCTATTAGGGTTAGGGTTCGGTGACCCTCTTTTAGATTCAAAAACCGATGTTCTTTTCTTGCCGCGCGCCGGCGAAGACGGCGGTGCGGCACCTTTCCCTGCGCGGTGGCGACCGACAGTTGAGTGACGCCCGCCACCCCCCGGTCTCTTTTCATTTTCTTTTACCCCATACTAGATCTACACACTGTTAACCCTGTTCTGGTACCATTGTTAGAAACACAGTACCTCTGAAACGTAGATCAGGGGGTAAACATCTTACTTAGATGTAGAAATTGATTCCTCTACTTTGTCCTGGCGCAGTTGCGCCGCAGCCGCGTGGACGCCGGTGTCGTGGGAGCTCGGCATGGTGGAGTCTAGCTTAGTGGTGGCGATGCAGAGGCGACGGTGCCGCGAGGTGCCGCGGTCCGGTGGTGACGGCGAAGTCAGTAGGTCTTCCCGTCGCTGGCAGCACTCTCTTTAGATCAGGTTAGGTTTAGCTGTTGGTGGGTCACGGTGGCTCCGGTCAACCTCGTAGTTAGAGCCCTGATCCCCACCTCTCTTTATAGTGCTGTACGACAGGGGTCCACCAATCATATTAGGGTTGGGCGCCCCCGATCAGAGTGCAGATCCAAGGGCCCAATAGGCCGAGATCAACTAACAAGATCCACATGCAACATATATCAGAGACTTTTGCTAGCAGATCATGAGGTTGATAAAGTTACCGTAAATACATTGTTGTTTTTTTATAGTAGATCGTTTACCACTAAGTGAATGAACGAATAGCCAGAAATGCAAAGCATCCACGCCGGCGGCTCGTGCTAGCTCAGGAAAACAGAAATATATAATATGACGTACTCCGTATATTTCGACGAAGGAATATCACATTATCACTGCACTAGGTTTTTTTTTTGAACAAAACACTATACTACATGTCTACATAATGAACAACAACACTATGTATGTACACATTACAGGCGTGTAATTACTACAGTTCTACAGCCTCACATTGAGCTGGGAAGACCACGTTGATTCACTGTAGCGCATCACGTATATATATCTGCCTATACATCACTACGACGTGTATGGATGTATACCTTTTCCCATTCAGCCGAAGGCCAGGAAACCAGCAGACATCTTCCTGTAGTTATTATGCCCATGCATGTCTGGCGAGTCGGCACGCGCTGTGGAGATGTGAGCAGCAGAGTCGATCGATCTGCTAGTGCTACGCGTCTGAGGTCCTAGGCACCCAGCAGCAGTGCAAGCCGTAGGGCATCTCGTACGGGAACTTGGCCCGCGCGATCTCCTGGAACGTCTTGGCGTCCAGCACCAGCGCGTAGGCCGATCCGTCCTTGGCGCTCACCATCGAAATCGCAACGCCTGCCAAAGTGTAGTTTTCCAAACATGTTAACTAGTAGCTGACACGCCCATAGGCCATATACAGGGACGCATTGCATTTGCATGCAGTGGATGCGTCAAAAAGCACGTCCGGCGGCGATTGAAACACTAACCGTCGTCCTCCTCCACGGCGCCGGGGCGCGGCACGAAGAAGGGCTCTGACGGCACAGCACCCTCCTCGTACCAGTTCTTGGCCGTCTTCTCCACCAGATCGATCTTGGTGAGGGTGTTGGGGAAGTTGCACGGCCGCTGGGCGCCGCAGGCGTAGGCGTACCGGTACTTCTTGCCGATGTGGGCCGGGTTGATGCTGCACATGTCCATCCCGCGCCCGTGCTCGTCCGGGTCCAGCGCCGACTCCAGCTCGCCGAACGGGCTCCCGTCCAGCGGGATCCTGAACCGGCCCACCCTGTCGTCCCACCCAATTAACACGGCCTGTCAGACTCAGACACCAGCCATTCCTCTAATCTACTGACTGGTTACTGGTAGTAGTAGCAGTAGCATAGTAGCATTTCCTCAAAAAAAAAAAAAAGTAGTAGTAGAAGTAGCAGAGCAGGGTGGTATGGTACCTGGCGTCGGGGAGGACGTCCTGGCCGGTGGAAGACCGGAGGTTCTGAAGCCGGAGCTTGTCGAGGATGGAGGTGTTGGCGTTATGCTCGCAGCAGTCGGCGACGATCGCCGTGACGCGGCCCTCGTCGTCCTTCTCCTCGTACGCGTTGATGAAGTGGAACGTGACGTACGGCGGCACCTCCACGCTGGCCACGACCCTGCCGCTGGCCTTGCACATGACGTGCATGTAGCTGCCGGACTCGAGGTGCCACTCGAACTTGTACAGCGGGGTGGGCTCCGCGCGGAGGAGGTTCCTGGCGCAGTACCGGAGCGGCATCTCCGGCACGACCACGTAGTGCTCGGTGATGGGGAACGAGTGCACCCACCCGGGCGCCGGCCCGCCGCGGCAGTCCACCCTGCCGACGAACCGCCGCTCGTTGGTCCCGGCGTCCATCCGCACCACCGAGTAGCCCGGGCGGATGAGGTCCGGGACCAGCGTCCAGAACTCGGTGTCCGTCACGATGGGGTGCGCCGAGTGGATGAGGCCGCCCAGCTTGTCCGTGTACTTGAACTTGCCGAGGGTGTCGAGCGTGTCCGGGTCCACCACGATGGAGCCCTTGATGGTCTCCGTCAGGCACAGCACGCGGCCGTCGCCGAGCCTGACGACGCCCGTGTTGGAGTTGTCGGTGAGCGAGGAGCCCGAGAAGAGGGTGGCGAGCTGGCCCACGTACGAGAGGAAGCTGTCCGCCTTGGGCACCTCCGAGAACTCGCGGTAGCACACCTTGCCGTGCGCGCGCGCCGCCTTGTACGCCTCCGACTCGATCTGCCGGTGCGCGCCCACCGCGTGGCCGTTGCGGAACGAGACGCGGACCAGCGTGGCGTAGCCGTCGAACAGGTGCCGGAAGCCGTAGTCGCCCAGGTTCCACAGGCCTGGGCCGTTCCTCAGGTACGTGCCATCCTGCAAACAGCAGGTAATAATTAATGCACAGATTACAATTATATTAGCCGATAGATCAATTATTGGCTGCGCAGAAAATCCATGGATCGATGTTTAATTTACCAACAAGTTATCCACGCATCATGAGCTCATCATCCATAAAAAGGTTCGTTCACATAGTTAAACTAGCTAAACAATTAGACCGACTATTAGTGCAATATACACAGCCTATCAGGGTTGGGGTTGGGGGGGGGGGGAGGGGGCGCTACGTGCATCAATGGAAAATATGGGTATGGGGAGGGTGAGGGAGAAGAAGAGGTGGAGAAAAGAAGAAAAATGAAGAGAGGGAGGAAGAAGAAGATACCAGGCCCCTTCAATCCTGTTCTGCATCCGTCACTGGGGGGGGGCTACAGCTGGTGCATCAATGGAAATATGGGGAGGGTGAGGGAGAAGAAGAGGTGGAGGAAAAAAGAAAAATGGAGAGAGAGAGGAAGTAGAAGATACCAGCCCCCCTTCAATCCTATTCTGCATCCGCCACTGCAGCCTATCATATAGTGTGAGTATAAAGACTAGCAGGCCACTATGATCTGCAACTAGCCGTATTATATTGCGATCGAGTACGTACACCGGCTTTCATTTCTGCAGGTCACTTTCAGAATAGCACACGCACATATGTTGCAACAAGGTTGTGGGCTTGTGGCTACGTGCGCGCGGCAGCCCTTTTCTCAAAATATGTTGCAGCAGGGGACTGGGGAGAGCAAACAAATATAAACAGCAATGATCACAAGACAGCGACTCCATTGTCGCCGCTGCCATGAGTAAAACAACAACAGAGAATCTTGGCATATATGTTTTGTTCCCCGCAAGCATCGTGAGTGCCAAAATGCCATCGCTCTCCTTTTCGATATAGGCCTTGCGGCGTAGGGTAAGTCAGTGTGTCGCCCTCGGGTTCATCGATAAGATCACAGCTAATACATGGGCAAGTGCTTCTCCAACAGCTGATCCAATGAAAGCTGACAGTTTGCCCTAATATTACTGTTCCTGCCCTGCTAGGTTATTATTACGTTTCTAATCGCTGGCTCAAAAAGATGTACATACCCTGAATACTTTGCTACGTATATGTGCTTGAGTTTACCTTTATTCCTATGCACAGATGTTTGGTGTTTCCTGCACTAGCTAATTGGGATGCTTCTACGATGAAAATGGTCAGGTTAATTCAAAAAAAAACTTTATTATTATTCACCAATAGATCTGGTCTAAAAGTAGAGCTATGCCATCTCCCTCCCTTTCGTATGTTATTGTTAATAAATTGTTTTTTTCTTTCTTTTTTGGTTGAGGAAGATATGCTTACCACCTTTGCCAGTATAAATATATCAGAGGTGTTCTGTAAAAAGTGTCGATTTGTAGATACACGGAGCGGAGTAGTCTTGTTGGACCAAAGTAACGGAAAAGATTCAGATTCTCCAAGAAAAAGCATGGCTAACCTTAGCTTAGAACACTGGCAAAAGATGTTATAAAATGGGAGAGGTTATGGTCACTTCAAGAATCCTCAAAAGAACTACTCAGTTTGAACAAAAGTCATGTCGATCAACCCTTTCGGAAAACAAAAGCCAGAGATCAAATAAACCACAGCCAAATGAATAGTAGTGGTACCCACCAGCCAGAGCGGCAGCTCTCCCTCCAGCTCCAGCGCCCCCTCCCACCTCTCCTGCCGGATGCTCTTCCACGCCGCGTGCTCGCAGGTGCCGCGGCCCCCACGGCGACGCGGGGCGTCGACGACGGGACGAGCCGGCGGGGCCGGAGCTATGGCCGGCGTCGGCGTCTCCGTCACGACGCTAGCCGCGAGAGGCTGCACCACGGCCCGCTTTCCCTTGCCCCCCTGTGTGCTGGACAGACGGCCCGGCACCGCCGAGCCACCGGCCGACGACGGCCTGCCGGTGGCGCCAGACATCGCTGCAAATACGCAGAACGACGAAGCCATAAGCTCTAGGGTTGCAGTATCAAGGCGGGCTTTTGGAGCTAACAAGGAAAGGAAAGGGCCGGTAGTAGTAGTAGCTCGCTCGCTAGATAGAGCACGGTGCTAGCTAGCCAAGAGTACGTGTGGTGTGTGCACTGCTACGGCTAAGATTTGGTTTGGTTTGGGACGAGCGAGTTCGTGCCCCGGTCAAGGCCATATATGTAGCCGCGCCGGAGGAGGCAACGGGGTGGAATCTTTGCCTGGGCAAATTCGATGAGCAAAATGACGCGCTCCCTTGTTTGGATTGCGTTGTCACATTGCTGGCTGTCGCCGCCGCTCTGGAGTGTGGTTTCCTCCGGTTGGTGGGCCTCGTACGTATGCACATTTTAATTTTAAGTCGCCCGTAGATCACTGCGTGCGCGCGTCTTTGTCGACCCAAGATATAAGCAGGTGCGTGTGCGTGCGCGAGCGGCGCATGGAGCTGTCGGTACGCACGGTTTGGGCTACGCAACATGGCGCATGGAGCTGTCGGAGTGCACGGTTTTACATGCCGAGATGGGTGTAAATCATGGATAGCTCCAGAGAGCTTATGTACGTACATCGTGGGAGGACTGATATGGACATGGACCCGTGCCAGGAGTCATCTTTCGGTTTCCGCGACGTAACCCCGGACTCTTTCGGAGTAAAATCTGGCCGTTTGTGACAATTCTTGGTCAAATCTTATAAGCCTAAAGATATCAGTAAATTTTAAATTGCTTAGTTTACAAACAGGCAATAAGTTATGCCTGTGCATAGTTTGTATTAAAACTAATTGTAAAATCTCATAAATTTGAATATTATAGAAGAAATTAGGAGTCAAAGATATGCATCGAAGGTCAAATATAACATAACTTTGAGGAGGGGGGTGTATTACATAGTCACTAGGGTGGTTGACAATCAGAGATGGCCAAATGAAGGACATCTCAAGTCACATGCAACACATATGTGCTTTCTTTGACCCCCCTAGTGGTTTTGCAATGTTGTAGCCCTTTGTTTGAAATCACTAGAACATGATACCTCAAAGAGAAACTCTTAACCATGCCAAAATACATTTATAGCATCTAAAACTGAAATAAATTTAGATATTAAAAGACAAACCCTTTTGAGAGCACATGCCATCATCTTTTGAATTATCATCACCGCCTTTGTGAAATGGCAAATGGCCCACTGCCATTTGAGCTTCTCCCAACCTAAATACACCCCCACAACCCCTAACTCCTATTAAATGTTGTTAGTTTTTTAGTGGAAACAAAATTCAATGACCGAATGATCCTTTTATTTGACAATTTAACTAACCAGAGTTTCAACAATCATTCTCCAGACAGGGAAATTTTCGGTGAAGCAAAGAAAATGCACAACAAATAAAATAGATGGTCTAGTGCTAATAGAGGATTAGTAACCCGAGTATTGTACATTAGAGTTTTGTCTAGCAGTATAAATTACTCGGATGGGATGCATTTAGTGATGATCCAACAATTAGCACTAGTTCGCCATGGATTGTTGGTGTGGCTAGTTTTGGACCTCTAACCTATATGTACCCCTGCACTACACTCATTTAGTGATTCTTGATTGCCAAAGTTATTCATACACCTAGGAGAGCTTAAGAGTCATAAGAATAATTTATATTTGATTTAGGCTAATGGTGGCCATGTGTGGTTATATAAATTTGTTGGGGTTCAGTATCACCTTTTTCTTGGTGAGGGTGGGTTAGACTAACATCTAAGGCTTTTAGAGCCCACGTCGTCAACCCCGGGTTAAACTCTTTTACATGAAGTGAGATGCATAAGTGAGCTGGTGAAATTTTATGGTTCACTCAACTTGTATAGTGAATTAGAGATATTTGGACTCTATGGTGTTGTATTGTTTTTGTTTAATTTGTGTTCTTATGCTTGCTTGTCTTGTGATCTCTAACATTCCACCTAAAGATGTTGCCGTGTTAGTGCAAGTAGCTTACTAAGTTTGGAACATGGGGGTGAACTAAAATTCTAGGAGCTATGGTAGCTCTCAAGCCAATTCAACATGGGTTGTCATGGTTAACAAGAACACTTGTACTCTCTCCATTCTCAAATATATGGTGCTCAAAGATACACGTTAACTTTGCCCATTAATATATATGCTAAATTATTAATATTTGTCACAAGAAAAAAGTGTCAACAGATTTATCGTGGCAATTAATAATTACTTTTAAATGACTAAATTTAGATAAATTTGAAAAGAAAATGATTTGAAAAAAGTATGTGTCAAAATAAACATTGGAGGCCGTGCCGATGCCTCAAGTATTGAAGTAAAAAAGAACAGATGTACTCCATCCATTCTAAATTGTAATTTACTCTGTTTTTTTAATATATAGCTTTTGTTGCACACTTAAATATACACTAGCAAATGTGTCCGTGCGTTGCAATGAAACCCAATACATATTGGAATTGGACTACGTGTTATCCCTAGACAAAATTTGTTCTAACTTGTATATAAGCATAGCTCATGAGTCCGGGTCACATACAAGATACAAAGAGCGCGACCCAACACATCTTGAAATTGGACTTTGTTTCCATCATCGCTAGACACGAGTTGTTCTAACTCGTATGAGCACGAGTCATATAAGTTCGGCTCACATACAAGACACACAGAGTGTCCGCAGGAAACTCTCCAATGTCCTATAGTTATAGGGAGGTGGACAAAAAAAATAAGATGAAATTTTAGCTCTTTAATATAGGGTATAGATTATATCTAGATTTGTTATAAAAGCTACGTATCTAAAAAGCCAGAACGACTTATAATGAGTACTCCCTCAGTTCCAAAATCAGTGCACTTCTAGAGTTTTGGTGAAGAGATCAATGTTATTGAAAAATTACATATGTACCCTATAAAGATATAATCATTGCACTTCCGGAAAACAAAAAAATAGAAAAGATAATTAAAGTTAGGTTGTCTTATCCCTAGAGTTGCATTTATTTTGAGATAAATTTTTGAACTATAGAAGTGCATTTATTGTGTGACAGAGGGATTAAGTAACAGTCTTTGATTCATGTTTTTTTTCTTACGAATGTACAAGTAACAAGACAGTGCAAGCATGCAACTTATGAGAGTGGTAAGATACCGATAAACAAGAACAAATCTTATAAACTTGCGGGGGTTAAATATTCAGATATATGAGGGAATATATAATTGGTCCGATTGGAAGGGTGTGCTGCTTGCGAATGTGGGTTTAAGTGTTCGTTTGCATGAGCGACACCGATCGATCATTTCATTAGTTTAAAAGGAGATTGCGTGTGACGTGTCCCACTATTGTCATTCCATACACCGCTTTGGAGTATTGTACCGGGGTAGTGCTGAATGCTTTGGAATTTCAAATACCAAAGCCAGACATACTTCTGACTAACATGTGTGGTGCCAGCAGAAAATATGACAAAGTCACAAAGAGCTAGGGAATATACTGATTCCTGCGTGGGCATCAACATCATGTTTCTCATCATGGACAAGTTGCCCACCAAATGTTAACTTCCACTAATTATCAGGGTCGTCCTGGCTATCATATTCTTCGTCGTACTTGCTGCATATGCATCGATATATTTGCTGGATTACATTATCGATCTATACTCTATACTGTAAAAAAGCGAAGGAATTGTAAAATACCGGTCACCTTAGAGTCTCTTACCCACTTAAGGTCTCCAACCTCGGATGCATTTCAATTTTATATCTCGCTTGATATAAATCTAACGTGCAGACCCAGGACCTTACTTATTAGCTTACATACTTGTGTTTCGCCCTCCATCGCGCTCAGACGATGCTACCCCGTTTTTTCCGAACTTGCTAGCGTCCGGACGTCCGATCCAGATTGCTAGCGTCGGACGGTGCCATGCACGCAAGAGAAATGCAGCCTGCGCCGCCTGTTTTTCGCGTGCCCCACTGCGTGGGCCCTCATGTCTGCGCTCGTTTCTCACGCGCCCGTCTACGCCTGCTCGACGGTGCTCTAGCAGCGGGCCCATGCCGCTCGGTGGGTTCCACTGCAACATGTGCAACACCAGATCTACTTTTGCAACGCCCAAATAAAACACTTGCAACATACGTCCGAAAATAGCTAAAACACTTGCAACATACACTTGCAAAACACCTGAAAAACACTTAAAAGCCATTCCAAACATATGCAACATCAAGATGAAACATTTGCAACATACTTATGAAACACTTGAAACATATGCTTGCAACATGCATGTATATGCAATATCCAGATATACTTTTGCAACATCCAAATGAAACACTCGCAACATACATCTAATATAGATAAAATATTTTGAGCATACACTTGAAATATTGGTGTATAGCCATTGCAACATGCACAACTTCCCGATCTACTTTTGCAACATCTCGATCTACTTTTATAACATCGATATAAAAACTTGCAACATACCTCTGAAACACTTAAAACATACGTTGCAACATGCTCTTTCAGCGCAAACATTTCCTTGCTGCTTCGGCGAATGCAGGCTCGCCGGCACACAGATGTCACTGGTGTGTTCGCAGGCGGCGTGGAGCTCGTCGACAACGCGGAGCTGGGCGGCAGCGCACAAAGGGTGGGGTGGGGGCGGCACAGGTGGCGGTGGCATAGAGGGCAGTGGGTGGCATGAGAAGGTCACCGTTGTGCTCGCCGGTGGCGCAAAGCTTGCTGGCAACGCGGAGCTAGGCTACGGCGCACAAAGGGCAGGGTGGGGGTGGCACGGGCGGCGGTGGCGTAAAGGGCAGGTGGGCGCGACAGTGGTGGTGTAGAGGATGGGTGGACCGTCTAGACAATTGGACGCTCTGACCCAGCATTTCCGAAAGCTAATTGTCCCTGTCAGCGGAGAGGATATATAGGTATAGTGAAAAGAGAGTCACGGGGTCGTGAGAAATATGGCCGGACGCTACGGATGGCCAGCGAAGCCTATTGGCTTAATTTGCCGACAAAAAAAAGGGATAGCCAACTTAAAAGGTCCTAATGACTAGAGAGGGGGGTGAATAGCCTATAAAAATTTCTACAACAACACTTAAGCCAAGTGGTTAGACAAATATGAAGCGAAGCGAGTGTTGCACTAGCCTACTAAAATGCAAGTCACCTATCGACAATTATAGTGATTGTGATCTCTAATTCACACAATGGCTAAGTCACTATTCTCTAAGTTAGTGAGCTCTCAAATACTAACTAAAGAGCCTCACTAACCAAACTACCAAGACACAAGCTAGCTCTCAAAACTAGTTACACTAAAGAGCTTAGCTACACTAAGAAAGTAAATACAAGAGAGATTGTGAGGTTTATACCGCTATGGCAAGAGATATGCAGTCAATCACAATGAGAATCCCGGAGACAATGATGACACAATGATTTATCCCTGAGGTTCACTTGCTTGCTGGCAAGCTACGTCCTCATTGTAGCAATTCACCCACTTGGAGGTTCACGTGCTAATAGGCATCACACGCCTAACCCACAATCGGGTGCCGCACAACCAACACAAGATGAGGATCTACAAGCTATGAGCAATCCACTAGAGTACCTTTTGACTCTCCGCCGAGAAAAGGTCAAGAACCCCTC
This sequence comes from Miscanthus floridulus, assembly GCF_019320115.1. Taxonomy (NCBI): domain Eukaryota; kingdom Viridiplantae; phylum Streptophyta; class Magnoliopsida; order Poales; family Poaceae; genus Miscanthus; species Miscanthus floridulus. The sequence goes on from NC_089584.1 coordinate 117,385,255, forward strand.
ACAATCACCACGATCGAAGCCGCAGACAAGCACCTTCCTCTGCTCGACGATCCTCGATGCTTCAAGCCCTCTAGGTGGTAGCAACCACCAAGAGTAACAAGCAAAATCCACAGCAAAAAACAATCACCAAGCGCCTCTAGATGCAATCACTCAAAGCAATGCACTTGGATGCTCTCTAATCTCACCAAATGATGAATCAATCAATCTAGATGAGTGAGAGAGGAATGGCTAGGCTCACAAGGTTGTATTCTCAATAGAAATAGCCAAGAGAGTGAGCCCAAGCCGGTTACCACATTTATATAGGGAGACCTAACGAATAGAGTCATTGGCCCCCTGTCTGCACTGATCTCGGAGTTACCGGATGCTCCGGTCAGGCTGACCGAACACACGCTCACCAGCGTCCGGTTGTAGTTCGCTGTCCACGTGCCCCCCGTGTTTAACGATAGGTATGTGAACCCAATGGTCGATTCCAATGTCCATGCGGTTAAGTGGAGACCGGACGCGCCAACATGATGATCGGACACACCCAAGCCACGTCAGGTCATGCGCACGCCTGCGCCCCTGAGCAATTGATCGGACACACTATTAGTATGACTGGACGCTCCACAACATGGAGTCCGGTTAATTTCAGTAAGCATCTAGAGAGGGATTTTGATGACCGAACATGTTTGTTCGCGCTTGACCGGACGCGTCGGTACGTCTGATCCTCTCTGGCTCAACACTCATGCCTACATCAGCGTACATTAGCCTGACTGGACGCACCCCCTGCACGTCTGGCCCTTCCCTTGGACCAGTGTCCGATCACTTCGCCCGAGCGTGCCCTTCTCTACACCACTGACCGGATGCAGCTAGCCGAGTCCGGTCACCTCGGGACAGCTCCTCCACTTCTCAAACTTCTCCACCCTTGCTCTAATGTGCTAACCACCAATTGTATCACCTTGTGCACATGTGTTAGCAACTTTTTACAAATATTTTCAAGGGTGTTAGCACTCACTAGAATCTAAATGCATATGCAATGAGTTAGAACATCTAGCGGCACTTTGATAACCATATTTTACGATGAGTTTCACCCTACTTAATAGTATGGCTATCTATCCTAAATTTGATCACACTCCCTAAGTGTCTTGACCATCAAAACAAAATGGCCCTATCAAGTATACCTTTGCCTTGAGCCCATTTTGTTTTTCCCTTCTTCTTTTCTAAGCTTTGAGCACTTGATCATCACCATGGCCTCCACCATCTTCATGATCATCATTCACTTGCTCCATCACTTGGATTAGTACTACCCTATCTCATGATCACTTAGAGCAAATGTTAGCACTTAGTGTCGGTGCAAAATGTAGCCAACAAGTAAATATTTGCAGTTTCGTCGTGCGCTGTGATCGGATGTGGCCTAGCACGCGATGACATAGGATTTATACTGGTTCAGGCAACATGCCCTACATCCAGTTTCAGTCGGTCGGTGACTTTATTCCTGAGCCTAGGTGCTCGAAGTTTGTTGTGGGGTTACAAATGAGTAAGGAATGAGAAGGGGGTGTTAGAGGCTTGGTTGGACTCTGAACCGAGTGGAAGAGAGTGACGAATGCTTAAACGCGCGCTAAGTTTGAGCGTATGCTCTGTGTGTCAGAGCTTATCAGCTGTTGAGAGCATGTAGAATGTGTAGTTGTTGAGCTCTAGAGCTGTTGAGCTATTGTCCTGTAGTCCTCGGGTCCTCGTCTTTTAGGAGAGAGTGCATCCCCTCTTATAGATGAAGGGGATGGCCTTACAAGTTAGAGACGAAATGGGAGAGAGTGTGTACGGATGCTACCTAGTCTTGTTGCCCACGCCATCGAGTACGACACTCCATTGCCCACCTTACTGTTCATGACCTGCTATACCTGGCAGGCTGCACAGTGTTCACCCACCTTACTGTTCATGACCTGGCAGGCTGCACAGTTGAAAGCTCTAGTTTAGTTTTGGTGAATTGATGAAACCCTAAGTGCTAACCTAGTTTATAAGTGATCATGAGATAGGTAGCACATTCTAAGTGGTGAAGCAAATGAAGATCATGACATGATGATGGCGGTGCCATGGTGATGATCAAGTGCTTGGACTTGAAAAGGAGAAAGAGAAAAACAAAAGGCTCAAGGCAAAGGTATAAATAGTAGGAGCTATTTTGTTTTGGTGATCAAGACACTTAGAGAGTGTGATCACATTTAGGTTCGATAGTCGTACTATATAAGAGGGGTGTAACTCGTATCGAAATGCGGTTATCAAAGTGCCACTAGATGCTCTAACTCATTGCATATGAATTTAGGATCTAGTGGAGTGCTAACACCCTTGAAAATGTTTGTGAAAATATGCTAACACATGTGCACAAGGTGATACACTTGGTGGTTGGCACATTTGAGCAAGGGTTAGATACTTCACCGGCGAAGTGTCCGCCGGTAGAGTGCGGACAGTCCGACGGTGCCACCGGCGCCCTAAACTCAGGTCAACGTGGTCACTATAAGTGACCGGATGCTGGTCTCTAAAGTACCGACGTGTCCGGTCAGTAACAACAGAAGAAGCACAGCGTCGGTCGTCGACCGGACGCTGGCGCTGAAATGACTGGACGTTGGCTGGCTGTGTCTGGTCACACTGACATGGTCATGCATTGGGGAAACACCAAGTGACCGGACGCTAGGTGAGTCCGATCGAGCATGACCGAACGCGTCCGGTCGTGAAAAGTTGTCTCTAGATGCTTATTGGAAATGACCGAACGCTGAGGTCTAGCGTCCGGTCACTTTGAGCTACTGCGTCTGGTCGTCACTTGACCGTTGAGATTGGGTGGACAACATTTGAAGAGAGGGGACACGTGGCACGAATCGCGTGACCGGACGCTGAGGTCTAGCATTCGGTCAATATGACCGGAGCGTCCGGTCACCCCGTGTTGTGCCCAGTGAAGGGGTACAATGGCTCTATTTTGTGGGGGCTTCTATTTAAGCCCCATGGTCGGCTCAAGCTCACTCTCTTGGCCATTTACATTGACATAGCAACCTTGTGGCTTAGCCAAAGCCCTCCCACTCATCTCCATCATTGATTCATCATCTTTGTGAGATTGGGAGAGAATCCAAGTGCATTGCTTGAGTGTTTGCATCTAGAGGCACTTGGTGTTCGTGTTTTGCTGTGGGATTTGCTTGTTACTCTTGGTGGTTGCCACCACCTATATGGCTTGGAGCAGCGAGGATCATCGAGCGGAAGTTGGTGATTGTCTCCGGCTCCGATCGTAGTGATTGTGAGGGGTTCTTGACCTTTCCCCGGCAGAGAGCCAAAAGGTACTCTAGTGGATTGCTCGTTGCTTGTGTGATCCTCATCTTGTGTTGGTTGTGCGGCACCCTATTGAGGGTTTGGTGTGTGATGCCAATTAGCTCATGAACCTCCAAGTGAGTGAATCGCCACAATGAGGAGTAGCTTACCGGCAAGCAAGTGAACCTCGGTAAAAAATCATTATGTTCATCATTTGATTCTAAGGTGATTGGTCTTCATTGGTATTCATTCTTGTGATTGTTTGGCTCCTTGCTCGACACGATGGTATAAACATCTTGCTCAATCTCTTTACATTACCGCAAACTAGTTGTCAAGCTCTTTAGTGTAGCTAGTTGTGAGAGCTTGTTAGTTTGGTTAGTGTGGTTCTTTAGTTAGCTTTTGAGAGGACATTAACTTAGTGTAGTGTCATAGCTATTGTGTGGATAAAAACTATATAAACTAAAATTGTGGTAGGTGGCTTGCTATTTTAGTAGGCTAGTGCAACACTTACTTCGCCTCATAATTGTCTAACCGGTTTGTTAAGTGTTGTTGTAGAATTTTTTAATAGGCTATTCACCCCCTCTAGCCATTAGGACCTTTCAACAGTGTTTGCTTGGGACGACAAACGATGGCGCCCACAATATTGTTTGTTCTCTGCCACATCTGGCAGGCAGTATAGTGTTCGTCTGACAAGGCCTGACGGCACGATCCTGTAGGTGCACAGGGCATGGCAGGGTACGGTCCTCGGTACTACGATTGACTTGAGCACCTTACCTTATCTGCTCCACCTACTCCCTAGGCCCACATCGAGTTGGCATCCTGGTCGGTCGTTCCTAGTCGGCCTCAACCGTGTTGGTTGGGAAAGAGAGGCGAGCAAAGGTCTGGCATATCCTCGATCGGAGGAACAGGGTCGGAGTCAGACTGCGGTCCCACCTCGACCAGGCCTTCCGGTGAGGGCTCCGACCAGGTCTCCTAGTTGGAGGTGCTAGTCGGGGGCCGAATCATGGTCTTGGCCTGTCATTGTGTATCTGGGCTAGCCCAGACGCGCGTTATCGCTGCACCGCCTAGGCCAAGTATTGTAGGGAAGCGGGTCCATTGGGGACCCGGGTTGATGAACCCGATAGGAGCCCCTGAGCCCCTTTGGGGCTTCTGTGAAGCCGTGAAGGGGCTGTTGAGTTGCCGCTTTTGAGGGCACATGGGAGTACGATGCTAGAAGATCTCACATAAGGAGAGACCATCGTACATCTCGAATGGGCGCGCCCCTGTCCCGGATTCTAGATCAGAGGACGGAGAAAGGGAGGAGAGCTTTATAGTGGGAGAACAAGGATCTTGGCTCCCTTGTTCCGCTTCATGCCCCAAGGTGCAGAGCAGTCCTAGGGCTGTTCACACACATTTTGTGTGTTATTGTAAAAGCCTGGGGCTTGTGTCTTTAGCTTAATGAAAGCTTGTATTTGCCCATTGTGCCATGGAGGCGGGCTGTTTATTAGAACTTTGGCGTTTTCCCCCTTGGTTTGTTGTACCGCATAGGGAAACCAAGTAGGATTTAGGTGCCCCGCCTCCACGGGGAGGCCTGGCGAAGGCCATGGAGGCATGCTGGGGGATATTGGCACCTAGCCCCTGATGAGGGGACCGACGAAGGCCGTAGAGGCATGGTGAGTGGACATAGGCGCCCGCCCCCCAAAGGGGGAGGAACTCGACTATAGTCTGTCTTCTACTGGGTGCGCGTGAGAGCATCCGGTGGGTGTAGCCTCAGAGCCTACAGCTAACTGGTGAGTCGGTCGGAGGCTGAGCACTTAGTACTCTTTCCTGAGGCTGTAGACTCCTGCGTTCCTATCGGTCGGGGTGTTAGACCGTGTTTGTCCCACCCACGACCTGCACGGTCAGTTGGATTCCCAACTCAGGGTCGGGTGGCCCGAGCCCCCGAGCCCCATTAGGCTCGGTAGGGGTCGGTCGAGTTTCGTGCATCACCCCGTCCATGGTTTTCGCAACCGAAGGGGTTAAGCTAACGTTGCTTTCCTCGATGGCTCGAGTGACGCTCGGTGAGCTCACTAATGGGCATGTCCGAGTAGAATCCGGGTCTGTCATTCGTAATGGGGTCGGCATAGCCCTCATGTGGCATTCCACTGCTCCTTAACTGCCTCCCGGCAGATGCCCGAGCCATTTCAGAGACTGACTCAGGTGGCCCGCTGGTCTCCCCATGATGGAGATTTTGTGGGCATGGCTCGAGATTAGGATCGAACGTGAAGGTCAAGATGACCCTATCCACTTCTGAGAGGGTCAATCGAGGGCTACTAGGGCTCATCTGCATTTTCTCCTCTAGCTCTGTTTGACGCGAGGCAGCCTTGAGCCCTTTGCAGGCTGGCCTTTGAACCCTGGTCGATCGTCGCTCATATCGAATGAGACGACTATCGCTTTGTGACGCGACGCGAAGCGTTGTGATGCAATAATTGCATATGCAATGCTTGGATGTATGGGATGAATGTATGGATGAATATATGACTGAATGTATGAATGCATGCATGAGAATGGATGAATGAATGCTCATGCACTAGAAAAGTAAAATGGGGGTTGGTAAAGTTACCTTGATGGCTGGAGTGACGGGTTCGAGGAGCTCCTATCGGATATGTCCGAGTGGAATCCGGGTCCGTCGTTCATGATGGAGTCGGCATAACCTGCATGGGGCATCCCAATACTCCTTACCCATTTCTTGATAGCCGCTCAAGCCATTCGATCGACTTGGGTCACCGGGTGGCTTCTCCTCGATGGAGATTCCATCTGTGGGCCCCTCCAAACCTTTCCTAGGAAGGCGGAGGGTCATTTGCGTGTGGCTGCTCCTTGTTTCCCATACCCAGGTTGTGGTAGTGGTGGGCCCCACCTAGGCCACATCCCGCTAGCCAAGCGATGTTCCATTGGGTAGGCACGTCCTGTCAGCCAGGCCACGTCCCACCGTGCGTCCTTTCGCATTTAAATAGGGGGAGCAGAGGGTTTTTTCTCTTGTCTCTTCACCTTTCCTTCACCACCGCCACTTCCTCTTCCTTCTTCTTGCTAAGCACCTTCGTGCACCATGAGGGTTTCTAGGAGAGTGAAGAGCAGAGCGAGGGAGTGGAAAAACTTATAGATTCGCTCATAGATTCATGGTGTGATGTCGAACTGGAGGCCTTCCAACATGGATGAGGAGGTGCTAGAGAAGGGGCTGCTCTCATCGAAGGAAGTGGAATACTGGAGGTCTCCAATGTTGGGGGAGGTTGTTCCACAACCCCAGGCCGATGAGGTTGTCTCCTTCCTTGCCTTCCATGAGCGCGGGCTCGGGTACCCCGCGCACTGGTTCCTGCGTGGCTCCTCAATGAGTGGGGCCTAGAGTTGCAGCACCTCAACCTGACTAGGGTGCTGCACATCATCGACTTCATCACCATTTGTGAGGCCTTCCTCAGGATGGAGCTACACGTGGATCTCTTCTGGTGGATCTTCAGCGGGCGAGCCCTATTCGAGAGGAAACTGCCCAAAATCACTCTGGTCAGTGGGTCGCCCTGGAGAAGCGGCCTAAGCCATTGGTCCCCTACCCGGTGCACTCCCCCAGTGACTCCAACCAGGGATGGCATGGCGAGTGGTTCTACATCAGGAACCCGACGGAGGCGCCATTCCTGATGTTCACCGAGGAAAGGCCGGAGAGGAGGGAAAGCTAGTCGTGGGGTCCTGCCGGTTGGTAGAACAAGTTGGAGATCATCGAGACAGAGCTTTGGAGGCTCGTGTGGCATGGCCTTGATGGGTTGCGGGTCTTCCATACCTTCTTACACCGTCAGGTCGCCCCATTGGTAGAGAGAACACGACCGATGTGGGAATACTCTGGCCTAATGGATCCCGACCGCACGTCGTCGGAGGAGTTGTCAAGGGATGAAGTCTAGAGTTATCTCGATCGGGTGCTGTAGTTGGGGGATGATGAGTCCCTCGAAGGGATGCCTAGACCTCTCCATGCCGCAAAGCTATCTGATCTGGTATACTCCTTTCCTATTACCTTTTTCCTTTCTGTTTTGATCTTTAGATCGATTTTAAGCCACCTATTTCACAGGGGCTCATGGGGTATAAATCCTAGTCGCATCTTCTAAGAGAGGCGAAAGGCGTGGTTTGGCAAGCCACCTAGAGGGAGGCTGCTCTTGCCAAGAAGAAGAAGAAAACCTCGAACGTTCGGAGGAGGTTTGAGAAGGAGAAGGAGATCAATCGGTGGCACCATGGCGACTAGCGTTGGGAGGAAGTGGAGGAGGAGCTTGAGTCAGAGGACCCCATGAAGTTGGGTGATGACGCAGGTTCCTTGAAGGACGAGGGAGGCGAGGGTGCTACCGTGACCTTGGTGGAGCACCGCGTGCCTACGGTTGTGCCTGTCAGCGACGGGCATAGTACGGAGATGCGTGGTGACGCTCCTAACTCAAGAAAATGCACCACGGGCGAGGATGCCACCCACGAATGGGAGGTGAAGTAGGCATGGTCACCGCGCCCTTTTGGAGGTGTCGTCAGCTTTGCGCCCCCCTGCTCCGAGTGTGGTGGAGCATGTCAATCGGTGGGGGGACGTGATCGTTCCCCTATGTCTTTAGGGTCAACACATGTGCATGACCCCCAATGGGGAGATGCCTGCCAGTTACTCTGGTGGTTTCGCCATGAGCTAGCGGCTGCGGCCGTTCACGGGCCAAACGGGGACCGGCCGGGTTGCCCCCACCCTCGATTGATCCAAGGGGGCATGGGTTGCAACCCTCGAGCGATCCTCATCTCAGGCAGCTCGTCAGCAGCCGGTCAGGGCTTCAAGGTTCTGCCGCTTTCATCTGGGTATGTATTCATGCTTCCCTTTGTTCTCATAGTTGAGTTTTTGAGTGTGACTAACCTACGCTTGTGTATTTTTTTGCAGCAGCTAGGAGCCAGCTAGACTGGGGATCTCCCCACCTCTCGTGTGAGAAGAGTGGAGACCCAGCCTATGGTGGGTTGTGACGAGTGAAGGGGGAAGCGGGCTGGTGGTGGCACGGCCTTCCCTAATGGGGGTTGCGTCTTCCCGACCAGTCATGAGCACAGCGGCGGCCGTGATGGTGGTGATCCCCATGGTGACAGCGAAGGCTGGGTCAGAGGTGACTCTTGCGGTCCCTCCACTGCCGGTTGTGGAGAAGGAGAGGACAAAAGCTAGGCTCCCTATCTCAGCCGGTGGAGGAGTGCACAGTTCGCCCGCCTGGTCAGAGCTGGAGGGGGCCAGAGGAACCACAGCCAGGCTAGAGGTAGAGTAGTCATCGGCAAGCTATGGAGTCCTAATGGTGGACATCCCCTTTGACGATGAGGAGGACACTAGGGTGGAGCCACTAGCCATCCCGCCATCCTAGGAGTTGGTGATGATCTGATTGTCGCTTGATACTACGATGACTGGATCTTCTAGCGGGTTGGGGGCGAACCGCGAGCTAGTGTGGCCTTACCCTAGTGAGCCAAGAAAGGCTTGGTTCATCCTTCGCTATGAGGAAGAGGTGAAACTTTGGCACCTGCTCAGGGAGATAGGACTGTTGATGGAGTCCGATCTCGCCCTTACCTAGGCAAAGCTCACGGAGGTCTTGGAGAGGGTTGAGCTCGTCCATTAGGCCATGACTGTCGACCTACCATGCATTGTAGAGGTAAGTTTTCTACATTCCTGGTGTTGTCTTTGATACCTTGGCATTTAAACAATTGTCTCAGCACGCCTGCTTCTTGTCTCGCAGGACCTGGAGATGATGTCGATCTGCAAGTCCTGGTTTCTTAGGGAGGAGACCGGTCGGATGGAGCAAGAAGCGATGGCGTTGCGGCGGGTCGACAAGCTCAGGCACAAGCTAGAGTCTACCCGCCATGAGTCCTAAGACTAGGCGACCAAGGCGATAGGAGCATGGGCGGTGGAGCTGCGTGCGGTCGAGCGGGCTACTGCTATCGAGTAGAAACTCGACGCGATGAAGGCCCACTTAGCGGAGACCGAGGCGGCACTTAGGAAGTCCCTAGAGGCCCTGGAAGTGGAGCCAAAGGCTTGGTCGGACGCCGAGCGGGAGGTCATTGTGCTCCGGGGGCAGATGCTCGGGGCTGAGGAGTCGAACACTCGACTGCTAAAAGAGAGTGACCCAGCAAGAGGAAGGGCTTTCTATTCTCAAAAGCGCCCACCTTGGTATGCACCTATTCTGCCCTCAGTTGATGCCTTGAATTTTTCTTTTCCTTGCTCCTGAATTTGTCGTTCGTTTCTATAACTAGGTGGAAAGATCAGCTCTCTAGAGGAAGAGCTAGAGACGATCAAAGCGGAGGTCGATCGGGGCATGGAGGCACTAGCCCATTCCCTTGAGGAGTGATGCACTCTCGAGGGAGAGCTCGACCAGCTTCGCACCATTGCACAGGTGGTGGTCTCCGAGGTGGTCGGGTCGGGACTGAGCACCAGTACGCCCACCGTCCAGCTGGCGGAGGTCCCGAATGAAGTTTGGGTGCTCATCTCCGATGGCATGTTCTACGTGACGTCGAGGGTGCTAACCTCGGTGGTGACCCACTACCCCGATCTAGACTTTGTGGCCATCTATAGAGGATATGCCAATGGATGGAGCACAGATGAGATCCATGTGCTGGGAGAAAGTTTGGTGCCGCACGCATAGGTGGTCGCTGAGTAGGTCACCGCGCAGTGTGTGATGGATGCTCACCATTCGACTGTGGCCATAGATCTATGCTAGGAAGACATCATCTAGCCTGCAGAGGCAGCGGATGCCGAGTTAGAGGCAAGCATTGTCTCACCCCCAACCGAGCCAAACGTCGCCTCAACCGCAGCCGAGCCGAGCACCGTCGTCCCTATGGCAGAACCTCCTAAGAAATCGGGCCCACGTGCATCTATCATTGTCTCAACAGACCTATGATAGCGTACACAAGTTCCCAACAACTTAACAGGTCTGTCGGGTGTGCTCGGGAAACCTGAATTATCCATGAATCTTTTCCGAACAGGATCCCAATCACAGACATTGCAGATTACAACAGTTTTCAATATACAAATCAGAGATTATAAAGCGGAAGACTTAAGTTTTAATATTACAAACCAGTTGTTTCAAACTTACAAAACCATAAGTGTCATACAACCATAGTAGCGGGATAATATTACATTAACATTATTTTTCACACAAACTAGTGCCTTGTCCAAAGGCCATTCATCATTCCTCATCGTCATCGACTTCAAACACTGTCATGCAGCAGGGACCAAAACAAGCCTATGCATACGACTCACCTGCAACAAGGGTTAACAAACCCTGAGTACAAAAGTCCTCAACAAGACTGACCCGACGTAAAAAGGGGTGAAGGACTTTAGAGATGCAGGTATTGGGGCAAGGTAAGGATGTAGCAAGATTCAAAAGTTCTTTGCCAAAAGCTTACTATTCTTGATCCTATTTTCAAGTTTTTCCCCTAAGTCTTCGAAGTTCATCATCTCAAACTAAGTGTTCATATCCCATGTTCCAATCTTTCTCATTCCATTCCTTTTCTCAAGTTTTAGTAATTCACCAGTCCTGCATTGCTTCTGTAATGAATCGAGTCTCCATATCCACGGAGCACCGGCAATTCGAATTAATTCAAGTCCTAGCTGGGGATTCCTTGTCACACGACATATGTAGAACTAAATCTTGCATATATCAACCTTGCTACCGGATCCTCCCATACTAAGCCATCTCCACACCACCCGAGAGCACAGCACACCTCCAATCCGGCCACATTTCAGCCATGAGGGTACACGCTACTCCTGCCATCTCTCCACTCCCAGTGCGTGGGCATTCGTCTTAGTATTGGATTAGCCGAAGTAGGCTTACCGGAGTATGTGACCAGTACTACAAAGTGTCTCGTTCAGAAGATCCACAATGAGTGGCCTTTAAGCGACATCATCGGCAACATTACCCAACATTCAAGATAAGTCATCCGACTAGTCTCTAGTTCATTCTATCTTCTTTCTTTCTTTGGCCAGAATGCCATCTTTGATTGTATCAAAACTTTTACTTTGAAAGCCTACTGTGGGGGTATTAACCCCTATACCCTTACGGCTAAGCTTGGGCTGGCCCAGATCGATGGGTTCAGTCCACCCGAAAGATGACGTGCGGCCCAGTTAACCTGATCGGAGTCCCGCACAAGGAATCAAGACGGATTTGGCGACCAAGCAGGATCCTGGTCGGTTAGAATAGGAATCCATATCCGGCCACATATGGCAATTGTAACTGACTAGGATTAGTTTCCAGATCTGTAACCCTGCCCCCCGGACTATATAAGGCGGGCAGGGGACCCCTCTAAAACACATCTCATTGGCATATAGCAATACAAATCAGACGCAGGACGTAGGTATTACGCCTTCTTGGCGGCCGAACCTGGATAAAACCTCGTGTCTGTCTTGCGTCACCGTCTTGTTTGGGGCTTGCGCATCTGTCTGCCGATAATCTACTACCTTGGGCATACCCCTAGGTAGACTGCCGACCATATTTCGTCGACAGTGGCGCGCCAGGTAGGGGGTGTGCGTACTGCTCTCCAAACAAACAAGATGGTCATCATCTCCGGCTCCATGGCTACGCCCAGCGGCCTCACGTTCACCGTCGGCCAGATCACCTGGACCACCTTCTCCGACGACTCCATCGCCATGACCATGGGGGAGGCATGGATTCAGCCTGCGCCGACGACTACTTCACCTACATCGGCTACGGCTCCGACCACGGTGAACACGGCTCCGACCACGGTGAACACGGCTCCGACCACGATGGACCTGGCTCCGACCACGGGACATCTGGCTCCGACCACGCCTACAGCCACGCCAACAACCCGTCATCCGCTTCCCCGCTACAGAGGGAAGCAGATCGACAACACCGACCTGCTCGATTCCGTTGATCGGGTCGGCATCCAACTCGCTGAAACCCTGGCTCTGGTAAGTACGATTCAAACCCAACCTAACGAGCAGGTAACAGCTCTCCACGACAGATCTATCCGACCGGCTCGGACCAGTCGCCCTGTGCGATTTGGAACAGATCTTGTGGTCGTATCAACTCCTGAGGGGCGTTTCGCTCATCGCCGGCCAGACATCGCGACGGGTCTCCGACTCTGCGAGTACGAAGCCCCGACGGAGAACCACCAGGTCCAGCCCTACGGCCTGCAAAACGCTGCCTCTAGCTACGCGTACGACCTGCGACACCGCTCGGATCTGTGTCCTGTACACCGATCCCGGCCGAAGCCATGCAACATCGTCAACATGGTCCGGATCGAAGATTATCAGGAAGGATCCGTCCACATAGTCCGAGAAGGTGACTCCAGCTCCTCATCCGGCATCGCGTCCAACGCATCTGTTCACACTGAGCTTCAGCGTCACGAAGATGAAGGCGCTCAATACGATCTGGATCTGCCAGACCATGCCCCGGGTTTCCCCCAATTTCCGTCTTTCCTGCCAAGACGGGGGGATTTGATCCATGTTGTCAGCAACGACGAGCCGCCAGCAGTTGGCGAAACAGAACAAGAAAAGACTGCACGCGAAGCACGCAATATTGACCGGTTTAATCGCCGGCAAATCGAAGCTGAAGCAGACCAGGAGGCACGACGCATAAGGGTCCAACCGCGTGACCTCAACAATGCTTTCGACAGGGTGGGGGATAAACAAGTCTTCAGGACCCCAAGCGCCAACGTAGCCGTCGCCATGGCGACGATGCAGCGGCTGCCCAACACTCCCGAGACTCAAGTAATCCGTGATGACATACAAGCTTATCTGACGGCTGCTATGGCTCAGACCGCAGAGATGAACCAAGCCCGGGCTCCATCCATTTCTGTCGAATCAAGCCACAGCCGTCAATACTCAAGTCGCTCACAGCCACTCAACCTACGTGGCTCGCGCAATAACGACCCATCGGACAACCATCAAGGCGGGAACGGTGGTCGTGATGGTGGTCGGGACGACAACCGCCGCCGGGAGGATAACCGCCACGACGTTCGAGGCGACAACCGCCGAGATAACCGCGACAATCGCCGTGATAACCACGGTCGCAACGCTAATCCAGGTGGCAATCGAGATCGCCGCGATGGCAATAACGATCTCCGCCATTACCTCGGTGGACGTGATTTGCGTGCTCGCATCAACCAGAGAGCTGACGATCGTGCATCCCATGAAAGCTATCGCCGTATGGAGTACGACACCGTCCACGGTCCGCCGGGTCTGAAGCAGTTCACTCCACACCTGCGCCAAGTCATATGGCCCAAGAATTTCAAGCTCGAGAAGCTTCAGAAGTACGACGGCAAAGAAAACCCTGAATTATGGGTCATGCTCTATGAAACCGCGTGCCGGTCAGCCATGGCTGACGAGCACGTTATGTCTAACTACTTCCCAGTCGCCGTTGGTCATGCAGGTCACCAATGGCTAGTTAGCTTGCCGGCAAACTCTTTTGACTCTTGGCAGGAACTCAAGCAGGCCTTCATCGACAATTTCATCGCTACTTGTGAACAACCCGGCAACAAGTACGATCTGCAACGGATCCGAGATCGGAAAGACGAACCACTGCGCGAGTACGTTCGGCGTTTCTCGGAGATGCGCATCAAGGTCCCGTCAATATCCGACAACGAAGCAATCGAAGCTTTCGTCACCGGCCTCCGCTTCCACGACGCCCTAAGAGACAAGCTCCTCCGGAAAAGACCTGAGTCAGTCACAGCGCTCTTGGCCACCGCTAAGAAATACGCGGACGCTGACGACGCTAAAAAGATAATCGTCGAAGAAGAAGCAAGGGTCCCACGCTCCGACCACCCCCCACGCCGTGATGATTACCGCGGCAACCGTGGTCGGAACGACAATTTTGACCGCCGCAACCAGCGCAACGACTCCCGCGACCACCGTGATCAACGTAATCAGCGGCGCAACCGCCGTGACGATTACAGAAGCAAGCGTGCTCGGGAAGACGATGGCGAGGTCAATACTGTGAAAAAGGGCGGAGGACGTCGTAACTACGAGGACGATTACGCCAAGGCATTGAAGGGCCCCTGCCAGCTCCATCCCAAGTCGAACCATACCATGGAGAATTGTCGCGTCCTCAAGACTATCTACACGCGCCAACAGGCTCCGGATATGTCCGACAAGCCTACTGACGTGAGGGAACAGCGCAACGAGGACAACGACGACGACGATGCAGATCCTCGTCATAAATACGTCAAGCCGACGGATCACGTGCACACCATCATCGGCGGCAAGGTGTCCATTGAGACCAAACGAGAACGCAAGCTGCTCGCCCGCGCCTGCTTGAACGTGGCAAAGAACGACAACCTTCTTACCGATCCGCGGCTTCCTCCGTGGTCTCACCGTGAAATCTACTTCAGCAGGAAGGACCAATGGGCCGCCATACCCGAACCAGGGCGTTTTCCCCTGGTCCTCGATCCTTGTATCAACAAGGTTCAGTTCGACAGGGTACTGATCGACGGTGGCAGCTCCATTGATATACTGTTCAAGAACAGCCTGCCCGCTCTAAAAATAGCCCAGGCGGACCTGAAGCCATACGAGGCACAGTTCTGGGGCGTTCTCCCCGGACAGAGCTCCACACCTCTCGGGCAGATCACGCTACCTGTGCAGTTTGGGACTCCGGACCACTTCCGCACCGACTACGTTAACTTCGTGGTCGCTGATTTCGACGGCACCTACCATGCTATTCTTGGTCGACCGTCGCTCACCAAGTTCATGGCCATACCTCATTACAGGTATCTGGTGCTCAAGATGCCTACTGAGAAAGGAGTTTTGACCCTCAGGGGCAACGTATACGCAGCTTATACCTGCGAGGACGACAGCTTCAAAATAGCAGAGGCCCACGACCTCTCTATTCGCATGGCCGAGACCATGCTCAACGCTAAGAAGACCACGGCCGACCACTTGGAGATCCCAGAGCTCGAGGCTCCGCGCAAGAACATCAGGTGCAAGGAGCACAAGACGATCCAGCTGGTCGAGGGCGATCCCAGCAAAACGGCCCTCATCGGGGCCGACCTGGATCCCAAATAGGAAGACGCGCTCGTCAGGTTCTTGAGGGGCAACGTGGATGTGTTTGCATGGAAACCTTCCGACATGCCCGGTGTACCTCGGGACTTGATTGAGCACTCCTTGAATGTCAACAGCAAAGCCAAACCAATCAAGCAGAAGCTACGACGGTTCGCTCGCGACAAAAAGGAGGCGATTAGGGTAGAAGTTACACGGCTTTTGGCAGCCGGATTTATCAAAGAAGTGTATCATCCGGAATGGTTAGCCAACCCGGTTCTTGTAC
This sequence comes from Miscanthus floridulus, assembly GCF_019320115.1. NCBI lineage: Eukaryota > Viridiplantae > Streptophyta > Magnoliopsida > Poales > Poaceae > Miscanthus > Miscanthus floridulus. Next base: position 117,400,779 of record NC_089584.1, read on the forward strand.
GCAAAAAGAATAATGAATGGAGAATGTGCGTTGATTACACTGATCTCAACAAACACTGCCCTAAAGACCCCTTTGGCTTGCCTCGCATAGACGAGGTCGTAGATTCAACCGCCGGTTGCGAGCTGCTTTCCTTTCTCGATTGCTACTCTGGTTATCACCAGATCGCTCTCAAAAAGGACGACCAGATCAAGACATCTTTCATCACGCCTTTCGGCGCCTACTGCTACACGACTATGTCGTTTGGGCTCAAAAACGCCGGTGCTACCTACCAACGCGCTATACAGGCCTGCCTCAACAACGAGATAAAAGACGGCCTCGTCGAGGCTTACGTCGACGACGTAGTTGTCAAAACCAAGGAAGCACGTACCCTTGTTGACAATCTGGAACGCACCTTCGTAGCCCTTAATACGTTCCAATGGAAATTAAACCCAAAGAAGTGCATCTTTGGTGTCCCTTCTGGCATACTGCTCGGCAACGTCGTCAGTTACGACGGCATACGCCCTAACCCGGAGAAAGTCAAAGCTGTCTTAGACATGAAGCCCCCAAAAAAGGTGAAGGATGTCCAGAAGCTCACCGGCTGCATGGCTGCTCTAAGCCGTTTCATATCAAGATTAGGAGAAAAAGGACTACCATTCTTCAAACTGCTCAAATCGTCCGAGAAGTTTGAGTGGTCGGAGGAAGCAGACGCTGCCTTCACGCAGCTGAAACAATACCTCACGTCACCTCCGGTACTTACTGCTCCCAGAGAAGACGAAACTCTCCTGCTTTACATTGCGGCAACCGATCGGGTGGTTTCCACTACAATGGTGGTCGAGCGCGACGAGCCGGGCCACGCCTACAAGGTACAGCGGCCAATCTATTTCATTAGTGAGGTACTCAACGAATCCAAGACCAGGTACCCACAGATTCAGAAACTGCTCTACGCCATACTAATAACATCCCGAAAGTTGAGACATTACTTCGACGGATATCGTGTGGTGGTCATAACCGAGTATCCTTTGGGGGACATCATTCGCAATAAGGATGCGAACGGGCGCATCGTCAAATGGGCAATGGAGCTATGCCCCTTTTCCTTGGAATTTGCAAGCCGTACTACAATCAAGTCTCAGGCACTCGTCGATTTCATCGTCGAGTGGACAGACTTAAGCACGCCTGCTTCTCCGGGATCCGACGAATATTGGACGATGTACTTCGACGGTTCTCTCAACATTGACGGTGCGGGAGCAGGAATTCTTTTCATATCACCATCCAAGGAGCAGCTCCGGTACGTCCTCAGGATTTATTTCCCAGCATCTAATAATGCCGCCGAGTATGAAGCGTGCTTGCATGGTCTACGCATTGCGGTTGAGCTTGGAGTTAAACGTCTCTATGTTTACGGAGATTCGGCTTTGGTCATCAACCAACTCAACAAGGACTGGGACACGACCAGTGAAAAGATGGACGCATATTGCAAATCGATAAGAAAGCTGGAAGGCAGGTTCTATGGCATCGAGTACATACACATGGTCCGGGACAAGAACCAGGCAGCGGATGCGTTGTCAAAGTTAGGATCATCCCGAGCCAAAATCCCACATGGCGTATTCGTCCAAGACCTGCTCACGCCCTCCATTGAAAACGAAGATTCAACGACCGGCAAAGTCTCAGACCAGCAATTAGTGGCTACGGTTCCGGCGCCGAGCACAACCGAGCCGCTTCCGACCACTCATGAGCCAGACTGGAGAACGCCTTTCATCAAGTACTTAACAGACGGTAGCGGTTATATTGATCGAACAGAAAATGAACGCCTGATGCGTCGTAGTAAGCAGTATCTGCTCGTCGATGGCAAGTTATGGCGCAAAAACGCTAAGGAGGAAATCTTGATGAAGTGTATAACCTAGGAAGAAGGCAAGCATCTCCTAGACCAAATCCACTCTGGCTCCTGCGGCAACCACGCGGCCTCAAGAACACTGGTCGGTAAGGCTTTCCGAGCAGGGTTCTATTGGCCGTCAGCAGTGGCCGACGCGCTAATGGACAAGTCGAGCGGGCAAATGGCATGATCTTGGACGCATTGAAAAAGAGGATGTACAGAGAAAACGATAAAGCTCCTGGAAGATGGCTCAAGGAGTTACCAGCCGTTGTCTGGGGCCTCCGAACTCAGCCCAGCCGTAACACTGGCGTCTCACCATACTTTATGGTTTACGGCGCTGAAGCAGTCCTCCCACCAGATATAGCTTTCCGATCAGCACGGGTAGAGAACTTCGACGAAGGCAAGGTCGACGAAGTACGGGAGCTAGAAGTCAACAGCGCAGAAGAGAAAAGGCTTGATTCTTGCGTACGCACGGCCAAGTACCTTGCCGTTTTGCGCAGGTACTACAACAAGAACGTTAAACAGCGTTTCTTCGTGGTCGGGGACTTAGTCTTGAAGTGGAAGACGAACCAGGCTGGTGTCCACAAACTCGCAACCCCATGGGAGGGACCCTTCATGATCAAGGAAGTCACACGTCCAACGTCTTACAGGTTAGCTCATCTAGACGGCACGGACGTACCGAACTCATGGCACATCGACAAGCTTAGACGTTTCTATGCTTAACTACTGAGATATGTACTCTACTTGTATTCTCGATTTACTTTACTAAAGCAGCTATGATTTCTCCGACCACTCTAATGTGTCACTCCAAATTTTATGGTTATTCTAACTTAAGCCAGTACAAGCCGACCACCACTCCTTCCACGGTTTTCGGAGCAGGCCCTGTCTCTGGTTCCTCCCAACACGTGCACGGGATCCGCTCTCTACGTTGCGGGTGATCGGCAGGTCCCCCCTGGTTTGGCTTGTCTGCGTTCACGTGTGCACAGGTCATAGTACCTCACACTCCGACCACATGCCAGACTAGGGCCGCACAGACTTTTCAGGATGACGTGTCGAGCAAAACGGTACAACTAAACAGAACGTTAACACGTTCCCACTTAGTTACACCAACACAAAATTTCAAGCTTAAAGTACGTTTTGTATAAAACAAACAAGCTTATAATGATATACAGTTACGTTATTACAAGCTTGCCTGAAAAGGCTCAAGTTTACAATAACACAACTATGTCCTCCTTCTACAGCTTTAAGCCTATTACATTGGCTGGTCGGGGCGCATGGCATTTACTGCTCGCCGCCTATGATACCCTACTCGAGTCTCGGGGACTCCGGGGCTAGTCAAGCTGAAGGGGATGGCCCCGCCGGTGCCTGGCTGGTCGAGACCGCAGGCTTCGTTGGTTGGCTTGTAGCTGATGGCATTTCCAGCTGGCTTGTCGATGGCATACCCTGCACAGGTGCTGTCCCACCTCCGCACAGGTTAATATCGCCAATTATCTTTGACGACAAGTCCAGCTGGGCCGTCCGAAGCTCTTCGGCCTGGTCTGGGTCTATCTCCTTCGAGTACCCAGCCTCCAAGCGTTTGAGATCGATCAGGGGGTAGTGAGCACGCACCATGCTTAGCACATGGGCACCCGTGTACTCACCCGCCTCCTTCACGAAATCTTGGAACCATCCCCATGCTTGCTTGCATCTCTCGACCAGTCCGAGCTGAGGTGTCCTTAGCTCTTCCTCTGTGAGCGCCGGGTCGATAAGGTTGAGGACGGGCACAATGCCAGTTGCCATTTCTTGGCACCGCTTGCTCCACGTGTCCCGCTCCTCGGAGGCCTTAAGGCATTGTGCTTTCCAGTCGTCGCGCTCCTTGATCACGGCCTCAAGGTGCCTCTTGGCATTGACTTTCAAAACTGAAAATAGTACAAGACATCAAACGTGATGACACGACAAGGCGATGCGGGCAATTGAACGAGAAAGGTGGTCTGGAGTGCTTACTTTTCAGGTCGTCCTTCATTTTGTTAGTGTGGTCTTGGAGTTCCGACTGGCGGCGTGCCAGTTTCTCGTTGTCCTCCTTCAGGCGACCACATTCTGCAAGCGTGCGGCTGTTCTCCCCCTAGAGGCGGGTCACTTCGGCTTCTAAACCTGCATTACAGCTATTACTGTCAAGAACAAAACAACACAAGTCTAGCACTTGCTATGATACGGTGAACACTTACCTGTTTTCTCCTGCTCTTTGTTTTTGAGCTGGCCGACCAGGTTTTGGTTCTGTGCTTCTTGGTTTGTCCTCTCCTGGTCGGTGGCTTCAAGTTGGCGCCGTAGGCGTTCCACTTCAGCCGTCAGCTCCTTATTGGTCTTCATGATTACTTCTATCTGGTCGAAGCACCTTTTTCGGTACCTTGCAGTTTTCATCACGTCCTGCATACAGACAAGCTACGTCAGACAGTTCGACTACAACAGGGTCAAGGACTAAAGCCAAATATACCTGGACTTCAGTCACCAGGCGTTTGGCCGCCCGTTCAACTCTTAAGGTTTCCTCGACCTCTGGGATCTCCTCGTGCATGACCCATTCGTCGTTCCGATAGCGCGACACATATACATGTTGTCGTCTATCTTGGGGACGGCCCAGGACTTCTTCCACTTCATCCTCTTCAGCCTCCTGTTCGGGAGGCGGCAGTGGTCCGGAGTTCGCAGACTCCACGATCACCAGGGCTTTCCCACGAGCCGTCGCGTCGGCACCTTTGTTCCGGTCAACTTCTGGCTGCTGCCCCTCGGCTAGATCCAGCTCCCGTGGCGCTGTGGTATCCGCCTCGGTAGGGTTTGTGCTTGGAGCACTTGTATTCTGCTCGGGGACTGGCGTTTGGTCGTCCGCCTGCTGAGTCCCAGGCGGAGTCCCTGCCATGGGCTCCTCCACGGCTGGTTGCTGAGCAGTTTGTCCCGCCGTTGTCGGAGAGGGCGTTCCGCACCCAGTTAGCTGGTCGGGGCTTTCGGTGGACGCCGATCTAATACATTCAGAGACAAATTCAGAAGATAATAGCATCCAATGCAAAATGCAAAGCTTACATCAAAAGTATAGATACTTACAGTTTTGATTTGCGGAAGGATGTGAGGAAGGAACGTCTCCTCGACCGCCCCTGCTCCGCTTGCTCGGCAGTTTCCACCGGGACTTGCTCAACCTCCGGTACGGGCGTCGGAGCTTGATGCGGCATGTTCTCTTCGTTCGTGCTCTGTGTTGCAGTGGTCGGTGCTGTGACCACTGCTAGCACAGAGGAGCCACCCTGCTCTGATGGTCCCACCTGCCTTCTCCTTTTTCGGGGGACGAGCCGGAAGATGTCTGCATCTTCTGCTTCGTCGTCCGATGGGGGGAAGATGGCTTGACGTCGTTTGCTGGCAGCCGGACGCTTGCCAGCGGCTCTGGTCGAGGCGTCCTCTACGGTCTCAAGTACTGCCCAGTGAACGCCGTCGGTCCTGGCGCTGGTCTGGGCGGTTGGCCAAGTAGCTTGCGGCCATTCTACACCGGGGGGAGGCGACACAAACACTCCTGCCCGGTCACGGCCATTACACTGACACACACAACGAAGGAAAAGACAGTTATTTCTCGATGCAACATGACTGTACAGTTAAAAGGAGGCGTCATTTACCTTTGGGGGAGGGCGAGCCAGCTTGAAGGCGTGTTCAATGGCGTTCAGTGCAACGTAATTGGGATCGGCCAGGTTGAACAGCTCTCCAATCCTGGCCTTGATCTCCATCTTGTCGAGCGGCTCCTTTCTGGTCCTCGTCGGATCAGCGCCTCCTTGGTACTCGAAGCCGGGGTGAATCCTTTTCTAGCAAGGCTGAATTCTTCGGCTGATGAAGTTGTCGACAACGCTCGGGCCATCAAGCCTTCCCCACGGGATCATCCCGAGCAGTTCGGCGATCTGCTCCAAGTTCTCGGGCCTCTCTGACCAGCTGCTTTTCTTCTCTGGAATCAAGCCTACATCGCACAGAGTGATGGTGTTCGGCTCTTCACGGATGTAGAACCACTTCTTGTACCACTCGTCCAATGAGGTGTTCCAGGGGCAGTGCAGGTATTGAGCCTTCATGCCGTCGCGCAGGTTCAGGTAAACGCCTCCGGCGATCTTCGAGCCACCGCTCCCTTTCTTCCGAAGACAGAATAGGTGGCGAAAGAGGTCGAAATGGGGCTGGAAGCCGCCATAAGCCTCGCAGAGATGGATGAAGGTGGAGACAAGAAGAATCAAGTTGGGATGCAGATTGCAAATCCCAATCTCGTAGTACAAACAGAGACCCTGAAGGAAAGGGTGCACTGGAATCCCAAAACCCCTTTTGAAGAAATCTTCAAAGACCACAATCTCACCTGGTTGTGGATCGGGGAAGCTTTCTCCTTCCGGTGCACGCCATCCCGCAAGTGCCTTGTTGTGGAGCACTCCCATGGCGACGAGGTCCTCGATGGTCTGCTCGTTGCTCCGCGACTTCCACCATTCCTTCGCCATGACCCCGCCTTTCTTCTGGGCGTCTCTCTTCGCCATTAGTTCGTCCTTATGAAGTGGGTCGATGCGGGAGACCGAGGGGATTGGTGATGATTTTTGGGAAATAGGGTTCGGCAGGAGGAAGAAGAAGGTTGCGGCGGCGGATGACAATGGGGAATGGTATGAGTAACTTACCAGATCTGCATTATATAAAACAAAGAGCACCGTCGTTTCGTCCGCCCGAGAATATTGGGAGTCGTGCGCACGCGCCGTAGACGGTTGTTCACACAACCTCGAAATCTGCGCCAATAAACGCGCTCCTTCGTTAACAGTGTACGCGCCTCTTCATTGATGGTGTAAGGGGGCCCACACTGACACACCTCAATACAGGTGTCAACCGACTGTTTGCAAAAAAAAAAAAAAAAAGAGAAGAAGAAAAAGACGGAATGACGTATTGTATCTCTTTACTTTTTTGACCAGATGTGTCAGACTGGCCTTGGCAGAGAATAGAGAAAAGTACACAAAATAATAGTACAAGCAGCGCAAGTGATCGTGGATCTGCCCAGACCACTAATGTGCTCGGGGACTGCCCAGACCACTAATGTACTCGGGGACTGCACAGACCACTATTGTGTTCGGATACTGCCCAGGCCACTTTTGTGCTCGGGGATCTCTCCGACCATGGCCGTGCTCGGGGACTGCCCCGACCACTGCTTGCATAATGGTTCTCCTTGGCTACATGTGATTTGTACTCACATACAGTTAAGAGACTTTTCTTTTAGACCTTGCTACAAGGCTCATACTTTGCCTACCAGCAAGCTCGGGGACTAAGTGGGCACACTTCACCTTGCGGTGAATGTGTTTGTTTAAATCGACCCCTGTGATTTGAATGATTATGAGGATTATTAGTATGCTCGGGGACTGCCCCGACCACTGCTTGAAAAATGATTCTCCTTGGCTACATGTGATTTGTACTCACATACAGTTAAGAGACTTTTCTTTTAGACCTTGCTACAAGGCTCATACTTTGCCTTCCAGCAAGCTCGGGGACTAAGTGGGCACACTTCACCTTGCGGTGAATGTGTTTGTTTTTTCGACCCCTACGCTTTTGATGTTTAAGGATGATATGCTTCAAGACCACTTACATTTCTTTTCAGAAATACAAGTGGGCACACTTCTCAGGACAGAAATCTTTTTCTTTTTTCTTAAGAGCACCATACATTCTTCGGACAACCTACTTCTCCGGTGATGACGGTGGTCGGAGGCGTCAAGAATTCAAGCCTCGCTTGTCGGAGAAGGTTAAAATGGCGTGTCGCAGCATAATACATGATGCTCGGGGACTAGCTGTGGGGGTATTAACCCCTATACCCTTACGGCTAAGCTTGGGCTGGCCCAGATCGATGGGTTCAGTCCACCCGAAAGATGACGTGCGGCCCAGTTAACCTGATCGGAGTCCCGCACAAGGAATCAAGACGGATTTGGCGACCAAGCAGGATCCTGGTCGGTTAGAATAGGAATCCATATCCGGCCACATATGGCAATTGTAACTGACTAGGATTAGTTTCCAGATCTGTAACCCTGCCCCCCGGACTATATAAGGCTGGCAGGGGACCCCTCTAAAACACATCTCATTGGCATATAGCAATACAAATCAGACGCAGGACGTAGGTATTACGCCTTCTTGGTGGCCGAACCTGGATAAAACCTCGTGTCTGTCTTGCGTCACCGTCTTGTTTGGGGCTTGCGCATCTGTCTGCCGATAATCTACTACCTTGGGCATACCCCTAGGTAGACTGCCGACCATATTTCGTCGACACCTACCATAAAGCATACTAAGCATTCTACGCCTTTGTAAATGAAATCATCTTCAAGGATGGTAAACAATTAACAAGGTAGGCAATGCATCAAGTAGGTAACATTTGAATTAATCAACTTAATGCAATAAGTAACATAGGTGATAAACTTTTCAAAGTAAACAAGGTAATGGTTTAATGCATAAACCGGGGCTTGCCTTCGTTGACGATCTCGGGTTCCGGATTAGTACCACAAATATCGAATTCCGAGACAACCGGGGATTCTTCCACAACTTGCTCAACTAGGATTGGTTCACTCTCGGATTCTAGACGAAATAATAACATATGCTTACAACATGATGATAATGTAAACATGATGCTTTCATGGTGCATGAAATATAATAACACCTTGAGTACAACTTTCCTTCACGGTATAGTTGCAAGCCAACAAAACCAACTTGCAATTCTACCATCAAGGACCACACAAAAATGTTTACTAAGAAACCCTACATTCTTCTAAAGAACTACCCAAAGTTTCACTCCAAAGTTCTACCCTTAATGAACGAAATCATTCATTAACTATACTCTAACCAAACTTTAATAACCTAGGGCTTATGACCTAAGTGACTTGACTAAATTGATCTTGAAACCCTACTGATCACAAAACATGACCAAAACAAGATCAAACCCTAAACTAACACTTAGGGTTTGCTTTTATCCATTTTTGAATTAAATTTGGAATTAAGCTAAAAATGAACTTGTTCCAAATGACCTAAAAATTTTATTTAAGCTTCCTCATGACAAATTAGTGTACCAAAACAAATTTCATAATTTTTGAAGTTATACAGTAGCCTACAAAAATCATGGAAATTACATTTATCAATTAATTGAGCAATTTTCATCACATTCAAAAAGTACTGTAAATCAATATTTCATATTTTTCCTAAATATTATTCATCACAGAGAGGTCACACAAAAATTTTCATAATTTTTGGAGCTCTAAATAAATCTACAAAAATTTAACAAAAATAGACACTATTCATCCATTTCTGAAAATAGAAAAATTCCATTTTAAACTACACAGTCGCTGACATATGGGACCCACTTGTCATCCCTAACCTTCGGCTTTGACCGCGACAATGACGGCGCTGACCGACGCTAACTTGCCGACGGTGAGCCCAACGGCGACGGCCAAAGTACCAAAACGTTCACAAAGACTAGGCGCATCGATCTGTGGCACTACGGAGGTTAATGACGACACAAAACAAGGCTGACACCAGCCATGGCGGATGTGGCAGCACGGCAACACTACGCCGGCAGAACAAGGCCGGTGACGTTGAAACAAAGAGTCCAGGAAGCATCAGTAGCTCACCCCGAACGTGTTGAAGCAACGAGCGAGACCGGAGAAGCTACGATGACGCGGTTCGACGGTGACAGTGATCACGGCGGAGCAGACTTCGTCGACGGCGGTGTTCCGGTGACTGTAGTGGGCAAAACAACCAAGCAAGAATGGATTAAGCACCACAGCATCGAGACGAAGCTATAGAGACAACAAGCAAGGGCAACGGCTCACCGGATGACGCTGGCCGCGGTGAAACGGAACTTTGGGTGAGGTCGCCGGCCGCGAGGAAGAAGGGTCGCTAGCGGCGGTTCTCGGTGGACTCAGACAACCACAATTAGTGGGATGGGTTCACAAGGAGGAGACGGAGCTGGAACACTGCTTTGTCGAGACTGGCTTGCGCTGAGGAGGCGAGGGGAGCTCGACGGAGCTGAGGTGGCGGCGCCGGGAAACAGAGGAGAGAAAAGAAAGCCGACGATGGCGTCGGAGCTTTATAGCGTGGCCAAGAGAGCGAGGGAACGACACGCAGCGACCATCTCATGCCAGTGCGAAGCTGAGGGTGGCCACGGGCACGTCTGGAAGACCGGAGAAAGGACACCGGCGGTGGGGCGGTGGTCGTGCACCGTTCACCAGAATTATAGAATTGCCATCCGTTTCAAAATTCAAATTACTCCCAAATTTGTATAACAACTCAAAAATCTCCAAAAATAAAAGTTGTTCAAAAACAAAAGTTCTACAACTTTGCTTAAATGAACATTTTCAAATTCTGCCTCCATTTTGAAATTTGAATTTGGGGTGCATTTGAGCATTTGAATCATTTCAAAATTACTCCAAATTTTATATGTAAACTTTAAAAACTTTGAATACCAAAGTTGATCCTTATAAAATAAGCTTCAACTTTGCTTTTTGTCACACCCCCAAATTCCAAATGGATTTTGAAATAGACAGAAGGGGCAAAAAGGACTTTTATGATTTGAATTTGAATTCAAATTTAATTTGTTTACCTTTTTACTTAACTTTGATTTTTGACCAGTAACATGGCCCATTAGGGTTATTTGAGTCAATTGACACATGGTCTCACATGATCACATGAAATTTGACCCTTGTGGTCATGGTCTTTATTTAGAGTTTTGGATCACATTACATCACATAAAATAACAACTTATGAAATAAAGCTTATTTAGTGAATGCATTCAAATTTTTCTACCTTATGAATGCTTTGCAATGCATATGATGACATGTCAAGTTTTAGTGCTAGGTCAAAACACCAGAGGTGTTACAGTCCCGACCACAACCGAGCTGCCTTCATCCTCGCCAACCGCACCATCAACCGACGTAGCCAGGGGGCCACAATAGAGTTAGAGTAGAAATAGTCAGTTTATGTAAAAGATGAATTCATGGGGGATCCCCTGTGTGAACAATTTTATATTTGTTAATATTTTAAGTTTGTTTTGTGATGAAATCACTCATGAGGGGAAGCTTGTCCCGTCTGCCCTTGTTTTTATCCTTGCGTAGCTTTGTTTTTTGTCCTTTCTATTTTGCAGTTGCCCATTGATCCATAGGCTGCAACCTTAAGAACCCGGGCGTGGCCTGCGAGGCTCAGTTGCTCGTAATTGTAGGTCGTGGTGGGGTGTTATCAGTCGGGAGGCTAAAGCGCAAGTTACGTAGGGTAATCAAAGTAACATGATGTCCTTTCGTTTGGTTGACGCCCTTTTGTTTGGGCAAAAAATGTTACTACATCATAGTAAAAAAGGGGGTGGTATCGCACCCCCGTGGAGCCCCTGAGTGACCCAGGACAATAGTGCTCGGGCTGGGGCGCTGTAGGAGCAATCATTTAATGGAAATAAATGGTAAGACCGAGCTTTAGGGAAAGAAACGACGTAACTGTTCAATGTTCCATGTATTGGTGAGAATATTGCCATTATCGTCCTTCAGCCGATAGGCACCCAGTCGGATCACCTCGGCCACCACGTACAGTCCTTTCCATGGTGGAGAGAGCTTATGTTTATCCTTGGTTGACTGGGTCCTCCTGAGTACGAGATAACCAACCTTGAGGATCCTCCCCCTGATTTTTCTTTCATGGCACCTACCGAGAGTTTGCTAGTAGCGAGCGGAGCTGATGATGCTCGTCTCATGAGCCTCCTCAACCAGGTCGACCACATCCTATTGAGCCTCCATGGTTCGGTCTCGGTCAAAGGCCTTTACTCTTAGGGCGTCGTGATCGAGGTCGGATGGCAACACTGCTTTGGCTCCATATGCTTGAAAAAGGGGTGAACCCCATAGACTGGTTTGGGGTCATTCTTATGCTCTAGAGGATCACTGGTACCTCTGCAACACATCACCCAACATACTTTTTGAGTCGATCGAAGATGCGGGGCTTGAGTCCTTGGAGGACCATGCCATTGGCCTGCTCGACCTGACCATTAGTACATGGGTGTCCGACTGAGGCCTAGTCGATCCTGATGCCGTATCCATCATAGAAGTCCAAGAACTTCTTCCTGGTGAAGTTTATTCTGTGGTCGGTGATGATACAGTCAGGGACACCAAACCGATACATGATGTCGAGGAAGAACTTGACCACCTCTTCCGAGCGAATATTGGTGATGGGCTTCGCCTCTATCCACTTGGTGAACTTGTCCACCACCATGAGTAGGTGAGTAAAGCCACTCGGGGCCTTTTTGAGGGGTCTGACCATGTCAAGGCCCCAAACCATGAATGGCTAGGTGATAGGGATGGTCTAAAGCTACTATACCGGCAGGTGAGTTTGCCGAGCATAGAACTTGCATCCTTCACACTTGCGGACCACCTCCTCTGCATCTCGCAGCGTAGTGGGCCAGTAAAAACCTTGGCGAAAGGCTTTCCTGACCAGCGACCTTGGGGCCACGTAATGTCCACAGATTTCGACATGGACTTTGAGGAGAAGCTGTTTCCCCTAGTCGGTCGGGATGCACTTCATGAGCACTCCCAACGGACTTCACTTGTAAAGTTCATTACTAATGATGACAAACATCTTGGCACATCGAGCAATTCATCACACTTTAGTCCTTTTCGGTGGGAGAACCTCCTTAAGGAGGTAGGCGAGCAGTGGTGCTCTCCAGTTGGCCAGATCGAGTGCCATCATGGTGATGTCGCAGGGCCATGTTACCATGGAGGCGCCAAGGTCGGAGCCCCCGAGTGCTTGGTCAGGGTTGAGCCACAACAAAGTTGGATCCTCTAGAATGCGGGCAGATGGCTCATGGAAATCATTGATGAAGACCCCATTTGGAGAAGGAACCCGCCTGGCAGCCAATTTTGTAAGGATGTCGGCGGCATCGTTGTCCTTTCGAGGGACATGATGAAGTCGATCCCTTGGAACTTGCCCTCGACCTTGCACACCTCTTGGCAGTACGCCACCATGAGAGGGCTTTTGCAGGAGGACTCCTTCATGACTTGGTCGGTGACCAGCTCCGAGTCACCACGAACATATAGCCGCGTTGCGCCGGGCTCGATGGCGATGCGTAGCCCATTGATGAGGGCCTCGTACTCCATGGCATTATTTGAGGCTAAAAAATAGAGACAGATTGCATAGCAGAGCCTGCTCCCATCTAGGGAGATGAGAACCACTCCAGCCCCCATGCTAGGCACCATGATCGACCCGTTAAAGTACATCGTCTAGTACTCATGGGTGATGTCCGGGGTAGAGAGCTAGACTTCCATCCATTCGATGATGAAGTCAGTAAGAGACTAAGACTTAATAGCAGTGCGGGGGACATACCTGATGTCATGGCCCATGAGCTCGAGTGCCCATTTAGAGATTCATCCCACAACATCGTGGTTGATGACGATGTCTCCTAGTAGGTACGAAGTGACGACAATGACCTCATGATCGGTGAAGTAGTTCCAGAGCTTTCAGGTCGCCATCAAAACAACATATAGAAGCTTCTAGACTTGAGGGTAGTGAACCTTGGCATCGGTGAGTACCTCATCGATGAAGTACACCGGTGATTGGACCTTCAGGGGGTGTCCCAGCTCCTCCCTCTCGATGATGAGGGTGGCGCTCAGAATGTGGTTGCTTGTCGTGACATAGAGGAGGAGGGATTCTACTCGTTGGGAGCGACAAGGATTGGGGTCGACGTCAGTGATGCTTTGAGGCTTTCCAAAGCCTGCTGTGCCTCCTTTGTCCAGACGAATGCGTCTATCTTCTTGAGAAGTTTGTAGAGAGGCATCCCCATTTGCCTAGTCGGGAGATGAACCGGCTCAGGGTGGCCAAACAGTGGTGAGCCTCTGTACTCCCTTGATGTTGCGCATAGGGCCCATGTTGGAGATGGCCGTGATTTTTTTGGGGTTGGCTTCGATGCCACGCTTGGATATGATGTATCCGAGCAGCTTCCTCTTCGGAACCCTGAAAACACATTTTTTGGGATTTAATTTGACGCTGAACCTATGGAGGTTCACGAATGTGGCGGCCAAGTTTGCAATCAGGTCGCTAGCTTGAGCCATTTTCACCACTATGTGATCTACATTCACGACGATTATTGGTTTTGGTCGCTCGACTTCGTTAGGTTGGTCGGGCGGGTCAATTTGGTCGACGAAGCATCGCTGCATGTACCATTGATAGGTGACGCCAGCGTTCTTCAGACCGAAAGGCATGGTTACGTAATAGTATGAACCATACGGGGTGATGAATGAAGTTGTGACCTGGTCGGACTCTTTCATTGTGATCTAGTGGTAGCCTAAGTAGGCATCCATAAAGGAGAGGATTTCGCACCTAGGTGGAGTCGACTATCTAATCTATGCGTGGTAAAGGGAAGTTGTCCTTTAGGCATGCCTTGTTAAGGCCAGTATAGTCAACACACATTCTCCATTTCCCATTTTTCTTTTTCACAAGAATAGGATTAGCTAGGCAGTCAGAGTGGTATACCTCTTTGATGAATCCGGCTGCCAGAAGTTTGGCGATCTCCTCACCTATGGCCCTGGGCCTCTCATTGTCAAAGCGATGCAGGCATTGCTTGGTGGGCTTTGAGCCTAGGACAACATGTAGTGCGTGCTCAGCGACCTCCCTCGGTATGCCCGACATGTCAGAAGGCTTCCACATGAAGACATCATGATTTGCGCATAGGAAGTCAATGAGCTTGCTTTCCTATTTGGCCGAGAGCTTGGTCCCAATCTACACCTTCTTGGTTGGGTTGCTAGGGTTGGTCTCCACCACCTTGGTTTCCTCGGTCAGATGGAAGGTGCTTGAGGAGGTCTGCCCATTGCGGTCGGGGACTACTGGAGTCACCGAATTCCTAAGCTCCGAGAGCTTGGTGGAGTTGATGACGATAGTGGCGAGCTCATAATGCTTGTGGTCACATGTGTAGGCATGCGAGAAGGTGCTACCTATGGTGATGACATCATTCGGCCCTAGCATCTTTTGCTTGAGATAGGTGTAGTTGGGGATCGCCATGAACTTGGCGTAGCATGGCCGGCCCAAGATGGCATGGTAGGGCCCCAAAAAGTCCACTACCTCAAAGGTTAGGACCTCCGAGTGGAAGTTGGCGTAGTCACCAAATGTGACGGGCAGGTCAATCTACCTGAGTGGGTATGCCTACGTCCTTAGGATCACCGGGGGATGCGCATGGCATCGAGGGTGTCGACGTAGAGAATATTGAGGCCGCTGCCTCCGTCCATCAGCACCTTGGTGAGGCGCTTCTTGCGGATGATGGGGTCAATGATGAGCGAGTAGCGACCCAGTCAGGCAACATGGGAAGGATGGTCTCTCTGATCAAAAGTGATCCAGGAGTCCGACCAGATAAGGAAAGAGGGGATGGCTGACTCAGCGGCGTATGCCTCTCTATAGCGTACCTTGTGCTAGTGCTTGGAGTGGATAGCATAGGATCCCTCAAAGATCATGAGGCATTCCTCGGGGTCAGGGAAGCTATCTTCATCCTTGCCCGCCATGCCTCCTTTCTTGGCCGCCCACTCCTTGCCTTTCCCTTCCTTTGGCTTGGTGGCTTGCCGCAGGAAGCACTTGAGGAGCTTGCAGTTCTTGTAGAGGTGTTTGACAGGATAGGCGTGGTTGGTGCATGGACTTTACATAAGCTTATTGAAGTGGTTGGGCTGGCCCTGCTAGGGCTGCTTGCCCGCGTGGTCGGCTGTGATGACCAAAGCTAGGTTGGCTGGTCGATGCTGATCCTTCTTGTTCTTCTTGCCCTTTTGTGTGGAGGGGCACTCGGCTTGGTCCTCGCGCTTGGCCTTGCCCTTGTCCTGACCACCACTAAAGACTGCCCTGACCGCCTCCTCGTTGGAGGTGTGGTTCATGGCGATGTCGAGCAGGTTGTGGGTGGTACAAGGTTTCACACAGCTAAGCTTGTGGATCAGGGACTTGCTGGTTGTCCTAGAGAGGAATGCACTGATGATGTCTGTGTCAATGATATTAGGAAGGGAGTTGCACTGCTTTGAGAACATGCAGATGTAATCTGGCTGCTGGGTTCATAAACCCAGGGTCCCTCATGGACTGGCTTCCCAACAAAGGTTCGGCCCAGCAGACAACATTGAGAACGATGAGCAACTCCTGGGCCGGCCCAAATACCTAAACAACAAGTCAGAAGGGCGGCCCGCCTCTCTGACCGGAAGGACTAGCCAAAGAGGAACATCGCTTGTGTCGGTGTTTTGGACCGGTAGTTCCTCAACCGACTAGTGAAAGTGTACTGCGTGCCCCTAATCCTAGATGGTGATGCAAAGAGACACAAGGTTTATACTGGTTCAGGCAATAGGTGCCCTACGTCTAGTCTGAGAGATCGATCTTGTATTCCTTGCACCGAGGTGCTTGTAGTAGGGGTTTATGAGCTGGGCGAGAGAGGGAGCTAGTCACAGGTCTCTGCCTAGAGTGGCATGAGTTGCTTGAGATGTTGATCTCTCGCACTGAGGGAGCGTGCGTATTATAGAGTGTTGAGTGTTGCTAGAGCATGTGTGTCTGTGTGAGTCTACGTGAGTCTCTGTCTGTCTGTGCATTCGCCCCTAGAAATGGCCCCGGTCACTCCCCTTTTATAGCTAAAGGGTGGGACAGGGGCGATACATGCGTTCGCTACATGGCGTTTCATGAGCGGAGGCGGTATGTCCAAGCCCTGTGCTTGTCACTGTGGCGGCATGGTCGATGGAGCGGTCTTGTCCTCGGTGCACTGGAGCGACGTGCCAGTCATGCCTGATCCTGTGCGACGTGGGGGCTCATGTGATGGCTTGACGCAGGGCATGGCGCAGACTGTGGATGACATGCCGGTCAATGTATGTCGATAGTGTAGAGAGCCGAGGCCCCGTCGGTGCAGAGGCTGAACCATTATGGGGGGGCTCGGTGGGCGCGAGTCCTGAGGCTACAGGGGTGCGGAGGCGGGTAGCCGAGGCTCAGAGGGAGCAGTTGCTCTTTTATGCTGATTCCAAGGCTACAGGGACCCTAACATGACTCTCCATGCCGCACCATCCTCGGAGCAGGTGGGGTTAGGTAGCACAGTGCCGCATGGGTGTTAGTCGTGGGCACAGTGTCGAGCACAGCGGCCGGTAACCCCTACCCCGTCCTATCCCAGACGGCATGGCATTGATGCAACTCCCATCTCGTCGGTCACTCTGCTGTATTGAGCCGTTGTTCGGCTAAAGTCGCGGGAGTGGTTGGTCGTGTTAGTTGGACGTGATGTCCCGGTCGAGGCGGTGGTGATGGGGTAGCTGCCGAGCCGGCCTTGAGCGAGGCGGAGAATCGGTACCTCGTCTGAGGCCTTACGGGCGGGGCCTCGAGCGAGGCGGAGAATCGGCACCTCATCCGAGGCCTTACGTGCGGGGCCTCAAGCAAGGCAGAGAATCAGCACCTCGTCCAAGGCCTTACAGGCGGGGCCTCGGATGAGTCGGAGAATCGGTACCTCGTCCGAGGCCTTACGGGCAGGGCCTCGAGCGAGGCGGAGAATCGGCACCTCGTTCGAGGCCTTATGGGCGGGGCCTCGAGCGAGGCAGAGAATCGGCACCTCATCCGAGGCCTTACATGCGGGGCCTCGAGCGAGGCGGAGAATCGGTACCTCGTCCGAGGCCTTACGTGCGGGGCCTTGAGCGAGGCGGAGAATCGGTACCTCGTCCGAGGCCTTATGTGCGGGGCCTCGGGCGAGGCGGGATACTGTCCGAGGTGGGCCGGGTGATCCTGCCGAGCCTTGGATAAGGTGGGGGTTTGCCGGTAGTTGTCTCTTGGCTTTGATTTTTACATGGTCTAAGCGATTTTTTTGGTTCTTGCTTAGGGGACCCCTTTTTATGGTACCCGACAGTAGCCCCCAAGCCTCGGGGAGAGTGTGAGTGCTCTCCCTGAGGTTTTGATAAGACTTGGCTCGCGGCAGCTCCTGGCGGGATGGTATTTCGTACTCGAGGCCTCGGTGGGTGCGCGCGAGCCCACAAGTGCGAGTTTGGGTCGCTGGGTCTTGGCTTGGTTGTAGGAAGAGCCCCCGAGCCTCTACGCGGAGCAAGAGGGTGATCAGGAGTTTCCCTATCTTTTTTGTGCGTCCCTCACACATCCTTTTTGTTTGGAAGGAGGGGTGGAGTATGCCAGGCTACCCTTGGTGGGCGCGAGCAGTGACACCTCCGGTGAGCTGTTATCGGGTAAGTCCAAGTGGAGGCCCATGCCCCATTCGATAGGGGTCGGCTGGTGGTCCAGAGACGCACTCCAAAAGTACCAGAGGGCTTCTCTAGTGGGTGCCAGGGCCGTTCGATTGGCCTCGGGGGCTCGGTGCCTCCCTACAGTGGGATCCCATTCAGAGACCTCCCTGCTGGTCTCGGACATGACTTAGGGCATCCCGAGCAATCGCTCGCTCGGGCCTTGGCCATGTACAAGCTCACCCATAGTCATCCCTGACTTTGTTGTCCTAAGGCGGCTGTCAAGACCCTCAGGGGCCCAGCCTTCGAACCCCTGGACCATAACGGGCTCGGTGCCCTTTATCGTGTTTTGCTGAGCCCCCGAGTGCGAGTTTGGGTTGTTGGGCTTCGGCGTGTATGCAGGAAGAGCCCCTGAGCCTCTGCGCGGAGCAAGAGGGCGATCAGGAGTTTCCCTATCTTTTTCGTGCGGCCCTCACGCATCCTTTTCGTTCGGAAGGAGGGATGGAGTATGCCAGGCTACCCTCGGTGGGTGCGAGCAGTGACACCTCCGGTGAGGTGTTTATTGGGTAAGTCCAAGTGGAGGCCCATGCCCCGTTCGATAGGGGTCGGCTGGTGGTCTAGAGACGCACTCCAAAAGTGCTAGAGGGCTTCTCTAGTGGGTCCCAGGGCCGTTCGATTGGCCTCGGGGCTCGGTGCCTCCCTACGGTGGGATCCCACTCAGAGACCTCCCTGCTGGTCTCGGACACGACTTAGGGCATCCTGAGTAGTCGCTTGCTTGGGCCTCGGCCATGTACGGGCTCACCCATAGTCATCCCTGACTCTGTTTGTCCTGGGGCAGCTGTCGAGACCCTCAGGGGCCCAGCCTTTGAACCCCTAGACCGTAACAGGCTCGGTGCCCAGTCCTTAGTCTAAAAGGAATCGGGTGGGGGATATTCCCCTCCCATCGTCTGACAACAGCGGGCGTGCCTTTTGAGGCGGTTTCTCGGGGAGACGAAACGGCACCTACCATCGCTATGGTCGGATGCGACACGATGTCTACGGATGGGACATTACTGTGCACGCGCGGTTAATAAGGAAAAGGTGGATGCGTGGGTGGTTTAATCAGATTCGGATTAACTGCGCTAGATCTGAAGGAAACTTCCCCGGTTTCATTGCCCATCCGTTTTGCCCCCTTCCCTCATAAATACGTGATGAGCCTCGCCCCTCCCTTCCTTACCTTGCCTGCATACGTTCGACCTTTCTACCCTCGAGCGGTTGCTAAGAACAGAGAGCGTCAGGGAGAAGAAGGGAGAAGGGGGAGGAAGAGAGCGAGAGAGAGAGGGATAGTGAGAGCTCATCTTACCACTGTAGCCGCGTTCTCCACCGCACCCGTGGCCGACGGTGCTGTTGTCATTTAGGCGGATCCTTGGGGTCTGTCCGATGTGTCGGCGGCGACGCTGCAGTCGCTCGTCGACGATGGCCTCCTTCGCCCGGTTACTGACCCCACCAGGGTGGAGTGGATTGCTCCGGGGGCCAAGCCGGAGCCGAGGCCGCGCGATGGCTACATCGTGAGCTTCGTGGCCTTCCACGAGCGTGGTCTCGGCCTGCCGGCAGACCGGTTCATGCGGGCGCTCCCGCACTACTACGGTGTGGAGCTCCACAACTTCAACCCTAACTCCATCGCGCAGGCGGCCATCTTCGTCACCGTCTGTGAGGGGTACCTGGGCATTGCCCCCCACTGGGAGTTGTGGCTCCACCTCTTTCGAGCGAATCTCGCCACCAAGCCGGCAGGCACGCGGAAGGCGATGAGGGCCGACGGCTGCACTCTCCAAGTGCGCCAAGACTGGCAGCTCCTCTACATCTCGACCCAACTCACGTCGTCAAACTGCCACTAGTACAACAACTGGTTCTACCTCTGCAATGACGACGGCGGAGTTCCCCCCTATACCGGGTGGATCGTGGAGAGCCAGCCGGAGAAGTGGAAGTACGGCATCCCAACGGCTGATCAGCCCAAGCTGCGGCCGCTTCTAGAGGCGCTGGAGAGGCTACGCAGCCGTGGCCTTACGGCAGCTATGGTCGTGGCGACCTTCCACCACCGAAGGGTGCTGCCGCTGATGGCTTGGCGGTAGTGCCTGTTCGAGATGACACCGGACGAGCCGATCGATGGCGTCCGGATGTCCATCGTCGCCCTTTCTGACAAGGAGATTCTACGTCGGGTGAGAGAGACGGTGGAAGGGCGACTGAGGAGCAGTGGTCTGTCCCCATTCCTGATGCGCCCGTCGTGGGGGTACCTCTCTCTGGTAAGTCATGCATCGTTGTGACCCCTGAGGCCTCCTCGTTCCATACAGTTTCCTGTTCCCTTATTTGCGTTCGCTGTTCCTACAGGGGATGAGGGATGTGCGAGCCTCCCCGCCGCCCGTTCCCGACGAATCTACCATCGTGGGATGCCCCTCGGTGGACTGCCGACGATATTCTGTCGACAGTTGGCGCGCCAGGTAGGGGTGTGCGCTTGATCCATGGCGAGCCAGATGGACCTCAAATCAACAACGTGTTCTCATCGTCAATCTCGTGGAGATCCATATTGGTCCACGACGACGATTCATCGCTGCTACACCAGCCCTCGCAACAGCAGATCCGATCTCAGAACCACCTCCGAGGTCGCCTTCACCAACAACTCACCACCCGCTAGGTGCTCGCCGTCAACGCCGACCAGATAACGCCATACGTCGCCGACCAGACGCTCCGTCCAAAGCTAAGTCGCGCTTTAATATTCTTCTAAATATTCTCTAATCTCCGTATATCGCCATAATGTTTCTCCGAACTGTTTTCTCTATATTTGCTCTCCAAACAATTTTCCAAACCCTCAAACAGTCCCGTTGATGCTCGGATGCCTCCAGAGATGGCCCTGTCTCCGGCTCCTCCCTACACGTGCTACGGGCTCTGCGCTCTGCGTTATGGGTGGTCGGCAGCGGCTCCTTGGTCACGCTTGTTCCTCCTACACGTGCACGGGCTCCGCGCTCGACATTATGGACTATGGGCTAGCTAGGGCTGGAGACTCAGCTACACACTAACTGTTCGGGCGGTTTATATTAAACATAAATATATTTTCACACCAACTGATCGCCGAACTGCATACGTCATTTCATCACCATTGCTGATTTTTCTCCGGAGTTTATTTATTTGTGTGTCATGTACTACCCGTTCTACATGTTTGCATTGCAGGATCATCGTCCAGGTGATCGGACCACCTGGTGCTCGGACTTCTCCACCGATCAACTAGTCGGACCGCTTGGTTCATGGACTCCATCGCCGACCAGTTGATCGGACTGTTCGCTAGTCATTTCTACTCAATGTTCACTTCGCCGCCGACCAGTCGACCAGACTGTTCGTCGCTCGTGCTTCATCATCAGCGACGCCGGTTACTCCTCGGCCCTTGGATTCTTCATCCTCGAGGACTAAGTGGGCACACTTCACCGCACGGATGTCGTCAGCAACGTCGGTGCTCAAACCTCGCCGCCTACACCGGCCACTCCTTGGTGCTCGGACCTTGCCGCCTATGCCAAGGACTCCTCGGTGCTCGGACATCGCCGTCTACGTCGGGGACTCCTCGGTGCTCGGACCTCGCCGCCTATGCCGGGGCTCCTCGCTCCTCGGTGCTTGGACATCGCCAGCGATGCTGGGGACTTCTCGCTCCTCAGTGCTCGGTCATCACCAGCGATGTCGAGGACTCCTCGCTCCTCGGTGCTCGGTCATCACCAGCAACGCCGGGGACTCCTCGCTCCTTGGTGCTCGGATGTCGCCACCGATGCCGGGGACTCCTCGCTCCTCGGTGCTTGGTCATCACTGCCTACACTGGGGACTCCTCACTCATCACTCCTTGGTGCTCGGACATCATCGCCTGCATCGGGGACTCCTCGCTCCTCGGTGCTCAGACATCGCTGTCTACGCCGGGGACTCCTCGCTCCTCGCTCCTTGGTGCTCGAACCTCACTGCCTATGCCAAGGACTCCTAGGTGCTCGAACATCGCCGCCTACGCTGGGGACTCCTCGGTGCTCGGACCTCGCCGCCTATGCCGAGGACTCCTCGCTCCTCGGTGCTCGGACATCGCCAGCAACGTCGGGGACTTCTCGCTCCTCGGTGCTCGGTCATCACCAGCGATGCCGGGGACTCCTCGCTCCTCAGTGCTCGGTCATCGCCAGCGACGTCGGGGACTCCTCGCTCCTCAGTGCTCAGACGTCGCCAGCGACGCCGGGGACTCCTCGCTCCTCGGTGCTCGGTCATCGCCGCCTACGCTGAGGACTCCTCGCTCCTCACTCCTCGGTGCTCGGTCATCACCGCCTACGCCGGGGACTCCTCGCTCCTCGCTCCTCGGTGCTCGATCATCGCCGCCGACGCCGAGGACTCCTCGCTCCTCGGTGCTCAGTCATCGCCACCTACGCCGGGGACTCCTCACTCCTCGCTCCTCGGTGCTCGGACATCGCCGCCTGCGTCAGGGACTCCTCGCTCCTCGGTGCTCGGACATCGCCGCCTATGCCGGGGACTCCTCGCTCCTCGCTCCTCGGTGCTCGGTCATCACCGCCTACATCGGGGACTCCTCGGTGCTCGGTCATCACCCGCGACGCCAGGGACTCCTCGCTCCTCGGAGCTCGGTCATCGCCGCCTACGCCAGGGACTCCTCGGTGCTCGGACCTCGCCAGCTTTGCCGAGGACTCCTCGGTGCTCGGACATCGTCAGCGATGCCAGGGACACCTCGCTCCTCGGTGCTCGGTCATCGCCAGCGACACCAGGGACTCCTCGGTGCTCGGACCTCGCTAGCTTTGCCGGGGACTCTTCGATGCTCGGACATCGCCAGCGACGCCGGGGACTCCTCGCTCCTTGGTGCTCGGTCATCGCCAGCGATGCCAGGGACTCCCTTGCTACTCGGATCTTGCTATGTCTTGTCGGTGTGCTATCAAGCTGCTCCATGCTGTTTGGATCAGGGTGCTGATCTTGGGCAGCATGTCTAGGGTCTTGATACGTGCATGTCAGATGACGTCGGCAAGCTTTCAGACTTCTTTTTCTTTGACCCTGCTACAAGATTCATTCTTCATCTTCTAGCAGGCTTGGGGACTAAGTGGGCACACTTCACCTTGCGGTGAATGTGCTTGTTCTCATCTCGAGGCTACGCCCGAGGACTGGTTGCCTGCTCGGCTGGTCTTCTACTTTATGACCCTGACACCACGTGACTACGTCACCTACTATCAGGCTTAGGGACTAGCTGTGGGGGTATGGCCCCTAAGACATGGGCCGCACCATCGGAGGTGGTCTAGCCCACAATATCAAGACGTGCACCACAAGACATTGTATAGTACCAAATAGGATACTTACCTTATAACCCTACCTCCTCTAAAGTATATAAGGAGAGGTAGGGGTCCCCTAGTGGATGGGATCTATCAGATCGAATCTGCATACAGATCAATACAATATACCAAAGACACAGGACGTAGGGTATTACGTCGATCAGATGGCCTGAACCTGTCTAAATCACTGTCTCTGCGCCTTGTGTCACCATCTGGTTCCTGATTACGTGCATCCCCACCGACAAATCTACCATCGTGGGATGCCCCTCGGTGGACTGCCGATGATATTATGTCAACAGCCCTCTTTCGCCGCCGAGGCGTAGTCGAAGGAAGGCTTGTGGAAGTCTCTGGCGAAGACGTTCGGGGGGACCGGGGCTCGTGCCGACGCCATCTTGGCCAGTTCCTCCATGACCTCATTGAATTTTTGTGGAATGTGGTTGAGCTCAAGGCCGTCGAACTTGTCTTCTAGGTGACGTACCAACTTGCAGTACGCCTCCATTTTAGGGTCATGGCAGTTCGACTCCTTCATTACTTGATCGACGACGAGCTACGAATCACCCCATATGTCGAGACGCCGTACTCCAAGTTCAATCTTGGCATCCCGAGCTCGATGTTGAAGCACTCATGAGTTGGATCGTGAGTGCCTTCGTCATCGGAGTTGGAGTAGCTGAAGCAATAGTCGCTTGCAGCTATGAAGCGGCGCATGGCTTTAGGGTCGTGAAGCCCGGAGAAGTCCGCTCCGGCCCATGCCTCGTCCTCCTCCGAGGAGTCAGCATGGGTGTGGGTCGAGGTTGTGGCATCGAGGTCGAGGACGAAGCGTTGGTGGTGTCTAGGGGGCTCCGCGTGAGTGGAAGCGTAGGCGGAAGCATAAGCGGCGGCATTGCTCAACCCGAAGGGGTACAGGGATGGTGCCGTTGCCGGGCTCCGCTCTATCGAAGTCGACTCCTCAGGAGGTAGCGGGGTAGAGCTAGATGATGGGGCGTCGCTGCATGCCACTGGCGTCTTTCCCTTGCCCAGGCTTAAGCTAGACAGGTCCCCAGCTAGGGACCCTGTACCAACAGCTAGGTATGGGGTACCGGCGGAGCGCAGTGCGTCGCCCTGAGCTTGCGCGGTGTCAGGGTGGTCCCGCCCACATCGTGCCTGGTGAGCGCGATGAGAGCGGTGGCTCAGGCGCCGCCTGTGCCTGGGCTGCCGGTGCATGATGTCGTCGTCGGTCGGTGGGGCTCAGGGTGTGAGGAGTACCATATTGTACTCACATCCTAGAGACATGAACTCTAGGCTCCTGAACCAGATCACCGTGCCAAGATGCAGTGGTCGCACGGGGTCTGCCATCTGGAACTTGTTGGGATGACTAAGCTGACACGCAGTAGCTCCCCTACCTGGCGCGCCAACTGTCGGTGTTTTGGACCGGCAGTTCCTCAACCGACTAGTGAAAGTGTACTGCGTGCCCCTAATCCCGGATGGTGATGCAAAGAGACACAAGGTTTATACTGGTTTAGGCAATAGGTGCCCTACGTCTAGTCTGAGAGATCAATCTTGTATTCCTTGCACTGAGGTGCTTGTAGTTGGGGTTTACAAGCTGGGCGAGAGAGGGAGCTAGTCCCAGGTCTCTGTGTAGAGTGGCGTGAGTTGCTTGAGATGTTGATCTCTCGCAGTGAGGGAGCATGCATCTTACAGAGTGTTGAGCGTTGCTGGAGCATGAGTGTCTGTGTGAGTCTACGTGAGTCTCTGTGTGTCTGTGCGTTTGCCCCTAGAAATGGCCCTGGTCACTCCCCTTTTATAGTTGAAGGGGGGGACATGGGCGATACATGCGTTCGCTACATGGCATTTCATGAGCGAAGGTGGTATGTCTGAGCCCTGTGCTTGTCACTGTGGTGGCATGGTCAATGGAGCAGTCTTGTCCTCGATGCACTGGAGTGACGCGCCGGTCACGCCCGATCCTGTGCGACGTGGGGGCTCCTGTGATGGCTTGACGTAGGGCATGGCGCAGACTGTGGACGACGTGCCGGTCGCTGTATGTCGATAGAGTAGAGAGCCGAGGCCCCATTGGTGCAGAGGCTGAACCATTGTGGGGGGGGGGGGCTCGGCAGGCACGAGTCCCGAGGCTACAGGGGTACGGAGGTGGGTAGTCGAGGCTTGGAGGGAGCAGTTGGTCTTTTATGCTGATTCCGAGGCTACAGGGACCCCTAACATGACTCTCCACGCCGCACCGTCCTCGGAGCAGGTGGGGTTAGGCAGCACAGTGCCGCATGGGTGTCAGTCATGGGCACAGTGCTGAGCACAGCGGCCGGTAACCCCTGCCCCGTCCTGTCCCAGACGGCATAGCGTTGATGTGACTCCCATATTGTCGGTCACTCCGCTGTGTCGAGTCATCGTCCGGCTGATGTCGCGGGAGTGGTTGGTCACGTTAGTTGGACGTGACGTCCCGGTCGAGGTGGTGGTGACGGGGTAGCTGCCGAGCTGGCCTCGAGCGAGGCGGAGAATCGGTACCTTGTCCGAGGCCTTACGGGCGGGGCCTCGAGCGAGGCGGAGAATCGGCACCTCGTCTGAGGCCTTACGTGCGGGGCCTTGAGCAAGGCGGAGAATCAGCACCTCGTCCGAGGCCTTATGGGCGGGGCCTCGGATGAGTCAGAGAATTGGTACCTCGTCTGAGGCCTTACGGGCGGGGCCTCGAGCGAGGTGGAGAATCGGCACCTCGTCCGAGGTCTTACATGCAGGGCCTCGAGCGAGGCGGAGAATCGGAACCTCGTTCGAGGCCTTACGTGCGGGGCCTTGAGTGAGGCAGAGAATCGGTACCTCGTCTGAGGCCTTACGTGCGAGGCCTCGGGCGAGGCGGGATACTGTCTGAGGTGGGCCGGGTGATCCAGCTGAGCCTCGGATAAGGTGGGGGTTTGCCGGTAGTTGTCTCTTGGCTTTGATTTTTACAAGGTCTAAGCGATTTTTTTGGTTCTTGCTTAGGGGACCCCATTTTTATGGTACCCGACAGCTTGCTTCTAGCTCTAGCCCACCTCTCCGACCAGAAGGCCTGACCAAAGAGGAACAACACTTGCTTTTGGCTCCAGCCTATCTCTCCGACTAGAAGGCCAGGGCAAACACCGCTTCTGACTTTGACCCATGTCTCCGACCGGGGATAGATCGAACCTCTGCTTATAGCTCTTCTCCAACTGGCGCAATCAGAGCTGACTGGGACCAACTGACTAGGGACGCCCGCTCGGTGAGGACTACGAAACGGATAGAGAAAGTAAGGCAGGGCACTCAAGTCAACCGCAATACCGAGGACCGTACCCTGTACACCTACAGGATAGTACCGACAGGGCATGTCAGAAGAGTACCCTGCAACCTTCCCGGCATGTCAGAACCCAAGTAGTGTTGTGGGCACCGACATTTGCCCTATAGTGTTGTGGGCGCCATCAACTCCCATACCAGATAAACACAGTAAGGCTCCCCCATGTGCCTCTAGGCATCAACAGTATGGTAGGCACCGACATCTGCCATACCGGAAGAAGATGACCTAACCTCCCACATGCGTCTGACAACAACAATGTTATAGGCGCCTACCATCATCTTGTACCCAATGGCATGGGCAACAAGACTTAGTAGCATACATACTCTCTATCTCGTGCTTGTAAGGCCATTACCTTCATCTATAAATGGGGATGCGCTCTCTCCCAATAGATAGATCCTCAGTTCACTCACACACCACAACAGAACCACTAGGTGCAAACCTCGAGCACACGCTCAAACACTTAGCACATAGCAGAGCTCCTGTCACTCTTGGCCCTTTAGACCAGAGTCCGATCGGACCTCTTGTACCCCCCATCTTCCCCCCTTCTGTTTGTAACCCCACAGCAAACTTCGAGCACCTGAGCTCAGGAATAAAGTGATCGACCGACTCAAACTAGATGTAGGGCACGTTGCCTGAACCAGTATAAATCCTGTGTCATTGAGTGCTAGGCCACCTCCGATCACAACATACAGCAAAACTATAAATATTTATGTGTTGGTCACTTTCTGCACCGATAGTTGGCACCGTCTGTGAGGAGGACACTGTACGTTCACACTTTTGGTCATCGGATGGCCCACTTTTCTGCCACATTCACCATGGCGGGCTCGAGCGATATGACTCACTTTGGCTCGCTGGAGTTTCCCGCACTCCCACCTATTGGGATGTGGGTTCCACCCATCTTCGAGCCATCCTAGGCCTTGCTCTTCGAAAGCCTGGACTTTGTCGCCGATCAGCTCGGCATACTACACCTCCGTGAGGAGGCACCCATCTTGGCGCCTGTCGGAGGGGCACCCTCCATCGGCTTTGGGACACCCAACCACTTTAACGACAAGGCACCTATGCTTCATTCCGAGCAAACGCTCTGCTCAAACCCCGCTATGAGTAATATACATACTGTTATTTACTTGCTATTTACTACCTTCCGCTGTTTATCCAGAGGGACCGAGTTGTCCACACTGCAACCACCGTACGATTAGTTACCCTATGGCCTTGCATCCCCCGTAGACATGAACGCCCGGGGGCTCCAAAAAATGCTGATGCCACCTCCTCTCACATCCGAATTCATGGGGATGGCGAGCTATGCCCCCACCTGTTTCTATGAACTCATAGATGATGAGGTTCAGAGTGACGGCTCTAGCATCAGTGACATGGCACCTAGCCACTGTTCGTCCTAGAAGTACGCTATGGTGGATGCTCTGGGATAGCCGTCGATGGTAGCGAAGTCCTTGTAGACTCACACCCCTCTAGACCCTCATGCAGGGGCCCTCGCGCTCACACGGTCTAGGAGCTACGACAATGGCGGCAGAACCAGCCACCACCTGCATCGGCACGCTTGGCACACCACGCTGCGCCCCATGTGCGTAACCCAGTGAGCGGCGCCCAGGGTCACACCCGCTAGGTCTAGCGCAACATCATGGATGAGGGGAATGATCTCCAACAGTTCGCTCGGGCTGGCCAGAACATCGCCGCCATGGCAATGGTTCTGCGCGGCCTTCCTGAGCCGAATGACCCCCCAGGAACAGGCGATGCACCAGAACCTCCGGGCACTGGTGGAAACCGCTGCCGTTCAATAGGCGGAGAGCTTCACATCACGACACCGACTCATAGCCTCTCTCCCCACTAGGGGAGTGGGGACGCACTAGACGAATCGCTCCATCCACTTGCCACTAGAGCCACCGAGCGTGGCACAGGAGACCTCAGCTATGCCTCGGCCTGACCTAGCGCTCGCTTTGCACTGACCGCCTGTGCATGAGTGGCTCGGGCTGAACCAAGACGCTCACAGTGTCATCTACAACCATCGTTGGGCCTGGCATGATGATGACATCCATCGGGCAGCCATGAGGGCAGGCGACATAGACCCCGACCAGACCATCATGGGGAGCGGTGAAACGCATCCCAGGCGTGGTCGCTGGCCGGATGACCGGAGTCCTAGCCCGGATGGCCCAGGACCACGGGCCTTTGACCGACACATCCAGAGAGCGTCGTTCCCACCGCACTTTCGACTACCTTCCAACATCACCAAGTATACCAGGGAGACAAACCCCGGTATATGGCTTGAAGACTTCTGGCTCACCTGCCGAGCCGGTGGAGTAGATGATGACCACTTCATCATTCAATACCTCCCTATCTATGTAGGGGAACATGTTTGAGCTTGGCTCGAATTCCTCCCACATGACAGCATTCACGACTGGGTGGACCTCAAGAGGGTCTTCGTCGGGAACTTCCAGGGGACGTATGTCTGCCCAAGGAACTCCTAGGACCTCAAGAGCTACCAGCAGAAGCCCAGTGAGCCCCTACGGGATTACATCCGCATGTTCTCCAAAAGATGCAACTCCCTCCCTGATGTCGTCGACGCGGACATCATCAGCGCATTCCTCTCTGGGACAACCTGTAAGTCCCTAATCCACAAGGTTGGCTGCCTGAAGCACCGTACCACCCATGACCTGCTCAACGTCGCCATGAACCATGCCTCCGGTGAGGAGGCGGTTGGAGTGGTCTTCAATGGAGGCCAGGACAAAGGCAAGGCTAAGCGCGAGGATCAAGACGAGGGCCCCTCCACATAGAGGGGCAAAAAGAACAAGAAAGATCGTCGCCGATCGGCCAACTCCACGTTGGTCGCCGTGGCTGATCACACGGGCAAGCAACCCTAGTAGGGCCTCTCGGACCACTTCAACAAGCTCATGGAGATCTCATGCACCAACCATGCCTACCTCGGCAAACACCTCTACAAGGACTATGAGCTCCTCAAGCGCTTTCTACGACAGGCCGATAGGCCAAAGGAAGGAAAAGCCAATGAGGCAGCAGCCAAGAAAGGGGGCATGGCGGGCAAAGATCTGAATGACTAAAGGTCCCTATACGGCGATTGAGGTGATCCAACTGGGCGCCTACTGACTGAAGGATGACAACAGCGAACTTTCTCACCAACACTTGGAACAACGAACAACTACGCTGTTTCTTCCCCTAAAATTCAGTCTTACCATTTTTTACTTAACGTTTGCTCCTATAAAGCGCCCCGACCTGAACACTTTAATCCCAGGTCACTCGGGGGCTCCACGGGGGTGCAATGCCACCTCTCTTTTTACTATCATGTGATAAACACATTTTTCCCCGAATGAAAGGGTAGGTTGTTCCTTTAATTACCTTACGTAACTTTGCTTTAAATATTCCGACCGATCGCACCCTGCCTCTACCTACGGTTACAAGCAGCCGAGCCTCGTGGGCCACGCCTAGGCTCTTAAGGTTGTAGCCTATGGTACGAACAGGCAGGTGCAAAAAAGAAAAGAATAAAAAACAAAGTTATGCTAAGATAAAAATAAGAAACGGATGGGACAAGCTTCCCCGAACAAAAGTAGTTCCATCACAAAAACAAAGTTACTGTATTCATGAATAAACACAAAAACACTTTACACAGGGGGCTCCCCACGACATTATCTTTTACATCTACTAAAGTATTTCTACTCAAAAAACTTCTACTGTGGCTCCCCGGCGGCATCGACTACTGGCTTGACCGGCGAGGGTAGGGCTGCTCGTCCTCTGACTGGGCAACGTTTGGCTCAATCAGAGGCAGGGCGATGTCCACTTCTGATCCAGGCTCCATGCCATCCATAGGCTGGGCGATGTCCTCCTGACGCGCGTGTTTGGCCATGTCCGCACGGTGAGCATCCATCACCCACTGCACGCAGACTTGCTCAGCCACCAACTTTGCGTGTGGCAGCAAGCTCTCCCCGAGCGAGTGGGTGTCCTCCGCACTCCAGCCATCAGCATACCTATTGCAGATGGTGGCAAAGTCCAGGTCTAGGTGGTACGTCGCCACCGAAGTTAACACCCCTATCATCCCGTAAAATAGCCCGTCGGTGATGAGGGCCCAAACCTCATCTGAAACCTCCACCAGTCGGATGGCGGGCGCGCTGGTACTAGGCGCTGACCCGAAGACCTCCGAGACGATGAGCTAGGCAACATTGCGTATCTGGTCAAGTTCCAACTCGAGAGCACATCGCTCTTCAAGGGACTTGGCCAGCACCTTTGCATTTTGGCCAATTGTCGCCTTGGCCGTCTCTAGGTCACGCTCCAACAACTCCACCTTTCCACCCAGCTCTGGAAGAAAGGCGACAAGCTCAGAAGTAAGCTAAAGGAAGAAACTGACATGTCAAAAAGCAAAAAGGTACATATCGAGGTGGGTGTTCTCAAGGATGGAGAGTCCCTCCTTCTACCAAGTCACCTGCTCGCACAGCGGGCCTTCGCCTCCTCCATCCCCATCACCTAGCCACGAAGCGTGAGCACTTCCTCATTGGCCTCCGACCGGGCCTTCCACTCTGACTCTAGGGCCTTTCGCTCTGTCTTTAGAGTCTCCAAGGAACTTTGGAGCGCCACCTCGGTGTCCACCAAGGACTTCTGCAATGCCACCTTGATCTTTGCATGGTGGACCTTCGCCTCCTCAAGCCTCCACTCGGCGGTGGTCACCCACTCCGCCACCCACGCCTCGGTCACCTCTACCGCCCGGCCTTAGGACTCAAGGCAGGCGGACTCTATCTCACGCTCAAGCTCGGTCATCTAGGTGTGCTCCTCCTAGAGGAAAAGAGACTTGCAGCATGACATCCCCTCCAAGCCCTACAAAGCAAGGGGCTAACACAATGAAGCAACCAGCAAGGAACCAAGGAATCAAGAACAAATC
Source organism: Miscanthus floridulus (assembly GCF_019320115.1). Taxonomy (NCBI): domain Eukaryota; kingdom Viridiplantae; phylum Streptophyta; class Magnoliopsida; order Poales; family Poaceae; genus Miscanthus; species Miscanthus floridulus. The sequence goes on from NC_089584.1 coordinate 117,432,283, forward strand.
ATAGAGAACTTACCTCTGCGGTGCGGGGCAGGTCAACCATAACCGCCCGATGGATGGACTTGACCCGCTCTAAGGCCTCCTCAAGCCTCGCCCTGGTTTGGGCGAGATCGAACTCCATCATCACTCCGCTCTCCCCTAGGAAGTGCCAGAGCGCCACCTCCTTGTCATCACGAAGGACAAACCGAGCCTTCCTCAGGTCTCTGAGGTAGGGCCACACTAGATTACGGCTCACCCTAAACCCACTGGAAGGCCTAGCCGATGATCGAGCCACCGCCAGCTCCTACGATGGCACTGATAGCTCCACCTAATCACCTGCTTTGCCATCAGAGGGGATCTCCACCACCTCAATTTCATGGGCCACCGGCAGGCGTTCCAGCTCCGGCTCGGCCGCATCTCCCCCCAGCACCACCAGCTCCTACTGGGAGGGTGAGCCATATGGCCCTCCGTCCAATGAGGCAGGGAGCCTGGTCTCCCTCTCCATAGCTAGTGGAGGAGGGGCCGCAAGGGATACCTTCGACGCGGCCTCCGCCGTCACCACTAGGATCGCCACCAACACCATCGCCGCCACTGCCGCCGTACCGACGACCGACCCGGGGGGCACCACCCCCGAAAGGGAAGGACTTGCCACCACCACCCTGCTCTCCCCGCCGCTCACCACGGCGCACTGCAAGGTGGGCCTCTAATCCTCTCACACGGGAGTTGGGGCGATGCTCATCCCCGTCAACATTCGGCCGTTGTCGAAAAAGTACAGGCCAGTCACATCCAAAAAACTCAACAACGAGATCGAAAAGAAACAAAGAAGGCATACCAGGATGGAAGCGGTAGGGCTCTGAATCCTTGATCCAATGTTAATGGGCCCACCGGGCGAGGACCGCTCCCAGACTGTGACCCATGCCCCTTCACTTCAGATGGGGGGAGTCAACCCAACTGGCTCTTGCTCAACCCACGAATCACCACGACCTTTGGCTCAGGGCACAATAGCTGGTAGGGCATCCTCCCATTGTGGGTCACATGCTGACGCCGGCCTCGACGACGTGTGAGTGTGAGCCCGCTCTTCCGATAGCTTGGCCTATCCTGCCGCGCCCACAGCAGGCGGGGATGAGGCTGGCGATGCCTCAGAAGGGCGCGGTGACCGTGTCTACTTTGTCTCCCATTCGCCGACACATCCACGCTCGCAGCACGCTTCCTTGGTGTAGGAACATCGCCGCGCCTCTCTGCCTCCTGCTCGTCGCCAGCGGACACGGCTATAGGATCGCGATGCTCCGTCGAGGTCACAACGACCTCCTAGCCATCCTCCTCCTCGGAGAAGATCATGTCATCACCCACCTCTATGGGGTCCTCTGACTCGAGCTGTGACTCAACGTCGCTCCTATTTTTCCCGACCCGCACACGTCAGGAGATCTCCATCTCCTTCTCATGCTTCCACTGAGATTCCTCGGCTTTCTTCTTCTTCCTCTCAACCGCCGCCTCCTTCTAGGTGGCCTGCCGGGCCGTGCCCTCCAGCCCTTCAGAAGGTGCCGTCGGGACTTGTAAACTCCAAGTCCCTATGAAACAGGTGACTCAAAATAAAAAAACAACAAAGCAAAGGGGAAAAGAACATGGAGTAAAGAGAGGGGAGCATACTAGTTTGGACACTATCGCAGCATTGAGAGGTTCGGGCTTCCCATCGAGGGTCTCTTTAGGCCTTAGCTATAGCACCCAGTCTAGGTGACTCTAGACCTCATTGTTCGGTAGCTCCTCGGCAACGCACGGTCAGGGTCCGTCGGGCTATTGTACTTCCACATCGGTCGCGTCCTCTCCGCTAGCGGAGCGACCCGACAACGGAAGAGGGTGTGGAACACCCGAACCCCATCAAGGCCACGCCACACGAGCTTCTAGAGCTCCACCTTGATAATCTCCACCTTCTTCTTCTGCCTATTGGTGGGGCCCCATGACCAGCTCTCCTGCCTCTCTAGCCTCCTATCGGTGAACGGTGGGAACGGTGCCTCCGTTGGGTTCTTGATATAGAACCGTTCCCTGTGCCACCCCCGATTGGAATCACAGGGGATGTACATGGGGTACGAGCCCAACGCGCTTGGTTTTTTCTGCAGCACGAAGCCCCCCACCGGCATGATCATGAGCGGCTTCCCCTCCGACAAAGCTCGCCCAGAGAACATCCGCTGGACTAAGTCCACATGTGGCTCCATCCTAAGGAAGGCCACACACAAAGTAACAAAGCCGGTGATATGTAGCACCCCAGTCGGATTGAGGTGTTGTAGCTCCAGGCCCCACTCATTGTGGAGCCCACATAGGAACCAGTGCATAGGGTATCCTAACTCACACTCATGAAAGGCGAGGAAGGAAACAACCTCGCCAGCCCAAGGTTGCAGGAAATCCTCCCCCCAGGAGCCCTCCAGTGCACCACCTCCTTCGGCGACAGAAACCCCTTCTCAGCGAAGGCAGCTAGCACCGACTCCCTCATGACGGATGACCTCAGCTCAACAATGCGCTCCAGATTTGTGAATGGATCTGTGAGTTTTCTCCTCTCCCTCGCTCTCCCCTTTTCTCTCCTAGGAACCGCCGTGGCACTCGAACGCTCTGGGCGAGAAGGAAGAAGGAGAGGAGGCGACGGATAAGGAATAGGCGAAGGAACAGGACGAAAGCCTTCTCCCTTCCCCTACTTAAAGAAAGAGGCACATCAGTTGGACAAGGTGTTGCGATTGGGGAAAGGTGAAATGATGGCGGCGTAAAAACCTCTCCCTTCCCCCATTCAATGCAGATGGGATACGATGGGATGTGCCCTGACCGATGGGACACACCCTACCCGACGAAACGGTGCCTAGTCAGACGGGACATGGCCTAGGTATGGTCCACCACTACCACACGCTAGGCATGAGAAACAAGGCACCACTATGCGCAGGCGGCCCTCTACCTTCCTAGACGAGACTTGGAAAGGACCAAACGATGGGATCTCCGCCAGGAGAGACCAACAGGCTTCCTACGTCGATCGAATGGCTCAGGTGAACACCGAGAGACAGGTAAGGAGTAGAGGGATGCCCCATGTGGGCCATGCCAACTCTGTCACGAACGACAAGCGCGGATCCCGGTCGGACATATCTGATAGGAGCTCCTCGAACCCCATCACTTGAGTCATCAAGGTAACATTACCAAACCCCCACTCGTTCTTTATATGAACATTCATTCATCTATGCACACATTCATTCATTCCATATGAAAGGATCAAGATGCCCAAGAGGGGGGTGAATTGGGCTAATTCTAAAATTCTTTGCAATAATTAAACCCTACGGTTAGGCCACTTCACCCCTTGTGCCTAGAAAGTGTTTCTATTATTCTACCGCACAAAAGTTTAGCAACCTATGTTCCAATCCTACTCTAGCATGGCAATTCTATGAATGTAAAGACAAGAATTGAATTGCTCAAAGTAAAGAGAGAAGGAGGAATGCGGCGATGTTTTGCCGAGGTATCGGAGAGTCGCCACTCCCCACTAGTCCTCATTGGAGCACCCACACAAGGGTGTAGCTCCCCCTTGATCCGCACAAGGATCAAGTGCTCTCTACGGGTTGATTCTTCGACACTCCGTCATGGTGAATCACCCACAACCGCTCACAACTTGAGTTGGGTCAACCACAAGCTCTGTCGGATGATCACTAAGCTCCCAATCACCACCAAGCCATCTAGGTGATGGCGATCACCAAGAGTAACAAGCATGAACTCTCACTTGACCATGACAAGCCTAATGAGAAGGGTGGATGCACACTTTGCTACTCTTGCTTTCACTAATGAGGTCTCTCTCTTGGATTCTTAAATCTCAATCACCTCACTAGGACCTTGCTCTTCTTGGCACTCTCAAGGGTGTTTCTCAGCTGTTGGAATGAGCAAAAGTGTTCCTTTGAGTGAATAGAGGAAGTATTTATAACCCCTCTTTCAAAATGAACCGTTATGTGCCTCTATGGGGTGACCAGACGCTTCGGTCAAGGTGACCGAACGCTCTAGTCAGTTCACCCGCCTCTGTGTAGTTTAAGTTGTGACCGAACACTAGCCAGCGTCTGGTCAGCACTGACCGGACGCGTCCGGTCATGAAAACTACCCTCTGGAACCTTACTGATGTTGATTGAACTCTAGCACCCAACGTCCGGTCACTTTGCTACTCAGCGTCCGGTCAGTAGCAGGTACCTGACTAGCATTCGGTCAGCACTAACCGGATGCATCCGATCAGGATTCTCCCTCTCTGGAACCTTACTGGAGTTGACCGAACTTTGGCACCCAATGTTCAGTCACTCACCTCTCAGCGTTTGGTCACACCGAAACCATTGTCCGGTCAGCATTTGACCCTCCATTCACTTCCAACTCATAATCATATGTGAATGAAGTTCGCTCCAATTGATCTTAGGGCTATTTTGGAGCTACCTAGTGGTAGTTTTGACAAGTGTGCACCACACCTAACCCACTAGACTCACCTAGGTCAAGCTACCCCTCCATACCCCCCTTAATAGTATGGCCAAAAGAAAAACAAAGTCCTAAACTACTCTAAGTGTCTCCTTAACACGAAATGACACTTAGAACTAGTCCATCCTTAACCTTGTCGTCCATCCTTTGAAAACCAAAACGATTTCCATCGTAGGGGCATGACCACCATGATTGCCCAATCAATTGCCATTACCATGACCTAACTTAATTGCATCTGCAAAACACATGTTAGTCACAGTAATCTCGTATTGTCATTTAATCACCGAAACCCAACCGGTGCAAAGGTCTATCCAAAATCCAAACCTTCAACTTGTGAGAACCCCTTTGCAACTAGTCTTGCCTTGTTCCTCACAACAACGCCTTGATCATCTTGCTTGTTGTGGAACACCCACTTTGTTCCAATGACTCTTTCACCGTGTGGTCGCTCTTCAAGAGTCCAAACTTCATTGCGGGTGAAGTTGTTAAACTCTTCATGCATGACATTTATCCAATCCGGATCTTGAAGAGCTTCTTCTACCTTAGTAGGCTCAAAGCAAGAGACAAAAAAGTGATGTTCAATAAACAAAGCAAGCTTTTAAGAGTGAGTCATTACTCCCTTTGATGGACTCCCTATGATGAGATCTTGTGGATGAGCTTGTAGTAGAGGTGAATTTCTTCTATCAACCACATGAGGGGGAGGTTGTGGAGCATCAACATCATGTGCTTGTGTCACTATTTGCTCATGGGAGACATGAGTATCTTCATTTTCTACTCTCCCATCTTTGTCACCATCTTGTGACACATTTGATGAAGAAGGTGGATTAATCACTTGCACATCATCTTCATCATCATTAGGCTTGATGTCTCCAACCGGAATGTTCTTCATAGCCTCTCTCAATGGTTCATCACCTACATCATCAAGATTCTCATGTGCTCCTTGGGAGCCGTTAGATTCATCAAATTCCACATCATATGTTTCTTCAACCAAGCCGGTGGCATGATTAAATACTCTATATGCTTTGGACTTTGATGAGTAACCAATAAGAAAACCAATATCACAACGTCTTTGAAACTTCCCTAGGTGTTGCCGCTTCTTGTAGATGTAGCATTTGCAACCAAACACCCTAAAGAAGGAGACATTCGGCTTCTTCCCATTGAGCAACTCATAAGGTGTCTGGCTTCTTAGTGTATTGATTTAGCAATTTTACAAGATCATCATATGAAGGTGATTCATATTCATCATCATCACTATCACTATCATTATCATCATTATTAGCATGATCATCACCACTACTATCATCATCATTTGATACCTTTCGTTCACCCTTGGCCATAAGGCATTGGTGTGTAGAGGATGATGGCGGTGGTGTCGGTGAAGATGATGAAGAGTCAATCACAATGGCGGCCACCTTCTCATTATCACTATCATCATCGGATGAGCAACTTGATGAATCAATGTCTATGAGCCAATCACCGATGATGTATGCCTTCCCATTTTTCTTCTTCTTATGGAAGTCCTTCTTTTTGCCATCCTTCTTCTTGTATGGCTTGTTTTTCTTCTTCTCATCTTCATCTTCATTACTTGAGTCATCTTTCTTGCCCTTGTACTTGTTCTTGTGCTTGTCTTTCTTGGGCTTGGTGCATTGATGTGCTAGATGACAAAGTTCTCCACAATTGTAGCAATCTATCTCGGAGATTGGCTTCCTTCTTATGCTAGTGATGAACTTCTTTTTCTTGCCATCGAACTTGATGCCACTCTTGTTGAGCTTCTTTAGCATCTTGGTGGTTCTTCTCACCATGAGAGCAAGACTTGCATCATCAACTTCATCTTCACTTGAGCTCTCATACTCAATTCTTGCTTTGCTCTTCTCTTGGCTATCCTTGAATGCTAAGTCTTTGTCTTCCTTCTTGGTAGAGGATGAGCCATCTTGTGGTGTGATGTGCATGTACATCTCATGAGCATTGATCTTTCCCAAGATTTGAGTCGGTGTAGCGGTGGAAAGATCACCTTGATGAAGCATAGTCATAATATGCCCATATTTATCAATGGAGAGGACACTCAAGATATTTCTTACAACATCGGATGGTTGCATTTGAGTGAGTCCAAGCCCATTGACTTCCTCTACAAGAACATTCAAGCATGAGTACATTTCATTAGCACTCTCTTTAGGAAGCATCTCAAAAGAATTAAGCTTTTTCATTACGAGATGATAGCATTCCTCACGCTCGCTCTTAGTTCCCTCATGGAGCGCGCAAATGTCCGACCATAGTGCATGGGCGTCCTTGTGGTTCCTCACCCGGTTAAACACATCTCTGCAAAGGCCTCTAAAGATGGTGTTTTGTGCCTTTGCATTCCATTTCTCATAGTTCACTTCATCGCCTTGAAGGTGCGTGGGATCCTGAGGTTTTGGGAATCCTTGTGAGGCGGCTCTAAGTATTCCAACATCTAGAGCTTCTAAATACGCCTCCATATGGATTTTCCAATAAGGAAAATCATCCCCCTCAAAGATAGGAGGAGGTCCATCCCCGTGAGACATCTTTCTCTAGGTGGTTAAGCCTAAATACATGAGCACGAGGCTTTGATACCAATTGAAAGGATCAAGATGCCAAAGAGGGGGGGTGAATTGGGCTAATTCTAAAATTCTTTGCAATAATTAAACCCTACGGTTAGCCCACTTCACCCCTTGTGCCTAGAAAGTGCTTCTACTGTTCTACCACACAAAAGTTTAGCAACCTATGTTCCAATCCTACTCTAGCATGGCAATTCTATGAATGTAAAGACAAGAATTGAATTGCTCAAAGTGAATGCTCAAAGTAAAGAGAGAAGGAGGAATGCGGCAATGTTTTGCTGAGGTATCGGAGAGTCGCCACTCCCCACTAGTCCTCGTTGGAGCACCCGCGCAAGGGTGTAGCTCCCCCTTGATCTACGCAAGGATCAAGTGCTCTCTACGGGTTGATTCTTCGACACTCCGTCATGGTGAATCACCCACAACCGCTCACAACTTGAGTTGGGTCATCCACAAGCTCTGTTGGATGATCACCAAGCTCCCAATCACCACCAAGCCATCTAGGTGATGGCGATCACCAAGAGTAACAAGCACAAACTCTCACTTGACCATGACAAGCCTAATGAGAAGGGTGGATGCACACTTTGCTACTCTTGCTTTCACTAATGAGGTCTCTCTTTTGGATTCTCAAATCTCAATCACCTCACTAGGACCTTACTCTTCCTGGCACTCTCAAGGGTGTTTCTCAGCTGTTGGAACGAGCAAAAGTGATCCCTTGAGTGAATAGAGTGTAAGGAAAATGGACCCTTGGCCCATTTACTTTGGATTTTGGTGTTTGATGATCAACACAACCAAATTGGACTAATGAATTTGCAAGTGTTTGTTTTGTAGTCCAACAGGGTGCAAGAAGTGACTTGGACGAAGGCGACATGATGATCCGATGATCAACACCTTAAGCAAGACCTTAGGAGCATAAGAAAAAACCCAAGATATCAAGCAAAGTCCAAGCATAAAGATAGGAACCAAGCCATACGCAAGATCACGAAGAAACGAGCTTGTAGATGCGATCGGACGCAAGGACCGGACGCTGGAAGCACGACCAGACGCTGGACCGGTGGCTCGGCAGACAGGCGACCGGACACGAGGACCAGACGCTGGCGGCAACTGACCGGACGCGGGAACGCAGCGTTCGATCGAGTACAGAAAGGTTCCAGAGCGGCATATCTGCGACCGGACGCGTCCGGTGGCAGGCGACCGGACGCTAGCCAGCGTCCAATCAGTGTTTTGCCGGCTCAACGGTCGGGACGACAGGACGCGTCCGGTCAGGACGATTTAGCGTCCGGTCAGTAGCAATTACGCGGGAATTCGACCCCAACGGCTACTTTCTCAGTGGGGCTTATAAATACAACCCCCAACCGGCCATTTGAGTAGAGTGGAGCTGAGGAAACATACCAAGGGTGTTGATACACCATTTTAGTGATCTCCACATGCATAGTGCTTAGTGTTTTATTAGTTGATTAGCATAAGTGCTTTTGTGAAGTGCTTAGGTTGATTAGACCACCGCTTATGCGCTTGCTCTAGGTGTTTGCCTAGTGTTTAGTGAGGTTTGCATACCTCTTGCCACCCCGTGCTTGAGAGCACATGTGTTGTACATCGGAGGGGCTTGAAGTCTTGCGAGATCACACCAACCGCGTTTGTGGTGTGGCCGCCACCGTGTACCGGAGGGAACAAGACCCGTGGCGTTTTGGCCGGAAGCTTGATAGTGAAGACGACGGGGAGCATCCGGGAGAGGCTTGCCGAGAGGCACGTTGGAGACCCACTTGCGTGTGGGGAAGGCCCGAGGCTATCCACGGAGTTACCCGATCGGGAGCTTGGCCCTTGCGAGGGGCTTCAACGAGGACTAGGGGGAAGCTTGCGCGCTTCTCGATACCTCAGTAAAAATACCGGAGTCGTCGATGGGAGTTTGCATATCTCTACCTTGTTTTTTAGCTTCCGCATTTACATTGATTACCTTACTACGTTTGCGGTAGAGATAGCAACACACTAGCAAAACCATAGTTGCACATCTAGATAGTTTATCTATTGCATAGGTTTTGCTAGGGTTAGAAAAAGAGGCCATTGTTTTGAAGTTAGAATTTTAAGTTGCCTAATTCACCCCCCTCTTAGGCGTCACGGTCCCTTCATAGAGGAAGTCTTTATATCCCCTCATTCAAAACAAACCGTTATGTGCCTCTACGGGGTGACCGGACGCTCCGGTCAAGGTGACCGAACGCTCTGGTCAGTTCACCCACCTCTATGCAGTTTAAGTTGTGACCGGACACTGGCCAGCGTCCGGTCAGCACTGACCAGACGCGTCCAGTCATAAAAACTACCCTCTGGAACCTTACTGATGTTGACCAGACTCTGGCACCCAATGTCCGGTCACTTTGCTGCTCAGCATCCGGTCAGTAGCTAGAACCTGACCAGCATCCGGTCAGCACTAACCGGACACGTCCGATCAGGATTCTCCCTCTCTGGAACCTTACTGGAGTTGACTAAACTCTAGCACCCAGCATCCGATCACTCACCTCTCAGTGTGTGGTCGCTTCCAGACGGCTTCACCTTGATCAAATGAATTGACCGAACTCTACGCCAGCATCCAGTCACACCGAAACCATTGTCCGGTCAGCATTTGACCCTCCATTCACTTCCAACTCATAATCATATGTGAATGAAGTTCGCTCCAATTGATCTTAGGGCTATTTTGGAGCTACCTAGTGGTAGTTTTGACAAGTGTGCACCACACCTAACCCACTAGACTCACCTAGGTCAAGCTACCCCTCCATACCCCCCTTAATAGTATGGCCAAAAGAAAAACAAAGTCCTAAACTACTCTAAGTGTCTCCTTAACACGAAATGACACTTAGAACTAGTCCATCCTTAACCTTGTCGTCCATCCTTTGAAAACTGAAACGATTTCCATTATAGGGGCATGACCACCATGATTGCCCAATCAATTGCCATTACCATGACCTAACTTAATTGGATCTGCAAAACACACGTTAGTCACAGTAATCTCGTATTGTCATTTAATCATCGAAACCCAACTAGGGGCCTAGATGCTTTCACCATACATCCAAAAGTATCGCATATGCAGTTAAATGCATCACAACGCTCCGTGTTGCATCACGAAGTGGTAGTTGCCTCGTTCAACATGAGCAACGACCGATCGGGGTTCAAAGGCCAGACCACAAAGGGCTCGAGGCCGCCTCACATCAAATAGAGCCAGGGGAGAAAACACAGATGAGCCCCAAGCGGCCCTCACCCAGTCTGCCCTAAAGTAGATAGGGACATCTCAACCTTCTCGTTCGATCCTAACCTCCCACCAAACCCAAAGAATCTCCATCGAGGGGAGGCCAGCAGGCCACCTGGGTCAGTCTCTGGAATGACCCAGGCATCTGCCGGGTTGCAGGTTAAGGAGCAGTGGAGTGCCACATGAGGGCTATGTTGACCCCGTCACGAACAACGGACCCAGACTTCACTCGAACGTGCCTATTAGTGAGCTCACCGAGTGCATCACTCGAGCCATCAAGGCAAGCGATGTTAGCTTAGCCCCTCTGGTTGTGAGAAACCGCAGATGGGGTAACGCACAAAACTCAACTGACCCCTGACAAAAGCCCAACGAGGCTTAGGGGCTCAAGACACCCAATGCCTTGGCTATGCCTGGATCCACGACTCCAACTCGTCTGATCCCTCGACGCGCCCGACACATGGATCCATGACTCCGACTCGCCCAATCCCTCGGCGTGCCCGATGTCTGGGTCCATGAGTCCATCTCGCCTGATCCCTCGACTACCCATCGACTATGCCAAAAATTCCTTAGCTACGCCTAGGTCCGCAACTCTGACTCGCCCGATCCCACGGTGCACCCGATGCCTAGATCCATGACTCCAACTCACCCGATCCCCCAGCACGCCCAATGCCTAGATCCATGAGTCCATCTTGTCTGATCCTTGGCATGCCCGATGCCTTGGTTAGCGACTCTGACTCTCTTGATCCCTAGATCCGCGACTCTGATTCGCCCAAACCCTCGGCACGCCCAACGCCCCGATAGACGAAACTCCGTCAGTCCCTCGGCCATGACCAAACACCTGGGACCACGCTCCTAGAAATGATGGGCCAGAAACTAGAAAAGGGAGGCTACGCCCACCAAAATACACACACTCACACCCATTGACATAATCCCCCAGGCGATTCTGCCCGAATCGCCCGGGGCTCGGGGGCTACACCCACGGGTGCGCTCACGCCCACCCGCTGATGAAACAAACTTCCCTTGCTAGCAACACAAAGAACCCCCCAGACGATTCTACCTGAATCGCCCGGGGGCTCGGGGGCTACACCCACGGGTGCGCTCGCGCGCACCCGCCGTCAAGAGAAAAATCCCCTAGACGATTCTACCCAAATCGCTCGAGGGCTCGGGGGCTCCTGTCGGGTTCATAAACCCAAGGTCCCTCATGGACTAGCTTCCCAACAATGGTTCGGCCCAGTAGATAACATTACGAACGACGCGCAACTCCTGGGCTGGCCCAAATACCTAAACGACAAGTCAGAAGGGCGGCCCGCCTCTCCGATCAGAAGGCCTAGCCAAAGAGGAACAATGCTTGCTTCCAGCTCCAGCCTGCCTCTTCGACCGGAAGGACTGGCCAAAGAGGAATAGCGCTTGCTTCTGGCTCAGTCATGGATGCTATCGGGCGGAAGGAATTCGAGCCATGCTCGAACATGGTCCCCCACACAGATGGGGAGGTACTGGATGATGAAGTAGTCATTATCCACTCCTCTGGCTCGGTAGGCGAGCCAGAAGTCTTCGAGCCATATACCGGGATTCATCTCCCCAGTGTACCTGGCGATGTTGGTGGGTAGTCGGAAGCGCTGTGGGAATGGCGCTTTCTAGATGCGGCGACCAAAGGCCCGTGGCCCCAGGCCATCCGGGCTGGGGCTCCGGTCGTTCGGTCGGTCGCCACGCCTAGGGTGCTTGTCCTCGTACTCCTTGGCGGTCCAACCGGGGCCCGTGCCGCCCGCTCTTGCCACCATTTGATGGACGTCATCATCGTGCTGAGTATGGCACCGATTGTTGATGACACTACGAGCGTCATGATTCGGCCTGAGCCCCTCGCACACAGGTGGTCGGTGTGGAGCAGGCACTGGGTTGGGCTGTAGTGTAGCCATAGCTTCCTGCTCAATGCCCAGCAACTACTGCAGTTAGTGGATGGAGCGATTCAATAGGTGCGACCCTAGTCCCCCGGTCAGGCAAAAGGCTATGAGCCGGTGTCGCGACACGGAGCTCTCCGCCTACTGAACGGCGGTGGTCTCCACCAGCGCCCAGAGGTTCTGGTGGATTGCCTACTCTTGAGGGTCGGTAGGCTCGGGGAGGCCGCGTAGAAGCAGCGATGTTTTGGCCAGCCCGAGCAAACTAAGGGGGTTGTCCCCTCCATCTAGTATGTTACGCTGGACCTGACAGGCATGACCTCGAGCGCCGCTCACCTGGTTACACGCATGTGGTGTAGTGTGATGCACTGGGCGCACCAGCGCAGGCAGCGTCTAGCTCTGCCACCATGGTCATAACTCATCGCTGTGCTCCTGCGCACGTGCCAGGGCCTATGCACAGGAGTTCGGAGGAGTGTGAGTCTGTAAAAACTCCACTACCTCCGATGGCTGTCCTAGGGCATCTGCCGTAGCGAACTCCTAGGACAGAGGATGGCCAGGTGCCATGATGTCGCCGATGCTAGAGCCATCGCTTTTGACCTCGTCATCAACGTGGTCGTGGAAGGAGGCGGGAGCGTAGCTCGCCATCCCTATGAACTCAGACATAAGAGGGGGCGGCGTCAGCATCCTCTAGAGCCCCCCGTGCGCACGCGTCCACGGGGGATGCGAAGCCATAGGGGAACCGGTCACATGGTGGTCGCGGTGGGGACAACGAGGTCCCTCCGGTGAGCTAGCGAAAGGTGTTAAATAGTGAGTAAAGAACAATATGTACATCACTCACCATGGGATTTGAGCCCAGCATGGGATCAAGGCAAAGCGCGGGTGTCTCAATGTTGAGGTCATCGAGTGGCCCGAGGCTGGTGGAGGGCGCTCCTCCTCCAGTGGACGCTGGGACAAGCACCTCCTCATGGAGGTGGAGTACACCTAGCTGGTCGACAACGAAGTCTAGACTCCCGAAGAGGAAGGTCTGGAGTGGCACGAAGACGGGAGGAACCCACATCCTAATAAGTGGGAGCATGGGAAACTCTAGCGAGCCGAAGCGAACCGTATCGCTCGAGCCCGCCATGCCGAATATGGTGGAAAGGTGAGCCATCCAATGACCAAAAGCATGAACGCACAGTGTCCTCCCCACGGACGGCGCCAACTATTGATGCAAAATATGGCCAACAAGTAAATATTTGTAGTTTTATCGTGCGCTGTGATCAGATGTGGACTAGCACGCGATGACATAGGATTTATACTGGTTCAGGCAATATGCCCTACATCCAGTTTTAGTCGATCGGTGACTTTATTCCTGAGCCCAGGTGCTCGAAGTTTGCTGTGGGGTTACAAACAAGGAATAAGAAGGGGGTGTTAGAGGCCCGGTTGAACTCTGAACCGAGTGGAAGACAGTGACGGATGCTCAAACATGCGCTAAGTTTGAGCATATGCTCTGTGTGTACAAGCTTATCAACTGTTAAGAGCGTGTAGAATGTGTAGCTGTCGAGCTCTAGAGCTGTTGAGCTATTGTCCTCTAGTCCTTGGGTCCTCGTCTTTTAGGAGAGAGCGCATCCCCTTTTATAGATAAAGGAGATGACCTTACAAGTCAAAGACGGAATGGGAGAGTGTGTGTACGGATGCTACCTAGTCTTGTTGCTCACGCCGTCGGGTACGGCATGCCATCGCCACCTACTGTTCATGACCAACTGTACCTGGCAGGCTGCATAGTGTTCGCCCACCTTACTGTTCATGACCTGGTAGGCAGCACATTGTTCGCCTGGGACGGCAAACGACGGCGCCCATAATACTGTTTGTGCTCTGCCATGTCTGGCAGGCTGTATAGTGTCCATCTAACATGGCCTGATGGCACCGTCCTGCAGGTGCATAGGGCATGGCAGGGTATGGTCCTCGGCATTGTGGTTGACTTGAGCGCCTTACCTTATCTGCTCCGCCTGCTCCTCGGGCCCACACCGAGCAAGCATCCTGGTCGGTCGTTCCTAGTCGGCCCCGACCGTGTCGGTCGGGAAAGAGAGGTGAGCAAAGGTCCGACATATCCTCGGTCGGAGGAACGGGGTCGGAGTCCGACTGCGGTCCCACCTCGGCCAGGCCTTCCGGTCGGGGCTCCGACTAGGTCTCCTGGCCGGAGGTGCCGGTCGGGGACCGGATCATGGTCTTGGCCTGTCATTGTGTATCTGGGCTGGCCCAGATGCACGTTATCGCTGCGTCGCCTGCTGGGCCAAGTATTGTAGGGAAGTGGGTCCATTGGGGACCCCGGGTTGATGAACTCGACACTTAGGGCTTCATCAATTTTCCAAAACCAAACTAGAGTTTTCATGGCTCGATATTATACAAATGCGGTTACCGAGTCTATTGGAGACTCTTTTTTCTTAATTTTGTTGATACCAAGTGAGATACCATATCTCTTGGAGTTGCTCTAAAAGGTGCAACTAGTAGCTACTTTCTCTATGATGAAATATAATGATTTTGCGTTTGTTCTAAGTTGATCTATGTTAAATTTGACTAAATTTATATTAAAAATTGTTAACATCTATACGACCTCAAAAGGTAAATAAAGTATAAAAATACATTTCAATAGGTATATAATGGTGCTCATTAACATTGCCGGTGTTTCTAAAACTTGGTCAAATTAACTTAGGTTAGTTTGACTTCGAATCACACAAAATCCATTATATTTTATGACGAGGAGAGTAATATATATATATATATATATATATATATATATATATATATATATATATATATATATATATATATATATATATAATATCGTTTTGGTCCCTGAACTATTGCTCGAGGCTCCGTTTCATCCATGAACTTTCAAAACGGCTGCTTTAATCCTTAAATTATACTTTTAGGCTCAATTTCATCTGAGAACTATGAAAATGGTTGTTTCAGTCCTCAAACTTTATATTTTTAGCTCAATTTCATCCATAAACAATCATAGTGCATTTTGGTGTTCAAACTTTTATTTTCAACTCAACTTTGTCTATCAAAAAGAAAACCTTATATTTTAGGCACAATTTCAACATGAATTATCAAAATGCATTTTGACTCAACTTCGTCCTTTCTCCAGCACCACACGCGATTTGAGATGGACAATCATTATTAGGTACTATTATCCCTAGCGTCGCCCCAGCTACCAAATTGGGTGGCACTTTCAATATTTATAACCATATTTTAAGATGAATATAAATATAGATCCAAATATTCTCAAATATAAATTATTTTTAGCCTATGGATAAAAATATTATTTTATACATAAATGGTTATTAGTTAAGCCTAACTCTAAAGGCAGCGTATGCTATGGAAACCAAGGAGCTGTGCAAACTATGCAAACTCTAATCTAGACCACTGGACTCTAATCCGATGGTTAGAGGTAAAGGTGGGTTATTTTAGCACTTAAACCCCCCCACTCATCCCATCTAATCCAAGATTTTGCAAATCACCCCAGCCCCAGCGCCTGTACGGTTCCCTTCCGTCTCCTCGCGATCCCCGTATGGCGTGATACAGCGCCGCGACGACGCCCGCGTCGAGGCCCGGCCACAGCCAGCACGTCCTGCGCGCCCGCTGGGGAGGTCGTCGTCCTGGTCAGGAGGAGGATCGCTGGGGAGGCCCACCGGCTAGCTGGATACGAGGAGGCCCAGAGAGGCGCCACGGCGCCGGCCGCGACGGCCTTGCCGTGGTTGCTGTACAGGGAGGCAAGGGTGAGGATCGAGGGGAAGATGAGGGACGCGTTCGACATCACCATTGACGAGATGATGGCCAGGATGAGGAGGATCAAGAATGGAGAGAATTTGATATGGAGGGGCGACGACAGGGATGAGGATTTTGATTCGTGACATTGGATGAACGAAACTTCTCTCTTTTGTGTTCATGTGGCAGTACTAGACTAGTAGTATTATTGTTCTTGTTTTGTTGTTATGTGTTCGTAGTTAATCAGAGCGTACAGTTGCAATGTAATAAGATAACAATTCAGACTTGACATGACTGCATTTTTCCTCCCCACCCTGACAACCTGACATGCATCTACGCAAGCCAAACACAAGTCACCTGGTGCCGCAACCAAACAACAGGAGCATGCACACAGTAGCATGCACGTCCACGGCGATCAACAATTGCACACACGAGCTTGCAAAATGAACTAGCAGTAGCACATGGACAATAATTAATTGCAAATAATTCTCAGAATTG
The DNA here is from genome assembly GCF_019320115.1 of Miscanthus floridulus. NCBI lineage: Eukaryota > Viridiplantae > Streptophyta > Magnoliopsida > Poales > Poaceae > Miscanthus > Miscanthus floridulus. Next base: position 117,448,668 of record NC_089584.1, read on the forward strand.
CACATTTACTTCGACAATGGTACTGATCAATCAAACATAGGTTCTTCCGAATTAAAAAAAAACAAACTAAAGGTAACAAACTCTGTGTTGTCGGACAACCAACAACATTCCAAGTGTAAAAAAATATCAGCCAACAACATTGTTTGGGCAATTGCGTGCATCATGATCCGCAACTTGATTACATTTTCGACATTTCCGTTTATTTTTACCCTGACCTCCACTTCCAGCCTTCTTCTCCTTGCCCTTCTTAATTCTTTTGCATCTCCCTTTTGACTTGATATCATTTGGTGGATGTATATCGACTTCATTTGGAATTTTATTACCCAGGAAAGTTTCATATTCCTCATGTTTATCAACTCTCATAGCAGGCGTGATTTGTTGGAGAGGTTCTACTAGGTTGGATAAACTAGAATATAAAAAGTCTATCCCTTGTTCTGAGTTCTTGGCCATTTGGATAAGATCTTCAAACTTGTTGCGTGATTCTGAAATCTTTTTCCGCATTGCCACCTCCATGGGATCCTTAGGCTTTTCATCTAGTAGGTTACCTTCCTCATCAAAGAATAGTTCCCTGTAAAACGAAACAGAAGGATTGTTGGCCTATACAGAAGGAAACAAAACAGGCATAGAAAAAAAAATGTACAGTACACACCTTTTACATCTTGTCTCCCATCTCTTCATAATATAAATTGAAGGTATCTCATTTTGTTTCTCGACTCGAAGCACTTGTATGATATGACGACACGGGATGCCATATGACTCATATAATTTACAGGAGCACCTACCAAGCATGTTTGAGTTGTTCATATGAACAACTCGATCTTTTCCAGTTAGGCTGCTGATGGTGAAACATCTTATATCTTCACACTCTGAAATACCTTGAATAATGCAATGGTCTCTTGCAGCTACGAGTTGTTCCTAAAATTTACTAAAAACTTCATGTGTATATATCCCTCTACATTGCTTCTCCATGGCCCATGGTGTCATCAATTTAGGAGTGCTGTGAAGACTTGCATTGTCGGCTTTCAACTCCTCTTGGCGCTGGCACTCCAAAGCTGTGTCAAACCTTAGCCAGAACTCAACAAAGGTCAACTTTCTATGAATGAAACGGTTAAAAAAAGAATTTGCACTCTCCGATCGTGATGTAGTCCTAAGCATTCCTGCTAGAGGTATGTCCAAAAAGTATACCGGAATCCATGATTCACGAATGGCAAACCTATTGGAAAACCAATCATTTCCATGAGTTCATAATCTGTTATGATAGAATTCCATTGTGACACAAAATCATCTGAATTCTCAGTTCCCCAAACACACTTGTTTAGTCTTTCCCAAAATTGTTCATCATTTCTTATAGACGGCCCGACCTTCTCAGGTACCTTTTCCATGATATGCCACATGCAAAATCTATGAGCTATATCTGGTAGAATCTGAGCAATAGCAGCCATCATGCTGGCATCTTCATCTGTTGTGATTAGATGAGGTGCTACTCCACCCATGGCCTTAAGAAAGGTCTTAAACAACCATACATATGAATCGATCTTTTCATCTGCTAAGAATGCTGCCCCAAGGAAAACACTTTGCAAGTGATGATTGACTCCAGTAAATGGCACAAATTTCATGTTATACTGGTTGGTAGTATATGTTGCATCTACCGAAATCACATCACCAAAAACACTATAGTTTTTCCTGCATATAGCATCTGCCCAAAATACACGAACAAGTCGTCTTTGTTCATCCACCATAAACTCATAAAAGAAGGCAGGATTTACTTCCTTCTTTCGCTCAAGTTGTGCCACAAATATTTGTGCATCTGCATCCTTGATTTTTGTTCTGAGGTCACTGAAATAGTTTTGCAAATCCCTCTTTGTGCACCCAACATTCTCAAACCCACCCTCTCTGACATGGAGAAGTCGATATGCTTGTGATGTGCCAATGCTAGCCTTATGACAATTGAACAAAGTACTCTTTGCTCTCTCACTGACATTTCGGTTGGATCGTAGCAAATGCCTCTTATCTGGCGACACAAAACAATGGTTGTGCGCCTCAACCATTGAATATATTCGATACTTCTTGTCACTGTCAAGCTTGACAACAATATGTGCCTGACAACCACATCTGGATTCCATCACATTTGGTGACTTTCTTTTTTTTCCGGATTCACCACTAACTTTTTTTACGCTCTCCTGTATGTACCCTTCCCTTGAACAACAATACCGCTTGAATAATATTTCATCATTTTCCTTCTTGTGCTGACCAACACGAACAGAGAAACCAACTTCGTGTGCATATGATTTGTAAAATGTTTCCACATCTGTGAGAGTATCAAAGATCATTCCAACTACAGACTTCAAATGTTCTTTGCAATTTGTGTCCTATACAAGTGTAAAATTGTATGAGCAACAGACCAGGCAAACTAGTTCTTTGCAAACAAAAAAACCATATGTTCTATGCAACTTACTACTAAACTCGGAGAAGGTTTCGGCTTAGGTGTGCTTGGCTGTTCAAGGTGGGCTCCAACTCCGGCGTCGACCGCGTCGATCGTGATGACGGCATGATCATCGGCGACAACGGGATCAACGGCGATGACGGGATCAACGGCGACCTGAGACTTGGTGGCAGCGGCAGCGGCGGTCTCCAACGCCACAGGTCGCGCACGGGGGGCCAGGAAGCCCCGCTCCTTCTCCTGCGTCGCCCTGGTCGGTCTCCATGGCGGCAGCGGGCACACCTGGTGCAGCACACCTTATTAGATTACATGTAAACGAATACTAGTGCAGCACACCTTATTAGATTAGATCGTACATACTGTCAGAAAGGCAGGCAGCAAATTAAGCCAAAGATCTGGTGTTCACGTACGTACGTGTACGTACTGTCGTGGACGATCCGGCCAGCTGATCGATCGATCAATATATACAGCCAAAGACAAGCAGCTACTGGGGGTCGCCGTCACCGCGCGCTTCGCTGAGGCCGGGCCACTGCCGTCCGCAGAGGCCTCCGGCGCTAGCGGCTGCTGGGTCGAGCTCCTCGATTGCCTCCTCGAGTCAACCGCGCTGTATACTAACGCGAGGGACGGCGGCGCCGTAAACAATCGCCGTAAACGAAATGGCGCGGCCAGGCCTCGTCGCGGGCGTCGTCGCGGCGCTGTATCGCGCCGTACGGGGATCGCGAGGAGACGGAAGAGAACCGTACAGGCGCTGGGGCTGAGGCTGGGGTGATTTGCAAAATCTTGATTAGATGGGATGAGTGGGGAGGTTTAAGTGCTAAAATAACCCACCTTTACCTCTAACCATCGGATTAGAGTCCAGTGGTCTAGATTAGAGTTTGCATAGTTTGCACAGCTCCTTGGTTTCCATAGCATACGCTGCCAACTCTAAAAGTAGCAAAGGAAAAAATTATAGATCTGCTATTGTTTCAATATATCCATTTATTCGCCAAGAATAAATAACATTAAGAACAACTGTAATTACTCCCACAAAATAAAGTTTAAAGACCAAAATACACTTTGGATGAAATTGAGCCCAAAATAAAAAGTTTGAGGACTGAAACGATCATCTTCGTAGTTCTAGGATGAAATTGAGCCTAAAAGTAGGATTTGGGACTAAAACGACTATTTTAAATGTTGAGGGATGAAATTGAGCCTCGAGTAATAGTTTAAGGACCAAAACGGCTATTCTACCTATGCTAAAGTAAGTAAGGATGTATCCAAATATGAAGTGTCAATGGGCCACCTTTTCGTCTATGTATCTATAGCTTGGGGCATTGTTTGTCGAATCTAGATCTTCTTCTTTATTAATATAATTGGCAGTTCTTCTGTCCGATTCGTTTAAAAAAATCTATAGATATATAGCTATTAGCAAGAAGAAGGTTGCCAGCAGTGCATGCTTAAAGTTAGCACATAAAATTGTATATTATTCCCTCCATTCTAAATTACAAGAGGTTTTGACTTTTCTACATACATAGCTTTTGTTATGTATTTAGATATACTAGATAAATGCCCTGGCCCTACATTGCAATGGGGAAATAGAATCGGTATTGTACTGTACTGTTACGCAAAACAATATCTTGGACTAAAACTCAGTAATCGGACGCAGACGCGTGGACTGAGGATTTGATATCGTACGCGGACACATAGATCCGGTATTCATATCAGAATCGAGTAGGACGCGGACGTATAAACTCTGAGCGAAGGATGATTCGTATTGGACATGGACACGTGAGCAGAGATCGAAACTCAGTATCATTAGGTAGATAATGATGTTTCAGTTTTTTTAGTTATAATATATAAGAGATATTATGTTTATAGATATATAGTATATATATCAATATATCTAGAAAAGTTAAAACTTCATATATAATTTACTAAAACGGAGGGAGTACCCGAGTTTGCTTTGGAAAAGGAATCTCCTCGAGCACGAGGATATGGATTCCTTACCGCCCAAAGTGGGAGGAGCTAAGATAGCTGAGCTGAGCCCCGAATAGGCGGGTAAAAGCGATGCCGCTTTTGCCATGGTTTCGTCGACCACAGCAATCATGCTGTTCAACCTCTGCTCGCTCCATCTCGGCGACCGGTCGATCGCCCGCCGGATCGCGAAATCCGTCGCTTTTCCCCCCGGCTCCGGCCACTCCGCCTTGACCATTTGCTCCGTCCGGCAATTTATTCGCAGTGCAATGATAGCGCGCGGGGCCGCGGGAGGAGTATCAGTTCAATATGATCATTTGTTGTGCGCATCACGAGAGAGGAGAATCCAGTGAGAGATCGATCGGTCCGGCCGGAACCCATAAAATATTGATGTATTATTGGCCACTCCATCTATAGGCAAATCAGAAATAGACAAAGTGGAGGGGGGGAAAGCGTGTGATGTGGAAATTCTCCCTCCTCCTTTTCCCTTTGTTGTGAACCAGAGAAACGATCGATCGTGATGCTGATGCTGTGATGCATGGGAGTTCGTTTCTCCGGCGGTCGAAGCACGTTGAACACAAATCACGCCGCTAACTTTTCTTTTTGACTTGACAACAAATAAAACACGTACGTACTGCTAGCTACTTGTCCTCTCGTCTCATATGAAGCATTGAAGCCCCATGCATGTTCATTGTAAATGGTAGTAGTTTTCCTAACTCTATATGAGATGATGTGTAGGGCCAAAAGCTACCAGCAGTGCATAATGCCAAGAAGAGCAGTACGTACGTCTCTAACATGACAAATCACCACTCTCAATTTCTGGGCCAAGATGACGATGATACAATTGAGCATATGCTAGTCTTTCTATTAACACTACTTGCATTGGTATTCAGAAAAGGGGAGTCCTATATATTGCACAACGATACAGCGCATGTTAAGTACTGTAGTTTTCCTTTGTTCTTTATGACCTTATTATAGTATTTAATATAAGTAATGTAATACTAGCAAGTTGGCTCAAACAAAGAGCACGACTCGACCTACACCGTTACATTTTCCTGGTTTTGAGTTTTCATTTCTTGTATCTCCACCTAACAAAGAATCTAGATATCACTCTCTTCTTTTTGGAAAGACTGATGATGAGGGTGCTAGTACGTGTTACTATTAGCATTTTTTTGTGATAAATTCAACCACACATAGTTGCTTAAGCTCGTGAGATATATTTAAATAGTAGATAGTAACCTCTATTTAAATGCATAAAATATATTAAAAATTAGGAAATAAAGGTTATTGTCGGGTTAAAGACACTGATGCGACAATGAGTATCATCCTATCGGTGTCGGGTAGAGGCTTAACACAGCAGAGACCCTAAGCTAAACCGGCAGTGGTAGGCAAGTCCATCTCAGCATTTACTACGCTCTGTTGGCAGTGGCGGGTGTAGCCTACGATGCAAGGAGGGCTCGCTGCTTCTTACTCTCCTTCTCCTCCCTTTCTTCCTCCTCTCTTTCCTTCTTCCTTCTTCCACAAAAATGGAGGAAGGGCTCAAGGGAGGCTATATTATCTGCCCGTGACTGTGCTAGGTCTGATTTCGATGGTGATACCGAGTTTGGACCTGACTGTGTGGTCACACAAGTCTTAGTAGCACCATAGTTACTGAGTCGACTCCTCCTTAGAGCAAATTTAGACAGGCCAAGATTAAAAACATCCATTGTCGACCGTGGAGATGCATCGCCGCAGGCATATGACTTTCATTGGCACGTCCATAACAGCCAACTTCCATTGTCATGAGATGTTTCTTCTTAGTGTAATATCGGGTGGCGGTCTTTCCCCACAGGTCGAGGTTTTTCCAAGTAATATATGAATGCATCAGTTTGAATACAGCCACGCAATTGGAGCTTTCCGATCATCAGCATCTTTGGTGTTCTTATTCTCCGTGGAGCTCCTTGCCAGAGTGAACGTCTTGTGCTCTTGTAGTTTCGTGGTTAGGTCAAACTCTTGTGGTTAACTGTGTATTATAACATGCATCTCGATCAATCCTGGCCCACTGTCAATTTCTGGCACGTATACATTGCTTGTCTTCATCGACCAGTACGTACGTATACCACTTGCAATGCAACGACCTTGAGGCCAACTGGATGTACACTTTGCGCCCCCATATATACACATCATATGATCGATCCCTATATGCTCTGTCAGGTCGTCAAATTGGCCTATTCTGCCACTAATTAATCATGCATATAGGACGACACTATTCTTGTAATATATGTTTCTCGACTGACGACAGAAATGCATGCAATCGACGTTTGACACGCACATCTCCATCGTAAATTCATAATCATATCGATCGATGGATGGAGGATCAACTTCTTCCTGCAGCTAGGAGATGGAGCTACATGCACTAATGCAAGATCTGCGCTTTCTTTCCTTCCTTTGACACCACCTCGCCCGTTGGTGCTGCCCTTTTCACCAGAACCTAGCCGGTAGCGAGTTCCATCCTGGCGATCAAAAACCAGTCGTCAAAACGCACACGCACACCATGACACCAGTCCACTCCTGCTGGTAGCCAGATATATAGTAGATGCATGGACGTATTGGAAGGCCACTTGGTTCCGCACATAGGCACGGAATATACCGGCATGCTTGCGCAAGCCGAGCTTGACAGCTAGCTATACAAATGGAACAGTGATTTGGCAACCATCAATCATGCCACATATATAGGCACACATTAACAAGCTATAGCTGCTAGCCTACTAGCTAGCACAAATGACGAAGATCAAGACACAAGGCCGATCGATTGTGCGAGTATGCGGTAATCACGCATTTGGGATCGTATATGTGCGATGTGCGTCTTGCACAGGTTGTTGCAGGTTAGACTATCTCCAACAATACTGACCCAAATAGGAGACTCATTGGCTAAAATGCGTCGCGCCGTGGAAAAAGGTTACGTACCTATTTTTGTTGTTTTCCAACAGGAAACACAAAAGAAGACGCCCTGACAGCTTCCTCTCACTCTCAGCGGTGCATGCAGGGCGTGGTCCTCACGGGTCTGGTCTCCCTTTCTCTCAGCAACGAATGGACAAGAGCAAACGGAGCGTACGAGCGGCGCCCATATGCATGCAAGCGCGGGCCCCACACGCACTCTCCTTCTCACACGAACTGTAGAGCACCAACAATCGGTCGACAGCGCGTGACCCATTGGCCGGAGCATGCGACGTATATTTGGGCTGCGCCTCGCCTCGCACGCATTTTGCGTCCTTGGTATGCCTATCCTGTTGAAGGCTATTTTTTTACGCTAAAGTAAGGTGAACCACGTATTTTAGGTTTATGTATCATCATGGGTAGGTTGTTGGAGATAGTCTTAGCGGCACTACTGGCCAGCAGTGTGCAGTGTCAGTGTCACAATGTGTGTGCGCTCCTTCGATTCCTACACCCGGCCTTGTCGCTTCGCGCACTGCTGCCCCAGAGGTCCCGCCAGCGTCCAGCGAGCGGACGGTTGCGCGCGACAAAAAAAAGTCACCAGCTGGGAACAAACAAATCAGTGGACTGGCCATAGGCTCCCGGCCGATCGAGTCCCGTCCCGCCTCGATCTGCAGTGGGATGGGCGGATGGCCGTGGTTGGACCTGGCCGCGCCTGATGATCCGATCCGAACGTCGTCTGCTCGTGGCCATCGGTTTTGCCGCCGTAGAGTGGCGTCCGCTCCGGTTGGAGGTTCCAGGTTCGCTGCCGCGCGCCGCATGCGTCAAGGTAGTACTACAGCATGATCAAACGGTCCAAAAACTGACGATTCCACGGCCGCCTCACCGTAGAAAGCGCCAATATAATTCTATTTTTATTATTACAGAAGGTGAATACTGAGTAGAATAGCCGAGCCACTTCTCCTTTGTTGGTGCTTGTATGACCACGCATGCATGTGTACACGACACAGATGGGAGATCGCGGGGCTGCATGCATGCACAGGGCCGCAGCAGACGACGAGCCGACGGCATGGCCAGCACCCTCTACCCGACGGACGACGGGCACACGATCGTCGTTCGTCAGCCGGCGTCTAGCCGGTCGGCCGTATCCAATTGTGGCCCCAGCTACCGCGCGGAAGTGGGCAGCCATGTTGCCGCTGTGCCGCAACAGGCACTCAGAGGCAGCTGGCGCCGGCCCACCGTGCAAGTGGTCCTGAGCAGCGCCAGCGCCTGTGTTGGAGAATAGCCATGACTGCAACAAGAGGCCGCCGGTGGCTGGCTCACAGTCGTCGCCAGCAGCCTGCCAAAGAGGCAAAGACCCAAAGTGTTGTGGTCGGTTCAATGGCGTCGTACCAACTCTCTCTACTAGCTAGTACCAGAGTCGCGTCCTTGGTTCAGAATGTATCTGGAGGTGTGCTTCAGAATCGTCCCAGGGAATGAATGTTTGGCCTAATAAAGCCTGTTTACAAAAGGTATTTTAGCTAGAGGAGTGGAAAGCATTGCCTACATGGAAACCCCTATTCTTGAATGTACAAGCAGCTAGTACTGCGGTCGACAACAAAGACGTCGCAAGTTGGACCACTTGCATTGGTTGTGCCCATTAGCGGAGCCAAGATGAGCACCTCGGGGGGCTAATCAATAGAGATTTAGAACAAATGTCAAAGATTAACGGTGAAATCACGTTTTTTCTACAGTAAATATAAAGGAAAATCACTCTCACAGGGGGGGCTGCTGCCCCCCTAGCCCCCCCCCCCCCCCCCCCCGTGGATCCGCCACTAGTTGTGCCCATTAGCGGAGCCAAGATGAGCACCTCGGAGGAGCTAATCAATAGAGATTTAGAACAAATGTCGAAGATTAACGGTGAAATCACGTTTTTTCTACAGTAAATATAAAGGAAAATCACTCTCCCAGGAGGGCTGCTGCCCCCCTAGGCCCCCCCCCCCCCCCCCCCCCCCCCCCCCCCCCCCGCGGATCCGCCACTGGTTGTGCCATGGCACCGCTAAGGCTTTGATCCAGCAGTGCCACCTTTTGGAGAATCTGGCGCCGGCCCACCGTTAAGGATTCAAAGTGATGTCATTTTGAGCGATAAACGGTGGCAGAAGGTTAGCGAAAAGTGGCAGCTCTTTTTTGCAAGACTATATATATATATATATATATATATATATATATATATATATATATATATATATATATATATATATATATATATATATATTGATACATGTATATATATAACCACTGTTCTGCAGCTGGCCATAGAATAACTTATTCTATGGCCACTTTGAGTTACGATAATTACCATGCCAATTTACGATATTACAGTAACTCTTTACTAAATGATTTACTATAACATTATCGTAAATATCACCGTAAGTTGTAGTAACACGAGTATCGTAAATGCATATTCATGTTATCGTAAATTGGTACAAATATTATCGTAAATCAAGGTGGCTATTGATATATTGATACATGTATGTAGTGCGAGTCAAGCATCCAATCATTAGATTCTGCGGTGTAGAGAAAGTGCGGGCTTTGACTAGCTAGGCGCATCTCTACAGGGAGATACCAGCGGTGGAGAAGGATGGACATACATGCATGGGCATTCAACTGTGCTGAGGAGGAATCTGCCCAATTTGGCATTATACCACGAAATGCTACCCCCACTATTGATCGTAAATTAATGTTTAGTCTCTAATGAATGACGTGGTACGATAACGTGGACAACTAAATGTATGATATTGAATGACATGTCTAGTGGATTTTAATTAATTGTATTTGATAGTGAACTACTGAGGTGGACAGTCTGCATGTCAAGATAGAAGCTCTAGTGGGGTTTATGATTGTAAAGCCAATCTTAGTGGATAGTTTCATGGCGTTGTTTCCAAAATTGTCATGTCATAGAGAATGAAATGAAACTTGGATGAAACACTCTATCTCAATGCAAAGTTTCATTCTAGAGTTTTATAGACATTTAATTTGATGACTCATAGATAGTTGGTAATCGTGCTAAGAGAGTTTCATTTAGATGAAACTCATTTCTTCTCTCTCTTCTTAAATGCACTGTTATGTCATCAAAAATAACTATATGGCAACATATTTAATGCAAATAAAACTCAAATGAAACTTCTGCTCAGACTGAACTGAGATATATAGATGTATAGTACTACGATTATCTATCATCAGGTGAGAGAAATGATGAGAAGAAAAGAAGATGTGTATATACATACATAGACGTAGATATATATAATAAAAGGAAAAAGTCTACATAACCTCTCAACTATTCAGGGTAGACTATTTCACCTCCAAACTATAAAACTAGATTTTTTACTCCCTGAACTTTCTAAAACCGGTCAATAACCCCTCCAAGCGGTTTCGGATGGTGGTTTTGCTACCGTGACGGTGGTTTTGTCTTTTTCTTTTTTTATTTATTTCCACTGAATCTTTAAAAAATCATAGTAAATCATAGAAAAATCATAAAATAGAAAATTCAATTTTGTTGGACTCCACATGACTAGATCTACACAATCAATATATAATATGGTATGCTTTAGCACAAAGTTTTTCTGTAGCTTTAGATCTATGTTTTTCTGTAATTAATTGGAATAATTCATAGCTGCAGCTTTTATGGTCTAATTGTGGTGAAATTTTTATGGTGGGCTAATTATTGTATGCTTAAACTATAGTAAAAATTGTATACTCATCGGATCATGTATAACTTAGTTATAGATATAGTTATAGATAAAATATAGATTTAACAAGCATAAATCTAAATAAATCTATAACTAAGTTATACATGATCCAATAAGTATGAAATTTTTACTATAGTTCAAGCATACAATAATTAACCCACCATAAAAATTTCACCACAATTGGGCATAGAAGTTGCAGCTATGAATTATTTCAATCAATTACAAAAAAGCATAAATATAAAGCTACAGCAAAAACTTTGTACTAAAGCATACCATATTATATGTTCACTGTGTAGATCTATTCATCTGGAGTCCAACATAATTAGATTATCCATTTTATGATTTTTCTGCGATTTACTATGATTTTTTAAAGATTCAGCGAAAATAAATAAAAAAGAAAAAGACAAAACCACCGTCAACGTAGCAAAACCATCGTCCAAAACCACTTGAGGTTATTTGACTAGTTTTGAAAAGTTCAGGAGGTAGAAAATTCGGTTTTATAATTTGGGGGGTGAAATAGTCTACACTGAATAGGTGGGGGTTACGTAGATTTTTTTCTATAATAAAATATGCTTCTGCTTCTAGAGATTCAAAAGTGCACGAGATTCTAGTGTCGTTGTAGTGTGCTTACCATCGAGTTGCAGCACGACAGCTTAGAACATCTACCGCACCAGGCACCAGTAAAAAGGGGGATCGAATCCATCCTGCGGTCCGAGTGTGAGTGGCGATTCAATTATGCTGCTACTGCTGCCTAGACCTTTGCCTGCCAAGCTTTGCTAGCTAGTGCTGTCTCTCCGGCCGGACGCTAGTGAGCTGGTGACGAAGGCCATGTAAAAAAACATTGGTCCGGTCCAGACGTGCGCGAGGGTGCGCGGCAGCCGGCAGCAATGGCCGACACTCTTGACGGCCGGGATTTTCATCCGACACTTGACGCCCGGGATTCGCTGTTTCTGTTAGACCCTCGGAGCTGGATTATTCATTCGCTAGCTGTGGTTTCCAGAAATGACAGCGGCGAGGAGCAAAGCCACCACCACTTTTCGTATATGGCTGGCGTGTCTTCGTTCGTTCCGAGGTTCTTTTTTTTAGCTTATACTATAACCTATTCGTTTGTCTGAATTCTGGAGGAATCTGGATGGTTTGGAGGAATGCTGAAGCAATTTGTGAGAGAAAAACATTGTCCCGGATGAAAAAATAAGCGGATCAAAGCCGAGTCTAAGGGCACGCGAACGGAGCCATACTATAACCTATTCTGACCTTTTTTTTACAATTGAACATAATGTTTTAGCGTGACTAAAGAATTTTTTTTTGAAATAGTAATATTTCACTCCCAAGCTAACACATCGGCTCAGAAGTCATGACGAGGAAAACAAAGGCCAAGCGACAATCTTAATTTGTGCCTTATATTAGCCTCTAAATTAGTTTTTTTAAGCTTCAAATTCGCTTACAAAGCAATTGTTTCTGGAACATAAACCTTGAGACGGTCTAAGGAGCCACACATGCCTATCACTCTTAGGCCCTGTTCGGCTTACCCTATATTCGGTTTGTTCGGTTTCTTTCTTTTAGCTGGAACAATATTTTTTTCTCATAACAATTCAGCCAGAGCAGTGTTTTTCAGTCAGTTTCAGCCAAGTTTCAGACCAGCGAACAGGGCCTTAACGTAAATACTACTTCTGACCAAGCTATGTGCATGTGTGTCGTGCTGACGGTTCTCATGAGTGAGTCTTATCTCTTTAAAAAAAAAATCCTCCTAGGATTTGATCTCCCGAATTATCTGGCCATAGGCACACCGAGATCTTTCAATCATGAGCCCTGTTCGCTTGACTGATAAGTCATGGTTAAAAGTACTGTTGGCTGATTTGATGTGAGAGAAAAATATTGTTCATTGGTTGAAAAAAGTACGGCTTATAAGCCAAGTGAACAGGGCGTATATTTTTAATCACAGATATGCAGTTGGAACCCACCATGACCTTGAGTAGCAGCAGGTCCTGAGATAGAGTGACTGCTTCTCTACATCCCAACGCCTCAATAGATTCTGCGTCAGTTACATCATCGAAGACTACAGCTGAAGCACCCAGATAAACCCTATCAGAGATTACCTCGCCACTGCTGCAGCTGCACCTGTGTTAGTGTTCTTTGATGTAGTCGCATCCGTATTGATTTTAAACAAACCTGCTGGTGGGAAAATCCAACCGGCTTGTTGTGTATAACCTTGTTGTACATGTGCTCCCTTCTTTCCTTGAGCCATCGTGAGATCCGAGATAAATGAATTCACGAACAAGAAAGTAGATAATGGGCTCTGGAAGATATTGTCGTGGATATATAGCCTTCCTGTGGGCGTACCTAATTGCCTATAGTGTAACTAGAACCCGGATCAGATCATCATGCTTCAGCGTCTCTATGAACGAAAAGATCCAGCTTCTTGCATCAGGTTCCTGAACATTGATGATATGTTCAGTAATTTCCTCATCAACCAATGTCCAAACACATTTAGACATGGTGCAAAGGAGTAGGAGTCCTCAACGCTGCACAAGGAGCACCTCGGATTTTCAGTCATGTGTTTGTGGTGACGTACATCTGCAGTCGATGTTTTTTTTAGTGAACATCTGCAGTCGGTAGTTGTGCCTTAGCCTCTGAAATAGGCCGGGTGGCCGGCCGTGCCCAAGCCCAGCAAGCGGACAACTCAATAGGAAACACCAGTCCTGCAGCCCAACGTGCCTGCTCGGCAGTTCCACGACTTCTTCTCAATCTCGTTTGCTCGGTCTCTTTATGTTCGCACACCAAACTACTCGGTCTCTTTACGTGCGCACACCAATCCAAAATGAGCACAGCTTTTTTCAGATCAGAAAATCATGAAAGAAAAATAACAACGTCAGGTCGTGAACGCTTCCTGAGTCGATGCTCATGCGGCCCACGGTCACTGGCGAATTTCGTGGCACGCGAAGGCAGCGCCAGCAGCTTTGGGCTGGCCAAATTTGGCCCTCAGCAGCTTGGCCCAGCAACCGGCCGAGCTCGGCTTCGCATGGCAGTATGGCACAGGCGTCAAGGCGCGTGGTAGCAAGCACCTACAGAAATTGCAGCCCAACCTCATCTCTACTGTAGTAGACCAATCAAAACTATACTAGTCTCTCTAAGAAAATATTCCCCGCCGAGAGCCTCTCATCATTGTGTACTAAAAAATGCACATATGAATTCGTCTCCGTTAAAATAAAGGCTAATAAATCACCCGTACTAAATCCGATGGGCACTGTTCGATGTGTGATGGCAGGCTTCTCCCGCGAGGCTTCAAACGCGCTCCACGCCGCGGCTCCCCGTCCCTAAGCCCCCGTTCTGTCGGTTCTATTCCAACGAACCACATTTTTTTTACCTTTTTCGAGAAAAAAAGCTCAGAACAACGCCCATCCCCACTTCACCCGACCTGTGCTGCCTCCCATGTTCTGACTCGCTTAGGGTTTCGAGATGGAGGCGGCGGCGGCCAGGACCGGCGATCAGGCAGTGATCTCGGCCTCGCGGGCAGATCAACGCCTCCTGCTCCATCGTCTCCCCCACCATCCTCGCCCATCCCTCCGTGCGCACGGTCTTGGTTCGATCCGCCCACCCCTCTCAATTTCCTTCGTCGCTTTTTCCCCGGGAAAAAAATCGCTCGAACTCCTTCGGCCATCTTCCCGGCCACGACGGCAGCAGGCGAAGCGGACGTCCGGACAGCAGCTGCGGAGCGCGGCGCACGGGCGGTCAGCGGCACGCCCTGTGCGCGGATGGCGGGGCACGTGCGGAGGGCGGGACATCAGGAGGGGCTTTCACGGAGCTAGGGTTTCGATGAGGCCAGCCAATGGTCTCCGAAGCGGCGCGAGCTGCCAGCGGAGGGGCAGCGGCACCTCAACGAAAAGCTCCGCAACCCCAGTACTCCACGCTCTAGTCGTCCTCCATCTCCGCCGCCGGGGGCTCACAGCCCCAGCACTCTGCCACCCCGTCCCAAACTCCCAACTGCACACCGCCGACACCAGGTGGCACAGGTGCGGCTGCTTATAGTGTCGCTTATAAAGAAATTTGTTTGGTTTGCTAAACAAGTGCTAGCCATTTGTTTATATTTGACCTTTGCATATCAGTTATAAAACTAAACCCTATATCCGTTTTACAGAAAATGACGAATGCAATGATTTACTGCATGTCCTTTATGTTGAGAGAAAAGGAGGTTGATGGGCCCTACTGAAGTTAGGGACTTCATTAATTCCTTAAGATCTACATTTTCATCCTTTGAGGTTTGTTGCGAAATAACAATATATTTTTCTATATCTATACGTTGCTATCAGATTTTTAGAAAAAATAGAAAATCCATGGTGATGAAAAATAGACTTTAGATAAAGCTATTCAGACCAATTTTTCATGACATGCATTCTCAAATGCCTTTTAATTGGCTCTGTCAGATCTTCACATATGTGGTAGTCATTCTAATCTACATCCATCTTATGCTTAGGGGAAAAGCTTTTGCTTATTTCTTTCACTAAAATGAATGCATTTGTTTTTCTTTTCAAAATGATTTCAGGCGAGGATGCAAAATTTAGTTTGCTAGAGACTAGCCTTGCTATTATTCCGGGGTATGTCACCAAGTCTATTCTTTACTTTGTAAGTTCTTTTTTTATACGTACTGATGATGTTTACTCTCAAATAAGAAACAACTAAACATGATACATGCTTTGTTTGACAAAAGAATAAGCAAAGTTATTGCCATCTGAAAATTCCCAGCAGATACTTTCTTTGTCTGTGTTCATTAATTTGCTTCAATTGATTCATGCTGCCTATTACTCAAAGTTTACCAACCATGAAGTTGCCGGTTCATAGCCTGTGTTGCTTTCTTGCGGTTGGTAATGGGTTTCAGGTTGTTGGTGAAAAGATATTTTCATTGAAACTTATCTATGTTGCAAACAAAAAATTTGTACTTGTATAGCTGTCTTCATATTCCAAGCCATGGTCTTATTTTCTAGAACAAGTTGTTTCTAAGAGTTTCTTTTCTAGCCAAACTACCACAAGCAGGAGTATCAGTTCAAAGCTTAGCTGCAGTCAGGGTCTTGGTGCATTGCAGCGACTCCCATCTAGGCTTAATACGAGTCATTGAGATGAATGACATTTAATACGAGTCATTGAGATGAATGACTTTTAACTTAGTAATTTTTTTTATTTAGATGGACAAGAGGGCAAAGATTTGAATTTATTTAGCTAGATGTTGCTTTCAATGATGGCTGCCATTATTCAAACTAGAAAAAGAAAAGGGTGTGAACCTAGAGAAAGAAAGAATTACTTATGTGGTCCAATAGATTAGAGAGATAGAATGAGATCTGAGCATCTAAATAACAAAATATGGAAGAATGATGTAACTTGTGTGGACATGGAACTTATAATAAATTTACTTTTTCTGAAACAAGGACTTTTTTTTAGATGAACATATACATGATCTGTGTGTACGGGCATTGCAGTGACTGCCATCTATGCTTATTACGTGGCATTAAGATGAATGACTTTTAACTTAGTATTTTTTTCATTTAGATGGACAAGAGGGCAATTTAAATTTATATAGCTGCAGCACATATGTTGCTTTCAATGATGGCTACCATTATACAAACTAGAAAAAGAAAAAGATGTGAACCTATAGACGCTCCAGGATTTGAGTGGCAGGACACTCGTGCAGGTTGAGGGCCCTTATTTGCCTTTGTTTGCGCTTGAGGATAGAGACTTTAGAATCTAAACACTGACAAGGTGCTATGAAACAAGCAGACCAACGTGCTATTCTGATATAGACATGTATGAAAACTGATTTCCATTGGCCATCAACTGCTTTGATGTATGCAATATTAAATCAGTTTGTGTCATTATTGTTTTCTCTTGCAAAAGTTTAAAACAGGATATGTTGAACCACCCAGAGTTACTGGAACTGAATGCCACCCTAGCATTTGAAGCAACTATTTGGAGGAAGCAACCATCAAACCATTATGTTTTTGTTGGCAATTGGAAACCCCACCGAGAATGACACTTGTCCAAGAGATATCCTGGCTTTGGTGCTACTATGAGCGTCCTGCTACTATGGAGATAACTTGGATTGTGGTGACCAGGTGGCCTTTAATAAATTTTCAAACAATTTCGACTCCTAAGCATGCTTTCTCAAAGATGTGTTTTCCTGTATATTTGGGATCATTGCCTTGGTTTCCCAAGCTATAGAGATCAAGCATGTGAAACAAAAGATGTTGATGTTTAAATCCTCTATGAAACATGCCTGTAAACGAGCTTGTCCAAGCTTGGCATCTCGTGCTTCTGTTGAGTCGGACTCTGAGTCTCTCGGCTTGGATAGATATGAGGCTTGGCTTGGGTTTTTTTTTTTTTGTCTTCGTATCATTTTTTGAATCATAAGTCAATCTCATTCCATGTTTGAGTATGATTTGAATTACCTAATATCACCGTAGCGTTAGCACAGGCATTATACTAGTGAAGCTAGGGAGCTGAGCAATGTAGGGTGTTGACATCAAAAAGTGACTAACACATGTGCTGGACTCCATCGATGTTTGTATTCTGAATCGGTTAAGAATCTGGATCGATTTTTAGCTCGTGTTTTATAAGGCCATCCTCTCTATATATATTGGAGAGGATCGCGGTTGATTAAGAGATCTAACATCCAATCGAACAAAAAATACATCTACTATCCTTTTTACCCTAACTTTTCCAACCCTTGTAGTTTGGTACATCTCTCGATGAGATTCGGCAGTGTTCTAGGTGGCCTTACCAATCCTAAGACAATCTCGGTGTGCATTTTCCCAGCGGGTCTTCCAGGGAGGGGTTCTTGAGCTCTAATGCGAAGAACGGGCTTCAAATCAGTTCTACCAACTGGTTGGTCGGTACTTCTGATTTTGGAGTTGCTTGCTGCGCGATTAGGTCATGTGCGACCTCGGGCGTGCTAACTTTTGCTGGTGTGAGATCCGAGATTCAATTCGGAGTCAACACACTTTTTGGTGACTCCGCTAGGAAAGAAGATCAATCTACTATGAACATGTTTGAAGATCATGGCAATAACAAGGGTGATCCTACGGATATGTTCAATCCTACTAACATATCCATCCTACAACCATTGATCGACTCATAGAGGATCTTCTCAAGTTGGTGGAGGAGAAGAACGCTACTAATCTGGCGGCCGCTCTAGCAAGTTGCTCGATAGATCGGCGATCAGGTGGCGTGGCAAAGCGATTCAGGGTCATAAATCTAGTTGCTCCTTGAACCACCACTGCACCCAAGGTAATACCACTCACTGTAGGGTCGAGATGGCGGACTAGAGGGGTGAATAGTCCTTTCTAAAATTAATCATACCAGCTAACCAAAACAAATGTGGAATTAAAAGTAATGGTCTAGTCAAGACTATTGAAAGAACATTGATGTCGCATAGAGGGGGTGAATAGGCCTGTTAAAATTCAGCTCAAACAAATGTAAGAACTCTGCGCAGCAATGCTGCTCTACGCACATCATTGCTGCCCCACAGCACTGATGCTCCCTAAGCTACAGTGCCACTCTGGCTGACACCCGAGACAGTAGTTCAAAATCTGCCCAATGAAAATTAGATCGAGCAATTTCGAGCCTATTCCACCATCTAGATGTTGGGAAAGTTCATGAGCAAGTAGATCGAGACCAAACCCTACAAACACCACAAATACAAATATAGCACAATACAAAGCACAAGAACACAAGTGAGATATCGATTTATCTCGTGGTTCAGCTCGCCACTAAGGCTTGTCTATGTCCACGTTCTTGAGGTAGCCACAAAGGCTTTGGTCTCTTTCAACCTATCCTTGTTCTCAAGTCAAGAGAATGAACTCTTGAGATGAGAGGTGATTTCACTAGCTGATTGGGGTGATTACAAACCTCCCGGGGCTGCCACACAAGTTGGCAAGCTCCATAGGGGATGCGCTAGCCGTCTAGGAGCAAGCTCCAAGAGTAACGAACACAATCCACCCGCTTAAACATGGACCAAGTGCTCTAGGAGATGAAGAACAGATTGGTGAGCTCTCCAATGTAGTTTGGAGGCTCAAACTCTCATGGATTTGCAAGGGAAGCAATGGATAAGCTTGAGGGGCTCCAGTGGTGAGTTGGAGAGAGAGAGCTACTTTGGTCGCACTTAGGAAGGGAATGGTCGAGATGACCGTTGGGAGAGGAAGGGGATGAAGGAAATACCCCTTCCTCCAATGGTCAGATTTTAAGGCGCAGTAGTGCTGCTCTGGCGTGCTTGATAGCACCAAATTAAAAACTGTTACACAGGCTGACAAGACAAGGTATTAGAGGATGTTTGGTGGAATATGAAGATTTAGTTGCACGTTAAAGCTTATGCATTGTATCCCCCTTTGTAGTACAGCTTTTCCTAAACTCAAATTCAAAGTATCAAAGAATTTAAATGCTTTTGAGCCGGTTGCCGCTTCCTTTTGTAATTTGGGGTTTCCACCATCGAATGTATTATCCTCTTTCTCAATATCACTTCGTATTAAGCATCCATTGAAAAACCATTTCTTTAATACTGTGATACTTGCTTGAATATTTCCTAGATACGAATGTTGAGATCAATCAAGCTTCAGTTTGATTCACATAGAGACATATATGAATCAACATCAATATGATCAAGCCAATTCACGATTCCTTATCTTCTCTTCATTTTGGCTTGACACTCCTAATACCTAGTTCAATATTTATCTTCATACTTCTAGCTTGATCAAAGCTAAGTCACTATCAAACTCTTCTTGTTCATGAAAAGCAAGCCTTTATTGAGACCAATCCAAAATCATCAACTCATGTATCATTTACCATTTGTCAAATATGTTTGCTTTCTCATGATACTATGTTTCGGGGACCAATACTAGGGTACCCAAAGAGGAGGAGCTAATGGTCATCAACATTGATTCATCCGAGTAGTCAAGAGCGCGACTACAGCTCCAACTGACCTCCAGGCGCGTGGGCTCCGCCTTGCTCGACCTCTGAGGAAGGGCTCCGCCTCACCCGACCTTTGAGGGAGGGCTCCACCTTGCCTGACCCCGAGGGCACGAGCTCTGCCTTGCCTGACCTCTAGGGGTGGGCTCTGCCTCGCCCGACCCTGAGGCCGCGGGTTCCGCCTCACCCGACCTCTAGGGGTGGGCTCTGCCTCGCTCGACCTCGAGGCTGTGATCTCCGCCTCGCCCGACCCTATGGGTGCGGGCTCCGTCTCGTCTGACCCCTGGGGTTCGGACTCTGTCTCGCCCGATGGCGACCCATACCACTGCCAACGACTCTAGGTCTAGGCGTATGGGCCTGGGTCAAGACTATGACATCAGGGAAGAGACTGGCACACCTCAATGTAACCTATGGCCATGATGGGCCATACCAGAGGGTTCACATCAAGAACAACGTCGGGCGTGCCAGTGCTGTTCCGTCTAACCCTCGTACGAACGGTGACGGGCGCGTTAGTTCACCACAATGTCCGCTAGGATGGGATGGAGTGCCATGACCGGCAGACGACGCCTATGCATGGTGCCAGTGAGGGATAGGGCCAAAATGTGGAGCTGTCCCTGTTGACATCTACAGGGTCGGGGGGACCCGCATGAAGGAGAAGAAGGACCCGACGATCCTAGAAGCTTTCTTCTCTCTCTCTCGTTCTTCTCCTTTTTCTCCATTGTAACCCATGCTTTCCATTAGCCTATAAAAGGGAAAGTAGGGCGTCCCCTGAAGGGAGGCCGATCGAATCACCCCAAACCGATTAGAACACGAGATAAACACACAAGAACACGACATGAACAAACGACCGAGCAGCGATCAAGCTCTCAGCACCCATTCACTCTTTCCACCAGAGACTTAGGATTCTTTCCCTCTCTTGCTTATTTGTAACCCCTACTACAAACTTTCAGTGCTAGTAACACAAGCAGCAACGATGAACTGGATGTAGGGACTTTCAGCCTAAACCAATATAAACCTCATGTCCCTTAAGCACACCATCCGAGTCAGACGCGCAATATTAGAAATTTACTCGTTGGTGGTAACTCAAAACACCGATAGTTGCCATGCCAAGTAGGGGCCTTTTGTGCGTCTCGACATCCACATCAGGCCTCGGATGGTTAGTCACGGCGTCAGCTAGGTCCCGGGCGCGCATGTGCGCTTCGAGAACCTGGACTTCATCATCACGACGGAAGGAGGGTTGGTCTAGGCACCCACCACCATCCAACCTCTCAACTTCACCGGCCTCGACATGATTGTTGAGGCGCTTGAGGAGCTGCAGCTGCATGCACTGGAGGCCTGCACCCCCTGGAGCGACCAGCTCCTCGACTTCGATTACGGGAGGCCAGAGCACCAGCTCGACACCTTCCTGGGACCTCGACCATCCCGAGAGGGCCTGCGCCACCTCACATTCTTGTTTGTCAATGTCATGACGCAACTCGCCGGAGGAGAGCCACTCTCCCTGGAATACCTCATCCGGAGCGCCCTGACAGCACTCCCATCTGGTCTCCGCAACACCGTAGAGACCGTTGGCCACCTTGTGGCGCAACGCACGCCTCCATCCCCCGTGAACGACGAGTTCATGGGAATGACTGAATATGTCACAGAATCTTTCCATGACCTCCTCACGAGAGAGTCGGGGTCACCCTCTGACTCTGACTCCAGCGGAGGGAGCCATCACCCTTCTCATGAATGTTTCATGGTAGGTGCCCCCGAGGGACGCATCGAAAGCATCCACGAGGAAGAGGCTACCCCAACGAACGACCACGACGACGAGATCTAGGGTGATGTAGGGGCCCCACCTCACCTGTGGGCGGAGCAACTGAAGGTTTGGCACCAAGAAGCATGACTCCAGCTCGAGCAGGAACACGCGGAGCTTGAGCAAGAGATCGAGCGCCACGAAGACGGTGGACGTGCATGCGCCATGGTTCGTGACATGAACCAGAGGATCATCGAGGATGATGAGGCCCTCCCACACTTTACCTGGGCAAGCCAGAACATCGCCACCACAACGGCCTTGCTCCGGGGGCTTCTGGGGCCCGCGACGCCCGAGGATCGTTGGGCCCATAGCGAGATTCGCATGCTACTCGAGCATGCAGCGGCATAGCAGGCCGAGAGCTCACTTTCCCGACAATGCGAGCTCGACGCTAGCCAGCGCGCGCCCTTAGAGCAGCCCAACATGGACGTGTCAGTCACTAGGCATGGCAAGGCAGCAAGACGCGCGCCATGGTCCTGGTGCATGAGCATCTCAGCCGCAACCGTGACGCGAGGAAGGGGGCTAGCCATGGCTACCACCCTTGTTGTGGTGGACGCTATGACAGCGGCAAGGATCGAAGCTCGAGCCTCGACTTGCCGGGACCTTAGGCCTTTGGCCGACACATCTTCAACACCGCCTTTCCATCGCGGTATCGATCGCCAACCAATATCCCAAAATACTCTAGGGAAACGAACCCCAAACTGTGGCTCGAGGATTATCAGCTTGCTTGCCAAGCCGGTGGAGTGGATAATGATGATTTCATTATCCACAACCTTCCATTGTTCCTGGCCGATTCGGCATGAATGTGGTTGGAACACCTTCTGCAGAATCCAAAGTTGGATGGACCTGAAAGATATGTTCGTTGGAAACTTCCAGGGCACATACGCGTGTCCTGGGAACCCATAGGATCTCAAAAACTGCCGACAGAAGGCCAAGGAAACTCTTTGTGGGTACATCTGACGCTTCTCCCAGTAGTGCAACGAGCTGCCTAATGTCGCTGATGCCGACATCATAGGAGTCTTCCTATCTAGGACCACCTGTGAGTCCCTGGTTCACAAGCTGGGACGTATGGGCCCGTAAACAACCAAGGAGCTCGACATCACCACCAACCACGCCTCGGGCGAGGAGGCGGTCGGGGGGATTTTTGACCTCCTCAAAGGCAAGGCGAAGCGGGACGAGGACATCGATGAAGGCGCCTCCAATCGTCCTAGCAAGAAGAAGAACAAGCAATGGCACAAGGGCTCGCTCATGGCCGCCACTGATCGCAAGGGGGTCAGAAGCCCACCGAGGGCACCCCGGACCACTTCAAGAAGCTGCTCGAAGGACCATGTCTAAACCATGCTTTCCCCGTCAAGCATCTATACAAGGACTGTAGTCTCATGAAGCAGTTCTTGTCCGGAGGCTCTAACAAGGGGAGCATAGGAAGGACCCCAAGCCATCCACGGACGACGCCGAGGGGAAGGACGATGGCTTTTCGATGCTAGATGGCTGCCTCATGATCTTCGGAGGGTCGGCGGCCTATGACTCCAAGCGCCGCCAGAAGCTCGCGCATCGCGAGGTCTATATGGCCGAGCCGACCACACCTACCATCCTCCGATGGTCGGAGTCCACCATAACCTTTGATCAAACCGACCACCCAGAGAACGACCCACAACCGGGGAGATATCCACTCGTGGTCGACCCGATCATCGGCACAAAGCATCTCACCAAGGTGTTCATGGATGGAGGTAGCAACCTCAACATCATGTATGTCGAAACGCTCGACGCCATGGGCATTGATCGATCACGCATCCGACCGACTGGAACGCCTTTCCATGGCATCGTGCCTAGAAAGCAGGCCATGCCACTTGGGCAGATTGATCTACCCATCACCTTTGGGGATCTAACCAATTACAGGATGGAGACCCTTACCTTTGAGGTGGTCGGGTTCCACGGAACCTACCATGCCATCCTAGGACGTCCATGCTACACAAAGTTCATGGCCGTCCCCAACTACACCTATCTAAAGCTGAAGATGCCAGGACCGTATGGGGTCATCACCATTGGCACCGCCTTCTAGCGCGCCTACGAGTGCGAGGTCGAGTGTTGCGAACACGCCACGACAATCATCGCCTCCAAGGAGCTTGCGACCATCAGGAAGGAGGTCGCCGAAGAAGCACCCGACCCCAAGCGGTTGGCCAGGTTGTTTGAGCCTATAGAGGGTGTCAAAGAGGTCCTCATAGACCCTAGCAGTTCCAAGGGCAAAGTAGTGCGCATTGGCACCACACTTTCCTCCGAATAGGAAAGCACGCTCATCGATTTCCTCCACGCCAACATAGACATCTTTGCGTGGAGACCCTCGAATATGCCAGGCATTCTGAGAGAAGTCACCGAGCATGCCTTGAAGATCAGGCCAGGCTCCACGCGGGTGAAGCAGCGCCTGCGTCGCTTTGACGAGGAAAAGCGCAGGGCCATCGGCGAGGAGATTGTGAAGCTTTTGGCGGCCGGGTTCATCAAGGAAGTTTATCGCCCCGAGTGGTTAGCTAATCCCGTTCTAGTATGAAAAAAGAATGGGAAATAGAGAATGTGTGTTGACTACACATGTCTCAACAAAACATGTCCAAAGGATCTGTTTCCTTTGCCATGCATAGACCAAGTAGTCGACTCAACCTTAGGGTACGAAACCCTTTGCTTCTTTGATGCGTACTCCGGGTACCATCAAATCACAATGAAAGAGTCTGACCAGCTCATGACATCTTTCATCACCCCATTTGGATCGTTCTGCTATGTTACAATGTCGTTCGATTTGAGAAACGTGGGGGCTATGTACCAGCGC
Organism: Miscanthus floridulus; assembly: GCF_019320115.1. Lineage (NCBI taxonomy): Eukaryota > Viridiplantae > Streptophyta > Magnoliopsida > Poales > Poaceae > Miscanthus > Miscanthus floridulus. The sequence goes on from NC_089584.1 coordinate 117,473,255, forward strand.
TGTATGCTCAAGTGTTTTAGGGACCTCATCGGGTGAACCATTGAGGCCTACATAGATGACATTGTGGTCAAGTCCAAATGGGCCGACTAGGTCATAGCTGACCTAGAGTAGACCTTCGTGAAACTCCTAGCAAACAGCATTATGCTCAACCCCAAGAAGTGTGTTTTCGGGGTCCCAAGGGGTATGTTGCTAGGTTTTATCGTCTCCGAGCGTGGCATCGAAGCCAACCCAGAGAAGATCTTGGCCATCATGAGGATGGGCCTGATTTAGAATGTAAAGGGGGTACAACGAGTTATATTGTGCCTCGCCGCACTCAGCCACTTTATCTCACGCCTCAGCGAACGAGGACTCCCCCTCTATCGGCTCCTAAAGAAGGCCGACCATTTCAAATGGACGCCCGAGGCCCAGGAGGCACTAGACAAGGTCAAGCAGCTCCTGACAAAGACCCCGATCCTGGTCCCTCTAACCGATGGGGAACCGCTTCTGCTCTATATTGCGGCCACCACGCAAGTGGTCAGCGCCGCCCTGGTGGTAGAGCGAGAAGAAGAGGGACACACCCTCAAAGTGTAGCATCCCGCATACTTCATTAGTGTGGTCTTGTCTAATTCCAAGACCCGCTACCCCCAAATCCAAAAGCTCCTATATGCCGTCCTTATCACCAAGAGAAAGTTGCGCCACTACTTCGAGTCACATTCGGTGATGGTCGTGACGTCCTTCCCCCTCGGTGAGGTCATCCAAAACTAGGATGCCATAGGAAGAATCACAAAGTGGGCACTCGAGCTGATGGGTCAAAGCATTTCATATGCCCCTCGGATGGCCATCAAGTCCCAAGTGCTGGCTGATTTTGTTGCAGATTGGACCAAGGTCCAAATGCTGCCAGCAGTCGTCGACCAAGAGTACTGAACGATGTACTTCGATGGATCGCTGATGAAGAAAGGTGCCGGCGCGGGACTAGTTTTTGTTTCACCCCTCAGGGTACGCATGAGGTACATGGTTTGCATCCATTTCTCCTCCTCCAACAATGTGGCCGAGTATGAGGCACTCATCAATGGCCTGTGCATCGCCATCGAGTTGGGTATCCAACGGCTCAACGTCCGGGGCGACTCCCAGCTGGTCATCGACCAAGTCACGAAGGAATCAAGCTACCACAACATCAAGATGGTTGCGTATTGCTGAGAAGTCCACTAGTTGGAAGATGAGTTCAACGGTCTCGAGCTCAATCACATCCCAAGGCATCTCAATGAGGCGGCCGATGCACTAGCAAAAACGGCGTCTAGTCGAGAGCTGGTGCCAATGGGTGTCTTTGCCAGTGATTAGTATAAGCCCTTGGTCTGCTACAAGGAGCCGAAACAAGCCGGTGATAGGCCACCTACCCTAGGCTCGAGAGCTAACTAGCCGACGGCTCCATCCGACCCTGAAGTCATGGAGCTTGAGGAGGATCTAGTGACAGAGCCCGACCCTCTAGCCGACTAGAGTACTCCTTACCTTGACTACCTCCTCCGTCAGGCGCTACCGACGGACAAAATGGAGGCTCGGCGGCTCGCGCGTCACACCAAGTCATTTGTCCTTATTGAGGGCAAACTCTACAGGCGAAGCCACACCGGGATCCTACAGTGCTGCATCCCCATCAAACGAGGAAAGCAGTTGCTGAGTGATATCCATGGTGGGGTCTGCGGGCACCATGCCACGCCTAGGACCTTGGTCGGAAATGTATTCTGACTTGGCTTCTACTGGCTGACCGCAGTAGCCGATGCTGAACAGATTGTGCGCGCCTACGAAGGGTGTCAATACTACGCTGGGTAGATCACCTGCCAACCCAAGCACTCCAAACGATCCCCATCATGTGGCCATTTGCGGTCTGGGGGCTTGATCTGTTGGACCACTCAAGAGGGCGCCCAGGGGCCATATGCACTTGCTTGTCGCCATAGACAAGTTTACAAAGTGGATGGAGGCTCAACCGATCTCTATGATCAAGTCTGAGCAAGCCATGATGTTCTTCCTTGACATTATCCATGGCTTTGGGGTCCCGAACTCCATCATCACAGACAATGGCACGCAGTTCACCGAAAAGAAGTTCCACCAATTCTTTGATGAATGCCACATCCGCATCGATTGGGCCGCTATGGCGCACCCCCGCATGAATGAGCAGGTCGAACGAGCAAACGACAGGGTCCTACATGGCCTCAAGCCTAGGATCTTCAACCGGTTGAACAAGTTTGGCGGACGATGGGCCGCGGAACTTCCCGCGGTGCTCTAGAGCCTCAGGACGACCCCCAGCCGGGCCACCGGCTACACACCATTCTTCATGATCTACGGTTCTAAGGCTATCCTCCTAACCAACCTCGATTATGGAGCACCAAGGGTCAGGGCGTACGATGAATAGGGAGCCGAGGCATCCCTCGAGGATGCCATGGACCAGCTAGATGAAGCACGCGACATTGCCCTCCTCCGCTCGGCCAAGTACCAGCAAGTGTTGCATTGGTACCACAGCCATTGAGTGCAGGGACAGGCCTTCAACGTCGGGGACCTGGTGCTTCGCCTCGTCTAGAGCAACAAGAACCACCACAAGCTCTCTCCGCCGTGGGAGGGACCGTACGTCATCATAGAGGTGCTTCGACCAGGCACCTACAAGCTCAAGACCATCAATGGTGAAGTCTTCATCAATACCTAGAACATCGAACGGCTATGTCGTTTTTACCCTTAATATATGCACACTTTCCCTTATCAGTTTTGCTACCAACTCCCTGATCTTTAGTGACACCCGATCCCAGCAACGGTAGGGGGTTGGGCCTCACTCGGGGGCTGATAAGAGCTTATCTATCTGGTAGACATTCTCTACGACCGACCCTTTCTCACGTTAAGACCCAGAAGCGAGGATTGCGGAAATAGACGCTGAGTAAAATTGGTCGGACTGCAAGAAAGCTACTCCCCAATGGCTACGACGTTTTTGCTCACCAGCGTGATCAGAGTTTTTTCCTCACCCTGAGCTTTTCTAGCCTTAACTACGGAAATAGTCGGTACGTGTCTAAGAGTATATCCACCTGGCCAACATCCTCTATGCCCGACCCTCTTTCACGATAAGATCTAGAAGCAAGGGTTGCGGAAACAAACGCTGAGTAAAATTGGTCGGACTACAAGAAACCTACGCCCCAGCGGCTACGACGTTTTTGCTCACCAGCGTGATCAGAGTTTTTCTGCACCTTGAGCTTTTCTAGCCTTAATTGTAGAAAGAGTCAGTATGCGTCTAAGAGTATATCCACCTGGCAAACATCTTTTGTGCCCAACCCTCTCTCATGATAAGATCTAGAAGCAAGGGTTGCGAAAACAAATGCTGAGTAAAACTGGTTGGACTACAAGAAACTTACGCCCCAGTGGCTACGACATTTTTTGCTCACCAGCGTGATTAGAATTTGCTCACCCACACCCTAGGCTTTACAGCATTAACAACAGAAAGGGTCAGAATACATTAGCTTTTTTGTACAAAAGGGGAGAAGGGCTAAAAATCTGTTTGGCGATAACAAAATTTAAGAGCTTGTCCATTTATTATAAGTTCGTTGCCTGGCTTATCTGTCTAACTAATTTCTTGGATGGGATGATCTCATCCTCTATCTCCGTAGGTAAGTCCTGTGCCAGCAGGTCACCATAGTCGATTGGACGGCTTGGGCCGCTACCGAGAGACGGGTCATCTCTAAGTGACACCTAACCCTAGCAACGGCAAGGGTTGGGCCTCAATCAGGGGCTGGCAAGAGTGTCTATTCGGTAGACATTCTTTATGCCCGACCCCTTTCTCACGCTAAAACCTAGAGGCAAGGTGTGTAGAAACAAAAGCTAAGTAAATTGGTCGGACCGCAAGAAACCTATGCCCCAGCGGCTATGGCATTTTTGCTCACCAGCGTGATCAGAGTTTTTGTCCCCGCACCCCGAGCTTTGGCCTCCGCCTTCCTAGGAAGAGTTTGGAGGGGCCCACCGGCCTAATCTCCATCGTGGAGAGGCCAGCATGTCACCTAAGTCGATTGGACGACTCAGGCCGCTACCGAGAGATGGGTCATCTCTAAGTGACACCCGACCCTAGCAACGGCAATGGGTCGGGCCTCATTCAGGGGCTGGCAAGAGTGTCTATTCGGTAGACATTCTCTTTGCCCGACCCTAGCGACTATGGCATTTTTGCTCACCAGCGTGATCAGAGTTCATTGCCTGCACCCTAAGCTTTAGCCTCTGCTTTGGAGGGGCCCACCCATGGAATCTCCATCGAGGAGAGGCCAGCAGGTCACCCCAGTCGATCGGATGGCTCAGGCCACTACCGAGAGATAGGTAGGGAGCAGTAGGATGTCCCACGTGGGTTAGGCAGACTCCATCATGAACGATGGACCTGGATTTCACTCGAACATATCAAGTAAGAGCTCCCCAAACCCATCATTGGAGCTATCGAGGTAACTTTACCAACCCCCACTGTCGGGTACCTAATATCGGGGTACCCAATGGGGTAAAACTAATAACCATCGAACATTGACACTTTCGGTCAGACAAGAGCACTACTGCGCTTCTTGCCCGAACAACGGAAGACTAGTTCCGCCTCGCCCGACCAACGAGGGCTAGACTCTGTCTCGCCCGATGGCTAAGGGCGGGCTCCGCTCACCTGACATCCGAGGGCGGGCTCCGCCTTGCCCGACCACCGAGGGCTAGACTTTGTCTCGCCCAACCCTCGAGGGCTAGGCTCTGCCTTGCCCGACCCCCGAGGGTTAGGCTCCGCCTCGCCTGACGTCCGAGGGCAGGCTCCGCCTCACCCAACGTTTGAGGGCTAGGCCCCGCCTCGCCCGATGGCTAAGGGCAGGCTCCGCCTCGCCCGATGTCTGGGGGCAGACTCCGCCTCGCCCGATGGCTAAAGGCAAGACTCTGCCTCCCCTGACGCCCGAGGGCGGGCTTGACCTCGCCCGACGACTGAGGGCTAGCTCCGCCTCGCCCCACGACCGCACCTTGATCCTTCATAAAGATGAGCACAGGGTACGACAGGACATTCGAGTCAACCATGATATCGAGGGCCATGCTCTGTGCGCCTGCAGGAAGGTACCGTCAGAATATGATGGGACGGGCGCTTTAAGCCCTTTCCATCATAACAGTGCCCGAATAGTGTTGTGGGCGTCGACTTTTGTCCCACAGTGTAGTAGGCGCCGCCTTCAGCCCTCGGGCACGGATACTAACATAGGCATACGATAGCCACTATGGTCCAAGACAGAACTCACATCATCTACAGTGATGGATGTATGGTCACTTCCCTGATTACTCCCCGAGGGGTCACAGCTCGGCTCTCCGGCACGCCGCACCGTCCGCCGGTGTAGGATGGGGCACACCCACTTGCTAAATGGGGCTAGGGCATGACCTACGAGGATCAGCGAACATGCCACCTCTGACATGGTCTGCCATGTTAAGCTGGGCAGGCACAGGGAAAAAGGAAGACCCGGCTCCCTCGAAGGACCTTCTATACCTTCGTTATTTTCCTCTTTCTTCCATCTGTAACCCCTGCTCCCCACTTGGTCTATAAAAGGGAGGGCAGGCCCCCCACTAAGGGGACCGACTTTTGATGGATCAGTTCAACACACACAACACAACACGCATACAGCCAAGCAGCAACCGAGCTCTTGGCGTCCTTTCGACCATTCCATCAGAGACCTGGGACCTCTCCCTCTCTTGACCGTTTGTACCCCCTACTATGAATAATTTTCAGTACTGATAACACGAGCAGTGGCAGACTGGACATAGGGACATTCGGCCCAAACCAGTATAAACCTTGTGTCCTTTAGTGCACCATCCGGGCATAACGCGCAACAATTATAAATTTACTAGCTGGTGTTTGTTTGAAACACCGACAGTTGGCGTGCCACGTAGGGGCCTTTGCGCGTTCCAAATCAAGCCTCGGATGGCTAACCACGCAATCAGCTGGGTCCTGGGCGCACACGTGCATTTCGATGACCTAGACTTCATCATCACGCTAGGAGGAGAGTTGGCGCTGGCCCACGCCGCCATCCAATCTCTCCCCTCCGTCAGCTTCAACTACGAGAGGCTTGAGCGCCAACCCGGCATCTCCCTTGGACCATAGCAGTCCAGGGAGGACCCACGCCGCCTCACCCTCTCTCCAGAACACTCCGCATGGAGCGCCCCGACGACACTTCCGTTCGGTCTTCGTAACGCTGCGGCGATCGTTAGCCACCTTGTGGCATAGCGCACGATCCCGTCCCCCGTGAACAACGAGTTCATGGGGATGATCGAAAGCATCATGGAATCCCTCCACAGCCTCCTCCGGGAGGGGCCAGGGTCAGACTCTGGCTCTGACTCCAGCAGAGGGAGCCATCACCCCTCCCAAGAATGTTTCATGGTAGAAACCCCTGAGGGACGCGTCGAAAGCGCCTCCACGGAGGAGACTACTCCGGTAGGCAACCTTAGTGGCAGAATCGAAGCGGGGATAGCGACCACACCTCACGTAGGGGTGGAGTAGCTGAGAGCCCAAAATAGGAGATAGACGAAGCCGGACAATAGCTTGTTCGGGAGTACGCAGAGGTCGATCAGGAGATCGAACGCCGCAGAAATGGTGGGCACGCATGTGCCGTGGCCCGTGACATGAACCGAAGGATCATCGCCGACAATCAAACCCTTCCTCACTTTGCTTGGGCAAGCCAGAACATCGCCGCTGCAATGGCTTTGCTCCACGGCCTTCTAGAGGCCGCAACGCCCGAGGATTGACGGGCCCACCGCGAAATTCGCACGCTACTTGAGCGCGTGGCAGCGTAGCAGGCGGAGAGCTCGCTGTCTTGACGGCGCGAGCCCGACACCAGCCAGCGCACGCCCTCGGTGCGTCCTGCCAGAGGCGCATCGATCCACCAAGCACCGCAAGGCGGCGGGTAGCACGCTGCGATCCTGGTACATCAACGTCTCAACCACAACCGCGACGCACATAGCACCCTCGACGCCCACAGACGCACCTACAGCGACCCAAGGGAAGGAGCCTACCATGGCTATCTTCCTCGACACGGTGGACGCTATGACAGTGGCGAGGACCAGACCCAAGCCCCGGCCTGCCAGGGCCTCAGGCCTTCTGCCGGCACATCCTCAACGCTGCATTCCCGCCAAGGTATCGACCACCTACCAATATCCCTAAATACGCTGGGGAGACAAACCCCAGACTTTGGCTTGAAGACTATCGGCTTGCCTGTCAAGCTGGTGGTGCGGATAATGATGACTTCATTATCCACAACCTTCCACTGTTCTTGGCCGATTCGGCCCAGGCATGGTTGGAACACCTGCCGTCCAACGCAATCCAGAGTTGGGCGGATCTAAAGGAAATCTTTGTGGGAAACTTCCAGGGCACGTACAAATGCCCTGGGAACCCATGGGACCTCAAGAACTGCCACTAGAAGGCTGGTGAGACCCTCTATGGGTACATCTGGCGCTTCTCCCGACAGTGCAACGAGCTCCCTAACGTCACCGACGCCGACGTGATAGGATCCTTCCTGTCTGGGATGACCTGCAAGTCTTTGGTTCATAAGCTGGGACGCAAGGGCCTGTGAACCACCAAGGAACTCCTAGACATCGCCACCAGCCACGCCTCAGGAGAAGAGGCAGTCGGAGCGATCTTCGATCGCCTTGAGGGCAAGGCAAGGTGGGATGAGGGTGCCGGCGAAGGCACCTCCAATTGTTTCGCCAAAAGAAAGAATAAGAAGCAACGACGCGAGCACCTGCTCGTGGCCGCTGCTGACCGCAAGGGTGGTCAGAAGCCCACGGAGGGCGCTCCAAACCACTTCGAAAAAATTCTCGAGAGGCCATGCCCGAACCACGCCTTTCCCATAAAGCATCCGCTCAAGGACTGCAGCCTCATGCGGAAATTCTTGTCTGGAAGCTCCAACAAAGGGGAGCAGGGGAAGGAGCCCGCCCCCACTACAGACAACACCGAGGAGAAGGACGATGGCTTTCCAACACCGAACGACTGCCTTATGATCTTCGGAGGATCGGTGGCCTACGACTCCAAACGCCGTCAGAAGGTCACACGCCGTGAGGTCTACACAGCCCAACCGACCACTCCTCCCGTCCTCCGGTGGTCGGAGTCCACTATAACCTTCGACCAGACCGACCATCCAGATATCGTCCCACACCCGGGGAGGTATCCGCTTGTTGTTGACCCAATCGTCGGCCCAAAGCGCCTCACCAAAGTTCTGATGGACGGAGGCAGCGGCTTCAACATCATGTACGCAAATACGCTCGACGTAATGGGCGTCGACCGAACGCACCTCCGCCCAATCCAAGCGCCTTTCCACAGCGTCATGCTCGGGAAGCAGGCCATGCCACTCAGACAGATCGATCTGCCCATTACCTTTGGGGATCGGTTCAATTACAGGACTGAGACCCTCACCTTCGAGGTGGTTGGGTTCCCCAGAACCTTCCACACCATCCTAGGACGTCCATGCTACATGAAGTTCATGGCCATCCCCAACTACACGTACCTCAAGCAGAAGATGCCGGGCCCCCATAGGGTCATCACCGTCGGCACCTCCTTCCAGCGCGCCTACGAGTGCGAGGTCGAGTGTGGTGGCCACGCCATGGCAATCATCGCCTCTGGGGAACTCGCCGCCCTTAAGGAGGAGGCCCAACGCAAAGAAGTCGACTAGGTCATTCGAATCGATAGAGGGCTCCAAGGAGGTCCTCATAGATCCTAGCAGCTCCGAGGGTAAAACGGTATGCATTGGTACCACGCTCTCTTCCAAATAGGAAAGCGTGCTCATCGACTTCCTCCGCGACAACAAAGACATCTTTGCGTAGAAACCCTCGGATATGCCAGGCATTCCAAGGGAGGTCGCCGAGCATACCTTGAAAATCCATCTAGGCTCCAAGCCAGTGAAGCAACGCCTGCGCCGCTTCGACGAGAAAAAGCGCAGGGCCATCGGTGAGGAGATAGCAAAATTGTTGGCCACCGGATTCATCAGAGAAGTACACCACCCAGAGTGGTTAGCCAATCCCGTCCTTGTACGAAAGAAGAGCGGGAAATGGAGGATGTGTGTTGACTATATGGGCCTCAACAAGGCGTGCCTAAAGGATCCGTTTCCTTTGCCATGCATAGACCAAATAGTCGACTCTACCTCAGGGTGCGAAACTCTTTGCTTCCTTGATAGGTACTCCGGCTACCATCAAATCGCGATGAAAAAGTCCGACCAACTCGCGACGTCTTTCATCACCCCCTTCGGATTGTTCTGCTACGTTTTGATGCCATTCGGTCTGAAGAATGTTGGGGCAACGTACCAGCAATGTATGCTCAGATGCTTCGGGGACCTCATCGGGCGGACCATTGAGGCCTACGTTGATGACATCGTAGTTAAGTCCAAACGGGCTTACCACCTTGTTGCCGATCTTGAGCAAACCTTTGTGAAACTCCGGGCGGATGGCATCAAACTCAATCCTGAGAAATGTGTTTTCAGGGTCCCAAGGGGTATCCTGCTTGGCTTCATCGTCTCCGAGCATGGCATCAAAGTCAACCCAGAGAAAATCTCAGCCATCACAAGGATGGGCCCGATTCAAAACATAAAGGGAGTTCAGCGAATCACAGGGTGCCTCGCCGCCCTCAGCCGATTCATCTCACGCCTCGGCGAACTAGGACTCCCCCTTTATCGGCTCCTGAAGAAAGCTGACCACTTTGAGTGGACATTCGAGGCCCAGGAGGCACTTGACATGGTCAAACTACTTCTGACAAGGCCCCCGATCCTAGTTCCTCCAAGCGATGGAGAATCCCTCCTGCTATACAAAGCGGCCACCACGCAAGTGGTCAGCGCCGCCCTGATAGTAGAGCGGGAGGAAGAGGGGCACGCCCTCAAGGTCCAGCGCCCTGTGTACTTCATCAGCGAGGTACTATCTGACTCCAAAACCCGCTACTCCCAAATCCAGAAGCTCCTTTACACCGTCCTCATCACCAAGAGGAAGCTGCGCCACTACTTCGAGTCACATCCCATGACGGTTGTGACATCGTTCCCCCTCGGCGAGGTCGTCTAGAGCTAGGATGCCATGGGAAGAACTGTAAAGTGGGCACTCGAGCTGATGGATCAAGGCATCACATATGCCTCCCGAATGGTGATCAAATCCCAGGTATTGGCTGACTTCATCGCCGAATGGACCAAGGTCCAGACACCACCAGCGATCGTTGATCAAGAGTACTGAACAATGTACTTTGATGGATCGCTGATGAAAAAGGGCGTCGGCGCGGGGCTGGTCTTCATATCACCCCTCGGGGTCCACATGAGGTACATGGTTCGGCTCCATTTCCCCTCATCAAATAATGTGGCCGAATACGAAGCACTCATCAATGGCCTACGCATTGCCATCGAGTTGGGCATCCGACGCCTCGACATTCGGGGTGACTCACAGCTAGTCATTAACCAAGTCATGAAGGAGTCAAGCTGCCACGATGCCAAGATGGCTGCGTGTGGTAGAACCGCCCAAAATAGCACACTTACGGAGGCGCTCGTCTTCCACCAGACACTAAGCACCCCGAAAGCAAGCTACAGTGGGCGGTATCTGTCGGGCACACCCCAAGGGAGAACCCGAAAGATCCACATTTTTCCCAAGGATCCAATAATGAGAACGAGTTACAATACTTATCCATTTCATACATCAGAGTTTCTTAAAAGTACATTATTACAATACCAAATATCAGGGTGCGGAATGATAAACAACGGAATTTAAAAATAAACATCTAGCGATAGGGACGAGGATCCGTCTGAGCCCACCAGAAGAATCCTCCACACAAGGTACTTCTCATGCATCACCTGCAACAGGGGTAAATAAACCCTGAGTACACAATGTACTCGCAAGACTTATCCGACTAGTGGGAATAATTTCCTGACTCCAAGGAATATGATAAGCTATATGGCTTACTGGTTTCTTTTGACAGAAAGCAATACTAATAGTGAGTCCTTAGTTATGTATTATTATTATCAGTCGTATTAAGTTATCATCTAGCCAGTCTATATAAGCACATGTTCTACTTTCAAGCAAGAGTTGAGCAATCAGTTCCATTTCTTCTCCTTTCACTTTTAGTTCTTACTACGGTGCTAAACACGAGACAAGCCGTACCGGATCGCCCGATGATTCGCGAATCATTATGCCCAGCTGGGTGCCCCGAAGACACACGCCCCGCTTGTACCCCAGGCGCAAGCAGGACTAACCCATTACTCTCCTGTCCCGGGTGTCCAGGTCCCCGTCCAAACTTGGACTCCAAGCCCCCACATCCTGAGTTCCGGACTCAGTGTGGTGCAAGGACCTCCACCACCTCCTCTTCCCATCAGTCGGTCCGGAAAGAGTCGGATCCGCGACAAGAGAGCAACAAGTCTTCCCTGCGCCCATACCCAAGTATGCGCTCGGGACAATAAATCTGTGACTTGCCCACGATGCCTTATGCAACGACTGGTCCTTAATCGACACGGATAGGGAAAAAATGTAACCAAGCTATGCCATGTTGGCCACAGGACACAACCCTTTACACCCACCAAAACCCAACCATATCCCTGCCCGGTCACCATTTTCCTTTCCACCATTTTATCATGAGTGATCATATTTATCACCTATTTGCGAGTAACGGCAGGTTACTCACGCTACCGATATCCTAAGCATAGCAGCTACTCGACCTGTACTAGTAGGACTCATAGGTAGATATATTTATGCATGTAGTTTCCATAAAATGCCTGTAACGTAAATGCACATCATAGATATATATTCAGTTATTATTCAAAATAAGGGTTATGCACCGGGGCTTGCCTTCAGCGGGCACGGTGTCAGTAAAGTCAGTGACGGGCGGCTCCAGAATGTCCTCCTGTACAAGGATCTCCTCCTGTTGATGCAAAAGTGGATCTGCAAACACAAAGGGCTAATACCCGAATCGATATCCAAAGCGTGCCAGTCAATTTGACCTGTTAATCGATAAGGATGAAGATACGAGCACTTTGGTCCTGACAACAGCGATACGCCCGGAAGTCATGGCCAAGAGGTACTCACGCGAGGATGAGGATACGAGCACTTTGGTCCTGACAACAGCGATACGCCCGGAAGTCACGGCCAAGAGGTACTCACGCGGAACTCGAGAATCATTGAAGGTCGCACTGAAGCGATGCAACTCGCCGAATCAATGAGAACTCGTAAAAAGGAAAAAATATGCAAATTGACGAAGTCGCCGAAAAGTAAGTAGATGCAAATAGGAGTAAAAATTGGTTTTGATATTGATTGATTATCTCTATTACATTGCCCCTCAATCTATATTTATACCCTAATCTAAAGAGACAACCAAATACGACTAGGACACCAAGTCCATATCTAAGGAAACATGTGACTCTTACATGAATCGTACTCTAACAAATATAGAAAAGGAAATCAACTCCTATCTATTTCCCTGTCCGCCTCAATTACGATGGAATTCTCACCGACCTCCTTTCCATCGGCATACTTCCTGTTTCATCGGCAGTAGTTTTCAAGCCTTCCTTCATCGGCATCGACAATAACATCTCCAACCTTATCGGCAACGCCCGAGTCTAAATCAACCTTTCCATCGATCACCACCATTCATCGGCAACCATCTTTACAAGCTGATTTTCATCGGCTGTCAGCGTATACAGTAACTTTCCTCCTGCCGATTAGCCCACTCTGATCATTTTGACACGTGCAAAAAAACGGTGTCAACACATGCCCCCCAATTTCGGAGTATAAAACCATTAATGCTCCGAAATTTACTCTAGATAACGCTTGCCTTCGCCCAATTACCGTAACTCATCCTCCAAGCCAAAACTTGATCTGTTATCAAATCTAATCAAATCTAGTCCTGATTCACGCACCTCAGTAAATATCGCACAATTTCCAACCACTCTTGCCCTGATTATGGTTAAGATACCAAAACAATAATCCATCGACAAGATCCTAACATAATAATGCCGCCATTTTTAGAATTAAAATATCCTGTACCGAGATCTCTTCCAAGTCATGATTACTTGCCATCAAATCATCTGTACAATCCCTTGACTATCGTGCGAACAGTTACCATATCCATCTGAATCACCTCGACCTACATGCGCGCGGCATAGAGATAAGTCCAGAATACCCCTACTCCAAGCGGCTTATAAATAGATTTCTCCGGAACGCTCGTCTTTTACCCTCAGACTCCAATCTTTGACATTCTCTCTTTCCGGTGGCGACTCCGACGAACAACTGCGCGACCTCAACCAACAAGAACTTTTCTCTAGCGTCAACCTCGAGTCTCCAGCTCATGCCCCCATCTACCTCAAGATAATGGCAATCAACTTCGATGTCCCTACGGTTCGTTCCACTTCCGTTACTTTTTACCTCGATTCCTCTGGTCTTTGCGAGTTCATACAATTGGTAATTTTTCTCTTTTTCTTTGTTCTTCGGATCCTCTAAACTTAGGAACTTCGCAATAAATTAGTTATTCCAACCGATCAGCCGCATTTCCAATGCCTAGGACCAATGGGCAACCCAGATCCAACTGATCTGATTAATACAGAATCCCTTTTAGAGCCCAAAATTTCTCTCTGAATTTATGGAAAGATACATTCCGATCTTGGCCCAAAACCACCAAAGGGTGGAAAGATTGGTACTTGAGGGTCAACAGGTCGATGCAAGTACACTGGGCAGAACGGAAGCTAGACCAATGCATTAGGCTATCCATTGCCGATATGCAAAAGAACGAGTCAATGATGATTGCAGCTGCTTACTTCTGGTCAGACACAACAAACACTTTTATGTTTGGACATGGCCCAGCTACTCCCACACTTGCTGATGTCTACATGCTCACTGGCTTGGACATTTCAACTACCGATGAAGGCTCCATTTATGGCAGAAAATCTGAACATAGGGTGAATACTCGCAACATCGGTGGTTGGACGGGATATATTCAAGAATGCCAGAGGACCAGGACAGTTAACCAGAGGGAACATGCCACATTCTTGAATATGTGGTTAGAAAAATTTATCTTCTGTGGTCGATCAGTAGGACCAACCAACGCCTTCCTCCCCGCGGCTGAACTCTTGGCCAATGGTGTAAGGTTCCCTCTTGGCCGATACCTTCTGAGCTCCACTTATCATCTTCTTCATCAAGTGTCTCAGAAACTTTTGCTTGGCGAACCCATCGGCAACTTAGGAGGCCCGTGGTGGTTTATCAACATGTGGCTGAATGCCCATATGCACAAACGTTTGCAATGGGACTTCTTTGCCCAACAATTCCCACGAGAAATTGCTGAAGACCACGTGCTTGGGGATGAGGAATCGGCAACACGCTCACCCCTCAATTTTGGTGAAGCCATAATTGTCCTCCCTGGGACAGAGGCCAATGAAGACCAGATCGGCAGATTCTTCCAAAGCTTCTACAATGGTCTTTCTCGTGATCATAGGGCCTGGGTACCTTATATTGACGAAGAAAACAGATTCCCCCTTCTTTTCAACTTTGCCGATGACACTCTGAATCAAGATAATGAACTCATGATGGCCATCATTACTCCCAGGGCAATCCCAGTAAACACATTCGGTAGCGGGAAAAACACCAATATCACGTATGAATTTTACAATCCATCGGCAGTATCCCGTCAATTGGCTTTTGGGCAACTGCCAATCAAACTTTGTTTTGCCGATGTGATCAAACCCAGAGAAACAATCACCTGCGGAACAGATTGGAGCAGGGTAGTACGACTCTCCCCCGATGCCGATACTACAGATGTCGATATATCCATCTGGACGCCAGCATCTTTCATCACCGAATCATATAAGCAATGGTGGCGAGAGTGGAGGGAACAACTGTTTGCAACATCTGCTCACACATATCGGCACATGATCGACCCTGAATACGCCATTCCCGATGACGCAGTAAGTTTCTTTTAACTCCCTTCTGCTTTTTCCTTTCATATATCGGTAACTAACTTTCTCGTGACAGGTTAACAACCCAGCACCATCTATGAGCAAAAGTGGGAAACCCTTCGATCTTCGGCCTGTTTCCCCGATATCACCGATCGGCTACAACGCCCCCACCTTAGCTGCTTTGACTCACCAGAAGACCCGTGCCAAGACCATCACCTCCAAGTCCAAATTGGCTACAGCTAGGGCCACTCCATTGGCTGCTGCTACAACCCTGATCAAGGCATTCAAGGTAACAACCCTGTTTATTTCTATTCATGCCGATCACAAACTGTATTAACATTAATCATCAGGGTGTAAGAGCCGCTGCTGGATCGTCATCGGCAATTCCTCCGACATCAAGCACCACTACCTCTAACAAACCTTCAGAGGTATTCCTTTGATTTTACATTTTATCTGTTAAATATCATACCTTACACTTGTTTTGCAGCAACAAATGGGTACATCGGCAAGCGTACCAGATGTTCAAGCTCCACAACCAACAAGTGCTGATGCCCCCCAGCCAACCGTTGCTGAGGCCCAAGCAAAGCGCAAAGCCTTAACAGATGTCGAGGCATAGCCAAAACGACAGAAGTCCATGCCGATCCCCACATCTGCCCCAACGTCTGCAAGCCGGCCAGAATCAGTCGATCCAACTGAGCAAGCAGTTAATCCTCCTGTACAGGACATACCATCGGTCATCATACCCCAAGGGCCAACCACCGATGAGGCCACAGAGGATATCCCATCGGCAAGCTCAGCCGATCCTCCACACGGCATACTCCAGGCTGCTTCCTCCAGCCAAGTACAGGAAATTGCCTTGAAACAGGTAAGCCGATTGACCTAGTCGATTTATAATATTCATACTTATCCTTAACTGACCTCTTTTTCTTTTTCTCAGGAACAAGACTCCCCAAACAGCCTATTTTCCTTTGCCATTGACGTTTCTGATGATGATGGAGAGGAAACAAGTTCTTCCCTTGCACTGGGAACAATATTGGCAGAAATTAAGTCCAAGTTGGAAGCTCTCCTGGACTTGTTATAGCAGGATACCGCCCAACTAGTAGATGACTCGGACCCCGCAAAGGCAATTTTCAAAACAATCCGTGGCCAGGTCCCTGCCGATGTTGAAGAAGTACTCTTCCCAGCAGCCTATTTAGAAAGCCGCCAACTGCAATATCAACGGGCTGCTCAACCCATTGTCGATAGAGCAGCTCGGCTCAACTCAAAGAAGAGATGCTACAACTGAAACAGATTGTCGATGAGAAGCACAAGGGCATCGGCAACTTGCAGACTTCGGGCGCTGAACTTAAGCAGAAAATCTTAGATTCATCGGCAAAGAGGATGGCTCTATTGGCTGAATTGAAAGAAGTCGAGGCAGCCTTAACTCATGCCCAACACGAAGAAAGCCAGCTACCCGATGCCATCAAGGCCCTTCAGCAAGAAAGAGACATCCAGGCTCGCAAAGCCTTGGCCATGAAGAAAAAACTCAAGCCTGTGGAGGGTGCTGCCGATGAAGACATCAAAGAAATGAAGGAAGCCGACCAGATTCGCCTGCGTGCGATATTGGCTATCCAATCCTTGTTAAACTTGTAAATCTTGTCTATTGCATCGGCACTTTATGAGACATTGACATCCTTGTATAATTTTAGCCGATAGGACTGTTATCGGCACTTATACTTTTATGCATCCATCCAGATACTAGGGTAATATTTCTTTAAATATTTTCCATTTAATGCTCTGGGAAACACAACCCCTTCGAGGGTTTCTAGAATATATGCGTTACCAGGAACATACTGATTTATCCGATATGGACCTTCCCAATTAGGAGACCACTTTCCAAACTTTGAACTTTTAGTCCCAATTGGTAAAATCAATTTCCAGACCAGATCTCCATCGGCAAACTCCTTTACCTTCACCTTCTTGTCATACCATCTGGCTACTCTTTTCTTATTTTCTTCGATGCTAACTAAAGCCCTTAACCGATGACCCGCCACATCTTCCAACTCATCCTTCATAAGAGTATCATAATCATCGGCTGTTAGCTGATTTTGAGAACGTATTCGCCTAGAGCCAGTTTTAATTTCCCAAGGCAATACTGTGTCGTGTCCATATACTAACTGATAAGGCGTTACTTTGGTTGTACCATGACATGACATCCGATATGACCACAAGGCTTCATTTAATACTGTATGCCACCTCTTAGGATTTTCTTTAATTTTGCGCTTAATGAGTTTGATGATCCCTTTGTTAGAAGCCTCAGCCTGACCATTAGCTTGAGCATAATATGGAGAAGAATTTAAAACTTTAATTCCCATACCTACAGCAAACTCATCAAATTCTCCCGATGTAAACATAGTACCCTGATCGGTAGTGATAGTTTGAGGAATACCAAATCGGTAAACAATATGCTCTTTCACAAAATCGATCATATTAGCCGATGTCACCTTTTTTAAAGGAATTGCCTCAACCCATTTTGTGAAATAATCGGTAGCAACCAGAATAAATTTATGTCCTTTGCTCGATGGCAGATAAATCTGACCGATGAGATCGATAGCCCATCCCCGGAACGGCCAAGGTTTAATTATAGGGTTCATAGCCGATGCAGGCGCTCTTTGAATATTACTAAACTTTTGACACCCCTGACATCCTTTAAAATATTTAAAACAATCTTCAAGAATAGTCGGCCAATAGTATCCATTCCTTCTGATTATCCACTTCATCTTGAAAGCCGATTGATGCGCTCCACACACTCTTTCATGAATTTCACCCATCAAACTTTTCGATTCATCACTGCTAACACATCTGAGTAAAACTCCATCTATAGTTCGATAATATAATTCATCATCAAGGAGCACATACTTGGTAGCTTGGAACCTTATACGTCTTTCAACCTTTTTATATGGATCCTTTAAATAATCGACAATCTCCTTTCTCCAGTCATCGGTATCGACTGCCGATGTTAGCACTTCTTGAATAGGCTGATACCCTGAAGCATGCTGAGCTAGTCGATTAGCCTCCTCATTATGCAGTCGAGAAATATGTTCATGACGAAAATCTCTAAACCCTTTCAACAATTGCAAACATCTTTCATAATATGAAATTAAAACTTCACTTCGGCATTCATAAATCCCAGCCAATTGATTTATAACTAGCATAGAATCACCAAAGATTTCAACAGCATCGACACGTATCTCCTTCAGCAATTCTAACCCTTTTATCAAGGCTTGGTATTCAGCCTGATTGTTTGTCGATGTAGCAACAATCGGCAATGAAAACTCATACTTCCTTCCTTGAGGTGAAATCAACACAATGCCGATACCTGCTCCTTCACCACATGTGGACCCATCGAAGAAAAGTGTCCAAGGAGCAACCTCCAGGGAGTCCACTGTATTACAATGCTGAGTGACAAAATCAGCCATAACTTGTCCCTTAACTGCCTTAGTCGATTCGTAACGTAGTTCAAATTCTGATAATGCTAAAATCCACTTGCCGATTCTACCACTTAATATCGGCATCGACAGCATATACTTGACTACGTCGTCTTTGCATATGACCGTACATTCGGCAGATAACAAATAATGTCTTAATTTGACACAAGAAAAGTATAAACACAGACATAATTTTTCAATGGCCGAATACCTTGTCTCAGCATCCACTAATCTTCTGCTCAAATAATAAATAACACGTTCTTTCCCTTCAAATTCTTGAATAAGAGCTTAACCGATAACGGTATCATCAGTTGACAAATACAACCTGAAAGGTTTCCCGTGTTGAGGTGGAACTAGCACTGGAGGATTTGTTAAATATTTCTTAATTTCATCTAGAGCCAACTGCTGCTCAGCTCCCCATACAAATTCCTGATCGGCTTTCAATTTAAGTAATGGGCTGAAAGCCTTGATCTTACCCGACAGATTAGATATGAATCTTCTAATGAAATTAATCTTACCGATCAAAGATTGCAATTCAGTTTTATTGGCAGGAGCAACCACCTTGTTAATTGCATCAATAGACTTCCTACTGATTTCGATGCCCCGCTGATGCACCATAAAACCCAAGAATTGACCTGCCGATACACCAAATGCACATTTATTAGGATTCATCTTCAATCCATGCTTCCTTGTGCACTCCAGTATCTTTCGTAGATTGGCTAGATGTTTTGTGATATCTCCAGACTTAATCACTATATCATCAATGTAGATCTCCACTAATGTGCCGATGTATTCATGAAAAATAAAGTTCATAGCTCTTTGATAAGTAGCGCCGGCATTTTTCAAACCAAACGTCATGACTATCCACTCAAACAACCCTACATGACCTGGACATCTGAAAGCAGTCTTGGGAATATCTTCTTCAGCCATGAATATTTGATTGTAACCTGCATTACCATCCATGAAGCTGATAATTTGATGTCCGGCTTCAGCATCAATCAACAAATCAGCAATCGGCATTGGATAGCCATCCATCGGTGTGGCTTTGTTGAGATTCCTAAAATCAATACAAACATGAAGTTTTCCATTTTTCTTATAAACAGGAACCACATTAGAGATCCACTCTGCATATCGACACTGCCGAATAAACTTTGCCTCAATTAATTTAGTTATTTCGGCCTTAATGTCAGGAAGTATATTAGGGTTGCATCGGCGCGCTGGCTGCTGATGTGGCCGAAATCCAGATTTGATAGGTAACCGATGTTCAACTATCGATCGGTCTAATCCAGGCATCTCAGTATAATCCCAAGCAAAACAATCTTTATACTCTTCTAACAAATCAGTTATTTACTGCTCACACTTGGAATCTAACTTAGCACTAATAAAAGTAGGTCTTGGCCTATCGCCATCACCAATATCTACTTCTACTAAATCATCTGCCGATGTGAACCCTTGACCTAATTTTCCATCATCGGCAAACCTATCCATTAAAACTCTTCTTCAGAACCGACTGCTTGGATCGGTGGAATTTCATAATCAGCAACTCCAAGGAACTCTTTTTCCCAAACTTCTCCTGATATGCATTTAGTTCGCTCATAAGTATCTGATTCTGTCGATGCGATGATATAGGAAGAATCACCAGGGACAAACTCAATCTTATCCCCAATCCACTGTACGAGGCATTGATGCATTGTAGAAGGAACACAACAATTAGCATGAATCCAATCCCTCCCTAGAAGCAGATTATATGCACCCTTGCCATTAATAACAAAGAACGTCGTCGGCAAGGTTTTGCTGCCGATGGTCAATTCAACGCATACTGCCCCTTTAGCCGGTGACACATTGCCTTCAAAATCCTTCAGCATCATATCGGTTTTGGTCAAGTCTTGATCTCCCTTACCAAGTTTCCGATACATCACATAAGGCATAATATTAATCGCAGCCCCTCCATCGATAAGTATCTTAGATACAGGCTGCCCATCAACTCTGCCTTTCACAAACAAAGCCTTAAGATGCTGTCTCTTGTCATCGGTAGGTTTCTCAAAAACAGCCATCATTGGATCTAGTGTCAATTGAGCTACTTGATCAGAGAGAACAACTTCTTCCTCATTATCAGATAGTGCCAAAAACTCCATCGGCAACATGAATACCATATTAACATCTGCCGATGGACCCTTATTTTTGTGTTTTACCTGCCACTGCTGATGACCAGACCTCTCATTGGAGGAATTTTCCTCTTGGTATAAATCCTCCTGATGCTCACGTTGCATCCTCCTTTTCTGTGTCTTTGTCAGACCCTCTGGGCACCATTGAGGAAACTTGGTTTTCCAAACCGGCTGATAATAGGTCCCAGTTGATTCTACACGGCGTATATTAGGGTCCCTGTAGAATATTTCTTCATCGGGAACTCTTGCGTTTGTCATCTCCTCAAGCTCCTCTTGATTCCTTGGAAAATATCCAGCGTGTTTACCAAGCCTCTCATGTACACTAAGTCTGCCCCCCAGCCGATCATGCACTGATGCTCTGCCTCTGATCGGCTCATTGATAAATAAACCCTGATTGCCAGGTTGAAACCTCCTTTCTGACCGATTGACCCCATAATAACCATTGCACTCAGGGCAATTTTCAACAGTTGGCAATTTAATACCTTCTTCCTAGCAATGGATGAAAAACGGGCACCTCCAATGATCTTTATGCCGATACCATTCTTCCCGACGTATCTCTTCTTGTTGTTGTCGATATCGGTCCTTACGATGACGCCAACCCTCCTGCTGCCTTCGATGGGTAATCACAATGCCAGGTCGAGGAGGGTTTTTGGAACTACTGCTTTCTCCCAGCAAACCCTTACTTTTTGCATCATCGGTAGTTATCCGATGTTGGGGATCCGCTGATGCGTTTTTCTCAGCAGCCTCTGACGTCAATACCTTGGTCTTCCCTTTGGCCTCCAACATATTTGCTGGAAAAGGGTGTTGATCAATTTTCATCTGCTTCTGGGCCTTGGAAGTACCAAACTTAATTCTCCCAGATTCAATAGCCGATTGTAACTGTTGCCTGAACACCTTGCACTCATTTGTACTGTGTGAAGTTGCATTGTGCCATTTGTAGTACAAGATCTTCTTCAACTCTTCTGTCGATGGGATCACATGATTAGGTGACAGCTTAATTTGGCCCTCTTGAAGCAGAAGATCAAATATCTTGTCGGCCTTGGTGATATCAAAGGTAAACTTTTCTGGCTCTTTCTGACCAAAGGGACAAGATATCGGCTTTTTATTCTTAACCCACTCAGCTAAGCCGATAACTGGTTCTTCATCAGAATCAGAATCTCCTACTTCTTCAACAAATGATACTTTTTTACTCCAATTCTTTTTAGGTTCAAAAACCCTAGTATCTTGATCAGAGATCCTTTGCACAAGTTGACTGAGGCTTTCAAACTCCTGAGAAGCATATCTATCTTTAAGATGTGGCAATAACCCTTGGAAAGCCAGATCGGCAAGCTACCGATCATCCAGCACCAGGCTGTAGCACTTATTTTTTACATCTCGTAGCCTTTGCACAAAGCTTTCTACCGATTCATCATTACGCTGTCTCAATTTTACTAAATCGGTAAGCTTCTTTTCATGGATTCCAGCAAAGAAATACTTATGAAATTGTTTTTCTAGATCAGCCCAAGTAATAATAGAATTTGGTGGTAATGAAATGAACCATGTAAATGCCGATCCAGACAAAGATGATGAAAATAATCGAACTCTTAATTCATCTCTGCTAGCTGCCTCTCCACATTGAATAATGAAGCGATTGACGTGTTCCATTGTTGATGTATTATCTTGCCCAGAGAATTTAGTGAAATCTGGTACCTTGTACCAATTTGGGAGAGGAATTAAATCATATGCAGGAGGGTATGGAGTCCGATAAGAATAAGTATTGACCTTGGGCTTTATCCCAAACTGATCATTCATAATTTCTGCTATCTTATCGGCCCAAAAAGCATTAGCCTCCTGCTGACGAACTGGCTGAATTTCTACAGGAGGTACCTGCTGATATCCCTCCACATATCTTTGTGGCCCACGATCTCCAGCAATCGGCATATTTGCCGTTACTTGTGGTCCATTAACCTGCTAGAAAGGATTCATCGGCTGAGCTGCCGATGCTTGATTCTGGAAACCAGCTTGCATATGACCTTGTTGAATCCCTGCAACCTGCTAATTTTGCTGAACTGTATGTTGAACATGTAACTGTCCTGACCAACCATTATTAGAACTCATCGGTACAAAACTTACCGATGGCTGGTAATTTGCTGACATTGTTGGATAATTATAACCAGCTTGAGGCATGAACTGAACCCCAGTTTGACTCATAGCAGGGGCTTTCTGCTGCATCGGCAGTAAGCTTGCCGATGGACTTGAATTGGGTGTTTGAACCAAAGGCATCTAGAAACCTCCTGGAGTTGGTTGCACAGTAGTTGCTGTGGCATATTGAGGCACTTGAGCCATCGGCGAAATAGCCGATGGTATAGGAGCTTTTCCTACTGCATCAAACACTTGAGGTAACCCAGGATTGAAAGCAGATGACTCCGGAGGCATACCATATCCCCACCAATTAGTAGGAATCTAGCTATTCTGAGACACAGGGCCTGACATAGCTGATGCCGATAGATCTGTATTAAGCTGAACTCGTCCTCCTGGTAGTACCGGATCTGATCGTATCGGTGTAGATTGAATATTAGGTAAGCCTACCGATACTGGAGGAGAAGTAACTTCTGTACCCACAACGACCGAGGGAGCCGATGGAGTATTGACAGATGCCGGCTCTGGTTGGTGATAGGCAGGCCCAACATAATGCGGTGACGCTTGTCCTTCTTTGAGAGTTCGAACCACAGCATTATGAACAGTATTGGACAGCACATTGGAATGATTAATCAAAGCATGATTTACTGCAGAATTAACCATCTCTTGAAGTTTACCAGGATTGGAGTCAAAGGTAACCTGCCGAGGCAACGACAAATCTTGCTTCTGGATGACTTGTCCACTCTTGTTCAGGCTAAACGATCTCAGACAAAGCTGCCTGTATTCTTCTATAGCCTTTTCCATAGCCTGCCTCTGCTCTTCCTTAAGATCTTCTTCTGATACCGCGATAATGTTCCCTGAATCGATCTCGGGATTCAACATATTGATCGGATTGATTTGTCCCACCGGGCGTGCCAAAAGATGTGTTGATGCAAAAGTGGATCTGCAAACACAAAGGGCTAATACCCGAATTGATATCCAAAGCGTGCCAGTCGATTTGACCTGTTAATCGACAAGGATGAAGATACGAGCACTTTGGTCCTGACAACAGCGATACGCCCGGAAGTCACGGCCAAGAGGTACTCACTCGAGGATGAGGATACGAGCACTTTGGTCCTGACAACAGCGATACACCCGGAAGTCACGGCCAAGAGGTACTCACGCGGAACTCGAGAATCACCGAAGGTCGCACGGAAGCGATGCAACTCACCGAATCAATGAGAACTCGTAAAAAGGAAAAAATATGCAAATTGACGAAGTCACCGAAAAGTAAGTAGATGCAAATAGGAGTAAAAATTGGTTTTGATATTGATTGATTATCTCTATTACATTGCCCCTCAATCTATATTTATACCCTGATCTAAAGAGACATAACCAAATACGACTAGGATACCAAGTCCATATCTAAGGAAACATGTGACTCTTACATGAATCGTACTCTAACAAATATAGAAAAGGAAATCAACTCCTATCTATTTCCCTGTCCGCCTCAATTACGATGGAATTCTCACCGACCTCCTTTCCATCGGCATACTTCCTGTTTCATCGGCAGTAGTTTTCAAGCCTTCCTTCATCGGCATCGACAATAACATCTCCAACCTTATCGGCAACGCCCGAGTCTAAATCAACCTTTCCATCGATCACCACCATTCATCGGCAACCATCTTTACAAGCTGATTTTCATCGGCTGTCAGCGTATACAGTAACTTTCCTTCTGCCGATTAGCCCACTCTGATCATTTTGACACGTGCAAAAAAACGGTGTCAACACCTCCTCGTACTCCTGCTCGCCAAAGGTCACAATCTCCAGTGACGCGTTCTCTATATGCATGCAGTGATGATGATGCAATGCTTAGTAATACAACAACAGCAACTCTTAAAATAAGAATACATCTACCAAGCTACTATGCTAACTCTAATGACTAATACGCAAAGTTACCTATTATTCCCACTAAACAGGTATGAAACATCTCATGTATTATCTTAGCAACTAAAGGCATCCTTATTGCTGATATCAATTTACTATATATATGATAAAACAAGGTGCACTAGCTACCATATTTATCAACCTATTCTAATGCCACAAAAAATACAGTGAGCACATAATAATACAATGAATTAATGGGGGAGGAGACCACAGGTCAAGGAAATATTAGAGAATGAGAAGATCAATTGCAGACTAGCTACCTCAGTTGATTATTGCTCGGGGAGAAATCGATAGACGCAGCTCTCTCGAGCAAGAACAGAAGAACTTGATTTGAGAGGAAGAAACAAGTGAGCAGCGGAGCGGGATGGCTCGGCGGCTCGGCGTGTCCTTTTAAAGATAGGAGACGCAGGAATGAAGAAGCAAAGGCGCGACAGCGACGCGTCGTAAGGTTAGTGGCTAACTAGCTTGCTTAAAGGTAATAAAGCGCCGCGGGAACGACGTGCTGCTGCGGATGAACAGTGATTTCTATGCTGGTACAGTGGTATGCTAATGGAGATGACAGCGGCGCGGCGCGAGATTAATGGAGATATAAATCTTGTCAAGTGGTATGCTAATAATTAGTGAATGATAATAATTTGTCATTGTGCGCGTGCTGCGTGGGCTAAGCAGAGCATGTGCCTTGTGCGTGCTACGGGGATTATGAAGAAGGTGAATAACGAGAGATGGAGCTAGATTAGGATGATAATAGTGAATTGAGCTGTGCTAGTGATTATTTGGACAAGGAATAAATTAGAGCTCAATTTGAGAATTAGTGCAATAAAATTTAATTTCTCATTTACCACATGCAATAATACATAAACATGATGCTCATGATATGATTTAGTGTTTTGATTAAGACGTAACACCGAGGGTGTTACAAATCTACCCCCCTAAAACAAAATCTCGACCCGAGATTTCATGTGCCTAGTGTGAGAAGGTAGGAAATACATTTTGACGCAGCAACTAACTATCAGAACCAGAGAGGAGATGGGGGTAATGCTTCAATAGGTAACTCTCTTGTTCCCATGTGGCTTCAGCCTCAGAATGATTTTGCCACTGCACCTTGTAGAATTTTACCACACTGTTCCTGGTCACTCTCTCCTTCTCATCTAAGATTTTGATAGGGTGCTCCACATAAGTTAAATCTAGCTGGAGGGGAAGTTCTTCGATTTCCACAGCTTCATCAGGAGCACGCAGACATTTCTCCAATTGCGATACATGAAACACATTGTGTACCACAGATAAAATATTAGGAAGTTGTAGACGGTAAGCCACTGGACCACATCTCTCCAACACCTGATATGGACCCACATATCGAGGGGCTAGCTTGCCATGGATGCCAAACCGATGCACCCCTCTCATAGGAGACACCTTGAGATATACATGATCTCCAGCGGCAAACTCCAAGGGCCTTCTCTGCTTATTAGCATAAGCCTTTTGTCGGCTCTGAGCTGCCTTCAAGTGGCTTTGAATAATGCTTACTTTCTCTCGAGCCTCTTTTATGAATTCAGGCCCAAAGTACCCACAGTCTCCCACTTCAACCCAGTTTAGTGGCGTTCTACACTTCTGCCCGTATAGAGCCTCAAATGGTGCCATGCGGATGCTCTCTTAGTAGCTGTTATTATATGAAAATTCAGCTAACTTCAAGCACTTATCCCACTTCTTAGGAAAAGAAATGGTACAAGCCCTCAACATATCCTCGAGCACCTGGTTCACCCTTTCAGTTTGACCATCAGTCTGGGGGTGATAAGCTAAACTGCGGAGGAGACTTGTCCCAAGGCACTCCTAGAGTCGCTCCCAGAAATGAGACATAAAAACGGATCCCCTATCAGAGATGATAGTCAGGGGAACTCCATGTAGGGTCACAATCCGATCGAAATATATCTCAGCATACTTCTTGGTAGTATATCTAGTGTCCACTAGGATAAAATGGGCAGACTTGGTGAGACGGTCCACAATGACCCAGATAGAGTTATAACCATTGATTGTGCGGGGTAAACCCACAATGAAATCTATGGAAATATCCTCCCATTTCCAAACCGGAATGGGCAAGGGCTGCAAATATCCTGGGGTACGCATATGATCTGCTTTAACCCTACCACAAGTGTTGCACTCCACGACATGACGGGTGATGTCCTGCTTCATGTTAGACCACCAGTACAAGTGGCGCAGATCATGATACATCTTGTTATTGCCAGGATGAATAGACAACTTTGAATGGTGAGCTTCATTCAAAATTTTTCTTTTCAGCTCTTCATTGGATGGAACCACCAGTCTACCCTTGTATCTCATGACTCCATGTTCATCAACACTAAAGTGAGGGCCACGCCTTTCAGCCATCAACTTCCTGATGTGAGGAATCTCTTCGGGGTCTTCTTTCTGCTCCTGAATAATCTGCTCCAGCAACTCTGAGGTTAATGCAATATGAGCTAGCACCTCTATGTGGTTGAGAGACAAAGGTATTTCCTCAACCTGATGTGACTTATGGCTCAAAGCATCTGCTACAACATTGGCCTTTCCTGGGTGATAACGGACTTCCAAATTATAATCCTTTATTAACTCTAACCATCTTCTTTGCCTCATGTTCAGCTCAGACTGAGTGAAAATATACTTGAGGCTCTTGTGGTCTGTAAAGATATGCACTTTGTTGCCTAACAGATAGTGCCTCCAAATCTTTAGAGCATGGACCACAGCGGCTAGCTCTAAGTCATGGGTGGGATAGTTCACCTCGTGCTTTTTCAGTTGGCGCGAAGCATAAGCTATCACACGCCCATCTTGCATAAGCACACACCCCAGCCCCGTCTTCGAGGCATCACAATATACATCAAAGGGTCTATCAATATCTGGTTGGGCCAACATAGGAGCAGTGGTCAGAAATGTCTTCAGAGTTTGGAAAGCTTCTTCACAAGCTGGGCTCCAGTCAAACTTAGCTTCTTTTTGGAGCAGCTTGGTCATTGGCTAGGCTATCTTAGAGAAATCAGGAATGAAATGCCGATAGTATCCAGTGAGACCAAGAAACTGATGAATCTGATGCACAGACTTAGGAGATTTCCAATCCAATACATCTTGCACCTTGCTGGGATCTATAGAAACGCCTTTAGGTGTCAACACATGCCCCAAAAACTGCACTCGATCCAACCAAAATTCGCACTTGCTGAATTTAGCATACAGCTTGTGCTCCCTTAGTCGAGTCAGTACTACCTGGAGGTGTCGGGCATGCTCTTCATCATTCCTAGAATAGATCAGGATGTCATCAATGAAAACCACCACAAACTTATCTAGCTTTGGCATGAAAACCGAATTCATCAGGTACATGAAGAAGGCAGGAGCATTGGTAAGACCAAATGACATCACTAGGTACTCATACAGCCCATACCTAGTAGAGAAAGCTGTCTTTGGTATATCATGTGGCCTGATCTTGATCTGATGATAGCCTGATCAGAGATCAATCTTCGAGAACACCTTGGCACCGGCTAGCTGATCGAACAAAGTATCTATGCGGGGCAAAGGATACTTGTTCTTAACTGTTACCGCATTAAGAGGGCGGTATTCCACACACATCCGTAGAGTACCATCCTTCTTCTTCACAAAAATGGCTGGGCACCCCCATAGTGAAGCACTAGGACGGATGAAACCCTTGTCCATCAATTCTTCTAGCTACTTCTTCATTTTAGCTAGTTCTCTTGGAGCCATGCGGTACGGGCGTCTGGAGATAGGAGCAGTACCAGGCTCAAGCTCAATGGAGAATTCTACCTCACGGTCCGATGGCAACCTAGGAAGATCTTCAGGGAAAACATCCAGGAACTCACAAACCACAGGGATGGAGGTAAGATTAGGAGAGGCTTCAGCATGGGCACCAACAGGTAAAACTGGATCTGAGGGTACAATAAGAGACATCCTATCCTCAGAAGAAGGAAGCCGTAACTCCACACTTCTCCTCTTCATATCCAATACTACCCCATACACCCACAACCAGTTCATTCCAAGAATAGCATCAATGCCTTGCCCAGGCATTATCATGAACTGTAGACGGTAAGTGTGGGTGGCTAATACCAAACTTACTGTATCCGTGCGGGTATTGATGAACATTTGTGAACCCGTAGTACGGATCTTATAGGCATACGGTATAGCCATAAGTGGTAAGTTGTGCCGCTCTACAAACCCCATGCTAATAAAGGAATGTGATGCACCAGAATCGAACAACACCAAAGCTGGATGGGAGTCGATGGTAAACATACCAGCCATAACTGCCTCCTACTTCACAACCTATTGAGCATCCATGAAGTGCACCTGACCAGACCTGCTGGGCACTTTCTTCTTGATAATGGTCCTCTTGATAAGCCCAGAGTTTGCTGACGGTTGAGCGGGCTGAGCTAGCTGATGCTGGGGACACTCCCTGGCATAGTGGCCATCTTTGCCACACTTGAAGCAAGCACCAGGCTTGTTCCCAAACCCCTGACGAGGTGGGACCTGCTATCCCTGAGACTGCTGTGGATGCACCTACTGTGGAGGTGCACGGTACTGAGTAGAGGAAGCTTGCGAAGTCTGCTGGGGTTGCCGGAACGAAGGCCCGCTAGATGGTTGATAGGACCCCCGCCGGACAACATGTATCTTCTGTGTGTGAGGGTGGCTAGAAGACCCTGTGGCCACCCGCTTCCTCTTCCAATCAGCCTGAGACTCCCGCTGAAAACCCTCCATGGCAATGGCGGCATTCATCAGTGCTCCAAAGGTCTGATAGTTTGCCGTATATAGCTTCTCTTGAAGGATGGGAGCGAGACCGTGAAAGAAGTGGTCCTTCTTCTTGTCATCAGAGTCCACATGGATGCCAGCATATTGAGCCAAGTGATTGAACTTGTTCACATATTCCATCACTGTCCTGTTCCCCTGGCGCAGCTCCAGGAACTTGGTCACCTTCTGGTTGATGACACCAGCAGGGATAAAGAACTCTCGGAAAGCGGTGGAGAACTCCCGCCATGTTGCCGGATGATCTGGCTGCTCTGTGGCACGGAAGGTTTCCCACCATGCACCTACGGACCCCAAAAGCTGTTGCGCTGCAAAGTACACCTTCTGCTCGTCGGTCACTCCGAGCAGCCAAAATTTCTGCTCCAGGGTGCGAAGCCAGTGCTCCGCCTCTAGGGGCTCGTCAGACGGCGTGAACATGGGTGGGTGAGTCTTGAGGAAGTCCTGGTAAGAGGACTGTTCCTCAGGGCGACGGGCACCACCCCCATTCCCACCGTTGCCCCCGTGGCCTCCGTGGGCGAGGCCCGTGACAGCCTGTGCCATAATGTCCATGGCACGAGCTGTTTCCTAGTGAGCAGCAGCTGACTCCCGGCGAGCAGCCAACAGCTCAGCCATTATCTCTGCGGAAGTCATCGGCGGAGGCGGTGGTGGAGGAGCCAGAATTGGAGCCCCATGGCTCTCCCCGTTGGGCTCATGGGCCCGGCCACTCTCGCCTTGGCCCTCGCCAAGACCGTGAGCTGCCCCCGCACTAGTGCTCCCACGTCCGGACCTTAGATTCATTTGTAGGAGATATGAACCATCCATTAGAGCACCCTCCCGATCAGAATCAAGGGATTAGAGAAATGACAGCACATTTATTAAAGCATTCCTTTAGTTAGTCCTATAAATTTACTAATTCAATTATATGTGAAGGGGGATTTCAGTTGAAGTAAGATGCTATTATCATGATGCATGCTTCAGCCTATACGTTCACTCAAGCCGGAATATAGCGGCATTCGGAAAACTTTTCGGCACATCGCACACTCACTTTCCGTATACTAAGCGATTTCTTACGCAACGTAAGTCAGTGTACCTACAGAAAACTGATTAGATAAAAACAGTGCCGCTATCCTAGATAGACCATATTGCTAGGGCTTATACTTATTTACCTAATATAATCGCATCCTACTTTTCGCAAAACTTTTGTTGGTCAAATTTTTAAGTTTTTTGAAAAGAGTGATGAACTCGTAACCATTATTGGCTCTGGTACCAACTGTGGCAGAACCGCCCAAAATAGCACACTTACGGAGGCGCTCGTCTTCCACCAGACACTAAGCACCCCGAAAGCAAGCTACAGTGGGCGGTATCCGTCGGGCACACCCCAAGGGAGAACCCGAAAGATCTACATTTTTCCCAAGGATCCAATAATGAGAACGAGTTACAATACTTATCCATTTCATACATCAGAGTTTCTTAAAAGTACATTATTACAATACCAAATATCAGAGTGCAAAATGATAAACAACGGAATTTAAAAATAAACATCTAGCGATAGGGACGAGGATCCGTCTGAGCCCACTAGAAGAATCCTCCACACAAGGTACTTCTCATGCATCACCTACAACAGGGGTAAATAAACCCTGAGTACACAATGTACTCGCAAGACTTATCCGACTAGTGGGAATAATTTCCCGACTCCAAGGAATATGATAAGCTATATGGCTTGCTGGTTTCTTTTGGCAGAAAGCAATACTAATAGTGAGTCCTTAGTTATGTATTATTATTATCAACCGTATTAAGTTATCATCTAGCCAGTCTATATAAGCACATGTTCTACTTTCAAGCAAGAGTTGAGCAATCAGTTCCATTTCTTCTCCTTTCGCTTTCAGTTCTTACTACGGTGCTAAACATGAGACAAGCCGTACCGGATTGCCCGATGATTCGCGAATCATTGTGCCCAGCTGGGTGCCCCGAAGACACACGCCCCGCTTGTACCCCAGGCGCAAGCAGGACTAACCCATTACTCTCCTGTCCCGGGTGTCTAGGTCCCCGTCCAAACTTGGACTCCAAGCCCCCACATCCTGAGTCCCAGACTCAGTGTGGTGCAAGGACCTCCACCACCTCCTCTTCCCATCAGTCGGTCCGGAAAGAGTCGGATCCGCGACAAGAGAGCAACAAGTCTTCCCTGCGCCCATACCCAAGTATGCGCTCAGGACAATAAATCTGTGACTTGCCCACGATGCATTATGCAACTACTGGTCCTTAATCGACACAGATAGGGAAAAAAATGTAACCAAGCTATGCCCTGTTGGCCGCAGGACACAACCCTTTACACCCACCAAAACCCAACCATATCCCTGCCCGATCACCATTTTCCTTTCCACCATTTTATCATGAGTGATCATATTTATCACCTATTTGCGAGTAACGGCAGGTTACTCACGCTACTGATATCCTAAGCATAGCAGCTACTCGACCTGTACTAGTAGGACTCATAGGTAGATATATTTATGCATGTAGTTTCCATAAAATGCCTGTAACGTAAATACACATCATAGATATATATTCAGTTATTATTCAAAATAAGGGTTATGCACCGGGGCTTGCCTTCAGCGGGCACGGTGTCAGCAAAGTCAGTGACGGGCGGCTCCAGAACGTCCTCCTGTACAAGGATCTCCTCCTCGTACTCTTCGACGACTTCATCGTACTCCTGCTCGCCGAAGGTCACGATCTCCAGTGGCGCGTTCTCTATATGCATGCAGTGATGATGATGCAATGCTTAGTAATACAACAACAGCAACTCTTAAAATAAGAATACATCTACCAAGCTACTAAGCTAACTCTAATGACTAATACGCAAAGTTACCTATTATTCCCACTAAACAGTATGAAACATCTCATGTATTATCTTAGCAACTAAAGGCATCCTTATTGCTGATATCAATTTACTATATATATGATAAAACAAGGTGCACTAGCTACCATATTTATCAACCTATTCTAAGGCCACAAAAAATACAGTGAGCACATAATAATACAATGAACCTACTGTAAAAGAATTCTAGGGCAAGCACTTCTACCAATGCATCATAAAAATTCATTCTCTAAATAACCATAATAATAATATGCATCTTGAAATAATAAAGTAATCCTAAAGGTATCACTGAACTATACGAACTAATTACACTAACAGATAGATCATGAATTTAGGAATCTAACAAAATTTATTTCACAATAAATAAATAAATTCAAATGAGCTCTAGAGTTGAAGAAAATGATATTATTGGAGAAGGATAATCATGCTATTGGACTTGTTGACTTGCACATGACTGTGGGTCTAGAAATACTAGATGAGACCGTGGGTCAAGAAAATAATAGAGAAGGAGGATGAAGGAATTCTTGTAGGCTAGCTACCTCGGAATTGAATGAAGTGCCGCCTACGGTGATCGATGTGCGGAGGCAATGCAAGAGGAGAGACACCAGGGAGCTTAGCAATTGCTTGCCCTGCGTGGAGCGGAGCAGAACCATATATAGCACTGGTTGTGGGTGGTCATGACAAGCTAGGTAGTCTGGAAGCACGAAACGAGTTGGCAGGGTTGTCCTCTGGCTCCATACCGTGTGCGGTGGTGTGGTCTTTGGTCATGAGAGAATTAATTCAATTATGGACTTTGAGTGGTCTTGGACTTACGAGCACATCAGGACTGGAGTGTGCTTTGGGCGAAACGTGCTTGGCGGTGGCGCTGGTTCATTCATGTAGGTCAAGGAATTAATGGGGGAGGAGACCACAGGTCAAGGAAATATTAGAGAATGAGAAGATCAATTGCAGACTAGCTACCTCAGCTAATTATTGCTCGGGGAGAAATTGATAGACGCAACTCTCTCGGGCAAGAACAGAAGAACTTGATTTGAGAGGAAGAAACAAGTGAGCAGCGGAGCGGGATGGCTCGGCGGCTCGGCGTGTCCTTTTAAAGACAGGAGACGCATGAATGGAGAAGCAAAGGCGCGACAGCGACGCGTCGTAAGGTTAGTGGCTAACTAGCTTGCTTAAAGGTAATAAAGCGCCGCGGGAACGACGTGTTGCTGTGGATAAACAGTGATTTCTGCACTGCTACAGTACCGACGTGTGGAAAAAGGATGTCTGACCTTCGCTTGCAAAGTAACTGAGCAGCGTGCAAGCGGAGTGCTTAGCGGGCCGAGCTTGCGAGTGATATTAATGCGTAGCGTGTGCGACACACTATGGCAGCGGCAGCGTGTCATGCACTGATAAGGTGATTAGCAAGCAAAGTAAAGGCGAGGTAATTAGAACAACGAGAGATGACAGCGGCGCCTCGCGAGATTGATAGAGATATAAATCTTGTCAAGTGGTATGCTAATAATTAGTGAATGATAATAATTTGTCATTGTGCGCGTGCTACGTGGGCTAAGCAGAGCATGTGCCTTGTGCGTGCTACGGGGATTATGAAGAAGGTGAATAACGAGAGATGGAGCTGGATTAGGATGATAATAGTGAGTTGAGCTATGCTGGAGATTATTTGGACAAGGAATAAATTAGAGCTCAATTTGAGAATTAGTGCCATAAAATTTAATTTCTCATTTACCACATGTAATAATACATAAACATGATGCTCATGATATGATTTAGTGTTTTGATTAAGACGTAACACCGAGGATGTTACACTCGTACTGCCAAGAAGTCTGATGACTGGAAGACAAGTTCGACAGCCTCAAACTTAATCACATCCCAAGGCGCCTCAACGAGGCGGCGGACACGCTTGCGAAGGCGGTGTCTGGACGAGAACCGGTGCCAACGGGCATCTTCGCCAGCGACCAACACAAACCCTCGGTGCGCTATGAAGGGTCAGAGTGGGCCGAGATGGCCCATCTGATCTAGCCCTAGGGGCTAACCAACTGATGGCTCCGCCCGACCTCGATGTCATGGAGCTTGAAGAGGATCCAGCGACAGAGCCTAACCCTCTGGACGACTGGAGAACACTCTACCTCGACTACCTCCTCTGCGACATGCTGCCGACGGACAAGACGGAGGCTTGATGGCTCGCACGTCGCGCCAAATCCTTCGTTCTTGTCGTGGGTGAAGTCTACAAACAGAGCCACACCGGGATCCTACAGCTCTGTATCCCCATCGAGCAGGGGA
Organism: Miscanthus floridulus; assembly: GCF_019320115.1. Taxonomy (NCBI): domain Eukaryota; kingdom Viridiplantae; phylum Streptophyta; class Magnoliopsida; order Poales; family Poaceae; genus Miscanthus; species Miscanthus floridulus. The sequence goes on from NC_089584.1 coordinate 117,507,723, forward strand.
AGCTTCTGCTAAGCGATATCCACGGTGGGGTCTGCGGTCACCACGCCGCACCTAGAACCTTGGTTGGGAATGCATTTCGATAGGGCTTCTACTGGCCACTGCAGTAGCTGACGCCGAGCAAATCGTACGCACCTAAGAAGGGTGCTAGTACTATGCTCGACAAACTCACCTCCCAGCCCAAGCACTCCAGATGATCCCCATCACGTGGCCCTTTGTGGTCTGGGGGCTCGATCTGGTTGGGCCTCTCAAATAGGCGCTCGGGGGCTACACCTACTTGCTTGTCACCGTAGACAAGTTCACGAAATGGATCGAAGCTTGGCCGATCTCCGTGATCAAGTCCGAGCAAGCTATATTGTTCTTCCTCGACATCATCCATTGCTTCGGAGTACCGAACTCCATCATCACAGATAACGGCACGTAGTTCACCGGCAAGAAATTCATTCGATTCTATGATGAACAACACATCTGAGTCGATTGGGCTGCCATCGCGCACCCCCGAACGAACGGGTAGGTCGAGCGCGCAAACGGCATGCTCCTACAGGGCCTCAAACCTAGGATCTTCAACCGGTTGAACAAGTTCGGCGCACGCTGGGTCGCTGAGCTCCCTGTGGTGCTCTGGAGCCTAAGGACAACTCCTAGCCGGGCCACCGGCTACACACCTTTCTTTATGGTCTATGGTTCTGAGGCCGTCCTCCCGACGGACCTCGACTGTGGAGCGCCAAGAATTAGAGCATACGATGAACAGGGAGTCGAGGCATCCCACGAAGATGCCATGGACCAACTAGACGAAGCCCCCGACATCACCCTCCTCCGTTCGGCCAGATACTAGTAGGCATTGCGATGGTACCATGGCCGATGGGTGCAGGACCAGGCCTTTAACGTCGGAGACCTTGTTCTCCGCCTCGTACAGAGCAATAAGGACCGCCACAAACTCTCCCCACCCTAGGAGGGGCCGTACGTCGTCGTGGAAGTACTTTGGCTAGGCGCCTACAAGTTAAAAACCATCGACGGCGAGGTCTTCACCAATGCTAGGAACATTGAGCAGCTACGTCGTTTTTACCCTTAAATAAACGCATACTTTTTCCTATCAGTTTTTTGTCTTCAGAAATCCCTGACCTTTAGCGACATCCGAGCCCTGCAAAAAATGAGGGGTCAGACCTCACTCAGGGGCTGATATAATTACATTTATCTAACAAAAACTCTATGTGTTATTTTTGCAAACATTCTCTAAGTCTTCCCTTTTCTCTCACGACAAGTCCTAAAGGCTAGGACTCCGGGAGACAAAATCTGAGCGTAACTGGTAGGACTACGGGAAACCCATGCCCCAGCGGCTACGGCCTCCTTGCTCACCAGCATAATTAGAACTGGCTCGCCAGCACTCCTAGTTTTTTGTGACTTTAGCTATGAGAAGGGTCAGAAGGCACCAAAATCTCTTTTACTAAAAGAGGGAGAAAAACCAAAAGGCTGTTTGCCGTAGCAAAAGTCAAAAACTTATTCATTTTTTTGCACAAAATTCATTGCTTACAAAGTGATCCCATCACGAAAAGGACTAATGTATTCATAAGTACAAAAGACTGTTCACTCGGGGGCTCCCCCACAAACTTATTCGGTTATAGTTTCTGACCAGCCCTACTACGAGTATTGCTACGGTCGTCGCACCACGCTCTCCATCGGCGACGCCCTACCGCTCCATGGGATCCTCGATGGCACTGTCATCTGCAACGTCGAGCACCATGTCGGTGACTGTGGTGCCCTCCCCGAGGTGTCTAGGGACTACGCCATCATCATCAGCCACAACCCTGACAACGACACCTCCGCCGGGGCGTCCAGGGACTACACCATCGTCATCAGCCGCCACCCCGACAACGGCGCCTCCGCGGGGGCCTTTAGGGACTATGCCATCGTCATCAGCCGCAACCCTGACAAAGGTGTCTGGGCAGGGGGGGCGTCTCCCGCCGAGGAAAGGATGCAATGAATGACGGCAAAGCCGGAGACGCTCAGCACCCACCAGTGCCCCTCCTATTTCAGCAGCAGTGGCCCCTTCTCAGCAAAGGCGGCCTGCACCATCTCATCTATGTTGGATGACCTCCAGCTCGACATCGCGCTTTGGATTCATGAGTGGATCTGTGAGTTTTTCTCTCCCTGGCATTACCCTCCCTCACTTAGGACCCGCCATGATGCATGAACACATTCGATGGAAAGGAAGGAGGAGAGGTAGCGGCTCAGAGGCAGGCGAAGGAGTGGGATGAGAACTCCCCTCCCCCTCCCTATTTAAGGAAGAGGCGCAGCAGCTGAGGAAAGGTGAAAGGTTGGGACGAAAAACTCTCTGCCTTCCCCTATTCAATGTAGATGGGAAATCAATGCTGACGGGAATCTGAGGGGACGCGCCTAGACCGATGGGATGCGCTCTGATCAATGAGACGTCACCTAGTCAAAATAGGATGTTGCTTGGGCATGCCCCACCACTACCTCATGCAGGGCGCGAGAATCAGGGCGCACCCGCATGCAGGCGACTCTCCGCTTCCCCAGGCAAGACCATGGAACGACCCAACAACAGAACCCCTGTCAAGGGGGGGGCAACGGGCCTCCTGGGTCGATCAGACAGCCCAGGTAAAACAATGAACGAACGAACCACTGAAAGATAAGCATCTCTGCCTTCTTACTTTGCGTGTTAATTTCATTACTGAGTTTCCAACCCCAGCAACGGCAGGGGCACGGACATCGCTCGGGGGCTGCTGAGAGTGTCTACCTATTTAAGCATCCTCCTCATCTGACCCCTCCTTATGTTTAAAACCAGAAGCACGGCGTGTGGGTATAAAACTTTGAATACAACTGGATGAACCGCCAGACCCTACGCTCCGACGGCTATGGTGTTTTTGTTCACCAGCATAATCGAATTCACAGTTCCTCGCACCATGAACCTTAGTTCCCCCTTCCCGAGAAGGGTTTGGAGGGGTCCTCCTATAGAATCTCCTTCGAAGAGAAGCTGTCAGATCACCTAAGTCAATCAAACGGCTCGAATCGCCACCAAGAGATGAAAACAAAAAAATCGTGATGCTCGTGCAGGTCACACCGGCCCCATCGCAAACGTCGGACTCGAACCCTGCACGGACATGTCCGGTAAGAGCTTGTCATCGCTCATGCCACCGAGGTAATGTTACCAACCCCCACTTTCGTTTCAATTAAATCGCACGTTAATCCCATCATCCAAACGTTGCATATGCAAATCGCTGCATCTCAACACTTCATGTCGCGTCATGAACCGACAACCACCTCATTCAACATGAGTGGCGACTGACCGAGGTTCGAAGGCTAGCCCACAAAGGGCTCGAGGCCGCCTCGCGTCAAACAGAGCCAGGGGAGAAAAACTGAGATGAGCCCCGGTGGCCTAGCCCGACCCTGCTTAGAAGCGGATAGGGACATCTCGACCTTTCTCGTTTGATTCTGACCCTAAGCTAGACCCATAGAATCTCCATCGAGGAGAGGCCAATGGGCCACCTGAGCCTACCGAATAGCTCGGGCATCTGCTAGGAGGTGGGTTAAGAAGTAGTGGAATGCCACATGAGGGCTCTGCCGACCCCGTCAGCAAATGATGGACCCAGATTCCACACAAACATACCCGTTAGCGAGCTCATTGAGCACGACACTCGAGCCGTCGAGGCAAGTGTCGTCAACTTAGCCCCTCCGGTTGCGGAAACCTAGGATGGGGTAGCGTGCAAAACACGACTGACCCCCTATCAGACCCTAAGGGGCTTGGGAGCTCGAGCCGCTCGATCCGTGATCGAGAGACCAAGGTTCGAAGGCTAACCCACAAAGGGTCTAAGGCCACCTCACGTCCAACAAGAGTCAGGGAAGAAAAACGTAGATGAGCCTCAGCGGCCTTTGCCCAACCCGCATTAAGGCGGGAAGGGTCATCTTAACCTTCTAGTTCAATCCAGCCTCTAGCCGAGCCCATAGAATCCCCATTAAGGGGGAATTTGTTGGAAGGCAGGTCAAGGAGCAACAGAACGCCACCCGAGGGCTTTGCCGACCCTGTCGCAAAGCAAACAGGATCGGATTCCGTCCGAACATCCCTATTAGCGAGCTCATAAAGGGCGTCACTCGAGCCCTCGAGGCAAGTGACGTCGCCTTAACCCCTCCAGTTATGGAAACCGCGGATGGGGTGACAGTCACAAAACGAGCCGGCCCTTGACTGAATCCCCACCACGCACGGGGGCTCGGGGAAGGCCGGGCCAGCGATAAGACCAAATGTACGGTCATGCAGCGATCGCCAAAATCCTAAGTAAGGGGTACGTGCGAATGCAAGACTAAGTTTGCGACCCTCGCTCCGGTCTCCAGTAACATCCGGCCCTAGCGACCGCAAGCGGTCGGATGTCACTCGGGGGCTAACAAAGGTACGAGTACCTCCTTTCTTTTTTGAAACAGTCATTACATCAGACCTTTTGCTCGTGTCGAGACTGGTGGCAAGGTTTGGGGGAACAGATAGGTAAGACCGCAAAAAGCCCACACCCAGATGGCTACAGTAATTTTGCTCACCAGCACAATCAAAATTTCCCCTGAACACCTCAGGCCCCACAGTCTTAACAAGTGGAAGGGTCGGATCGCATAAATCTTTTTTCATTGCAAAAAGGGAAGAAGGTAAGATCAAACAAATGAAACGAAATTGCGAAGCAAAGTCACGAATCTGTTTTCGGACATGAAAGTACCGACACTTGTCCACATATTACAGATAAATATTTATCAAACTTATTTAACTAACTACTGTCACACCCAATTTTGCAAAGCAAAACCAAGTACTCATATATGTGCGCCCAGGATGTCCAAACACACACATATATCACAAATTGCAGTAGTATCAAAGTAAAGTACTTATTACATCGCATATCTCATCATAAAGTTAAATACAAAGTTTGCTCGAAGGCAATATTATTACAAACACAGCGGAAAAACTAGCCCAACTGCCACAGGGACTCCAACTGGTGAACGTCTTCCTAGTAGTCCTGGACATCCTCCGGAAACTCTTCATATCCATTATCTGTTACCCATCCGGGATTTTCATTGGATGTAAAGCAAGTGTAAGCTCACCATGCTTAGCAAGTATAACAAAGGGATCTATGAGGCTCAAATAGGCTCGACACTGTTTGACTGCGGTTCGCAATTTTAGTTGATCAATTTTTAGCAACCTGAATTACTACTTTAATGAACAGTCCCAATTCCCAAGTGGTATTAAAGTATCATCCAGCTTTGTCTCAATTCCCAACCATCCACAGTAACCACTAATCTCGAAGGATCCAGACCGCTCGTATCCGTGAGCACGGCTGTTATAACAGGTTAATTATTTCTACAGAAATTGTACATCTTTACCCACCGAGCCGTGATTCCCAATGCCGGGGTTCGCGAGACCCACTACACCTCTTCCCAGGAAGTGTGGCAGAGTTTCACTATGAAACCCTTAGCTAGTTGCACTAACAAATCGTAGCTACGAAGGAATGGCACACGTGGGCATCGCAGCACGGTGCACACCCTAATAGAAAAAGGAAAGATACCCTCTTACCCCTTACTGGAGCTACAGACGAGCTAGTACAAACTAGATAATAGGTTAAAGTCAGAGCCATTTGACACTCGGGGTTGTACGGTCCCTCCTGGGTTGCCGCTTCAGGATAAAGTCCTTATGGAGAGGCACTAGAGTACTCAACCCCGTACTCCAGCCCCCTATATGTTGCTAAAAAGTTCCATTTTATCACATTGCCTATAGTCTTTAAATATGTTTAACAATTACTTCATGTTAAGCGCTGCAGCATCTATCCAAAATGCCTACCCAATAAACCCAGGTATCAAGGATATGTGGTACAATGAATCATCTAGGTAAAGTCCTTAAAGGCAATTCAAATTAAACTCATGCATGAATGTAAGTGGTAGTAGTTCATAGGTAACAAGGGGCCTTTGGTACACTTGCCTTCCTCAAAGTCGTCCTGGGAGTACCGCTGATCCTGCTGGGGGTCCTCAGTCACCTCGAATGGCTCACCCTCTAATCGTGATCCAATCATCAATCAAGCATATTCCAATCATTACATGCATACAAGATAGAACTCTATTAGAACAGTACACCAAACAGTGAAAACATATGTTGAAAAGCTTACAGATCTGTTCTACGCATTTTTACGAACACATGAGCGAAAGAATCACTCAAATCGGACTTAAAACGTGAAAGTTATGCATGAAATAAGATGTAATGGCAATTCTGTAAATAAACAAACCTATTTTCGAATTAAAATAATTAAAAATCTGAATTTAAATGAAATCTGGACCGGGCTTACTATTTCTGGAAACTTTAGGGACTTGAATGAATAAAAACAGGACTAAATAAAAATTAGTTTGAACTGGACTGGACCGCGGGTTGATTTCTGGAAAAAGCGGGGGCTTTTCTGCAAAACATGCACGGCTGACCGGATGTTGACTGCGGGTTGACTGGGGATGCTGACGGGTCGACACGTGGCGGTGACTGGTTGGCACGGTGCACCATGTGGCGTGGGCCAGCTCTGACGCGGCACCGTGGACTAGGTCCGTGAGTCCACGGTGGACCGGTCATGCACCGAACAGGTATGTTTTAATCTCAGCCGTTCACCTAAGATCTAACGGCGTTGGTTCGTAGGCATGGATGGATCGCTGGGGAAGGAAAGGAGGCCGGCGGCGCCATGGCCGGTGCGCCGGGACCTTGGGCTACGGCTTCCTAGGGCGCCAAAACGAAAGCTGAGGGCACGGGAAGGTGGAGGGGCTCACCGTGAGTCGCCTAGAGGGGAACGCGGCGTCCGGGAAGGCTCCGAGGATGGTCGTCGACGGCGGCCGCGAACTGGAGAGAGAGAGAGAGCACGGGTGAGGGTGTAGCCGAGCAAAACAGCGCCAAAATGCGAAATGGGATGTACCTATGGGCGCGGGAAGATCCGGCGATGCTTCGGGTGGCCTTGGCGTCGGCGTTCGTGCTCGGAAGGGGGAGGCTCTCACCGGCGGCGGTGGCTCTCGGTAGCGGGCAAAGGTGGGGAGAGAAGGCGGGGTCGGCTCGGGGTTTTATAGGCCGGGTGGTGCGCGGAATAAGGAAGGGGAGCAAGTGGATTCGGTCACCTGCCATGCGGGGGCGACGGCGGTGGCCTTCCCTGCATGGCCGCGCCATCGGCGGCCGAAGAAAGGAAAACACCGGGGGAAGAAAGGAAGCTCGGGGAAGAAGAAAGGAAAGAAGGAAAGGGCGCTGACCGGTGGGGCCGGAGCGCAGCGAGAGAGAAAGAGAGAGGGCGAGCGACGCGGGTGAAGCCAAGCAGGCCGCAGCGGCGTGCCGTCGCGCGAAGCGGGCCGCAGCGAAGCAGCAGCTGGGCCGCCGAGACAGGCCAGCGGGAGGAGGAGGGGGAAGAGGGCCGGGCTAGCTAGGCCAGAAGGTGTCTTTCTCCCTTTTTTTTCAAATCAAATGTTTATCAAATTCTATTTTCTCCATTTTCATTTTTAAGCCAAATTCAAATAAGTTTTGAATACAAATTTCAAATCTTCTAGCCCTACACTCAATCAAAACCCATATGACTCGGCATGAATGCAACAAACAAGTTTCTAAACTTATAGTTTATTTTATTTATTCAATATTTATTATTTGGCCTAAGTAAAAAAAATACCTAGAAAATGTAATAAATGCTAAGAATTAATTGCTAATTTGTGGTAAAAATTTTGGGTGTTACAAACCTACCCCCCTTAAGATGAATCTCGTCCTCGAGATTCGGATGGTTCAAAGAGATTGGGATAGTCAGTTCTCAGATCTTCCTCTCTTTCCCAAGTTGCCTCATCCACAGAGTGTCTGTTCCACTGAACCTTGCACATTCTTATTATCTTGCTCCTTGTGATTCTCTCCGTTGTTTCCAGGATTCTTACTAGATAATCTTTGTATGATAGATCCCCTCGGATATCCAGTTCTTCCAAAGGTAGTTGTTCCTCAGGTACTCTCAAACATTTCTTAAGTTGCGACACATGGAAGACATCATGAACACCTGAGAGCTGCTCTGGTAATTCTAGCTGGTAGGCAACTTCTCCTCTCCTGTTAATGATCTTGAATGGTCCCACATACCTAGGTGATAACTTTCCCTTGGTATGAAATCTCTTTACTCCTTTCATGGGTGAAACTTTGAGATAGACAAAGTCACCAATTTCAAATGCCAAATCCCTTCTTCTCGTGTCCGCATAGCTTTTCTGTCGGGACTGTGCAACCTTTAGGTTTTGCCTTATTGTTTGCACTTGTTTTTCTGCCAGTTGCAAAACATCTGGTCCAAAGACTTGGCTTTCCCCCGTTTGATTCCAAAACAATGGTGTTCTGCACTTTCTGCCATACAATGCCTCAAACGGTGCCATTTTAAGACTCTTTTGGTAGCTATTATTGTAGGAGAATTCGGCATAAGGTAAACTCTTATCCCAACTTGTCCCATACTACAGAACACAAGCTCTTAGCATATCCTCTATGATCTGATTTGTCCTTTCGGTCTATCCATCTGTTTGAGGATGGTAAGCTGAGCTGAAGTTCAACTTCGTATCCATTGACTCATGCAATTTCTGCCAAAAATGTGATGTGAACTGTGTACCCCTATCCGAAACAATCTTCTTTGGTACACCATGTAAACATACAATCCTTTCCATATACAACTCTGCTAACTTTGCACTCGAATAAGTTACCTTGACCGGAATGAAATGGGCCACTTTTGTCAGTCGGTCAACAATCACCCAGATAGAGTCAAATCCTCTCTGTGTACGGGGTAATCCAACTATAAAGTCCATTCCAACTTCTTCCCATTTCCACTCGGGTATCTTCATAGGCTGTAGTAAACCTGCTGGCCTCTGATGTTCTGCTTTCACTCTTTGGCACATGTCACATATAGCCACATGTTCTGCTACATCTCTCTTTAGTCCATACCACCAGTACCTCTCTTTAAGATCAAGGTACATTTTAGTACTTCCTGGGTGTATGGAATAGGCTGAGTCATGAGCTTCCCTCAAGATAGACTCCCTAATAGATTTTACTTCTGGCACACAAATCCTTTTACCGAACCATACTGTCCCTTGATCATCCATATGGAATCCTGGGGCTTTACCAATCACTATACGCTCTGCAATATCCTTGATCCTCTCATCACCCATCTGTCCTTTACGAATCTCTTGTTCCAGAGTGGATTCTACCTCTAACTCCATGGTGTTGGCCACAATACCCAAATTCAAGTATTTGAACTCCTCACACAACTCTTCAGGTAGTTGAGTTGTATAGGCCATGTTCACATAACTCCTTCTACTCAAGGCATCTGCTACAACGTTAGCCTTTCCCGGGTGATAGTGAATATCCAAGTCATAATCCTTGATTAACTCGAGCCATCTTCGCTGCCTCAGATTTAGATCTGACTGTGTGAATATATACTTTAGACTCTTATGGTCCGTATAAATCTCACACTTATGACCAATCAGGTAGTGCCTCCATATCTTAAGAGCATGCACCACAGCTGCCAATTCCAGATCATGAGTCGAATAATTTAGCTCATGTTTTCTCAGCTGTCTAGATGCGTAGGCAACAACTCTGCCTTCTTGCATAAGAACACCTCCTAGACCTTGCCGTGAGGCGTCACAATAGATAGAGAAACTTTTGGTGAGATCAGGTAAGATGAGCACTGGAGCAGAAGTCAGTCTCTTCTTCAACTCCTCAAAACTGTCCTGGCATTGTTTAGTCCATACAAATTTGGCATTCTTTTCTAACAATGCAGTCATGGGCTTGGCTAACTTAGAGAATCCCTCGATGAATCTCCTATAATACCCAGCCATACCCAGGAAACTCCGAATCTCACTAACATCCTTAGGTGGCTTCCAACTCAACACATCTCTAACCTTCTTGGGATCTACTGCTACTCCTCCATTAGAGATTATGTGACCAAGGAAAGATACTTCTTTTAACCAGAACTCACATTTGCTGAACTTGGCATAAAGTTGATGTTCTCTAAGCTTTTGCAACACCAATCTCAAATGCCCTTCATGTTCTTCTTCATTCTTAGAATACACTAGTATGTCATCAATGAACACGACGACAAACTTATCAAGGTACTCCATGAATACTTTGTTCATCAAATACATGAAGTAGGCAGGTGCATTAGTCAGACCAAAAGACATGACTGTGAACTCATACAGTCCATAGCGGGTCACAAAGGCGGTCTTGGGGATGTCAGTACTCCTTATCCTCAATTGATGGTATCCAGATCGAAGATCAATCTTGGAAAACACACAAGCCCCTTTCAATTGGTCAAATAGGTCATCAATTCTAGGCAATGGGTACTTGTTCTTAATTGTGACCTCATTAAGTGACCTGTAGTCTATGCACATCCTTTGTGTACCATCCTTCTTTTCTACAAACAGTACTGGTGCACCCCATGGTGATGAACTAGGTTGAACATAACCCTTATCTAGCAATTCCCTTAGTTGTTTCTTAAGTTCTGCTAATTCATTCACTCCCATTCTATAGGGTCTCTTAGCTATGGGTGCAGTTCCAGGTAAAAGTTCAATTATAAACTCGATGTCTCGGTCAGGTGGCATACCTGGCAATTCCTCGGGAAAGACATCCAGGTACTCATTTGCTATCCTTATATCTTCTAAGGTTGTGCCCTCCAACTGATTAACCCGATAGATTTCTGTAGCAGACTGAGTTGCCACAAACACCACTTCTTCTCCAGTTGAAGTGATAAGATTCATCGAGCTATTACCACAATTAATAACTGCTTTCTGCAACCTTAGCCAATCCATACCCAAGATGACATCGATACCGGTGGAATTTATGACTACAAGATTTGCTTGAAATTCTACCCCCCTTATGCTGAGACTAGCAGCTAAGCATATCCACTCTGCTTTCATTACCCCACCAGGTGAGCTTACTAACATGTGTTTCTTCATAACACTTACTGGAATACCATGCTTCTTTATGAATGTATATGTTATGAAGGAATGCGAAGCACCAGAATCAAAAAGTACTGTAGCTGAGTTTGAGTTGACCGGAAACGTACCGATCACCACATCCGGTGCCTCCTGAGCTGTTTCAGCAGTAACATGGTTCACCTTTCCCCGAACGTAGTTCTGCTGTGAGTTAGTCTTCTTGGGGCATCCATTAGAGTAATGTCCCAACTCTCCACAATTGAAGCACTTGTCATTAACTGCATTTGGCGCTTTTGGTGCGCCATTCCTCTGCGGAGCATTGGGGGCATTATTCCTCACTGGTACATTGTTGGGTTGCTACTGACGCTGAGCTAGTGCCTTGTACTGCTGTTGCTGCTGCTGTGCACGCTGCTGCTGCTGGTTGCGGTTGAGACCTGTCTGACCTTGATAGCGCTGCTGAGGTTGAGTTTGTTGAGGGTTGGTACGGAAGCGAGAGTTGCTCCCAGATTGCTGTCCTTGAAATTTTCTCTTCTTGTCCTCCATCTGGCGGCGCTTGTTCTCAATCACTAAAGCTTTGTCCACCAGCTGCTGGAAGTTAGCAAAGGTATGGGACAACAGCTGGTACTGGAGACCATCATTCAAGCCCTCCATAAACAGCTCCTGCCTCTTTCCATCCTCGTCTACCTCAGTAGGTGCATACCGTGACAATTGTATAAACTTGTCACGATATTCAGCAACAGTCATGCCCCCCTGCTTGAGAGCCAAGAACTCCTTCTTCAGCTTCATCAGTCCTGCAGGCACGTGATGAGTGCGAAAGGCACTGCGGAACTCAGCCCAAGTGATGGGATTAGTTTCGGTGCGGCCGAAGCGGAATGAGTCCCACCAATCCTGTGCAGCCCCCTGCAACTGTCCAGAAGCATATAAAACTTTCTACCTATCATCACATTGGGCAATCTCTAGTTGCCTCTCTATGGCACGTAACCAGTCATCAGCTTGGAGTGGATCGGCAGAGTGCTTGAATACAGGTGGGTGTCCTTTCAGAAACTCTCCCCTCTTATCCCTGACATGAGGGGGTGCATTTCCATTCCCTTGCCCCATGTTCTGCATGTTCTGGGCCATCTGCTGAAGCAACTGGGTCTGCATCATCATCAGCTGTTCCATGGAGACTGGGGGTGGTGGTGGCGGTTCCTCGCCTCCCTGGTTGTTCCTCCTGGTGTTCACCATCTATAGAGACATCATATAAGTCTCACATGTCCAGCATATAACTCTTACAAGATACTGGTGTAACAAGAGTAGGTGTAGACAAGAGATATATGTAGGGTATGCAAGAAGATATTTGTTCTGAATTTTTTTTTCCAGCGAGTTGGATAGCAGCAGTGCTGTAAAACGAGCATATCTCAGTCTCTGTTTATCATATGATTGCGTAGCATACCTTTCTGGAAAGCTTATGAAATTCTCTACAACTTTCGTTTAGAACACTTTTTCAGATTCCAACGTTTACTTAGTCAAATTCAGACGATAAGAAGTACTGTTCCGGAATCCTGACAGCACAGAAACCTCAACTTATAACAGCTGTATCTCACAATTTATAATAGCTATTGAGGTGATTCCAGAGCCAGAAGAAAGATGTTGAAGTCTACTTATTTCTATAAAAATTTCATGACCTTTGAGTATCTAGATTATGAGATATGAACTGATAAAGACAGACTGTTCCGAAAGATACAGGATGGACAGCATGATAAAACGAAACCCAACTATTTATTCATAATATCCTTAAACCTTAACCTTAACTAAATGACCGTGGACATGCCCACAAGTCATCACAATCATATCAAAGATCCAAATCAAACATTATTCATAATGACAAACATCCAACCATGCAACTAACACTTGTCCAACCATTAAAAGAAAGAAACTAAATACTCTCTCGCGTAGCTACGCGTGCTTATTACATATTTTTTAAGACTCTCCTATGGGTACGAGTCGATGGTGGTGCTGGTGCTGGGGTCTCCAGACTCTCCTCTGGTCCTCGGGGGTGACTGAGCGGGTACTCCTGAATCTTCCACATCTGGACCTCCTAGCTGCTGCTTCAGTGTAGCGTTCTCACGAGCCAGCTGCATGTAGGCCCTCCCCATGACATCGAGCTCATCCAGGGCCTGATCTAAGTCAGTGTGAGTCTCAGCCAAGCACAACAGGGTAGGTCTCAGCCTCAGGTTCGCCTCTCCAAGTGGTGTAGCGATGTTGCACGTAGACTGTCCGCTCCGACGGCGGGGAAGATAGCGGTCATCCTCCCAGGCGATGTCGTCGAAGTGACGGTCGCGGTTGACCATCAACGCCTGTTGAGCTGCATCCCTAATGACGGCCGCACGTGTGAGCCGTGCAGTGGTGGCGCGGTGGATGTAGCGCACCCGAGTCCCCTCTCGGATGTACACTTCTGTCTCCCAGAAGCCGGTGTAGTCGGGGTGGGTCCAATGCTCCGTCCTGTACTAAACAGTGCCTCCAGGGTGGTAGCGATGCACAAGTGCGAGAAGCCTAGGGTGGTAGTAGCCATCACCCTCCAAGTCGTAGTGGATCTCCGCAGTCCATCCCTGAGCCAATGGTGCATTGTGATCATCATCATTGTCATCATCCCCATCGTCTCCACCGTCTCCATCGTCTCCACCATCTCCACCGTCTCCTCCATTACCATCATCATCTCCATCAGCATCAGAATCATCAGAACCATCTCCATCATCGGGGTCACCAGCTCCCTCCTGGCCACCTTGTTCCTATACTTCCTCGGGATCTTCCTCAGACTCCTCTATCTCAATGGGTCCCTCGAACATGGGTCCCTCCTCTGTTTCTTCATCCATCGGATCCTCCAACAAGTCCTCCAGAGGTTCCCCCATGGGTACCTCCACAGGCGGTTCCTCCTCTTGGTTCCTTAGAGCCTCCACAAGGTGTGCCGGGACACGCTTGCCCAAAGTGAACCTGGTCCTCCTAGTGGGCATCAGAATGGTCCTCTTGCGCGGGGTCTGCTTGGTACGGGCCATCTACAAGAATGAAAAGGTTGAGTATTAGAACAAAATAATTTTGGCAACAGATAAAGAACAGAATATAAGCAAAAATTTTATAGCAAAGTAAAAGTAGTAAAATAAAGATAATGATATCCTAAAAACGTCCATTTCTATCTAGGTTGTTCGTCCTACAGTCAGTTATAGCTTTGATACTAATTTGTCACACCCAATTTTGCAAAGCAAAACCAAGTACTCATATATGTGCGCCCAGGATGTCCAAACACACACATATATCACAAATTGCAGTAGTATCAAAGTAAAGTACTTATTACATCGCATATCTCATCATAAAGTTAAATACAAAGTTTGCTCGAAGGCAATATTATTACAAACACAGCGGAAAAAACTAGCCCAACTGCCACAGGGACTTCAACTGGTGAACGACTTCCTAGTAGTCCTGGACATCCTCCGGAAACTCTTCATATCCATTATCTGTTACCCATCCGGGATTTTCATTGGATGTAAAGCAAGTGTAAGCTCACCATGCTTAGCAAGTATAACAAAGGGATCTATGAGGCTCAAATAGGCTCGACACTGTTTGACTGCGGTTCGCAATTTTAGTTGATCAATTTTTAGCAACCTGAATTACTACTTTAATGAACAGTCCCAATTCCCAAGTGGTATTAAAGTATCATCCAGCTTTGTCTCAATTCCCAACCATCCACAGTAACCACTAATCTCGAAGGATCCAGACCGCTCGTATCCGTGAGCACGGCTGTTATAACAGGTTAATTATTTCTGCAGAAATTGTACATCTTTACCCACCGAGCCGTGATTCCCAATGCCGGGGTTCGCGAGACCCACTACACCTCTTCCCAGGAAGTGTGGCAGAGTTTCACTATGAAACCCTTAGCTAGTTGCACTAACAAATCGTAGCTACGAAGGAATGGCACACGTGGGCATCGCAGCACGGTGCACACCCTAATAGAAAAAGGAAAGATACCCTCTTACCCCTTACTGGAGCTACAGACGAGCTAGTACAAACTAGATAATAGGTTAAAGTCAGAGCCATTTGACACTCGGGGTTGTACGGTCCCTCCTGGGTTGCCGCTTCAGGATAAAGTCCTTATGGAGAGGCACTAGAGTACTCAACCCCGTACTCCAGCCCCCTATATGTTGCTAAAAAGTTCCATTTTATCACATTGCCTATAGTCTTTAAATATGTTTAACAATTACTTCATGTTAAGCGCTGCAGCATCTATCCAAAATGCCTACCCAATAAACCCAGGTATCAAGGATATGTGGTACAATGAATCATCTAGGTAAAGTCCTTAAAGGCAATTCAAATTAAACTCATGCATGAATGTAAGTGGTAGTAGTTCATAGGTAACAAGGGGCCTTTGGTACACTTGCCTTCCTCAAAGTCGTCCTGGGAGTACCGCTGATCCTGCTGGGGGTCCTCAGTCACCTCGAATGGCTCACCCTCTAATCGTGATCCAATCATCAATCAAGCATATTCCAATCATTACATGCATACAAGATAGAACTCTATTAGAACAGTACACCAAACAGTGAAAACATATGTTGAAAAGCTTACAGATCTGTTCTACGCATTTTTACGAACACATGAGCGAAAGAATCACTCAAATCGGACTTAAAACGTGAAAGTTATGCATGAAATAAGATGTAATGGCAATTCTGTAAATAAACAAACCTATTTTCGAATTAAAATAATTAAAAATCTGAATTTAAATGAAATATGGACCGGGCTTACTATTTCTGGAAACTTCAGGGACTTGAATGAATAAAAACAGGACTAAATAAAAATTAGTTTGAACTGGACTGGACCGCGGGTTGATTTCTGGAAAAAGCGGGGGCTTTTCTGCAAAACGTGCACGGCTGACCGGATGTTGACTGCGGGTTGACTGGGGATGCTGACGGGTCGACACGTGGCGGTGACTGGTTGGCGCGGTGCACCATGTGGCGTGGGCCAGCTCTGACGCGGCACCGTGGACTAGGTCCGTGAGTCCACGGTGGACCGGTCATGCACCGAACAGGTATGTTTTAATCTCAGCCGTTCACCTAAGATCTAACGGCGCTGGTTCGTAGGCACGGAGGGATCGCCGGGGAAGGAAAGGAGGCCGGCGGTGCCATGGCCGGTGCGCCGGGACCTTGGGCTACGGCTTCCTAGGGCGCCAAAACGAAAGCTGATGGCACGGGAAGGTGGAGGGGCTCACCGTGAGTCGCCTGGAGGGGAACGCGGCATCCGGGAAGGCTCCGAGGATGGTCGTCGACGGCGGCCGCGAACTAGAGAGAGAGAGAGCGCGCGGGTGAGGGTGTAGCCGAGCAAAACAGCGCCAAAATGCGAAATGGGATGTACCTACGGGCGCGGGAAGATCCGGCGATGCTTCGGGTGGCCTTGGCGTCGGCGTTCGCACTCGGAAGGGGGAGGCTCTCACCGGTGGCGGTGGCTCTCGGTAGCGGGCAAAGGTGGGGAGAGAAGGCGGGGTCGGCTCAGGGTTTTATAGGCCAGGTGGTGCGCGGAATAAGGAAGGGGAGCAAGTGGATTCGGTCACCTGCCATGCGGGGGCGACGGCGGTGGCCTTCCCTGCATGGCCGCGCCATCGGCGGCCGAAGAAAGGAAAACGCCGGGGGAAGAAAGGAAGCTCGGGGAAGAAGAAAGGAAAGAAGGAAAGGGTGCTGACCGATGGGGCCAGAGCGCAGCGAGAGAGAAAGAGAGAGGGCGAGTGACGCGGGTGAAGCCAAGCAGGCCGCAGCGGCGTGCCGTCGCGCGAAGCGGGCCGCAGCGAAGCAGCAGCTGGGCCGCCGAGATAGGCCAGCGGGAGGAGGAGGGGGAAGAGGGCCGGGCTAGCTAGGCCAGAAGGTGTCTTTCTCCCTTTTTTTTCAAATCAAATGTTTATCAAATTCTATTTTCTCCATTTTCATTTTTAAGCCAAATTCAAATAAGTTTTGAATACAAATTTCAAATCTTCTAGCCCTACACTCAATCAAAACCCATATGACTCGGCATGAATGCAACAAACAAGTTTCTAAACTTATAGTTTATTTTATTTATTCAATATTTATTATTTGGCCTAAGTAAAAAAAATACCTAGAAAATGTAATAAATGCTAAGAATTAATTGCTAATTTGTGGTAAAAATTTTGGGTGTTACAACTACTTCCTCGAAGGGAGAACCATGTCTTTCAGCCTGTTCGCCAGGTTCTGCGTAATGGGAGTCACCGCCTTCTCAATCTCGTCCTGCTCAGGGTCTTCATAGCCAGACGTGAAGCCTTGGCTCATTACCTCCAAGTTGATCTCCTGATCATAATGAGAATGGGCAACAGTGAAGGCTTGGGTGATCCCAGCGTGAAAGGCATCCTCCTCAAGCTGGCCCACCCGCGCTATGATACCAGCAGCATGAGTCGTAAGGGAGCTGGTCCCCTCTTCTTGCGCCACCTGTAGGTCATCGTAGACCACCACGACGGCAGAGCATAGAAGATCATGCTGATCGCTTTCGACCTAAAGGATCCCCCGCACCTCGGTGAGTTCCGTGCCCAGCTCGGTAGAAATTTCCTTGGCCTCCAGCCTTCGAGCCACCGCGTCTCCAAGATCCGCTCGGAGGGCCCTGGCCTTCTGACGCGCCTCATCGCACTCTTGGACGGCCCAGTTGCGCTCCTCGCAGGCCATGCTATGCTCTGAGCAAAGTCTTTCTTTGGTCTAGTGCAGCTCGTCCTGCTCCCTGCATAGCTAGGCGATCACCTCGGCATCTTGGTTCGCTCTCTACTATAGCGCCGCAGACCTGTCCTCGGCTTTCAACTTGAGATCCTGCTTCGTCTCCAGCTTCACCAGGAGCTCGATGGCCCACTGGCTGGCATCGGCATCCTTCTGGAGCAGCTAGTCCCGCTCCTTTCGGACCCTAGCGGCCACCTCCTCGTCCCGCTTCACCCTTGCCGATAAGTCCTTGAACATCCCATGGATCTCCTCTGTGTCCCGATGCGCTTCGGTTTCCCGCTGCTGGGCGGCGGCAAGCAGGGCGCTCAAATCTCCATGTAGCCGGGCCTCCTCGATGAGGCGGTCCCATTCCACCTTCTACTCACGGAGGAATCGGGATTTCTCCCGGCTGTGAGCAATGAGGGACTGAAAAGAAGACCAGTGTCAAAAATACAAAAAACATGAAGACAAGAAGAAAACGAGACGAAAGATCAAACGGATACCCGGCCATTGGGAATGATGACGTCATGCAGGACGACCCGGGCCTGATCCAGGACGCCCATCATCGCTGAGATCCCTTCGTCAAGACTCCCCCGCTCTATGCTCTCGGCAGCATCGTCGAGCAAGAAGAGAGTCGACGTTGGGTCTTGGGGATCCATCCAGTGGAGTGGAGACTCACCTCATGCGGGCGAGCGGCTGCCTCCTAACACCAGGGCTAAGGGTGACCCCCGCTGGTCCTCTCCACCACTGCCATGACGCCCAGAGACCCTCCGGCCACGTCCTCCTCTGTCTAGCCTGCCTCGGGCGCCGCAGCCTGGGCCACTGGTGGCGCGGATTGCGCCGCCCCCTCGGACGCCATCGTGGCTACATCCGGTGACTCTAGGCTTGTCGCGGTCACGGTCACCGCAGCCTGTGCCACCGATGGTGCGAATTGTGCCACCCCTTGGACGCCACTATGGCTACATCCAGCGGTGCCGGGCTTGTCGCGGTCGTGGTCACCTCCGCCTGGGCCTCCGGTAGCGTAGATTCTGCCGCCCCCTCGGACACCACGTTAGCTGCGTCCGGCTGCTCCTGCCTTGGCGCGGTCGTGGCCACCTCCACTGGTGACGCTGGACCCTCGACTTGCGGTGCCACGCCGGCCATGGAGGACACCACCAGCATGGGCGGCAGCTCTGTTCGCTCCGACATAGATGGCGGAGTCACCTCCGTCACCGCTTGCTCGGCAACCACCGAGGGCGCGGGCGCCACCACAGGCGATGCCAGACCGGCCAACGAGGCCGCAGCATCAGGGCCTCTCCTGCCCGAAACAAGAGCGACATTGGGCAACAATGTCCGTCTCGCCTAAAGGGCAAGGCTCTTCTTGGGCGCCAGCCCTAGAGAGCAGCCCCGTCGCAAGAACCTATAAGAGGTAAAAGGCATAAGGTCAAAATAGAAAAATAAAAAAGGCGAAACACAGGGGAACCAGTGACCTACTCTGGCACCTTTGGGTGGTGGGAATGTTTTGGGGATGAAACCCTAGACCCCTGCTCCAACTTGTCTGGGTGGGACCATTTCAAGCCTGCCCCTGCTCCCAGGCAGGGGGCTCATCTCCCTTGTCTCCGAGGGCGCGGTGACGGAGTTGCCCCCCTCCATCAGCACCTCAGGGGCGGCGGCAGATCCGCCCCCTCCCATCCACCGATCCTTCGCTGGCATCCCGGGTGTGGTGACGGATCCACCGGCTCCCACTGGACCTAAGGACGGGCCTAGCTCCGCCGACCTCACGGACTCGCTTCCCTCCGCGTGGAACGGGAAGGGTCCCTACATGGACCGGTGGGCGTCTGTCAGTGTATCCTCATCCTCTAGGACATTCGAATCCACATCGGTAGCTACCTCATCGTCGTCGTCATCATCACTGCCTGTCTCCTCTCCTCGATCATGCGCTTGCTGCTCCCATAGAAGCTTCTTCTTCCTAAGCTCCCTCGTCCTTTTGTCCCACTCGGCCGCAATACGGTTCGCTTTCGCCAGGGTTCGATCCTTCGGCAATGGGGCCAGGCTTTCCTTGAAGAATAGTGCCCTCGGCTGGTCCCGCCATCCCAAGGTTGGCTTCAAGGGGTCAGAAATTCAAGTAAAAAAGGAGTACGGAGAAAGAAAACTTATGAAGTCAATAAACCCCAATTTTGACCGCATTAGGGGATGCCCTGGCACCGGAAACACAAAATCAAGGATGACACCAGCGGTGTCCTTCGAAGGCTCCATCGCCTCCTTGATGCGCTGCGCCACTTCGGAGGGAGGGAGCACTTCATTGACAAGCACCGTCCCTTCGAACGACGCCTCGGGCGCCATCTAGTGCAGGGGAAGCATGCACGCCATCAGCGGTGCCACCCTCCTTGCGTGGTAGGTGCTGATGATCCCCGATCCCTTCACACCCCTGTCCTTCAAAGTTTAGAGGGCAGCGAGAAGGTCATTGAGGTTCTTCTTTTCCATGACCGGGACGCCCCACTTCCACGACCCCGGGGCCTCCTCGATGACGCACCCAGAGAAAGCTGGCAGGGGGGCGGCGACGTCATCCTTGACATAGAACCATTACGAATGCCATCCCTTGTTAGAGGTCGATAGATGCATTAACAGGTACGCTTTTGCCCGGTTGTTGCGGAGGTGAATGCCGGCGCATCCCACCGGTGCGTGTAGCTCTTACTTCCCGACCCGCTTCTTCAGAAGATTGACGGTGAAGAGATGCCACCACAGGTTAAAGTGAGGATCAATCCCCAAGAACCCCTCGCACAGGGCAACGAACGCCGCTATGTGCTAGATCCCATTGGGGGTAAGGTGTTGTAGCTCCACCTGGTAGTAATCCAACAGCCCTCAAAGGAACTTGTGAGCAGGTATGGTGAATCCCCGCTCATGGAAGTGAGCGAAGGACACGACATACCCTTCAGGCGGCGACGACACGTCCTCATTACCGGGCAGCCGCCAGTCCTCGGCGGTGGTCAGCGGGCAAAGGAGGCCACGGCGAATGAGGCCCTCCAGGCGATGAGGGGTGATGCTGGATCCGCACCATGGCTCCATTGCAACGATTGGGAGGGGGGCGGATGCAAGTTCGACGGCGGTTGCGATGCGGATGCGAGCTTGATGGCGGCCGCGATGCGAGTGCGGGAGGCTCTGGCGATTGGCGGCGGAGGTTGATGATGCGAAGGCGAAAAGGCGAAGTACGGAACCCTGGGGCGAACCCCATGGTTTTATAGGGGTGAAGGATGCGAGAAGAGCAACCGTCCGCCTCGATCTCCGAGACTGCCATGACACACTGCCGCGTCACATCCCGGGATATGCACCCGCGATCCCTATCCTTTCAAACCAAAATCGCGCCGGACGGTTCACCTTCCCAAGCGGATCGGACTCTTTTCCCACAGAGGGGATACGGGTCAGAAAATTTCTTCTCCGGCCCGTATGGGCCCATAAAGTCCAAGGGTCAGCCCAATAGTCTTGATGGCCATTCCAACAAGGGACGGGCCCACGAGAGACTAAGACACAGGTACACGAGCATTAGTGGGGCCTTGATCCGTAGTCGAGCCCCAGCTAGGCTGACCCTGGATGAAATCCCCACGAACGGGATACGAGGGTTCCCTTAAAACTATCTAGTTCACAAAAACCGAGTCTCATAGGCTTACCCGCGAAGGGTCTGAAACACCCCCGGGCAATTCTGCCCGAATCACCCGGGGGCTACACCCTCCGGTGAACCGAAACACCCCCGGGCGATTCTACCCGAATCACTCGGGGGCTCGGGGGCTACACCCATTGGGTGTGCTCGCGCGCACCCTCCGTCGAACCGAAACACCCCCTGGGCGATTCTGCCTGAATCACCTGGGGGCTTGGGGGGCTACTGTCTGGGTCCTAATACCGAGGTACCTAATGGGGTGGAACTAATAACCATCGAACGTTGACACTTCCGATCAGACAAGAGCACTACTACGCTTCTTGCCTGAACAACGGAATACTGGTTCCGCCTCGCCCGACCACCGAGGGATAGACTCCTTCTAGCCTGATGGCTAAGGACGGGCTCCGCTCGCCCGACGTCCGAGGGCGGGCTCCGCCTCGCCTGACCACCGAGGGCTAGACTCTGTCTCGCCCGATGGCTAAGGGCGGGCTCTGCCTCGCCCGACGGCTAAGGGCTAGACTACGTCTCGCCCGACCCTCGAGGGCTAGGCTCTGCCTCACCCAACGTCCGAGAGCGGGCTCCACCTCGCCTCGGATGGTCGCCCAATGTCCTAGGGCTAGGCCCCGCCTCGCCCGATGGCTAAGGGCGGGCTTCGCCTCGCTCGATGTCCGAGGGCGGACTCCGCCTCGCTTGATGGCTAAAGGCAAGACTCTGCCTCGCCCGATGCCCGAGGGCGGGCTCAACCTCGCCCGATGACTGAGGGCTAGCTCCGCCTCGCCCCAAGACATCACCCTAATCCTTCATAAAGACGAGCATAGGGTACGATAGGACATTCGAGTCAACCATGGTATCGAGGGCCATGCCCTGTGCGCCTACAGGAAGGTATCATAGAATATGATGGGACGGGCGCTTTAAGCCCTTTCCATCATAACAGTGCCCGAATAGTGTTATGGGCGCCGACTTTTGTCCCATGGTGTAGTAGGCGCCGCCTTCAGCCCTCGGGCATGGATACTAACACAGGCATACGACAGCCACTATGGTCCAACACAGAACTCACATCATCTACAGTGATGGACGTATGGTCACTTCCCCGATTACTCCCCGAGGGGTCATAGCTCGGCTCTCTAGCACGCCGCACCATCCACCGACGTAGGATGGGACACACCCACTTGCTAAATGGGGCCAGGGCATGGCCTACGAGGATCAGTGAACATGCCACCTCTAACACGGTCTGCCATGTTAAGTAGGGTAGGCACAGGGAAAAAGGAAGACCTGGCTCTCTCGAAGGACCTTCTATACCTTTGGTATTTTCCTCTTTCTCCCATCTGTAACCTCTGCTCCGCCATTGGTCTATAAAAGGGAGGGCAGGGCCCCCACTAAGGGGACTGACTTTTGACGGATTAGTTCAACACACACAACACATCACGCATATAGCCAAGCAGCGACCGAGCTCTTGGCGTCCTTTCAACCATTCCATTAGAGACCTAGGACCTCTTCCTCTCTCGACCGTTTGTACCCCCTACTACGAACCTTTTTCGGTACTAATAACACGAGCAGCGATAGACTAGACGTAGGGACATTCGGCTCGAACCAGTATAAACCTTGTGTCCTTTAGTGCACCATCTGTGCCTAACGCACAACAATTATAAATTTACTAGCCGGTGTTTGTTCGAAACACCGACACCCACTTTACTTTTAAAGCGCATGATCATTCATTCATCCATTCTCATGTATGCATTCATACATTCATCCATACAATCATCCCACACATCCAAGCATTGCATATGCAATTATTGCATCACAACGCTTCGTGTCGCAACACGAAGCGGTAGTCGTCTCATTCGATATGAGCGGCGACCGATCGAGGTTCGAAGGCTGGCCCACGAAGGGCACGAGGCCACCTCGCATCAAACAGAGATAGGGGAGAAAACACAGATGAGCCCTAGTGGCCTTTGCCTGACCCGCTCAGAAGTGGAAAGGGTCATCTCAACCTTCTCGTTCCATCCTAACCTCGAGCCAAGCCCATAGAATCTCCATCGAGGGGAGGCCAGTGGGCCACCTGAGTCAGTCTTCGGAATGACTCGGGCATCTACCGGGAGGCGGGTTAAGGAGCAGTGGAATGCCACATGAGGCTATGCTAACCCTGTCACGAATGATAGACCCGGCTTCTAGTTAGACATGCCCGTTAGCGAGCTCACCGAGCACGTCACTCGAGCCATCGAGGCAAGTGACGTTAGCTCAACCCCTCCAGTTATGAAAACCGCGGATGGGATGACGATCACAAAGATGAGCCGACCGTCGACCGGACCCCCGCTACGCATGAGGGCTCAAGGAAAGTTGGACTCGTAAGGAGACCGAACGCATGGTCATAGAATGATGGCTCAGATCCTAGGGAGGGGGTACATGCGAAAACTAAGAATAACTTTCTAAAACAAGAGACGCTTTCTCCTACTAGTTTCGCTATCCTCTCCTCGAACTTTAGTGACACCCGACCCAGCAATGGCAGGGGGTCAGGCCTCACTCGAGGGCTGATAGGGGTATATATATACCCTTTCTGAAATAGTCGCCATGCTCGACCCTTTCTCATGTTAAAAATCATAGTGGCAAGGTTTGCGGAAACGAACGACTTAGTAAGGCTGATCGGACTGTAAGAAACCTACGCCCTAGCGGCTATGGCACTATTCCTTACCAGTGTGATCAGAGTTTGTTCACCCGCGCCCTGAGTTCTACGGTCTTAACAAATGAAAGGGTCGGAACGCATTAACCCCCTTTTATACATAAAAAGGGAGAAAAAAACAAATTTGTTCACACCGAAATAAAATAACAGACTTGTTCGAACAAAACACAAGGGTCGGAAGTTATCCGATTATTACAAAAATGATCGCCCGGCCTATTTAACTAACTAGCCCCTCCAAGGGAGAACTATGCCTTCTATCCTATCCACCAGGTCCTTTGAAAGGGGAGCCACCGCCATTTCCATCTCCTCCAGCTCATGGACTTCATAACCGGGCGCGTAGCCATGGCTCATCGCCTCTAGATCAATGTTGTCCCCATAATGAGAACGAGCAATCGCAAAGGACTGATTGACCCCAGCTCGGAGGGCACTCCTCTCGAGCTAGCGCACCCAAGCTATGATCTTGATGACACGAGGCGCGAGCAAGCTGGTCCCCTCCGACTGCACCACCTCAAGGTCGTCGTAGACCACTCCGAGGGCAGTGCTTAGGATACTAAGCTTGTCACCCTCTGACTAAAGATTTCTCCTCACCTCGGTGAGGTCCATAGCTAGCCCAACAAAAATGCTCTCGGCCTCCAGCTTTTGGGTTGTCGCGCTTTTGAGCTTGGCCTAGAGGGATCCGACCTTCTGCTGCGTGTCGTCGCGCTCTTGGCAGGCCTGCTCACGCTCTTGGAAAGCCTAGTCGCGCTTCTCGTGAGCCATGCCACGTTTCGAGTGGAGCCTCTCTGTGGTTTGGAGCACCTCATCCCACTCCTTGCACAGTCGAGCGATCACCGCGGCATCTAGGCTTGCCCTCTTCTCCAGGGCCGCGAGCTTCTCCTCGGCCCCCAGCTTTAGATCCCTTTCCTTCTCAACCTCGCCCAGAAGGTCAAGGATCCACTGGTGGGTCTCAGTGTCCTTCCGGAGCAACTCATCCTGCTCCTACCTGACCCTGGCGGCTTCTTCCTCATCCTTCCGTGACCTCGCCGATAGGGCCTCGAACGCCTTCTCGGCCTCATCAGCATCCCGACAGGCCTCGGCCACCCACGACTAAAGATTGGCTGCCTCCTTGGCAAGGGGAGTCATCTCGACCACCCTCTACTAGGCGACAACAAGTTGAGCTATCACCTCCCCACGTAGCCATGCCTCCTCAACGAGGCGGTCCCAAGTTTCCTTCTATTGACGAAGGAACCAAGATTTCCCCCAGCTATGAGCTATAAGGGACTATAGAAAGACGATGGTCAGGATACAAAAAGTATATAAAGGAAGATAAGGGCAAGAAGCAGGACCAATCAATACCCGGCCAGAGGGAACAACGACGTCGCGCAATGCACCTACGGCATGGTCCAGGGCCTCGAGCATGGACATGATCCCCACATCGAGGCTCTCCCGCTCCATGCTCTCTGCGGCGGCGTCCAGGGTAAAAAGAGTCGATGCCGGATCCTACAGATCCGCCCCCTAGAGCAAGGGCCTGCCCCACATGGGTGAGCCACTGCCCACCGACGTCAGGGCCAGGGACGACTCCTCACCGGCTCCAAGCACTGCCGACCCCTCTCGCCGTGACGTCCCCGCCGAGACGCCCCCTCTGATGATGGAAGGGTCAGCAGTGCAGATGCCAACCTCTCGCCCAGCACCATGACTCCTGGGGATCCCTCGGTCATGTCCCACTCCATCTGGCCTGCGCCAGGCGCCGTCGCTTGGGCCGCTGATGGCACGGGTCATGCTGGTGCCTCCAGCGCTGTTGCGGTTGCGCCCGTCTATGACCCATATGTCACGGCCACTGCCACCCCCACCTACGTTAGTGGGGTCACAACCGGCTGCACCGCGCCTGCCACAGTCGGTGATACGAGCGCGGTCGGCAGCCCCATTCGGCCCACTATCGGCAGCGGTATTACGGCCGTCACTGGCTGCTCCACAACTTCCGAAGGTGCCCCTTGAATGCCCGCGTATGCCTATCCTGCCAAGGGCATAGGTGCCACCATGGGTAGCGCCTGAATGGCCGACAACACGGTCACACTAGCGTCGCTCCTGCCCAAAATAGGGACGACACCAGTCGACGGCTGCCGCCTCGATTGGAGGGCGATGCTCTTCTTCAGTGCCAACGCTAAGGATTCCACTGCCTGTCGATGCTGCAAGGGACAAAAAACATAAGTCACGATGAAATTTGACTAAAATTGGAAAAAATAGAGGAATTGATAACTCACCTCAGCACCGTCGGGTGGCAGATGTGTTTAGGGGGCGAACACCCAGACCTTCGCTCTGCCTCATCGGAACGAGGCTGTTTTGAGCCCACCCCCTCCTCCTGGGCAGAGGGGCTTGCCCCTAGCACCTCCTAGGGCACACTGGCAGAACGCCCCGCTCCCCTTGGCTCTTCGGGTGTGACGGCGGAGTCGCCCGCCTCTATTGTCTCCTAGGGCATACCGACGGTATGTCCTGTCCCTACCGGCTCCCCTGACGTGTCCTCCCCTCCATAGAACAGGAAGGGTCCCAATGCCTACAAGGATGAACCAATGCCTATCAGCACATCCTTGTTCTCTAGATTGTCCCACTCGATATCGTCAGCTACCGATTTTTCTTCCTCCATCACCTCATCGTCATCACCATCGTCATCATCATCGTCATTGTTGGTGTCCTCCCTTTGTTCCCACACCTGTAGCTTCCATAGCTTCTTCCTCTTCCTGTTCTCCTTTGCCTTCCTCAGCCGCTCGCCCTCGACGTGATTTGCCATCCTCATGGCCGAATCCCTCGGCAACGGCGCTGGGTGATCCATGAGGATGAGGTCCCTCAGCTGGTCCCGCCCCTCTCAAAATTAGTATCACAGGGTCGGGAAATCAATTGAAGAGAAGGCAAGAGAAAGGGAAACTTACAAAGACAACGTAGCTTGGCTCCGGCCACATCGGAGGATGCACCGGCACCGGGTAGATGAAGTCAAGGGCGACACCCGCATCGTCCTACAAAGGCTCCATCACCTACTTGATGCGTTGCGCAATCTTGGAGTTGGGGAGCGTTCCCTCGGCGAGCGTTGTTCCGTTGAATGACGCCTCAGGTGCCATCGCGTATGGTGGGAGCGTGTGCGTCATCAACGGTGCCACCCTCCTTGTGTGGTAAGCCCCGATGATGCCCAACCTCTTTAGGACATTCTCCTTTAGGATGTGGATGGCGGCGATGTGGTCTCAGATCTTCTTCTTATCCTTCTCTGGGATGCCCCACTTCCTCCACCGCTCCGGGGCCTCTTCGATCAGGCACCTGGTGAACTCCGATAGAGGGATGGCGGCGTCATTCTTGAGGTAGAACCACTACGAGTGCCATCCCTTGTTGGACATCGAGAGCCGCATGGATGGGTACTCGCTGACCTGATTGTTCCAAAGTTAGATGCCAGTGCACCCCATCGACATGTGCAGTTCCTGCCTGCCGCTTTTCTCCCTCTTCTTCTGGAGGTTGACGGTGAAGAAATGCCTCCACAAGTCGAAGTAGGGGCTGATCCCTAGAAATCCCTCGCACAGCGCAACGAATGCTGCCATGTGCTAGATCTCATTGAGATTGAGATGCCGCAGCTCAATCTTGTAGTAGTGCAGCAGCCCTCGAAGGAATTTGTGGGCGGGGGTCACAAGCCAACGTTCATGGAAGTGGGCGAACGACACCACGTAGCCGTCGGGCGGTGATGGCAAATCCTCATCGCCGGGCAGCAACCACTCCTCGGCTGAGGTCCACGTGCGGAGAATACCACGATGGACGAGGCCCTCCATGTACTAGAAGGTGATGTCGAAACGGCACCATGGATCCATTGGAGGTGGGGGCGGATGGATGCGGGCTCAATGGCGATGGAGATGTAGAGGCAGGAAACCTAAGCGCTGGCGGTGGCGGAGTGGCTACGGAGGTAGGGATGTAGGCATGCGTATGAAACACAGAGGGCTAGCCCTTTGGTTTTATAGGGGCGATGGGTGCGAGGAAACCAACCATCTGCCTAGATCTTCACGCCTGCCACGACCTATCACCACAACTCATCACGGGGTGTGTGCATGCAACCTATGATCGTCCCCTCAGAAAACGTGCCAAACATTTTGCCTCACCGAACAGGCCATGGCCCGTCACAGGTAAAAGGGATACGGAGCTAAAAACACTCCTACAACCCGTCTAGGCCCAGGAGTTCAAAGGTTGGCCCACCGACGGGTTCGACAACCGCTCCAGGCACCTTTAGAGTGAGGGGTTGAAAGGGATGGGCCTGCTAGTGGCCAGAACCTGGGCGCACGAGCGCCGCGGGCATCCGAGCCATGTTCGAGTCTCGGCCAGATACAATCCATGGTTTTTCCTCGAAGAAAGGCAGAGAGCCCTCGAGACTGGTCAAACAGACCTGAGAACTATATGGATTGACCACTGAGAATCTAGAGTCGGTCATCAAGCTGACCCAAGCTGGATCCCCACAAACGGGATGCCAGGGCCCTACTCGGACTAGCCCATTAACCGCTCACCAAGCACCATGATTCGTCCATAGAGGAAAATCATGACACGGTCAAACCCACCATTTTTTATTGGGAAAACGCTTGAGGGAAGACAATCGCAAAGATGAGCCGATCCTCGACCAGACCCCTGCTACGGGCGGGAGCTCGAGAAAAGTTGGACTCGCACAAAGACCGAACGCGCGGTCACAGAACGACAGACCCCCATAGGGGTCGAAATCAGGAAAGACCTTTTCCACCCCACCAAATATCATGGCTATACCCCCGAGGGGTCCGATCTCGATGAAAGGGAATCACCGTCCCCAGGTCACGCCGTGGGCGATAAAAGAAGGCCAAGGCCCTTAGGGTCCTCCCATTTAGAAAAGCCTCTGAAGGAGTATTCTACTCCTCCACAGGCTCGGGGGCTACTGTTGGGGACCAATACTAGGGTACCCGAAGAGGAGGAGCTAATGGTCATCAACATTGATTCATCTGAGCAGTCAAGAGTGCGACTATAGCTCCAACCGACCCCCAGGCATGCGAGCTTCACCTTGCCCGACCTCTGAGGGAGGGCTACGCCTTGGCCGACCCCGAGGCCGTGGGCTTCGCCTCACCCGATCTCTGGGGGCAGGCTCCGCCTCGCCGAACCTTGAGGCCACGATCTCTACCTTGTCTGACCCTGAGGCCACGGGCACCGCCTCGCCTGACCTCTGGGGGTGGGCTCTGCCTCACCTGACCTCGAGGCCGTGATCTCTGCCTCGCCTAACCCTGAGGCCACGATCTCTGCCTCGCCCGACCTCTGGGCGGGCTCTGCCTCACTCGACCCCATGGGTGCAGGCTTCGTCTCATCTAACCCCGTGGGTTCAGACTCTGTCTCGCCTGACGGAAACCCATACCATCGCCAACGACTCTAGGTCCACGCGTATGGGCCTAGGTCAAGACTATGACATCAGGGAAGAGACTGGCATGCCTCGATGTAACCTATGGCCATGATGGGCCATACTAGAGGGTTCACATCAAGAACAGCGTCGGACGTGCCGGTGCTGTTCCGCCTAACCCTCGTATGAACAGTGACAGACATGTCAGTTCACCACGACGACCGCCAGGATGGATGGAACACCATGACCGGTAGACGACGCCTGTGCGTGGCACCAGTGAAGGATAGGGCAGTGATGTGGAGCTATCCCTGCTGACATCTATAGGGTCAACGGGACCCACATGAAGGAGAAGAAGCACCTGGTGATCCTAGAAGCTTTCCTCTCTCTCTCTCGTTCTTCTCCTTTTCCTCCGTTGTAACCCATGCTTTCCCTTGGCCTATAAAAGGGAAAGCAGGGTGTCCCCTAAAGGGAGGCCAATCGAATCACCCTGAACCGATCAGAACACGAGATAAACACACAAGAACACAACACGAACACACGGCCGAGCAGCGATCGAGCTCTCACCACCCGTTCACTCTTTTCCACCAGAGACTTGGAAACCTTTCCCTCTCTCGCCAGTTTGTAACCCCTACTACAAACTTTCAGTGCTAGTAACATGAGCAGCAGCGACGAGCTGGATGTAGGGACTTTTAGCCCAAACTAGTATAAACCTCGTGTCTCCTAAGCACACCATCCGAGCCAGACGCGCGGTATTAGAAATTTACTCATCTGTGGTAACTCAAAACCCCGACACTATGATATCCCACAATTTATAAGTTGTTTCAACAACTCCATTTGCATTGTTATATTTTTCTTGAATTATATTGTTTCTATGATCTTCCAACACAACAAAAACCCAATTTTGGCCCTAATTTGAACATTATGTGGAATATCATCAAGTTTGCCTTCTTGTTGAACCTTTATACACTACTCATTTCACAATCCACAAGTGTATGCAATAAACTCAATTTCCTGTTCAACACTTAGCAAACTTATTAGACCTTTAATTGTGTTGTCATTCAATTCACCAAAACCCACTAAAGGGCTAGATGCACTTACAACTACACCCCAACAAATAGAGTCGTTGCTCCAAAGATTATGTTTTCTACAAGGGCATCAGACACGGCGGTGCCTGGCACTGGACATGGCGGTGCCCCTCCTAACGGTCAAATTCCACCGGACAGGGGTGGCGGTGATCACCTAGGCCAACCCCATGATGTCCCAACTCTCTAGAAAAAAACAGCGGTGCACCGCCATCCCTATGGTGGTGACCAGCCTCAACTTCCTCGCTCTCGGGTGAAAACAGTGGTGCACCAGACAACCCTGGCGGTGCCACCGCCTTCCCAATGGCGGTGCACATCAGACACGGCGGTGAAACCTCCACTGCTGCTGCTCTGAACTGGGGTCAGGTGCCACCAGACAAGGGGTGGCGATGCCACCTAGGCAGCACCCCGAGCCCGATTTCACCTCCTTTTCTTCACCTTTTCCAACACTTTTGCAAATGTGCTAACACCACCAAGTGTTCACCACCTTGTGCATATGTGTTAGTTTTTCACAAATATTTCCCAAAGGATTAGTCACTCAATTCACCATGCCACTCGATCCTAGCAATGATGCAAAGTTAGATCACTCGAGTGGCACTAGATGACTGATATGCAAACAAGTTTGCCCCTCTTGATAGTATGGCCATCTATCCTAAACCCGGTCATAAACTTCTCTACATACCTATGACCGGCGCATTCCATTCCATCTCCTCCAATGTCGATGCAACACATGCACCAATCAATCACAAATGATATGATCCACTTCATATCATCATGTGACCATATTGGTTCATCGATCCTGACTTCACTTGCTCTTCACCGTTGCCTTCGTCCATCGATGCCAAGTCTTGCTCATGCTTCACCGCCATGTGGTCCATCGCTCCAAAGCCTCCAACTTGCCCTTCATGCTTGCAACCGGTCCATCAAGCCAAGTCTTATCTTGATCTTCTCCACCTTAGTCACATGACTCAATGTCATGTCTCATATGCAATGAGCTCCTTCACATGTGTGAGCCTTGCAACAAATCCAAGCCATTTCACCTCCATGGCATGTATTGCTCACACACATGTACCTATGGACTAATCACCTTTGTATCTCATTCAAACACATATTAGTCCACCTAAGGTTGTCACTCAATTACCAAAACCAAACAAGGACCTTTCACTCGCAAGTGATCCATCTTCCATGGTTACTTTCGAACAAGTGCAAGGAATGGTAGTGGATTTGATGAATAGGTTTTGTACTATGCAACATAACGATCTTGCACCTGTGTTTACCTAGTGGCCCCATACCGGTGTCATCGGCTCCTAAGACCACGGATTTTCCATACGACAATACTGATGAATTACCCTAAGGGTGTAGATCCTTCTGCAGGTGTTGTGGGAACTAAGAGCATCTTCAAGAGTTCCCAACAATTTTTCCCAAAACCATGGAGTTTTCAACTCACCAAAAATTATTGAGAGGAATAAATAAAACCATCTTCGACTATTTCTAATAATTCACTCCTAAAATATAGAAGACAATTTTACATCATGAATCCTATACTATTTCTCAATTATCCTAACCACTTTTATATATTCTTTCTCTCTTACATTTGCATCAAGAACTCTTTCTTACACTTTATTCTATCCCATGCTCTTCCACCTTTAGATTGGCCGATGGATACGCACGTGGGAGACGCGCGGATATATCCGCGTGATTGGTCTAATTTTCCAAGCATAGAAAGATTGGGAGGTGGGATTGGAAACTGTTGGAGATAGGTTTTTTCCATTCTTGCCAAAAAACCGTCGATTAGGAGGCTTTATTGTAAACTCTTGAAGATGTTGTAATGCTTTAATTGTATATCCTACGTATTCTAACCCCATTACAAGTTTTCCACAATTGATTAATGTGCAGAATTCGGCCGATAATGACCAAATTAGTGAATTGGCATGTTTTGAGGCTCCATATACTTTTGTATCCTACGGACCTGGTATGCCACCTGAGGGTACTTGTAAACCATTTGGCCTTGTTCCCTCTTATACTTTTATAACCAACCTATTTCATATACACTTAGAGCCAAAAGTTAGTACACTAAGGTTTCATCAATTATCCAAAACCAAACTAGGGCTATCAGCTCCGTGAGGGAATAAAACCAAGAACCCCTCACAAGATCACCGGGAGTGGCCATGAACAAACACTAACTCATGCAAAGCTCCTCCGCTGCTCCAAGCCATTTAGGTGGAGGCAACCTCCAAGAGTAACAAGCAAACCCATAGCTCACACGATCTCTAGTGCCACTAGATGCTCAAACTCTAAGCAAATGCACTAAGATCACTCCTAATCTCAACTTGGATGGACAAATCAAAGGCTAGATGAGTGGGAGGTGTTGCAGTATGCTCACAAGGTGTATCAATGAGTTAGAGAGCCAAGAGAGTGAACAAGAGCCGGTCAACACATTTTTATAGAACCCCCAAGGCTCAAAGAGCCGTTGCCAACTCACTCCAACTATCTGTGCATGCACCAGACATACTACAGGGTGCATCAGACGCTGTCAAGCCATGTCCGGTGTATCGCTCGTGGACGCATGTCACTAGCCGTTTGAAGGGAGCCGTTGGCGCCCAATGGCTACCACTGTAGCTCGACATCCGATCACCGACCGGACTCGTCTATGCCTAGCGTCCGATCATGAACAGAGAGCTCCCAGAGGTTCTCAATGTTAACCAGATGCATTCGGTACCTTTGACTAAACTCTCCGAGCGTCCAAAGAATTATTTTACCAAATAGAGAGCAGCCAAAACCGCACCGGACGCGTCCGGTCGACCTGCCTTTGTTTGCCTGATGTTGAACAGTAACACAGGCATGTCCGGTTGTACCCCGTGCCAGCGTACAATGCAGTCAGTGAAGCTGGCCACACCTAGGGTTAGGTACCAGACACGTCCGGTGCCCACGGCACCAGCGTCCGGTCAAGTTTAGAGAACTCCTTCACTTCTCCTTTTCATCCCTTGTGCAAATGTGTTAACTCCACCAAGTTTGCAACACTTGTGTACGTTATTTAGCATTTCACAAAGATGTGTTTCCAAGGGATGTTAGCACTCACTAGGTCCTAATGCAAATACATGGAGTTAATTCACCCAGTGGCACTTAGATAACCATATTTGCTTTGAGATCACCCCTCTTAATAGTACGACTATCTATCCTAAACCCAATCACATCCTCTATGGTGTCTTGATTGGCAAAACAAAAATGGCCCTATCATATACCTTTGTCTTGAGCCTATTTTTGTTTTTCTCTTTCTTTATTTCCAAGTTGGAGCACTTAATACATCTTTTGTCCATCTCCATCACCATGGACACCATCATCTAGCTCCACCACTTGGTGTGTACCAACCTATCTCATATACACTTAGAGCCAAAAGTTAGTACACTAACGTTTTATCAATTATCCAAAACCAAACAAGGGCTATCAACTTCGCTAGGGAATAAGCCCAAGAACCCCCCATAAGATCACCGGGAGTGGCCACGAACAATCACCAACTCATGCCAAAGCTCCTCCGCTGCTCCAAGTCGTCTAGGTGGCGGCAACCACCAAGAGTAACAAGCAATCCCGTAGCTCACACGATCTCTAGTGCCATTAGATGCTCATACTCTAAGCAAATGCACTAATATCTCTCCCAATCTTAACTTGGATGAACAAATCAAAGGCTAGATGAGTGGAAGGTGTTGGAGTATGCTCACAAGGTGTATCAATCAGTTAGAGAGCCAAGAGAGAGAGAGAGCAAGAGCCAGCCAACACATTTTTGTAGAGCCCCCAAGGCTCAAAGAGTCATTGCCAACTCACCCAAACTTTTTGTGTTCACATCGAACGCTCCACAGGGGGCATCGGACGCTAATCCACAGCATTCGGTGTATCGCCCATGGGACACGTGTCACTAGCTGTTTGAAAGGAGACGTTGGCGCCCAACGGCTACCTCTGTACCTCAGCGTCTGATGCTCATCGGACTCGCCGCTGCCCAGCGTCTGGTGCAACATAGAGAGCATGCAGAGAGCTCCTAAGGGCATCGAACGCGTTCGATCAACCCTCATCGGATGCTAGCTAGCGTCTGATGTTCCTGCGTCAACGTGGTCACCTTGATGAACAATGCAACAATCGCGTCCGGTTATCCTACGCTAGCGTCCGATGCCAACATCTAAAGAATTATTTTGAGACAGAGTCAAATAGAGAGCGCCCAAAACACATCGGACGCTAAACCCCAGCGTCCGATGCCTCACACAGTAGTGTCCGATGCTCTCTGTTGTGCTAGGCAGAGTTAGGGTAAGCCACCGGACTCGGACACACAGCATCCGGTGCATTCACAATCAGTGCCCGATGCAGCCAGAGCACCACCAATTCTTCCAACACTTCAACCCTTGTGCAAATGTGTTAACTCCACCAAGTTCATCACTTGTGTACGTGAGTTAGCATTTCACAAACATATTTTTCAAGGGTTGTTAGCACACACTAGGTCCTAATGCTAAGTGCATGGAGTCAATTCACCTAGTGGCACTAGGTAACCGTATTAACCATGAGATCACCCCTCTTAATCATACGGCTATCTATCCTAAACCCAATCACACCCTCTACGGTGTCTTGATTGGCAAATAAAAAATGGCCCTATCAATTATACCTTTGCCTTGAGCCTATTTTTGTTTTTCTCTTTCTTCTTTTTCAAGTTGGAGCACTTGATCTATCTTTTGGCCACCTCTGTCACCATGAGTGATCTCATATGACGCTTAGAGCCAAAAGTTAGTACACTAAGGTTTC
Source organism: Miscanthus floridulus (assembly GCF_019320115.1). Taxonomy (NCBI): domain Eukaryota; kingdom Viridiplantae; phylum Streptophyta; class Magnoliopsida; order Poales; family Poaceae; genus Miscanthus; species Miscanthus floridulus. The sequence goes on from NC_089584.1 coordinate 117,542,881, forward strand.
ATCAGTTGTCCAAAACCAAATTAGGGTTTTCATCGTTTTATATTTAAATTTTATTATAAGAAAAAATATAGAAAAATTATTTAAATTTTGAGAAAATAAATAGAGAGATTTTAGGACTTGATAACTGAAGTAAAATATTTAGAGTGCATGAAAATAGCTCTAGAAGCTTCAAATTTTATATTTAACTATAAAAAACAAAATGTCAAAAAGACTTGAAAATTTTCAAAATAGTTTAATCAATGTATAAATGTGTTTTTAAAACACCCTTCCTTCTGGATTCGGATCAAGTTCCAGCTCCCTCACTATGGAGCCTTATTCATTGACTTACCTTCTCTAAGTCACAACGTAACTTACCTCCTTGTATCCGTCCAACATGAATTTAAGGACTGAGAATGGTCGCATGTGATCTAGATCCAGCCTTCAAGGACTTACTTTTTCAGCACACGGGAGCCTCCCTGGCAAAGCACGCGGAAGGACGCGTTTTCCCGTAGCCGCGCCGCTTCGCTCTCCCGCCGTTGGGGCCCTTCCGCGCTGCTCCGCTCTCCCGCTACCATAGCTCTTCCGCGCCGTGCTGCTCCCATCTCCACCGTAGCAGCTCTCGCGCACTGCGCCACACCATGCTGGACCTCAGGCGCTGCCCTGGCCCAGCCATCCCGCGACACGCCTCGTTGCCCTCCCGCGCCGTGCTGCCCCGAGCAGCTCGACACTGGTGGAGGTACTCTCCGGTGTCGTGCCGCCCCCGCCAAGGAGAGGAGATGGTCGAACTCGTGCTGCAGCTTGGGCACCATCGTGGAGGGTTTAGTGGTCAGCCTTGCTTTGTCAGTAAGCTTCTTATATTTCGATGACCTTCACAATTTAAATTTCAGTCGAACAATGCTTATGAATTTTAGATTCGGGGAAGCAATTTTAGGTAAAATTGTTCGATTTAGTGATAGGATTATCATCTGCTATAGTTTTTTATGCAGTTAATATTTTCATACATACTGTTATGGTATTGTTTGGGTTACAAAATTTGTTAATGTTTGGATTCCAGAACACAACTTTTGTGCAATTGTGAGTGTTGTGGAAAGGAATGGCAGAATTCATTCAGGAGATACCAAAAGTTGGTTCTAGGTTTAGAAATCCAGATGAGGCTTGGTAATACTGGGTGGAATATGGTGGTCGTATGGGCTTTGATGTGAGGAAAAGGTATACAAATGTGAGCAGCTATGATCGTAAGGTGACTTCATGCAGATATGTTTGTTCCAATGAGGGCTATCGAAGGAAAGGAGTAACAGACCATGTGACAAAGTGTTTTAGAGCTGAAACAAGAACTGAATGTTTCTTCCAGTGCCATGAATGAAAAATCATGTACTGACCAAGAAAATGTTGAGCCAAATGTGCAACAAAGAGATGGCTTGCTTAGTGCATACAATTGAAGAAAAAAGGGCATTCAGTCCAAAAACTCAAGGCGAAAGAGAACTTGGATCGATAAGTTACACAAGGTGAGGCGCAAGTCGACTAAATCTTCTATGCCAACAAAGAAGAAAGCAAAGGTGTGTTGAATCTACAATTTGAACATTTCTATATGTACTGCAATCTAGAAACTAAGTAGTTGACATCTCTATATGTTGCTGCAATCCTAAACTAATTATATGTGCTTCATTGGCAGCAGCAAAAGAAAAAGGAAAATTTCCATTTTTGGCCCTCCAACTATGGCTGCAGTTTGTTTCTAGCCCTCTAACTCGAAAACCAGACACGCGCAGTCTCTTAACTCTCAAACCCGTTTAAAATTGGCCCTCGCGCCCATTCGACCGTGGTTTCGGCCCAGTCAAACACACCACGACCGCGGTTTCGGCCTGGTCTCCATGTCTGACGAGCCAGGTCCATGGTGGCTCCCGTAGGCGGCGGTGCGACACTCGCGCGGGGGCGCACGCTGCCATGTTGACTATGGGAGCAGCCGCCGGGAGAGGGGCGCGTGGATCCGGTGGGTGGGGCGTGGGGGGTAGGCGCCCGAGGCACGCGTAGCCGGACCTGGAGAGGGGTGGCGGCCAGCGCAGCGACGACATCTCATTGGAGCTCGCGGGTACGGCCTCTCTAGACCTCGCGCTCATGGCTAGGGTGCACGAGGAAGAACCGGCAGCGCTCGAGGATGGAGGCCGGGGCTCGCTCGCGGCAGCGTGCAAGGAAGGAGGCCGGGGCGCGCTCACGGTGGTGGCCAACGCAGCGACGCCGTCTCGTCGGAGCTCGGGAGCGCGGCCGTCCTGTCGCAACTACGGCGCGTGGGACTCGACGTGGGGGCACGACAGTCCATGGCTGCCTCGCCGGGTCGCGCCTCGGCTAGCCATGGCGGCCTCTCCGGGCGTGGCCTCTTTTGCTCGTCTAGCCCCAACACGCAACGAGGCGGCGCCATCGGGCGAGGCGCATGGCGGCAGCCATGGACGGGCTAGGTGAAGCTCACGGCAGCAGCCACGGCCACGGCCGGACCGGGCGAGGGCATGGCCACGGCGGGGGCCATCCCACGGCAGGGGCGAGTGGGCCATGGCGGGAGTGGCGGTGAAGAAGAAAGTGCAGCCAAGATAAAGTACAGAGGAGTCTGCTTCCCTTCTCTCCCCACGATGAAACGACCGAGCGCATGCGCTCGCGGATGGCGACCAGTGTGGCGACTCGCTGGAGAAGAGCTCGTCTAGGCCTTCCCTCTCTCGGGCCACCGCGTCGAGCATGTCGAGCTGCTTGAACAGACTGCGGCTGGCGCGCCGCGACGGCCACGCCGTCCGCGAAGCGGAAGAACGCCACGATGTTGCGGGTGGTGATCTTGGCGAAGCACTCAGGCCAGACCGGTCGTGGCAGGGGCTCGAGCACGCGCGCGTAGAGCTGACGCTCCGCGGCGAGCACGGAGGCGATAGCCACGTGGAAATGCGGGCACCATAGCGCCATGGCCGACTCCAGCGACTCCCACTCCATGGCGTTGATCTCCTCCGGGGTGTACGACTTGAGGTACATCGGGTTGAGCCGCTACTGGACCAAGGGAGGGTCCCTCCGCAACGTCCCCGTCGGGGGCGGCAACCGTAAGAGCAAAAGCTCCTCGTCCTCGTCCTCGGCGACGTCGACCTCACCCAAGAACACGAAGCGGTCCAAGAACTCCAAGCGTCGTCGCGTCGCCCCGGCGCCGGACCCGCCGCACCCGGCACGGACGCCTCCACTGCCACGGCCGACATCGCGAACACGGCACCATCGACGGAAGCCGCAGTAGCGACGGTTGCCGCCTCGGAGAAGCCGACCGCGATGGAGCAGCCCGCAGCAGTGGTTGTCGCCACGGAGACGATGCCGCCGGTCGCGCCTTCGGCGGCCGTCGTCAGCGGTTTCACGGACGATGCGTCTACGGCGCCTGGGCTCGGGCTAGCAGATGTTGGCAGCGTTGGCGGCGGCAAGGAGCTGCTGCCGGACCCGAGCCACTTCGAGTGGCCGTCGGGCTGCGACCTGGGGTCCTACTGGGGCACCAGCGTGTTCGTCGACACCGACCCAGCGCTGTTCCTCAACCTGCCGTGAGCCCGTGATGCTGCCACCATGGACCTGGCTCGTTAGACATGGAGACCGGGCCGAAACCGCGGTCGTGGCGGGTTTGACTGGGCCGAAACCACGGTCGAATGGGCACGAGGGCCAATTTTCAACGGTTTTGAGAGTTAAGGGACTGCGCGTGTCTGGTTTTCGAGTTAGAGGGCTAGAAACAAACTGCAGCCATAGTTGGAGAGCCAAAATGGACTTTTTCCAAAGAAAAAAGGTGGTGTACAGCCTCAAGAAGTAGAACTGGAACATAATGGCAACAACAAAGCACTTGAGCTTCAAGAGTACACTGTTATTGGGAATTTTACCCAGCTCATAACAGCTCCAACTTTGGCAAATGTGGAGCTTCCCGATGTGTTCTAGCTTCTACAACTAGTTAGATAGTATTTTGGACAGGGTTGACTATAGTATTTTGCGGGCTAACTATAGTATTTTGTGTAGTATGGCACAATGCCAATCAATACACTTGTAAGTAGTAGATGGCTGCTTTTGATCACTTGATTAGCTATGCCCTTGTTGCTACTGTTAGTAAGCACCAAACAATGGCATAACTGAATTTCTCCAGTGGCTTGTTTCTCAACCGATGGCTAATATTTGGATAACCAGTACTCAGAACTTGCTTGTCAATTGAAGCCTAATATATTTGAATGATTTAGTGATATGCATGTGCTCTTTTGCTGGTGAAAATCTTCTAACATGTAGTGGATTGGCCACTGATTTGTGATGAGAAGCTAGAAAAATTATTGCTGTCAGAAGAATTTTGAGATGCATATAGACTGTAGCAGCTTGGCGCTTGTTAACTGAACTCGAAATGATACAGAGATGCACATAAATTGAAGCCTACTGTTTTTTTTCTTGCTCACGTCTGCCTTGGTTGAGAAAAAGGCTAAGTTCTAGGCATTTGTTTGGGCAGCCGTTGGATGGGAAGTCTATGGTAGATACAACAAGGAGGCAAGTTACGTGACTTGGAGAAGGTAAGTCATTCAGATCCTCTGCAGTCGGCGTCGTCGACTTCAGTCTGCAGTCCACGAATCCGCGCCGTTGGCTGGCATCCGATGAACCATATTAGCCAGGCTACCACACGAGAGGCAGTCTAACGGCCCATCTAAAGCCCACAACACGGGATGCTCGAGCACGATGTCTTCCCCGCCGCCGCTGCCGTCTTCCTCGGCGACTCGTTTCTTCCCCACGACTGCTGTCTTCCACTCTTCCTCGTTGCGCGTCCCAGAGCTGAATCTCTCCTACGAGCCCATGTATCCGGTTTCCTCCATTTCCTGCTGCCTCGGCGCCCGGACGCCGTCGTCGTCCCAGGGCCAGGGGGCGTTCCTCGCCTCGTCTACTGGCCGTGCGGCTGCCGCCGTGCCATGTTCGGGGCTTAGGCCCTGCTCGGTGATGAGATCGGCATCTCTTTGCCGACACGCACCTCCAAGTGCAGCCCCTGATGCTCGAGCTCTAGGTGGTTGTGCAGGAAGCTGCATCTCTGTGGTGAAATCTATTTGTGCAAGAAAGCTTGCAGTTCCTTCTATGGCTGTTTGTGCAAGAAAGCTAAGCACAATTTCTAGCAATTTGTGTAAATTGTGATTGTAGTGCTAGCAATCTGTGCAAATTGTGATTGTATATGAAGCAGAAAAATTAGACCGATCTGTTATTCTCTTGCTGGCAGTATCAAACTTCAGTCACAAAATGTGAAGCATTCGCTGCGCAAGACGTAAACAGGCTCAACTACCATCATCAGGTTCGTTTGATCGTATCATTCGTGATATAGTATTTTTTTTCTTATAACAAAATAGCATCATTCGATTTATAAGCCACAGAAACGATCTAAGCGAACCGGGCACATAGCATTTGGTTCGTGTAACTGTAACGTGATTTGATTACTGCATGTAACAGATTCTATTATTCAATGTTTATTTCCGCACTCAGGGAATCGAGTTCCGCCGTTAGCTTATACCGCACTATATAAAACCGATACAGCTCCAACCTCAGCGTAATTAAATAACGATATGTTGCCTTCTCCCGCAATTCCATTCCCTTTGCATTTCCGTTACCATTTCAGGGACCAAACGCCTTGTACACTTGAACCATATAACCAACGCCGCGTTTAGTTCGGGCTCGGATTCGGCGCTGTAGCGACACTGTAGTACAGTAGCGACACTGTAGTACAGTGTAGCATTTTGTTTTTATTTGTTAATAATTGTCCCATCGTTGACTAATTAGACTCAAAACGTTCGTCTCGCAAAGTACAACTAAACTGTGCAATTAGTTTTTGATTTCGTCAACATTTAGTACTCCATGCATGTACCGTAAGTTTGATGTGATGGGAAATTTTCTTTTTGTATAGTGTTAAATTCTAGAATTTGGAGAACTAAACGTGGCCCAAATCTATTCTTCAAATCAGCCTAAACTACAGACTTTGCACTGGTCAGAGTATAATTCACACTAGTTTATGAAAGCGTCACAGCTTGATAGGGCTGAATAATCACGTGTATAATATAACTGGGGATTTGCTCGCCCTGGCATCCTGATCTCATATGTGCTTCTGCACCGACAGTAGGATCTGCCGGCTCCCCTCACTCCTCGATCCCACCACGCGTCCCCGCCCTGTCCAGCCGTCCTTCCCATCCAAACCCTAGCCACCGCCGCGTCTCCCTCCAGCCGGTCGACATGGAAGGCGCATGGATGGCCTCTCCCTCTAGTTCCAATCTCCCAACTTTGTGCCTTGGCGGCATGGCCGTCTTTACCTCCAGCTCAGGCTCCGCCTCCGCTCGGGACGCGGATGCCGGTGCGAGCGCATTAGAGTTCGGGAAGGAGGCGGAGGCGGAGGCGGAGGCGGACCGCGGCCATATCTCCGCCTCGCAGGCGAACCTCCTCGCCCGCGCCCACTTCCTCGGCGGCGGCGGCGGCGGCGTGGAGGAGGCGGAGGCGGACTGCGGCCATATCTCCGCCTCGCAGGCGAACATCCTCGCCCGTGCCCACTTCCTCGGCGGCGGCGGCGGCGGCGGCGGCGCCGGCGAGGAGGAGGAGGAAGAGGTGTTCAGCACGCCGCCTCTCACACAGCAGGACCCACAGAGGCAGGGCCAAAGCCAGCGCGGCCAGGCGGGGGAGGGCGAGGACGGCATCGCCATGTGCTCCATGCCCTTCACCCAGACCCAGCCTTCCTCCCCTTCTTCCGCTTCCTCCTCTTCCTCGGATAGCCGGGAGCGGAAGCCGCGGAAGCCTAGGATCTGCACGAGGAAGGTGAGAGCCGGCGCCAAGATCAGGACTCCGACGCCGACGCCGAGCCCCAGCCCCAGCCCCGAACTCGACCCTCTCGTCAGGATCGTGCTCATGATCCTCACCGCTCCTCTTCCAACCACCGGTCATGAGGATATCCTCGAGCTTGCCCGCAGCCGCGGCATCTTCTGAGTTGCCTATGTCACGGTGAGTGAGTAAGTAGCCCCTTCTGTTCTGCCAATCAATCAATCCATTTCATACGCTAGTATTGTGTGATTGGTTTTTTTGCATTGTTCAGCAACTACATATAACTATCGTTTCGGTTAATGTTGCAAGTCATTGTATTTTGAGCATGTGGAAGTTACTATGCTTTGTTTGATTGGCACAAGAAAACTAGCTAGCCATGACTATCCATCATTCACTCTTTCCACTGATGCATTGTGATATTAGCGGTAGAGTAACCTGTAATATTAGTGTTTTGCGATTTGGAATTCAGATGATACATACATATGTTTCTGGTTTGCTCACTTGCCCCCAAACCCACAAGTCTACCAATACTAGAAAGCAAGGTGTGGCCTTGCTGCGCCACAGCGTTTGTAGCAGGGCCAGTGTAATTGTGTATGGGTCAGAAAGATATTATGAGTCCAATCGGTGGAGGAGATAATATCTTCGCTGCGCCGTGCAAATCATTTGCCTTCCATTTTTTTCCCATGTATCGTCTCTGCTTGTGTCGCTGTTCTACTCCAGCGCTGGTAGTTGTCGTGGTTCTGGCCCTTGTGCCCTTGCACCGCCGATCTCTCGGACGCGCACCTTGTATTGGAACAGTGTGAGGGTAACGGTCAGTCCTATGTTGCACCTGAATGTAAGAAGTAAGCCAGCAGCAGTAGGTGTCTGCTCCACATTTTTGTGTCTCAGATTCCCCTTCTGTTTTTATATGAAATCAGAGAAGAGCAACTAATAGTCCCTTTTTTAATCAATTTTGGGCATGGAATTTTCTTTGTCCCCTTTTTCCGTTATGTGTAGAACTAGTACCGCCAATTCAAGCCGTCATACTTCTCGTATCTTGTGAAAAAACGTCTTGCGTAGCGTAGGGTGTGGCGTACGCCACTGACTTTCTGGTGTGCAGGATGCACTTCCCACATGATTGTACAGTAGGCGTTGGAGTCCTCATCTGTTGGTAGATGGAGGTGATCGCTTATGCGGAGCAACAGAAATGGCAGATACTATGTTCTCCCGCCTTGATAGATAGTTCAGCTAGAAAGCTCATTAGAAGTCGAATCAAACATTCAAACCTAAGGCCTTTATTGTTCTGTTCAGTACTTGCTTACTACCTTTCTAGTTGATAGGGACAGGCCTTCGTCGGAGTTGAAATAAGAGAAGAATGAAGGCCTGAGCATCTCAGCGGTGGGATTGAATACCCGGATCGAATCAGAGTTCACGCCGCCCGGCCTAAAGGGTTTGGGGGTGAGCAAGCCCATGAACTGTACGTTAAATATCTTCTCTTTTCTTACTAGTGAGGTATTTCCTTTTTATGAGAGATAGAGTTTCCTTTCGGGAATGGCCTCATCAGCTTCAACTTCTTCTACTTGCACTGTATTCACATCCACACCCTCTACAACTGGTTCACTAATGTCACCGACCTCAAACTCACCTTCTTCACTGCCTACCAACATGTGTACCTTGATTTTGTTTTACACTGATGCCCACCGCTTCTTCTTCCACAAAGATTCTATCGGGTATCAGGATTAGGGATACCCGGAAGAAGGAAGTTGATGGCCGACACCCCTAATATCGATACCCGACACCCCTGAACACCCTCCTCTCTCCGTACAGGTAAGACCCACGAGCTGGGATGAGGACGACTAGATGAGCGCACCCCGTCCACATGACCCAGGTGCGTCGTGCACCTCGACCGCTAGCCTCCAGCACGCCTGAAAGCTCTAGTTTGGTTTTGGTGAATTGATGAAACCCTAAGTGCTAATCTAGTTTATCAAAGTGATTATGAGATATGTAGCACTACTCCAAGTGGTGAAGCAAATGAAGATCATGACATGATGGTCATGCCATGGTGATGATCAAGTGCTTAGATTTGGAAAAGAAGAAAGAAAAATAAAAAGCTCAAGGTAAAAGTGAAATTTATAGGAGCTTTTCGGTTTAAGTGATCGAGACACTTAGCGAGTGTGATCATATTTAGGATCAATAGTCGTACTATTAAGGGGGTGAAACTCGTATCGAAATGCGGTTATCAAAGTGCTACTAGATGCTCTAACTCATTGTATATGCATTTAGGATCTAGTGGAGTACTAACTGTGGTGGAACCGCCTAATCTAATGCCTCACAGGAGTGCTTGTCTTCCATTAGACACTAAGCACTCGAGGGAGAACACTAAATTACTCGGTTCCGTCGGGCACACCTCAGGGGAGAACCCGAGAATCCACATTTTTGCCATTAGGATCACAAATGAGAGAATAAAGCTTACATCATTCTTAACCATTTCTTACGTCACTTGTAGTACAACATCAGAGTATAACATTTATTAGTATAACAGCGGAATGTAATCATATTACCAAAGTTATGAAGAATTTATTGTAACAGCGGAATATAAACATGTAATCAGAATTACAGCGAAAATAATTATCTATTCATGGCATGATGAAGTATTGATATTTAAACTACGACAACATATTACGAAACTTTCATTTACAAAAACATTTGGTGAGATTTATAAATAACAACTATGACCGCAGCGTAAGGAATCATCGCTGAGCCCACCAGCAGGTATCCACACACATGGGTTAGCTCTAGCATCCATCTATCATCTGCAATAGGGGGAATGAAACCCTGAGTACTCAATTGTACTTAGCAAGACTTACCCGACAGGAGGAAAGAAAAGACTCCAAGGATATGCAAGGCTATCTGGTTTGTGGGTTTATTGCATTTGCAGGAAGCATTACTAGACGTGCGTCCTTAAATTCGATTTTTATTTATAGCCGCATTGGTTCATTAACTAACCATTCTATGTAAGCACCTGTGCTACTTTCAAGCAGGTGGTAAGCAATCAGATTTCTCTTTTCCGTCTTCCATCTTTCATCTTTCAGTTCTTACTACGATGCTACTTTAAACCGTAGGCAAGCCGTACCGGATTGCTCGGCGATTCGCGAATCAATGCCTCCATCTGGGTACCTCGAAAACACACGCTCCGCTTGTACCCCAGGCACAAGCAGGACCAACCCATCACTCTCCTGTCCCGGGTGTCCAGATCCTCGTCCAAACTGGGACTCCAAGCCCCCGCCCCTGAGTCCCGAACTCAGTGCGGTGCAAGGACCTCCTCCACAAAAAGAAACCCTTACAGTCGGTCCAGAAAGAGCCGGATCTGCGACAAGAGAGCAACAAGTCTTCCAAGCGTTCATACACAAGTATGTGCTCGGGATAATAAATTCGTGACCTGCCTAGAGCCTTATGCAACGATCGGTCCTTAACCGACCAGACAGGGAAAACAGTGTAACCAAGCTATGCCCCGAGTCCACGGTGACACAACCTCTTACACCCACCAATATCCAAACCATATCCCTGTCCGGTCACCATTTTTTCTTTCCACCATTTATATTTTCCAAGTGATAATAATACAGTAATATATTTTCTATCTCTCGCGAGTGACATGCAATCACTCGACTTCTACCGGAGTTCTGTAGCATAGCATTCTACACGATCCTGTCATACTAGTAAGACTCATAGGATAAAGATATATATGCAAATGGGTTTCGTTCAACTCTTTAAAACTTAATGTACAAATATAATTTAGACTGCAGAAAAGTAGGGGTTATGCACCGGGGCTTGCTTGGGTAAGATATATTATAAAGTTAGTATCTGCATCTTCATATCATCCACCATCAACTGAATAGAAAGCCCATTGCATCATCTCCTGGAGAGAATACCATTACATCATCTTCGGATTTCCACTCATCCTTCACTTGATCCGTTGATCCCTCCCCGTATCTATATGATATGCAATGCGATGCGATGAAAAGACGAAATTAATCGACTGCAATCGTGACTCGTAAAAATACGATTTACGCCTCTCAAGTTAACGAGCTAGTTCTAACGACGACCGTACTTAGGCTACATATCCATGTTGTCGCATAAGACGTTATTTTCCAACAACTATTTTAGTTATATAAACCAACGGTGTTTCTTTATTCGCAATAGGACATTATTATTTATCTAGCAACTAATTATTCTAGAGCTACAAAAATTACGGTGAGCAGCTAATATTGCTAGGAACCTACTGTAAAGATTTCAGATCCAATACTATTACCAATTTATCACGAAGTTCCTACAAGTTTATATTTTACAATATTAAGTATCTTAGATTAATTATATAGCTCCCAAAAATATTACCAAACTATGTGAACAAAATATACTAACAGGTAGAGCATGATTTTAGTAGACTAACAAAACTGGTTTGGTATTTTTATGATTTTTCTATGATTTTTTACGAATTTTACAAGTTTACTTTATAAGCTAATTTAGAATTTACCTCAAAAAGAAAAGAGGCCGACGGCACTAAACTGGCCCAGCAGCCCAGGTGAATGCGCGGCCCACAGGAGCGCGCGCGGCCAGCGGCCCAAGCGACCGAGAGCGGGGCAGCGGCCCAGCAACGGCGACGCAGCCCAACACAGGGACGGGCGCGAGCGGTCCAGTCAGCCGGCCCATGCGCAGCGGCCACAGGTCGGCCCAGCGCGCGGACAGCCCGACGAACTGGCGCGCGGCGGCCCAGGCGTGGCGATCGGCCCACGACCTGACGGTGGCCACTGGCCGGCCCAGCAGCGCTGTAAGACGCGGCGGCCCAGGCGGCAGCAGACCCAGGCCGGCCCACGATGGGGCGCGAGCGGCCCAACGACGCAAGGCCGCAGCCCAACAGGACGTGCATGTATTCCTAAGGTATTTTTGGGTTTATTTTTCTACAAGAAAACAGCCACAAATTAGGTGTGACACAGGGGTGACGTCATCAAGCTAGCACGCACAGCCGGCCGCTAGCTCACTCGGCTTGCATTGCGCGAGCATGGCGTCTCGCCGCTCATGGTGCGACTGCGCGCGGTGAAGAGGAGGCAAGGCAGAGCAGGAGCCGCGCACGGGGAGGCGGCATTGAGGGCCACGGGAGCCGCCATTGACGACCACTGGAGCTTGGGAGTGGCTCGACACAGGCAAGGAGAGGAAGAGGCGCGGTGTGGAGAAGGTGGAGAAGGGTCTGGAGGTGCTCACCGCCAAACCAAACGAGCTGCAACGGCTGGACACGGGAGATCAACGGCGGTGGTCGTCATCATGCAAGAATAGAGGTGGCGTACGGCGTTGAGAGCCACGGTCCAGAGCGGTCCGCGGAAAAGGCAGCGAGGCACGGCGGCTGCTGTGGTTACGACGCGGGCAGCAGCGAGGCACAGGCGCACGGGCACGGAAGGAGCGAGCGAGAGCTTCCGGCGGCCGGGTTGTAATGCGAGCAGCGGCGCCTTGCCCAACTTGTCTAGAGGGAGGGCGAGCTGGGGGCAACAGAGCAGAGCTGGGTAGCGGCTCCAGTGCGGAACAAGAGAGCTTCGCACATGGGGAAAAAGGCCAAGGCGACGCGGGCGCTGTGGAGCTGTGGAGGCAACGCGGAGGCTTGCACGAACGGTGGCCGACCGCCGAGGGTGCTCGGAAGGACGGCGCGAGTAGTGCGGCCAGCAGCGCAAAAGGAGGAGCTAGGAGAGCTGGGAGAGAGCAGTGCGTGGCAGCAGCAGCTCAACCTTTGGCGAAAACACAACTGGAACTAGAAGATGGTGGAACGTGATTTTACCGCGAGTGCATCGGGCAGCTGGCTCAAGTGTCCACCTCAGAACTATCCAGAGCAGAGTAGCCGCTGCAAGGAGAAGCACTGCACCAAGATTGGACTATGAACGTGCAGTCACCATCCGTGCATGTGCAGCAGCAAGTGCGTCCATGACTGAAGGACGGGAGCGGGCCAACGAGGAAGCAAACTCGCGTGGTCATCTGCACGTCCAGTACAGCAGCAGCAGTACCAAGCAGAGAAACAAACACGCAGAGGCAGGCAAGGACACGCAACGCAGAGACAGACAAGACCGAGGCAGGACACGTCGGTTGGCAACGACAAGATCGAGACAGCGGAAACATGAGTGACCCGGCCAACATCATTTAAGGCGATCATCAGAGAAAGGACATGATGGAGAGGGAGCAGTGGCACGACGATGGAACTCGACGATGCGGCGCGACGCTAATAAACCAGAGTTGATTGATTTCGAACAAGGGGGAACGCACTACTGACAACAGGCGACGGAGCAGGGCAGGGAGACGTCCCATCATCGCTGTGGAGCTGTTTGCTCGCAAGTCAAACTAAACCAAGGCTTTCCAACTGAGCGTGCTTTTCAAAATAAACACATGAGCATATATATATATATATATATATATATCGTTCTATTTATTAATGGATTTTATTTTATTTATAAAAGTTGCTTTTCATGCTTAATCTAACGGAACATACCGTTCGCTGGCTCCGTCGTTCGTCATTCCTAAATATTTCTACGCACTGCGTAATTTAACTTGGGTGTTGATTCGAGTCCACAAAATCTAGGTCACCGGATTAACTTATCGCATCAAGTATGTTTTAAATCGCAAATCCGAGAAACCCGTTTTTGGAAATTTTACTTAGGTCTAAATCACGGTGCTAAATAAGCTTGTAACACCAGGGGTGTTACACTAACACCCTTGAAAACATTTGTGAAAATATGCTAACACATGTGCACAAGGTGATACACTTGGTGGTTGGCACATTTGATCAAGGGTGGTGAAGTTTGGGGTCAAAAGGAGCTATTTCGTATTGACCGAACTCTGCCTTGGGCAGTGATCGGACTCTGACCCTGCGTCCGGTCAGTGGTGCGCAGTGAAGGCCACCCTCGGTCCTTTGACCGGACGTAGAGAAGAAATAGGACTGGACGCGCTAGGGGTGCGTCCGGTCAGGTGATGACGTACGCTGATGAAAGCATCTGAACAGGCCAGAAACGACCAGACTTTGGTCCGCGTCCGGTCGCCTACGATCGGACACGTCCGGTCAAGAAAAATCAATTCTGGAACCTTACTGGAAACGACCGGACTCTTGTGATGGAGCGTCCGGTCACTTTGAGCAGTACGTCCGGTCGTAACTTAACACGTGGCGCGAAGCTGACTAGGCGTTAAGATCGGGCGCTCAGCATTTTAGGCTGTGGACACGTGGCGAAAATCTAAGGACCGGACGCTGGGGTCATGCATCCGGTCAATCCGACCGACGAGTCCGGTCGTCCCGATTTTTCAGGGAACAAGGAGCCAACGGCTCTATTCGTGGTGGCTCTCTATTTAATCCCCATGGCCAGCTCAAGCTCACACTCTTAGCCATTTGCATTGACATAGCCACCTTGTGAGCTTAGCCAAAGTCCTCCCACTCATCTCTATCATTGATTCATCATCTTTGTGAGATTGGGAGAGAATTCAAGTGCATTGCTTGAGTAATTGTATCTAGAGTCACTAGGTGTTCGTGTTTCGCTGCGGGATTCGCTTATTACTCTTGGTGGTTGTTGCCACCTAGACGGCTTGGAGCAGTGAGGATCGTCGAGCGGAGGTTGGTGATTGTCTTCGGCTCCGATCGTGGTGATTGTGAGGGGTTCTTGACCTTTCCCCGGCAGAGAGCCAAAATGTACTGTAGTAAATTGCTCGTGGCTTGTGTGATCCTCATTTTGTGTTCGTTGTGCGGCATCCTATTGACGGTTTGGCGTGTGATGTCAATTAGCGCGTGAACCTCCAAGTGAGTGAATCACCACAACGAGGACTAGCTTGCCGGCAAGCAAGTGAACCTCGGTAAAAATCATTGTGTCATCATTTGATTTCGAGGTGATTGGTCTTTATTGGTATTCATTCTTGTGATTTATTGGTTCATTCCTCGATTCGGCGGTTACCATCTTGCTTTCTTTTTACATTACCGTAAACTAGTTGTCAAGCTCTTTACTGTAGCTAGTCGTGAGAACTTGTTAGTTTATTAGTGTGGCTCTTTAGTTAGCCTTTGAGAGCATACTAACTTAGTATCGTAACATAGCCATTGTGTGGATAGAGACTATAGAAACTAGAATTGTGATAGGTGGCTTGCTGTTTAGTAGGCTAACGCAACACTCGCTTCGTCTCAGATTTGTCTAACCGGTTTGCTAAGTGTTGTAGAAATTTTTAATAGGCTATTCACCCTCCTTTTGCCATTAGGACCTTTCAAGTGGTATCGGAGTCGTGGTCATCGTGATTTGAGACTTAACAACCTTTGGTGTCAAATGGCTTAAATCAATAATACCAAGAAGCCATCTTAATTTGATGGCCCAAACTACCCCTATTGGAAGGCCAAGATGACAACATATATCAAGTCAATCAATATGAAAGTTTGAAAAGTAGTGGAGACCAAGATTGAGATAGAAGATCCGGAGAATCCCACCGTCGTCGAAGAATTGATTTTCCAATACAATGACATTACTCTTAGTGCCATTCATGATGCCATTGATGAGAGAATATTTGAGCAAATCAAGAATATTGAGATGGCTCATGAAGCATGGAAGTTGGAGGAATCATTTGAGGGCACTCAAGCCGTGAAGGGTGCCAAGACATATATCCTCAAGGAGAAGTTTGCTAGTTTCAAGATGAAAGAGGATGAAAGTGTGCCGGAGATGTTCCATATGTTACAAGTGCTTGCCAATGATCTCAAAGCACTTGAAGAAGAGGTGAAGGACAAGGACTTTTTTCATAAGTTCTTGAAATACGTACCCTCAAGATTTGGCACATTGGTCACTATTCTAGTGAGGAGTGGTTTGGATACCATGACACCAAACTAAGTATTGGGAGATATAATGACTGATGATACATATAGAGATGATGAGAAGGAAGAAAAGAGGGAGAAGAAAGATGACAAGAAGGATGACAAGAATAAGAGTGTGGCGTTCAAGGCCACATCATCCAAGGGCAAGGCAAAGTAAGAATCCCCAAGTGAAGATGAAGACTTGAGCTTTGATGAGACGGATGATGAGGAGATGGCTCTCTTTGTCAATAGATTTGGCAAGTTCATGATGAAGAATGGCTACCGTGCTAGAAGAAATAAGTCTTCATCCAAGAACAAGGAAGAATCAAGAAGGTGCTTCAATTGTGGAAGCAAAGATGATCTTGTTGCTCAATGCCCATACAATAGCGACAATAGTGATGACAACGAGAAGAACAAGAAGGACAAGAAGGAAAAGAAAGAGAAGAAGGACAAGATGACCTTCAAGAAGAAGGGTGGTTCATATGTAGTCACTTGGGATAGTGATGCTTCCTCAAGTGATGACGATGATAGTGAAGATGACAAGACCACCAAGAAGAAGACACTTGCAAGCATTGCTATCAATGAGAAGCCTTCTCTCTTTAATATTCCATCATGCTTCATGGCTAAGGTCACTAAGGTACAAACTTGTGATGATGAAAGTGATGAGAAACATGATAATGAAAATAAAAATAAGAGTGATAGTCATGATAATGAACTAAGGATGAATTGCTTGACATGCTAGATGACGCTAAAGAACACTTAGACATTAAGAGAAGGGAATACAAAAACTTACGTAAGGAACTAAAAGTCCTTAAGCAAGCCTTTGATAAGCTCAATGCATCTCATGAGAGGCTAGAGGAAACCCATGAGAAGCTTGGCAAGGTTTACAAGAAGCTTGAAAACGCTCATTCATTTTTGCTTAATGAACAAAATGAGAAGAAACATGTTGAGGCATGTGATGTAGGCTTAACTTATGATATAATTGATGAATCATTCTATAAGCATATCATTGTTGCTCCCATTAACTCTTCTTGTAGCACTTCTACTTCCACCTCATCCAGTAGTGACGGTTTCACATGTGATGCCTCACTAATGGTTGAGAATGAGACCCTCAAGAAGGAGGTCAATGAGCTCACTCACACCTTAGCTAAAATCTATGGTGGTGAGGACCGCTTGCTTATGTGCTTGGGTAGCCATAGGGCTTCTCTCTACAAAGAGGGATTGGGCTATACCCCCAAGAAAGATAAGGCGACCTTTGCTCCTCATAAGACTAATTTTGTGAAGAACAATGGTCAGTTTTGCACTAGTTGCAAGCAAGTTGGTCATAAAGAGCATGAGTGCAAGAACAAGAGCAAAAATGCTAATGTATCCTCAGTTAAGATTGATTCTTTCTATATGCTTACAAAGGGTACAAATGGTGTGAAAGCTAAGTTCATTGGTACACCATGGACGGGCTCAAAGAAGAAAGCCATTTGGGTGACAAAGAGCGTGGTCACTAATCTTCAAGGACCCAAGCAAGTTTGGGTACGTAAAAAGAATTGATCTTCTTTTGTAGGTCAATTACAAAGTCGGAGGAAGGCATTGGGTTTTTGATAGTGGGTGCACTCAACACATGACCGGTGATGCAAGAATGTTCAATTCAATCAATACCAATGGCAATGATGGTTATGATAGTATCACATTTGGTGACAATGGCAAAGGCAAAGTCAAAGGGCTTGATAAGATTGTAATATCCAATGACATGAGAATTTCTAATTTGTTGCTTGTTGAGAAATTGAACTTTAATTTGCTATCCGTGGCTCAATTGTGTGATCTTGGATTCAAATGCATATTTTGGGTAGATGATGTAGAGATCATAAGTGTAGATGGTTCTAACTTCATCTTCAAAGGTTTTAGATAGGAAAATCTATACTTGGTTGATTTCAATGATAGTGAAGCTTAACTATCTATATATTTGTTCACTAAGTTTAGCATGGGTTGATTATGGCATAGAAGGCTTGGTCATGTTGGAATAAAACAATTGAATAGATTGGTTAAGCATGATTTGGTTAGAGGGTTGAAAGATGTTTTGTTTGAGAAGAATAAGCTTTGTAGCTCTTGTCAAGTCGACAAACAAGTTGGAAACATTCATCCTAGGAAAAGCATGATAAGCACTAGTAAAGCATTTTAGTTATTGTACATGGATTTGTTTGGGTCAACACAATACACTAGCATCGGTGGAAACAAATATGGTTTTGTGAGAGTGGATGGTTATATTAGATACACTTGGGTATTCTTCCTAGTGGATAAAAGTGATGTGTTTGCAACATTCAAATCATTTATCAAGGGCATTCACAATGAGTTTGAAACAACCATCAAGAGAGTTAGAAGTGACAAAGGTAGTGAGTTCGAGAACACTAGAATTGATGAGTTGTGTGATGAATTTGAAAATTCTCGATCAAGTACACTCCACAATCAAATGGTCTTATTGAGAGGAAGAATAGAACACTCATTGATATGGCAAGGTCTATACTTAGTGAGTACAATGTGAGTCAATCTTTTTGGGCCAAAGCTATCAACACGGCTTGCTATTGTAGCAACCGTCTTTATTGTCACCCATTGAAAGACAAGACACCATATGAGCTCTTGAATGGTAGAAAGCCCAACATTGCATATTTTCGGGTCTTTGGTTATAAATGTTATATCTTAAAGAAAAGGCACTAGATTAGGCAAATTTGTCAAGAAATGTGATGAATGATTTCTACTTAGGATACTCAACTACTAGCAAAGCATATAGAGTTTAAAATTTGGATAGTGGTACTCTTGAGGAAGTTTATGATGTTGAATTTGATGAAACCAAGGGTTCTCAAAATGAGAATGAGAACTTAGAAGATGTTAGAGGCATTCAACTTTCAAATGCCATGAAAAACATGGATGTTGGTGAATTAAGTCCTAGGTAAGTGAATGAAGATGAAGATGAACAAGTGCAAGTGCTCTCTAACACAAATATGCAAGACGATATAAATCAAGCTAGTACAAATGGCTCTCATGACAATGAACAAAATCAAGTGGTTAGTACATCATCTCGACCAAATGATCAAGCAAGTGCAAGCGATCAAGTTTCAATACTCCAACCAACCAATATTGCAATGGATCATCCATTGGATACTATCATTGGTGATATTTCAAGAGGTGTGCAAACTAGATCAAGATTGGCTTTATTTTATGAGCATTTCTTATTTGTGTCGTCTATTGAACCAAAGAAAATAGATGAATCATTAAAGGATGTTGATTGGGTGAATGCTATGCATGAAGAATTGAATAACTCCACAAGAAATCAAGTATGGGAAATAGTAAAGAGACCAAAAGGATACAATGTGATTGAAACCAAATGGGTTTTTAGAAATAAGCAAGATCAAGATGGGATAGTAGTAAGGAACAAAGCAAGATTGATAGCACAAGGATATGCACAAGTTGAAGGTTTTGACTTTGGAGAATCATATGCCTCGGTTGCTAGATTGAAAGCAATTAGAATCTTACTAGTCTATGCTTGTGCCCTCAACATTAAGCTCTATCAAATGGATGTCAAAAGTGCATTTCTTAATGGTTACATCAATAAAGAAGTATATGTTGAGCAACCTCTCGGTTTTGAAGTTGACAAGAAGCCCGACCATGTGTACAAGTTGAAGAAGGTATTGTATGGCTTAAAGCAAGCACCTAGAGCATGGTATGAGAGATTAAGGGACTTTCTACTCTCTAAAGGGTTCATGATGGGCAGAGTTGACAACACTCTTTTCACCAAGAAGATTGGCAAAGACTTA
This sequence comes from Miscanthus floridulus, assembly GCF_019320115.1. NCBI lineage: Eukaryota > Viridiplantae > Streptophyta > Magnoliopsida > Poales > Poaceae > Miscanthus > Miscanthus floridulus. Next base: position 117,562,285 of record NC_089584.1, read on the forward strand.
TTTGTGTTGCAAATTTATGTTAATGACATCATATTTGGATTAACCAATCAAGATTTTTGCGAAGAATTTAGAAAGATGATGGCTAATGAGTTTGAAATGTCTATGATTGGAGAGCTAAGTTACTTGGTCTTCAAATCAAGCAATTGAAGAATGGTACATTTATGAGTCAATGCAAGTACATCAAAGACATGCTCAAGAAGTTTGGCATGAGTGATAGCAAAGCCATTAGCACACCAATGGGGACAAATAGCAACTTAGATAGTGATGCAAGTGATAATATGGTGGATCAAAAATTGTATCGGTCTATGATTGGAAGCCTACTCTATGTGACCGCATCAAGGTCGGATGTCATGTTTAGTGTATGTATGTGTGTAAGATTTCAAGCCTCACCAAGAGAAAGTCATTTGAAAGCTACAAAGAGAATATTGAGGTACTTGAAGCATACACAAAATATTGGTTTGTGGTATTCCAAAGGAGTAAAGGTTGAGCTAGTTGGTTTCTTCGACTCGAATTATGCGGGATGAAAGGTTGAAAGGAAGAGCACCTCGGGCACATATCAAATATTGGTCGGGCACATATCAATTATTGGGAAGATCACTTGTTTTATGGTCATCAAAGAAGCAAAATAGTGTTGCATTATCAACCACCGAAGTCGAATATATATCTGCCGGTAGTTGTTGTGCACAAATACTTTGGATGAAGGCCACCTTGAATGACTTTGGAATCAAGTTCAAGAAAGTGTCATTGCTTTATGACAATGAGTGCAATCAAGTTAACCAACAATTCGATTCAATATGTAAGAACAAAGCACATTGATGTCCGCCACCATTTCATGAGAGACCACCAACAAAAAGGGGACATTTGCATTGAGAGTATAGGCACCGAAGATCAACTTGCCGATATATTCACCAAGCTATTGGATGAGAAAAGGTTTTGCAAGCTAAGGAATGAGTTAAACATGTTGGATTTCTCAAATGTGTTGATGCACCCTTCACTTATATGGCATGCCTCTACTTCGAGCAATCTAAGATAAAAGTTGATTGGCATGGCATATATCCTTGCTAAGGACATGTTTTGTGCATCTAGTCATCTTTCACATTTAATAGGCTCATTCAAGAAAATCGAATTATTTTTATGTTTGTATGGTACCATTATTGCTTTTATGCTTAATTTGGTCTAGTGGTAGCATATGACATGTTTGTGGACTTATAAATCTAGTGTTTGATCTAGAAAATGAGTTCTAAGTGTTTAACTCAACATGGTACAAGATAACCTTTATTTGGAGGTGTGAAGAAGCTTGTCCTTGGATCAAACCGAGTTAAATATCTTTGGCAAGTATTCTAGATTGAACCAAATTTGAGAAAATGATTATCACTTCATTGATTGACATTGATAATCTCAACCTATCTATATTTTGAATATTTGTGGTCATTAATGACAAAGGGAGAGAAATAGTGTACAAAAATAGTGAACAGCCAACAAGAGGGAGAGAAACAAAGATGTAAGTGATGGGGGAGAATTTGACATAGGGGGAGAGATGGATCAATTAAAATTTTAAGCACACAAGTAGGGGGAGTAAGCTCATAAACTTGGTGGATGCATTTGAATGAACATTTCATATATTTGCTTGCATGGCACAAGTTTTAAATTTCAATATCCATGCATGTGTGGTGAATGCTAGTTGTAGGTTTGAATGATGAAATGAAAAACTAGCATGCATAAGTAACTAGACTCATGATCATATTACAAAAACTAGACCCTTGCTTCTAATGTTGATCTCATAGGGTATTCTAATTTTTGTGTATGTCTAGTTACTTATGGTGTTAAGGATGGTATATTGGTGCACTCCGATTGGTATCACACTTCAAAGATCCATCTCTTATACCTTAGCATCATTTGGCAGACATTGTCTCCTATATTTTCTATCTAAGCAATGTGTAAGCTACAATCCAAACTCTTAGCACATATGTAGAGGGAGCAATTGCTACCATTCAGGGTTTACACATGGTAAATATGCTTGGGCAAGCAACATGGATTCAATTAAATTTCAATTCATATCTTTGTGTAAGGGTTGTCATCAATTATCAAAAAGATGTAGATTGAAAGCTCTAGTTTGGTTTTGGTGAATTGATGAAACCCTAAGTGCTAACCTAGTTTATCAAAGTGATTATAAGATAGGTAGCACTACTCCAAGTGGTGAAGCAAATGAAGATCATGCATGATGGTCATGCCATGGTGATGATCAAGTGCTTGGACTTGGAAAAGAAGAAAGAGAAAAACAAAAAACTCAAGGCAAAGGTAAAATTTATAGGAGCTTTTTGGTTTAAGTGATCGAGACACTTAGCGAGTATGATCACATTTAGGATCGATAGCCGTACTATTAAGAGGGATGAAACTCATATCGAAATGTGGTTATCAAAGTGCCAGTAGATGCTCTAACTCATTGCATATGCATTTAGGATCTAGTGGAGTACTAACACCCTTAAAAACATTTGTGAAAATATGCTAACACATGTGCACAAGGTGATACATGGTGGTTGGCACATTTGATCAAGGGTGGTGAAATTTGGGGTCAAAAGGAGCTATGTCGTATTGATCGGATTCTGTCTTGGGCAGTGATCGGACTCTGACCCTACATCCGGTCAGTGTTGCGCAGTGAAGGCCACCCTCGGTCCTTTGATCGAAGGCTGAGAAGAAATAGGACTGGGCGCGCTGGGGGTGTGTCCGGTCAGGTGATGACGTACGCTGACGAAAGCATCTGAACAGGCTAGAAATGACCCGACTCTGGTCCGCGTCCGGTCGTCTATGATCGGATGCGTCCGGTCAAGAAAAACCGGTTCTAGAACCTTACTGGAAACGACCGGATTCTTGTGTTGGAGGGTCTGGTCACTTTGAGCAGTGCGTCTGGTCGCAACTTAACACATGGCGCGAAGCTGACTAGCCGTTAAGATCGGGCGCTCAGTATTTGAGGCTGAGGACACGTGGCGAAAATCTGAGGATCAGACGCTGGGGTCCTGCGTTCGGTCAATCCGACCGGCGTGTCCGGTCACCCTGATTTTTTCGGGAACAGAGAGCCAACGGCTCTATTCGTGGGGGCTCTCTATTTAAGCTCTATGGCCGGTTCAAGCTCACACTCTTGGCCATTTGCATTGACATAACAACCTTATGAGCTTAGCCAAAACCCTCCCACTCATCTCCATCATTGATTCATCATCTCTGTGAGATTGGAAGATAATCCAAGTGCATTGCTTGAGTAATTGCATCAGAGGCACTTGATGTTCGTGTTTCGCTGTGGGATTCGCTTGTTACTCTTGGTAGTTGCCGCCACCTAGACGGCTTGGAGCAGCGAGGATCGTCGAGCGGAGGTTGGTGATTGTCTTCGGCTCCGATCGTGGTGATTGTGAGGAGTTCTTGACCTTTTTCCGATGGAGAGACAAAAGGTACTCTAGTAAATTGCTCGTGGCTTGTGTAATCCTCATCTTGTGTTGGTTGTGCGGCACCCTATTGAGGGTTTGGCGTGTGATGCCAATTAGCGCGTGAACCTTCAAGTGAGTGAATCGCCACAACGAGGCCTAGCTTGTCGACAAGCAAGTGAACCTCGGTAAAAATCATTGTGTCATCATTTGATTCCGGGGTGATTGGTCTTCATTGGTATTCATTCTTGTGATTGATTGGTTCATTCCTCGACTCGGCGGTATAACCATCTTGCTCTCTCTTTTTATATTACCGTAAACTAGTTGAAGCTCTTCAGTGTAGCTAGTCGTGAGAGCTTGTTAGTTTGGTTAGTGTGGCTCTTTAGTTAGCCTTTGAGAGCACACTAACTTAGTATAGTAACATAGCCATTGTGTGGATAGAGACTATTGAAACTATAATTATGGTAGGTGACTTGCTTTTTAGTAGGCTAGCGCAACACTCGCTTCGTCTCATATTTGTCTAACCAGTTTGCTAAGTGTTGTTGTAGAAAATTTTTAATAGGTTATTCACCCCCCTCTAGCCATTAGGACATTTCAACGCCCCACCTATAGGCCTCGGTTTGACGCCCCCCATCCCCCGGCGCCTGGGCCGTGCCCCATAACTCTCTACCTTTGAAGTATAAAACACTTAGATGCAATATACGTCTGAAGCAAAAAAAACATTTAGAACATACACTTGAAACGTGTGTGAAACATATGCAGCATCTAGATAAAATACTTTTAACTTGCAACATAAAAACATTTATTGCAACAAACGGCTGAAACATTTTGAACATATTCTTACGACATATATGTGTGAAACATATGCAACATCCAGACCGAAACGCTCATAACATACGTCTGAAACAGATGAAATGCTTCGAACAAAAGATTGCAACATGCCTTTGAAACACTTGCAACATGCCTCTGAAACATTCTGGTCTACTTTTGCTACATCCATATCAAACACTTGCAACATATCTCTGAAACATCTGAAACACTTCAAATACATTTGCAATGTAGGGGGAGGGGGCCGGGGCCGGTCGATTCTGGCCTCGGGGTGGGAGCCGGCAGCGTGCGAGCACCACCTGGGCGACGCGCGTGGGAGGGAGCGGCCCGACCAATAGATGTGGATGCGCACGATGGGTAGGAGAGAGGAGAGAGTGGCGTAGGTTGGGCGCGTGCGACAACAGCACCCTCGCCAGCAGAGGCGGGCACGCTGTAGAAGGCCGCGGCGGGGCGGAGGCACGATGGAGAGCGACGAAGGCGGGCGGCCACACTCGCGCGCGGTGGAGAGAAAGGATGGCAGCCGGCCAGGCGCGGTGGAGAGAGCCGTGGTGGAGCACGCCGCGATGGTGCGGTCGCGGTGCTGGGGGCGCGGCGGAATGGGTGCAGGCGCTGCGGGGAAGAAATTGAGAGCAGAGTATTCGCTAATTTTTTTAGCAACACGGTGCTGAATTCGTTGGTCCGTTCGGTAGGCGTAGCGACCCACCAACAGCGGCGTACGACGCATTCCTATCGGATCGGCTCTGACCCAGCATTACCATTGATTATATAGCACCATCACCTTTGTAGAGGCGTTTGTTTAATCCTACTGGTTTGTGAAGTTTGGACATCGCATTTGAGATGCCTATTGGACCAGCGTGTGCAAATCTTGCGATCACCGCAAGCACATGCGACTCAAGCGTACTTATTTTCCAAAATGGTCTTACACTCGTACTAGTAGCATAAAATTCAGATCGTTCTGTACATATACAATTTGTCGCTCTGATTACCTGAACACAAGCTTAGAAATGAAGACAAGGTACAACGGGAGTTCTCCGTTTCTATGCTTTTTGTCCTCTTATGCTTACAGCTATATATATATAAATCCAACGATCAGATTCCAGAAATACATATATGGACGACTATTACCATTGGATGCCACTATGACTCTACATCTCAAAGGTCAAGGGCATCTACCGTACAGTTGCACAGGAAGGAAAACTGTAGCCTATCTATGCCGATCTGCAATTCGCAGGCGTCGGTGCTGGCGGCAAACGAATGTAACCAGCAGCATCACCAGACCTCACGAGGCAGGCAACACACTTTTTTTTTTGTTGTTGCTTTCCATTTCTGCCCTTATCAGCTAATCTATATTATTTTTTTCTCACAATAAATAAGCTTTAGCCGACTTATCAGCAGGCTTATGTATCAGCCAAACCGTTCATTTTTCGCTGATCTATTTCTGACACAACACACACTTCACCGCTACCTTGATTCGGAGGACAACGCCCTGGGCGCAACAAAGCTGAAAGGACGACACGTGGAATTGGAAATGGCGTCTGCCTGCGCACCACCTCGTCGTCGTTCCTACGACGAGCCGGCGGCACACACCGACAGCATCCGCTTGGCCTCCTCCCCACCGACCCTGCGCCTCAGCTTGGCCAGCCTGCACGACTGCGACTTGATGAGCCTGTGCAGCGACGGGTGCTCGCTGGGCACGACGGAGAAGTCGTCGTGGAACTCCTCCATGTCCTCCACGGCGAGCTGCCACACGAAGGCGCCGGCGCCGGCGCCGCCGCGGACGGCCGACCTGTAGACGATGTCGTAGACGGCCTTGTAGAAGACGTCGCGGTGGGAGTGGTCGAAGCCCTTGGCGCGGTGCGAGAGGCCGAACTCGGTGGTGAGCACCGGCTTGCCCAGCTCCCTGTCCCCGTCCTCGATGTGGGACGCGACCCACCGCTTCACGAACTTGAGCTTCTCGTCTACCGTCGCGTGCTGCTGCTGCAGCCTGCACGTACGCGCGCGGACACGATCCATCCATCACTCTCACGGGGACTGACAATAAGGTGAAAGAAATGCTGTCTTTTTTCGGATTGGGATGGTTACCAGGTGTCAGGGTAGAGGTGGATGGAAGCGAAGTCGATGTCTGGGATCTTGGCGTTGCGGATGAAGTCCGAGCCGTAGTTGTTGTCCTTCCAAATGCCCGGATTGACGTTCAGCTTCTCCTGGGGGCTCGTCGGCCCGTAGAACCCCTCGGTGCCGACGGTGAGCAGATGCTTCTTGTCAATGGACTTGACGTACGCCGCCATCTCCTCCATCCAGCGCTGTACGAGTATAATTCATTTCCACCAATGCATTATGACGAAGAAATGGGCCACGGTCACCGACGCAATCAGTGGAAACTCTATTGACGCCGGACGCGGGTCATGGCTCACCTGCAGCGTGTCGCCGGATGGGTCCGTGGTGCAGCGGGGCTCGTTCATCAGCTCCCACGCGAGGATGGTGGGGTCGTCCCTGTACTCCACCCCTGTCAAGTGGTTCTTCCTCGTCAGCAGCGTCTGCACCCCCAAAAAAAGCGTCAAGGGTGGGTTAATTTGGCCGGTGAAACCGGTGACCGACACTGCTGCGCCCGTGGTGAAACCGGTGACCGACACTACAGTACATATATATAGTACAGGAGGGAAAACACCGCAGTGCCTGTCACAGTAAACTAACAGCGTGTTTTACTACTAGCTGATTTGATTAATTTAGTACGAGAAAAAAATACTATTTCAATTTATAATCCACAATCGTAGAGCCCGGCGAGATGGCTATAATTCCCCGAGCTGGCGAGATTAATGGGATTATTACTAGGAAAGAACCAGCTGAGGCTGAGCTGACCTTGAGGTAGACTTTGAAGTAGTCGCGGATGGCCGGGTCGAAGAAGAAGGAATCGTTGGAGGCGGAGGTGCCGACGCCCTCCTCCCACGCCCACCGCACGTACTGCGTCTTCCCACCGTACGCCTCCAGGTTGTTCGCCAGGCTGAGGATGAGCCGCACCCCGTGCCGCCCGGCCTCCACGACCACCCGGTCCAGCGCCTGATGCGGTCCATTAGTTAGCACCTCAGAAAAAGCGCGGCATTTCCGGCTAAAATTAACGGGGGGCAGCTGCACTGCAGTAATGAGATTTCCCAATTTTTGTTTACCTTGAAGACGCGCTTGTCGAAGTGGCCGGGGGAGACCTGGAGGGCGTTGTAGGCGCCGTCGTTGAACGCCCAGGAGCGGCAGACGGTGAGGCCCATCTCGGCGCCGGTGCGGAACATGCGGGAGACGCGGTCCCGGGACCTCGGCTCCACGGCCTGGTCCATGAGCCAGTAGGAGTTCCACCCGTTGGCGTAGAACGGCCGGCCGTCCAGGAACAGCTGCGCGCCGCGCCGCTCCACGAAGGGCGCCGCCACGGCGGCCACGCGGGAGGAGGGGGAGGAGGAGGAGGGCCTGGAGACGGAGACGGGCATGGACGGGAGGGAGATTTGGCGGAGGTCCACCTCGCCGAAGGTGAAGTAGAGCAGCGCCACGCAGGTGGCCACGCCGAGGACGTGGTACAGGGCCAGGCCGCTGCCCACCGCCATTGCTGCCGGTGCGTCGGTGGGGTGGGTTCTCGGGGGAGCTTGAGGGGGCTATGGGGCGACCATGCGGGGGTGGGGTGGGAGTGGGATACTCCCCAGATGTTCCAGAAGGTGGAGTGGAGCGGCAGGAGCTGAGGACAGTGGAGTGGGAGGAGGAGAAGAGGAGGCGCAGGGAGCGGACTATGAAGGAGTACTCCTGAAGTAGGAGGAGCTGGCAGCGGACAACGGGACGGGGGGAGGGCGCCTCGGCTCTGCGCTGGGCGTCGGCGGCAGTTGATAGAAAATACTCACTGTTACTCTGTGACTCCGTGGGGCGTGCAGCGGTGCATGCGCAGCTGAAGACCGGGATTTTTTTTTTCCTTCTATCTAGGACTTCCAGGTCCAGGGACAGGAGTGGCAATGGTGTTTTTTATCCTACGAAAACGTCGGTCACGGCCAGAGACTCGAGTATTCGAGTGGTTGTGGTTGTGGGATGCATCTTTAATTCTTTAATAAGGAACCCATACGAATTGCCGTCTTCAATGTAATGCGTGATTTGCCATTTATTGTTGTTCATATAGGGTTTTCCGCACCGGATGTACACTACGTAAGAGCAAACATAATATAGCTAAGTATTTAACTATTAGTCAAGTCAGAAGAGTGAAGCTATATAATAATAGTCTTTTATTTGTCTATAACAAACTTTTATTGTTACTTTTACCTGTCCCGCCTTCTGTTTTCGAATCCTCCTCATATTCACTTAATATATGGTCCATCATCGTGTCCAGCTTGTTGCTGGTATTAGAGCTAAACTCCTCTCTCTCCTTTTTTTTTTCCTTCACATCACCATTTGCTTGGCTATAAGGCCCGTTTAGATGTGAAAATTTTTAGCTTTTGGCTACTGTAGCACTTTCGTTTGTATTTGACAAAAATTGTCCAATTATGGACTATTTAGGCTTAAAAGATTCGTCTCGCCAATTACGAGCAAACTGTGTAATTAGTTATTCTTTTTACCTACATTTAATGCTCCATGCATGTGCCGCAAGATTTGATGTGACGGGGAATCTTGAAAAATTTTGAATTTTAGGTGGGATCTAAACAGGGCCTAAACCAATTATTGTACTTTCTCTAACAGTGTCGGTGGTGCAGTAATATATTTTATATGTCAGCTTGCATGAGTGACGCGGATGTATATGTGGAAAAAGAAAATCCTAATTTGTACAGCTTGCATGAGTAAGGGGTGTTTGGTTCACCTAGCAGCTCCTAAATTTAGTAGCTTTAGTCTCATTTAGTAATTTTTTTACCAAACACTTTGACTAAATTTGACTAAATGGCATTTAGTCAACTAGTCACCCGAAGCTTACTAAAAGGGACTAAAAGCCCACCTGGACAGGTGGTGCCCCTCATAATTGCCCTGTCCCGAGCGCCAACCCTATCCTGCGCTCGCTGCTGCCCGCCCAGCCGCCCGCCGCACCACCCGCCTAGCTGCTCGCCGCACCCGTTCAAGACCGGGGCTCCAGGCACGCACACACGACGGAGCCCTTGGCGCCGCCACCGCCCGTGGCCGGTGCTCACCATGCCGGCTGCACGCGCTGGGGATAGGACGGCGCCGGAGCTTACCCGGCCGGCCACGCGCGCTAGGGACGGAGCTCACCGGATCTCGCGCGTCGAGCTCATCTTGACCGGATCTCGCTGGAGCTCACCGGCAGGCAGGCACTTCTTCCTCCCCTTCTCCGTCGGCCAGTTCTCCTTCCTCCCCTTCCCCGCCGGCCAAATGCCAGGGGCAGGAGCTTAGGGGCGTTTTGATCATCCTAAACATGCACATGTCATGTTTAGTCACAATTAGTCCACCAAACCAAACGCTGCCTGACTAAAATTTAGGAGGTAGTTTAGTTGACTAAATTTAGAAGCTCGGAACCAAACATGCCCTATCGCGGCGCCAAGGATGTGCATGTAAAAAAATCCTAATTTGTATGTTGTTTTACGAAATTTGCTCATACATGTATTTAAAAGAAAAATAGAAAATTGTGCATAAGTGCACTATATCTATGTTTTTTTTTTTACATACGACTATACGAGGGAAAGGAAAGAGCAGAGGAAAGTTGCCACAACAGTTCACATGATTCCTTGAGATCTCAGGCAGACAGCCGCACCGCCCCTTCCTGTTCGCTTGGCTTAACCAACATGCTTAGGTACTACTAGTCGCCACTTAACTAACACGGCGCCAGAAATGCATGGCCTGTTTGCGTGTGTTATGAGCCTACCGTTCAAGCGAAAGAATAGTATTTTTATCTTATAATAAATTAACGCACAATACTTTTAGTGATGGTTTTTCGGGAGAGCGAAGGAGGCCTTGACCCTTTGCCCCTAGATCTCTCCTGCTCGTCCCGCCATCGTCAGACCAACTCCATGACAAAGTGAATGGGCATAAACAACCAGCCCGTTCGCTGGTTGGTGCTGGTGTTGGTTTGGGCTGATTGGTGCTGGGTTTTTTTGAGAGAAAAACACTGTTGGCTGGCTGGTTTGGACTGGCTGAAACCAACGTACGAACAGGCTGAATGGGAGATCTCAGAGAAATCAAATCATACTGCCGTAATTGCATTCTTCTGCTTAATTCAAGGATCATTAAACTTAAAAACTAAAAGTCAAAATACTTGGTGGAGGTGCCAAATCCCTGTCTCCAGAGACGGACCCAAAAGCCTGGGACCACCCTACTTTATCCTATGACCCTGAGGGTTCCTTGACGTTTATTGTTTTCAGAGAACGGTGATCAGGACCACCCTACTTACCCTGCTCGCTTATGTAAAATTTAACTTATACGTAAATATTGTAAAAGAAAAATATTATTCTATAATTAGAAAGTAGCTCCAGCGAACATGTTCTTTATCTCGTTTGTTTGCGAATATTTCGCGATTCCTATTTTACTATTCGGGGCAATGCATTTACTGCGCTGTTAGCATAGAGTACGTACAGTACATGTTTTCTCAAGGAATAGCTGTAGTTTATCACGTGCAACAGTGAGCGGTGAGCCCATCTCTCGGTGTCGCCGACGCCTGTGGAAGCGAACAGTAAATTAGACATCCAGCGCAGTACACGCTGCACAAGGATAACAAACTCATTTAAGAATAAGAAGGCAAGCAGGCACTGTATTTCTTTAACTGGATGAGAAGCAATCAGTGTATAAAATACAGTCGCACGCCAGGGGTGCCAGGTTACTAAATGCAGGCAACAGTTACCCCGGCTTAATTACCAAACTAATGCGCGGTCACATACTTGATACATACCCCGGTTTCACGGTTTAGGTTTAACCTCGGGGGCTTGTTGACTTTTCTCCCCCATATTCTCTTGGTGAAGACTGAAGAGAGGCTTGCTTGGGCTTTCAGCTTCTGTTCACCTAGCTTGTCGAAGCGACCGGGAATCGAAGCCCGATCTGCCTCCTGTTTGTGGGTTCGTTCCTTGAGATCAACTCAACTGCAGGTTGAGTGAGACGAAAGCACGTGCTGTACTTGCGATCTCAACTTGGTTGAATTAGGTCATCGATTAGATGACCGACAACCATTTCTCACTTCGGCGTTCGGCCCTCGTCTTCCAATCCGATCAGAATGGGCAGCCAGAGCCACCACCGTCAGAGAATCAGAAAAGCGCAGGAAATAAAAAGCAACCACCACCGGGATCTGATATTTCGGCCGGACTTGCCGCTGCCCGGAATCACAGGAGCGGCACGCGGAACGTGTACTCCGGCGTCCGCCGACAGCCCGTGCATGAGCTGAGCGGGATTGATGGCCGATTGGCCCCCACCGATGGCCACTGGGACGACCGTGCCTCTGCGAGTGCGACCGGCCTTTGCGTTCGCGAGTCGCGGCTCTGACGTGAATTTCTCTCGCTTTTTCGTGGAAGAAAAGAGCAAGTAGCGGCTAACCCTAGCCCGATAGCAGAACGGGGCGGGCCGGGGCGCCGCTCGTCACGCGGCGCGCACATGGAGGCAACGACGATAGCGGGACGCCTGCCGCGTTTGAGGAACACGCGGCGCAGAGTGGCATGCCGTGATTGGTCTCGTGGGACAGGGCCGTGGAACGTCGACTCCGGGCAGCGCACGGCGCCGGTGCGATTGGTGGGGTGCCCGCACTCGGCGAGGACGGCCAAATAGGCAAGCAGCGCGGTTTGCCAGGCCGCCAAGGTACATATAGAGCTGGAAAAAAATACATTGGAGAGCCGTTTGGCACCGATTCATGCAAAATCTTCTTGGCTGGTGAAAACTAACTGGCACTTGGCCTGGAAACACTAAATGATATGGGTTTCAGAGCCTAACCGCTAAGAGGCCTATCACGCTTTGCGTCAATTTTCTCAAACCCCTTTTGCTTTTTTCCGCACGAGCATTGCACACTGGATTTACAAGATGGTACAGTATGTGAGAATTGAGATCATGGCAACTGCCAACGCTCCGCATATATTTATGGCGCGCGGTGTCACATTCTCAAACTACACATGGTCGTTTGGGGAATGATGATCTCATCTTGCGCCCATGGTGAAACTCATACTGTAACATTTTTTTTTCTTCTCTGTGAAATGTAAATATCTCTGAAACATTTTGTTTTAATCTGATGGGACATTTCTTTTTCCTGGTAAGCGTTTTAGTGGGCCGTTGGGCCGATGTGACTGTCCGGGCTTTGGGCAGGCTTCCTAAAAGAGCGGCACTAAAAAAAGGGCTTCCTGAAAGAGATGCAGTGACCTGTGGGCCTGGATACAAAGTCGGTACATAGGCTTAGCTTTAATTTGTATGGGCCATGTGGCTGACCAGCAACGTGTATGGACCTTGTGGGCTTCATCATAACGCAGAGTTTCATGAAGCAGGATGCAAAGCCTCCATAGCCCATTTACTCATCTTGCTCCTAGAGGCCTGAATTCTAAGATGCTGAAAGGCCCCTAAAAAAAATAAGGCAGACTACGGCTAGTGTGATTAGCGGTGGTCTCTTATTTTTGCCTAAACTATGTCATGGCACCCTTTTTTTAAACCCAATACAGACTTAGATACTCACACACTCATCCACTCCTATGATTGCACGCATGTATACCATAATCTTATGAGCAACTCTGAGAGACTGAGTGGACCGCCTCACTATTGAGTGGCATATTGCTTTCCACCGAAACAATAGCGTTATTAAATTTTAGAATAAATTCAGAAAAATATGAACATCCAGACCAAATCAAGACTTGATAAACCTTAGTGGACAGGTTAACTGAGCTATTGCTCAGTTCGCACATGTCGTGCCACTCTGTACTGTTGGTCAAAAAATACCCTTTTTTTCTTTTGCCGCTCACAATACAAGTAGATACTCATACATGTATGTGCACTCAGCCCTATAAATATAGAGCATGTTTGGCAGGACTGAAAAATAAGCCAAAATACTGTTCCGGCTGATTGTTGTGAGGGTGAAACACTGTTCACGCGAACAGTGAACCTGTGAGTGCGCTGGCCAGCCCAGCCTCAGCCGGCCGAACGCACTCATAACCTCTGCGAGCACGCTCCAAACTGCTAACTAATTACTCTCTCCGTCCCTAAATAACTGTCGTTTTTACTCTCATAAACAACTTTGACTAAATATATATAAAGTATTAATATTTATGATACAAAATTAATATCATTAGATAGATCGATGAATCTATTTTTATAATAAATTTATTTAGAGATACAAATATTGTACGTATTTTCTACAAATTCAATCAAACTTACGGTACAGAGACTAAAAGCGACGATAATTTAAGAACCGAGGGAGTACTGAACACTCTTTCAGCGATTATTTGACAGTGGTGGTAGACAAAGGTCAGTGACCTCGGTTTCACCATGTAATGATAATCCTGATGAAAAGTGGAATGACGACGCGAATGCACCGGAATAAAATCGTTTAATTTAGCTCTATCTTAATTCGTCCCATAAGCATTATTAAGGGATGGCCAGAGAGTTATCCTGAGATAGCATGTTCGCTTGTTGATTTTAGCTAGGGCTTATCAGTCATGGTATAGTATTTTTCTTTCACAACAAACCAGCACCGGCTAGACTTATCAGCCTAGAAACCAGCCAGCGAACCGGCTTGTTGACCGATTGAAAAGTTTCCTCGGGCAAAAGTTAAAAATGCACCTACAATATATGCAACTTTTTGCCAACCTAATCTAGTCGAAAGTGTTGTTAATTCCTGACGATGATGATCTGGCCTATAATACATTACCTGTTCCTTTCGCCGTAATTGTTCATCAAACCAGCACCGAGTTTTTTTCCCTGGCTTCCACCAGTCACACTGAAGTTTGGCTTGCCAAGGAAAGGGACTCACGGTGATTTGTAAATCAAGAGCCGTTGGTTTATTAATGTATTCACATCAAACTGCATATCCTACACACATTGACCCATATATGTAATAGGCCCCCTTCGCTTCGCTTCCCTGAAAAAATTATAAGAGAAAAACACTATTTCGATTAAAAAAATAAGTTAAAAAAGAAGGATTATAAACGTGGCCATAATCATCCTTCCGCCGCGTAGCACTGGGTCGTTAGCCGACAGGTCTCGTCGCATCAATTCCCATCGTCCTACTCAGCTCGAATTGTTTAAGCACGGTGGTTATCGCTTTATTATCGATCTCATCAGCTCCGTGCGTTTGGTGGCGATCGATGCTGATCCGAAGGAGCTGATAAGGGTGTAGCTCAAGCTCCTCATTGTCACATGTGGCCATGTGGGCTGTGGCGATGTTATCGGAAGCCACGCCACACCGCCGAGTCGCCGACCGCCCGACCCTACCACTCGAATTCCCATTGGGCGTTGCTGTTTTGGAAACGAGACGTTCTGATCCCTCTCATGATTCATGCAGAGAATATAGAACCTTATGGGGATTTTTTTAAGAATCGTTTCTGGGACCTTCAGAAAAGACCTTGTGGCGGAGCAGGAATGGCTTGCCGGATCATTACTTGCTCATTTTTGTCATGGAGCTTTTATTTGTCGTTCATGAACCTTATCTTAGTCCTGACTACACCTGGCATGTAGCATGTACTGGCCATGCCATTGGTCAATCACCGTTTAGCTTCTAATTAGAATGGTTCGTTCTCCACAAGTGGAGTACTATAGTATGGGATTATGCGATCACCAAAACCCTGTCTTGTATTGTACTGTACATGCGCCTACCAAATTCCGATCCTGCCGTCCATCTCGTCCATAGCATGCCGGGTGAGAGAAACCATGGGCCTCCTCTTCCTCTCCTCTCCACTCTCGGTAGGCAATAGGCACAGATCAACGATCTGGTCCAAATAATTATCTTTTTTGTGGCACTGTGCATCACGCGAACATGAGCGGTCGATGTTCAGCATGTGGTCAGATTCTTCAGGCGTGAGAAAGGGATGCGTTTTTCACAACAGCTACCGAGACAGCTACGATGTCAGCATTAGAACTAGTATAATAACAGGCTCTAAGCTGGCTAAATACTGAGGTAGAGGAGAGATGAGATGAGAGAGAAGAGAAGCGGGCTGTAAACTTACAGCCAACTTAGGTATAAGAACAAAAAAAAAACTTACGAGAGAGACACATGGACCACATATTAATAATTAAGATCTTACTATTACATAAGACTGAAAAAAAAACTTGCAACCAGCAGTTAGCCGCCTTGCTCTTACCGACGCGGATGTTCGTAGGAGTACTTCGTACGCTCCTGCAACCACCGAGGCGCCGGGCGGATATGCCGGCGGGTCCAGGATTCGAAGCAATATCCAGTTTTATCCAGGCTTGTGACTTGTGAGCGCAAGCCACGGACGGAAACTTCCGGGACTCGTGAGTTCCTGCCGTCCTGTGGCAGCAACTCTAATAGCAAGGCAGCAACCAAACCGCCAAGCAGCGCCACCACGCCGGTGACCGCAGCGCGGCGGCCCATCGAGGCCCTGTTCGTTTGTCTTACGACGTGTATTTTTATTTTATTTTTTTAAATTGAAATAATATTTTTTTCTCATAATAAATTAATCGAAACAGTGTTTCGGCGAAAGACGCCCGAGTTAGGTTATCTACACTCGTTCACCTCTATTCTCATCTCTTAAAAGAAATATTATATCATAATCATCGAGATTCTCTACTCTATATCCATTTCTCACGTACCCGTGTTATCTATATCACATACTCTATACTCACTATTCCATATTTTATTCCCCTCCCTCCCCTTTTCTCTCTCTCCGCTACAGTGGGCTACAGGACTACAGTGTTTACCGTGCGCCCCTCGTCTCCACTGTCCGTAGCGGTGACAGGTCCGTCCCGTACGCTAGCGGGCGCACGGTACGCCACCGCTAGCGTACCGGCCGTTTTACCGGACAGCCTTTTAGTGAGGACAGCGCGGAGGCGGGGACCCGTCGTGGAAAGGCAAAGGGGATTAGGGGAACGAGGCCGCGAGAGGGAGTTGCTGGATCGCCTGACGTGGATCCGTGCTGTTCCCGTGTCCCAGCCAACATCCAGGCCCCACTTGCGCGTCCCCTATCGCCTCATCCGCATATCCCTGGGGCCCGCCTGGCGACCAGCTACCATTGCCCGGTCGCCACGTCCCCACGCTCCCGGTATATATACGAGCTCCTCTTCCCCAGCCACGGTCGACCGTCCGGGAGAGCACCGTTGCTTGCGCACTAAAAGGTAAAAGCAAGGAGACCAAATCGCAGCACAAACACACACCATGGTGATGGAGGAGGTGACAGATGGTGAGATGAGCTTGTCGAACATGGTGCTGGGCTTCCTAGAAGATTTCGAGAGGGGCCAGCGACGGCCGGAGAACGACGACGACGAGGAGGAGGGCTCCGGCGGTGGCGGCGACACCGCCGAGAGCAAGGCCTTCTGGCAGACCCAACATTCCCAGCTGCACGTAAGTCCTCCATCCATTCGTTCTGTTTTGATTGCGTACGTGTTGGTCGAGATCGAGCGGATGTTCTTCTTGGTTAATTATTAGAAGACGAATTGAGGGATGCAAATTAATATGCGTGGATGTGGATGATACAGGAAGCTCTCGCCAAGACGAGCCCTGCCGAGAGCAGGATCCGCGCGGACACGGAGGAGGCCGTCAAGAGCATGCGCGCCGCGGCCTGCTCCTGCTCCTACACGGGGCGACCCGCCGCCCGGGACTGCCGCCTGTGCATGCTCCGCCACGTCGCCGACCGGCTGCGCGACGCCGGCTACAACAGCGCGCTCTGCAAATCCAAGTGGACGCGCTCGCCGGACATCCCTTCAGGTAACTGCTTACGTCGCGTCGCGTCGTAATTGATCTCTCTTCATTCTACTGCAAACGCAACAGATCGACAGGAATGTCCAAATTACGGGACCTTTTAGTCAGGAGAAGATTCTTGTATGTGCAAAGCAAAGCTTTTTCGCGTACATACATGCTGCAAATGGCTGACTTATTTTGTTGTTGTTTAGCTCCTAGCTTGTCCCATATCACATATAGGGATGTTTTTTTGGTTGGGCGAGGAGAATTATAGAAGCTAGCTAGCTAGTAGCATGCTGCCAGTAGCGCCTACCGGCTATCCTGTATAAACTCACATGGTTCACATGGACCTGGTCATCATCCTCCGATGACAGGCGCTTCCTAATTGATACTCCTACTAACAAAACAGCAAGGCAAATATCAGGAACGCGTCGCTTTGTCTCACGGTTCAGTGTTAGCGGCCAGCACTTGTTGCGTCCACATCAACCCTCTCCGACCCAGCGAATTACAACACGTTAGCGCCTAACATCCAAAAATATCTGAAACCTGATATTCGATGCCGAACACAATTTGGTTCGTTCGTTCTGCTTCACGAGTTTGTTTGGCTCGTCCGTTACATGCTGACGTGTTTCCGAAACGTGTGCAGGCGAGCACAGCTACGTGGAGGTTGCGGTGCAGACGAGGAGCGGCAAGGCGGTGCGCGTGGTGGTGGAGCTCAGCTTCCGCGCCGAGTTCGAGGTGGCGCGCGCCAGCGCCGGGTACCGCGCGCTGGTGACCGCGCTGCCGGAGGTGTTCGTGGGGCGGGCCGACTGGCTGCGCGGCGTCGTCAAGGTCATGTGCGCCGCGGCCAAGCAGTGCATGAAGGAGAACAACATGCACATGGGGCCCTGGAGGAAGCACAAGTACATGCAGGCCAAGTGGCTCGGCACGCCCGAACGGACGGCGGCGGCCGTGGCCGCGGCTGCTGCGGCGGGGGCGGCGGCCACGCCGGTGGTGGTGGTTCCGTCGGTGACGGTCGGCTCGCCAGAGAAGCAGATCACCAAGTTCAGGGCGTCCATGCTCACATTCGACTTTGGCCGGACCGCGGACGTGTTTGGCAGACCCCGCTAGGGGAGTATATATACTGCCGAGCTGCATTAGTAGTTCTATCTATACTTCTACTTCTATATAGAGTGTCAATGTACGGGAAGAAAGAAAAAAATGTTTCTATAGAGTGCACCCCAGCCGGGTTTTAGGTTTTTGTCAGGATTCAGAAAGCAGATGTCGAAGGCCGAATTGGTAATCAATGGAGCTCGAGATGAGGCAAGCTTGTGACACGTACTCCGATCGCGTTGCTTTAAGGAAGCTGCAAGCTCAAAGCTCATGAATTTTGTTTGAAACAGAAGAATGCCCCTATTGTATTGTAAGGGAATGTATGCAAGTGAGCCTCACTTGCTGTAGTAAATATGAATAAGTAAGTTAAACAAAAAACAATTGCAGGCTGATAAAGGAACGTGCATTAGTGCATACATCAATGTGTGCCCCAAAGTCACATGAGTTCTTGATGTGACGATGTCAATCATTTCAAGCCCTTGAAGAAGCATTTTCAGCAACTTATGTATTCACATTTTGTGTATTGAAAGAGAACACTACCATGGTGAAGGTGAAGCAAAGCAATTGCTAGTTGTGCTAGTCTTTCTTTTCTTAAAAAAAAACTAGACAGGAAATAACTGAAATTACATGTTGTTGCCGATCGGATTAGCACGGTTTGGAAGGGAGAAGATACTGAATGGTGACTTGTTACAACACTACTCATGATGTGACTATGTTTGAGCTTTTGGACCCAATGAGCAAGCCAGTTCTTGTGATCATGAGTCTCCTGGCAGATCGAGCTTGGCATATTGTCGAGCGTTCCATCTCTGTCAAGAACAGTCTTAAACTTCTCCAGTATCTGAACTATTTGACAGAAGTCAGGCCTCTTCTCCGGATGCGAGGCCCAACATTGCTCAATTAGAAGTCGCACTGGTGCTGGGCAGCTAGTAGGAATTTTCGGCCTCACATTCTGAAAATTAGAAAGTTTGCTCATCATTTGGATTTTCCAAAAGCATGAAGAGTCATGAGGCAAAATGTTTTTTAAGTGTATGAGACAAAATTTCTATGTAGTACTTTTGAAACTTCACTATACAGTGTTGCTATTTAAAATGTCTCAACATATTGTTTCTTTAGCAACAATCTCTTAATTTTGATCAAGTCAGTGAATATATATTACCATGCAGGGAGGGAAGGAAATGGGCTTCAGGTTATTACCTTGTCAAAAACAGCAAAAGCTGCTTGAAATGGATTCAACTCTTCGTATGGTATCGTTCCAGAAAACATTTGCCACAAGATAAGGCCAAAGCTGTAGACATCGACTTTTCGACCGTATGCCTTATGTTTCATCATCTCTGGAGCCATCCATCTGAATGTCCCAGTGTCATTTGCCAGAGGGTCACAGTGCTCTTCTTCACAAGCTACTCCAAAATCAACAATCTTTGCAGAAAATTCTTCGTCGAATATGATGTTATCTGGCTTTACATCACGATGGACAACTCCCTGAGAGTGAATGTATGCCATGCCACGTGCGATGTCCAAGCTAATTGAGATAATCTTGTCCAGGGGAAGAGCTTTGTGATCCAGCTTGTGCAAAAACGCTCCCAGAGAACCACCAGAAAGGAATTCAGTGATGACACAGAATGCTGGTGGACTGCTGCATGCTCCAACCAGCTACATAGAAAAAATGTGGATGGAGTGAGGAGACTCGTAAAATTGAGGGTGAATTTCAGTAACTACTCCGTGTCATGATAAAGGATGGGCTTTCATATCCTGAATTTCAGTATGCTTGCACTCAATTGAGGGTGAAGTCGTTAGTTACCTTGATGACATTAGGATGATGAGGCTTTTACATATGTGCTATTAAAAAAGTTTGTAATTACACACAGGCCATTAAAAAAGTTGGCCGTACACATATGCCACCGTTCTGAACTTTTTTGCTCTTCAAGCCATTCCATCCGCATTCCGTTCGTTTTTCACCGTCTGGGAGTCCTGACAAGTGGGTCAGGTCAGTCAAAACGTCCATAATACCCCTCTTATCCGTATCCTCTCTCTCTCAAACTCTTCTCGCGCATCTCGCTGACGACGCTTCTCGCTCCGCGGGAGCCGCCGGCGGTGGGGGGTTCCTCCTCGGCGGCGTCCCGCGCCGCCGCGTTCCTCCGCCGGCACGGACTCCACCACCATCGCCCGTACTTCACCTACGAGCAGCTGCGCGCCACCACCGCGGGCTTCGACGCGGCGCGCAAGCTCGGCGACGGCGGCTTCGGGACGGTGTTCCTCGCATACCTCCCGCCCCCCGGCCGCCCCGCCGCCGTCAAGCGCCTCCACGTCCCGCCGTCCCCGTCACCGTCGTTCCCCTCCACCTCTGCCACCATCACCAAGTCCTCAACGGCACGCTCTCGCACTACCTCCACCGCCGCATCGGCGGCACTGGTGGCGCCGCGCCGCCGCCCCCGCCGCTCCCCTGGCGGACCCGCCTCGCGATGGCCGCCCAGATCGCGTCGGCGCTCGAGTACCTCCACTTCGGCGTCGAGCCCGCCGTCATGCACCGCGACGTCACCTCGTCCAACATCTTCGTGGAGGCCGACATGCGGGCACGCCTCGGCGACTTCGGCCTCTTCCGCCTCCTAGCGCCGCCGGACGCCTGCGCCACGGGGGGCGCCCGCGAGCTCGTGTGCTGCACCGCGCCACAGGGGACTCCGGGCTACCTGGACCCGGACTACCACCGCTCGTTCTAGCTCACGGAGAAGAGCGACGTGTACAGCTTCGGCGTCGTGGTGCTGGAGCTCGTCACGGGGCTGAGGCCCGTGGACGTGGGTAGGGAGCGGCGGGACGTGACGTTGGCGGACTGGGTGGTGGCCAAGATCCAGGTCGGCGAGCTCAGGCGGTCGGGCCGAGCTCGCCCGCGCGCGCCAGCGGCGGCCGGGGCGGACCTCCTCGCGTCACCTCCACGCGCGCTGCGTCAGATCCACGGCGAGGACCGGTTGCGGCAGCTCCACGCGCGCCGCCTCCTGGCTCTCGCCGCCGCCGTTGGGGACAAGGCCGCCTCCCTGCACGCTAGGGCCCTCGACGTCACTGTCGGGGCTCATGCCGCTGCTGCAGCTCCCCGCCATCTCCTTCTTGGCCGCGGCGGTGCGGGAGGCGCGCCTACACCTCGTCCGAGCGCGTGGCTGACAAACGGACCCCACCGTAGGGTAAAATGGTCATTTTACCTGTCTGTTTGACACCGTTAAGTAGAAGCGGATGGAATGGCTTGGAGAGTAAAGAAGTTTAGAACGGTGGCATATGTATGCGGCCAACTTTTTTAATGGCCTGTGTATAATTTCAAACTTTTTTAATGGCACAAATGTAAAAGCCTCTAGGATGATTGAGGCGTGACAGAGTGGTGACCTCCGTGCTGAACTGCTTCTCAAGCTGGGCAGCCAGCTCTGCATCTTCCTCGTCATCAGGCTGTCTGATGAACTTTACAGCAACAGGCTGCTCGTTGTAGATTCCGTGGAACAACCGGCTGTGAGCCCCGGACGCAAATCTGTGCCCAATGAGCAGCTGGGAGTGATCGACGGACCATTTCCCGAGTACCTCCTTCACCCTCCCGTTGGCATGGCCTTCCTTCCTATGCTTCAGCTTGCCCGGTGCCCTCACCGGCGCCGGCGGAGTCCGCCAATCTTCCAGCCGGTCGGCGCCAAGTCGTACGCCTGCACGAGCGCGGCCCATCCGCTGGAGAGCTAGCGCGGCCCAGAACTGGAGCGACGAGCGAGCGCACGATTGCGACTCCGACAGCGGCGTCCAGGTACCGAGGTACTCGTATGTTTTCTTTTCTTTCCTTTTTCAGTGGGTGTTTATAGCCGGTGACTAAAATTTAAGAGGTGTCATATAATGATGTCTAATGAGGTGTTCTGATACTAATAAAAAAATAAATTATAGAATACATCAGCACTTCACGAGACGAATTTATTAAGCCTAATTAATCTGTCATTAGCATATGTTTACTGTAGCACAACATTGTCAAATCATAGGCTAATTAGACTTAAAAGATTCGTCTCGCAAATTAGTTGCAAACTGTGCAATTAGTTTCGTAATTAGTCTATATTTAATACTCCGTGTATGTGTCCAAACATCCAATAAGACAACGACTAAAATTTAAGAGGAACCAAGCACCCCTTATATCAGGCAACTTTTTTTTGATTCCGACTCGACGCGGTATCGAGGTAAGTTTTTCTTTTGTCTTTCTTATATTTCTTTTCCCTTCTACGTATGTTTTTCTTTTTTTTCTTTCTTTCTTATATTTATTTTCCTTCCAACTCCATCGAGCTACGTATGATTATTTATTTTTCTTTGTCTTTTATTAATCTTTCCTTTATTTCTTTTTTTTTGAATTATGGTTCTTATTTGTTTCGTGTTTTATTTGTTTTCATTCTCTTTTCTTTGGATTTTTTTGTTCTTTTCATTTCGCTTATCCTTTTTATTTTTATCTTTATTCTTCATTATTTTACTGTAATAAATTATTTAAATTATTTGTTTTCTTTTTTATATTCTTTTTTTCTTATAGTATACATATGGTGTTCTACAATATTTTTCAGATGTTCATTTATTGTTTTATTTTTTTAGTTTAGTTAAAATTGTATTTATGAGATGTTCATTGTATATTTGCTTATTATAATTTTGTAGTATTTGATGTTCGTATTTTTATGGTTCACATAGCACATATAGTATGTACTAGGTATATTTTGAGTGTTCAAATAGTATCCATACAATGTTCTATGATGTATTTGTGACTGTTCACACTACCCAAGAGATGCTTTATGATATACTAGGTAAATGCCCGTGCGTTGCAACGGAAAAACATAATACCACGATTGCCTACAAAAATATTGTAATCATAATGATTCGAACATCAATAAGTCTTCATGAAGGATAGATAATTAAAATATAATTCCAAGTTTTGATGCATAACTGAAACAATAAAGTTCACTTCTTTAGCAATTGATTTTTTTTCTAGAATTTTCTTTCTATGCCAATAGTTGGATCACAGTCATTTCGTATCCTTTGGCCATCCTTTCAGCCAGCTTCAGCATGCTGTTCCTACCCTTCGTGCTAGGCATCACTGCAGCAAATGATTCTTTCATAGGGATCTAAACTTTTTTTGGGATCCAATTGGATAGAGAGCATATGGTTTACACTGTTATGCATGTTACAGACTACAAAGAGCTTACCACCGATGTCACTAGTCAGAAAGTTGCTGGCCATGAAACTGGCAAGGTCCTCGCAATGGCGATCCAGCATTCCCACCCACCAGTGTGCACCGAAGGCGAGCCCCTGAGTTCACACACAGTTTGTAGATGTTGTGCACAGCCGTCCACCTCGACATGCTCTACCCAGGCCACCTGATATTTGGAGACATAGTACAAATCTCGTTTTTTAGATGATATACAGTATAGATCTCATGATCTGTATCTGAACCATAATCTACTGAAAATGTGTGAAAACTAAAAAATTCAATCATGTATAGATTGCAGACCTTTTCGCTCTTAATAGTAGTAGATAGAGATCTCTCAAAATCTTGGTGTGTTGGGAGGTTTGGAACGAAAGAAATGTGCAAGAAACAGGAGAGAACCACTCCATAAATTAGTCCGTGTTTAGATTTCTTATTTTTGCTACTGCTGCGGTTACAGTTAGCCTGTATCTCTGAACTAATCAAAGGTATACCTTCTTAACTGTAAATTTTTAGCACCGGTGCATTTTTTGTTGTTTTTTTAGTTGTCTGCATGTTTCCATAAAATCTAGGACTTGATGCACCATCCGCCGCCTGAGTTGATATATCAAAATCTGAACATCAAAATTGAAGACAAAAGTGGTTTCTAACGATCTCACACGGATGTCCTATGTCTGAATATATCAATAGATTAAACAAAAATTGAGGGTCGCTCATATATTAAACCTGTAGCCATGGTGCACAGATTTAAACAAAAATCGATCATATTAATTCTGAGAAGCAGAACACAATGAATAGAGACGATGATTCTGTTTGCTTCACAGGTAATGTCAAATCACCGTCACCAAACAAACAAACCAGCAAATCAAAGATCACATGAAATTTTGTTGTAGGGTGAACACTGGTAGACAAAGGCCTGAAACTGAAGTTACTCTGAAACACAAGACTGAACTGATCCTATATAGTTATAAGAGTCAACAATTACAATTATCAGCATGCCAGGTCCAGGTTCTGAACATGTTGAATTTTATTCAGATAAACAAGCGGTGCGCACCTAACCCTGTTTTTTTAATTAATCGTGGAGTCAAACCAGCTGCAAGATGAACTGAAAAAGTATTATCTAATTGTCCACCGTCCAACACAAAGGAGCAGGAAGTAAGAAAGAGAAAGACAGCTCTTGTATCCACTGATCTGCTGAATGACAAGAGTATACAGAAAGATTGGCGCTCAGTTTAATTTTAACAATGTCAATTGGCAGTTCCAGTCATGGTACATGGAAGTTCAGAAAGTGAAAGCAAAAGAATAGCTCAGCCTCTCATACTTCCTGCGATGTCCAATTATCTAGTTTGCATTAGGCTCCACCTTCAACATCACAGAATACCGAATACTAAATGTGGGTTCAAAGAATTACACGAATTCCCGATGAAAATTAGGGAATCCTAGAATAGTATCATCAATAACCAAATCTCTCATCTTGGCCATAGTATGACAGAGAGGCTAAGGAATTTAGATCGAGCAGCAGGACATGGAGAAGGATGTTGCTTAGGGATTTGAAATCATTGATTCGGGGATATGGAGACTGACCTTTGAAAGATCGCTGGAGCTTGCACCAACAACTGCGCTGTCGCCGTCGCTGCCGCGTGCCCGCGCCTCTGTCCCGCCGTAGTTGATTCCGGCGCCGGCGGCTGCCCCGCACGGCCGCACCGTGGCTGGGCCATACCGTACTTCCGCCCGGCCGTTGCCGGTAGCCCGGCATCCCGCGTCGTGGTCTCCCGTCGTGCCATGGCCTCACTGGTGCCGCCGTGCCGTGGCCTCCTCGCCGGCTCCCGTGCGCCGTCCGGCGGCGGCGCAGCGAGCTGGGGTTGAGGGCGACGATGGGGGAGCGGCGGATGCAGACGACGGTGGCCGGCCGCGCGTGGAGCGAGGTCGCGAGCGAGGATGAAGGCGCCCGCGCGATGGCGATGACGGCCGCGCAAGATCGGTGGTGCCCTGAAACTGCCGGCCGGCCGAATCACGGGAGCGAGGTTTCTTTGTGTTTTGTCGCAAGGGACTCCAGGACGGGCGTAGGAGCGCCGGGCCCCACCTATCGCGCGGTCGCGCGGAGAAGCGAGGTGAAACCGGACGGACTTTCACGAGGGAGGCGAGGTGGAAGCGCCGGGTGAACGATTCTCTTCCGTAATCTCCTACACCATCGTCATGAGCTAATCAATTGTTTACTCCCGCTGCCATTAGCCGACTTTGACACCACGTCGGACACACCGCGCTATGCTATAGTTGTGTGCCGGGCTACGTGTCCGCATTGGAATAGAATTAGCCACAGGCAGACACCTCGCCAATTAGCCCAAACAAATCATGTACAGGCCCAAAACAAAGCAATCACGTACGGACTAAGTGTCGGAGAATTCAAAAACAAAGCAATCATGTACAGGCTCAAAAGGTAAAGCACGTCGACCTACAGCGCCACGCCGAGAGGCAGCAGCACATTTGGCAGCGGCGTCGCGTCGGGCACCATCATCACGTAGGGAAGATGAAGCATCGCCCGTCGTGTAGAGACGAAGAGACTGACCTTTCCAGCTCCAGCCCCGTACGCAAAAAAGGAAAATAGAAACAAATAAAGAAAATAGAAAAAAGGAAAAAATGGTGCAATGGCAGCAATACGAGAGACACATGTACAGAGCGGCTATTTTGCTAAAACAATAGCGGTGCCAAATATCCAATTTTCTGAAAAGGTTCACGTCTTGATGCTAGACACAGCCACGAGGAACGGTCTATCATCAATGCTTCATTCCCTGCAGGCCAATCCTCCTGTGTGGCTGATAAGCGGGAGCATGGCAAGCTGTCTTGTTTCCAGTAAGGAGTAATGCTTGCGGCTCTGGTTTTGCAACAACATAGGTTAATGAGTGCTCATGAAAAATGCCTCTTAGCCGCAATATATGTAGACAAAAAATCATGGTCCTGTGCCCGCGCGTAGCACGGGGGGTCATGTTTTTTTTTGCCTATTCACGTAGCTTGTAGACGACATAATAAAAAATCTACAAATCTAATTACATATTCAAGGGACTGCAGAATTAATAATCTTTGAGAAATATCTTAACCACAATACATGAATCAGGTCTACGCCATCTAAAAACAAGCTACCCCATTCTTTATATAAGGCGTATCCACGGATTAAGCTGGGCAAAGCGAATTATATTGGCATCTGACGATGATATTAGGATTTTTTAGGTGTAAGATTAGATTTTAAATTGAAGAACATATTTTATATGAGTAGTCTGCCGTGTTTGTATTTTTATCTTTATTTATTTATTTTTACGGTTGAATTGGTCCTCCACGTTTTTTTTCTGTTTTTTTTTTTGCTTCCTTTTTCCTTTTTTTTTTGGTTTGGACGGGGCAGTCTTGTACGGAGCGACGAGGCAGAATTGGTCCTCGAGTCCGGACCTTTTTTTTTTCTGTTTCTGTTTTTTTTTTTCGGCTTCCTTTTTTGCTCAAGTCCGCACGTTTTTTTTCTGTTTTTGATTTTTTTCTTCCTTTTTCCTTTTTTTTGGGTTCGGACGGGGCAGCTTTGTACGGAGCGACGGGGCGGGTTCCTTTCGGTGGAGCGAGGTGAAGGTAAGCGCCGACGATGACCTTAGGCCATGTTTAGTTGGCTACCGATTTGGCGCCGCCGGAATTCAGTGACACTGTAGCGACACTGTAACGTTTTGTTTGTATTTGGTAATAATTGTCCAATCGTTGACTAATTAGCCTCAAAACGTTCGTCTCTTAAAGTACAACCAAACTGTGCAATTAGTTTTTGATTTCATCAAAATTTAGTACTCCATACATGTACCGCAAGTTTGATATGACGATGAATCTTCTTTTTGCATAGTGCCAAATTCGGGAAAACGAGGGAGCTAAACATGGCCTTAGTAATTTTTTAGGTTGTTCGCATAGATGTTTTATGATATATTATCAACTTCACACAATCACGTTACCACGATACATGTAAGATGTTCATGGTATATTTTATTTTTTACTGTTTTACTGACTTACTTTTGATCGTTATTTTATTTCTTTTTTTCATTTTCCTTGCGCTCCCTGCTGAAAAAAAAAGCAAGACTAAGGAGCCGTTGGGGCAAAGTAACCGAATCTCCTTTCCCCACGCACGGGCGCAGCGCGCTCCCGCAGGCCGCAGTCCCGGGCACCCTTGCTGCCCCTACTAGGACGCCGCGCTCGCCACCGGAGAGGGCCAATAGAATAAAGCGAGCGTAGCCAATGCAGGTCGCCGTCAACACCACCACTGTTGGCGCTCACCCGCACCCAACAAAGTCCTCCTACCTCCGGCCATCCCCTCCTTGCCGCGTCTACTTCCACGCTTCTCCACGTCCGAACCTTAGGGCGATTGCCATGGCCACCAAGTCGCAGCTGCAGGAGCAACTGATCATCACTCGCCCCGATGACTGGCATCTCCATCTTCGTGAAGGCGGTGTCCTCGAGGCTGTAGTGCCACACAGGTTCGTCTTATCGTAGCTGCTGCTCGGTTTTTGGCTGTGCACGCCGGGTGTTCGACGTAATGTTTCTGAGGTTGTGTGGCAGCGCGAGGCATTTTGGGAGGGCCATCATCATGCCCAACTTGAAGCCCCCCGTGACCACAACGGTGCGGGCGGTGGAGTATAGGGAGGAGATAATGAGGGCGCTGCCGCCAGGGAGTAGCTTCGTGCCACTCATGACACTGTACCTCACAGACAACACAAGCCCAGAGGAGATCAAGCTCGCAAGTATGAAGTCTCTCTATGCAGTAACCTACCTGTTCTCCAGTTTTTGTGAATCTTTTGAACTGAAGCATCGGCTTTAACTAGTGGTATGCCAGCATGTAGTCTCTAGATCAGCCCCGAGTGCCGTGGTGGTGGTGTTTTGTGTACATCCATCTGCTCCGGAATCATCCTATAACCAGTAAAAATTCAAACCAGTAAAAATCGAAACAGTAGTCAGCGCTATTGTTAGTTTCACTGTCTATTTGTGGTGGAGAGCTGGACACAATGCAGATGTGCATTTGTGCAATGAGTTTGTTGCCACATACAATCTGTTGAAAAATTTGTCCAATGTTCTTAAAATACCAACTGTTGTGTGCATTTATGGATTATATGGACAGTGATGTTTATGTTCCATGCTATTTGGTTTTAGGAAAGAGTGGTATAATCTTTGCTGTGAAGTTGTATCCTGCCGGAGCAACTACCAATTCCCAAGATGGCGTCACTGATATATTTGGGAAGTGCTTGCCAGTCCTCGAGGAGATGGTCAGGCAGGAAATGCCATTGCTTGTAAGTAGCTTTGGTGCATGGCGTTCTTGACACACTATTGGCCTTTTGATTGGAGTTTTGATCCGCATGACTAGTCTCTACTGGACATAACTGTTGAGCAATTCTTGCTTCTAGTTAATAATTTGGTTTTGCCACACTGCCTTGTGCAACATCTTTTATGGCTGTTTGTGATTTTTCTTCAGGTTCATGGAGAAGTCACAGATCCACATGTTGACACCTTTGACCGTGAGAAGGTTTTCATTGACAAAATATTGGCACCACTAGTACAACAGCTTCCACAGCTGAAAATTGTCATGGAGCATATCACAACCATGGATGCAGTGAACTTCATAGAATCATGTGAAGAAGGTGCTGCACTACTGCTGGAATGGCATTATACTTCTTCCCTTTTCTATGAGTATAACACTTTCACGTTCCCAGGTCATGTTGCTGCAACAGTGACTCCCCAGCATCTCCTCCTCAATAGGAACGCTTTATTTCAGGGTGGCTTGCAGCCACACAATTATTGCTTGCCAGTACTGAAAAGAGAGACTCATAGTATGTTGCAATTGCCCTCCTATAAGAAATGCTACCATTTGTTACAAAAATGCACAATCATATTTCTTTTGGTTCACAAAATAACTAGAATTTCTTCAGAAATTATGAAAACCGCTTCTTAAACATGACGATAATGATTTTTTGTTAAAAAATGTGACCAAATATCCCTTTGTCAATATATAACTATAGATTCATAACAAATTATTGTCTTACATTTTCCTGTTGCCTGATTAAATTTGGGTATTGGCTATCATTTCAATTAACTGTCATGTTAAAAAGTTTTCTGTGTATTTGAACCACACTCTGACTATAACTTTTGTGGACCATCACCCAGGACAAGCTATTGTATCTGCTGTAACAAATGGGAGTAGACGGTACTTTCTTGGCACTGACAGCGCTCCCCATGATAAACGGAACAAAGAATGTTCCTGTGGATGTGCAGGAATATATAGCGCTCCTCTTGCCTTGTCTCTTTATGCGAAGGTATTTGAAGAGGTAATCTCTATCTCCAGCACTCATGCTTTTCAATTATCTTTGCTTCTGAGAGAACACTTGACCGTTTTTCATCACCATTACTAGAATTCAAGAAAATCATCTTGCTGTAGATTGGTGTCTATTATGTACATGACACTGAAGTTGCAACTATCATAAACTGCGCATATGCTGAAATTTCTTTTTTTTTATTGGTTTATTTTTCTGGACATGTTTCAACTATTTCAGGCTGGTGCCCTAGATAAGCTGGAAGCATTTACAAGCTTCAATGGCCCCGATTTTTATGGCCTCCCAAGGAACACTTCAAAGATTGTCTTGAGAAAGAATGCCTGGAAAGTTCCTGCAACTTATAAACACAGTTCAGGGGAGATTGTTCCTATGTTTAGTGGCAGCACCCTTGAATGGCTTCCATTTGATCAGCCTAAAGAGTAAACAGTATGCATTATTGGACCCAGCACTTGGGGGAACCAATAGGTGGAGTTTTTCTAGTTCTTTTTCCCGTTTCTGTTAAATCAGCATAGCAAACTATTCAGCCATAAGCAACAATCATGAAGGCAATTGAAAGCAGCAGCGAAAGATTTGCTTGTCGAGTTGTTATATCCATTTTGGATTGCAGTACAATTCTGGAAGTAGCTAAAAGGCCACATTGTATGGTTATCAAGGCTAGTCTACTGATCTAGACACCATGGCATCCATGATTTCAAAGGCGACAAGGCATCCAGGCAAGAGCTGGGTGCGCCTTGGACGCCTAGGCGGCACCTAGGCAACAAGGTGCCACTGTTTCCCAAGGCGAGTTGGGTATGCCTGGATGCCTAGCCTTTGAAACAGGGTATCCATAATAATGTAATGAATAAATATTAGCATTGCAGTTACATCGTCGTGTAATCTTGTAGTCCCTTTAACACAATATTTTCCTGTTATTATTACTTCTGAATTCTGACTGTCTTTCGGGCAACTGCCATCCAGTTATTCAGTTGCTTTCAGCAACAGCAACCTCTCATAAATCATACTAGTGAATTGCATGCATCCATGCGGGTGTAGAGCCTTGGTTGTCGTTTCCATCCAGATTACTGTATATAGTATTTATATGGCATAATTAGTTTAGTTAAAAATTATCATAATGGTTGTTTTTTTATCATAATCATAATGGTTGTTTGAGATTGAAATAACTCTGGATAGGCGGCCTTACCACAAAGAACTTCCATGTTCAGTTTAGGACAAAAAAAGTACAGAATGAAATTTCGAGCTATGGTATTTTGGTTCTCTCCTTTTCATTTTCCATATCAAAATTTCTTTGTGACAAACACAAAACTCTTGATAGTGTTTACAATTATTTTCTGCTCTTCTTTCCATACACCGACCCCAGAAATAATCACTTAGATCAACATAAAACAATCTCATCAGAGCGATATTCCGTAAATCACTCATGCCTGACTAAATTTTGGAATAAAGTGACAGATCAGCTCACAATCTCATCTATTTAATCTAAAGAGAGAAGTATCCTTCAAATCCATCATAGGCCAAATATCCTGCAATGACATGCAAATACAGTATTGGAGGTCAGTGCTAATATCCTATTAGATAATAACTCACTAGATAAGATAACGAATGCAGGTGTCTGAAGTAATTCCAGAGCTACAAATTCATGTGCAGTTATCATGCGCTGAGAATCCTCAGATTTTAATCTCATACAAATCTAATTTACAGGCATTGATCAAACACCTTGGAGGCATGGCCATGCTGGCACGATGGTAGTCTAGTGGACACAATACTGATGAGATCCATGAGTTGGACTCTAGATCTCACCGTTGTGCTGCTGGTAGGCACCGCTCACTTCCTACAGGAACATCTATTTTCGTAGGAAACAGAAACAAGGAATGGGATTAGAGCAGTGAGGTGAAATGCTGAATAGACAGCTGCGTGCCCTTCCTCTGTCTGCAAGAGAGACATATACCTAGCAAAGTGTTCCACTGACCAAGGGCAGGAGCAACATAAGCTTCTCGGATTTGGGTCAGAGAAGATGAAAAAAAAATTGGAGTCTGAAAAAAACAATGGCAATGATTTTAACATCAACAGTGAAAAAATGCCTTATGAAACATTAAGGTTTCCCTGTTGATGTCAAACATGATGAAGGTGGAGATAAGTCTGTTTGAGAAAAAAAAAGTTGGAGATAAAACAAATACGCCTTGAATTAAACAATGCAGATGCTTTAAACAAAGAAAAATTAAAAAAAAATCGCTACAGCTATGCAATCTCAAATCTTCATGGCATTAGGTATGAGCAGCGGGAAAACTACATTTGGGATTTAGCATCCTGACATAGTAATTATTTCTCATTCCTAATATTTGCCTTAGCCAATTAGATCCTAAGTAGAATTGCTGACATCAGAATATTTTTGCCTTTGAATTCAACAACATGTTACATGTAGATGCATTTCTCAAAAGCAATTCTCCGCAATCTCTCAATTCTCACAAATTGGTAACCATGCAGTGCAATTGCTTGGTGGTCTAAATTAGAAACATTTTTATGCCAATCGAGTAATTAATTATGCAGCACAATTGCTTGGTGGTCTAAATTAGAAACATTTTTATGCCAATGGAGTATTTAACTATGCAAATTCAGTTGGATTGCTAAATGACGATCTTTCATGTTCCCTAATATGAAAGGTCCAAGATTCTACTTACCATAAAATTTCTACAGGAAAAAAGGTTCTCACATAAGGAATTCCACTCTAAGCCCACTTAGTATATTAAAAAAAAGGGGCAGCCCCTGTGCACGTAGCTCCTGCTTGCGCAGGGTCAGGGGAAGGGTCCGACCACTTGGGTCTTTTGTACGCAGCCTTTCCCTGCATTTCTTCAAGAGGGTGTATCCAAGACTTGAACCCGTGACCTCATGGTCACAAGGCAGCAGCTTTACCACTGCGCCAAGGCTCCCCTTCTCCACTTAGTATATTACTAATGGAAAATAAGCCAGATTTTTTTTGAGGCACTGAAGAAGAAAGTAACTTCACATAACATTAACATGTCTTGAGAGAAAGTAATGTACATATCTGTGGTATCATTGGAGCATGTGGAACCAAATTACATATCAGAGTAAGCGAACAAATTTTACCTTCCTGCAGTCACACCTTCCTCACCGGTTTCCCAGTGCACCATAGGCACAAAATGCACATGAGTTTGAAAATTTTGTGGTACCAAGCTAGAAGAGTAGAAGGATTTGAAAACAGCCAATAGATCTTTGGTAATGTCATTTGGACAGCTAGTGTTAAATGAACGAGCTCACTCAGGTGGCTTCAAGTTACCCGTGGATCTTGCTTTTGATTGCACAGATCTGCACATGGTACACCTGTTGTGGCCCACCCCGTTGCCACAATGTGTCAAAAGTACAATGTCGATGAGGTAGAGCCTTGGCACAAGAACCGCGAGGCTGAGGACTCCCCGTGCCAGCCCGACCGGAAGAAATGAGGCTGTCGCCACCTCACCGGCAAGAGATGGGGTAAGTAGCACGCGTTGATTTCCAATTCAACGCCCAAAAATTTAAAATCACTGACGTGGATAGGTTAGAAGGCTGCTGAAAGCCGGTGGTCTCTTGAGAAAAAAAAAGTGTCACCAGGTGCTCCTCCCACTATCATCCACATCCAAATTGTCATCACCGTCGTTGCGGAAAGAACTCAGCAGTGCTCGTAGTTCGCGAGCACTCACAATGCCCTTCTGCTCCATCTCCCTCGCTAGTCTGTCAGCATCCTCCCGCTTCCCGGCCCTGGACAACTCCTCCACCAATGCCCTCCTTGTGATGTCATCCACCACCCTCCCGGCCCTGGCCATCTCCCACGTCACCCGCTCTGCGTCCTCGGCCTCCCCAGCCATAGCCAACGCACCGACGAACGCATTGCACGCTGGCTCCGTCAGCAGGAAACCGTTCCCGCGCATTTCATCGAACAGCTCCCGAGCGTTCCTGGTGCGGCCCTGCGCGCTCAGCCCGTGCACGAGGTAGCTGTACGAGAACGCATCCGGCTCGCACCCGTACAGGGGCCGCATCTGGTGGAACAGGCGCAGCGCGTCGTTGAGATGCAGCGACTGCGCGTAGCCCCTGATGAGCACGTTGAGCGTTCGCGTGTCCGGCGGGATCCCCTCCTCGAGCATCTGCCTGAACAGCGCCGACACGTTGTCCATGTACATGTAATGGACCAGGGTGTCGCCGCCTCCGCGCGACAGCAGCGCGGCGAAGAGCGCGTGGTAGGTGTCGGCGGAAGGGCGCGCTGCGGGGTCGGCGGAGGCGCGCATGAGGGTGTAGACGTGGAAGGCCTTGCCGAGCCTGCCGAACTGGCAGTAGAAGTAAAGCGCGTTGCGGAGGAGGGGGCCAGGGGAAGAGAGCGAGGGAAGGAGAGAGAAGGATAGGGCGCAGGTGCGGTCGAAGTCCGAGTAGAGGTCGGCGGTGGCGAGGCGCTTGATGGCGACGAGGAATGGGGCGGGGTCGGGACGGAACGCGGGGAGGTGGAGGGAGTGGGTGAGCAGCGGGAGGAGGAGGCGGGCGTCGGAGGTGGAGGCTAGGAAGGAGGCGAGCACGGTCGGGGTGAGGCGGGACGGGAGGGATGCGATAGCTGCTGAGACGGCGTCGGGGGAGGGCGGCGCCGTGTTGGTGCCGCGGCGGAAGCGGTGAGGGGTGCGGCGAGATCTGGTGGAGAAGGGGAGGTGGCTGGAGAGGGAAGCGGGGGCGGGGGGCGGAGCCGCGTGGAGGAGGCGGCGGAGGAGCGTGGTCATCGCGGTCGCGGCGGCGGGCGAATTTGAGTGACGACTGACGTGGAGCGGGTAGGGAGGTCAGGCACCGTTTTTTTTTTACGCAAAAGGCCCAAGGCCGTGACAAGCCGGTTACCAGCACGCGGCCCCTAATTTTTTACAATTTAACCTTTTTTTTAAAGAAAATTTACGTTTAGCCTTCGAGAAGACTTAAACTCATCTTTAGACCCTAGGGTCGGCGCCATGACTCATAACGCCGAGGTAATATGTCTCGGCGCCACAGATCTTGGCGCCGAAGTGTCTGGCCGAAATCCTAGGTAGAGTCGACGTAGCCGGTACCTCAGTGCCATAATACATGGCGCCGAGATCGACGCCACAGATCTTGACGCCGACCTCGGTGCCACGAACTCTGGTGCCGAGCTGGCCCATGCTGCTTTTGCGCAGGCGGCCACTGTGGCTTGTCGCCTCCGCCTCCGTGCTGCCGCTGTGATCGGCTACAGAGAAAAGACTGCTGTTGCAGCCTTTTTCTCATCTCTCAAATCACTAGAGTGCATCGGTGCATGCTACAGAAAAAAAGATTGCTGCTGCTTGTGATGGCTGGTCCTCGGTAACCGCGGCGCCCAAAGACACGCGAGAGGCGCACCTGCAGCCTGCCGTCTGGCTCTAGCACCGCCGCGCTCTGCTTCTCCCGTCCTTGTGCCGTCTGATTTATGAATTTTTGAATGGCCATAGCTTCTAAACAGTGTATTGTTTCAGTAGTTTATTTACACTAGAATATTTCTTGTAATTAAATCTATAAAACAAGACCCATATTGACTATATTTTCATACTAAAAATAAGTGGCACATGGGCCCCACATTTGAAAACTTTGTTAAAACGTAGCCTTTTTGGTCTCGTTCTGTTGGGCACATTATTTCCAATAATAATCTTCAAACAGCTCGTCAAACGGACTTGCGATTTGTGTGATGTTGCATTTTGAAAGCTTGAGAAAATCCACTCTCCAGTGACATGAGGGGAGAGAGATTGGCTGCACTGCACTCCACTGCGCTACTGCTGTGTGTTGGTTCCGAGATCAGCTAGTTGGCTGCAACTAAAGAGGTCTATTTTTTGTAGAAATTTGATTAAAATAATAATTATTTGAGCGGCAGTACATGTGCAAAAGGTGGAAGCCAATCTCTCCTCTCTAGTGATGGCATGGCCGATAGAAAAAGACTGTTGCTGTTTGTGATGGCTAGTTTGGTGTACGAATATAGCAGATGGAGTTGGTCAGTGGTCCTTTGAAGGTAAACAATATCTTCTCCATTGTAGCTCTGTGTTCTCATCTTCAGCCTGTTCATTTGGTCGTATTTGGCTTATCAGCCAACGAAAAGTATTTTTCTTTCACACCAAACCTGTCAACAGTACTTTCAGCCATGACTTATAAGCCAAATAAGCCCAAACAAATAGGGCACTTGTGGATGCTGTGAACTGCAGCTAGCAGTCCATCCATAGCATATTAATTTACACTTCATATCTTGTTTCTTAAGTTATTGTACTTGCTTTTGAGAAATGCTTCTTTGCTGACATTTAGGCCCCGTTTAGATGTGAAATTTTTTGGCTTTCGGCTACTGTAGCACTTTTGTCGGTGTTTCGGAACCGGGGGTCCCTCAACCAACGAGTGAATTTGTGCTGCGTGCCCCTAATCCCGGATGGTGATGCAAAGAGACACAAGGTTTATACTGGTTCGGGCAATCGAGGCCCTACGTCCAGTCTGAGAGATCGATCTTGTATTCCTTGCACCGGAGTGCTCATAGTAGGGGGTTACAAGCTAGGTGAGAGAGGGGGTTAGCCCCAGGTCTCGGCGAGGGTGGTGCGGGCTGTTTGAGACGTTGTTCTCTAGCAGCGTGCAAGTGCGTGGTTCTATCGGTGTGTTCGTCTTCCTGCCCGTTTGTCTAAAAATGGTCCCAGTCCCTCCCTTTTATACTCTAAGGGAGAAACCAGACCGTACACATATCACTACCTAGTGCTTTATTAACAGGGTTGGCGTGTCCGAGCCCTGTGGCCGGCCACTGTTCGTGGCATGGTCGATGGAGTGCCCCCGTCCTTGTCGTGCAGAAGTGACGCGCCGGTCGTGCTCGGTTTTGTGCATAGTGGGACTCCCGTACAGTTTTGACGCAGGGCATGGCGGGCGACGTGCTGGTCATCGCGTGACGGCGTCGTGGGGGGCCGTGGCTCTGCAAGTGCCGAGGCCGAGCCATCGTGGGGCTTCGACGGGCATGGATCCTCAGGCTGCCGAGCCCCTGAGGCTAACTGCCGAGGCTCGGAAGGGAGTTATTGGTCCTGGGTACTGATTCCGAGGCCACAGTAGCCCAGACGTGGCTCCCCATGCCGCGTTGCCCTCGGAGCCGGAGTTGGCAGCACAGTGAGGCATGGGCGGCAACCACGCGCATAGTGGTTAGCACAGTGGCGGGTAACCCCTGCCCAGTCCTGCCTCCTGTCCCGTCAGTCGTTCTGCTGTACTGTGCCGAGCATGCGGCTGATGTCAGGGGCAGCAGTTGGCTGAGTTAATACGACACGACGTTTTGTCGGAGGAACGGGAGGAGGAAGAGGCAGCGGAGTGAAGCCGTGCCCGCCTCGCGCGAGACGGAGGATCGGTGGCCCGGCCGAGGCCTGCGACGAGAGAGGGGCTCGGCCGAGGCCTTTGGTAGGCGGTCGCCCGAGGTCAGCGGCGAGGGGGCCTCGGGCGAGTCGGAGAATTGCAGACCTCGGCGAGGAGGCCTCGGGCGAATCGGAGATTCTGGCTGAGGCCCCGTTTGTCTTGCTAGTTTTTGTTTGGGATCTGAGCCGTTTTTTGGTTTCTGCTTAGGGTACCCCTTTTTATGGTATCCGACAGTAGCCCCCGAGCCTTGGGGGGAGTGGAGGCACTCCCCCTGAGGTTCTGACGAGAATCGGCCCTTGATAGTTCCTGTCGGGATGGTGTTTCGTACTCGAGGTTTTGGTGGGTGCGCGCGAGCGCACCCGCCGGGTGTAGCCCCCGAGGCCCTGGAGGAGTGATTTCACTTCTTCAGGGTCTTTTTTCTCTTTCGAGTGAGGAGTTTACATTGTGTTCGCCGGGCTTGTGGGTGCGAGTTCGGATCGCAGGGCCTCGACGATGCTGCGGGAAGAGCCCCTTAGCCTCCGCCTGAGCGAGAGGGCCGTCAGGGGTTCACCCGGCTTTTTGTACGACCCTC
The DNA here is from genome assembly GCF_019320115.1 of Miscanthus floridulus. Classification (NCBI taxonomy): domain Eukaryota; kingdom Viridiplantae; phylum Streptophyta; class Magnoliopsida; order Poales; family Poaceae; genus Miscanthus; species Miscanthus floridulus. Next base: position 117,599,849 of record NC_089584.1, read on the forward strand.
GCGCTTCCTTTTCGCTCGGAAGGAGGGTTTGTATTGCCGAGCCCCCTCGTGTGCGAGCCAAAGTCGCTGGGTCTCGGCAAAGTTCGCAGGAGGAGCCCCCGAGTCTCTCGCACGGAGCGAGAGAGCGGTCAGAGGTCCCCCTGGCTTTTGGTTCGCCCCTCGCGCGTGAGGGTCTGTCGGCCGAGGCCCCCTCGGGTGCGAACCTAGGTCGCGGGGTCTCGGCGTCTTTTGCAAAAGGAGCTCCCTAGTCTCCGCACGGAGCGAGAGGACCGTCAGGAGTTCTTCCGGCTTTTTGAACGACCCTCGCGCTTCCTTTTCGCTCGGAGGGAGGGTTTGTTTTGCCGAGACCCCTCGTGTGCGAGCTCAAGTCGCTGGGCCTCGGCAACGTTTTGCAGGAAGAGTCCCTTAGCCTCTGCACGGAGCAAGAGGGCCGTCAGGGATTCTCCTGACTTTTTATTCGACCCTCGCGCTTCCTTTTCGCTCGGAAGGAGGGGTGGAATGTGCCACGCTACCCTCGGTGGGCGCGAGCGATGGCTCTTCCGGTGAGCTGTTATCGGGTAAGTCCGAGTGGAGGCCCGTACCCCGTTCGCTGGGGGTCGGCTAGCGGTCCGGAGACGCGCTCCAAGAGTACCGGAGGGTTTCTCTAGTGGGTGCCGAGGCCGTTCGCTGGGCCTCGGTGGCTCGGTGCCTCCCTACGGTGGGATCCCATTCGGAGACCATCCTACCGGTCTCAGACACAACACAGGGCGTCCCAAGCGTTTCGCTTGCTTGGGCCTCGGCCTCGTGAAGGCTCGCCCGTAGTTGCCCCTGACTCTGTTGCCCTGGGGCGGCTGTCGAAACCCCCAAGGGCCCAGCCTTCGAACCCCTGGACCGTAACGGGCTTGGGTCGCTTGTCTTTATCTCGGGTGCAGGAAGAGCCCCCGAGCCTCCGCACGGAGCGAGAGGGCGGTCAGGGGTCTTCCTGGCTTTTTTGTCCGTCTCCCTCACGTCCTTTTCGTTCGGACGGGGGCTGTTTGCCGAGCCCATTCGTGTGCGAGCCTGAGCTGCTGGGTCTCGGCAAAGTTGCAGGAGGAGCCCCCGAGTCTCTCGCACGGAGCGAGAGAGCGGTCAGAGGTCCCCCTGGCTTTTGGTTCGCCCCTCGCGCGTGAGGGTCTGTCGGCCGAGGCCCCCTCGGGTGCGATCCTAGGTCGCGGGGTCTCGGCGTCTTTTGCGGAAGGAGCTCCCTATCCTCTGCACGGAGCGAGAGGACCGTCAGGAGCTCTTCCGGCTTTTTGAACGACCCTCGCGCTTCCTTTTCGCTCGGAAGGAGGGTTTGTGTTGCCGAGCCCCCTCGTGTGCGAGCCCAAGTCGCTGGGCCTCGGCAATGTTTTGCAGGAAGAGTCCCTTAGCCTCTGCGCGGAGCAAGAGGGCCGTCAGGGATTCTCCTGACTTTTTGTTCGACCCTCGCGCTTCCTTTTCGCTCGGAAGGAGGGGTGGAAGATGCCACGCTACCCTCGGTGGGCGCGAGCGACGGCATTTCCGGTGAGCTGTTATCGGGTAAGTCCGAGTGGAGGCCCGTACCCCGTTCGCTGGGGGTCGGCTAGCGGTCCGGAGACGCGCTCCAAGAGTACCGGAGGGTTTCTCTAGTGGGTGCCGAGGCCGTTCGCTGGGCCTCGGTGGCTCGGTGCCTCCCTACGGTGGGATCCCATTCAGAGACCTACCCGCCGGTCTCGGACACGACACAGGGCGTCCCAAGCGTTTCGCTTGCTTGGGCCTCGGCCTCGTATAGGCTCGCCCGTAGTCGTCCCTGACTCTTTTGCCCTGGGGCGGCTGTCGAAACCCCTGGGGGCCCAGCCTTCGAACCCCTGGACCGTAACGGGCTTGGTGCCCAGTTCCTTTGCCTGAAAGGAATCGGGTGGAGGTTACCTCTCTCCCTGCGGTTAGCAACGGCAGGCGCGCCTTTTGAGGCAGCTTTTTCGGGGAGGTGAAACGGCGCCTGCTGCTGCTGCGGTTGGGCGCGACGTGGCGTCAGTCGACGGGACGTAACTGCGCGCGCAATTAATGAGGAGGGAGTGGGCGGTAAGACCGGATCTGGATAACCGCGCCGGATTTTCTGGGGGAAACTTCCCCGATTTCGTCGCCCGGCGGTTTCGACTCGTCCCTGCATAAATACGCAAACAGCCTCGCCCTCTCCCTCCTTACCTTTTCCGCGTTCGCTTTTGCTGCCTCCGTGCCGTTGCTGAGAGCATAGAGCGCCGGGGAAGAGAAGGGCGAGGGCGAGAGATCGAGAGAGAGAGAGAGAGAGAGAGAGAGAGAGAGAGAGAGAGAGAGATTACCGCCGTAGCAGCGTCCTCCGCCGCGCAATGGCTGGTGGTCCCGTCATCCTCCCGGCGGATCCCCAGGAGCGGTCCGACGTCACCGAGGAGAAGCTGTAGTCGCTCGTGGAGGCCGGTCTTCTTCGCCCGATCACCGACCCCGACGAGCCGGAGTGGATTGCTCCGGGGGACGAGTCGGAGCCGAGGCCACGCGACGGTTACGTGGTGAGCTTCGTCGTCTTCCATGAGCGAGGCTTCGGGTCGCCGGCGGATAGCTTCATGCGGGCACTCCCGCACTACTATGGCGTGGAGCTGCACAATTTCAGCCCCAACTCCATCGCGCAGGCGGCCATCTTCGTCGCCGTCTGTGAGGGGTACCTGGGGATCGCTCCCCACTGGGAGTTGTGGCTCCATTTGTTCCGAGCGACGTTCACCTCCAAGCCGGGGGGGACGAGGGGGGCTCAGAAGGCGCAGAGGGCCGGCGGCTGCACCCTTCACGTGCGCCAAGACCGGCAGTCCCTCTACATCCCAGCCCAGCTGTCAACGTCCAACCGTCATTGGTATGACGGCTGGTTCTACCTCCGCAACGACGGCGGAGGGCTTCCCCCTTACACCGGGCGGGTTGTAGAGAGTCAACCAGAGAAGTGGGGGTACGGTGTCATCAAGGTCGATCAGCCTAGGTTGGAACCGCTCTTGAGGGCCTTGGGGAAGCTGCGCGACCACGGCCTTTCGGCGGCCGTGGTCGTGGCGGCTTTTCACCGCCGGAGGGTGTTGCCGCTGATGGCCCGGCGGCGGCGGCTGTTCGAGATGACTCCGGGCGATTCGATCGTCGGTGTCAAGATGTCCGCCTTCGCTCTTACCGACGACGAGACCCTACGTCGGGTGAGAGAAGCGGTGGACGGGAAGCCGAAGATCGACGATTTGATGCCGTTCCCGATGCGCCCGTCGCGGGGGTATGTCTCGCTGGTAAGTTGGATGTTGTCGAGGCTTTCGCGGCCTCCTTGTTTTCCGCCTTTTTGGTCTGTCGTCTCACTTCGTCGTTCTCACAGGGGATAAGAGACGTGCGAGGCTCCCCGCCGCCCGTTCCCGAGGACGCCCGGCGGCGATCCGTGAACAGGGCGCGTGCCGAGGAGGAGAAGAAGAAGAAAGATGCCCAGGAGGCGAAGCGCACGAAGAAGATCCTTGCGCGCGAAAAGCTGGACGCCCGTCGCCGGCGCCAGAGGCTCGACGGTCTCCCTTTGGAGCCGTCTCCCTCGTCGTCGGTGTCGGATTCTTCGAGCGACGGCGGCGGGCGCGAGGTGGGGACGGCCTGCCTGGACCACCTCCCCGACATCAGGGAGATGGTTCCCGGGGCGCCGGCAAGGAGCCTGACGCCCCTAGGAGGAGGAGGAGGCGTCCCGGGGCCAGTGGCGGCCTGTCCTGGGGCCGAGGCCGACACACCCGAGGCGCGGGCGTCGGAGGAGCGTGCCGTCGGCCCGATGGGTTCGACGGTGGAGGTGGAGCGGGTGACGGTGGGGGCGACCCCATTATCTCCGCGAAGGGCCGAGGAGGTGCCGGGGTCGGACGGAGGCCAGCTGGCGCTGGTGGACACCGAGGCCGCGCTGCTGCCACCACCGCCGCCGTTGCAGAGGAGGCAGGCGGTGTCGAAGCGGTTGCACCCCCGTTCGCGGTAAGCGTCTTTTCTGGTGGAGTCCGTAGTACTTCTTGTTTGCCCCTTGGTTGCATGCTGACTTTAGGAGTGTCTTTTCTTCTAGCCAGACGCTTCTGGTGGAAGATCCTCCCTTGGCGCCCCGTAAGGCGCTCAAGGTGAACGTTAGCTCCTCCGCCCATCAGTCAGCGGAGGCGCAGGCTGGCGTGCGACGCGGCGCGGCGTCGGGCAAGGCCGTTTCGGAGGAGGCGGCTGCCCAGGAAAAGGGGGCCGAGGTGGCCGCGGAGCGAGTGGAGGAGGAGGAGCCCATGCCTCGCGATGTTGTGGGTCTTGGGGCAAAGGAGGCTGGGGCGTCTGCTATTGCCGAGGCCACCGAGGGTGAGGCCGGAGCCCCCAAGACCTCCGACGTCAGGGCGGTGGACGCCGAGGCCAGCGAGGTAGAGGTGGCGGAGGCCAGTGCCCCCGGGTCCGTCGAGACCGAGGCGATGGAGGTGGAGACGGGGCAAATTTTGGCGCCGCCCCTGGTTCAGACAATCTCGTCTGATGATTCCTCCCGAGGGAAGGAGGCGGCGGACGTCGGGGCGGCCAGTACCGCGGAACAACCAGTCCCAGACCCCGCTGAGGGGAGTTCGACTCTTGTCCGGCTACGGCCCGAGCCTCGCGGGTGGAACTTCCCGCGTGTTTTCTGGCGGAACCGGGCTGACCCCGAGGGGGAGCCCGTGTTCGCCCTTGAAGATACCGCAGAGGGGGGGCATTGGGGCACCCTCGAGCAGTACCGCCAGCTGGCAGTGCGGTCGCTGCAGACAGCGATGACTATTATGGGTCAGGACTTGCCCGGTGTCACGCGGGTAAGTACTTTCCCCTCTCGTGCCGCGTTGTTTTCTCTCCGAGCCCCCTCGCAGTGTTTGACGTGTGTTTTTGTTTTGCCTCCTTAGGAGCTCGAGACCCGATCCCTTGGGAAATCGGTGTTCCTGCGAAATGAGAGGGATATCTGGGACCAGCTCCGGCGCCAAAAGGGCCTGCTTGCCGATGCCCAGGGACTATTGTCGGCGCGGAGTGCGGAAGTGGAGGACCTCCGCCTTCGTTGTGCTGACATTCAGGCCGAGTTGGCCACGGCTAAGGAGCAGTCCGCCCCTCTGGTGGCCAAGATCAAGGAACTAGAGGAGGAGCGAGACTCCTTCAGGCTTCGGGCCCAAGAAGCGACGGCCTCTGCTAAGGAAACAGCCGGGCAGCTGGGTGCGGAGCAGAGCGAGCATCAGGCGACGAAAGTCGCCTTGGCAGAGGCTACCAAGGCGGCCGAGGCCTCTCGGGTCGATGTCTCAGCCTGGAAGAGCAAGGCCGAGGGTAAGTTCCGCTGAACCATGTTCGTCGCTCCATTTGCTCTTCTTGTCCTGGTTCGCGCTTGGCTCCTGACCCCTTGTTGCGACGTAGATCTGGAGAAAGAAGCCTCCCAGGCGGCTGAGGCCTCCGTCGCGGCGCAAGCAGCGCTGGATGTCGAGGTCCGGGAGCACGAGGCGTTGCGCAGCGCTGTCCGGACCGCCTGCGAGGCTCTGGACGTCGAGGAGGTCCAATCAGCTAGCTCCCTTGGGAGCCGCCTGATTGCGTTGAGCGGCCACGTCCGCGAGAGACTCCGAGGGGCGTTGCACACGGGTGTCAAGCGCGCCCTGGCCGTCGTCTCCTCGCACTACGCCATCAACCTCGAGGCTGTCAGCGACGGCTACGTGTTGCCAGAAGATGACGAGGAGGCGGATGCGGAGGCCATGAAGCTGTTGGAGGTAGCCGAGGCGCCTGGCACTGCGTTGGCCAAGCTGTTCGAAGAAGAGGTGGTCCCTCCCGCGCCAGCCGCCGATCCTTGAGCTTTGACCTGGGCCAAAAGGGGCTATGTAACCGGATTGAGTTAGTTGCCGTATCGTGACGTTTTTGTGGCCGTCGAGGCCTTTAAAGTATTTGCGTATGTGCGTTTCTTAACCGTTTTCTGTTCTACTTCCGAGCCTGTGCCCTCTGTCTCGATCTTGGGAACCCGCAAAGAAAACCCTCGGGACCTAAGCCGTCCTTCGGCGAAGGGTGGTGAGGGAGCTGCCGTAGCCCAGAGGCGTAGGCCGTTCTCACGTCTCGACCAGCCCTTTGGCCTTCAGACAAACTTTTGGTCTTTGGGTTTCTTGTGAAGGTCCCGTCGGAGCGCGAGAGAGTTTTGGCGTAGAAATTTTTTGAAAGACCATTAACAAATGGTGTTCGGGACTTAGGGGGTTCCCCCTTTTCTAGCCCCCGAGGGAGGCCCGGCTTTGCAGAGGCAGAGCCGAGTCTCCCTTATAGCGCTATTGTGACGTCGAGCCCCTATTGATAGGCAAGCTCTCTGTACAGAACTTCCTCGGAGCCTACGCTGTCCTTTGGGTGAAAAGGTGGTGAGGGAGTTGCCGTAGCCCGGAGGCGTAGGCCGTTCTCACGGCTCAGCCGGCCTTTTCACCTTTGAGACGATCGTACGGTCCTTGGGTTCTATACAATCGGCTTGTCTATAAGGGGGGTTTCTCGAAAAATTATAACAACTAAGAACGCTTCTTTATTGCATTTCGAGAAACAATGTAAACAACGTTTGGAATTTTAAGGGTAGAAACGACGTAGCTGTTCTATGTTCCAAGCGTTGGTGAAGATTTCGCCCTTCTCGTTGGCTAATTTGTAGGTCCCGGGCTTCAGCACTTGAGCGACGATGTACGGCCCCTCCCAGGGTGGGGTCAGCTTATGGCGGCCCTTGTTGCTCTGCCTCAGTCTCAGCACCAGGTCGCCCACCTTCAGGTCTCGGCTTCGGACGCGCCGGGCTTGGTAGCGTCGTAGGGCTTGCTGGTACCTGGCCGAGTGTAGTAGCGCGACGTCTCGGGCTTCCTCCAGTTGGTCGAGGGCGTGGTAAGCCCCCTTGAATCCAACCACCTCGAAGGTGAGGACCTCCTTGCGGTAGTTGGAGGGAGTGCCGAAGCAGACGGGTAAGTCGATGCGCCCGAGGGGTCGTGTGCGTTTTCCTGGCACGATGCCGTGGAAGGGCGCGGAACCGCCTCGAAGCCGTGACTGGTCGAGCTCCAGGAGCTCCAGAGTGTTGACGTAGAGGATATTGAGGCCGCTGCCTCCGTCCATGAGCACTTTGGTGAGCCGGGTGTTGCCAATGATCGGGTCGACGACAAGCGGGTACTGCCCGGGGTTTGGAACATAATCGGGGTGGTCATCCCGATCGAAGGTGATTGCCTCCCGAGACCAGTCGAGGTACCGGGGGGTGGCCACCTTGACCGAGAAAACCTCTCGGCGTTCCCTCTTTCGCTGGCGCGCCGAGAGGCACGCCGAGGGTCCGCCAAAGATCATGAAAGCGTTGTGTACCTCGGGGAACCCGTCGTCTTTGCCCTTGTACCGACCGCCGGGGTCCTTCTGCTTGGCGTCGTCGTCGGGGAGCCCGAGCCTGGCGTAGTAACGCCGGAGCATGGTGCACTCCTTGAGGGCATGCTTCACCGGACCTTGATGGTAAGGGCAGGGCTTCTTCAGCATGTCGTCAAATAGCCCGGGGCCGCGGGGGCCTCGGGGATTCCTGCGATCTGTTGCGGCGGCATGGACGGCCTCGAGGACCTCCTGCTTCCTTGGGCGACCCTTCTTCTTTCTCTTGGGGACGCGGGTGGGCGAGGCCTGGGGGGCCTCGTCCTTCTGCTTCCCCTTGGCGTCGTTGTTGGGGAAGATGGCCCCAACCGCCTCTTCGCCCGAGGCGAAGTTGGTGGCGATGTCGAAAAGTGTGGCCGCTGTGGTTGGTACGTTCCGGCCCAATTCTCGGACCAGGTCTCGGCAGGAGGTGCCAGAGAGGAATGCTTGGACGATCTCTGAGTCACCGACGCGGGGCAACTCGGTGCATTTCTTGGAGAAGCGCCGGATGAAATCTCGGAGAGACTCGTCCGGCTTCTGGCGGCAACCTTTGAGGTCCCAGGAGTTCCCGGGGCGCACATAGGTGCCCTGGAAATTCCCGACGAAGACCCTCACTAAGTCGTGCCAGTCGTGGATTTGTGCGGGGGGAAGGTGTTCGAGCCAGGCTCGCGCCGAGTCTGACAAGAACAAAGGGAGGTTGCGGATGATGAGCAGGTCATCGTCCGCACCGCCTAGCTGACAAGCCAGGCGATAATCGGCTAGCCATAGCTCGGGGTTCGTCTCGCCGCTATACTTTGTGAGGTTGGCAGGTTGCCTGAATCGGGCTGGGAAGTGCGCGTTGCGGATGGCCCTACTAAAGACCTGAGGGCCCGGTGGCTCGGGAGAAGGACTGCGGTCCTCTTCACTGTCGTAGCGACCGCCTCGGTGTGGGTGGTATCCCCGGGCGGCTCCGTCGTCGTGGCGCCGTCGCCTGCCAACTACCTCGTGGTCGCCTTGTACCTCGCGTTGGTGTCCAGGTCGGTCGCGCACCGAGGGGGCCCTGTTGACCGTCGGCGCGCGAGCGAGCTCGGGACGGACCGAGGCATCCTGGCCTTGGCGAGGTCGTGCCGTGGGTTGCTCCGAAGTGCCCCCGCGCCGGCGGGAGGCGGAACTTTCGGCCTGCTGCACTGCTGCGGTCTCGAGGAGGTCGCGGAGCTCTCCGCGGACCCGTCGCCCCTCGGTGGTGGAGGGCTCGGGCATTGCTCGGACCAGCATTGCAGCCGCTGCGACGTTCTGGCTAGCGCGGTTAAAGATTGGGGGCGGCTCTCCACCCTCGTTGTTGTTGATGCGGTGATGAACGTCGCGGGCCCTCCCTCGGGCCCCTCCGCCCTCACCGCGCCCTTGCTGCTCCTGCTCGAGAGTGTCCCAAAGCTGTTGCAGAAGGAGTCGGTCTTGTTCGACCTTGGCTTGAAGCTCGCGGAGCTGCTCCAGGTCTGGGCGTCGATGCCCCCCGCGGGCGGGATTCTCGTTCTGTGCTGCCGGGGCCTCGAGACGCGGGGGTGTGGCGTCGCCCGCCCCTGCCCGGGGCGGGGAATGGTTGCCTGTCCTCTCGCTCTCTCCGCCCGCCCCTGGCATCCCGAGCCCGACGTGGAAGCACTCACGAGATGGATCGTAAGTCCCTTCCTCGTCGGAGTCAGAGTAGCCGAAGCAGTAGTCGCTTGCAGTCATGAAACGGCGCATGGCTTCGGGGTTGTGGAGTTCGGAGAAATCCTCCCCGGGCCATGCCTCTTCCTCGTCCGAGGAGTCGGAGTGGATGCTCAGGTCGAGAGCGAAGCGCTGGCGGCGTTCCGAGGGGTGCTCATGAGCGGCAGCGTAAGCGTAGGCATAAGAGGTGGCGGCATTTCTCAACCCAAAGGGGTATGGGGACGGGGCCGTCTCCAGATTCTGCCCCGCCGGGGTCGGCTCTTCAGGGAGTGGCGGAGCGGGGTTAGACGACTGGGCATCGCCGTAAGCCACCGGCGATTTTCCTTTGTCCAGGCTCAGGTCAGACAGGTCCCCAGCCAGGGACCCCGTACCAACAGCTGGTCGTAGGATATCGGCGGGGAGTGGCGTGCCACCCCGGGCTCGCGTAGCTTCGGGGTTGCCTTGCTCGCGCCGTGCCTGGCGAGCGTGGCGAGAGCGGCCGCCCGGGCGCCGCCTGCGCCTGGGCTGCCGGGGCCCGACTTCGTCGTCGGACGGTGGGATTCGAGGAGTGAGGAGCACCATGTCGTACTCATGCCCTAGGGACATGAACTCTAGGCTCCCGAACCAAACTATGGTGCCGAGACGCAATGGTCGTATGTGGTCTGCCATCCGGAACTTGCTAGGATGACGAAGCTTGACACGCAGACTCCCCTACCTGGCGCGCCAACTGTCGGTGTTTCGGAACCGGGGGTCCCTCAACCAACGAGTGAATTTGTGCTGCGTGCCCCTAATCCCGGATGGTGATGCAAAGAGACACAAGGTTTATACTGGTTCGGGCAATCGAGGCCCTACGTCCAGTCTGAGAGATCGATCTTGTATTCCTTGCACCGGAGTGCTCGTAGTAGGGGGTTACAAGCTAGGTGAGAGAGGGGGTTAGCCCCAGGTCTCGGCGAGGGTGGTGCGGGCTGTTTGAGACGTTGTTCTCTAGCAGCGTGCAAGTGCGTGGTTCTATCGGTGTGTTCGTCTTCCTGCCCGTTTGTCTAAAAATGGTCCCAGTCCCTCCCTTTTATACTCTAAGGGAGAAACCAGACCGTACACATATCACTACCTAGTGCTTTATTAACAGGGTTGGCGTGTCCGAGCCCTGTGGCCGGCCACTGTTCGTGGCATGGTCGATGGAGTGCCCCCGTCCTTGTCGTGCAGAAGTGACGCGCCGGTCGTGCTCGGTTTTGTGCATAGTGGGACTCCCGTACAGTTTTAACGCAGGGCATGGCGGGCGACGTGCTGGTCATCGCGTGACGGCGTCGTGGGGGGCCGTGGCTCTGCAAGTGCCGAGGCCGAGCCATCGTGGGGCTTCGACGGGCATGGATCCTCAGGCTGCCGAGCCCCTGAGGCTAACTGCCGAGGCTCGGAAGGGAGTTATTGGTCCTGGGTACTGATTCCGAGGCCACAGTAGCCCAGACGTGGCTCCCCATGCCGCGTTGCCCTCGGAGCCGGAGTTGGCAGCACAGTGAGGCATGGGCGGCAACCACGCGCATAGTGGTTAGCACAGTGGCGGGTAACCCCTGCCCAGTCCTGCCTCCTGTCCCGTCAGTCGTTCTGCTGTACTGTGCCGAGCATGCGGCTGATGTCAGGGGCAGCAGTTGGCTGAGTTAATACGACACGACGTTTTGTCGGAGGAACGGGAGGAGGAAGAGGCAGCGGAGTGAAGCCGTGCCCGCCTCGCGCGAGACGGAGGATCGGTGGCCCGGCCGAGGCCTGCGACGAGAGAGGGGCTCGGCCGAGGCCTTTGGTAGGCGGTCGCCCGAGGTCAGCGGCGAGGGGGCCTCGGGCGAGTCGGAGAATTGCAGACCTCGGCGAGGAGGCCTCGGGCGAATCGGAGATTCTGGCTGAGGCCCCGTTTGTCTTGCTAGTTTTTGTTTGGGATCTGAGCCGTTTTTTGGTTTCTGCTTAGGGTACCCCTTTTTATGGTATCCGACAACTTTCGTTTGTATTTGGAAAAAATTGTCCAATTATGGACTATTTAGGCTTAAAAGATTCGTCTCGTCAATTACGGGCAAACTGTGCAATTAGTTATTCCTTTTACCTATATTTAATGCTCCATGCATGTACCGCAAGATTTGATGTGACGGGGAATCTTGAAAAATTTTGGATTTTGGCTTGCATCTAAACGGGGCCTTATTACCATTCTCAGATGCTTTACAATCACGCAAATATATTCCATGTCCAAGTATGATACATTGATATAGCCTATTTGCATGTTACAACTATAAGACCTTTTGGAATCGCTCTTAATAGTACGCAGAGTATTTGCTTGAAAATTAGAATTTAAGATTTGGGAAACTCAAACATCACGCAATAAGTGCAGGATAATGCGCTGCCGTAGACTTGCGTTTGTTGACACCAAACCAGCCATCACAAACAGAAGCAGTCTTTTTTCTGTAGCCATGCACTGATGCACTCCAGTGATTTGAGAGATGAGAAAAGGCTGCAGCAGCAGTATTTTCTCGGTACCCGATCACAGCGGCAGCACGGAGGCGGAGGCGACAAGCCATAGTGGCCGCTTGCGCAAAAGCAACATGGGGCAGCTCGGCGCCAGAGTTCGTGGCGTCGAGGTCGGCGTCAAGATATGTGGCGCCGACATTGGTGCCATGTATTATGGCGTCGTGGTACCAGTCACGTCAACGTCACCTAGGATTTCGGCCAGGCACTTCGACGCCAAGGATCCGTGACGCCGAGACGTGTTACATCGGCGCCATGAGTCCTAGCGCCGACCCCAAGGGTCAAAAGATGAGTTTAAGTCTCTCAGAGGGCCAAACGTAAAATTTCTTCGAAAAATGGTGAAATTATAAAAAATTAGGCACACGGCCACCCTCTCACAAGAAAGGGGGAATTCCTTGCCATTAAAAAAAAGATCGCAATCTCCTTTTGAGGCATTGGAAAAGTTTAGCGGTCTTCAATTCCACTGCTCTATCTTTTTTTTATCCTCCATGCCACTATCGTCAGACTAGCCCTAACAGTGTTAAACTGCAGGTATGAAAAGTCAAAAATACTCTTAAGTCTAAATATGCCATTAATTTTTTTGAGCGTCTTAACGACTTCAAATGGAAAAACTCAAAACTAGAAAGTTGTAGATCTCGTCGAGATCTATAATTTTCATATAAAAATTATCTTCTTTTAATACCGTAAAAACTATATAATTTTTTAAGATATATTAATCATATCAAATCATATCTTTTTTGTGGTATTAAAAGAAGATAATTTTTATATGAAAATTATAGATGTCGACGAGATCTACAACTTTCTAGTTTTGAGTTTTTTCATTTGAAGTCGTTAGGGTGCTAAAAAAATTAATGGCGTATTTAAACTTAAGAATGTTTTTGACTTTTGCCAAACTAATGGCAGTGGCGTAGAGAGTAAAAAAAAAGTTGAAGCAATAATACTGACTAGTGGCTCACACGCATTACGACCTTGGATCACAGTGGATCTTGGCTGGGATTACCATCTTTTATTAACGGTTCACACGGAATTATCTCCACGAGAAAAAGCAGCACACGGCCACGCCACACAGACCAGCAGCACTGGGCACCAGAGTAGTCGAATTCGTAGGTTCGCCGGAGCCTGGAATGAGGGATGGCCGCCGCCTCGCTCGCGTTGGCGAGTCCTTTCCGGCTTCTCCTCCGCGCTCCTCACCCGCGCGGAGCCATCCCCGTTCCGTGCTACTTCATCTCGCGAGGTAAGCCCGAAGGCCCCATCTCATCTTTCGATTTTGCCTCTCCGCTGACGCTTGGCCCACCCGAGCCAGGACGGTATAGCACCGCCATTGCCGTCGCAGCAGCTAGGGATTCGGCGGTGAAAGGAAGCGTGGACAGGAATTCAGCAGAGGAAGTCAGGAACATTCTGGATATGGTAATTTGTTTTTTCCCCTTTGATTATTGAGAATTCAGGGTCAGTTGGTGGTCATGGAACTGTCTAACTGCTAGCGTTAGCAACCTAGTGATTATTGACTAGTGTCTGTTGGACATAACTGTTAACTGGTTTGTAAGAGTTTGCTTGTGAGCATTGTTTTTTTTATTAAATGTGTTGGAATCAGGCGCTTCCATTGCAAAACTATTGCCAGTGTTGAGTTATGTTCCAGCTTTAACTCAGAGAACATTGGATTGTATGGAAAACAGGGGCAATGAGAAATCTTTAAAGTCTTGCTTTTCTCTACTGTCCTATGAAACTGTTTATCAATAAGAGTGTCCATCTTGTGCATCCAAACTAAACTTTCAACTACATTCTGTTGGTAGGCTCTGAATATAGAAAGCTCTTATGTTGTCTTTGTGATAGATAATGAGTGAACGGTTCTGGAGTTGCCAAATGCAATTTTAAATGATGGCCACTACTGAGGGTATCGTATCTGGAAAACATATTGCTGAAGTCTGTAAATGATGACCAAAACAGAACTCCCTAAACTAATATCTGGCTGTCCTTGCGATAGCTAATACTCCCTCCATCCCAAATTATAAGATGTTTTGGCTTTTCTAGACACATTACTTTTGCTATGCATTTAGACATAGTGTATATCTAGATACATAGCAAAAGTAATATATCTAGAAAAACCAAAATGTCTTATAATTTGGGATGGAGGGAGTAGGTGAGAGCAGTTCTGGAGTCGGCAAATGCATATATAAATTCAGCAACAAGCACTTGATGGAAAAGAGCCGTCTGTATAGATGACGGAGAACATATCATGAACTGAGATCTGGTTGTCCTTCCAAAAGAAAATTGACAAAAGAGAAAAGCCACTACGTGATCGTATTGACTTTGTTAACATGGTTGCATGCATCCACTCCTTCATGTCATTAAAAAAAAGTTATTATTATATTCATATAATCTCAAATGGAAATTTGTATTGAAGGAAACACATAATGCATGGCTATAACTACATTTTCTTGTTTATTTTAGCATTCCTCAGAAATACATGGTTATTCTTGCTATTCATGGATTCATATTAACATCCTTATGCAGGCAGAAAGGGCTTCCCAACGAAGAGATGTTTTCCACACCAATTTTCTTACTCCACCTATAGTGAAAGAGGCTATGCTGGCAGTTGAAAAGTTAGCAGATATCAAAGCAGTAGCTCAGGGTGGCTACCCTCAGGTCAAATTTGATAACCCAAATGGTAGTTTCTTAATTGCCTCCATTAGCCTATCTAGTTTCTCATTCTTATATTTATCTAGGCTGAGAGGTGCCGAATCTCTGTTGGACACCCGGACTTCATGACAAGTAATCCAGATGTAGTTGCCGCTTTGAGGTTTTCTCAGTTTTACCTTATAAAGCACTGCTATCTTCTATATAAGCTGACATTGAGGCCAACCCAGCATCTCAGGGAATTTCCGATTGGAACCCTGTTCTCATGGTGACTTCCTTGGTGCTATTCTCGGGACAGAAATAACAAGGGAGAAAGTTGGAGATATTCTTTTGCAGGTGCACACCCAATCACATGTTTTCTGGTTTTCGAATGATTTGGTCATTTCCTACCTTTTTCCCTTCTCGTCATGTGTGATGTCTATTTCCATTTTTGTTAGGGGGAAAGAGGTGCCCAGGTCCTTGTTGATCCAGAACTTGTTGACTATCTGATTTCTACCCTGGAAAAGGTGGATTGTCTTACAAATTGTGCTACTGTACTTGTCTTTTTTGCCTAGTTCACGTTTTATGAGCTTGATGTGTACTTATCCCTGTTTTTCTGATCAATCTGACAGCTATAAGTCTTGTCCTTATCTACTTAGGATAATTATCTAGAGTAGTTGATGGTTGTGTCAGCCCTTATCTTTATCCCTAGCATCTACTTTAGCATCTCTAGAATATGCTGTAGCTTTCTTAAGGCTCAAGCAAGCTATCTTATATGTATCCCCAACCTGCCATAGTTGTGGCATTGCTAATAAATATGAAATTCAGCTCTAAACCTGTGTTTTGGCTCTAACAAATGGTATCGGAGCCTAAGTTCATCTGGGTTCTACCCGTACCCCATCCCAATCCGTCGCCATGTCTCTCCACTCATCCTCTTCCTCCAACCGTTCCACCACGTCCAGCATACGTGCTGCAGCGGCTGCAGCAGCCAGGCGCGAGGAGGCGGCGGTTGAGCGTGCAGCAGCAGCGGAGCGGGCGGCTCGCATCGCCCAGGCGGAGCTTGCTGCGGCGTGTGTGGCTGAAGCAGCCCACTAGGCAGCAGCGGAGGCACGAGAGGCTGCAGCAGCGGCGGCTGCGCTCCGTGTGGAGGCGAATGCAGGCGAGCAGGAGGACTACGGCGCCCAGGCGGGCGCATCGGATGCAGGAGAGGCGGCGGCTGTGGCTTTGCGCCGCGGAGCGGATGCCGAGTGGGCCTGGCCCGACGCAGGCGGCCTGGACGGACGCGGTGGACGTGAGGCTGGCGACCGCGACGGCTTCGACGACCGACGCGGACGCGACGCGGGCCGCTTCGACGGACGACGCCACGACTTCGACCGAGACGCACGGGATCGAGACGAGCGGGCGGCATGCGACGCCAACGCCTGGCTGGAGCGGGAGGAGCAGCGCGAGGCGCAGGACCTGGGCGGACGGGACGCTGGCGCGCGGAGCCCTCAAGGCGGCGCGCCTCCCCTTCTTCGGACCGGCGCCGTGGTCGCCGTGGCCGGCCCGGCTCCCCTCCCGTCGTGCAGACCGTCGTCAAGGACGCCAGCGACGGATGGCCCATACTCACCAAGACCAACTACGCCGAGTGGTCCATGGTGATGAAGGTGAAGATGCAGGCGTGGCGCATGTGGGATGCGGTACGGTATGGCGACTCCGACTTCGACGAGGATCGGCGGGCACTGGAGGCGCTTCTTGCTGTTGTTCCGACGGAGATGCACTCCTCCCTCGCGAACAAGCGGACCGCCACGGACGCCTGGGACGCCATCGCCGCGGCACGCATCGGCAGCGACCGCGCCCGTAGGTCCACGCTTCAGAAGCTGCGTCAGGAGTGGGAGAACCTGCCGGGTGAGGACGTCGACGACTTCGCTCTTCGCCTCAACACCCTGATGCAGCAGTTGGCGCGGTACAACGACATCGACGAGGAGAGAGCTGTCGAGAAGTTCCTCCGCGTTGTCCCCAAGAAGTACTCGTAGGTCGCCATCGCGATCGAGATGTTGCTGGACTTCTCCGAGCTGTCGATATAGGAGGTGACGGGTCGCCTCAAGGCCGTCGACAACCACGAGCAGCTACCTCCCACAGAGCCGGTCACCATCGGTGGCAAGCTTCTCTTCACCGAGGAGCAGTGGCTCGCCCGCCAGCGGGAGCGAAAGAAGGGGGAGGCCTCGGGTTCTTCGGGTTCGGGTTCGTCGAGCAGCCTCAAGCGTCGGCCACGCAAGCGGGATAAGGCGCGTGGTGGCGCTCCTGGCGGCGCCGACGGCGAGCGCAAGGCTACCCGCGACGACACATGCGACAATTGCGGGACGACCGGGCACTGGGCCACGGACTGCCGGTAGGTGAAGCGCGGCGGTCAGGCACACGTCGCGCAAGCGCAGGAGGGTGACGAGCCGGCTCTGTTCTTCGTACATGGGAGCATCAAACCGCACTCCTCTCCCGCGTCGGCCGCCGCCTCGACGAGCCGCGGCCTCACGTCTTCCTCGGCAACGGGTCCGGCGGCAACAAGATTGACGGGTGGTACCTCGACACCGGTGCCACCCACCACATGACCGGGCGGTAGGAGTTCTTCTCCGAGCTCGACTCCGGCGTTCGAGGCTCCGTCATGTTCGGGGACGCCTCTGCCGTGGAGATCAAGGGCGTCGGCTCCGTT
Organism: Miscanthus floridulus; assembly: GCF_019320115.1. NCBI lineage: Eukaryota > Viridiplantae > Streptophyta > Magnoliopsida > Poales > Poaceae > Miscanthus > Miscanthus floridulus. The sequence goes on from NC_089584.1 coordinate 117,616,644, forward strand.
GTCTTCACTGCCAAGACCGGCGAGCACCGACTGCTCACCGGTGTCTACTACATCCCCGCGCTGAGGAACTCTGTGGGGGTATGGCCCCCAAGACATGGGCCGCACCATCGGAGGTGGCCCGGCCCACAAGATCAAGGCGTGCACGGCGCTGCTCGGCGTGCACCGCAAGACATTGTATAGTACCAAATAGGATACTTTACTTGTAACCCTGCCCCTCCAGAGTATATAAGGAGAGGCAGGGGTCCTCTACTCGACATCATGTATTCAATACAATACACCAAAGACACAGGACGTAGGGTATTACGTCGATCAGATGGCCCGAACCTGTCTAAATCACTGTCTCTACGCCTTGTGTCACCATCTGGTTCCTGATTACGCGCATCCCCACCGACAAATCTACCATCGTAGGATACCCCTCGGTGGACTGCCGAGCATCTTTTGTCGACAAACTCCATCATCAGCCTGGGATAGCTGGATGAGAACGGCTCGCACGTGGAGATCGAGCACGGGGTCTTGCGTATCTGGGATCGCCATCGTCGCCCTCTCGTCAAGGTGAACAGAGGCCCAAACCGCCTTTACGTCCTCCACGTGCAGGTGGCGCAGCCCGTGTGTCTTGCAGCCTGCCGCGACGACGACTCCTGGCGGTGGCACGAGCGCTTTGGGCACCTCAACTTCGAGGCCCTGAAGCAGTTCGGCAACAAGGAGATGGTGCAGGGCATGCTGCGAGTCGAGCACGTGGAGCAGTTCTGCGACACCTGCGTCCTCACCAAGCAGCGGCGGCTCCCCTTCCCCCGCCAGGCGAGCTTCCGCGCCAAGAAGCTGGAGCTCGTGCACGATGACCTCTACGGCCCCGTGACACCGGTCACACCTGGAGGCCGGCGCTTCTTCCTGCTCCTCGTCGACGACGTGTCCCGCTACATGTGGGCGGTCCTACTCGACACCAAGGCGGCGGCTGCGGACGCCATCAAGCTGCTGCGGAGGAGTGCTGCCGCAAGCTTCGGGTGCTACGCACCGACAACGGCGGCGAGTTCACGACAGCTGAGTTCGCGGCGTACTGCGCCGACGAGGGGATCCAACGCCACTTCTCCGCGCCGTACACCCCGTAGCAGAACAGCGTCGTTGAGCGTCGCAATCAGACGGTGGTGGCCACCGCCCGCGCCCTCCTCAAGAAGAGAGGGATGCCGACAATCTACTTGGGGGAGGCGGTGATGACTTTCGTCCATCTCCTCAACCGCTCGCCCACCAAGGCCCTTGATGGCAAAACGCCGTACGAGGCCTGGCACGGGCGTAAGCCGGTGGTGAGCCATCTCCGCGTCTTCGGCTGTCTCACCTTCGCCAAGGAGCTCAACCACGTCGGCAAGCTCGACGACCGGAGCACGCCAGGGGTCTTCATCGGCTACGCGGAGGGCGTCAAGGCCTACCTCATCCTCGACCCTGCAACACAGCGCGTCCGCATCTCCCGGGACGTCGTGTTCGACGAAGGGCGAGGCTGGGCCTGGGACAAGGCGGTGGACGACGGCTCGACTTCGACTCTCAGGGACTTCGTCGTCGACTACATCCACTTCGAGGGAGTCGGGGGAGCTAGCAGCTCATCTTCACCGAGCTCGTCTACCTCAGCACCCGGCTCGCCATTAGCTCCGACGAGTACTCCACCGCCTACACCACCAGCAAGTCCACCACCTGTACCACCGGTTACGCCCTGCTCTCCTACACCGGCTCCCCAATCTCCTGCATCGGCGCCCACACCTCCGAGATCGGCACCAGCAGCCTTGGTCCGTGACGAGCAGCGCACGGTGGAGTTCGCCACTCCGCTGTCCGACGACGAGGATCGCGTCGATGCCTACCACGACGACGAGCCTCTGCGCTACCGCACCTTGGACAACATCTTCGGTGATAAGCCCATCCCTGGACTGGCGGTGCACGACTTCGAGGCGGAGCTGCACCTAGCACACGAGGACGGCCAGCCCCGCTCCTTCGCTGAGGCGGAGGGAGACGCGGCATGGCGCGCCGCGATGCAGCAGGAGATGGACGCGGTCGAGCGGAACCAGACGTGGGAGCTGGCGGATCTTCCTGCCGGCCACCGCGCCATCACCCTTAAGTGGGTCTACAAGCTCAAGAAGGATGAGGCCAGGGCGGTGATCAGGCACAAGGCGCGTCTGGTGGCGCGCGGGTTCGTCCAGCAGGAGGGAGTCGACTTCGACGACGCCTTCGCGCCCGTTGTGCGGATGGAGTCCGTCCGTCTCCTCGCACTGGCGGCCCAGGAGGGTTGGCGTGCACCACATGGACGTCAAGTCCGCCTTCCTCAACGGTGACCTGAAGGAGGACGTCTACATCCACCAGCTGCCGAGATTCGTCATCCCCGGCAAGGAGAACAAGGTTCTTCGCCTACGCAAGGCCCTCTAAGGCTTGCGGCAGACACCCCGAGTTTGGAACGCCAAGCTGGACTCCACTCTCAAGCAAATGGGGTTCCATCAAAGTCCTCACGAGGCTACAGTCTACCGACGGGGCAAGGGAGGCAATGCCCTGTTGGTAGGCGTCTACGTCGACGATTTGGTGATCACCGGCACCAAGGAGGCCGAGGTGGAGTCATTCAAGGAGGAGATGAAGGCGACCTTCCAGATGAGCGACTTGGGTTTCTCTCCTTCTATCTGGGGATCGATGTCCACCAGGACAGCTCCAGCATCTCCCTTCGCCAGACCGTCTACGCCAAGCGCATCGTCGAGTTGGGCGGGCTCACCGGCTGCAACCCAGCACACACTCCCATGGAGGAGAGGCTGAAGCTGAGCCGCGACAGCACGGCGAAGGAGGTCGACGCCACGCGGTACCGGCGCATTGTGGGCAGCCTTCGCTACCTCGTCCACACACGGCCGGACTTGACGTTCGCTGTTGGCTACGTTAGTCGGTTCATGCAGCGACCGACGACGGAGCACGAGCAGGCCGTCAAGAGCATCCTCCGCTACGTCGCGGGCACTTCCGACTACGGCTTGCACTACCCGAGGTGTCCTGGTGCAGAGCACTTCATCGGGTACAGCGACAGCGACCTCGCCGACGACATCGACACAAGCAAGAGCACCAGCGGGACGCTATTCTTCCTCTGCAAGTGTTTAATCAGCTGGTAGTCGGTCAAGCAGCAAGTGGTGGCTCTGTCCAGTTGCGAGGCGGAGTACATCGCTGCCACAACCGCTTCGACTCAAGCTCTCTGGTTGGCTCGGTTGCTAGGCGATCTCCTGGGCAGAGACGCAGAAGCAGTGGAGCTCAGGGTCCGCCTTGGCCTTGGTGAAGAACCCCGTCTTCCATGAGCGCAGCAAGCATATCCGAATCAAGTTCCACTTTATTAGGAGCTGCTTGGATGAGGGGAGCATCAAGGTCGGCTACATCAACACCCAGGATCAGGTCGCCGACCTTCTCACCAAGTCCCTTGGGCGGGTCAAGTTCCAGGAACTTCGCGCCAGGATTGGGATGGTTCAAATTCCCCAGAAGGTGCCACACAAGACTTAGGAGGAGAATGACAGCTATAAGTCTTGTCCTTATCTACTTAGGATAATTATCTAGAGTAGTTGGTGGCTATGTCAGCCCTTATCTTTATCCCTAGCATTTACTTTAGCATCTCTAGAATATGTTGTAGCTTTCTCAAGGCTCAAGCAAGCTATCTTATATGTATCCTCAACCTGCCATAGTTGTGGCATAGCTAATAAATCTAAAATTCAGCCCCAAACCTGTGTTTTGGTTCTAACACAATCTGCATGATGGAGAAGATCTGAGATGTTTTATGCCTGAGTTTGGGCTAAATCTGTGTTTGGTTGCTTTGGTCTGCTTGTTGCAAACCGATCTAATTACTGTCCTTTTCCGATGGGAGTTTTTCTACAGGTGGGGAAAGTTGGTGTTTCATGCACTCAGATTCCTTTGCTTGCTCTAGAATATGAACCGCCAAGGTGAACTCATGTTCTCATACCTTTATATAAACTTTGAACTTGTTTTTTTCAAAATTTTATGTTGTAAAAACCCGGCACAAGTGACTCAATTTTTCCTCTAAACTGCAGGACCAGTTCATTTAAAACTGTAGAATCATCGCTCAGGGTTGATGCCCTTGCCAGTGCAGGATTTAAAATCTCACGCACGAAGCTTGCTAGCTTGATAAGGTATGAATTTTGAGGTGTCAATTGTCAACTTAACAGCAGAAAAACATACTTTTATCTTAGCACAGTTGTTTTGTTTGAACTTTGTTCTATTCTAATACGAATTATGTCGTCAGTGCCTATGAATGTTAATTATTTTTCTGGATTGATGCTCTTTTGCTTGCTCAGTTCTGGTGATGTTCGTGTGAATTGGACACCAACAACGAAAAATGGAGTTACCCTCAAATCTGGAGATGTTGTTTCTGTCAGTGGGATGGGAAGGTTAAAGGTAATTAGAAAAAAAAAACAAGAAAAGATGCGATGATTTTCTCTTAAAATGTTAAAAGCTTGTACGCGTTTAGAATTTAATTGTTATTCTCACTTCAATCTGATACTGCTACTTTCTTGCTATTGCTTGAGAGGCCTTTCCTCTATGTTGTTTCATAAATGTGTTGAAATCTGCTTCTTATATATACTAGCAACATGCCCCATGCATTGCAACAGAATGTACAAATTGTTATGCGATCATTTGGACCTTCCCATGCTAGGTATAATGAGCTACCTATCTTTGTTAGATTTAATTGGGCTTGGCCCAACATCAATTGAATCAAATAAATTCCGAGCCCATAATATAGGCTAGGTGCAATAAAGGGTTAATCCCATAAGGTTAATTGACTAGAGATTGTTTCACCTTAAATAGGTTAAGAAAAGTCGAAGGTGAGCCACATGCCCACGTGTGCCAAGTCGCGACACGCACGGGCTTGGGCTTGGGCTCAAGCGGCCAAGTCACGCCATGAGTCGTGCGGTGCCATTGAAGGTTTTGCATCTTCAAACTGAAACCGATGCTGTGTTGGGCCTTGGTCCTCAGACTCCTATTGTGGGTGGGTGGCATTGATGGACGACGGGCTGAGTCTCGGAAGAAGGGTGGGATTGGGGGACGGGTGGATGGGCAGACGATGGAGACATTGAGGGGTGGACAAAAAAAAATTCTCCCATTAATTTAATATTAGGTATAGATATAGATTAAGGTATAGCCTATATGTTGCTTATATCATTGCAGTTTGGTATTGATTTGACCCTAAATAATAATGGAGTTAAGCCTGCCGTTGCGGAGGGTACCAGGCATCCATGTCCACACCCACATGTTGCCTGTATCCGTGCGTCCTAAAATTACCCATACCCAAATGAAGTGGATAATCCCCGATGGATTATGAATACCCAATGGATAAAAGAGGGAAATGACAGAGAAAACTGCAGCAGCTAGCACGAGGAAGGGGAGGAGCCGGACCTCGCGCCGCTGCCTGGGATTGGGGAGCAGCGGCCAGAAGGGGAGGAGCAGGACCTCGCGCGGCCAGCCATGGGGCCTCGCGTGGCCAGACCTAGGAGCTCGCGCGGGCGAGCTCTTGCCTACGGCTGGGAGGGCGAGGGAGGCACGCCGGGGCTGGGGAGGGCCCGCGCCGCCGCTGGGGACGGGCAGAGCCCGCGCGCTGCCTGGGATAGGAGAGGCCAGACGCACCGCCAGGCAGAGCCTGCGCCGTCGCTGGCCATGGAGACCGCCATCATGCGCGACTATGCGCTTCGTGGAAGAAGACGAAGAGAAACTGAGCGGGTAAATGAATATTTAATGGGTAATGCGGGTATTATCTTATCCATACCCAAATCTAAATGGATTATTTATTTCTACCCATACCCTACCCAATTATCATGGGTGTGGATTTGAATTCGGGGATCGAATATCCAGCCACAGGCTTAAATGGAGTGCAACAAGTACTTGTTTCGTAAATGAACAAAGCAATGAGTCCTTAGGGACATGGTTAGCTGCTTTTCTTATTTTTTAGCTATACAATTGCAACGGGAAATCCCTATGAGCTGCTTGTTGTGCAATGTGTAGTCTAGCAGTCGGTGTCTTTAAGCCTTTGCTTGTCTATCCATGCATGAGATAGTGTAGAGGTTTTTGGCTTAACTTTCATGCATGACCCCCTAGGGCTCAACGTTCTTGCTGAAAAAATGAGTGATAATTGTGCACGCATGATCGCCATTTTCATGGAGGTGTTACTGTTGGACAGGTAACTAAGAACACAAGTAGAATTTTGCTCTGCCAGAGGGCAGCTTGGCCATGGGCCGCTTCATTGAATTATATAGAAGTAGCAAACTTGGGATACAAGAAGGTCTCAACCACTACAACATATTCTAACTGCATAAAGCAGATGCTAGCTTGGATGCTAAGGCATCTGATAATTGCTAGACAGTGAATAGTAACTAGCCTAGATAGTGAATAGTAAATAGCTTAAGTAAGTAAACTAGATACATTGGGGTATTGGCACTAGGCTTAACCCTCATTTCTCCCCCTAGCCTTGTGCTCAGCTTTGGAGGTGATCTGCTTCAAGCCAATTCTCTCCCTCATCTCCTCAAACTTGGCCTTGTCCAGAGACTTGGTGAGAATGTCTGCAAGCTGATCAGTGGTTGGAATGTGATTGGCCTTGATGCTTCCATCTTCCAGGCAACTTCGGATGAAGTGGTACTTGATCCTGATGTGCTTGCTCCTTTCATGGAAGACTGGATTCTTGGCCAGAGCGAGGGCTGACTTGCTGTCCACCTTCAGCTCAACCACCTCGATATGCCTGCCGAGGAGCTCTGCTAGCAGCCTTGACAGCCACAGAGCCTGTGTTGCAGCAGTAGTGGTGGCAATGTACTCGGCTTCACAGCTTGAAAGTGCCACTACCTTCTGCTTGATGGATTGCCAGCTGACCAACAGTTGCCGAGGAAGAACAACGTTCCGCTCGTGCTCTTGCTTGTGTCGATGTCGCCAGCGAGGTCGCTGTCGCAGTAGCCGACGAAGCGCGCGGTGCCAGGCGCCTTGGTGAAGTGCAGACTGAAGTCCAGGGTGCCAGCCACATATCGGAGGATGCGCTTGACAGCCTGTTGATGCTCCACCATAGGCCGCTCCATGAACCGGCTGACGAACCCGACGGCGAACGCCAGATTAGGGCGAGTGTGCACCAGTTAGTGCAGACTGTCGATGAGCCGCAGGATGCGCTTGGCGTAATGCGTCTGGCGGAGGGTGATGCCGTTGGCATCTTGGCGCACCTCGACGCCGAGGTAGAAGCTGAGGAGGCCGAGGTCGCTCATGTCAAAGATCTTCATTTGCGCCTTGAACGCCTCCACTTCACGTTCCTCCACGCCGGTGATGATGAGGTCGTCGACGTAGACGTCGACGAGCAGGACAGAGCGCCCACTGCCCCGCCGGTACATCGCCGCCTCATGAGCGCTCTGCTGGAAGCCCATGTCCTTGAGCGTGGCGTCCAACTTTGCGTTCCAGGCGCGCGGTGCCTGCCGCAGGCCGTAGAGAGCCTTGCGGAGGCGATAGACCTTTCCTTCTTCTCCGGCGACGGCGAAACCAGGCAGCTGCTGCACGTACACCTCTTTCTTGAGGTCGCCGTTGAGAAAGGCAGATTTCACATCCATGTGGTGGACACACCAGCCTTCTTGAGCCGCCAGCGCAAGGACTCTGACGGATTCCATGCGCGCCACGGGAGCGAACGCGTCGTCGTAGTCAATCCCCTCCTGCTGGACGAAGCCGCGTGCCACCAACCGGGCCTTGTGTTTGATCACTGTGCCCAGCTCATCTTTCTTGAGCTTAAACACCTATTTCATGGTGATGGGGTGGTGGCCAGTGGGCAGCAGCACCAGCTCCCAGGTGTGATTTTTCTCCATGGCCTCGATCTCTTGCTCTATGGCTGCCCGCCATGCTGGATCATCTTTTGCCTCAGCGAAGTTGGCAGGCTCGTCGGCGTGCGTCAGGTGCAGCTTAGCGAAGAGACGATGTGGCGGTGGAGGTGGAGGGTGATCGCCGATGATGTTGGTCATCGTGCGGTAGCGTAGAGGCTCGTCGTCGTAGTAGCCATCGAGTCGCTTTTCATCATCCTCCAGCGAAGTGACGAACTCCACTTGGTCACCGGTCACTACTGCCGCCGCCAGTGAGGTAGGTGAAGCGGCAGCAGGGGACGCAGGTGGTGGTGTTGGCGAGGCCGGCTGGGGTGCTGGAGGAGTGGCCGCAGCTGCCGATGTCCCTCCAGGCTCCCCCGGACTTGGTGACGACGAGCGCGGCGCAGACAGTGGTGGCGCTGGTGATGTAGTTCCAGCCGCCGCCGCCGTAGCACTCTGTACTCCCCTTGCTCCTTCAGGCCACCAGTACTCGACGATGAAGTCACTCGCCGCCGATGCCAAGCTGCCGGCGTACGGGGTGGACCAGACGACGTCGCGGGCAATCTTCACGCGCTGCGTCACCGGGTCCAGGATGCGGTACGCCTTTGCTCCTTCCGCATACCCGATGAAGACGCCGGGCTTGCCACGATCGTCGAGCTTCCCGAGCTGGTTCAGCTCCTTGGTGTAGGCGATGCAGCCGAAGGTCTTGAGGTGGCTGACCGCCGGCGTGCGCTTGTGCCAGGCCTCGTAGGGAGTCTTGCCTTGTAAGTTTCGAGTTGGTGATCGATTGAGCAGGTGAACCACTGTCATCACCGCCTCCCCCCAATACTTGGCCGGTATCCTCCTCTACTTCAGCAGCGACCGGGCCGCGGCAACCACGGTCTGGTTCCGGTGCTCCACCACGCCGTTCTGCTGGGTCGAGTAAGGCGCCGACAAGTGACACCGGATGCCCTCATCAGCGCAGTAGGCGGCGAACTCAGCAACGGTGAATTCGCCACCGTTGTCGGTGCGCAGCACCCGGAGCTTGTGGCCGCTCTCCTTCTCTGCCGCCGCCTGGACTTGCTTGATGGTGCCTACGGTAGCATCCTTGGACGGCAGCAGGACAGCCCACATGAAGCGGGATGCGTCATCCACCAGCAAGAGAAAGTAGCGCCGCCCTCCCGGAGTCGCCGGCGTCACGGGTCCACACAGGTCGCCGTGAACCAGCTGCAGCTGCTCCTGCACGTGGTACTCGGCTTGCTGAGGAAAGGGGCGTCGGCGCTGCTTCGTCGTGACGCAGGTGTCGTAGAGCTGCTCGATGTGCTTGATCACCGGCATCCCGCGCACCATGTCCTCTTTGCTGAGCTTGTGCGGCGCCTCGAAGTGGAGGTGGCCGAACCGCTCGTGCCAGCGCCAGGCTTCATCATCTTTCCTTGCGGCGAGGCAGAGGGGCTGTGCGGTTGTGTCGTCTCGAGGTGGAGGACGTAGAGGCGGCTAGGTCCGCGGCGAACCTTGACGAGAAGTCGCTCACGCCGATCCCAAATCCGAAGCACGCCCTTGTCAATCTCCACCTTGGACCTGCCTTCATCGAGCTGGCCAAGGCTCATGTTGGAGTTGCGCAGCGCCGGGATGTACTAGACGCCGTGTAGGATACGGTGCTCACTGGTCTTGCCTTGGAACACGATCGAGCCGACGCCCTGGATCTCCACCCTTGACGCGTCGCCGAACCGCACCGAGCCGCGAACAGAGGTGTCGAGGTCGGAGAAGAGCTCGCGACGGCCGGTCATGTGGTGGGTGGCGCTGCTATCGAGGGACCAACCATCCAGCTTGTCCTCGCCGGAGCCGGTGTTGAGGAACACACGAGCCCGCAGCTCCCCGATGTCGAGGCTGGCGTCGGCCTTTGAGCAGAAAACGTTCTCCTCTGCATCCAGCTCCAGGAAGCCGTGGGCGAGGAAGAGAGCCGCCTCATCCTCCTCTACTTCCGCGACGTGCGCTGCAGCACCACGCTCGCGTCCAGGCTGGGGGCAATCCTTCGCCTAGTGGCCCGCGCGGTGGCAGTTGAGGCAGGTGTTGTCGCGGTTCGCCTTGCGTTTGCAGCCGGCGGCTCCTGCCTTCTCTCCTTGCCCGCCGCCGTCACGATCTCCCTTCGGCTTCCCCTTCTTGCCGCCGCGAGGACGCCGGCGGCGCTCCTTGGACGAGCTGGACGAGCCGGAGACGTCTCCACCCTTCTTCTTCTCCTTCTGCCGAGCGAGCCATTGCTCCTCGGTGTACATCAGCTTCACGCCAACGGTGATCGGCTCGGTGGGAGGTTCTTCCTCGAGATCGTCCACCGTCTTCAGCCTTCCGGTGACCTCCTCGATGGTGAGGTCCTGGAAGTCGAGGAGGGTCTCGATCGCGATCCCTCAGCTGGGTGTACTTCTTCGGCATGGCTCGAAGCAACTTCTCCACCGCCCGCTCCTCCGTGAGGTCCGTGTCACCATGACGAGCCATCTGCTGCTTCAGCGCGGAGAGGCGAAGGGCGAAATCCTCAATTTGCTCACCGGGGCGGAAGGCGAGATTCTCCAAGTCCTTGCGCAGCTGCTGCAACGGGACGCGGTCGACGCCGATGCGAGCCGCGGCAATGGAGTCCCACGCCTCCTCGGCGGCCGCCTTGTCCTCGAGCGGAGCACCCATCTCCGTCGGCACCCCACCGGCGATGATGGCCTCGAGCGCGCGCCGGTCGTCGTGGTACGGGAGGTCACCGTACTCGATGGCGTCCCAGAGTTGGCGCGCCTGCATCTTGACCTTCATTAACAGGCTCCACTCGTGGTAGTTGGTCTTGATGAGCATCGGCCATGGCGTGCCCACGCCGGAGTCCTTGTACACCGTCTGAATGGCCGCAGGTGACCCGCGATGGCCTCCGCGTCCGCGACGGCGTTCCGACGACGGTGAAGGTATGCGACGCCGCGCCGGGCTCCGCGATCCTTTGGGCTGCCGCTCCATCTCCGCGTGCAGCGCGGCGGCTGTGTTCGCCACAGCCTGGGCCGCTGCCGCTGCCTGCCTGGCCGCCTCGATCGCCTGTGTGGCTGCGGCCTCTACCGCGGCTAGGCGTTGAGCGCAATCGGCGTCCGGATCAGGGTTGATCACCGCCCCTCTGCCGGTGTTGGCAGCGTTGGCGGCTGCAGCTGCTGCTCGCAGAGCGTGCTCGCTGGAGGTGGACATGGCTCTACTCTAACCAAACCTAGGCTCTAGATACCAATTGTTGGACAGGTAACTAAGAACACAAGTAGAATTTTGCTCTGCCAGAGGGCAGCTTGGCCATGGGCCGCTTCATTGAATTATATAGAAGTAGCAAACTTGGGATACAAGAAGGTCTCAACCACTACAGCATATTCTAACTGCATAAAGCAGATGCTCGCTTGGATGCTAAGGCATCTGATAATTGCTAGACAGTGAATAGTAACTAGCCTAGACAGTGAATAGTAAATAGCTTAAGTAAACTAGATACATTGGGGTATTGGCACTAGGCTTAACCCTCAGTTACAGTGTTGCTCTCAAGGTTGTTGTTTCTGAAATACAGGGTTTCAGACACAAGGTGCATGATCTATGTGATCGAACAATACTACGACTCCAAGATAGACAATAACCAGCCACTAGCTCAAAGATTGTAGGGATAGTTTCCATGGCAATTTTGTGATAGAGCCCATTATTGCTAGCTAGCTACCAACAACCTGAAGCCATTTTATAATTATACTTAATCACAAGCAAATAGGGCATGATTATCAATATCTTGATTGCATGCCTACACGTGGAAGCAAAGTTGTTCAGAAGTTGCACCTCATGTGGCACATGAATGGGGTATCCAAAGCCAACTTGGTGGTTCTTTGGCAAAGGGCGAGAGAAAACAAAATATCAATGATTATGGGGCCAAAAGCACAGCAGATTTGAAAAAAAAAAACATGGGTGAGATAATCTACTTTGTGTGCAGTTAGTATGTTGACAAAAGGTGGTGAATGCGATAGCTGGAAGAGCAGGAAGAATTGTCAGCAGGTGTAGAATTCTGTTGACATGTAATTGAGCTGTGATCTTTAGTTTATCATTTTACCCCTATTTTACTTATGACTTATCAGTCTACTGATTTGTGGGTTGAGCTGGCCACTAATATCACTCCAGGAACAGCAGCACTGAAACCATTTCCCTTAAGATGGAGGAGAACCATTGACAACCTGACTAAAAGATAATAGATTAAACTCAGCAAATAAATAATGTTACCTCCTGTGTGAACCTATCAACTTCTGGAGTGGTGACATGCCGTAGGTACAACAGAGGTAAATTCATGTCCTAAGACTTAGCTCACTAAAAAGTAAAAACCATATTCGCAGAGGTTTCCCATTTCTGGCCATATGGCTGCCTGGCATTGTGTTTTCGGCTTTAGGATCGTAGACAGCATGTTTGCCATTGCTCTTTGCAAATGCTTTTTGCACCTTATTGGTGTTCCCTGCATGAGCCAGGCAAGGTATGTCTTAGCACACGCCTTTACTTCCATGTTCAATTGGGCAACCAGTGCATCAATGTCCAAGCGTGCATGCGTGTTTGTGCTCAAGTGTGGTGGTAAATTTCTGGATTGGGATAGCTTAGCGATAATGTCCCTTACTGTAAATTTGGCACTAACACTGACACCATATCAGACCATCTCGCTCATGATTACTGTGACGTCAAGAGCCTGCTTCATCACTCATTGGTTTTTAACCACCTAGAAACCGTGCTATTGTTCCACCTCAAATCGAGGGACGAGGGTCCTTTGTCTTAATCTATGTTAGAATAGGCGCCTTATGGGCTGGCCATGGGCCTGGCGCCCAAGCCTATCGGTTGGGCTGCCTCTACGGATTATGGTAGATGATTATTGGTTAGGCAAGGATCACCGTTGATTGGGTGTTTCTATAAACCCTTCCTGATCCTTGCCTATATATTGTACTCTCTGTACCCATATCAATTTATCACAATTTCCCGAGACCTATTCGCTGTCATGGTATCAGACGCCTAGGTTTAGGTCTTCCCTTCCGCTGCACACCACTGCGCGCCGGCCTCTGCCATGCAGCGCCCGCACGCCAGCCCTGCCGTGCCGCGCATCATGTCTCCCACTCCCCCGCCCTCCCCCAGGTCTGGGGACGTTACCGCTGACGAGATCGCGGCCCGCCAGGCCAAGGAGAAGGCGAACGCCGCCCCGCCGTCGCCCAACTTCTCGACAAGGAGCGCCAGGCCGCCCTGGCTCGCGCTGCCCAGGCCGAGGAGGCTGCAGCCACCGCCAAAGATCGCGACGCGGCTGCTGCCCGCGCCAGCGAAGCCCTGGCGCGCGCAGCCAAGGAGCGCGCGGCCGCCGCCGCCACCCCCGGTGCACCTGGCAGCGCCTCCTCCAGCACATCTTCACCATCTCCTCCCGACCTCGCCTCGGCCATGCTCCTCCACGAGGCCATGGAACTGCTGCAACTGCACGCCCAGGCCGTCGCCGTCAACAACATCCGGAACCACGTCACCACCGTCCTCGACGTCAACTCCGGTAACTTCAACCGCTGGCGCGATCAGTTCCTGCTCATCCTCGGCAAGTTTTCTCTTCAGGACCACGTCCGCGAGGAACCTCCGGCCCCAATCTCCCCTGACTGGGCTCGGATGGACTGCGTCGTCAAGTCCTGGATCGTCACCACGCTCACCGACGACCTTGCCGAGATCATCTCCGTCCAGGGCTCCACTGTCCGGCATGCCTGGCTCGCCGTTTAGTCACAATTCCTCGGCAACTGGGAGGCTCGCTCCATCCACCTTGAGAAGCGGTTTCGCACCTTCGTCCAGGGCGACCTCTCCGTCACCGACTACTGCCGCCGGCTGAAGAAGATGTCTGACGACCTCACGGCTCTTGGCGAAGTGATCACCGACCGCACCCTCGTCCTTAATGTGATCCGTGGCCTCAACGAGCGCTTCAGCCACGTCGGGGCCCTCCTACGCTGCAGTCCAACGCATCCTATAGGCCTGTGGCATTTGTTAAGGTGTTGAATCACAGAGCTAATCAGAGAAAGAGTAGCAAAGACCTGAGATCATATTGGCCACCGTATCAAAATCCACATGTTGCTAACTAGTAAACAGCCTCACTTGCGTCTTTTAAAGTTTTCACTGGCAAGTTTCTCACATTGCATTAGATGGCTGGCGGACTATCGAACATGTATTAATGAAAAACCATAGTGTGACATTTGGCATTTAACGGTTTGATGTGTTTTCAGACTGCCTCCAACAGGTTGGTCCTTAGATGGCTTTCACATGCTGTTAAACATGAGCTCAATATTTTTTTCTCGAATACACAGGAGAACTGCATATCATTGCATTAAGATGGAGAAAAAAAATATTTACAAGACACAAACTCACACCACACCTTACTTGTCCAGGAACACACACCTGAAGCTCAATATTTCCAGTGAAACCAAATGTTTTTGCTATGTAGTGAAGTTTGTGGTATCATTATTGATCTGTTGCTCTCTCCCTTAGCTCGAACTGATGTAAAATCTAGAGAATAAAACATTTTTTTGTTCTATATCAATGAAGTAAATATATTGCTTTGTTGACAGTGATGTCTTAGAATCAGATGATAGACAAATAAGCCTAGTCTGCATGTCACAGAATATTTTTATTGTTTTGCAAATTTCTGAAGTCCATTGTGTACTTAAATACATAATGTCATCTGCTTCATTTATTTATGTTGCTTGTTCATTTCTTCTCTAGATTGGGGAAATTGTGACTACGAGGAAAGGAAAATATGCAGTTGAGTTGATTCACTATTTGTAATCATGGGACTGGTCTACTTTCATGACTGAATTTAACGGTACACGTTTTCTTCACCTATATGTGACGAGAAACATGTATTAAGTATTACATCTCAGGGAAGTTGAAAGTGATGCACAAATCTGAGTATATTTGTAGCATTCATTGACTGCTTTAGCTTTGGAATGCAAATATTCTTATAGGTCAAGAATTCCATAAAGTCGTCAATGTACATTCAATATTTTAAATAATAAGCACCAAAGGGCCAGGTTGCTTGCAGGGGTCTTCCATCGCTTCTGTGTTATCACCAACATAGTCTTGTTCAACTTTTATGCAATATTGAATCACTTCTAGTTCTGTTAGGATTTCTCTGATCTGAAGCTTAAAAGAAAATGAGATAAGGTTTATGTCTTCACAACAGAAAAGGGAACTCTTTTTTCTGCTGATCCAACTTGTCATAGTAAATAGCATAGCCTTTTCCTTGTTTGAAATCTCACTAGGCTGCCTGCATCATAACACGTGAAATGATTATGAGTTATGATGAGATGACAGGAAACCTTTTGCAAGAGGGAAAGTCGATAGCTACCAGTCATAGATCCATATGCCTTTCAATGCTAAAAGGCTTGACAGAGAACTATTGCTTTTTACTTGATCTGTTGTTCTTGATAGCAAAATCATCACAAGGTTCAGTTTCCAAAGCTGCAAATTGTGCAAGGGTCTAGTATTGTTGCATATGACTTGTCTCAAGGTTACTCACCCTGAGCTTGTTTTCTTGGGAACAGGTTGAAGAAAAGGGCCCGTGGCTCCTGTGTTTGGACTTTTTTTTGTCAAATTATTAGCTACTGTACTATGGGATCTCACAAAAGACATGTACTCAAAAAAAAAAAATCCTTGTACACCACAACTTATTGATATAGTTTTCTGCTAGTGCTAAATGTTCTCTATATGTCGGTGTTTTTGGTTAGATGTAGGAATGGGGGTTTAGAGGTAGGGGTATACTTTTTTTTTTGGGTGTGTGTTGTGTTGGGGGGGGGGGGGGGGGGGTGCGCTGGTGGGAATAAGAATTTTGACTGGATGGGCGATGGAAATATATGGGCCAAATTCCCACCAATTTTGTATGTGGAAGGCGGATGCCCCGCACTGTTCATCATGATTTATGATACAATTTTTCACTCTCAAGTCTGAAACCCTCACATAAACAAAGGACATTAATTCCTTTTCCAACTCCCTCTTTTAATTGCTTTCACAAGCCAAACAAAGAAATGAGACTAAAACATAAAAACTTCAGCTACTGCTGATTCCCATGCCCTGTTCCATTAGTTGCCAGAGTCAGAGAGTATCGTGGATGATCTTCTCTTATGGCTGAAAGAAGCTGCAACGACTCTCCTGTTCTTAATAACACAATATGCTTACTTCTAGTGTTTTCTTTTACAGAAATATCCAACAATATCTAACGGGCTGCTACCGGTAGTGGTTTCATGCGAAAAGCAGGAGATCACATGTTTGTAAAGGTTTTGTGATGTATAGCTACAGCTACCTTTCAGTTTCCTTTGTAGTTTGGAGGAGGTACCAAAAGCCTTCTCACTCACGTGCTCCTACAAGTGTAGACTTTTTGTGTTCCTTTCGTGAAGACTGAAACACTTGGATCTCAGATGGGAGCACGAGCAGATCAGCGAAACCCAACGGTGCTTGTCACCTCGTGACCTCTTCTGTCAGAGTTAAACAAAGCAAACCGAATCATTTGAGCCTCTGTTCACAGTCTCCTAGTACCCTAATTGCTAATCCGATACAAATGGGGTTTGTCATGATGGTTGTTTTGCCTCGGCATGTGGATGTCAAAAAAGATGCAAGGTGCATTTGGTAAAGATGACCACTTTAAACTGGACCGTTCTCAAAGCTATTCCTTGAAATGTTTCCGGTGAGTTGAATCAATGGAAAGGGGTTAAGGGCGAGCTGGATTTTCCGGAACAGAATCATGCTCGTTTGGACACTTGCACAAGTTTAGTTTGAGCCGGCGGTGTGAAGATAATCTAGATTAGAGCCTTGTCTCTGCACTGTCAAGTCCCAGTTTGCTTGCTCCAGCTGCTTGGGTGCCTTTTTCTATCAAGTGTATCTCTTGGTTTCTTTCGCAGTCCAACTAGTGGAAAACAGCACTTGTTTGTACAAGGGAAAGCAGTAGTATAGCTTCTCTGGATGTGCCATTTGTAAGGCAAGATTAGTGTGTGACAAAATCGACTAAAGTCTAAAACACGAGTCCAAGTTGCCTTGGTTTCTACGCTCGCCAATGCTTAAAAAACACACAAACCCAATGCTTACCTTTTTCTTGTCCTCCTAACTAGCTTAGCCAATAGGAACCTCGCAATTGCCTCATTCCCCAACGAAGACTTGACCAGTTCGGAGGGTTCGAGACGATTTTACGTACTATGTGGGCCCAGGACCATGACACCAGCAGGAGAAGGTTGTTGTGTCGGATGTTTTTGCATTTTCCATGCTTACCTATGCCTCGTTTAGATTGCGAAAAAATTTCAACCCGATGAATAGTACCATTTTCGTCTTATTTGATAAATATTGTCTAATCGTGGACCAACTAGGCTCAAAAGATTCATCTCGTGATTTCCAACTAAACTGTGTAATTAGTTATTTTTTTTACCTACATTTAATACTCCATGCAAGCGGCTAAAAATTGATGTGATGGAGAGAGAGTGAAAAAACTTGGAATTTTGGTAGCATCTAAACAAGGCCCTACTCTCTTGGTGGTTACCGAAATGTTAATAGCTGTTGACTGACTCCATCTATGTGTACGTGATGATGCACCACAAGTTTGGAGGCTTCTTTTTATGCGCTCATGTCATGTACTTGGATCTACCTCTGTGTGATTTTTTTTCATGAGCAATAGCATCGTGAACTTTGTAGGCCAAAATGAGTCAATGGCTCAATGCAGCATCAATGGATGATATCCGAGGCGTGATTAGCGAGCTCGCTCTCAGTCGTCGCACGTTTCGGCCTCCCATTTGCCATGTTAGATAACCTGCCTCTACCGCCATGCAGATGCTTAAGGAAATGGTCACGTTTGGGATCAAATAGCATGCACACTTTTTTTTATCGGGTATAATTTGGATGTATCTAACCCACACACTCTACGCTCATACCACACACGTGGGTTCGTACATACACAAAGAAAAGATTGGGAGCCTCCAGTGCGTAGGAAACGCTCAGTATCACCAAACGCGCACGCATACGTGTACCATAAATTTTCTATAAAAAAATCCAGAAAAAGGTGCGACACCAGAGTTTGAACCTAATGGGTGGCATCCCACTGGGTAGTCCTACCATTGGACCACAGACACATTCTCAATGGCCATGTTCACTTGGCTGACAAGTCAGGCTGAAAAGTACTGTTAACTGATTTGTTGTGAGAGAAAAATACTGTTCGTTTGCTGAAAAGTACGACTCATAATACAAGCGAACGGGGTCAATAGCGTGCCAACTTTAGGGGGTGTTTGGATCCGGTGACTAAAATTTAGGAGGTGTCACGTGAGGGTGTCGCATGGGGTGTTCGGATATTAATAAAAAAACAAATTACAGAATCCGTCAGTACTTCACGAGATGAATTTATTAAGCCTAATTAAGCTGTCATTAGCACATGTTTATTGTAGCACTACATTGTCAAATTATGGACTAATTAGGCTTCAAAGATTCGTCTCGTAAATTAGTCGCAAGCTGTGCAATTAGTTTCGTAATTAGTCTATATATAATACTCTATGCATGTGTCCAAACATCCGATGGAACAACAACTAAAGTTTAGAAGGAGAAACCAAACACCCCTTACAAGACTGCAGTTTGTCATTGAGGCTATTTTAATCTGCGAGCTTCTTTTGGTTGTCATCTGGAGACTACTGCAGTAAATGACTCAGCAACACATGCGAAGGCCCCGTTCGCTGGTCTGAAACTTGGCTGAAACTGGCTGAAAACACTGTTCCGGTTGAATTGTTACGAGAGAAACGCTGTTCCGGCTGAAAAAAAAAGACGAATATGGGGTAAACCGAACAGGGCCGAAAAGTCCACATAGTCTATAAACTGTCCGAAAATGTTGCTGGAGAAATAAAATACTCCCTCCATTCTAAATTATAAGTCATTTTAATTTTGTTGAGAATCAAAGCATTTCAAGTTTAACTAAATTTTTATAATAACATAATAACATTTATGATATCAAACACGTATCCGTAGATTCTTCATTAATTATATTTTAATAATAATATACTT
The DNA here is from genome assembly GCF_019320115.1 of Miscanthus floridulus. Lineage (NCBI taxonomy): Eukaryota > Viridiplantae > Streptophyta > Magnoliopsida > Poales > Poaceae > Miscanthus > Miscanthus floridulus. Next base: position 117,635,489 of record NC_089584.1, read on the forward strand.
CTTTTATGTTATAAATTTTTGTAATTTTTTTCTATAATTTTGATCAAATTTGAGGTACTTTGATAAAAAAAAATGGAATGACTTAATTTGGAACTGAGGAAGATGGAGTATGGAGTACGTTAGTACGTGGAACGGAAAGGGACCTTTCGTCACTGCACAAGGGAGGTAGGGTAGGGATAGCAACTAGCAGCAATGGATTAATTCTGAAGCAACTCGTGTCACCTAGCAGCAGCAAAGTGGGATCGCTGAACTGGCTTCGGTTGGTCGGTCCTTTGTTCCGATCCGACTAGAAACAAGCGCGTTATCGGCAGCCTGCATTCTGATTCCGTCAGGAACTCATGGCGCGCCGGACCCCCAGTGATGTACCACGAACCTGGCATTTTATTTGAGCAACACACCAAAGAGTGACCCATGCGCCCCAGCCCCCACATCCACAAGTCCACACAACCACAACCGTTTCAGGTTCTCCGCGGCTGTCCGTCCGTGCGCCGCGCCGGGGAACACGTGCACCGTGCATTCCGGCCAGCACGACGCTAACTGGAGAGTTTGTGGCCATGTCTGAGCGACTGAGCCTGAGTGCATGTTTAGTTTCCAAATTTTTTCAAGATTTTCCATCACATTAAATCTTTAGATGCATGCAAGTATTAAATATAAATAAAAAATAAAATTAATTACACAGTTTAGACGAAATTCACGAGACGAATCTTTTAAGTCTAAGTAGACTATGATTAAACACTAATTGTCAAATAACAACAAAAGTGCTACAATATCATTTCCCAAAAAATTTCGCCAACCAAACGAGGCCTGACTCGATCCCCTAGCCCGACCGCCCGAGGCCGCTAGCCCGACCATGCAGCGGCCGGCCTGCCGCCTGCGTACCGAGTGCCTACCAGACCAGGTTCTCAAATACTAGTAGTCTAGTCTAGTTACTACAAGAAATCAGGTAGGATGGCATCCTCACACGCAGGCAACAGATTTTGGCAATCAGATGATGACGCCCGGCGCGTGGCAATTTTGGCATCGTGGTGCCGGTGCCATCCGCTGCGCGCTATGCCAGCGCCCGGCGGCTTATCCGGCGTTAGCTAGCCGTTAACTGTTGGTTGGTTCTCTCGGCCACGTCGATTGCTGTCCGATGGCGATGAAAGAGCAGCGCCACCACCTCTTCTTCCCCGGGATGGATGGGTGGGTGGGAGGTTGGTTTTATTTTAGTTGTGGACTTGTGGTTGCGCTACGCAGGCAGCCTTCGCCTTTGGCTGACATTTCGATCGACACCATCTGAACTGCGCACGGCACGAGGAGCCAGTGGCGGATCCAGGTCCACCGACCACCCTGTGGCCCGCCCGTCAGTCAAACATAATAGAAAAATGAAAAAAAAACAAGCCATCCTGTTCATAGTACATGAGTGCGGCGTCTGTTCGACGTTTGTAGTACGTGAGTGCGGCGTAAATGCGCGCTTGTGCTCGATGGGCCGGCCCAGCTCGCAGGGGGAGTTGGATTGGTAGACGTCGAACTGTCCAGGGAGGCCGGGACTCGGGAGGGAGTCGGATCGCCAGACTCCGCTCGCGACCGCGAAGCGTTCTCGTCGCGAGCCTGTCGCGGACACCGCCATCGCCCTTCGGCCTTCGCGGATCGGCATTGCGGCACCAGGCAGCCGATCGGCGATCAGGTGACAGGTGATCCTCGTTCCTCCCCGTCCATCTCCAGTTCTCCGGTCTCCACCCTTTCTCAGTTCCAGGCGTCCGTTCATTAGTTTTGCTAATTGGTGAGTTTTTTTTTAAAATTTTCAGAACTCTTGAATAGTTGAATTATGAAGAGAAACGGAGACATTCGATCGCTTTTTCAGAATGCAACAAAGAAGGCGGCTGCTGTTGCTTTGAACCCTGACCCACCTCCGGCTCCGGATCAAAGTATTGTGGAAGAGCACAATCAAGAAAAAGATAGAGTAAGTTGAAGAAATTGCAGATCCTTTGCCCTCGCCCCTGCTAGCATCACCGCCACCCCCCGCATCAAAGCCGCCGGTGTATGACATCAATCGTCTTCCATATGATCCAGGTGAAAGGCTACCAATTGAAAATTATCATGTTAATGATCAAGATGCAATCCGTAGAGCATATATTACTAAAGGTGCTTGCAAACCTTATATACATGATTTTCCATACTGAAACATTGGAGGTGTACCTCGTCGATTCAGTATACAATGGTTGTATAATTATGAGTGGCTTGAATATAGTGTCAAGAAGGATTCTGCATTTTGCTTCATATGCTACTTGTTCAAGAAGGGCAGTGGGTCAAATACTTTTGTGGTTGATGGATGGAATAATTGGAATATAGGAAACACAGCACTTCTTAAACATTGTGGTTCTAGGGCACATAAAGCAGCTCAAGAGAGGTACATTGGTTTTATTAATCCCAAGGTTGCAATTGATTACCACATTGACAAGTGGAGTGAGGAGGAGCTTCGTCTTTACAAGAAAAGATTGACATGTTCACTTAGATGTATCAAGTTTCTTTTGCATCAAGGATTGGCATTCCGTGGACATGATGAAAGTGAAGAGTCTAGCAATAGATGCAACTTCATTGAACTTTTGAAGTTTCTTGCAGGAAATAGTGAAGTGAACAAGTATGTCTTGAACAATGCACCAGGTAATTGCACTTTGACTAGCCCAAACATACAAAAGGAAATTATTCATTGTTGTGCCATAGAAACTAGAAAGAAAATAATTAGGGAACTTGGTGATGAGCCCTATGCAATTCTAGCTGATGAGTCTAGTGATATATCACATAAAGAACAACTAGCTCTTTGCTTGCGTTATGTTGATAAACTTGGAAGGCCATGTGAGTACTTCATTGGAGTTGTTCATGTAGATGATACTACCTCTTTGTCACTTAAGGAAGCAATTGAAGGTTTACTTGTTATTAATGGATTGAGTCTGCAACAGATTAGAGGCCAAGGTTATGATGGGGCTAGCAATATGAAAGAAGAAATTAAAGGGCTCAAAACTTTAATCATGCAAGAATCACCTTCTGCTTATTATATTCATTGCTTTGCACATCAACTCCAACTAGTTCTTGTCGCTGTTGCCAAGAGAAATACTGATGCAAGACTTTTTTTGATCAAGTATCTATCTTGTTGAACATTGTTGGGGTTTCTTGCAAGCGTCACGATATGCTTCGAAATGCAATGCTTGAGAATGTTAAGAAAGCACTGGTGTGTTGTGAGCTTGAAACAGGGAGGGGATTAAATCAAGAGATGGGTTTATCTAGGCCTGGTGACACTCGGTGGGGCTCTCATTACAAAATTATATGTAGCATCATCACTGTATATTCCTCAATCCATGATGTGCTCATTGAACTTGGTGCTGATATTGCATATAAGGAAGATTGGACAAAGATACATTTTGTGCTTGGAGCATTTGAAACCTTTGAGTTTGTTTTCTTTGTGCACTTAATGTATGTTATTCTTGGATACACAAATGAGTTATCCGAGTGCTTGCAGAGAAGGGATCAAGATATTCTTAATGCAATCTCACTTGTTAATGTGGCAAAGAGCAGAATGCAGGAGTTGAGGTCTGATGGTTGGGATAATTTTCTTTAGAAGGTCACTTCTTTTTGTATTAAATATGGTGTTGAAGTTCCTGCTATGGATGGTGCTTATGTGCCTTATGAAAAATCAGCGCGGTATGCCCGTGCCCGAAACCAAACAAATGATGACCATTTCAGAAGAGAAGTATACATTGGTGTCATTGATCAAATTAGTCAAGAGCTTGATAATCGGTTTGATGAGATCAATATGGAGCTACTCTCTTGTATGGCAGCCTTCAGTCCTTCCAACTCATTTGCTTCTTTTGATGCATGGAAGGTACGTAGATTGGCTGAATTTTATCCTAAGGACTTCTCCAACAATAATTTATTAAAACTTGAATTGCAACTTGATAATTATATTGATGACATGCGACAAGATGCTAGCTTCCAAGGTCTAGACAACATTGTTGATCTCTCGGTTAAGCTTGTTGAAACAAAGAGGCACAAAGTGTATGATATGGTGTATTTGCTTCTCAAATTGATATTGCTTTTACCAGTGGCAACTGCGAGTGTTGAAAGGGTATTTTCTGCATTGGTTATAGTGAAAACAAAGACAAGGAATATGATAGGTGATACTGTTTTAGATGATTGTCTAGTCACATTTATTGAGCGGGATATTTTCTTTCAAGTTGATGAAGATGATATAATTGAGACATTCATGTCTTTGAGAAAGCGGCGGATAAACAAGTAATATTGTAAGTCTCTCCTGTTGCTATATTTTGAAGTATTTGTATTTCATTTGAACAATTTATATCAAGATTTGGCGTCGTTCGTAGCTTAATATTTGAATTTAAATCTTATTATGTTATTTAATGTAACCAGTTTTAATGAATTATAATATGGTTTTACCGAATTGTAAATGGTTTACCGAATTGTATTAGAATTTTTTTTTACGGCGCATACCCATAGGTAAAATCCTGGGTCCGCCACTGCGAGGAGCATGTAAGGTGTAATTTTGTTTTCTTCTACTGCTGCCTTATTTTCTCTTTCTCAAGCAGATGGAGGAATTTGTCCTGTGCTGATTATATGAATCATACCACGTTATCCACATTGCTATTTTACTTTGGGGCGGTTAGGATTGAAGAATGCGCTGTACTCATGTTTCTAGTCTGCATTTTTTCTAGTAGTACTACTACTACACGTGTCGTTGGCTATAATTAGTCTCGGCTGGTGCTGATACGATCGTATACGATCGTTGATTATTACTGCTGACTGGCTTAGTGTGAGAGAAAAATGCTATTCTGGTTGGAAATTTACGAACGTTTACGACCAAGCGAACAGACTAAATCTCTCCTTTCTGGCAAGCTTAGCCTCGAGAAATTAATGCTATGCGCATACTGACCTATCAGAGTTGACTTAAGCTATGGGATGTGTTTTCCTGTTCACAGAATTTTTATTGGAAACATGAGTACTCTCTCTGTTCCTGAAAGAATCCTTTCTTAGCCCGAAAATTTGTCTCTAAAGAATAGGAGAATGGTCCACAGATTCACATTAATTTGTCTTGTAGTCCGGGTCGCATTTAATACAACATCTCTCCTACGCTACTATCGGATACTCCAAACAACACTACTTAATTAGGCTTCTCGGTAAGTAAAGAGCTATTAAGGTTCAGTAGTTTAATGAGGAGCATCATGATCTTTTATCTTTGTTGCTAATTTGTCCTAAAATTGCTAGGAATTTATTCTTTCATAGACAAATGGAGTAGTACTTTTGACACGTTATTTATGTCAATAGCAGACTAGTTAGTTCGTACAACCGGCCTTCTCATGTGATCCACGTCTCTTTCCGCCGTAAGAAAGCACACAAAGGTTAGTCATTTTTTCTTGTATTTACAAACACACATATATAAATAATCACCTCCAGGCTAACAATTAAGAAAACCTTCAAACGGTGTTTGAACGAGAGGTAGTTTTTCTAATAAAAAATAGTACTCGCATTCCTCATACATATAATAGCCCACCCTAAACAGCCTTTAGATTAATGACCATCATCAAGAGACGGCGACTTGCTTTGCCTAGTGTGAACTGGCCCTTGTTTAGTTCCGTCAACTTTGCACCTCCAAAGTTTGTACAGTTCAAGATTCTCCATCACATCACATCACATCAAATCTTTGGACATATGCATGGAGTATTAAATGTAGGTAAAAAAATAACTAATTACACAGTTTGGTTGTACTTTGCGAGACGAACATTTTAAGCCTAATTAGTCAACCATTGGACAATTATTACCAAATATAAACGAAATACTACAGTACCACTACAGTGCACAATGCTTTTTGGATGTGTAAAGTTTGGGCAACTAAACGCGCCCCTAGCAAACCGTGCTGGAAATGGCACTGTGCCAGGCGGGCACAGGTCGACGGCATGGCTTAGTGAGGATCACCTCCAAATTCCAAGTTTTTTCACCCTCTTTCCATCACATCAATTTTTAGACACATGCATGGAGCATTAAATGTAGGTAAAAAAAATAACTAATTGTACAGTTTGGTTGTAAATCACGAGACGAATCTTTTGAGGCTAGTTAGTCCATAATCGGACAAAGTTTGTCAAATACAAACGAAACGTGCTACAGTGTTCAGATTGTAAAAATTTGCAATCTAAACGCGGCCTGAGTTTTAATTGCACCACCACATGGTGCCCAACTGCCCATCCGCTGAAGATCACCTCACTTCGACTTCAATCACCGCGCTCGGCAGCGGTCACATCACATGACAGGATTAGTTTATCAACAGTACCAGTAACATGCATGGACCATGGACCCGAGAAGTTTTCCGCTGGCCTCCTAGCTAGCGATCACTTGTTTAACAATGCTACCGTCGCCGTTCGGCCTTGACGACGCGGCCGGGCGAGCCTAATCATTAGGGCCCGTTCGTTTCGGGCCCGTTCGTTTCGAGTGGAACGGAGTGCCGGAACCGATCCCGGCCAAAAGGCAGCTAAATTTTATACCCGTCAGCTATCACCCTCACCGGGAAGCGTTCCGACCGGAAATCGACGTAAACGAACGGGCAGCACCGTACCGGCAAGCAAGTCAACACTGTAATTGAAAGCGGCAAGTGAAGTGCATGCACCGCAACAAAAGATTGGGTTTAATTTACCGCAAGCTTTACGTTGCTGATTGGGTTTGTTTGACTAAGGGCCTGTTTAGCAAAAAATTTTGCGCAGTACCCATCACATCGAATCTTGCGGCACATGCATGTAGTACTAAATGTAGACGAAAAAAAAAACTAATTGCATAGTTGGATGAGAAATCGCGAGACGAAACTTTTGAACCTAATTAGTCCATAATTAGACACTCATTATCAAATATAAACGAAATGCTACAGTGAGCCAAAATCCAAAATTTTTTAGATCTAAACGGGGCCTAACGCGGCCACGCCATCACCGAGGACGAATCTGCTCTGGCCATGGGCGGTTTTCTCTGAATGAGTAGTGGCATGTGTCGCGTTTGTATAGTGACTACACATATCGTGATGGCAAGGTTTAAGGATTTAGCGTAGTTTTTCTCTAGGCTTCTTCACAGGGCCTGTTTGGCACAGAGACGTTGTGAACCGTTTTTTATCAAACACTTATTTCTTTCGTCTCCTCTCACAAAAAAAATATAAGTTTGGATAAAGCTAAAAATAATAGTTTATTCTGACTCTTTCTCTCATGAGCTGTTGGTGAAGTTATTTTGCTAAAATCATTTTCCAAAACAGCTCAGCTTCACTTAAGAAGATTCGGCGTCAACCTATCAATAAACGCAATCGGAAAAATGTCCTGAAGAAGTAAAATCTGTTTGCTTTTCACTAGTTTATTTAATAAGCAAATTTTGTAATATCAAGCACTGCCAGAATACGATTTCACATTTTTGCTGTTGCTGTGCTCCCATAACCCAGACCCCTAAACAGAGTAACGGTGATTAATAATTTTTTGGTAAAAGTTATGACAACTTTGGCTGACCTTATTTATGGCGGTAAAGCAGTCACGCTGCAAATTAGCAGTGGCGTGCACAATTATGTTTCTTTCTCTTTTCTCTTTTGTCTCTTTCGGCTTCTTTTGCAAAAGTTTTGCCTTTGTTTTGGAATATAACGGATTTCAAGTCTGTTTTAAGTTTAATTAGTAAAGTAGTCCGCGTAAATAGGTAGCTAGTTTTTTTTTCTCATGGTAATATTTGGGCCTTTTACTCAAAAAATAATGGAGCTGTTCGGCTGATGGTTTATGCGGCTGATAAGTCGACTGATACTGTTTTGTTGTGAGAGAAAAACACTTTTGCAAATAGTTTTTATTTACCTATTGTGTAGCTATTGTCTCCCCATGAGCCCCCTGTATGAAATCAGCTTAACTATCATCAACCAGTTCCTTAGTTTGAGTTTGAAGATCTTGTTGTTTTTTTTTTTTTGTGCACTCCTATTTGGTGACCGTGAGATTCCGATCCTGTCAAGGCCAAATCAAGGTTGTCTTCAGTATGAGCTCTGTTTCTGGATAAAATCACTTTCCAAGTTTCTCAAATATCTCATTCCTTGGCCCTCTTGTAAATTCAAATTTTCATGGTCCTATATGCCTTCTCTTGTGGATTCAAATGCCTTTTTTATCCTTAAACATCACCAAATTCATCACAAATGTCACTCATGTGTTGTGCATCCATTACTGCCTTAAGTAGCCACTGGCCGTACCATGCCAACACCCATTGTTACTTCAAGCCTTTTGAAACAAAGTATGGAACCATCTTTGACACTGGCGAGCTGTTGATCTCATGCCTATACTCATGCCACTATATCACACTACTATCGTCATCTGTGAGCACGTTAGTTTCTGCATCTGACCATCTTCTCTCGAAGAAAAAGTCGATGGGTGTCTGGTCATTGCTCGTGAGCTTTTCACACATGCACATCATAAGATATCGAAAGATGCTAGGATTCTATTATTTTGTTGTTATAATCTTGTACACCAAAAACTATTCACCGGTGCGGGCTCCTAATTCATTTTGAGAGGAGAGAGAAAAATATCTTCTCACCAAAGTGTATGAAGGAGCCAGAGCCAGAGCCAGAGCCAGAGCCACCTGGAATTCTACCAAGCAGGAGCCTACTTTTCTCAATTTTCTAATTCTGATTTTAGTGCTTGTTAAATCTAGACCGTGTTTAGCATGACCTCTTTGATTAGATCTAACTGTTATTATTATTATTAATCTCTTAAAATTTCTAAATCCTCATAGCAAATATGAAACTGTTAACACTTTGTATAGATACAATAGATTTTAATCATATTAATAGATAAGTGTTAACTGTTGCAACATGAATGAATAGGTCTATTTTTGCGAACCGAGTATAGTTTAGCTGGTTAGGTTTTATGTGATAGAATATGTCCACATGGGTCTAAGTCCTCTACTTGATGCAGTTGCTCACATTTTTCTGGAATTATTCTAGGATTTGGCGGTGTTGTTTTTAGAGTGGTACATACGGATCTAGGAAAAATCTAGGGGGGGGGGGGGGGGGGACACAATAGAGTCCTAGAGCTATAAAGTATGGATATGAATACACATATGGGTAACTTACTAATGTGTACGAGGATATGGTAATTTTTTTTCTAGAAGAATATGATGTATACATTTTAGTTTTATAATTAACAAATATTGATGCATATTAAACTATAAAGGCAGTATTATAATAGCAACAAAAATGAACATTTAAATTACTTTGTAATTGCAGTTTTGCTCATTTCCAAATTTCTAATTAGCTAGGTGTAGCAGCCAAGCCAAGTCTATCCATTCACCATTTCTTCAAGTCCACCAGAAAATAAAAGTATAAATCTATATGTGTGTGTCTTAAACTCTTAATATAGTGTAAAACTTGAGCACAAGTGGAGGATCCAGGCACATATCATCATCTTTCAGTTTTGGGAGATTAAACCATTCACATTTTGTTATTTGCAAAACTTACAACAGAAGTACACAGCTACAGAAGTAGAGATCGGTAACACTAATAGAATTGGAAGCTTCCATCTACCAGGGTCCAGGGGGGGCTTTGTGGTCTCGGCAGCGGTAGGGGGGCTCGATCCCCCCCCCCCCCCCCTCCCTTGCCCCACCGCTAGATCCGTCCCTGGATAAGCGAGACATTTGTGGTGACTTCGTCAATCTTCGGATCTGTCGGCTCATTCTCAGTCTTTCGGAGGTGCTCATATGTATAGGAGGTGTTTGCGTTCGTAAGGACGAGTATATGTAAAGGTGTCTATTCTATACTGTGATTCACAAAATATATGTATTTTAAAAATATATTTATAAAATATTGTATCTAATGATGCATATTTAATATCATAAATATATATTATCTTTTACAAATTTAAATAATTTGACTTGAAACAAACTCAAAATTCAGATGAGGCTTGTAAAACAAGAGGAATGAGGAGAGGTATCATGGTCCAACAAAAGCTATAGCTTCATTTCCCATGTCCCTAAGCTTAGTACATGTTTGAATGCATTTGGTTTATTGTTAGTCAGTTAATTTTTAGCCTTATAAACCGTCTAGAAAAGGTCTACTTTTTAACTAACTAGTTGTTAGCTAACTAGCTAATCAATCTTAACTAATTTAGATTAAGTTTTAACTCTTAGAGCAACTTCAAGAGTACCCAAAAGAGTCTTCCAATCTAAGATTTTTAGCAAGATTAGAAAAAATCCATCTCCAACTGTTTCTAATATAATCTCCTAATCTTTTGGCATTTGGAAAAACAGACCCCTCTGCGCGTAAAAGTTACGTGCAATTCTTCAGCTACGTACCTGCCTCGCGCCAGTTTTCCCGATGTTTTCTCCTTCGCGCCATAGGCCCTGTTCGCTTGTCTTATGAGCCGTACTATTTCAACGAACGAACAGTGTTTTTCTCTCGCAATAAATGAGCAAACAATATTTTCAGCCATGGCTTTTCAGCAAAGCGAACAGGGCCATAGACGACTAGGCCTGCGATCAAGGCCGAGACGACGCCGGCGAGGGAGCCACGTTCGTTGGCAGCCGCGAGTATCAGGTAGAGCGTGGTGCGCTGCCTGGCCAGCAGGTCGAGTCTCGATGCACGTCATGGAGTCTTCTCCCAGCCCGTCAACGCTGTCGCGCAGGTGGCCCACGGCACCAAGAAGTCTGGCTGGGAGTCCTTATGCTAGGTCCGACGCGGCGGCGGCGCCCCTGTGCATGTGGATCGGTCGCTCCGCGCTGCCTTGCTGCGAGCCTAAGAAGAAGAAGGGAGTGGGAAACGAAAAGGAGAAAAGACAGGGTTCCAGGTGAGAAAAACGCAAGAGCGAAAATTCAGGTTGGAGGAGGATTTAAACGGGTATAGAAACAAATTCAGGGTTTCTAATGCAAAACATGATAAATCTTTTAGAGTGAAATATTGAAAACTCTAGGAGATGACCTTCTTTATTTCTTCCAATACTTTTTTAGAGTAAAACTTCATGTCTGTGGGAGAAAAAATATTGAGTACTCTTACCTAATAACTAGCGCTAGCTGGTACAATTATCGTAATCGGACTGACAGGCGTATAGACAGACGCGGAGTTTGTTTCTCCCTAGACTGAAGGACGCGGGACGATTATTGTATCTATACTATACGGCGAAGTCGTTCAGTAGACTGGTTAGAAGTACCAAAACAGAACGGCACCATACGTAGAACTGAAGAACGGGACCATACTATACGGCGCGACCCCCTCGGGCGCCACGGCCCACGGGTGCGCGAGCGCGGCGAATCTGGCCGCGCACCCGTGCTCCATATGCCCCCACGGCAACCGCGGCCCCCGCCACACCACGCGATGCCAGGCCAGGCACGGCTGGCACCCGGATCAGGGGTGGATCACGGGTCGCGCGGGAGCTTAGGGAAGAAAAAAAAAACCGCAGGAAATCGCGCGGAGAGCCGGAGACCTGCGGCCATGCGGGCGCACGCAAAGGTCTCGGCCCCCCGGCACGGTGCTGCACTGCTGGGCTCGACTCGAGGCCCCCTTCCGTTCCACTCCGCGGCTCGCCGGCTCCGTTTGGTTTGCTGCTGCCAACTGGTCTATACTCTGTCCACCACCAAGTGGGCGGCGAAGCCTTCACGGTGACTCGACTCCACTCCGTTTTGCTAGTAGTTCCGCGAGACGCAGCAGCGAGACAAATTGCAGGCTCCTTGTGGTCTCAACTCGGTCATCTGAGCTGGACTGCTAACTGTGCAACGAATGGTCAGAGTGGCTGGCGCTGTAGCCGGAGCCGGGAGCCCATGTGGTGCACGTGGACCCGGCGCAGCTGTTGCCTCACTGCATGCAGGTGCAGCAGGCGGACTGACGGAGAAGAGACGATCCAAGCCTCCCACCTGCCGCCCTGCCTGCCGGAGAAGAGAACATCTCGGAAATATAGGACTGACAGACAGACGCAAGGTTTGTCAGAGCAAGTACAATAAGGCTTAGTCAGCAGGCTGCACCATGTTACACGTCATCAAAATCCTACGTGGAGCAGTGAGAAGATAAGAGAGAGAATGGAAGCGGGTGGTTCATGAAGCGCCCGGCTGAATCACGTGTTACGAGATAGAAACGCATGCTCTCAGCCCGGTGCCGGCGATAACTCGGCGCTTGCTTGACCCACGTCCCAACATCCTGATCCCGTGCGCCGATACTGCCCCCCAGCTCCCACGCCTGAAGGGCCACACGGGATACTAGACCGCACTAGATCGTGTATATACATGCACACATTAAATGCTCACTCTGTGTTGAACCAACCTAATAGCCGGTTAATGGTTCGCCTATTATATCAGTTAGCTACACTATTAGCTTTATATGACGTGGCAATGTCATACAGCCGACTGCCGGCTAAGTTATTAACAGTGGAGTAGTACCACGGTGGTGTTTAGTTCCTAAAATTTTGCAAAATTTTTCAAGATTCTTCGTCACATCGAATCTTTGGACGCATGCATGAAATATTAAATATAAATAAAAAATAAAACTAATTACACAGTTTAGACGAAATTCACGAGACGAATCTTTTAAGCCTAATTAGACTATGATTGGACACTAATTGTCAAATAACAACGAAAGTGCTACGGTACCATTTCCCAAAAAATTTCGCCAACTAAAGAAGGCTACGTGATGTCGAGATGTGATGAGCTTGTGTTGCAAGCGTTACTGGTAAACCGAATTTTGACCAGAAACAGTGGCCTTCTCCCCAGATTTTGCATGCACGCGCGGAAAATTACAAGGAGCCCGTATTTATGAGCGCTGTTCGGGACGCCGTAAACGATCGTGGATTATTTACTGCTGGCTGGTTTGGTGTGAGAGAAAAACACTGTTCCTGGCTGAAAATTTATGATCGTTTACGAGCAAGCGAACAGGCTGGCAGCCAACGGAATTGACATCACAGGGCAGATCGGCGAACCGGTCAGAATCAGCAAATGAGACGGCCGGCTAGACACACACGCTGCACATAATCTCAAGATTAAGCTTCATCATTAATTAATTATCTAATTCATCCATCCATCATTTCATTCCGGAGGCTCCCGCGAGCGATCAGGAATCGAGCGATCATCAGATCGCTCGCGTGTCGCCGCTCCGAAATGAAGAAAAAAAACTATCTTCTTCGTTCGTTTCAAGAAGGGAGCAAAAATTACAGCAGCAGCAGCGTCGATCAAGAAGAACAGCAAAGCAAGCACCTTACAAAACCAGAACGGAAGGGCAGTACGGCGGCGGTTGTAGTAGTACTGGCGGTGGTGGCTACGGTACGGTAGAGGCGCGCGCCCGCGACGAGATGAGAGGCGGGCCGGATCTTCACTCGGACGGCGCCGCCATCCGGGGCGAGGTGACGGGGAAGAGCGGGAGCAGGCGCGGGGGCTCGGCGCCGCCCCTCGGGGACGGGTGGAGGAAGAAGCCCCTCTCGGCGATGGCGGCGCGCTCGGCCTCCTCGGAGGACGACGACGTCGACGCCGGCGAGCGATTGAAGGGGTCGCCGGTGAGCGGCGTCACCGGGCTGCTGAGCCTCAGGGACGGGAAGTCCAGGACGCTCGGCGACAGGATCTCCGGCGTGGCCCTCGTCCGCGGCGACGGCGGCGGGCCCATCGCCAGCGGCGCGATCATCTTCAGGTTCTTCAGGCTGCTCCGCCGCTCGTACAGCTTGAAAGACGGCTTCTTGGGCCGGCACGGCCCGCCGCTAGCCGCTTGGCCTCCGCCGGTCCCGGCGCTGCCGCTGTTGGCAGCAGCTGCCCCTGTCGTCGTCGCGTCGTTCTTGGTGGGCTGCTCGGCGCCGGTGAGCATCTGGACGACCTGCTTGAACGAGGTGGTGTCGGCCTGGACGAAGGTGGTGGGGAACGGAGTGGTGTCGATGGTGCGCGAGATGGGCCTGGGGGACTGCGGGAGGTTGTAGGGCTGCGCACGGTGGTGGGGGTGAGATGGGGAGGTGGACGACGACGACGACGAAGAGGTGGAAGAGGAAGGGGAGTTGGGGTCCTGCTGATGAGGCATGGGGAGGAGTTGCTTGGTGGAAACCTCCATTGGAGTGTGTGGGTTTTGGCGTTGGTGGAGAAGAGAAGAGGGCCGGGGAGGAGAGGGGAAGAGGAGGAAGAGGATTTGAGTGGAGGAAGAGGGCGGGGACGTTAAGAAGAGAGAGAACGCAGAGGGAGGGGAGTTAGAGGCGCATTGCTTGTGGTGTGAGTGAGACTTGGTCTTGTTTAGATCACCTCTAAATTTCAAGTTTTTTCACTCTCTCTTCATCACATTAATTTTTGGACATATGCATGGAGCATTAAATGATAGGTAAAAAAATAACTAATTGCACAGTTTGGTTGTAAATCACGAGACGAATCTTTTGAGCCTAGTTAGTCCATGATCGGATAAAGTTGTCAAATAGAAACGAAACGTACTACAATATCCAAATTGTAAAAATTTGCAATCTAAACAAGGCCTTGCATGCATGCTCTTTGTTTCAAAAAAAAAAACTTTGGATGCATGCTCTCTCCGTCTTCCCTCTCTGTCGCCAAAGTCTGTTTCATTTAAATTAAAAAAAAGTCTGCTTCATTTCACGCGGGTTTCTTCTTTTCTTTTTCTCTACTTTTCTTTGTCATTTTCCTCTTATTTTCTTCAATTGTCTTGGGTAGTGTGGTGGTGGCCAGGTGGGGGAGTAGAAGAGGTAATCTTGGACAATACTAAGGACAGTCCCAATGAAAAAAACTAGTAGTTTCTATAACATAGGATATCGTACCAAAAAAGTATTGCTTTTCAACCCATGGTTTTTATGAGTAATAACTATTTTCTCTTTCTCTCTCCCAACTCTATCTTCTTCCTCCAATGGGAGTGTGACACGAGCTCCCTAGAAACCGGTGGTTTTTCCCCAATGGCGATTTCATGGTTTCTTGGTGCATTGGGTCAAGAGTAGACCTGATTTCTTCATGAAGAAACCATTTCTATGATTTTTGCTCTCTTTCTTCATTAATTACGTTGACATGTCAGCATTTTGCCTACGTGGCAAGTCATTTAATGAGGATAGAAACCATCATCAATGCACCATTGGAACTACCCTGAACCTCAAGGTTCCTCCTGCTTACAGCACCAGCCCTCAAAACTAAATTTTAGAGATTGAGGCAACAAACGAGGTCCAGTAGAGTCCTTACTAGAATCCTCAAATTTGAGGGTCCTTCAAATTCTTCGTCCTGCCCTCATTCCTAGGGGCTATGGAGGGAGCCCCTACTCAACGTTTTCTAGTGTTGGTATCGCACGTCATTTTGTATCCGCTCCTTCTCGACGCCCATCCTTGGCTCCTACCGATAGCACCCCGCGCGACCTCCTCCCTAGCGCCCCTCCTGGTGAGACCTCCTCCGGTCCTCCCCCAGCGCCCCTTCCCCAACAACACCTAGATCTGGGCTCTCCCCCGGTGGCGCAACCTCCTCCGGTCCTCCCCAATGCCTCTCCCTAGACCAACATCTTCATGGCGTGGCCTCCTCGCCTTCTAGCTTGCTGGCTGACATCACGGCTTCTCCTGGCTGCGTGTGACCTCCTCCTCGCGGCGGGTGGTCGCGGCTTCTCCCGAAGCCCCGCGCAGCCTCCTGGCAGCAGCGACCTCGTCCTCGTCGTGGATGCCTACTACGAGCCGATCCTGTCGGTCCCTTCTGACCTGTGGCGGCCCCTCCCGCCCGCGACTGGGGGCTGGACCCACCGCCCCAGTCTCCTCGTCCCTGGCAGACGCATGGGCGAGTTAGTCAATGGAGAAGATGGTAAGAAAGATGATGACAAGCGGGTCTCGCATGTCATTCTCTACTAGAATAGTTTTGAGGATCCTGTTTTGAGGGCCACTGCTGGAGCGCAGTAAAAAACATAGCCCTCAAAAGTAGGGGCTTTATTTTGAGAGCTTCTGCTGGAGTTGCTCTATCCATCTTCATGCAGTCACTCTTCAGGCTTCGCTCGTGGTATTAATATTATCAGGGTAAAAACATCTCGTAGGAATAACTTTTATTAGGATGGCTGGTTTTGTGAACGGGGTAAATTCTAATATTTGATGTTAAAAGGTCCTCAACTTCTATATTTTATTTGGTCCACCTTTTAGTGGTCAGATTATGTTAGTGGTTTCATGAGTTTTCTTTGATGAAATTTGGTTATAGTGGTTAGTGGTTTCATGAGTTTCATTTGATAAAATTTGGTTTCATGAATTTTTTTCATTGAGAAAATTTAACATCTTGAATAGTGGATGTAGTTAGTGAATAAAACTTCTTAAAAGTAAACAAGGATTCTTAGATATCTCTTAAGGTTAGTTTACTGTCCTCGCTCTCCTTAATCTCACTTCGAGCTGTGTTGCCCACACCGGCATGGTGGCGATTTAAATGACCATTTATGCCATCATAGCAATTTATAGTGCATTCTAGTGTCTAGTGCCTAATTTCTTTTTAGTAAAATATAAGAACTAGAGTTTTGAATAAAAGGTATAGTATACAGAAGAGCTCCAACTTAACATGCTGATAGAAAAAACTATAGTAACCGATAAAATCAAAATTTAGAAGTTAAAATCTAGATTCATCATGTCACGGCCTGTTAAGGGTACCATAACTTAAGCTTGGTTTTCAACTAAGTACATACAGAAGACGCATGGAACTGCCATGTAAATAAAGAGAGAAAAACTATGAATATAAATGGAAAAACATATAATGTGATCCTAAATTCATCACAACCAATGAAACGAGTATATAGGACATATATCGATGTTACAGGTACTGACAGGAACTTCATACTTTTGCTTCTTCTTATTATCAGATTCTAGCGTGTGTTGCACATGTTAATAGATTAGTTATGCTTAATTGTGTACATATTGGGTGCACATGTGTTCAGACTTTTTTGTGGCCAAGATATTGCACGGTATAGCGTAACGAAGAGTAAAGTGAGAAGCATGTAAATTTACCGGCAAGATGCCGTGGAAAAAGGGAGAGCGAACTCGGAAGACAGAGGAAGGCAACTTCTCCGTCGATACTTGAAACGGAGAAAGACCCCAACCCAACGCTTGCTAGGGAAGATGCCCTGGGTTTTTCGAGCGAGGCACGGGGAGCACTTGAGCATTGTGGTGCTTGCTCATGGCTCATTTTGGTCACGTCTCGCGCGTTAGGTTAGGAACGGTCCAAAGATTCTCGTGCCGATGGAAAAGGCTGCATCCATTGACTTGGACAAGCAAAAGCTCCCCTACTGGGTGTTTGTTCCACGGATTAAATTTTAGTCCATGTCATATCGGACGTTCGGATGCTATTTAAGAGAACTAAATATGAGTTAATTATAAAACTAATTACACAGATGGAGACTAATTTACGAGACGAATTTATTAAGCCTAATTAATCCATCATTAGCACATATTTACTGTAGCACCACATTGTCAAATCATAGACTAATTAGGCTTAAAAAATTCGTCTCGCAAATTAGTCACAATCTGTGTAATTAGTTATTTTTTCGTCTATATTTAATACTCCATACATGTGTCCAAACATCCAATAAGATAGGGACTAAAATTTTCCTGTAGAAACCAAACAACTGACTCTACCTCCACCTGCCGCTGCTGCTTCACTTCTGCAGCTGGGCCACCCCCCAATGATTCCTCCTGTCGTGTCCCTGACTGAGACTGCCGCCTCCTACCTTTCTTGGGGCTTTGCATTGGCAGAATTCCTTGCTCCTGCCTTGTGCAGCTCCGGCTATCTGTTCGGCGAGAATTATTGCTGCTACAGCTGATTTATTGTGAGAGAAAAATACTATTTTATAGTTAAAAAGTATGACTGATTTTGGTTTATAAGCACAGGTGAACAGAGCCTCAGCTCATCAAACTGTAAGTACTAGGTTAGGAGTAGTAGGACATGCTTGGTTTGTTGGAGACGAGTAGACGACGATGTCACAGACGGGAAGGGTGTAAAGATGCAGTTTTATTACCTGTTTTGCCCATAGTCTTTGATGAATTTTCCCATCTCCGATACATTCGAAAAACTACAACGTTTTTCGCGTCATCGCGAACAGATTCGGGGATGATTGTGGAAACCGAATCGTGTCCACGGACCAAAACAAATTTGGGCGCACGATGAGAAAGGAGGAGACTGAAAAAGCCGGCATCCAGTTCCCGTTTCAACGGCTACGAGAACGGCATCGGGCGCTTTAGATTTGACTATTCTCTCCGGCCACCGGCTTCATTCGGCGAAGCAGGCAGGCGCACACGCCAATTGCGTGCCACCTAAGAGGACAGGAATCGTTGGAAATGATGATGCTGTTGGCCACATTTCGCTACTTGTAGTAGTACAACAAAAGCCCAGAAAAAAGTACGATGTAAATGCTCTGTTCGCTTAGCTGGTAAGTCACGACTGAAAGTATTATTTATTAATTTGTTATAAGAGAAAAATGTTGTTCGTTGACTAAAAAAATAGTTTATAAGCCAAGCGAACAGAGCGAAACTTGTTTATACTATCTGGATTGGCCCGGCCGGCATGGCGAACGAACCAACGATCATGATGCATGACGCGATATACAGTAGGAGATTACATCTGATTAACGTCTCAACAGAAGGAAGTAGTTTTGAACAAGTTCTTCCAAGGGCCATCAAATCACATAATTGAGAGTTGACAGTTCAAATAATCGCAGCACCAATGCTAACGAGTTTTCTCGTCAAACTTGCCAATCATTGTTCATTATCGAGCGTATTTGGAACACATAAGCTCTAGTACACGGAACAGTGCGAGGCTTCAGGAATGGAAAGACTCCTCTGCATTCCAAGCTAGCGCACCTAAACGCACATGCAACTGCTCCTACTGCACCCACCACGGAATGTATATGTGGCCTGTGAACACCGCTGTGTTCGAGCCCACCCACGTCCCTGCCACAAGGCCACGGAGGCACAGCCCCTCGGTGCGTGCACTGCGTGGTTCCCTGCTCACGAGCTCGGCGACCCGGCGCGCTCGCGAGTGTTCAGTGTTCAGCCACACTCCCCCGGCCGGTGGCGGAACAGGGTGGTTCGGTCGGACTTGGACAGGTCACAGGTGCCGGCCGTGTGCGCGGGGCCGAGGCGATTCGATCAAATTATCATGTGTCCCAGTGTCCCACGGCAACGGGACGTGCCAGCGAACGCCTCGGGCAAGCACTCCCATCACACACCGCCCTGCTTGCTCGCGGTACTGGCCTTGGAGTGCACTTCAGAGTTCAGACTCGGTCGGACCCAGTGGCTCCCCGCCTATTCCAGCGATGCGGTGGCTCGTCGTTTTCTGATCTGGGAACGCATCATGCCAGGCAGCAGTGCGCTCCTACGGAGATACCGTGACCGGCGCTGCATCTCATCTGCCAATTGCAGATTGGTTCCAAGTGATCGTTTTGCCAGTGTGGTTGGTTGCATGTAAATGCGCAAGCACATTTCCTTCTATATGCATTTCTGGCGTGCCCATAGATCACGCACCATCACGGCATGGGGAACTTTGGCGTTCATTCATGGTGAGCGACTAGTCGTCTTTGGTCTCTGGTGGTAGGAGGAGGGAAATTGCCGTTGTTAGCTCTGGCGTTTCTGCGTCTGGAGCGGGGCCACTAGACCTTCTTTCTTTGACCAACAAATTAAGTGTGCAGCCACACTTCCCGGCCAAATCCACATCTACCAGTGACCATGACAAAGCCATCGCTCCAGACCACACCTGCTGTCACTCTCAGCTAGCCCCCACGCTACACAACTTTCCATTTTGGAGAGATCTACCAAGTGCCGTTATGACTCGATGGGGTCGAACAGCCACCACCAAGATGCACACATACATACAGTCTGTAGCGGAGTGGAGTAACATGGGCCTGTGCTCTTCGATCGATCAGTGTCCCCAAACAAGACCACCCAACATGGATGGTACGGTACGCCTCCCACAGTCGACTGCTGAGTGCTGACTCACTCCCCAGTACGTCCCCTGGCGTTCCGGTTCGGTTCCAGTTCCATCCTCGCACTTGTCATGGACCACAGCACCACCGCACAAGCGGAGGACCAGATCGATCGCGAGATGCCCATCTGGATCTGGTGCGGCGCCCGCCGGCGAAATGGTGGGTTGGGGCGATCCAGCACCAGTTCTTCTGTCCTTTGGTTATATATGCTCTCTGTCCCCCACGGTTGGGAGTCAGGGCTCACCATCAGCACCAAGTAGCATTGTGCCAGTGGAGGACTGGAGGGACACTCGTGGCATTTTGGGGGAACACATAGCAGTAGCGTGATAGCAACATAGCAGTAGCATGATAGCAACTTGAATCCCATGCCCTGCGAACATGGCGGAACAGGACTGGCCACCATGCTTTGACGACCCTCAGCAAATATAGCCAGGGAGGGAGAGAGAGACCACTTGCTCGAGATGCCCTACAGGACATTCCTTCTGAAAGGTACATAACCTTCTTCTAGACTGGTGTTCTGCTGCGGCAGTGCGGAGATTTCCATGGTTTGGTTTGAAGAGAAATGACAAAGCAAATGGCCAAAAGCATCAAGGGACGGACAACTAGAGGCTGGTACTATGTACAACGCGATATGACACGTGAACACACTCTAGAGGCCTGCCAAAACTTTCAGAGCAGCAAGTGGGTGGGGTCAGGTGGTCCCTGTTTGCTTGAATTTATCAGCCGGCTTATCAGCTAGAATCTACAGTATTTTTCTCCCACAACAAAACAACTTCAGCCGGCTTATCAACCGACTTTAATAGCAACGAGGCAAGTCGCTATAATGAGTGAACTGTACATACAGGCGGGGTAAAGGCGTAAAGTGGGAAGCATGACAGAGAAATGGGAACGAAAGCTGAGCCCTTGTTTAGTTCCATCCCAACTTCCAAAAAGTTGCTACAGTACCTGTCACATCGAATGTTTGCGGCCTGTGCATGGAGCATTAAATGTAGACGAAAAGAAAAACTAATTGCACAGTTTGGTGGGAAATTGCGAGACGAACGTTTTGAGCCTAATTAATCCATGTTTGAACACTATTTGCCAAATAAAAACGAACGTGCTACAGTAGCCCCAAAATCTAAATTCATGGAACTAAACAAGGGCTGAATAAGTTGCGTGACACCAGATGTTTTTTTCATGCAGATGACAGGATGGCAGCTGAAAAATATGGTCAGATGGATACATGGAGCCGTCACCTGCAACCAACAACGGACTATTTTCTCACTTTTATTAGGTGTGATGTGAATCAAAACACACTTTGCCTTGCCTGTTTACCTCAGATACCAGCACCTGTTGAATCGGTTTTCAATGGTGCGCTCACACAACCAACTTCCAAGTAATAAAGAAACAGGACAAACGCACAACATATGCTCAGGCTGAATGTATACACCACTGTTGAAAAAGGCACAATGTTTATACTAATAGTGCTGCATCTTTAGATATTTGTATATAAAGTTTCGCAGGGCCTGTGCCCAAACTGATGAGATCAGAACTCTAAGTCAATAGTTTTGTATTCGATTTGTCGACCATAATCAATAATATCAAGTATTGATTCTGAACAAATGTAAGTGATACAGAACTTGTCAACAAGAAACTTGACACAGAGTGGTACAGACAACAAGAAAATAGGTTATGCCAAGAAAGATACATGAGAATGGGGATAAAGAAGAATGGGCCATCGCAACAAGCCTGAGGAGACACTCCGGAAAGATCATCATTACAGAGCCCGGGATATGTTCTTAAACTCGTTCAAACAGGACAGCAAAATCTTCTTACGTTTGAGAAGAGATTGGCGCTCATTCTGGATAGCATCAACTGCCCCAGGGGCGACAAACATGTCCATGAACTTGTCATCACTCACAGCGAATAGCTCAAAGCCAAGTGCCAGAAATAACCTTTCACGGCTGCATTTCACCAGTGGAAGAAACACGTCAGAAATAACTTCAAACATATTGGGGCAGGCATGTGTATGTAATGATGGCTACAACCTGCTAGCAAACTGATACTGGACAAACTACAGACCTACTAGATGTGCTAGCAGCTATACCGAAAATTGATTCAGGCAGTCCAAATCTAGTCTTGCAAATCAAACTATTTAGTGCCAAGAATAGTTAAAATGCAACTTTCATGGACATCAGTAGACTGAAAATTTCTATTTTGTGATAGTGTTTGATTCATATGCGATCAATTGGTTCCGTAGTGTTACTGGTTACTCATGGTGAATATGATCATGCGGTCAGCCAGTTGACAAAATCTGTTGTGAGTTCAGTGACAGGTGATCTGGAAATTAGTGTCAGTAGATGTGGTCAAGTAGCTGAAAACATCAACTTCAATATGTATGTTATAAAGTAAACTCACTAACTGAACAAAGCAGAAAGAGTAACAAGTATGGCATAAATATCAGTTTGAACATACCATGGTGTTAAGAATCCAGAGTTCAATGCAGAGGGAACATTTCTTTCAATCAGGACTTCTCGCATTTTGGCAAAATATTGAGCAGATATTGCGCATATGGTGGAGTATGATGACCCTGACTTCGAGCCCATGTCATCAGCACTAATCATACTGTTATGGTGATTTCTGTTTGTATATGCTGCCATCCTTGCTTGTCTTTTCCTTGGGCCGCCATCATTTGGGATCCCATTATCTTTCTTCTTACCACCATGTATATCAGATGGCAGATCAGGAGAAGGTGTCTCAGGTACTGTTAGCTGGCTTTCTCTGAGAACCTCCTTTGACTCATTCCCTTTATTAGGCGGTGTCATATGCTGCTGATCTCTTGGAGGCAAGTTCTCCTGAGCTTCCTCTAATGCTGATCCACTGTCTGCTAGATCAAAGGATGTAACTCCAGTAAAGTGATTAAACCTACTCATGGAGTTTGCTACAGATCCAACACCACTCAGAAAGTCGTTGTCATAGCAAATATGGGAGTAGGGGCTCGTAACTGAATCAAGGTGATGACGCACTATCTGCTTGCATTGCTTGGACAATTCTTTGACAAACTTATAATATGAGCACCGGAGAGCAGCAAGAAAGCCAACATAACTATCCATATCTTCAACATTTTGATGATCTGTTACCCCCAAAAAAACATTTAGCAAATGGTGAAAGTACAAAGTAATAATACCACTTAGTGCTGACAATGTAAAACCTGACAGGACATGGTGGCTTATATCTTAAAAAATGGTGAAAGTACAAAGTAATAGTGCTGACAATGTAAAAACTGACAGGGCATGCTGGCTTATATCTTCAACATTTTGATTTTCTGTTACAACCCCCACCCCCCCCCCCCCCCCCCCCCCCCCCCCCCCCCAAAAAAAAAGGGAAAAAACATTTTAGCAAATGGTGGAAGTACAAAGTAATGTAAAAACTGACAGGACATGGTGGCTTAAAGCTTGGAAACAGTAACACTGCAATTGATCCATCTTAAATTAAAATGCAGGGAAATAAGTAGCTCGCCAGTAAATACCCATGCTGTTATAGAAAATTGATCAATAGTCATAGCAAAAGTGTGAATAATCTGAAGTTGGGGAATGCAGATGACTAAATATGTGGTAGAGAAAAATGCAATCCATACCTACCTTTTGACGAACACGTTGAACAAAATATAAGCTACATACTAACTAAACAGTGATAATTTACTTCACTATGAACCAAATGATACCCAGGCAAATGTAGAAAGCAAGATGAACCAGCATGAATAGCAAGGTCGAGCTCTTACATTGTGAGTCCTTACTGCGGTTGCGCTCCATAGCAAGATCAAACAGACTTTGTAGGACAAATGCAAGCCGGTCACATGCAGTATCAATAAGAGGAGCAAGCCATGATCGTGCAGCTGCACGAGCTATCTCAGCTGCTGCCTCAATCAACCTACTGCTTCCACCTCTTCCAGCATGGGCAAGTAGTATGTTCGCAACCTAGTGACACAAGTATATAAGTAATTCTCCCAATAAATTGTGTGTGTGTATGGTTCCAGGCTAAAGAGTACCTTCTCCCTTGACACTTGTGGGCATTCCATTGAATATGTTGCACAGCGAAATTCATGCATTACTCTCTCAAAAGCTGCACCACCATACAGCTTAAGGCTGGAGTTGGCAGGTTTTACAGGCATATTAATGCCAGGCCAGCTGCCAATACCACTATGCATTTGTTCCTCCTCAGTAGTTTTCCCCCATATTTCTGGAGCTGGATCAGCAGCTCCATCAAGTAATGCATGCTTTGATACCAAAATGAAATTCAATTAGTTGAAGTCCATCAAGTGTTAGCAACATAAACGAGAATGTTCATAAGTTGCATTGTGTTTGTAATACCAAGTGTGTGCAAATAGAAGCTGCATGAAGCATTGCCGATCTCCGGAGATGAGAGACATCAGACGTTGCTTGTAGTTTGGAATCTAGTCTCGTTAGGTCCATTGAGACTTCAGTGCACCTCTGCTCTAACAATGCCAGGGTAGCTGGAGCTGCTTCTTTGTACCTCTTCTGAAGTTCAGATTCGAGGTACCTCCTGAGGCAGCTGAACCCAATGTATGATCCATATTTCTCTTCATTGAAACCCCCTTTCACATTATCTTGCAAGTGACGTAGCACATCAATATCAACCTGACAGATCTGCCTGCGGAACTCCTCATTGGAAATTGTTCCACGGTCCTTTGGAAGAGCCACGAAGAACGGGTGGATATTATCCCCAAGGTAGCCACTTGCACTCAAGAAGGTATCGACCTCCCACCTCTCCGTGAATTCCTTCAAATGACCAAGAACAATGACATTTTCGTAAGACACAATGACACAACTTGTTCGCACTGAAGAGTGAAGACAAGCCAAGCTCAAGTACCAATTGCGCATTGTTCTACGGCATACCTTGAGGCGGTTGTCAAACTTGGAGATGACTATCATGGTGCGCCTGAAAGTGGGATCAATCTCTTTAAGCGTGTCGAGCCAGATCGATGAGCACCATTCAACGCTGCTTTGCTGGAGGAACAGAACGAGGCGGTGGGGAGGGGTCGCGAGTGACTTCACCATCGACCGTATCTCATCCGGTGTGCTCTCTGGCTCGCCTCGCTTAGCCTGCAGCAAGCAAACAATAACATCAGTCGGACAGCTGACCAACACCATCACTTTTTCCAGACGAGGTCGGACCAACACCATCACTGACGTCTGAGAACTAAGAAGCCCCAAGTTCACCTCTGTACCTTAAGCACGAAACCTGGGGTGTCGATGATTGTGAGGTTGGGGCAGTGGGCGTACTCAGCCCTCATGACGATGGGCTTGGATGAGACAGCGGCCTGGATCTTCCGGAGGTGTGATTCAGTCCGCTGCTTGATGAGGTCGGCGATGGCCGTAGCCATCACCATCGGGCTCCCGTACTCCTCGGAATCCTCCTCCTGCAACGCGCCGCACAACAAACCACGTCAAACAACCGCTCGTCGAGTTCACATTCATTACTAGACTCGATCTGGGAGAAGCAACGGGAGAAAACCTAGGAGAGGAATCGGCGCACACGCACCTGGAATCGGCATCTGGGCTCGAGGGCGGTTGGGTCGTGGACCATCTGGAGGACGAGAGGACGGCGGGTGCCCATCTCAACCTCGCGGACGTTGAAGCGGAAGCCAAGTAGCGCCTCCAGGAGGGAGCTCTTCCCATCCGACTGGCCTCCTATCGCCACTATCTCCGGGATGGGGAGCTTCTCGCCGAACGCCACCGCCGCCGCCTGCAGCCGGTTGTAAGCCTCGAACCGTGCCTTCGAGTCCGCCGCGGCCGCCGCCGACGCCGCATCTGCTGCCGGCCGTCGGGTGGATGGGGATGGTGACGGCGCCGGCGCCGATTTCAGGTTCGGCGTCCGGCTGGCCGCCGGGGACGAGAGGGAGCTGGCCGCCATGGGTGCGACCGGCAGCACTTGGGGAAGAATTTGAAATGCGGCGAGGGATCGATCAGATGGGATGGGAGCCGTTCGGGTTCGGGATAGCCGTTATATTAAGGGTATGGATCAGTTTTTTTTTTTTGAGAAACTATTAATGGATCAGATGGGCTGGGCTGTTCTGTCACGGAGTTGTACAGCCCAATTAGCCCCATCGGTAAAAATGCGGCTTCAGAACCGTTGTATAGAATCATAGAATTGACGATGATGTGTTAAATCAACGTCCACGTTAAAAACGGCACTTTTCCTATATGTGCCTGATTTTTTTTTTGGTTCAGACAACATTCAATTTTGTCATTGTTTAGCTATAGATCTCTTATGAGCTATCCTTTTAATTGTACTAGTTGCTCGCGTAAGATTTTTGTGAGTTATCCTTTTAGTTGCTTTTGTAAGATTTTTGTCTCAAGACTTGTAAAAATTTAGACATCTGAAATATAACAACTCCCTTTAAGGGATCATCAAACTTTATCGTACACAAAGCACAACGCAAGGTAGGTGTTCCTGGGTCAGTATTGTCTGACCCTTGTAGCAATGTCAACAAATTGCATGCCGTGCAACCCAGATACCATGGCCTCTCATGCAGAAGAAAGGCAACTGCACAAATTCACAGCACGTTGAAGAGGTCCACATAAGAAATTCTTGACAAGCCAAGCAAGTATCTAAAAGAAACACATACACAGCTGCTGCAACAACAAGGGGTTTTGCTTCTCGACAACTAAGGTCGTCACTCATTCAGCCATCAAGACTGGATATGTATAGTCTGAAAGTAATCTGTTGTCAAAATTCGATGCGCAGGATCAAAAGTTCACATCACGGCATCACCTGAACTTCTGCCGCCGTCTCAGCTCCCGCTGTATAGCCTTTTTTCTAGCCTCGTCTGAAAATTCTACACTCTCCACAGACCGAGCTTGGGGGCTTATGACACTCCCTGAAGCACCACCGCGCTGGTTTTCTCCAGGTCCATATCCTGGTGGAAAGGCTTCCAAGTTCATACTCCTTGAGCCACCAGTTCCCTGGATTCCTACAGGGCTATATCCTGGCAGGCCGACTTGGCTCGAGATGGTTGAAGGACCTGTAAACATTCTCGGCTTGTTGGTCGAAATCCACGAAGTGATATTGCCCTGATTTTCCCCAGGCCTGTATCCTGGCGGACCGACTTCTCTTGAGATGTCTGTAGGACTCATAAACACTCCCTGCTCATAACTCGTATTCCAAGAAGCACCATTGCCCTGATTTCCCTGTCCATACCCTGGCGGGCCTACTTCTCTCGAGATGGTTGTAGGACTCGTAAATGATGGACTCGTAAACGCTCTCTGTTTGCTGCTCATATACCATGGAGTCTCGTTGCCCTGGTTCTCTCCAGACCCAAATCCTGGAGGACAGGCTTCTCTTGAGATGGTTTTGGGGCTCATAAACACTCCCTGCTGGTAATTCGTAGTCCACGAAGCGCTGTTGCCCTTGTTTTTTCCAGTAAGCTCATATCCTGGTGGGGCAACTTCTCTGGAGATGGTTGTAGGACTTGTAAACATTCTCAACTCGCAGCTCGTACTGTCATTCTCCTGGTTTTCTCCAGGCCCATATCCTGGTGGACCGTCTTCTCTTGAGGTGGTCACAGGACTCATAAATACTCCCGACTCGCAGCTTGTATTCCATGAAGTGCTACAGCGCTGGTTTTCTCCAGGCCCATATCCTGATGGACCAAGTTCTCTTGAGATGGTTGTAGGACTCATAAACAATATTTGCTCACTGCTTGTATTCCAGGAAATGCCACTGCCTCGGTTTTCTTCAGGCCCATATCCTGGAGGTCCGACTTCTCTTGAGCTGGCCGCAGGACTCATAAACAGTCTTCGCTCACAGCTTGTATTCCATGGAGCCCCACTGCCCTGGTTATCTCCAGGCGCATATCCTGGTGGACTAACTTCTCTTGCGATAGCGGTAGGAGCCATTATCACACTCTGCTCACAGCTAGTATTCCTTGAACTGACCTGAAGAAAGTTTTCTCCAGGACCATATCCTGGAGGACCAGCTTCCCTTGAGATGGCAGCTGGAGTCATAGTTACTTCCTCTTCACACCTGGTACATTGGCTCGGTGGGATATCTTCTTCAATGCCTTCGTTAAGATTAATTTGGACCATCAATTTTTCAGAAATCATGTCATTTATATCTGCAGTTGGTTTATCTATCAACCCAACACTGGGTTCAATTACTTGTGTGCCATCAAAGGTTGCGCTATTATTATTCTCAGTAGTCTTTTCTCCCGGATGTTTTTGGTTCTTGGCAACAGCATCTCTTGAATAATGACGAGTAGCAGAGAACCACTTACTGATCTGTTAGAAGAAACTATATTAAGACAAAAGGGAACAATAACAGCCCAATAAGAATGTAGAATAAAATTCTTTAGGGTGGCAGTAATACCTGATTAAATGTCAGTCCTAGCTCTTGCGCCAGACTCTCTTTTGTTGCACGACAAGGATATGGATCTTTTTCAAAATGTTCCTTCAGCTTCTGCAAGAAAATGCAGTGTCAACAATGTAATCTATATCAGACTACAATTAATTGGACTGGTTTGTTAGCACAAAGTGATTCCAATAAAAATTGGATAATAATTATAACTATACTAAAAGGAGAGATGTATTATATACCTGACTAACTATAGGGCCAAAATGATATTTTGAGGCTTTGCCACTGCTGACATTGGAGCAAAGAGCTTCAGTTCGCTGCTCACTTGCAGAACCATGAAGCTGCTCTCTAGTTTGCTGCTCACTTGCAGAACCATGAAGCTGCTCGCTCTGAGTATGTTCATTATTCTGCTCCCTAGCTGCTCTTCTGGAACACCGTTTTGTAG
This sequence comes from Miscanthus floridulus, assembly GCF_019320115.1. Classification (NCBI taxonomy): domain Eukaryota; kingdom Viridiplantae; phylum Streptophyta; class Magnoliopsida; order Poales; family Poaceae; genus Miscanthus; species Miscanthus floridulus. The sequence goes on from NC_089584.1 coordinate 117,664,189, forward strand.
AGCGTGGTGATTCAGTAACTGATGCTTTTTCATTGCTTTGTAATCTTGTTTTTCGTGGTGTGCTAAGTGGGGACCACTCTTCATCACTCGAGTCAGATGCTTCTTGTCCGTAAGACTCCTTTACAATTGCACATGAAACAAATGGAAGGGTGATGAGTAAAGCTAAGGCATGGATTCAAAAGTTCATTTTCTATTTCTAAATGAATAGACTCACTATCAAAACCTACCATCTCAATTTCTGTTCCAGAAAGCGGGATTTCTTCAATATTACATTGGTTAAGATTGCTCTGCACCACCGGTTCCTCAGGAACATTGTCATTTCTATCCCTAATCAATTTTTCCATCACCCCTTGGTTAAGATTGTTCTGCGCCATCAGTGTCTCAGGAACAATGTCATTTCTATCCCTAGTCAACTTTTCCATCACCCCAGCATTGGGTTGTCTTGCTTGCATGCTATCTACAGTTGTGCTATCATTATTCTCACTAGTATGGCCATCAGGATGCATTTCTTTTTTGGCAGAAGCAACCCTTAAATAGTGACGAGTACTAGAGAACCATCTGGAGACCTGATAACAGAAACTCTATTAAGGAAGAAGAAGTATAACTAAACTCCAACAAGCGCATGGCACAGCAGAAAATTCTTGGGAGGGAGAGCAAATGCAGAATTTAGTACCTGATTAAATGTCAAGCCTAGTTCTTCTGATAGATTCTCTTTCGTTTCACGGCTAGGATATGGATCTTTCTCAAAATGTACCTTCAATTTCTGCAAGAGATAGTGTCAATGGCATAACTGATCTCAAGTCATGATTAATTGGTTCAACTTGTTAACACTAAACTCCAGATAGCTAACACGACATGTTTAAAAATTTTCTATACCTGGGTAACTACAGGACCAAACTTCCGTCCTGTGCTATAGCCGCCATTGGAGCGAAGAATTTCAGTTTTCTGCTCACTTTCAGAACCATGAAGCCGCTCCCTCTGTGGTGTATGCTCATTATTCTGCTGCCCTGCTGGTGCTCTTCTAGAGCACCGTTTTACAGGATGAAGTCGCTCGCCAAGTGAATCTGTTTCACTGCCTTCTAATAGTTCTTTTCCAGACCACTCTTCGTCATCACTTGAATTAGATGATTCTTTCCCATGTGCCTCCTTTGTATTACCAATGCAATAAATGAAAGAGATTAGAGAAAGGGATAAGGATAGAGCATACTTTTGTGTGCAATGTGGTTTTAGTATAAGTCATAAGCTGATTGCTTCACTAAAGATGGAATTCCAATGACAAATAAATTATGAATGTTACTACCCCTATCACTATTTCCATTTACTCTTTTTTGTGCTTTTTTACCTTGTTATTTATTTGTTGGTTTTCATCTCTAGACGACTACAACTTGCTTGCGAATAAAAAGGCTTTGATTGTCTTCAGTTAAGTGCCATTTTCTATGCATGAATGCTTGACAGCATGGCCTACTTTTAATTTTATTTTCTCGAACATGCAGTGTATCATTATATTAAGAAAAATGGCCTAGTTTTAATTGCTTGAAGCATTTTTCCCTTAATGATATGGAAATATTTCCACCATGTGTATAACATAAGATAGGGGCTGCATCTTTCTGCTTGAAGGTCTGCAGGCATATAGAAAAATGAAGTTTTGCAATCATTAATACAAATAGCATGATGAGCCAGACATAATCTGATTTTTCTCTTTTGTCAGAAGCATTGGCTTTCGCTCTTGCTGCTACTAGAAAAGAAACACAGGAGAGAAATAGATGGAAAAGGGGAAAAGAGATTTGTGTTGTATATATGGCAAAGAGACCAAGGTTGCTTGCTCCCAACCTTTCTATTTTGACTACATTCAATTATGAAACAAAGATAAGCATTTGATGTTTACTGGATGAAAAAGGGTTGCATTCTTACCTTTCCTATCTCTTATATTGTTAAACTAGGACTTAAATTATTCATATTAGTGCTTAACAAGAAGTAGGAAACATCGGATACAGAAAACATGTATTCATGGTACGGGGAAAATGAGAGAGAGATGGCATACATACATCATATAGTTTTTTGTAATCCAACCGTTCAACCTGCCGCCTGCTTGAAACTGGTAGCACCATGTCTTGATCTAGTTTCATGTCCATAAATGCGTGATTGTGGTTTTGTTCATTAGAGCAGTTATCGGCGGCCCTGAGTTTCATTCTATCAGTACGTTTTATCACATTTGATAATGGAGATTCCGAGACTTCATCCTGGCCGCAAGATTTAGCAATCTCCACACAAAAATCATCAGAGTCAGATGTGAAATCTGACACTTCTGAGTTCAATCCATCTTTTTGGTCTTCACTAGAATCTGGACCTGCTGGATCGAAGTCACCATCCCCTGAGTCCTCCGAAGGCAAGCCAAGGTCATCCGCTGTACTTGCATCATTGGAAGCACGGTCGTTAGTATCCCAGTTCATCCTAGAATCTTATGATAGATCCTACCAAGCTGAAAAGAGCCCATCCCATCCCACTATGGCTCTTGAATTTCATAGTACCCCGATCCTATATGAAAGTTCCATACGATCCTATAAGTTCGGTAGGATCTTAGATCTTACATAGGATCATGATCCTAATTCCTAAGATCCTACATAATAATTGATCTAAATGAATTTTTACATTACATGATTAGTTGCTTGTGATAGCATATTATTTAAAGTCAAGGTGGATTGAAAATAAATGTCAACGAATTCACATAAATTTACAACAAGTCAAGTAAACTAATTAATACTATAGGCTTCAATCTTTGATAACATAGGTCCTGTTTGGCGCCATAGTTTTTACGGCGGCGTGGCGAGGCGCAGCGACCCACCACCTTCACACCTTTACAGCGTCTATGGCGCGCGGCGTGGCGACGCCATACACACATCGGCGTGGCGAATACATACATTATAGTCTAGGATATTAGGAAATTATATTGACAAATGGTAATGCAAATGTAGCTTAAAAGGTATAGTCTACAATATTAGCAAATCAAAATAGCAATGTAAATGTAGCAAGGAATTTTAATTACAAGTACATGGGGATCAATAGAGGATAATGGAGATCGATGTGGCTTCACGAAATCGCAGGTAAATATGTTATTGTAGATATATAAATATATAGATTATGTGCTAATTTGTCAAAATATGTAAGAAAGAAAAAAGAAATGAAAAGGAAAAGAGATGGTATGGGCTTTTATTTAGTGGCCCATCTAAAAAAGCCCACGCACCGCCGCATAGTCTTTACCCTAGCACTAAGGCACACAGCCTGATAGCCGCCGCCGTTTCTTATCTTCCTCGCAGCGCCGCCGCTCCATCTTCTGCTCCCTCCCCCACTCGCGCTCGGCATGAAGGCGACGGAGGCGGCGCTCAGGCTCGGGCTCTCAGCGACGGCGGGGCAGTCCCAGGCTCGGCGGCGGCGTCAGCGGCTCCTCCTCCCGCCTCTCGCCAGTCACCTGGCGCCCTCGCCTCCGTCCTCCGCACACCGGCTGGCGACCCTGCGTACGCACCTCCCTCTCCCCTCCCACCTCCGCTGGATCGTCGACGGCGCACGGCCCCTACAGGTACCCTCACGGCCTCACCCTCACCCTCACCGTCTATTGCGCCCGCCACAGCGCACAAAGGCGCCACAGGACGCCAAATCGGCGCCACGGGAACGCCACGGCGCTATGGCGGACGCCATACACGCCGGAGCCGTGGCGAGAGCCGGAAAAACGCCACGGCGATATGGCGTCGGTATAGCGACGCCTTAACAACTATGTTTGGCGCACAAGCTTTCAGCTTTTACTTTTTTTTAAGCCACAACAGGTGCCAAACACGCGCTTAAAAAGTAGAGCTTATGAAGAATGAACTTTTTTTCTCGAGCGTGCAGGAGAGCTGCATATGTATTAAGAAGAAAAAGGGGGGGGGGGGGGGGGTGTAACAACCCTTGCAAAACCACACACACCCATCAACCAAGCTCTCAAACTAGCATTCGTGCCTAATACAACTTGTCAGTCTGAATAATGAACTGGATGCCAGCTTTTCTGGGCAGCGGCGGGAGACCAGCTTTTTCCTCCCGCACGCAACTCTTCTGCCAGTCTGCCTACGATTTTCCACATCCACGTCGTTCCCTCCATCCAAGCCACCCCTATGTCCACCTCACCGATTTTGGAGGCGTGGACCATGGAGGTTCTGGCGCCCCCAGCTTTTTCTCCTTTGGCTCAAGGGCCACAAGCAAAGATGAGGGATGGGCTTATCACGAGGCCTGAGCAGAGATTCCCTCAGCTAAGATCCACTGGACCAAGCTACCTCTGCCTGAGCTCTCCTCCGACGAGGCTGATTACGACCTCCTTATTTGGCATGACAACAAGGAAGATATTTCTCCCTCTCCATGACATGTGGGCCCCATAGGAGGAAAAGCCAGCAAGCTGCCACAACGGGACATCTTCTCCTTTGCATTTAGCAGCTTTCTAACAAGTAGTTGTTGTAGTAAACTATCAAAAGCTAGCTAATAGAAAAGTTTAAGCTGTGCCAATCAGGCCCATATCACAAATCTTTCATTAAAAATATATATATCGTAAAGTCCAATAGGATCCCATACTACAATCCAATTCTACGATGTAATCTGATATTGCCAGGCAAAAAACGATCCTAATCCTAACAACCTTGAATAGAGGGAACAGACCTGTTTTTAAAAGGTTTGGAATGCTCAAACAAGGTGATGAAATCTAAGACATCAGAATCTGACCTTTGCTGTCATCCTCTGCAGAAAACCTGACTTCATTCACCATATGCCCTTCAGCCAATGCAAGGTTGTCACTGTCCTTTATATGATCCGGCAGCAGATCAGAAGCATCAACTTGTTTAGAACCATTGGCAATTGAAGCTGCCTCAGGAAAAACTTTCTGCAGAGATTAAAGGCAGCATCATGTTGGAATTTAATTTAGCCTCATTTATCTCCGTTCTACAGGTACTTCGTAGGTTTTTACCTCCCATGAGTCATGAATAGAGAGCTTGCTTCCTTGAAGTTCATTTAGTGCATCTATAGAGTCTGCTTTGCACACACATGCAGGGCAAAGCCATCCTTCATCCCCCGGAGGTACTACAAATAAAAACAATTATAAATGAGCAACATATGCAATGATGATTTGAGAACATAGGGAAACCAAAAGATGTAGTGGATATTACTATCTTCAGTTAGCAAAGGAGGGTTCAAACAGTTCTGGTGGAATCCTCTGTCACAGGCTCCATCACAAAGAATGATGTCGTTTTGTAAAGTAACATCCTTTGAACCACATACGGCACAAAATATCTGAAAGATGAAACAAATTATCTCTGCACTAATTTGACAACCAGGCTTAAATAAGAATGTGAGATACCAAGAATAACATGAGACTGCCTACATCTTCGCTTGAAATTTCTCCTGCGGAATCAAACAAAGATTCTTCAAGCTTCCCCTTGGATAAAAGAGAGTCCATATTTCGAAAAGCTTCCCGGATTCTTAACTTGCATTGGAGGATTTCTTCCTTGGCTCGTTCAAGCTCCTTCTCAGGTCTTATTTTTTCCAAACTGCACATTTATACCATCAACACGGTACATGACAAGAGGACACACTTGAAGTCTATTAATAGAATTACAAAAATGCATAGTGGAATGTGAATTGCAAGACATTCCCAAAATATTATAGGCAGATATGGAACATTGAATGCAGCCAGTATGTAACCAAGATCCAAGATCTGTTCTACTCCCTCCATTTCAAATTATAAGACATTTTGTTTTTTCTAGATACATAGCTTTTGATATGCACTTAGATATACACCATGTCTAGATACATAACAAAAACAACGTATCTAGAAAAGCCAAAACGTATAATAATTTGGAACGGAGGGAGTATTTGCCATACCACCCTAATAATAAAAACAGTAAATATGGAATAACAGTTACACATAAAAAAGAAAGCCGAGTTAGACACTTAGTATATGAGGATATTGTACACATTGTATCCTACCTAGTACCAACTAATTCTATCCTTTTTGGAATTAAGTGACCTAATAAATACTCCAAATCAAACGCTAATTCTAGAAAAGGGGAAAATGCACAAAATGGAACTGAACAGCAATATGAAACATGTTTGGATGACAAACCTTTGTCCTTTCCAACCTTCACTTGCATAAGCCTGAATAAAGGTTTGTTGATAGTTCATTCGGTTCAAAATATATCTAACTCTTTGACAAATTTTTAAGTAGTCCTTCTTGGGACTGCGATCCTTTGAAGGCTTGCAAATTTTTCTTTTTGTCACAGTTGGTTCAGCAGAAGTACTATCATTTACAGGCTCGCTACTTGCCTCATTCTTCTTTCCTGAGGCAGAGCGAAGAACCCTAACACCAACCTTTGGACTATCGGTCTTTGAAATTGCCCCACCTTTTCTTTTCCTCGCAGATGGTTGAGCAGCAGCACTATCATTTAAAGGCTCACTAGATGCCTCATTCTTCCTTTCTGAGGTAGAGCGAAGCACCCTGGCACTCCTCACAGGGCTTCCTGCCTCGAAGGAATTGCCACTTTTTCTTCTTTTCACAGCTGGTTGACCAGCAGTACTATTATTTAGAGAATCAATAGATGCCTCAATCTTATTATTTGAGGCAGAGCAAAGCACCCTGACACTGCTGTTGGGACTTCTCTCCTTTGAATGACTGACACCTTTCCTTTTATTTGCAGCTGGTTCAACAGCATCACTATCATTTAAAGGCTCAGTACATGTCTCATTCTTATATTTTGATGTAGATCGAAGCACCCTGACACTATTGCTGGGACTTCCCACCTTTGACGGACTGTTGCATTTCCTTTTACTTGAAGCTAGTTCAACAACAGTGCTATCATTTAAAGGCTTGGTACATGTCTCATCCTTAGCTTTTGAACCAGACCGAAGCACCCTCACACCACAGCTCGGACTCCCCAGCTTTGAGGGATTGACGTTTTTTCTTTTATTTGCAGCTGGCTCACCAGCGATCCTGTCACTTAGAGGCTCACTGCACGCCTCATCTTTATTTTTTATTGCAGAGCGAAGCACCCTCACACTGTTGTTGGGACTTCCCACCTGTGAGGGACTGGTATGTTTTCTTTTATTTGCAGCTGGCTTGTCAGGGATCCTGTCATTTAGAGGCCCACTACATGCCTCGTCCTTATTTTTTGATGAAGAGCGAAGCAACCTGACACTGCTATTAAGACTATCCAATTGACTGCCACTTCTTTTTTTCACAGCGGCTTGGGTAGCAGCAGCAGCATTCAGAGGCTCACTGTCCTTATTATCATTGGCTGAGGCAGAGCGAAGAACTCTACCACTACTATGCGCAGACCTCAAGGGATACCTGTTACTTGGTGACACTTCTGAGCCTTTCCTTCCCATTTTACTGTTTGTCTGCTGTACACTTGTTCCCAATGTCGTCGTTGTCCCGAACAAGACCAAGTAAATGATAAACACAAATGAACATCCTCCACAGTAACTGCTAGGCCATCGGAATATCAGAGAAACTTTCGTTAACAAGGTAAGTTGTCCAGTCAAAATAGATGTGTCAGCACCTACAGTGATGGGAAAAAAATGTGAATATGCTTATTAATAGTGCCAACAAATTTTAAAATGTTCTTGCGTTAATGCACATGTCCTCAGTACTTGCTTTGAAAAAGGCCTATTTTCTTCATGGCTCACAAAAGAATAGAACTAAAACTTAAGGGGAAAATGAATGTAATAATGCAAGGGAGCACAGGATTCAACAAGTGGAGAACACAACCCAAGCAACCGATATACATAAGTCAGTTCAAAACTAAATATATGCAGCACAGCAACTGCACATATTCATCTCAATGTCAAAAATAAGTCAGATAGACAATATATCATATGTCATATTCTTTATGTCGCCAACATGAGATGCTAATCTAAGAACAAGACAGATCCATTTCTTGATCAAAATTAGCACGCAATATGTCACCGTTTTACTAGGACGATCTTTATACCGCAAAGGTGATGCATGGCACAGCATGCATTGGCACGATGATTTTGACACGATATTCTATAACATGTAAACCAACACCCTCCATTCCAAGTTTCACACAGCTAACCAAGACTAACCAGGTTAGAGTTCCACTACTCCACTAAGACATCAAAGTTAGTAGGGCTTGCAAATTGGGCTTGCAGGTCGGGGTTTGCGAGCACAGGACATGGGTGCACACATGTACACCTGATAATTTATGCAAGAAATCAAAGTTAGTAGGCATAATACATGTAAACACCTGTTATTTAGATCAAATCTGAACACAGCTAACCAAATAGCTTAGGTTAGCGTTTGGGTGCTCGGTTTCACATAGTAGGAGGCATCGGCGGATCTGGATCCCCCGGATGGGGTGCTACAGCCCAGGTCCAGCCCAAGAAACATTGGGCATTAACAATTCATGGTGTTTAGAGATGGGTGCTTAAGGAGAGAGAGTATGGTTAATCATTAAGCATCAGCATAGAAGTTAATTCCTACAGTGCAAACAGGTGGTTAGATAAGCTCAGCCACCTTTTTAACTTGCATTAAGCATTGGTGCTAAGAGCATCTCCAAGAGATTAGTCAAATCGTTTTCTAAAGGTAAATTTGGCTATTATTAAAGGAAAAACGTCTCCAACAGCCTCTATAAATGACTCTCCAAATTTAGTAGCTCTCCAGCCCACCTCATTCCCTCTCTACTTTTGGATAGCCTACCTCACTAGGTTTTACATACTGTTGGAGTACTCTAGTATTTTTTTTTTGTCAAATCTATTTTAGAGAGTAGCTAAATCAGTAAATTTCAGGGTTTTTTTTGGCTAAGCACGCCCATTGTGCATGCTCAACAACCCAAGCCAAAAAGGGCCAAGCCCAACCGGACACCCCTAACACACACCAGGTCATTCAGCGCATCCCAGCATCGCTCGCTCCTCGCTTCCTTGCGCTACTCGTTTGTCTTCCACAGGAACTCCGGTGCTCCCCAATCCTGCCAAAATCCCCAGCAATCGCCGATATTCATCGAGACCCCCAACCCCCCAGACGGCGAGATCCTGCGCTCGACAGCCAGCTCCGCGAAGGCGCAAGGAAGCCTGCGGCTTGAGCGGCGGCATGGTGGTGCCCCCAGCGGCTCAGGGAGGATGCAAATCCAGCAACAGCATCCAAGGTCAGCACCCCCTTTGCCCCTTATCTAGATCCGCCACTGGTAGGAAGGGAAGAGAAGGGGTGGGCACACCTGGCGGGTGCTCGTCGCCGGCGAAGGGCCAGAGGAGGACCTGGGGCCCTGGCCTACGGGTTCGTCGTCGGTCGCCCAGTCGTCGCCAAGACACAGGGAGAGCTCACGCCTCACGGGGTGACCGGAGTAATAACGGAGAACAAAAGGCTGAACCGTGAAAGCTGAGCGGTGAGCTCGCGGGTCTGAACTCTGGACTCGGGAGCACGCCTGGCGACCTGGGTACTGATTTGCATCTGTAGCAGGCCACGTGTCCAATCAAGGCGTCCAAAACAGATCGCCACTCTGTCGGAACGGCAGAGGGGATAAGGGCGTGTTTGCTGCCGTTTGATACAGTTCCGCCGTTTTATTTCGCTGAGTTTTTTTAGCGTACAAGTTGCAGTATCTGTGTTCACACTCATACCACCACACATATACACACTCCTAGAAGCTACAACTAATACACCTCAAATGTACTTCTGGAGATCACTGAAGCCACACGAGCATCATAGACGACGGCCATGTCGTGATCCCATTGTAGCGTCACGCGAGTGTCCAGGACCTGCATGAAACAAATATAGGGAAATACCCTCGGTGCCATACCTGGCCGATCCACAACTGGGATTCGAACACGGGTGGGTGGCCTCCACGACGGGAGCGCTCACCACTGCGCTATAGGAACAGTTTTTGCACCGGCTTCATAAAGTCATTTTTAGCTTTTTTTTACCAAACTAATTATGATGAAACCGCTCCTTTCTTCATATAATGCCAGTCTTAATGGGGTTTTATCGGAGTTTCATGGACATTAAATATGCTGATGTGACACTATATTGATGAAGAGAGATAATAAAAATTTCATAAGAGTAGAGAGAGTTTCATCACTGTTTCCAAAATATAGATGCGTTGGAAACTAGGATGTGAAACCTCTATTGAGACTGACATAAGTTGTTTTTTCAGCTTCCCTTACATGCATAGTTTTTCAGATAAAGTTAGGTGAAAAGTAGTTTTTCTAGCTTTCTCTTTGCTATCTTCCCGGTAAACTTGTTTTACCAAATGTTTTTTTAATAGTTTTAGCATCAATGGTGAAGCTATTACCTTTTACCTATATATATATATATATATATATATATATATATATATATATATATATATATATATATATATATATATATATATATATATATATATATATATATATATATAAGCGGGGCCTGCTCCTCCAAAGGAACCACCGTCCACGTCGTCCCAAAATTTTGTGGCCGTCCGATTTCCCATCCTGTGGCCTAAAATCGTTGAACCTGCTTTCGTGCGAAGCTGCTCCTCCTGCTTCTCCTTACCTTAGCTGGCTTTTACTTAGCTTCTCTTTACCTGCTCTGGCTTCCCATCCAAATCCACTCAATCAAATATATACTCCAGCTTCAACTTCTCCTTCTCAACCCATCTGGAAAAATCTCGTCTCTTCCCGTCGCTCTCCTCTCTCTCCCCGTCGCCCTCTCTCTCCCCAGCGCTCTCTCCCTCTCCCTCTCGATCCGGACACGGCGACCACCGGTGCGGACGCGGCGGCTGCGGTCCTCCTCCTCCTCTCCCCTCGCATCGTGGCGTGCCAGGTGGCCCAGCGCCGCAGGCTCACGGGACAAGGCACTGGGGGTGCGAGGCGCTCCCGGGCTGCACCGCGGTGCCGCGCGTGCGCCCCTGTGGTGGTCGTCTCCGGCCACGGCGCGGCGCGACCGGCCCAGCCGGTGGCCACTGCCTTGGCTGTCCCTGAGCTGCCTCCTTCCTCTGCTCTAGCCTTTTCATGTGCTACACGAACCCCTAGCTGCATGTGCTACAGGTCGCCGACGATAGTAGCGGCGGCAACCAGGTCCTAATGCCTGCTCTTCAGATCCGTGCTTTCGTTTACTGAATTCTGTCATTCCCTTTTCTGCTACAAAGATTTGCTAATGCCTGTTATTTTCTTCTATTTTGTCGCAGCTAGATTTACTGATCACCTTTTTTATAAATACCTTGCATCACCTGGTGCACACGCTATGCTTCTTCTCAGGTTAGTACCCGTTTTTGCATGACTGTTAGGTGCTCCTTTTGTTTTGAACTGTTATAGTGCAGCTGCCTTTATATTATTTGGTTATTATATGGTCTATAAGATCATAGCCGATGGATCTATGATAACTGCAGTTGACCTCAAAAAATTTTTTTGCCAACAACTGTACGATCTTATACGATAACTGCACTAAATAATTATTTTCTACTTCTTTTAGCAGCTAACAACTGAACTTGCAGACTTAGGGGCGGAGACAATTATTTTCCCGAATGAAAAGAGATCTAAGACACATAATGCTCACTATCTTACTCTTACTTTCATTGTTTTATACATGTACAGTCAACTAGCCAAGGTTGCCAAGGTTTAATCTGGTCACTTGCTTCCATGTGCATTGCACAACCTCTGCTGCACCTGAAAACTTTTTCTCCTTCATTTTTCCCTCTACCCATTGTCACAAACATGTATTTCCTCCAGGTATACATTTTTGAAGAAATTAATTAATCGGTTTGAAAAGGGACCAACAACATTGGCGTTCAGTGCCCGTAGATCCATCAGATTAGAGAGGCAAGTGCTTATTGGTCAGGATGGAGGTAAGACCGAATTTGTCTTCGCTAATTCTATGGAAAATTTGATTGTATATCATCTCCTTGTGTTTTTTGTTTGCATATTCAGCAGTTGTCTGTAGGTCAAGCAAGGCTCTCCCTTGATTGTTGTACAGCATAGCTGTAGACAATGGCTAAAGATGTGTAGATTTGCAAAGTGTGTAAATTACGATTAAGAGAAATCATCATTTGTGATAGTTTATTAGAGTCAGCCTATCAATAATAATGGTAATTTATTTACTATGAAATACCATGGTCGCTGACAACTCCAGGATACTAATTCTACATTTCTTTGTTTTTTTACATCTCAGTATGCATCCAAAGTTCCATTTTACATTCATACACCAGAAAATATATCCACTGCTTTTTTAATATAGAAAATATGTCCTACTAAATCTGATTTGTTACATGTACCTTTCAGTGGTCGTAAAAATTGTATCCCGTCTTACATGGCACACCAGGATATAAATAGAGATTAGTTTTGTTGCAATACATGGTCTATACTATATCACTTTAGCAGTTTAGCCACTGATGCATAATTGTTTATATAGGACTCTGGTTCTAACTAAAAACACTGCAAGCCTTATGAAAATTACCTCCATTTTAGCCTCCATTTTGTTTATGCTTGTCTCCTTTTTCCTTAGAATGATTCAAATCCTTGGTTTCCTATTGACACACTCCAGGTGCCCACCATCTAAGATGCTTACTGTACAGAGCTCAGGTTTTTACAGCATGCCTGGTAGATCTCAAGGCCAAATTCCATAATGCAGTGCTTCATGGTGCTAGAGAGATGTCTATCTAGAGGCAGCTGGCGGTAGATCGTTCTAAACTTGATTTGATTATATTGATCTATAATATTCTTTGAAAATTATTTTTTCCCTATACTAAGTGCTATGTTTTTCCAAGATTCGCCGGTGCTTAGGATATCGTGTGTTAATTTGAAAGGTAAGATAGTTTAGGATCTACCAATTAGCATTTGGTAATATACTCTGGTTGACACTTTTAACAGAAAAATATGTACTTTAGTTTAGGATCTGCCAATTAACATTGGTACCTTCCCCTTCTGATTGTTTTTGGCGTTTGGTGTTTGGAAAGGTTCAAAATTCAAAGAAATGCAGTGTTTTCTGCAAGTTGTTTACTCAAATTTCGTTTTGATTACTTGAAGTTGGTGAAGAGTATCCCTAGAGAAGAGATATATGGATTTTGATGAACTTTTTCCCTATTTGTTTCAGTATTTGTAGAAAGAAAGCTTACAAATACAACAATGTAGCACATAAAAATGGACCCAGGGCCAATAAATAGTTCCAAACATCCAATTTTAGTGTTCTTCCAAATTAGCTCTGCCTGTTATTTTCTACTATTTTGTCGCAGCTAGATTTACTGATCACCTTTTTTAGAAATACCTTGCATCACCTGGTGCACACGCTATGCTTCTTCTCAGGTTAGTACCCGTTTTTACATGCCTGTTAGGTCCTCTTTTTGTTTTGAACTGTTATAGTGCAGCTGCCTTTATATTATTTGGTTATTATATGGTCTATAAGATCATAGCTGATGGATCTATGATAACTGCAGTTGACCTCAAAAAAAATTTTTTGCCAACAACTGTACGATCTTATACGATAAATACACTAAATAATTATTTCCTACTTCTTTTATCAGCTAATAACTGAACTTGCAGACTTAGGGGAGGAGACAATTATTTTCCCGAATGAAAAGAGATCTAAGACACATAATGCTCACTATCTTACTCTTACTTTCATTGTTTTATACCTGTACAGTCAACTAGCCAAGGTTGCCAAGGTTTAATCTGGTCGCTTGCTTCCATGTGCATTGCACAACCTCTGCTGCACCTGAAAACTTTTTCTCCTTCATTTTTTCCTCTACCCATTGTCACAAACATGTATTTCCTCCAGGTATACATTTTTGAAGAAATTAATTAATCGGTTTGAAAAGGGACCAGCAACATTGGCGTTCAGTGCCTGTAGATCCATCAGATTAGAGAGGCAAGTGCTTATTGGTCAGGTTGGAGGTAAGACCGAATTTGTCTTCGCTAATTCTACGAAAAATTTGATTGTATATCATCTCCTTGTGTTTTTTGTTTGCATATTCAGCAGTTGTCTGTAGGTCAAGCAAGGCTCTCCCTTGATTGTTGTACAGCATAGCTGTAGACGATGGCTAAAGATGTGTAGATTTGCAAAGTGTGTAAATTACGATTAAGAGAAATCATCATTTGTGATAGTTTATTAGAGTCAGCCTATCAATAATAATGGTAATTTATTTACTATGAAATACCATGGTCGCTGACAACTCCAGGATACTAATTCTACATTTCTTTGTTTTTTTACATCTCAGTATGCATCCAAAGTTCCATTTTACGTTCATACACCAGAAAATATATCCACTGCTTTTTTAATATAGAAAATATGTCCTACTAAATCTGATTTGTTACATGTACCTTTCAGTGGTCGTAAAAATTGTATCCCGTCTTACATGGCACAACAGGACATAAATAGAGATTAGTTTTGTTACAATACATGGTCTATACTATATCACTTTAGCAGTTTAGCCACTGATGCATAATTGTTTATATAGGACTCTGGTTCTAACTAAAAACACTGCAAGCCTTATGAAAATTACCTCCATTTTAGCCTCCATTTTGTTTATGCTTGTCTCCTTTTTCCTTAGAATGATTCAAATCCTTGGTTTCCTATTGACACCAAAGTTCCGCTAGGCGCTCGCCTAGGCGCGCCTAGGCGCGATTAAGCGCTAATCGACGGCCCTCCGCGTAGACTAGGGTGTAGTCGTAGTCCTAGGCGGGAGCAGCGACTAGGCGGCGCAAATCGGCGCCTCGGCGGCGATTCCGCGGCGCGCAGGCGCGCAAGGCGGCGCGTAGGCGGACGACCCGCTCAACGGCGAAATTTTTGTCCGCCGCGGAAGCGCGCGCGCTTATGGCGTCTGGCGCGAGAAAGGATGCGTGCGGGAAGGAGAAGAGGGAAAAGGTCCGCTCCCGCTCGATTCTTGCCTTCCAGGTCGCAGATAGCCGCTCGGCCACTCTCGCTCGTCCTCTCCTCCTACGACGGCGCGTCGGAGGGAAGCTCCACCCGCCAGCCCCGCCGGTCGCCCTGCTCCCCGCGACCCTGCCTGGAGGCTTGTCCCAGCCGGCCTCCTCTACCCCGCCTGGAAGCTGCTGCCCTGCCTCCTCTGCCCCGCCTGGAACCTGCAGCACCAAGGTCAGGCCCCTCCCCTGCTCCTCTCCTCCATGTCCTCTGTTTTGAATGCATCCCCTGCTTCTCTCCTCTGATTTGAATGCCTGTGATTCTGTGAATGTGAATGGATGAGTTGATCTGATTTTGCCTGCTGTGAATGCCCATTGTCTAAATGTAGGATGTCTACAATAGAGGGTGCACTAGGTGAGGGAGAAAATAGTGAGTCAGCGAATCTCCTGAAGAGGAATTCGGATGATGTTGGATGGGAGTATGGTGTTCTTGTTGATCCTAACAACAAGGACAAGGTGAAGTGCAAGCTTTGTAAGAAGGAGATGAGGGGAGGGATTTATAGGTTGAAGCAGCATTTGGCTCATGAGGGATAGAATGTGAAGAAATGCACGGCTACAACAGTGCAGGCCATGGAGGCTAAATAGAAGTGCAAGAAAGCACTAGATGAGGCAAAAAGAAAGAGGGAGGAGAAGACTGTTCGTGAGCTAGAACTTAGAGAGGAAGTTAATGTATCTAGGGTTGGAGAGTCAGATGAAGTCACTTGTGTTGGAAGTTTAGAGCCTCACAAATTAGGACCCATGGACAAATGGACACGTGCTATTGATCCTAAAGCTACCAAGACTGATTCTTTGAAGCAACGACAGCTGAACAAGGAACTTTGGAAAGAAATAACACATGAGGTGCATAAGTATATTGCAAGATGGGCCTATACACATGGTAAATTGCTAGTATACTATTCTGTACTTACATTACATGATCACTAATTCATTAGATGTTATTCCTGATCACTAATTAGGCTTTTTTAACATTGGCAGCAATACCTTTCAATGCATGTGACAATGATGAGTTTAAGCAAATGTGTGAAGCAATTGGTCAGTTTGGTCCAGGACTTGTACCTCCATGTCAAGATTCACTTCGAGAGAGATTGTTGGAAGAAGAATATGAAAGAACCAAGAGTCTGCTGCAGGAACGTGAAGCCAAGAAGATAAAAAATTGGTGCTCTATTATGACCGATGCTTGGTCAAATAGGAAGAGGAGAAGCATAATGAATCTGTGCACCAATTGTGCTGATGGAACCTCCTTCATCAGCTCTAAGGAGATGTCACATGTCTCACATACCATTGAGGTCATCTTTGATCTTGTGGACAAAGCAATTGAAGAGATTGGTCCAGACAATATGGTGCAAGTAGTGACTGACAATGCCTTTAACAACATGGGAGCAAAGAGGCTATTGGAAGAGAAGAGACCACACATATTTTGGACCTCTTGTGCAGCTCACACAATCAACCTTATGCTCCAAGGAATTGGCAACTTGACTCGGTTCAAGAAAGTGGTTGACCAAGCAAAGGCATTTACCATATTTGTCTATGGCCACACAAGGACATTGGAGTGCTTGAGATACTTCACAGAGGGGAAAGAGGTAGTGAGGCCAGGAGTGACTAGGTTTGCTTCAAACTTTCTCAATTTGAGTAGCATGCAAGAGAAGAAGGACCAGTTAAGGAAGATGGTGGTTCATAGTAGGTGGGACTCATTGAAGGATGTGAAATCAAAGAAAGGAAAAGAGGCAACAACAACTATATTGAGTCCAAGCTTTTGGAAGGATGTGAAGCTAACATTGACTGTTTTTGAGCCATTGGTCAAAGTCCTCCGTTTGGTTGATGGGGATGTGAGGCCATCCATGGGTTTCCTTTATGGAGAACTACTAAAGGCAAAGAGACAGATCAAAGAGGCCTTTGGAAATGTTGAGGCTCGGTTCAAGGATGTAATAGCTGTTATTGACAAAAAGATGAATGGAAGACTTAATTCTCCATTGCATTTGACAGCCTATTTGCTGAATCCTCACTATAGCTATAGTGACCCATCAATCTTTGATCAGCCCAAAATATCAGAAGGGTTTATATCTTGTGTTGAGAAAATTTTTTATCATGATGAGGACATGCAGCATATGGCTGCCAACATTGAACTAAAGAAGTTTCAGAATAGAGAAGGACCCTTTAGCAAGAAGCTTGCTAGGAATTTTGAAAACTTTGATTACAACCCAGGTAGAGGTACTTCCTATGGCTCATGGCTGTTTGTTGTTTGCTGTTTTCTAAACTAATAGAGGTGTTTTTTATTTCAGCATCATGGTGGAGACTGTATGGATATGAAACACCAGCTTTACAGAAGATGGCTACAAGGATCCTATTTTTGACATCAAGCTCTTCTGGTTGTGAAAGAAATTAGAGTGGGTTTGAAGGGGTTAGTACCTAACTACCTATCTATTATGAACATTTCTGTTTCAGGCTTTCAGCAGCATTACAATTTAATTGTAGAACTGAGAATGCTCTTTTTAAATTGTAGATACACACTAAGAAGAGGAATAGGCTTACTACAACCCGCCTCAACAAGCTGGTGTATATCCAATTCAACTCCAAGCTGCTTAGTAAGAGAGAAAAGATCAAGTCAAACAAAATCACTGAGATACTTCAGTCTAGTGATACAACTGAAGCTCAAGGTTTTCTCCAAGAGGGTGGGGATGATTGTGCATTAGCTGACTTTAGAGATGGGGAGGAAGATGAGATGGAAGGTACCGAGATACCTTGGTCTGTCATTGGAGAGGCAGTGGGAGCAGATGAACAGCTTGAGCTGCGTAGAAGTGCAAGAGTGAGGGAGCTCTATGAAGGAGAAGAATTTGAGTCTGAAGAAGAAGAGTATGACGATGAGGATGTGAACTACAGTGACGAAGAAATATGAACTGCGGCTTGTATTGTACTGTCCTTTAGTTATAAATTGTGTTGTGCAGCTTGTATTGAACTACAGTGAGTGAGGGAACTATGTGCTTGTGCTGTCCTTTATTTATAAATTGTGTTGTGCACTTGTATTACTGTCCTATCCACTTGTATTATAATTACCAGCTGCTAATATGGTGTGCTCATGGATGGGAGGCTGCTGAAATCATCCAGATAAGTCACAACTTAGTGTTTTCTATTTTTTTTGGATGACAAGCTAGCTGTCTATTGACTAATTTACTAACTACTAGCTGTCAAAATATGTTGCAGGAGGCAGGAGCTAGGAACATGCAAGAAAGCAAGAGTAAGCCAGCTAGGAATCAGATATGTCTACTGCCCTCTTTTTCTACTTACTTATTACTGTGACTCATATAGTCATATATAGTAGTTATATACATATATATATAGTTATATACATAGTATATATATAATTTATGGCTATATTGCCAAAACGCCTAGGAGCGCCTAGGACCGAGTACTCCTGACTAGGCGCTAGGCAATGGGTCAGCGCCTAGATTCCGCCTAGCACCTAGCTGAACTTTGATTGACACATTCCAGGTGCCCACCATCTAAGATGCTTACTGTACAGAGCTCAGGTTTTTACAGCATGCCTGGTAGATCTCAAGGCCAAATTCCATAATGCAGTGCTTCATGGTGCTAGAGAGATGTCTATTTGGAGGCAGCTGGCGGTAGATCATTCTAAACTTGATTTGATTATATTGATCTATAATATTCTTTGAAAATTATTTTTTTCCCTATACTGAGTGCTATGTTTTTCCAAGATTCGCCGGTGCTTAGTATATCGTGTGTTAATTTGAAAGGTAAGATAGTTTAGGATCTACCAATTAGCATTTGGTAATATACTCTGGTTGACACTTTTAACAGAAAAATATGTACTTTAGTTTAGGATCTGCCAATTAACATTGGTACCTTCCCCTTCTGATTGTTTTTGGCGTTTGGTGTTTGAAAAGGTTCAAAATTCAAAGAAATGCAGTGTTTTCTGCAAGTTGTTTACTCAAATTTTGTTTTGATTACTTGAAGTTGGTGAAGAGTATCCCTAGAGAAGAGATATATGGATTTTGATGAACTTTTTCCCTATTTGTTTCAGTATTTGTAGAAAGAAAGCTTACAAATACAACAATGTAGCACATAAAAATGGACCCAGGGCCAATAAATAGTTCCAAACATCCAATTTTAGTGTTCTTCCAAATTAGCTCTGCCTGTTATTTTCTACTATTTTGTCGCAGCTAGATTTACTGATCACCTTTTTTAGAAATACCTTGCATCACCTGGTGCACACGCTATGCTTCTTCTCAGGTTAGTACCCGTTTTTACATGCCTGTTAGGTCCTCTTTTTGTTTTGAACTGTTATAGTGCAGCTGCCTTTATATTATTTGGTTATTATATGGTCTATAAGATCATAGCTGATGGATCTATGATAACTGCAGTTGACCTCAAAAAATTTTTTTGGCCAACAACTGTACGATCTTATACGATAAATGCACTAAATAATTATTTCCTACTTCTTTTATCAGCTAATAACTGAACTTGCAGACTTAGGGGAGGAGACAATTATTTTCCCGAATGAAAAGAGATCTAAGACACATAATGCTCACTATCTTACTCTTACTTTCATTGTTTTATACCTGTACAGTCAACTAGCCAAGGTTGCCAAGGTTTAATCTGGTCGCTTGCTTCCATGTGCATTGCACAACCTCTGCTGCACCTGAAAACTTTTTCTCCTTCATTTTTTCCTCTACCCATTGTCACAAACATGTATTTCCTCCAGGTATACATTTTTGAAGAAATTAATTAATCGGTTTGAAAAGGGACCAACAACATTGGCGTTCAGTGCCCGTAGATCCATCAGATTAGAGAGGCAAGTGCTTATTGGTCAGGATGGAGGTAAGACCGAATTTGTCTTCGCTAATTCTATGGAAAATTTGATTGTATATCATCTCCTTGTGTTTTTTGTTTGCATATTCAGCAGTTGTCTGTAGGTCAAGCAAGGCTCTCCCTTGATTGTTGTACAGCATAGCTGTAGACAATGGCTAAAGATGTGTAGATTTGCAAAGTGTGTAAATTACGATTAAGAGAAATCATCATTTGTGATAGTTTATTAGAGTCAGCCTATCAATAATAATGGTAATTTATTTACTATGAAATACCATGGTCGCTGACAACTCCAGGATACTAATTCTACATTTCTTTGTTTTTTTACATCTCAGTATGCATCCAAAGTTCCATTTTACATTCATACACCAGAAAATATATCCACTGCTTTTTTAATATAGAAAATATGTCCTACTAAATCTGATTTGTTACATGTACCTTTCAGTGGTCGTAAAAATTGTATCCCGTCTTACATGGCACACCAGGATATAAATAGAGATTAGTTTTGTTGCAATACATGGTCTATACTATATCACTTTAGCAATTTAGCCACTGATGCATAATTGTTTATATAGGACTCTGGTTCTACCTAAAAACACTGCAAGCCTTATGAAAATTACCTCCATTTTAGCCTCCATTTTGTTTATGCTTGTCTCCTTTTTTCTTAGAATGATTCAAATCCTGGGTTTCCTATTGACACACTCCAGGTGCCCACCATCTAAGATGCTTACTGTATAGAGCTCAGGTTTTTACAGTATGCCTGGTAGATCTCAAGGCCAAATTCCATAATGCAGTGCTTCATGGTGCTAGAGAGATGTCTATCTGGAGGCAGCTGGTGGTAGATCATTCTAAACTTGATTTGATTATATTGATCTATAATATTCTTTGAAAATTATTTTTTTCCCTATACTGAGTGCTATGTTTTTTTAAGATTCGCCAGTGCTTAGGATATCGTGTGTTAATTTGAAAGGTAAGATAGTTTAGGATCTACCTATTAGCATTTGGTAATATACTCTGGTTGACACTTTTAACAGAAAAATATGTACTTTAGTTTAGGATCTGCCAATTAACATTGGTACCTTCCCCTTCTGATTGTTTTTGGCGTTTGGTGTTTGAAAAGGTTCAAAATTCAAAGAAATGCAGTGTTTTCTGCAAGTTGTTTACTCAAATTTCGTTTTGATTACTTGAAGTTGGTGAAGAGTATCCCTAGAGAAGAGATATATGGATTTTGATGAACTTTTTCCCTATTTGTTTCAGTATTTGTAGAAAGAAAGCTTACAAATACAACAATGTAGCACATAAAAATGGACCCAGGGCCAATAAATAGTTCCAAACATCCAATTTTAGTGTTCTTCCAAATTAGCTCTGCATGTTATTTTCTTCTATTTTGTCGCAGTTAGATTTACTGATCACCTTTTTTAGAAATACCTTGCATCACCTGGTGCACACGCTATGCTTCTTCTCAGGTTAGTACCCGTTTTTACATGCTTGTTAGGTCCTCTTTTTGTTATGAACTGTTATAGTGCAGCTGCCTTTATATTATTTGGTTATTATATGGTCTATAAGATCATAGCTGATGGATCTATGATAACTTTAGTTGACCTCAAAAATTTTTTTTGCCAACAACTGTACGATCTTATACGATAAATGCACTAAATAATTATTTCCTACTTCTTTTATCAGCTAACAACTGAACTTGTAGACTTAGGGGCGGAGACAATTATTTTCCCGAATGAAAAGAGATCTAAGACACATAATGCTCACTATCTTACTCTTACTTTCATTGTTTTATACATGTACAGTCAACTAGCCAAGGTTGCCAAGGTTTAATCTGGTCACTTGCTTCCATGTGCATTGCACAACCTCTGCTGCACCTGAAAACTTTTTCTCCTTCATTTTTCCCTCTACCCATTGTCACAAACATGTATTTCCTCCAGGTATACATTTTTGAAGAAATTAATTAATCGGTTTGAAAAGGGACCAACAACATTGGCGTTCAGTGCCCGTAGATCCATCAGATTAGAGAGGCAAGTGCTTATTGGTCAGGATGGAGGTAAGACCGAATTTGTCTTCGCTAATTCTATGGAAAATTTGATTGTATATCATCTCCTTGTGTTTTTTGTTTGCATATTCAGCAGTTGTCTGTAGGTCAAGCAAGGCTCTCCCTTGATTGTTGTACAGCATAGCTGTAGACAATGGCTAAAGATGTGTAGATTTGCAAAGTGTGTAAATTACGATTAAGAGAAATCATCATTTGTGATAGTTTATTAGAGTCAGCCTATCAATAATAATGGTAATTTATTTACTATGAAATACCATGGTCGCTGACAACTCCAGGATACTAATTCTACATTTCTTTGTTTTTTACATCTCAGTATGCATCCAAAGTTCCATTTTACATTCATACACCAGAAAATATATCCACTGCTTTTTTAATATAGAAAATATGTCCTACTAAATCTGATTTGTTACATGTACCTTTCAGTGGTCGTAAAAATTGTATCCCGTCTTACATGGCACACCAGGACATAAATAGAGATTAGTTTTGTTGCAATACATGGTCTATACTATATCACTTTAGCAGTTTAGCCACTGATGCATAATTGTTTATATAGGACTCTGGTTCTAACTAAAAACACTGCAAGCCTTATGAAAATTACCTCCATTTTAGCCTCCATTTTGTTTATGCTTGTCTCCTTTTTCCTTAGAATGATTCAAATCCTTGGTTTCCTATTGACACACTCCAGGTGCCCACCATCTAAGATGCTTACTGTACAGAGCTCAGGTTTTTACAGCATGCCTGGTAGATCTCAAGGCCAAATTCCATAATGCAGTGCTTCATGGTGCTAGAGAGATGTCTATCTAGAGGCAGCTGGCGGTAGATCGTTCTAAACTTGATTTGATTATATTGATCTATAATATTCTTTGAAAATTATTTTTTCCCTATACTAAGTGCTATGTTTTTCCAAGATTCGCCGGTGCTTAGGATATCGTGTGTTAATTTGAAAGGTAAGATAGTTTAGGATCTACCAATTAGCATTTGGTAATATACTCTGGTTGACACTTTTAACAGAAAAATATGTACTTTAGTTTAGGATCTGCCAATTAACATTGGTACCTTCCCCTTCTGATTGTTTTTGGCGTTTGGTGTTTGGAAAGGTTCAAAATTCAAAGAAATGCAGTGTTTTCTGCAAGTTGTTTACTCAAATTTCGTTTTGATTACTTGAAGTTGGTGAAGAGTATCCCTAGAGAAGAGATATATGGATTTTGATGAACTTTTTCCCTATTTGTTTCAGTATTTGTAGAAAGAAAGCTTACAAATACAACAATGTAGCACATAAAAATGGACCCAGGGCCAATAAATGGTTCCAAACATCCAATTTTAGTGTTCTTCCAAATTAGCTCTGGACAAAAATTACCGCATACATCCAACATGATCTATATTGTCAAACCTCAATTCCATACATCCAAAGCACCAATTCAGAATACTCAATGATATAATGCCTTGAAAAGAACAAATAGCTGACATTTTTGTGCACTTTTATATTTTCCCTCTATTTATTTTCCTTCACTCTCATTATGTTATTTACCATAACCATGTCTATTGTTTGCTAAAAATAGTTACATTTTTAACATATCTGATGGGCACGCAGCATATTTTTGCAATGAGCTATTCTAGCTTCTCCTGGTACAGTCTCATTATCTCCGGTCTTCTTCTCTAGGGGAGTCAGAATTTGATGCAGAGAATAAAACTCGATCAGTTCATATGAATAGGAATTATTCATGGTGTATTTTTGTCAATAGTTAATTTTCATTATTGGTGGCATCTGATTGTTAAGAGACATTTGCAAGTTCTCTGTTATTTTTCTTATTCTTAAATGTTGGTATTAGTGAGAATGTAATTTCAGCAATTAATCCATACGAAGACTTCTACCAACTAAAAGTTACTGTACTCTAATATGATTATTATCCTTTGCATATTTGTTTATATTATGTACAGAAACTCAGAAGAAGCTATATGTAATGCTTGGAAAGGATCTCTGTTCAGACAATTTTTCCAGCTGATAGGTAATTTCCTTTATGGTCATCACATAAGATTGTTGCGTATAAGTTGCATTGCATCAGCAGGTTATGATAAAAAATATTATCACCTGTTGGAGTCTAACATGATTATTACCCCAATGCTTAGACCTGCGCTCTATCACAAACTAACAGATTTATGCAATCTGTGAGTGCACAATATATCACTTGAGAACGTGCTTTCATTTTCCCTGTCAAAGACTACGAAAACTCTAATTCTATTCAAATGCTAAAGAAGTGAATCATCATTGCCTGGATCGCTTGGATCACTTGGCCTCAAGGTGTAAGCCTGCGAAGGTAGAATACATGCTTCACATCTATTTTTTTTAATTAGTTCCCTTTATTTTAGATCGTGGCTCAAATATGAAATTGGTTATTTAGAGACTTCCATGCAAGCTATCAGACTAAAAAAATATGCTACGTATTCTCCTTTGAATTCTTTCAGTCAACCACCAACCAGGTTTCACAAAATGATTTAGCCTGCTGATCATGCTCTATTTTTAGTGTCTCCAATCTATGGTTAATTTGTACTCATACTGCTTATATTTTTTCCTGAATATTTTTTGCTTCCTTCCTGCACAGGTCGATATTTCTTCATTTTGTTGCGTACTTGCATTATTAACTGTATTTGTGTCTCCACTCCATGTTGGATTCCTTCATATGCATGTCGTCTGTTGCTACCTTGTAGGTCATTTAGGCTTCCTCTCATTTATGTCGACCTTTTCTATTTTCCCATCTATTTACGCCTGCTGCTTGCTGAGATCAATGCTGTGAAATTTTTACTCCCCTCAGATGTCTTCAGCTAATGTCACATTCTTTGCTTTTGTCCCTTGCTTTTTTGGACCAGGTACGTACTGCTATAGACATCCATGCTTTTTCGGACCAGATAGATCCTGCTATATTCATGTCATCGATATTTATCTTATTCATATGCGTTCAGCTAATGTTACTTCTTTGCTCATGTTTTGAATTGGAAACAGCAGCCCATACGTATGCCCCACCAAATTTGCACTGAGCTTAGGCATAGTGTGGTAGTTTCCAAGGTACAGTGCCTTCATGCCCCTCATATGTTACATGAAATGTGGATGTCGTAACATAGCCCAACTCTAAAAAATCGATTTTAGTTGTCACCAGATGTGGGTCAATCACTATATTGTTCTCCATGTCATTGATGTTCATTTAGAGACCAAAGAAAATAATGACATACCATGTTCTAGGTTTTTTTTCCACTCTTGCTATCATTACCGTTCTTAACCTTGCATGTTTGACAGTGCCAAAAGGTGCATTGGAAGACTTTAGGCAAATGTCATGGGTTAGTGGGTTTATATTGGGAAATGTGTGCTATCCGTGTCGAATATCAATTAGAATAAAACAGTCGTAGAATCTGTAACTGTTTTCCACTGATACAAACTGTGATTCATTTGTTATGTGTCATTTGTTTCTAGGTCTGGAAGATGAGCTGGCAGAATACGTGGACAACAGATAGCGTTCCAAGTTGCTTCCAGTAATAATTGCCCACATACTGTTCCAAGCTATGTCCAGTAATAATTATGGCCAGGTATGACGCTTTTTTTCTTCCTTTCTCCCCTTTTTTGTGACTTCTTAATATGTACGCATCTTTCTCTTCAAACTATTATGAGGGAATTATGAATGCAGTTATTTTTGAATAAACACAAAAGCCAAGGGCATGCTGCAAAGAAAGAATCCTATATCGTTGGATAAAATGTACCCAAGCCAACCAAGTTCAACATCTTTATCTGCGGACAAGAATCGTGCCATTGAACCAGCGGTGTCTGATCATGAAAAGTGTGAGAAGAGTGAAAGTTCCCTTTCCAGTAGATTCTCTAAGAGGTTGGCGTCCATTTTCCTTTCTGTGTTGCCACTGACAATCTAGGTTTTTACTGAAGGAGTCACTACAGGCTTCTCCCATTGCTAGGTGTTCAGATCTGGCTGGGGTCAAGTGTAGTTCATGAATCATATGTAAATCCCTCCTGGACAAGGCAACCATCATTCCTGAACATTATGAGTAACAGGTACCCCTCAATTTGCCTTCCTCCGTTTATTTCTATCCAAATTCCAATTTCGCTCAACCTTCTCTTGCAAGCATACATGCACACAATTGATCGGAAGGTTATTTTTGAGATGTCTTGATTTGAGTGCACTCGATTTTAATAGCAGATCATTAGGTACATGGGTTCCAATAGCCTTAACTAGGTTCTGAGAAAGATAATCTGGCATGACAGAGGATGTGTTCCATGTGCATACTTCCCGAAAGGAGTCCATCAAAGGATCGGATCGTATGATTCATTGTTTCCCAACTGATACCAGGAGGATCAAATGAAAGTGCAGATTAACCAATTTTTTTTTCTCCATATCAAATACCTGCATGTTAGCATCAGGGCTTACATTGAGTTTTATCAGTTGTTAAAATTTCAGATAGGTTCACAAACTATTTACTCTATGTACAGACTACAGCTGTTCTTAATCTATATTTGGCTGTGTAATGTTACCGACTACATACCTGTCTACTTGACTGTTAACTCGGTTGTACATCGAATGTTTCAATATATATTTTCGACTGTGAACTTACCTATTCCTACGAACGCGCGCAATGGCGCGCGCCTTTCACTAGTACAAAACAAGCCTTAGTGGGCAACTGATTTAAGGCAAGCAAGCGTGCCATCAGATCTGCTCTTATTTTATCTTTAAATTAATGCGAATAAGTAGGCAGACTTGAGAGTGGGTGCACCTACATATGACATTTGGTTCGAGAAATCGTCCTATTCTAGATCAGATGATGCATCATAGGTCTATTCTTTAAATTTGATAAAATGACTATATTTCTCGTAGTGATATTAATTATTAGCTTATGAACAATAAGCGATAATAAATCAACCAATTTCATTTCGCAACAAACAAAGTGATGAGTGAAAAATTGATGGACTAACTCATTTCTCAAACCAAACATCCTGTACCTTTCTCTACTACTCTCTCTCTCCTTCCCCGATGAAGGCATGTTTCTCTCCGTTACTGAATGAAGGCGTGTTTCTCTCCGTTATTGAATAAAGGCACGTTTGCTTGAGCTATAGATTTTGGATTTTTAGCTCAAAAGCTAGCTTCTGACTTCTGGTTGTTGCCTTTTGCTATTGGCTTTTTAATAGATTTTTAGCTTCTTATAGCACACTAAAAGTCAAAAAACTCCTCCCGATATGTTTTCATCTTTTAATTCATTTTTCAGAAGCCAACTTTTCAAAAATCCACTCAACGGCTAGGATATTTATTTTTAGCTTATGGCTAGTAAAAGCTAACAAATAGGTCCTAAACAATCCATAGAGTCGTATTAAAACGTTTTTTATATCGGATTTATAGGAAAAAAAGTATAAATGTTTATGTCACTAAATGAGTGTACTATAAAAATATATTTTATAGTGTATCTACTGAAACTAATTTATAAAAAAGCATGTAACATTGGACCGCACTACCTACAAATCCTAACTACGCCACTGTGAGACATGGGACTATAGGACACTATGGCAATTTCGCACATGGCCCGATGGTAGTAAATTTCCTTGTTATTTAGCCCTCCCCTTGGCATAGACAACAATGTGAGAGTTTTGTCAACGGAGAAAAACCTTCCCCTCCATATGTCCTCCTCTGCATGACCCGTAGCCAAGCTGAACCGTCTGCATGTGTCATGGCAAATCATTGCTAGAGTTCCCCCGACTATTAGAAACCAAAATACTGCTAGTCATGACCACCAACTCAAGCCATATCACCTCAGTTGAGCTGTTGCCCTTAACTTCATCCTAGTGCACCGCCCGATCCCTTGGTTGAGCCCCTATCCTATTGTGCTATGGCACCAATAACCCGTCTTGTGAAGATGTTCCAAGTCAATGTAGAGGGATGGTGATGAAGAGTTTAAACCTCAAGCTCCACCCTGGTGATGGAAATGTATAAACTACTCTCTCTATTCCTAATTATAATTTGTTTTGGCTTTTTTAGGTACATAGTTTTTACTATATATCTAGATATAATGTATATCTAAGTGTGTAGTAAAAGCTATGCATTAAAAAAAAGTTAGAACGGCTTATAATTCAGAAGAGAGGCTATAGCATGGATGTCGTCGGATGTATAAACTATCAATGTTGAGATTGCTTTGCCAAATAAGGCAATGTAATTTAAGTGAAACGTAATCACCTTAGAAATATGTACATCCTTATGCCGTATGGATTCCCTGCTCTCCTGTGCGTGATTTTCGTTTTACCGAACAAAACTAAACCGAGCTTATATTATACTTGCGCCGCGTGCCACTGCTGCTTCGACGCGTGCCTGCTCCGCAAGTGCCCTCCGTGTGCCTGCGTGGATTGCCTTCCTGCGCAGCAATTGGGCTCCACTTAAGTTCTCCTATTCGACTTGGCCCATGGTGCATTCATTACGGCTCCACCCTCGGTGTCGTCGTTCCTAGACGGTTGGGCCTTTAGCCTCGCACGCGCCGCCGCCGCTGCGGTGCCTGCGTCCGCCGTCTTCGGCGCCTGTTCCTTCCGCTCTGTTCCTGGGGGTTCACTTCCACGCCGCGCATCCATGGTGCTTTCCTCTCCGTTAATCCTCTGCTAGCTTACTGCTCTGCTCTTTTCCTCTTGCGTTTTCCCATGTTTGGATTTTCCTCTGCCCCGATTCCTCTGCATTGGATGTTGTGATCCATTTCTTTTGCATGCTCTTCTCTTCCTGGGATATGCATTTCTAGATATATTATTCCCTGGTCCCATTTGATCTTTCGTTTGGCTTGCTGTTCCCTACTGCCTTAGCTCAACACATTTTTCACTGGGCTTAGACTCATTTTTATTGCCTGTTGATTCTGCAGGTTCTAGTGATGCTTTTTCAGTGGGTCTCCTGTTGGATCTGCTGCCCCCGATTCAACCACAAGACCTGCTTTTCAGGTCTCCTCATTTAAGGGTTGGTGATGGTGTCTTTGTGGTTGCCAGGATCAACAAAAAAACCTGAAATTTTATCAAATGCCCCATCTTCTCTCATTTGTTTTCGAGCACTTAGCTGCTCCACTACATGGATCATCACTCTTTAGTTCTGTACGACCGTGCCATACAGAGCCCAAAGTCACCATCGTTGTCTTTCGAACCTCTAAGCAGGTTAGTTCTGAGCTAGCTTAGCACCGAGATTAAGTCTAAGAGAACTTTGCAGAGCAGGTTTTCGGGTGTTAAAAATTTAACACACACATGAAATGATAAACAAAACTTATGTGACTCATTTTTGTGGTTAGAAGAAATCCAATCAATATCGTAGGTTAATTTACTTATTGTGTAAAATGTTAATAGAAATCCTAACAGGGAGAACGAAGTAAGGGGTTTAATCGGTTGGCGTGAAAAACAATTTTTATACGCAAAAACAAAATATAGCTTGTATTTAGTATTTAAATGAAAATTGAAGTACAAGTTTAGTAGATAAAAATACAAATTTTATTTTGGTGAATAAATGTTGTTCAATAGTATTTTTGATAGCTCAAAAATCAAATCTAAAATTAAAATTAGATCTTTCCGTTGAATCGGGAGGAAGTTGAACTTGTGATTTAAGTGCTATTTTTGGCGAACTATATTGAGCAAACTAATTAAATAGTGTTTAAATATTTTGTTCCTACAACATAGTATAAAGTACGGACTTTCGCATGGAGTATTTCTGGGTTGCAGTTAACAAGGTTTAAGCCTTTTAAAAATTATGGCAAAAATGTTCATGGTTGATGAGTTCAAACCAGACTCTTGCCCTTTCTAAGTCTAAAAGGGGAGTAGACAATATCATTTTGGCGTTTAAGTTCTAACTAAAATGCTTAAACACTAGCTTCATGTTTTCGTATTGTTGGTTGCCTCTAAGTGAGTACTTTAGCATAGTGTAGTTCACGGATGAGTTAGAGTTGGCGTGGCATCGCAAAAATTGCCCTAACTTCACTAGAACGCGCTATCGGTTTTGTTTCGGGCTTCGATCGTGAACTGACGTTCAGCGCGATGAGCTCATGTTGGCATCCTTCTATCCCCCTCTTTGGTTGCTCTCTGGCCATGGCGATGGCTTTGCTAGGTCACTGGTAATGTTGACTTTAGGATAGGGGAATTAATTGGGCCTCAATTATGATCGTTAGTAGCTTTCGCTTCGCTTTAAAATGCGTGCATGTCACCAATAGCAGTTGCTCGGTCTGAGTTCACGGTCACCGCGGGCACAACGCTGTTGGCGCCGGGCTCACGTCGTGATCGGGCAGCGGTCGCATGCCAGCTCGTGCGCTAGGTCGATGCCGTGCTGTGCCCTGGCCTTGCGTTGGCCGACCCGGCTGGCTACGGTCTGGTCCCACTACCGTGGTGTGCGCGCGCCAACATCCAACCGTCGAGCCACGCGCGGGGTCAAGACAGAGCTGCGGCTGTCGTCACCTTGCCGTCGTGGCGCTCGCCTCGCCCTTCATTTTACCTACCGCGTCGAGTCTCTGAGCATGTGTCGCTGCCCACCGTGTCTAGGTCGACGACCCCGGTCACAGCGGCGATGGGATGCCTCACTTGCCCTCGCTAGCCGACGCTGGGGAGCCCTGCTCGGGTCTGGCCACGCCATTCCGAGCGCTTCGTGACAAGCCTTGGGGTCTCGTCGTCCATACGCACAGGCTCGTACTGCTGCCATCATCGAGCGGAGCCACCCATCTTAACTTGCTCGGGTTCGCTCGTGTGCCCTCTCCATGACCGTGCGGTGTGCTAAGCCACCGCTCCTCCTTTCTTCCTAGCACAGCGGCTTCGCCGTTTAATTTCTCGCCCTAGCGGGTAGCTTAGGAAGTAGGCTAGCCGTCTCTTCCCCCTCAAGCTTGGTCATGCCCTACCGACCGACAATTTGGCCTTTTGCTCGTCGCCGGTCATGAGCGCCGTCGAATCGGTAGGTTGAGAGGTAAGGCATGTAGGAGTGGTAGCAGTTCGATTGCTCATAACCCTGAGCTTGCCTTGACTCCCTTCATCTGGTACTCTCGCTATTTTGGCCAGGATACTCGTCGACCATGTGGTGACGCATCGGTGTCCATCATGAAGCGCCACCGTCCCGCTCGGTCGTACGTGGCCAGCACCACACGGGGTCTCTCCCACTTCATGGATGTGTTGGCTGTACTCGTGGTATGTCACTGGTGCTCGGGCACCACTTTTCCTCCCCCTCTGTCCTCCTCTCTCGTCGGAATGATCGCGTCGCCGCTACGGATAGTCGCTCGCCACTGCAGCTCGCACTAGTGTGCCTCCGAGCCCCTAATCGCCACCCATCTTGGCACGTTTAGCCGTAGATGGTGATCGACCCGCTAAATTGGTCCGCGCAGGCCCCTGGTGGCTGGCGTGGACGCCCAGTGTCGCCGCTCGCCGCGCCGCCGTGCACGGGGTGGCCGGGGTGAGCGTGGGGAAATTTGAAAAAATCCAGGGGGTTAAGTGAATTCGCTAGAGAAAGGAAGAAATAGTATTCGGACTTAGTCATGGTTCGGGAAAAGTCCGATGGCTCTTTTGCTAAAGTGCCAGCGCGTGGGCTCCCCACCGTGGGCCGTCTCGTTCGTGGGTCGCACCCCGCGCTGGGCCACTGGGTTGCCGGGCCGAATTGGTTGCCGCCGGTCCTTTTCCTTTTCTAAGCATTTTCTAATTTAGTTTCTAAGGCAAACTTGTAAATTCAAAATAAATTTGTGTAGTTGACCAAAGATTGTGAAACTAATTTTATTAGGTTCCTAAAATCATGCTCTATCTGCCAGTATATCTTGTTCACATAATGTCATAGTATTTTTAGGAGCTATTTAATTAATTCAATATGCTTAATATGTGAAAGCATCTAGGCCCCTAGTTGGGTTTCGGTGATTAATGACAATACATGATTACTATGACTAACGTGTGTTTTGTAGAGGCAATTAAGTTAGGTCATGGTAATGGAGATCGATTGGGCTATCGTGGTGGTCATGGCCCTACGATGGGAATCATTTCAGTTTTCAAAGGATGGACGACAAGGTTAAGGATGGACTAGTTCTAAGTGTCGTTTGGTGTTGAAGAGACACTTAGAGTAGTTTAGGACTTTGTTTTTCCTTTGGCCATACTATTAAGGGGGGTATGGACGGGTAGCTTGACCTAGGTAAGTCTAGTGGGTTAGGTGTGGTGCACACTTGCTAAACCTAGCACTAGATAGCTCCTGAAAAGCCCTTAGATCCATTGGAGAAAACTTTATTCACGTACGTTCGAAAGTGGGAAGTGAATGGAGGGTCAAATACTGACCAGACACTGGCTTCGGTGTGACCGGACGCTGGCGCACAGTCCGGTCAGTTCATTTGATCAAGGTGAAGTCTTCTGGAAGTGATCGGACGCTGAGAGGTCAAGTGATCGGACGCTGAGGGCCAGCGTCCGGTCGACTTCAGTAAGGTTCCAGAGAGAGAAAATCACGACTGGACGCGTCCGGTCACACTTTAAACACTAGAGTTCGGGGTGAACTGACCGGCGCGTCCGGTCAACATGACCGGAGCGTCCGGTCATCCCGCAGAGGCACATAACGGTTTGTTTTTCAGCCCATGTTATAAATACTTCCTCTATTCATGTGTGGGGGTACTTTTGCTCATTTCAATAGCTAAGAAACACCTTTGAGAGTGCCAAGAAGAGCAAGGTCCTAGTGAGGTGATTGAGATTTATGAATCCTAAAGAGAGCCCTCATTAGTGAGATCAAGAGTAGTAAAGTGTGCACCCACCCTTCTCATTAGGCTTGTTGTGGTCAAATGAGAGTCCGTGCTTGTTACTCTTGGTGATTGCCATCACCTAGATGGCTTGGTGGTGATTAGGAGCTTGGTGATCATCCGACGGAGCTTGTGGATGACCCAACTCAAGTTGTGAGCGATCATGGGTGATTCACCACGATGGAGTGTCGAAGAATCAACCCATAGAGAGCACTTGATCCTTGTGCGGATCAAGGGGGAGCTACACCCTTGCACGGGTGCTCCAACGAGGACTAGTGGGGAGTGGCGACTCTCTGATATCTCGGCAAAACATCACCGCGTTCCTCCTTCTCTCTTTACTTTGAGCGTTTACTTTGAGTATTTACTTTGAGCAATTCAATACTTGTCTTTACATTCATAGAATTGTCATGCTAAAGTAGGATTGGAACTTAGGTTGCAAGACTTTTTATGCGGTAGAACATTAGAAACACTTTCTAGGCACAAGGGGTTAATTGGGCTAACAATAGGATTTAATTATTGCAAAGAAATTTAGAATTAGCCCAATTCACCCCCCCTCTTGGGCATCTTGATCCTTTCAATTGGTATCGGAGCCTCGTGCTCACGTATTTAGGCTTAACCACCTAGAGAAAGATGTCTCACGGGGATGGACATCCTTCGGGGATGATTTTTCATATTGGAAAATTCGCATGGAGGCATACTTAGAAGCTCTAGATGTTGGAATACTTAGAGCCACCTCACAAGGCTTTCCAAAACCTCAGGATGCTACTAACCTACAAGGCGATGAGGTGAATTACGAGAAATGGAATGCAAAGGCTCAAAACACCATCTTTAGAGGCCTTTGCAAAGATGTGTTCAATCAGGTGAGGAACCACAGAGATGCCCATGCACTATGGTCGAACATTTGTGCGCTCCATAAGGGAACAAAGAGTGAGCGTGAGGAACGCTATCATCTTGTCATGAAAAAGCTTAACTCTTTTGAGATGGTTCCTAAAGAATATGCTAATAAGATGTACTCATGTTTGAATGTTCTTGTAGAGGAAGTCAATAGGCTTGGACTCACTCAAATGCAACCATCCAACGTTGTAAGAAAGATTTTGAGTGTGCTCCCCATTGACAAATATGGGCATATTATGACCGTACTTCATCAAGGTGATCTTTCCACCGCTACACCGACACAAATCTTAGGAAAGATCAATGCTTATGAGATGTATATGCACATCACGCCATAAGATGGCTCATCCTCTACAAAGAAGAAAGAAAAAGATTTAGCTTTCAAAGCTAGTCAAGAGAAGGGCAAAGCAAGGCTTGAGTATGAGAGCTCAAGTGATGATGAAATTGATGATGAAAGCCTTGCTCTCATGGTGAAAAGAACCGCCAAGATGTTAAAGAAGCTCAACAAGAATGGCATCAAGTTCGATGGTAAGAAGAAGAAGTTCTTCACAAGCTCTAGAAGGAAGCCAATCTCGAAGATGGATTGCTACAATTATGGAGAACTTGGTCATCTAGCACACCAATGCACAAAGCCCAAGAAAGATAAGTACAAGAACAAGTACAAGGGCAAGAAAGATGACTTAAGCAATGAAGAAGAAGATGAGAAGAAAAGGAACAAGCCATACAAGAAGAGAGATGGCAAGAAGAAGAACTTCCACAAAAAGAAGAAGAGTGGAAAGGCATACATCATCGGTGATTGGCTCACGGATATTGATTCATCAAGTTGCTCATACGATGATGATAGTGACAATGAGAAGGTGGCCGCCATTGTCATTAACTCTTCATCATCTTCACCGCCACCACCGCCATCATCCCCTACACACCTATGCCTTATGGCCAAGGGTGATCGCAAGGTATCAAATGATGATAGTAGTGGTGATGAACATGCTAGCAATGATGATAGCGATAGTGATGATGATGAATATGAGTCACCTTCCTATGATGATCTTGTTAAATTGCTAAATCAATACACTAAGATCATTAGAAAGAGTAGAGCTAAGAATGAAAAACTAGAGGCTAAGAATGATTCACTTTTAGCAAAATGTGATATAGCCAAAAAAACTAGTGTTGAGCTTAGAGAAGAAAATGATGCTATATCATCCAAACTCAAGGAGCTCAAATCTTCTAAGAAAGAGCTTAAAGATGAACATGATAAACTTGAGGGGATGCACAAAGAGCTCATCACTAGCCACAACAAGCTAAAAGAAGAATACACTACTCTTAAGATTAATCATGATAATCTTGTCATTGCTCAAGAATTTCTATCCCATGAGCCACATGATGCTACTAACAATGTTGTTAAGATTGATATAGCTACATCATGTGATGATTTGATCATTGAGAGCATTGAGCAAAGTTCTAGTAGCAAGGACAGGCAAGTGGTTGAGGTCGATGATTATGATGAGTTTGTCAAGCTCAAGAATGACAATGAAAATCTCAAGAAAGATCTTGAAGAAATCAAAAGTCAAAACACTATTATGCTAAAAACTCTTAATCATGATGGTGACTTGATGCTTAAAAATGAGAAGCTAAAAGAAGAGAACAAGAAGCTCAAGGAAGAGAAAAACAATGATGCTCTCAAGGAAGAGAACAAGAAGCTCAAATTGGAGAAAGAGCATCTCAAGATTAGATTGAGCAAGTTCACAAGAGGCAAGCATCTACAAAGTGAGCTACTTATGAACACCGTCATGAAGATGGATAGAAGTGGCATTAGATATTTGGCAAACCAAGAAAAGAAGGCTCAAGCTCAACAACAACACAAGTCAAAGCCAAAGCCAAAGAGATGCTTCGAGTGTGGACAAGAAGGTCACTTTGCCCATGAGTGCCAAACTCCACCACCACAACCCTTGTCCAAGCATGCTAGACCTTTTGCCTTCAATGCTCACTACATGCTTAGAAAGGATTCTAGTGGAAAGATGAAAGTCATGTTCTTAGGACCTCCAAACAAGACTAGGCCTAAGAAAATTTGGGTTACAAAGTCACTTGTTGAGAAGGTGAAGGGCCTCAACAAGTTTGGGTTCCTAAAGCTTGATCTCTTGTGTGTAGGTGAACTATAAGACCGGTGGAAGTCATTGGGTTATTGATAGTGGTTGCACACAACATATGACCGGTGATCCTCGTATGTTCACCTCACTAGATGAAGAAATAGATGGATAAGAAAGAATCACATTTGGAGATAATTCAAAGGGCAAGGTTAAAGGATTGGACAAAGTGGCAATATCAAATGATCATTCTATCTCAAATGTGCTACATGTTGCTTCATTGAGCTTCAACTTGCTATCCGTTGGATAATTGTGTGATCTTGGCTTCCAATGCTTGTTCATCGAGAAGGAAGTTGTTGTATCTAAGAAGGATGATGATCAAGTGATATTCAAAGGATTTAGATACAACAACCTATATCTAGTGGATTTCACCTCCAAAGATGCAAATTTGAAGACTTACCTATTCACCAAAATAATACTTGGGTGGCTATGGCATAGAAGACTTGCTCATGTTGGGATGAGCTTACTCAAGAAGCTAATGAAGAATGATTTGGTGAGAGGGTTGAAGGATGTGAATTTTGAGAAGGACAAGCTTTGTAGTGCATGTCAAGCCGGCAAGCAAGTTGCAAATACTCATCCAACTAAAGCTTTCATGTCAACCACAAGAGTGCTAGAACTCCTTCACATGGATTTATTTGGACCAACAACATACAAGAGTTTAGGAGGAAACCTTTATTGTCTTGTGATTGTTGATGACTATTCAAGATATACATGGGTATTCTTCCTTCATGACAAATCCGAAGTTGCATCTTGCTTCAAGAAGTTTACCAAGAGAGCACAAAATGAATTTAAAGTGAAGCTCAAGAAGATTAGAAGTGACAATGGGAAGGAATTTGACAACACAAACATAGAAACCTATTGTGATGAAGTTGGGATCAAGCACAATGCTATGTACACTCTCCGCAACATATACTCCTCAATAAAATGGTATAGTTGAGAGAAAGAACCGGACATTGATCACTCTTACAAGAACAATACTAGATGAGTACAACACCCCCGAAGCTCTATGGGCGGAAGCTATCAACACTGCATGCTATGTATCCAACTGCCTATTCCTTCAAAAGTTCCTTAGCAAGACACCTTATGAGTTGCTCAATGGGAAGAAGCCGGACGTCTCCTTCTTTAGGGTATTTGGTTGCAAATGCTATATCTACAAGAAGCGGCAACACCTAGGAAAGTTTTAAAGATGTTGTGATATTGGTTTTCTTGTTGGTTACTCATCAAAGTCCAAAGTATATAGAGTATTTAATCATGCCACCGGCTTGGTTGAAGAAACATATGATGTGGAATTTGATGAATCTAATGGCTTCTAAGGTGCACATGAGAATATTGATGATGTAGGTGATGAACCATTGAGGGAGGCTATAAAGAACATTCCGATTGGAGACATCAAGCCTAAAGATGATGAAGATGATGTACAAGTGATTGACCCACCTTCTTCATCAAGTGTGCCACAAGATGGTGATAAAAGATAGGAAAGTAGAAAATGAAGATACTCATGTCTCCCATGATCAAATGGTGGTACAAGCACAAGATGTTGATGCTCCACAACCTCCTCCTCAAGTGGTCAATAGAAGAAATACACCTCTACTACAAGATCATCCACAAGATCTCATCATAGGAAGTCCATCAAAGGGTGTAATGACTCGCTCACAAAAACTTGCTTCATTTATTGCTCATCACTCTTTTGTCTCTTGCTATGAGCCTACCAAGGTAGAAGAAGCTCTTCAAGATCCGGATTGGATAAATGCCATGCATGAAGAGTTGAACAACTTCACCCGCAATGAAGTTTGAACTCTTGAAGAGCGGCCAAAAGGTGCAAGAGTCATTGGAACAAAGTGGGTGTTTCACAACAAGCAAGATGATCAAGGCGTAGTTGTGAGGAATAAGGCAAGACTAGTTGCAAAGGGGTTCTCTCAAGTTGAAGGATTGGATTGGATTTTGGAGAGACCTTTGCACCGGTTGCAAGACTAGAAGCTATTCATATCCTCCTTGCATATGCATCACATCATAAAATGAAATTATATCAAATGGATGTGAAAAGTGCATTTTTAAATGGCTTTATTAATGAACTAGTCTATGTTGATCAACCTTCCAGGTTTGAAGACCCTAGATATCCTAATCATGTTTATAGGTTGTCCAAGGCATTATATGAGCTTAAGCAAACTCTAAGAGCTTGGTATGAGCGCCTTCAGGACTTCCTTATTGAGAAGGGCTTCACCATCGGGAAGGTCGACACCACACTATTCACCAAGAAGCTTGATGGGAATATCTTCATTTGTTAAGTGTATGTTGATGATATCATCTTTGGATCATCAAATGAAGATTCTTGCAAAGAGTTTAGTGAATTGATGTCAAATGAGTTCGAGATGTCAATGATTAGAGAGCTTACATTCTTTCTTGGTTTTCAAGTCAAGGCAAATGAGAGAAGAGATTTTCATCTCTCAAGAGAAATATACAAATGATCTTCTCAAGAGATTCAAGATGGATGAATGTAAGCCAATCAAGACACCAATGCCAACTAATGGACATCTCAACATAGATGAAGGAGGTAACTCGGTTGATCAAACTATCTACCGCTCTATGATTGGTAGCTTATTATATTTAACTGCATCTAGGCCTGACATCATGTTTAGTGTGTGTATGTGTGCTAGATTTCAAGCTAATCCTAAGAAAACTCATTTGATTGTCGTTAAAAGAATCATTAGGTATCTTAAGCACACACCAAGCATTAGCCTTTGGTATCCCAAATGAGCTATATTTGAATTAGTTGGCTATTCTGATTCGGATTATGCCGGTTGCAAAGTTGATAGAAAAAGCACATCCGGAGGGTACCATTTGCTTGGTAGATCACTTGTGTCTTGGTCCTCCAAGAAACAAAATAGTGTGGCCTTGTCCACCGCCGAAGCGAAATACATTGCCGCGGGTGCTTGTTGTGCACAAATACTTTACATGAAGCAAATTTTGCTAGACTATGGTGTAGTTCTAGAAAAAGTACATCTTTTGTGCGACAACGAAAGTGCCGTAAAACTTGCAAATAATCCGGTTCAACACTCTCGCACCAAGCACATAGATATCTGTCATCACTTTCTTAGAGATCATGTTGCTAAAAATGATATATCATTAGAAGGTGTAAGGACCGAGAATCAATTGGCGGATATCTTCACTAAACCGCTAGATGAGGCAACTTTTTGTCGATTGCGGAATGAGCTCAATGTTCTTGATTTTAGTAACTTCACTAAAAAATGAGCTTGTGTTGTCCCTTGCATTGCATTGTAATATACAACATGTTTAATTTTTTGTAATGCATATAGGGCTTGTCTAACATGGTTAAGATAACCGCCGTAAAGCGTGTGAAGAAGCTTAACCTTGGATCAAACTTGACAAGCAACTAGATTTATTTTTAAGTATTGCATTGCATATGCATGAATGTTGCTTTGTCGTTTATCTTCAATTGCCCTCTTATTGCCTATTTTCTTAAAAAGAATTATAGCCTAAGTCAAAATATTTTCGAAAAACTTGAGGGTTTGAGAGAGGTCACTCACATCAATCCCAAATGGTGTTTATTTGGATCTTATTGGAGTTGGGACTTGATTGGAAACATGCAGCACGAAAGACTTTGAAGATTTGCTGAAAAAAGGGTGACCGAACGCTGCACCGGACTTTGATGTCCAGCGTCCAGTCAGTTCACAGGAGGTGAACTGCTGCTGAGAAAGAGTGACCGGATGCTGAAACAGTGTTCTCTTAGCGTTCGGTCAGATGGTGATCATGCGTCCGGTCGATCGAAGACGATAAAGGCAGCTTGCACCGGACTCTGGCTGCGTTCGATCGGTGTCCACCGGACGCATTCGGTCATGATTTCAGGGGTTTTGGACCTCTCTGGAATCGACCGGACGCTGGGTGGCAGCGTTCGGTCGCTGCCACCAGAGCATCCGGTCAGTAGAAAACATGCGGGATTCAAACTCTTATCTCATTTCCTTTTCTATCACGATCGGGGGACCCCTTATAACCGTGTAGCACACCGTGTGACCTAACTCGACCGCATCCGCGCCAACATCGCTGCCTTTCCGAGCTACAGCGCCGCGACCTTGCCCTAGAACCATCGCCTCTCTACTGCGCCGCCACTGTCGTCGCCGCCCGCGCCGCCGCTCGTGCCTACGCCCCACCTGCGCCACCACTCCACTCCCGTGCAGCCATCCAGTGCCTCCCTATGCCACCGCTCCACTCCCGTGCAGTCGTCCAGAGCCTCCTCGCACCGCCGCGCTGCATTGCCCGCGCCACCATGCTTCCTGCCTATGCCTGAGCTCCACTGCGCTGCTCCCGAGCGCTGCCGTGCCCGCGCGCCTCTCTGCGCCACCGCGCCCTGCCTGCACCACCCTACTTCCGTGTAGCTCAAGCACTGCCTCCCTTCACCAGCACTGTTGTACCCTAGCATTGCCGTGTCCCTGCTCTATTTTAGTGCCGCGAACCCTAGCCGCCACACCACTACCAACCCTAACCCTTGGATTTCTGGTGGTTCCCCGATTCGCTTCTCTTCTCATCGATTCGCCGGTTCGTTAGGTAGCAAGCCCTCGTTTCCAATTCCATACCTAATTGCTTGCTTTCTTTGGGTTTTGTATCTCTAGATGAATAATTAAGATTATTTGTATACCCTCTATTCTATCATGCAACGAGTCGGTGCCGTTGTTGTCCTATCTGTAGTTGTCAGTCAACTCGGGGCCAAGCTCACGAATACGGATCGAGGCCAAGCCTCGAAAGTGACAGTTGGTAGTAGATCTTCGTCAGTGGTAGTTGTTCTTTTTAGATCCATCAGATGGTTTGTGTCAAGAATGTTGGAGGTGGTCCTGGTGATGAGGATCCAAGACACCCGCCTCGCTTGCCTGCAGATCCAAAAGGCAAGGCGACGAAGAAACTTGCAACAAAGAAGTGGAAGTATCCAGATGCAGATACAGCTAGAGCAGCCGCAGTTGCAGCAGCAGCAGAGCGTGCAGAGGCAGGAGGTGCTAGGAGTAGAGTCCAGATCGCAGATCAGCTCTCTCCTTCTACTAGAGCTGCACTAGAGCAGGTTGAGTGTCGTCATGGTGGTCTAGCTGGGACTGTCATGGTTGCGAGACGGCGAGTTGTCTTGGATGAGAGTCAGTCTTAGGGGGGGTCACAGCAGGAGCCACAACCAGCAGCGCAGACTCAGGAGGGAGAGCAGGCTGTGGAGACAGAGTAGGCATCTCAGCCATAGCTTTACCGCTCTGGACGTACCCGTGTGCCAGTCACTCCGAGGTCAGAGACTCGGCGGAGGGGTTCACATCCACCGCCTAGACCATAGGGTCCGCCCCCAGTGACCCACTTGGATTTGAGGGCCACCACGGCCAAGCAGGTTCAACAGCTTAGATTTATGGATTTTGAGCAGTGGTTTCTACTGAGGGGGGATGAGCGTGCTTCAGAGGGTTTCTACACACCTCTGTAGGAAGATTTCTATAATGCATATCTTAACAGTGGGGCTGTATTCAGATCTCAGAGGGTGTGTAACATTGAGACCATTGTAGCAGCAGCTGAAGAGCACATTCGCCCCTACCTATCTTACCTGCCAGGGCTGACAGATTTACTTGGATGGACAGGCTTATATGTTCCATATTGGGTCTGTTAGTTCTATGCTTCTCCCTGGATTGACCTACAACACAGATTTATACACTTTGCATTCAGTGGCAGAGATTATAGGCAGACGAGCACTAGGGTCAGAGAGATACTTAGGCTTTAGGAGCAGCCCGTCCGACTACATGAAGTTTGCTATGGATAGACAACACCCCTCAGACGCCCTCATGGTGGTATGGTGCCCCCTATAGATCTAGTCCGCCACTGCTTCACAGAGCTATTCGGCGAGGGGTCTAGCAGGACGCCCAGTGATCTCACTCCCACTGCTAGAGTGCTTGATGCCATTATGAGGACACTACTTCTGAGGATAGGGTATCACGAGGGCTTAACTCGCATACAATTTTGGTTACTGAACTCTCTGATGCAGCAGATAGTGTTTGATATTTGGGATCTCCTTCTATCAGAGATGGAGGATACTATTGTAGAGGGGTTTAGGGGTCACAGACAGCTGCTGTATGCTCACTGGATTACATTCATGATCCACAGGGCAGTTACTATGAGGCCACCAGAGATGCTGGTAGAGTACAGTGGTGCCACTATAGAGTTCCCTGCATACAACATGACTCAGATGATCAGATATAGTGCAGTGAGGACACCTAGCCAGCCGAGCCGATGTCCAGAGGTGCCAGAGACTATAGCTCAGCAGGATGAGACTATCAGGGGCATAGCAGCTATAGAGGATGAGCAACTTGATGCTCAGTAGGAGGGGATGGTCGAGAGCGACCCCAGTGACAGCTCAGATGAGGACTACCGGGACATTCCTCAAATGCCTACACGTCGGCATGACCATGAGGCCGGTAGCTCCAGTTCAGCTCCACCTGCACCGCAAACAGACCCCGCTCTACTTGCCATACTTGAACGGATGAGGCAGGATCAGGTTCACTAGGCTCAGGAGACCGCCGCCACTTTTGCACAGTTTCAGACTCGGCAGGATGAGTTTCAGCAGCAGCAGGCCATACAGCAGCAGCAGGCCATGCATCAACAACAGCTCCTCATGCAGCAGCAGCTTCTTGGATTTATATAGCATGTAGTGACAGCTATTGGGGTTCCACCGCCACAGTTTTCACCCCAGCTTGGTCAGCCTGCCACCACTTCTATGACTCTAGCTTTATAGCCTAGTGGGCTTCAGAGTCAGGGACAGCCACCAACATAGTTTGCTTCACCTATAGAGCAGGTGTCCCAGTGGTTTGCTTCGCCAGTGTTAGCCCCGTAGTTCACACCTCTTTAGACGGGCTTCACACCGACTCAGACTTCCTCGCTACTAGTGTCAGATACTTTAGTCTGCAGGAGTCTTAGAGCGACTTTCAGCGAGTTGACAGAGCAGCCTACTCCGCCATATTTGCAAGTCCCAGGCCTTCTATAGTTGCACCTATTACCGGGACTACAAAGACGCTCCCTTCCTCAGTGGCATCATCAGAGCTGGCTGCTCTAGTCATACCTGCATAGTCTATAGCAGCTCCAGTTGTTGATCTGACCCAGACTGTTTCAGCGTCGCTTCCAGCTACAGAGGGTCAGACTGCTTAGAGCTCTAGTTCAGATGATGATGGCACTCAGTTCCAGCTTGCTCCTCGTACCTCAGTGCCCGACTCGTCGCTGCAGCCCCACCGACCGACCCTTAGGTTTTGGTGTTTGATGCCAAAGGGGGAGAGGGATCGAGTATGTTAGTCTTAGGGGGAGCGACATATCTAGGGGGACCTTAGTTTGTCTATTAGATTATCTATTACATTTGGAGTTTTATGTGTGATACACTATTATGCATTCGTGTGTTTACTTTTATGCATCAAACTATATTTGTGTGATAGTGATATCTATGTGACCGTGATATATGACATTTGTGCTCTCTACTTTGAATTATTTATATGTCATATCACTTGTGCTATACTCATTTGCTTTGCTTTCGTGTTTTACTCCGATACAAATGAGCTTTATTACTTGTACTCATGCTTATTTCATATCTTTTGAGTACATCATGTTGGCTTGGGTCATATAAGCGTGCCTAACTCTTTTATTCTTATTGTCAAAAGCTTATACAAACCAAGCATGTTAAAAACCTCGACTCTTTCACATACTCGAGGTAGTATTGTCATCAATCACCAAAAAGGGGGAGATTGAAAGCATCTAGGCCCCTAGTTGGGTTTTGGTAATTAATGACAATACGTGATTACTATGACTAACGTGTGTTTTGCAGAGGCAATTAAGTTAGGTCATGGTAATAGAGATTGATTGGGCTATCATGGTGGCCATGCCCTTACGATGGGAATCGTTTTGGTTTTCAAAGGATGGACAACAAGGTTAAGGATGGACTAGTTCTAAGTGTTGTTTGGTGTTGAAGAGACACTTAGAGTAGTTTAGAACTTTGTTTTTCCTTTGGCCGTACTATTAAGGGGGGTATGAACGGGTAGCTTGACCTAGGTAAGTCTAGTGGGTTAGGTGTGGTGCACACTTGCTAAACATAGCACTAGGTAGCTCCTAAAAAGCC
Organism: Miscanthus floridulus; assembly: GCF_019320115.1. NCBI lineage: Eukaryota > Viridiplantae > Streptophyta > Magnoliopsida > Poales > Poaceae > Miscanthus > Miscanthus floridulus. The sequence goes on from NC_089584.1 coordinate 117,707,873, forward strand.
CTTAGATCCATTGGAGCAAACTTCATTCACGTACGTTCGAAAGTTGGAAGTGAATGGAGGGTCAAATACTGACCGGACGCTGGCTTCGGTGTGACCGGACGCTAGCGTACAGTCCGGTTAGTTTATTTGATCAAGGTGAAGTTATCTAGAAGTAACCGGACGCTGAGAGGTCAAGTGACCGGATGCTGAGGGCCAGCGTCTGGTCGACTCCAGTAAGGTTCCAAAGAGAGAAAATCATGATCGGACGCGTCTGGCCAGTGTTGACTGGACGCTGGCCAGCGTCCGGTCACACTTTAAACACTGGAGTTCGGGGTGAACTGACCGGCGCGTCCGGTCAACATGACCGGAGCGTCCGGTCACCCCGCAGAGGCACATAACGGTTCGTTTTTCAGCCCATGTTATAAATACTTCATCCATTCGTGTGTGGGAGTACTTTTGCTCATTTCAATAGCTGAGAAACACCTTTGAGAGTGTCAAGAAGAGGAAGGTCCTAGTGAGGTGATTGAGATTTGTGAATCCCAAAGAGAGCCCTCATTAGTGAGATCAAGAGTAGCAAAGTGTGCATCCACCCTTCTCATTAGGCTTGTTGTGGTCAAGTGAGAGTCCGTGCTTGTTACTCTTGGTGATCGCCATCACCTAGATGGCTTGGTGGTGATTGAGAGCTTGGTGATCATTCGGCGGAGCTTGTGGATGACTCAACTCAAGTTGTGAGTGATTCACCACGACGGAGTGTTGAAGAATCAACCCGTAGAGAGCACTTGATCCTTGCGTGGATCAAGGGGGAGCTACACCCTTACGCGGGTGCTCCAACGAGGACTAGTGGGGAGTGGCGACTCTCCGATACCTCGGTAAAACATCGCCGCGTTCCTCCTTTTCTCTTTACTTTGAGCATTTACTTTGAGTAATTCAATACTTGTTTTTACATTCATAGAATTGCCATGCTAGAGTAGGATTGAAACTTAGGTTGCAAGACTTTTTGTGCGGTAGAACATTAGAAACACTTTCTAGGCACAAGGGGTTAATTGTGCTAACAATAGGATTTAATTATTGCAAAGAAATTTAGAATTAGCCCAATTCACCCCCCCTTGGGCATCTTGATCCTTTCAATATGGTTAAGACGTAAACTTGGAGGAATTATTGTGATAAATTGGTGATAGTGTTGGCTCTGGAACTTTCACAGAAAAATTCTAACATTATTAGGTGCTCATTGTAATTTTTGTAGCTCCATAATAATTAGTTTGCTAAGGTAGCTAAATGAGTCCTAGCTCATATATATATATAATCAATAAAATGCCAAAATACCTTGGGATTGTAGAACTAAAACATTTTTCGGAAAACAACGCCTTACTCGACCACGTGGATACGTAGCCTAGGGCATTAGCGTTAGAGCTGGCTCATTAGCTTGTGAGGCGTAATCGTATTTTTAAGAGTATCGATTGACGTTGATTAATTATGCCTCTGCGTTGCATCCGCGTATATAATAGGAACAACGACGGATTCTGGAGTCATCTAGAGTAGCAGAAAGGGTGGTGCCTTGATGATCGTGTCACCATAATGGAATGCTAATCTTTGGTTAAATCTTATCTAGACAAGCCCTGGTGCATAACCCCTATTATGTTGTACTTTATTTTATGCTTGCGCATTAAGTTTTAAGGAGTTGAATGAAACCCACTTGCATACATATATCCTTATCCTATGAGTCTTACTAGTATGATAGGATCGTGTAGCTGCTATGCTATAGGACCCTGATAGAAGTCGAGTGATTACCTATCACTCGCGAGAGATAGGAAAGATATTATTGTTGTTATTATCATATTATTATCATATGGAATATCTATAGATGATAATTGGAGACCGAGCGGGATTGTACATTGTATTTGGACTTGGTTAGGCATCTGAGCGAGGCTCCGGTTGCATTTGTCCCGCCTGAGTCGATTGAGGACCGTTCGTTGTTGTGGATGGTAGTCAGGTCATAAACTTATTATCCTGAGCACATACTTGCTTATGGAAGCGGTAAGACTTGTTACTCTCTTGTCATGGGTTCTGGCTCTTTCCGGACCGGCTTTTAGGGGTGGGTGCTAGGTGGATATCTAAGCACCATACTGAGACCGGGTCTCAGGTGTTGGGGGCTTGGAGTCCAAGTTTGGACGAGGACCTGACCCCATGACAGGAGTAGAACGGGTTGGTCTTATTTGTGCCTAGGGCACAAGCGGTATGTGTGTTTTGGGGGTACCTAGCTAGGATACATTGATTTGTGAATCGTCGTTTCTGTGAGACGGTAACGACTTGGCTATGGTCTAACACCGTAGTAAGAACTAGAATATGAAAGATGGTAAAATAGTTCTGAATGCTTACCACATGCTTAGCATAGGCACTTACCTAGAATGATTAGCTAATTAACTAAAAATAACTGCTAAAAACTTGAAACATAAGGATGTACTATTAGTAATGCTCCCTGCAAATGTAATAAACCAACGAGCCAAATAAGCCTTGCATATTCTTGAAGTCTTTTACTTTCCTCCTGTCGGATAAGTCTTGCTGAGTACAATCGAGTACTCAGGGTTTTATTCCCTCTGTTGCAGGTGACAGGTGGATGCTAGAGCTGACTCTTGTGTTTGGAAATCTCCTGGTGGACTCAGAGAGAATTCCTTTCACGCTATGATCGTAGTGTTTATTTATAACCCTCACTAAAGGTTTTATAAGAAAAGATGTAAAATATGCTAGCATATCTTGTATATAAGTGGCCACTATGTTAATGCTTCACCATTTCATTAAATTAGTCTTTGTTTCCGCTGTAACTCTGATCATATGTTTATTTTCCGCTGCAAGATAAAACTTGTGAACCTGAAATGTATAAAGTCGTTCACATGTAAGCTGTTTTAATTCCGCTGTTGCATTCAACTTGTTTAAGTACTCGGATGTTGTAATAAAGTGATGGAAGAAATGACTAAGAATGTTGTAAGCTTTATCCTCTCATTTATGATCTGACGAAAAATGTGGATTTTTGATCTCTTCCTTTGGGTGGGTTCGACGGAACGGCATGATTTAATGCACTCCTTTGGGTACTTAGTATCTAATAGATGACAAGTACTCTGCCACAAGTTCATTGTTAGATTACTCTCTGTTTTCCAAACATTTCTGAACATCACTGCGTACCAACATATACATGTTTGCATTGTGCTACAACTGCTGAAATAATGAATTAGGCCCATCCATTCCTACGGGCAATTGAACATGTTATGTTTATCCACTATACTTCTACTGAATCCAAAGTATTCCGTCTTTTATTTTCCTGGATTCATGTGTATGTTCAGTTTTTCCCCAACAATGCAAAAGGCAGCTTACGTGTTCAGTTTTGCATGGTTATGATACCTTTGCATTGTTCTAGATTTTGGCCAGTTCATGTATATCAATTTTCCTACATGTTGGAATTGATTCCAATGTATCTCTGCATCGGTCAGATTCCCGATTTCAGTCACTAATTGATTCACTCCTGCTGACATTAGATTTCTACTAATTTATATTGGTTTGCTTGGTTTACTGCAGCATACGGTGAACACAGTTAGGCTCTTTTGAGCACTGCCGCTTTCAGTATCTTTATCCATAGATTGTGTTATAAAAAGTATGAAAAAAACTCTACCCGAAGGGGTTAAGACATTCTCACTAGGCCGAGAAAACCCCCGCCCCACCTGGCTTTCCGTCTCCTAAGCGAGAATTGGGCTGATGCCCCCCAGTGCTTTGGATATGGGACGAACAAGGGGATTTTTTTACGTCAGTCTAAAATTCGCTCACATGGGAAGTCGAACCCTGGACGTGAGGAGTGCCGCCGGGATACTCTGACCAACTGGACTAGAGGCCCTTTGGCTTATAAAAAGTATGACACTAGTCATCTCTTAATTTTGCTTCCCTGGTGAGGTTGAATGCAGTCCAAACTTTCATCAGATTAATATTGCTATAACACCTCCAAATATGAGATTTAGTACTTGTGAGATTATTTAAGTTTAAATAGAATTGCTATGTCACAGGTTCACGCTTTTCTATCTCAAAATTGATGTATGTTTACACACTCTAGCCATTTGCTCCATGACCTGGTTCGTGGTTTTAGCCTTACATATGAACTTATCAGCGAGCCAGCATATGAGTTGTCTTTGCCCACTACTTTCCAATTGACATAGCTGCCATTTTATTCTGCAATTATTCCATGAGCTAAACCTGATCATCCACAAAGAGTAATATTTGACCTTTGTTACTATAGTTAGTTTCACACTGCCAACACAACTCAATTGATTATCCATATAATATATTGGGGAGTCTCCCTTTACACATATACAAAATTCATAGTTTCAAAATACTGAGAATCTTAACTACGCTGACCTATCTTGCAACGGTGATGTTTGGACATTCCATTTCTACTGGATCAGTAATATTACATGCTAAACTGCCAAAGCAGTTTGATTGATATGCCGAACACAAGAATCTAATCATTTTCTGAAGTCTTTTTATGTCCTTTTACAAGTGTTTCAAGTTACATATTAGAATTTATTTTTTTTCCTCCATGGTCAGTATATCATGTAACATGTCCGCAACATGAGGGTCGGGGATTTTGCATTAGTAACAATGGCGATGAATATATATACCATGAAATAAGTGGCCCACTTGATTAACATAAGCGAGTATAGCAGATGCGCGCGTGGCGAAGCGTGCGTCCCGTGCTAGTACAATAAACCCTACATATATTGCTCCACTGGTGTCGACTACCAAGCATTATATCATTTGTTTTCTTTTTGAAATATTGGGCAGGAACATTGTCATATATTATTTAAGAAGTAGTCATGTTTTACATGTTATATTGCATTTTAAGAGGGTGTAACTCAGGGCATTTAGAACTGTACTCCTTCGTTCCCTAAAAAATGTTATTTTTTCTATGAATCTAGATAAATATTTGTCTAGATTCATAGTAAAAAAACAACATTTCTTTTAGAATGGAGGGAACAGAGGGAGTATATTTAAAAAAAAAAAGATCAGAGGGAGTACATTAGAAAATAAACTATGTAGGGCTAATTAACTTTTTGGAACGGAGGGAGTACATCAGGAACTAAACTATGCAGGGCTAACCTCATGCCTGCCTTCTCAAAGCCATCTCTTGCTTGGTTAAAAGCACTATTTGTGAAGGTGTCTTCATAACCTGGAACAGCGAGTGCTCGCTGATTGGGAGTTGGAATTACGTCGCCTGTTAAAAGTCAGGGTGCACGGTCTGGCTTCCCTGGCGCGTACAATCTCCAGGCAGCGGTCGCGTGCTCTGTACCTGGCAGAGGGGGACGCCAACACAAGGTTTTTTCACCTACAGGCTTGCCATCGCGGTCGACAGAACATGATCCGCTCCCTTCGTGTAAATGGTGCGCAGGTGGTCTCAGATGAGGGGATGGCGGACGCCCTGTTTGACTACTATAATGGTATTCTTGGCAATAACTTTGTTAGAACCAGGATGCTCAACTTACAGGCCATTGGTGTTCCCTCCTTGGATCTGCACACCCTTGAGTTTCTGTTCTCCGAGGAGGAGGTGCATGCGGTTGTCATGGAACTGCCGGCTGATAAGGCGCCGGGTCCGGACGGTTTTACTGGGAGATTCTATAAGGCCACATGGAATATCATCAAAGGAGACATAATGAACGCGATCAACGCGTTCTGGGCACAGGATACTAGGAGTTTCCATCATCTCAATGATGCGTACATGATTCTTTTGAAAAAGAAAGAGGGGGCTGAGGAGATTCGTGAATACAGGCCCATTAGCCTAATACACAGCTTTGGCAAGTTGGTAACTAAATGCATGGCAAATAGATTGGCAAGGTTTCTTGATCAGCTGGTGCCGCGCAATCAGACCACGTTCATCAAGGGAAGAAGCATTCATGAGAATTTTAGGGAGGTGCAGCTTGCTTGTCCGCGTATATAATAGGAACAACGACGGATTCTGGAGTCATCTAGAGTAGCAGAAAGGGTGGTGCCTTGATGATCGTGTCACCATAATGGAATGCTAATCTTTGGTTAAATCTTATCTAGACAAGCCCTGGTGCATAACCCCTATTATGTTGTACTTTATTTTATGCTTGCGCATTAAGTTTTAAGGAGTTGAATGAAACCCACTTGCATACATATATCCTTATCCTATGAGTCTTACTAGTATGATAGGATCGTGTAGCTGCTATGCTATAGGACCCTGATAGAAGTCGAGTGATTACCTATCACTCGCGAGAGATAGGAAAGATATTATTGTTGTTATTATCATATTATTATCATATGGAATATCTATAGATGATAATTGGAGACCGAGCGGGATTGTACATTGTATTTGGACTTGGTTAGGCATCTGAGCGAGGCTCCGGTTGCATTTGTCCCGCCTGAGTCGATTGAGGACCGTTCGTTGTTGTGGATGGTAGTCAGGTCATAAACTTATTATCCTGAGCACATACTTGCTTATGGAAGCGGTAAGACTTGTTACTCTCTTGTCATGGGTTCTGGCTCTTTCCGGACCGGCTTTTAGGGGTGGGTGCTAGGTGGATATCTAAGCACCATACTGAGACCGGGTCTCAGGTGTTGGGGGCTTGGAGTCCAAGTTTGGACGAGGACCTGACCCCATGACAGGAGTAGAACGGGTTGGTCTTATTTGTGCCTAGGGCACAAGCGGTATGTGTGTTTTGGGGGTACCTAGCTAGGATACATTGATTTGTGAATCGTCGTTTCTGTGAGACGGTAACGACTTGGCTATGGTCTAACACCGTAGTAAGAACTAGAATATGAAAGATGGTAAAATAGTTCTGAATGCTTACCACATGCTTAGCATAGGCACTTACCTAGAATGATTAGCTAATTAACTAAAAATAACTGCTAAAAACTTGAAACATAAGGATGTACTATTAGTAATGCTCCCTGCAAATGTAATAAACCAACGAGCCAAATAAGCCTTGCATATTCTTGAAGTCTTTTACTTTCCTCCTGTCGGATAAGTCTTGCTGAGTACAATCGAGTACTCAGGGTTTTATTCCCTCTGTTGCAGGTGACAGGTGGATGCTAGAGCTGACTCTTGTGTTTGGAAATCTCCTGGTGGACTCAGAGAGAATTCCTTTCACGCTATGATCGTAGTGTTTATTTATAACCCTCACTAAAGGTTTTATAAGAAAAGATGTAAAATATGCTAGCATATCTTGTATATAAGTGGCCACTATGTTAATGCTTCACCATTTCATTAAATTAGTCTTTGTTTCCGCTGTAACTCTGATCATATGTTTATTTTCCGCTGCAAGATAAAACTTGTGAACCTGAAATGTATAAAGTCGTTCACATGTAAGCTGTTTTAATTCCGCTGTTGCATTCAACTTGTTTAAGTACTCGGATGTTGTAATAAAGTGATGGAAGAAATGACTAAGAATGTTGTAAGCTTTATCCTCTCATTTATGATCTGACGAAAAATGTGGATTTTTGATCTCTTCCTTTGGGTGGGTTCGACGGAACGGCATGATTTAATGCACTCCTTTGGGTACTTAGTATCTAATAGATGACAAGTACTCTGCCACAAGTTCATTGTTAGATTACTCTCTGTTTTCCAAACATTTCTGAACATCACTGCGTACCAACATATACATGTTTGCATTGTGCTACAACTGCTGAAATAATGAATTAGGCCCATCCATTCCTACGGGCAATTGAACATGTTATGTTTATCCACTATACTTCTACTGAATCCAAAGTATTCCGTCTTTTATTTTCCTGGATTCATGTGTATGTTCAGTTTTTCCCCAACAATGCAAAAGGCAGCTTACGTGTTCAGTTTTGCATGGTTATGATACCTTTGCATTGTTCTAGATTTTGGCCAGTTCATGTATATCAATTTTCCTACATGTTGGAATTGATTCCAATGTATCTCTGCATCGGTCAGATTCCCGATTTCAGTCACTAATTGATTCACTCCTGCTGACATTAGATTTCTACTAATTTATATTGGTTTGCTTGGTTTACTGCAGCATACGGTGAACACAGTTAGGCTCTTTTGAGCACTGCCGCTTTCAGTATCTTTATCCATAGATTGTGTTATAAAAAGTATGAAAAAAACTCTACCCGAAGGGGTTAAGACATTCTCACTAGGCCGAGAAAACCCCCGCCCCACCTGGCTTTCCGTCTCCTAAGCGAGAATTGGGCTGATGCCCCCCAGTGCTTTGGATATGGGACGAACAAGGGGATTTTTTTACGTCAGTCTAAAATTCGCTCACATGGGAAGTCGAACCCTGGACGTGAGGAGTGCCGCCGGGATACTCTGACCAACTGGACTAGAGGCCCTTTGGCTTATAAAAAGTATGACACTAGTCATCTCTTAATTTTGCTTCCCTGGTGAGGTTGAATGCAGTCCAAACTTTCATCAGATTAATATTGCTATAACACCTCCAAATATGAGATTTAGTACTTGTGAGATTATTTAAGTTTAAATAGAATTGCTATGTCACAGGTTCACGCTTTTCTATCTCAAAATTGATGTATGTTTACACACTCTAGCCATTTGCTCCATGACCTGGTTCGTGGTTTTAGCCTTACATATGAACTTATCAGCGAGCCAGCATATGAGTTGTCTTTGCCCACTACTTTCCAATTGACATAGCTGCCATTTTATTCTGCAATTATTCCATGAGCTAAACCTGATCATCCACAAAGAGTAATATTTGACCTTTGTTACTATAGTTAGTTTCACACTGCCAACACAACTCAATTGATTATCCATATAATATATTGGGGAGTCTCCCTTTACACATATACAAAATTCATAGTTTCAAAATACTGAGAATCTTAACTACGCTGACCTATCTTGCAACGGTGATGTTTGGACATTCCATTTCTACTGGATCAGTAATATTACATGCTAAACTGCCAAAGCAGTTTGATTGATATGCCGAACACAAGAATCTAATCATTTTCTGAAGTCTTTTTATGTCCTTTTACAAGTGTTTCAAGTTACATATTAGAATTTATTTTTTTTCCTCCATGGTCAGTATATCATGTAACATGTCCGCAACATGAGGGTCGGGGATTTTGCATTAGTAACAATGGCGATGAATATATATACCATGAAATAAGTGGCCCACTTGATTAACATAAGCGAGTATAGCAGATGCGCGCGTGGCGAAGCGTGCGTCCCGTGCTAGTACAATAAACCCTACATATATTGCTCCACTGGTGTCGACTACCAAGCATTATATCATTTGTTTTCTTTTTGAAATATTGGGCAGGAACATTGTCATATATTATTTAAGAAGTAGTCATGTTTTACATGTTATATTGCATTTTAAGAGGGTGTAACTCAGGGCATTTAGAACTGTACTCCTTCGTTCCCTAAAAAATGTTATTTTTTCTATGAATCTAGATAAATATTTGTCTAGATTCATAGTAAAAAAACAACATTTCTTTTAGAATGGAGGGAACAGAGGGAGTATATTTAAAAAAAAAAAAGATCAGAGGGAGTACATTAGAAAATAAACTATGTAGGGCTAATTAACTTTTTGGAACGGAGGGAGTACATCAGGAACTAAACTATGCAGGGCTAACCTCATGCCTGCCTTCTCAAAGCCATCTCTTGCTTGGTTAAAAGCACTATTTGTGAAGGTGTCTTCATAACCTGGAACAGCGAGTGCTCGCTGATTGGGAGTTGGAATTACGTCGCCTGTTAAAAGTCAGGGTGCACGGTCTGGCTTCCCTGGCGCGTACAATCTCCAGGCAGCGGTCGCGTGCTCTGTACCTGGCAGAGGGGGACGCCAACACAAGGTTTTTTCACCTACAGGCTTGCCATCGCGGTCGACAGAACATGATCCGCTCCCTTCGTGTAAATGGTGCGCAGGTGGTCTCAGATGAGGGGATGGCGGACGCCCTGTTTGACTACTATAATGGTATTCTTGGCAATAACTTTGTTAGAACCAGGATGCTCAACTTACAGGCCATTGGTGTTCCCTCCTTGGATCTGCACACCCTTGAGTTTCTGTTCTCCGAGGAGGAGGTGCATGCGGTTGTCATGGAACTGCCGGCTGATAAGGCGCCGGGTCCGGACGGTTTTACTGGGAGATTCTATAAGGCCGCATGGAATATCATCAAAGGAGACATAATGAACGCGATCAACGCGTTCTGGGCACAGGATACTAGGAGTTTCCATCATCTCAATGATGCGTACATGATTCTTTTGAAAAAGAAAGAGGGGGCTGAGGAGATTCGTGAATACAGGCCCATTAGCCTAATACACAGCTTTGGCAAGTTGGTAACTAAATGCATGGCAAATAGATTGGCAAGGTTTCTTGATCAGCTGGTGCCGCGCAATCAGACCACGTTCATCAAGGGAAGAAGCATTCATGAGAATTTTAGGGAGGTGCAGCTTGCTTGTAAGGCACTTCATGCCAGCCGGTCACCTTGTGTGATGCTGAAAATCGACATCGCCAAGGCCTTTGATACGGTTGCCTAGGAGTTTCTGCTGGATGTCCTTCAGCACATGGGCTTCGGAACACGGTGGAGGAATTGGATAGCGGCGATCCTTTCTTCCTCTAGCTCCAAGGTACTGCTCAATGGCCACCCAGGAAGACGGATTTGCCATGCACGGGGCTTACGTCAGGGAGATCCGCTTTCTCCTATGCTGTTCGTTTTGGTCATGGATGTACTCAATCACTTCCTGCTATGGGTGGATCAAAGGCAGCTGTTGACGCCGGTCCGGGGAGTTGCGGACTTCCGGGTGAGTTTGTATGCTGATGACTTGGTAATCCTTGTAGCTCCGGTTACCAGGGATCTGGAGGCCATTAAGGCGGCGCTACAGATTTTTGGTCTCGCTTCCGGGCTTTTCTCCAACTTCGACAAAAGCGTGGCAACACCAATTCATTGTACCGTGGAGGATTTGCAGAGGCTAAATGAGGTGCTTGCTTGCCGTGTGGAGCATTTCCCATGTCGTTACTTGGGGATTCCGCTATCTGTTTTCAAACTAAAGCGTTCGGAGGAGCAATTCCTCATTGATAAGGTGGCAGCTAGAATACCTGGATGGAAGGGGAACCTGTTGAGCATGGCTGGCCGCACGGCCTTGGTAAAGGCAACACTGTCAGCGATCCCGGTGCATGTCTCCATCGCCCTATGTCTGTCACCATGGGCAATTGGGGAGATTGATCGCCTGCGTCGTGCTTTTATCTGGACAGGTTCGGAGGTGGCTGCTGGTGGCCGCTATAGGGCTGCCTGGACAGTTTGCTACCGGCCCAAGGAGCTGGGCGGCCTCGGTATTTCTGACCTCAGGCGTGTGGGAATTGCGCTGCGTTTGCGGTGGGTGTGTCGCGACAGGCGCGCTGGCAGGATGCCTGTGTCCAGGGAGAGCGTGGTGCTGAAGCTGTTCTAGGCCGCTACGGTGCTGACCCTTGGCAATGGGGAATCCACCTTCTTCTGGACAGATGTCTGGCTGGATGGAAGATGCATTGAGGACATTGCGCCGTCTATCTTTGCGACGGTCAGTGCCAGGAAGAAGAAGACGGTTGTGGCCCAGGCGCTCGCGGGGGATGCTTGGGTGTGTCATGTGCAGGGGCCGGTGACTGCACAACAGATGCTCGAGTTTGGCTACTTGTTCGATCTTCTGGAGTCCGTTCATTTGTCTGATGAGCCTGATACTTTCCGTTGGCTTCTGTCGGCAGATGGAGAGTACTCAGCGGCTTCGGCCTACGGGGCGATGTTCTTTGGTTCATCACCCGTGTTTGGGGCTAAGCAGGTGTGGAAGACTGCGGCACCACCGCGTGTACGCTTCTTTTTCTGGCTCGTCCTTCATGATCGCTGTTGGACAGCGGAACGAAGATTCAGACACGGTTTGCAGCCGTCCAGTACCTGCATCATGTGTGACCAGACGGCGGAGACAATTGATCACATCTTACTGGGATGTTCACTAACTAGGGAGGTGTGGGTTTTGGTGCTGTCCAGGCTAAATCTTCACTCTACCATTGTTGTTAGAGATGAAAATGTGTTTCAGTGGTGGCTTACGGCTAGGAAGCAGCTTCCAAAATTGTTGCGAAGAGGTTTTGACTCTCTATTCTTCCTGGTGGGATGACTTATATGGAAGGAGAGGAACGCCAGAACTTTCAACGGCGTGGGGCGCCCGGCGGCAGAATTGGCTGCGCTTATTCAGGATGAGGCTTCGTCGTGGTGCCAGGCGGGCTTCACGCATTTGCGGCTGCTGTTGTCCGTTTTGGGGGCTTGATCCAGCCTGCTGCCCGCGCTAGTCGCAACATGTAACTTGGTGTAATCCCCCGTGTGCTCTGGTGTGGGGTGGGGTGTGTGTTTTTGGTAACGAGAGTGTTACCATGCTTGTTGTTTGTTCTAAAAACTTCTGTTCTGCTTAATGAAATACGTGCTTTGGCGTGCTCAAAAAAAATATCCTCCTATTTCTCTAGGTTCTAGCATGGGTAAATAATGATCGTCGTTTTTCATTTGTTTCCAAATAAATACTCTTTTGCATTCTATGCTGATATGCTCCAGTAGTCATGTGTTATCATGATGTTTAAGAAGGCTTAACTAGCCTGTATACAGTGCAATTTGACTGTCCTAAAGGCCATCCTTTCACGACTAGAGGGGAATATGTTTTATTCTGTCTGCTTCCGGATCTAAGCATAGCTGTAACTAACTTTGACCGCGGTCTCTCGCACAACTAACTGTTCAGAGATGGCAAAAACGACACAGGCGCAACCCCCTCTTTGGTTTCTGATCTACTACACGGCACAGAGCACCAAAGCCCCTATAACCCCAACCACAGAGCCGATGATCGCTTCGTCGATGACCAGACGCGACGCACCCGCCGTCGGCGGTGGAGCATGCGCGTTCTCGGGCGCCGAGGCCCACACCGGTGAAGGCGCCAGCGGGAACGCCGATTCAGGTGCCGGCGCCGGCGGGAACGCAGAGTCAGGTGCCGGCGCTACTGCCGGTGCCGGCGGCGTCGTCGGCTGGCGAACCGCCATCACGATTATGTACAGCTTCTGGCCCTTTTGGCACCGGTCCTCGTCGCTGCTGATGAAGAAGAACGGGCCGGACCGGTCGAGCCTGAACACCGAACTGCCGCTGCTGCCGACGTCGGCTTGGAGCCGCCGGACCGGGTTGCGCGTGTTGCACGTGTCGAAGTCCTGCTCCGTCACCTGCAGCACCGAGTCGACGCCCTTCTCGTGCGTGAACACTGCGAGCCAGGAGGAAGACGCACGTACGTCACGCATGATTCGAGCTCAACCAATTCATCGGGATGTGCGGCATTCGTGAGGCAAAATGAGGAGAGGAGAGATGGCGCAGTTACCGATGGCGTCGTTCACTTGGAACCGGTTGCGCCCGGCCCAGTGGTTGTAGCTCTCGGTGGGGTCGAGGACCCAGCCGTCGCGGCCACCGGCGTAGAAGGCGTGAGCCTCCGACGAGCAAACCACGGCCGCGAAGCCGACGACGATCACGAGCCAGGCCGGCGCCGATGACCACACCTGAGAAGCCCCCATATCGCCGTCCGTGGACCGGCAAGTCCTGGCGATGCAATTGGGAATGGATCGGAGTTGAAAATATAATCAAGCTACCTCCAGAGGAGGAGGTACGCCGATCGAGAGATGGTATGTACGGCTGCAAAGGGAACTCGTGGTTTATATAGGCGCACGGCGCGCGGCGAGTGATACGGTTGCTGACCTCGGCAGGCACACAGGTGGAGGCCCCGGAGAGATGCATGCCGATGACTCTTGCACGAACCAGCGAGAGTGCACCGCTTTGCGGCCTCGGGGTCGATCGAGATATCCATCTTCTTCCTTGGGTCTTCGATGATCGATGTCATGCACACGCCTGCGGCGTCCGGCACCTGCAGACCCGACCGTGTCACCCAAGGAAGACAGTCTCGTTTGTATACCATCTCTATATATCTCCACTTCTATATCTCTATTGGGTCCATTTTCTTACCTGTGGAATTATTGCACGTCCTAGGGTGTATATCTCGAAGCAAACCAATAAATGTTAAAGCTTGTTGTAAAAAAAAAATGTTAATGCTTTGCTTGTTGTTGAAATGTGTCGTTTCTTTGCTGAGAAAACGCCACACGTGACTGCAGGATCATATTTCAAGCGAGTCAACATGCAAAACATCTGACTAGAGAAACTAATAACACTGAAGTGGTGAGCAGCAGCCCAAAATTTCTCGTTCATCTTTCAAGCTAAAGTCAAAATTTACTGTATATATCTGTTAGGGGAAAAAATAAGGCCCCGTTTAGTTCCAAGCCAAAAACCAAAAATTTTCAAGATTCCCCGTCACATCAAATCTTGCGGCGCATGCATGGAGTACTAAATGTAGACGAAAAAAAAACTAATTACACAGTTAGCCGAGAAATCGTGAGACGAATCTTTTAAGCCTAAATAGTCCATAATTGGACAATTTTTGTCAAATAAAAACGAAAGTGCTACAGTAACCAAAAGCTAAAAATTTTCGAAACTAAACGGGCCTAAGTTGACCAACTTGAGGACGCTAAAATAGTAGGATGCCTTTGGCTTCTCCTACATCTCCGAACGCAGCCGCCAGGATATTGCTACTATATACGTCATTAATTTATATCTCTATCTAATCTAGTGATATATACTGCTATTAAAGCCAGACAGATTTCTTCATCCATCAGGACGCCCGACCGTTTCTCATTTCCGTTGCCGCCTTTTCTTTTGTTTTTTCAACACCCATCGACCCGTTTCTCCTTCTCGTCACCTGTTCTTTTTTTTATAACTAGGTTCATGCCCGTACGTTGATATGGGACAGCTAAACTTTTATACTAAAAATCCACGGACCGCACGATAAAATAACAATACTATAAAATTAAATATTGACATTAAAGTAATATTTAATCCAAAAGACAAAGTTATAAAATTAACACAGTCACGAAGAGCGTGGCGTCATAGGCTCACAAACTCTGCTGTATAGACCTTTCCGTGATGCGGCTAAAATAATATTTTATATCAGCAGAAAGAAATCTTTGATATCTATTTCTTTCGTTCGCCAATAAATCCACGAATAGGTTCATGCTCGTGCGTCGCTACAGGATTAGAATTTTTGTTGCAACGGGATTAGAATTTTTTTTTCAATATGTGCTTTGGAGGGCTCAAAGCATAATACATTATAGAAATACCAAAATAACTTTTTTTTGACAGGTATAAGTACAAAACTGAGAAGCAAATGGTCGAGCTTGTTTGGCTAATCTATGAGCATCTTATTTAAATATTCATCAATAAATCGTGGAAAGACAAGACTAATTAGTCAAAATGCACAAGTGGAAAGTATGTCAGGTTTCAAAAAAAAGTGCCATCAGAACCCGCACAAGGAACACACATAAATGAAAATGCACAAACACATGAGTGATATACATCCATATGACCGTTGATCGCAGTGTCCAACTTCAAGGCAATAAGCGCTTGCAACGTGCAATACATCGACATCATATACGACTCCTTTGCCTGGTGATACCTGAATCCTCCTTGCACCAAGATGAAGTAAAATCATATATCTGCTACTGACAGACAAGTATTTGTCTGAGATCAAAATGAGGCCACTTGTCTCAGATCAAGATGAGTCACGAGGCAGACGAACAACTCCCAACTATAGTGTCGTTTCATTACTATAACCTTTACTTCTAATGGAATGTACTCTGACAGATCCGCAACCAACCACACCCACTTCTTACCTTGTAAAACAAATATAGTCATAAGTAAAAATATTAATTGTCTCTCACTTCAGCCCCATTTGAGCAAATCTTTTTCTTCACACAACGGAGGAGCAAGCTGTCCAACATCATAGATCATTACCATCTTACCATCATTCAGAAACATCACTGAGAATGATATGATCCGGCTTGATAGCTAATCTGCACAAACCAGAAATTATATTACCAACAGTATTGAAGACAATGTAGTGTAACTGATATGATTCGGTGATCAACTGATCATCATAAAAAATGACCGTGGTGGTGTGGTTTCAAGCTGTGACAAAATAATATATGGGAGAATTATCTATTTGGCACTGAAACAAATCAGTGCTTTGTATTTGGCACTCAAAAATTTGAACTTTCCTATTTGGCATCAAGTTAAAATTTTCTTTCTTAAATGGCACTGCCGTCCATTTTCATTAGTCATCTGTTAGTTGACTGGTTTGACCGTGTCAGTTTTTTCTCCCTATATCCAATGTACCCTCTGTTAGATTCAGAAAACTGAAATTTGGCCGAGCCCCCAGAATCCTAATCCCGCGACCTTCTTCCCCTTCTTCTCCGGCTCTGTTGTGCCACTATGCGAGGCTGCCCTGGCTCCACGGCCGGAGCGCGAGCAGGCCACCCCACGGGAGGCCTTCCCCGGCCTCTGCTCGACGAGCCGCGGCCTGGGGGGGTGGCCTGATCCGCCGCAGCCGGCTAGCGAGGCTCCTCGACGAGCCGCGGCCTGGGGTTGTGGCGGCGGAGATGGTTGTGGCCGTGCGAGCAGCTATTAACGCGGTGGCGGAGCTTGAGCGCGGCAATGGCGAGTGCATGGCGCGGCGAGCAAAGGTATAACCGCGAGCGAGATGGAGAGCAGCAAGGTATAATTGCGCCACACACGCCGCGCTGCCTCGGCGTCTGCTGCACCGTCAACGCGTCTGTCGCCTCAGCGCCATAGCCACCCGCTGCTCGCCTTGTTCCGTAGCTCTACAAAGCTACTACCCCACGCCGCGCTGCACGGGCGTCAGCTGTGCCACGCACGTCGCCCGTCCTCCGTGTGTCTGTCGTGGCCATGCCGTGGTGTTGAGCCCGCTCCTCCAGCTGCTTATACAAGGGGCACCCCTCTCGCCTCTTGACTCTCCTCCACCACGCCGAGCAGCTCAGCTCCGCAGCCACCCACCCGTCGCTCATCTTCTTCCTCCTCTGTCCTTGCATAGAGAGGAGAGCGCCCGTCGATCTCCCTCCCTGCGCTGCAATCGGCCGAGGTAACTAGCCTACGTGAATCCCCTACCTCTCCTCTCCCTCCCCATGCCCTTAGATTCGAGAATGGTGGCTGAAATCACATGCTAGCCGAGCTCCAGCAGCCATCCATGGCGGACGTGTGCCTGAGGAGCACGACGACGCCCTTGCTCTATCCCTTTCTGTGTTCCGTACCCCTCTCCCTCTGTTGTGTTCCTACGGGCCCAAGACCAAAAGGCCGAAGCTCGTTTAGAGCCAGCAAGCACGGAACACCTCTCCAACAACCACGCGCACGAACCCAACAGCAGGCCAATCACGTGCATGCAAATATGAATATTCCATTTTGCATCAAACAAACAACCAATCTTCTAAAATCCATATCTCCCACGTTTATATTGGCCTAAATAGTAATGGTTTATTTCCAATTCGTAAAAATTGTAATGTCACCAATTCAAATAACCTTTTATGATTTCTTTATTTGACAACATGTTTATTTATTCTTTCTCTATTTGGCACCATAGGTTTCTGCTACAAACAAGGGTATTCATGTTATTTTGCCAGTCACTTGACACCGTTACTGTCCTAAATGGACGGTAGTGCCATTTACGAAAGCAAATTTCAGTTGTGTCAAATAGATAAGAAAGTTCAAATTTTTTAGTGCCAAATACGAAACACTGATTTGTTTCAGTTGTGTCAAATAGATAATTCTCCCATAATATATCGGTCTCACCTTGGAGGTTTTTCTGTAGTCTCCTTTTATTTGAACTATACCTAGGTGTCATGTTCTAGAATCATGACAGCACAAAAGTGGCCATATATATTTTAAAAATAGCAGAGACACATTTTGATTGGAGCAGGCTCATTAAGTAAGCTAAATTGCACAAAGCATCCAACTGGAACAACTATTCTGGATGCTTCAAGGAATAATATAGCCGTAAGTAGTTATTTTTTTTAAAACTCCCTCTAAAACAATGCCCTTTCCTCCCTCTGATCCGGCTCTCCCTCTCTCCATTTCAAAAATTAGGAACGGTAAAAATGGAAGCAGTTAGATAAAGTGGCTAATTTAAGATAAGTAATGAGGTGATAGTACCTTCTCTAAAAACCTTGACTCATGGTTAATTTGACCAGCATCTTCTTCTCAATTCAAAAGACAAAGCCACTGATGACAGTTCCAAACTTTTTATATAGTTTCTGCTAAAATGACAGTGCAGAACTGCAGATTGTTTTTCCCAACCAACAAGCTAAAGCCATCGATTGAGAACTACTAACAAAACAAAGGTATAATGAAGCAAGCTGGAGGATATGAGATCGGCACGGATAGACAGGCGTACCACATCAACTATAACAATATCAATTTCTTTGGCAAAATTTTCCCTCCTCTTCTCGAACTGGCTATGGTCTGAACAAAAAGAGTAAAAGTCAAATTAGCACTATACACGCAATTAATTAAAGCAGAGTAATACAGAGAATTTGCCAAGAAACCTTCTCACTGAACTCCCATTCCCTGCAGGCGGTGCATTATGGGATAAGAGACAATTAATATGAGCAAGGTAGAGCAAGCTGACCTTGGAGGTGCACAGGTGCTAGGATGGGTCTGTCTCTGGACCAGGTAAGGCAGCGAGGAGGCGTCTGGTATGGTGGTTTTGCAGCAGAGGTGCAGGAACCCGGTGTATATCATGGCATTGGGTTCATCTCTGGAGCAGGCAAGGCAGCGAGGAGCTGATGACGGCGGTGGCACTTGGATCTTAATGTTCTTGAAGTAGCTTGCCTCGCCAAACCCTTCCTAGGTAAGAGCGTGTTTCTTGAGTCATTCATCTACTCAAATAATCATAGTTCATGCTAAACTAACGATTCACTGTAGTTCTGCAGTGACAGCATAGATCAAAGAAAAACTGGAATGGATGCCATGTGATTTAGCTAATTGCAAGAATGCGGCAAAGATGCAACAGAAATAATCACAACGCTTCCAAAAAAAGGTTGCCTATTATTATACATAGTATATTGCCCATGCTAACGCTACGGACCATAATTAGGATGAAAGATGCTACATTCACGTCACCAAAGAAATAATAGCCAAAGCTAGAGCACAAAAATCATTGCCACGCATACTTGTGAAGATCATCTTAACTATTAACTCTCCTACAAAAATTTATAGCAACTCTCTTAAAAAAATTACTACAGAAACAATATTCTAGATAGTAGAAATTGAGAGTAATAGAACTTTTATGTGGATAGAAATTGAGAAGCAAGACCAACCAAAGAAGATGGCAAGAATTGTTGTATCCCTTAAATAGGCCGCAACCTGCAAGGACCTAACATGAACTTAAAATATGTCGAACTAATCATTGAGCACCCCCATGTCTAATGTAAAATCAGGCCAACTTCATCTCAGCACTTTTTGCTCATAACCATGCATAAAAACATTTGAACTCAAGCTAACAGAGTATAAAAAAGGGAAAGACAGGCGCTACAATGTATGCAGGACAATTTTTTCAATGCCAGCTTACTTCTTGCCAAGAAGTTGCCCCATCCTAGCTTCCCAACAGCCACACTTGTGCAGTGTCACGCCACGACACTTTGAACTCCCCCTCGCGAACCCTGTGCTTTGGCGCCAGAGTATGTGCACAAACTCCTCGGTGCAATTCCTCATCTGGAAAGCACATCCATCGGTCCACCGCGGAACTATCAATCATGGAGAAATTGTAGACGCCACATGATATTTTCATGCAACTAGTAACCGCTTCAAATCTAGGAGAAATGGAGAACATCTGTCCTTTTATTCCATGTGTTTGGTGACTGCGGGACGAATCGCATCTAGGAGAAATTAGCATTTATGAATCAATTGAAGTTAGGGAAATCAAAGGAGAACAAATCAAGTACAGCCCATAGATCGATCCTCATTGCAATGCCACCGGACAACCATGCCTCCATGGCTCCACCTATAGTTTCAGAGAGAATCAGAAATTTATGGATCAATAAGATTAATGGAAAATATTAACGAACATCACAAAGATCAAAAAGAGAATCGAATCAAATTGAGTGGATCAGGGTATGAATGGATCTTGGATTTAGCCATCAGCGACATTGCGTATCTACATGATGGAGCATAAAAACTAAAAACTGTGATGGAACAACGCCACATATTCACTACACCAGGCAGCACAACTGACAAAGGCAAGACGAACGTGTTCATAACATAGACGAATATACTGCCTAGTATCCGAAGATCTCATCAATAATCGCTTTCAGTCTCCTTCCATGGAACACATACAAAAGAAACGAAAAAACCAAACTATTGGATTACGAATCAGAAGGGGCTCAAAGAAGGGAGAGGGAAGAACCTGCAGGTGCCGGAGCACAAAGATCCAGTGAGGGCACCGCCGCGCGGCACGGGGTGGGCCGGCGGAAGCGGCTCCGTGTGACCTGGCGAGGGCCGCCGCCGTGCGGCCTGGGATAGGGCTACGAGCTGGCCCCCGCGCGTCCTCGAGCGCCGCCGCATCGGTCGCCGCAGGGCAGGCGCGGGCGGCGGAGGCGCGACGAGCTGCGAGTGAGGGGCGATGATGATGGGGGCGCGACAGATGCAGACGACGGTGGTCGGCCGCGCGTGGAGCGAGGGCGCGAGCGAGGATGAGGGTGTCTGCGCGATGGCGATGATGGCCGCGCAAGATAGGTGTCGCGAAACTACCGGGCGGACGAATCACGGGAGCGAGGTTTCCTTTTGAGCTCTTTCCTTCTGTGTTTTTATCGCGGGTGCGGGCGTAGGAGCGTCGACTCGCGGATCGAAGGGGAAAGGCAGACCGACGGAGCGATGTATGGGAGCGAGGAGACGATAGCACGGGGGAGGACAGGGAGGTGAGGCGAAGTTTTCGTAGCATCAAAACCGTGTCTTCTCTTTAGTTGTGAGGGATTAGCTAGAGATTTCAGTGATAGTCCAAGGGTGTTTCATTAAAAAGATGAACTTCTCATGCAGGAGACCTTTGGCTGATAGTCCAATTAATTAAACTGTAAATTAAAATTTTGAACAATTTATTCACCCTGTTCGCTTATGCTGAAATTGGGCTTATGCTGATGTTTATGCTGAAATATTATGAGAGAAAAACACTGTTTCATAGCAGAAAAGTAGTGTTCCAATCTAAATAAATATGCCACGCATGCACCCATCAATGTTCAACGAGGACTGCCATTTGATATGGAGAATAAAGAGGGTCTCTTGTCATAATCATCAATAGACTGGCCATTCTTAACATATCGGCATCTAACTATGTCGATTTGAATTAGAGATTAGAATTACATATTTTTATAGGTACTCAAAGGAAGTCACATAATTAACTTGATATTTTATGAGTAAATATTTCTATATTTTACACGTGGGGGATCTATCAATGTTGTTAACATACAACTTATTTTTCCTATAGTCATATTATTGTCAAGGTTGCAGGACACTATACCAGCATTAGTTTCTATTATGGATGTTGTGGTCATCATAAAACAAATTATAGTTTTAAATTTTTATAGAAATGGTAAGACATAAATGGATGTGTAACATTCCTATCCGATTTTTCCATATACATTTGATAGTTTATTTCTCCTGTCACAACGTACTGACATATTTTTACTAGTAAATTAAAAGAACAGTAACACTAACATGTCTTATGCAAACCATTATTTATCTCTTCAGTTTGAAACACAAGTGTGGCGAGTCGTATAACTGTGACCAGAAACCGCAAATATAAAAGCCTGAAAGGATATTGGATAGGAGTATATGGCTGTCAGATTTGTCTCCCAGTTTGTAAAAATTGGCAGAATAAGCATAATTGGTTTTTGCAATCGGAGGGCGACCAAATTCAGATGCTTATGCATTGTGCTACAACCTACAACACTGGAGGTCACAGCATATCTTAAAGATGCCATGTAAATCTGGGAAGCTACTAGCTACCGTAGAACGATGGCTGACTGAACTGCTGACAAGACCAAAAGAAAAGCTCAAGAGATGAAGATGCCCAGTATCCTGCAACTTTGACATCACTACAGAACCAAGAGCCAAAATATAAAATTGTTTCAGCTCAGTTAAATTAAACTCATACAACTAACGAGGAAAAAAAAACTCCCTCATCAATAGAAAATACAGAGATTGTTCCATGCATTAGTAGGCTACTTAATACTACTCAGTAGAGACCATAGCATGCCAAACTTAACAGTAGTACTGAACAAAAGTTTCATCACGTTGGTCTGTCGGAAACCAGAGGAGTCCCTGAAATGAACAAAACTTATCAACCGTGGACACTAACAAGCTTGGACTGTATCCGGATTTGGTAGGCGTACATATATATTTCAGTGTTATAACGAAATGAAATGGCCGCTGCAGGTTTATTTGGACCATTGGAGAATGGATACAATAGTACACAAGTGTCTGAAAGAGTGAAAATAACATTAAGTACAGAAAGGAAAACAAATTCAACAGATCATAAGGTTATTTCTAGCTAGCATAAATGCAGGGTCTTAACTTACAAAAAAGATGATCCCGAGTGTGATTATTCAAGAAATCTCATCTTGATTAACAGAGAGTCGACACTGCATATCAGAGAAAGATCTAACTGAACTATCTCAGTATTTTCTCAAATCCATTGCACAAGCACAACAGCAAGTTGAAAGTAGCGTACACATTTCACATAAAGTCAGTTCATCCGAATCTAAAGAACAAATATGTTGTGTGCGTCTTCTGTGTTCACCAGTTCATGACACAAGAACTTGAGCTGCATTTGCATTCCCCTCCAATCCTCCAACAACAAGAAGTTTAATTTTTCATACCCAACCATAGCCTTCTCATGTCAAATGCTTGTCAACCCAATCAAACATCTCATCAGCTTGTAAGCTCGTCATCTCATGGTACCCATAAGCAAGATTCAGCTCTTCCTGGATGTGATCAGCCAACGCAGACACCTCTTCCCAGAAGCCCCTCTTGACCAATGCATCCTTCCATGGCGTTTCCCGGCCATCCTCCTTCATGTATCCTTTCTCATCAACGAAAGCTTCTTCCCTGAACGCTGTCCAGATCCTTTCTGATAGCCCGCGGTCCAGCCCAGGTATCCTCTCGGAAAGCAGCGTAGGCGTCAAAGGGAGCTCAAGGCTCAGGAGCTCCTTCACCTCAACGCCATTCTTCATCAGCATCTTCGAATTCTTATCCACCAACGCTGCCCTTCGCTTATCTTTCGGCATGTGGATGAACATCGCGGTCGGGTAAACCGCCGGCAGCGCGCCAGCTGAGCCGCCGAACGCGCCCTCGGCGATCATAATCACGACGGCGGCGAGGCTCATCTTGCCCGCCAGCCTGGACACGAAGTACCCGCCGGAGGAAGCGCCGAGGGCGACTACCGGCAGGCCTTCAAGTCCGTTCTTGGCTGCCCAGGACCGAATCACCCGCTTGGTGGCGCTGACCTCCTTCCCCAGCGACCAGCACTCCCTGGCGCTCGCAATGGCCAGCACCGCGAACCGCCTCCGCAGCGCGCGGTCCGTGATGGCGACGTCCTCCGGCAGGCCGACACACCCCGGGCAGCGCGGGGACGGCGGCCAGAAGTTCTCCGGCCGGCAGCGGCAGCCGTGGGCGACGAAGAGGACCGCCCTGGCCGGCGCCGCGGCGGGTAGCTCCCAGATGGTGCGCGCGCTCTCGATGGTCTCCACCGTCGGGGAGGAGAGGGACGAAACCTCGCCGCGGGACTCGTACGAGTGGGCGGCGGTCAGGGAGTAGAGGAACAAGGCGGCGGCGAAGGCGGCGAGTAATAGCAGCAGCGGCGACGCGAAGGGGCTGGTCAGACTCAGAGTTAACCGTCCCGGAGCGTGGGACGGTGGCGATGGCTTGATCGGCCGATGTGAGGCAGCACTCGTCCCGCACATCTGCTTCGCCGGCTGCTTTGTTCTCTGCAGCGGGGAGGGGGATTCGGGTACCATCCCATGAGATCTCCAGACCTCGACGAGGGGCAGAGGACAGACCACCAGAGTCCAGAGGGGAACAGGCGAACTTTTTTTTTTTTTTGAGAAATAGGAACAGCCGAACAATGACCGATCTGGCCGGAGTGATGAGCTGAAAGGCCGGAGTATGGGCCGATCTGGCCTTGGCAAACCAGGCCCGGCAAGCAAGTCATATTCGCATGGGCTTGGACAAATTACGGCCCAATAGACCACCTCAAATGTTACTTACAATATGCAAAACAGTTATGAGCTTACATGTCGTGGAAACAGCGCTCGGTTCCGATTTGCATCTATCCCATCCCAAGAAACCTTTTGAGACAGCAGAAACTTTTATCAATCAGCGATACCGACCGTGCAATTCTTCAAAATATTTCCATTGCCTCATTGCATCTGGACACGAGTAGGACATGGATGACCTGATTTTCGCTGCTGATGAGACATAAATCAGATGCAAACACAATGCCTGCTCCGTCAGCAGCCCACGGATTAGCGGCTAATCAGCACACTGTCTCACCCACTAACCAGCTGCTGTCCACATCCTGCCTCCGAAGTGCCTGCCCTGTCTGGACGGACCCTCACTTTGTATGGCCAGCAATGTCGCGTCATCTCTGAAAGCGATGGGCACGGAGTCTCGACACGCGTGCACACCACCAATGGCGTGTGTTTACTTTAAACGGAGCTCGTACCAGAAGAACAGATTGGGCATAAAACCGGTACTGGACAAGGTTTCCTTTCTCTCATTCTCTGTGTGCGGTTTTACTCCATGTCTATATTGCCAGCTGATCTGACGAGTCACTTTTTGTTAGTTTCTTCGCGAGCCAGAAACCACCTGCCGTTTTGTCGCTGCATGCATCTCCAGCTTCGCCCGCTTCGTTTCTTCTGCCAAGCCCTGCGACAGAGTTCACATCACAGCGCAAATATGGAACTAGCAGTCTCCACTGCTATCTGTTATAAGAAATAATCTCTTTTTCAATTTTTAGAGGTGTGCAAGCTCTATCAAATGGTCTGTACTCTGTAGTTTGTAGCCATAGAGATGGCGTCAAAAAACATCCACCTCTCTTAATCAGAAGGCTATCTCCTGAAATCTTTTTTTAACCCATTTTGTTACTGCTAGAGGAGTTGATGATATGATAAATAACGAAGTCAAGCATATCGCAAGCCACATCATGTTGATTTGTGCGGTAACCAAGATGACATATAAACATAGTTCGACAAGAACTTTTTTTCATTGCAATGCATTAGATTGGAGTATTAGATTGCTATCTGGATTTATATACCATCTAGCAAGTGGCGCAGAAATTACACCCAGCATGCTGATTTAATTTATCTACCATGCCACGTTACCGTGGCACATTGGCACTGGTTGTGCCTGGTTCAAAGTTCAAACCCCAATGCAGAAAAAAAAACACGACTATCCGGCTGCCATTCCTGACTTTAGATTGCTACTAAATCCGTTCCAAATTAAGGTTTATTTGACTTTTTTTATTTCAAATTTGACCACTCGTCTTATTTAAAAATTTATGTAAAATATTATTTTTTTTGTTGCGGCTTGCTTTATTAACCAAAGTTCTTCAAGAGTGACTTATATTTGACTATGTTGCATAAGTTTTTTAAATAAGATAAGTGGTCAAATTTGAAGTAAAAAAAAGAGTCAAACAAACTGTAATTTAGAACGAGGGTGTAATCTACTATAGCCGTCCGTCAGTACTTGCCGGAGCTGCTGAGGAATCCGGTCATGTGGAGCACGGCGTTGCGGACGGCGCGGAGGTCGCGGCCCTTGAGCGTGCGCCCGTGGCCCATGCACACCGACGAGGCCATCACTCTCCGCTGATCCTCCGCGCGCCGCCTCGCCGCCAGCACGTGCGGCAGCACGATCCCCACTTCTTCAGAGCTGTCGTCGTCATCGCCGTAGTAGCTGCGCGTCCACCAGTCCTCCCGGCTCGTCGGGCGCGCCGCCCCCGTGGCCGGCGGCGGCATCGAGGGGATGCGCACGGGCGGGGACTGCAGCGGTGTGTGGACGACCGCGGCGCGTGGTTGCTGCTGACCAGTGAGGTGCTGGTGGCTGTGGCCGTGGGAGTCGGCCGGGCGGTGGCGGTGGCAGTCGTGGTGGTGGGCAAGGGCAACGTCCGGCCACAGCACGTCGGCTTCCTGGAACTCTTCCATCGCTAGACGATGCACAGCCTGCGGCATTGGTTCGCGTCCGTTGCTGGATTTATATACTCTGTAAGCGCTTAGGGGCTAGCGGAGGAAGGTGGGAAGGTGCGGTGCTAGCCGCGCATGGCGTCATATGCGGATGCGGTGGGGAGTGGACTGTAAGCATCGGGCGGCGGGCGGCGCTGGCTCGCTCGATCACGTACGGTGCAGGCAGCACACGCTCGGAGTGGATGGATGCATGGATCGAACCATCTGGCCTGTTCTGGTGTGTTGCGCACCCTGACGTCGCCGCGGTTGTCCATATATATGCACTAGCAGTACCGTCTCTTTTGTCAGAGCTCGATCGGTGTAGAAATGAGTAGAACAAAGGTTCGAGGACTATCACGCTGTTCATGTGCCAGTTGTGAGTGGACTTTCTGCCTTGCACGTCCGCTACCTCCCTCCCCCCCCTCCCACCGCCGGTGGCCACTAGCCCTCCCGCCGGCTTCCACTCCGGTGTCGGCGTCCACCATTGTTCGTCTAAATAGCCGTTTAGCCCGTTTATACACTGTTTAAACACTACATGGTGGTACATCGTTTCCGTTTTATCAGATGTTTTGACTGTTTAAACGGCCGTTTTTCCCGTTTAAACACCCGTTTTACCTGAATAATGGGCTAAACAGTAGGCGACCGACTGTTTACCGTTTAGCGTTTAGGATAACACTGGCGTCCACCCACCCACCCCACCGCCTTCCATGGAGCGTGGCTCTCCCTCCCGTCGTACGTGGGCGGATGAGGTCGACGAAGCCGAGTCGCTTTCTCGTTCCCCGTCGGCTGGCCTCAACCCTGACGCGGAGCCCTTCTCGCCGGCCGCCTCGGGGTTTGGCAGGGGTGAGAGATTGTCCTTCACCGACTCGGAGGCTTCCTTTGGCTCGGAGACGCCGAGCCCTGCCACCGCGGGAAGGGGCAAGGAGCCTGCGCCAACCGGGGGCCATCGCAGGAGACCGCGCCGCCGCCGCCCTTTTGCGCCGGCAGGGGGGCCTTATGGCCGACGCGCGGCGCACCTACCGTAGTGCTGGTGCGGCCTCCCCACCTCCCGCCGGGAGGCTCCGTTCTTTCGTCGTCCACCCGGCCAGGTTCTCCACGGAGCCAGACTCTGACGGATTCTGCCAAGTCCACGGCCATCGTCGATGGCGTCTCAGGGCTTCCCCTACTCTGGCTAGGCCGGTGCCGGCGGACCTCGTCGGCCTGTGTTTCAATTGCCTGGGGGATGACCATGTCAAGGCTGACTGCACGTACGTTCCGGTCGCGTTGCCGCACCTGTCGTCGTGAGGGCCATCGTGCGCGCAACTGCCTGCAGGGCCCGCCCACCTTGGCGGGTGCCAAGAGGGCACGTTCGCCCGCTGGTGCTGGCGGCCACTGCGGTGCGTTCCGGAGGCGGGTTTCCCAGAGCGGTGGCGTGCGGCCACGGCGGCCATGATTTCGGCCCGCTCCCAGTCAACTGGCCGGTCGCCATCGGTGCCCCAATGTTATGCGCCTCCCAGCCCGGACGCTGTCGAGCAGCCGGCACCGGAGGTGGTCGAGCGCCCGGTGCATTGCGAGGGGACTAACGCCGGTGGCCAGGCCGTGATGGAGGGCGCCCACTAAAACGTCGTGGAGCCACCCGCGCAGACACTCCCGGTCGATGCGGTGCAGGCTGGTGCTGGGCCGTCCTCTCGTCCGCGCCTGCAACTCCGGCGTGATCGTCAGCGGCGCCTAACTGAGCGGCGCCTGACTGAGATCGACCGCCCATCTGTCGAGGTGGTTGTCGTGCCCCGCTCCGATGAGATCCAGGCAGCGGAGAATGCGCTCTCTCTGGCTTTGGTGGCCTTGATTGGCGGTACCAGGCCTCCTGTCACGCCGGCCATGGTACGAGACCACCTACGTGCTCGGTTCCACATCGATGATGCGACAATGTCGGTGATGCGCCACGCCCCTGAGGACTTCATTGTCCGCTTCGGTCGCAGAGAGGACCTTGAGCGGGTACTCAACGCCCCGCCGGAGGGGTCGGTGCCTTTCTCTCTCACTTGGCGGAGCTGGACGTGGCTTTCTAGGGCTACAGCTGCTTCGTTCACGTTTATGTTGCTCATCAGAATCAAGGGCGTCCCTGCCCACGCCCTCAGCGAGGCCGTCGCGCAGCAGCTCCTTGGGTCATCATGCGCCCAGGTCCAGCTCGCTTCATCCGACGCCGACGAAGTTGAGGACGACGACGCCAGAGAGCTCTTTGTCGCCGCATGGTGCCTGCATCCACTATTGGTCCCTGAGCAGAAGCTCCTCGTCATCCCGGAGCCGCTGGAGCCGCATGACCCAAGCATCCTGTTCCTCAGGGAGCACGAGATCATCCATTCGCATTTGCCGATCCTGCATTATCTTGCACGGATGCGAGTCGGTGAGTAACAGGACTGGGATGTGTCGTCGAGCTCGTCGGATGATGACTTCCCCGGCGCGCATGACTCCGACGACAGTGGCGATAGCAATTTCAATGGTTACCCCCCGGGTATCGACGGGCCTTCTAGGTCACGGTTGTTTGGCCCGGCCACTTTCCGGCCGGCTGGCGTGGACGGTGGACCATCGCTTGGCAGGGGCTCTGGCCCGGCGTTCCGGCCGCGGTAGCGACGGCTGTCGTGTGCGTCGCCGCCCGACGTCGGCGAGGCCACAAGGCATGCATGCAAGGTCGACCCAGTGGAGATGGAAATCCGGTGGTCCCCCAATCCGTACCAGATGGTACGTGAGGGCCGCTGCTCGCTTGGTGGTAGGGCCTGGTCCTGGCGTGGCATCCGTCGATACAGCCGTGTCTCCCTAGGGTGCGAGATCCCAGACGTTGCATCGCCTGGGCGACAAGATTGAGATCGCGCGGCGCCCATACCAAAGCCATCGCCTATGTCTGACGCTGGGAAATAGGCGGTTGATAGACTTGACCTCTAGGTGTAGATTAGTGGAGAAATTCTTAACTTAGATAAGCAGACTTAATAATATACCTCGTCGAGTGCAGTCATGGCTGTGGCGCCGCCAACAAGGTGTAGGGAAAGCCGTGCAGGCGCCCGCTAGGTCGTCGACAGTAGCAGCAGCATAGGCGCAGACCAGTGGCGACGGTGAAGGCGGTGTGGCGCGCCCTTCTAGATCGGACTAGGGCTAGGAACCTCGGTGGGGCGCTGGCGGCTACGGTAAACCTCGTACCTTGTGCTCCGGCCCCTACCTTCGTCTTTATAGTGCTGCACGACGGGGGCCCATTAGCCAAGAGAACGGCTGGGCGCCCCCGATCAGGGCGCGGATCAAGGGACCAATTGACCGTTGAGCCAACTGGTGGAGATCAATCTAACATTCTTCCCCTTGATCTCACCTTATGACTTAAATTTAACTTACTTTATCTTTTTCCTATTCCATCGCAGATCAGTGCATAGAGCGTGTCTTATCGTCACTGTCAGTTGCCATTAGATAAAATAGTTACAATGCACTTCTCTGTTTTGAAACAGATTCTCAACTAGGCCCTTAGTATCCAGAAATCATAGGCTTTTCCGTAAACCCATGTCGACTGGGTGTTCTCTGAATGCACTGGGTGGTTAGCCTTTGATAAGCGGATCCACAAGTACTTGCTTGGTACTTATATGCTCAATGCTTTCAAAATGATTCTGGATTTTCTCCTTTACAATATATAACTTAATGTCAATGTGTTTGGCAGCACACTTGACCTGTTGTCTTAGGAGTTAACTACTTTAAATTGTTATTGCTGTTGACTACCATTGTTAAATCCGGGTACATATTCCCTTAACCACGTTTGCATGTTCCTAAGGCCTCATGACAAGCTATACTATGGTATGCATCATTGATGACACCACAACTATTTTATTGGAGCTTTTCCACAATAATACTCCAACTGCGAGTGTTAGCAACTACTGTGGATTTCACTACACATCTCGCCAAAACTTAACATTTGTACCCAGAACTATTTGAGAGTACTTGTTCTTTCTTACTCAACATGAGGCCTATGATACTTTACAAAATTGCAAGACATTCTTAACTCTATTCTAGTGATCTATATCTGGACTGGACTTCTGCCAAAATATCCCGGATACGTAAGCTACGGCAGGGTAAGTTGTTACTTGTACATTCATTAAGCTTCCAATAGCTGAAGCATATGGAACCATGTTCATTTGATCGATCTCATATCGGTTCCTGGAACACTGAAAGTTCCCAAATCTATTACCCTTGACTATAGGAGCAGGTGTAGGTTTACTCGCATGCATACTTTATTTCTTTAGAATCTTTTCTAAGTATGCCTTTGTGAAAGTCCTAATACCCCTTTTCATCTATCTTGGTGAATTTTAATTCCTAAAATCAATGAGGCTTCACCAAGATCATTCACATTAAAACTTGAGGACAGACTTCTTCTTCTCCAATGGCAGATTAACATTACTACTAGTGAGCAGGATGTCACCTATACACAGGATGTGGAAAAAGAATTTTTCATTCTTGAACTTCGCATAAACGCTATTGTCCTTCTCATTTTCTTTAAACCCAAACTTTCTTATCGTTTCATCAACTTCAAATACTACTGTCTAGAGACTTATTTTAACCCATAAATGGATTTCTAAAGGCGACATCCCATATATTCTTTTTCTTCCATGACAAAACCTTTAGGTTGTGCCATGTAAATATTTTCATACAAATCCCCATTGAGGAATGCCATCTTTACATCCATCTAATGTAACTATAAATCGTAATGTGGCAATAACACCATTATGATTCTAAAAGAATCCTTGCATGAGACTGGAGAGAAAACTCTCATCGTAATCTATTCATTCTCTTTGCATAAAGCCTTTTGCTACAAGTCATGCTTGATATCTTTTCACATTCCCTTTGAAGTCACATTTTGTCTTGTAGACCCTTTCACAGCCTACTGTTTTGGCTCTATTAGAAATTTCTTCTAAGTCCCAAACATCGTTGGTATTCATCAAATTCATTTCAACTTTCATAGCTTCTTGCTATTCAAACGAGTAAACGTTTCTCATGGCTTCTTCAAATGAGGTGGGATCACCCTCCATTTGAATTTCTTCACTAACATAGACTTCATAGTCATCAAAAACTGATTTACTAATTCTTTGAGACCTTCTGGGGCCTCAGCTACTGGCACTTTCATATGGGGCTGTTGTTGCTCTTCATTGTCAAGAGACAATTGATTCTACATGCTCTTGTATCACAAGATCCTTGTTTATATTATTCATCTTCTTCGAAGAGCCTACAACATGTGTTGTATAAGTCATACAATATCAATAGGTATCGAGAAAGTCGTCGTTTTGAATCACTAAAGTGGTCACGCAATCTCGCTTCTCTTTAAGTCATAGGTCTCTACATACCGTGCTCCCCTAGATTGTCCTATCTTTTATAAAGATAGTGTATCTTCCAATTTCTTATTTGGGTTCAATCTGTTAAAACCTTATATGACGCTTTAAGCACCGCTTTAATATATTTGATGGTGACTACGCTATCTTCCTCTCGGAACTTTAAAAAATCCAAGAATTTAGTTATTTCTCTGCTTAGGGGTATCATTGTTATGACCGACGATCACATTCATCAAAATCTTTATCTCACTTAGTTTCTTATAAAATCTGTATCTCACTCTTAGTGAAGAGTACACATTCATCAACATCTTTATCTCACTCTTAATGAAGAGTAGTTTCTTAATTGATCTTAATTCTTACTCTTAATTCATCTCACAATTCTCTCCCTCGAAATATGTCATGAACTATTCATAAAACTGTGAACAAGGAGACACTTATGACTTACTTCATTCACATAATTATGCCATGTAAATAAAGTTATTTCTTAATCCGTATAGGAGTACACTTTTCTCATTCCACTTCAAGAACTCGATGAGGTCTTTTATTAACTGTACTTTTGCAAGTCACGCTGGCATCTTTTTCTTGTCCTTTGATTAGTATTGACCATGATGGTGCATTTCTATTGTGCCATGGTCAATACTAGGATAGCATAAGAGCTACCCAAACTTCTCTCGCTATACGGGATACAAAAAATATGAGTCATCACAAAACTTCTCCCGCCATGCAAGATTGACTAGCATAAATACTATGCCAAACACTATGCCAAACTTCTTCCTCATGCAGGATAAATCTATATATGAATTACAGCAACAAAAAATTTAGTCATGATGACTAAAACATTCATTTATACTTCATTTTCTAATTAAATCTTTCCGTTGGTTCTAATTTAATTAGAAAATTAGTAAACTAACAAAAAAAACTGTCCTGAACTAGCTTCACTCAAGTCTTTTCATTCACATACCCCTAGCATTGCAGCCCGTTGGCATGCAGCCGAGTGATCTCGTCGGTTAAAAAATAAAAACTTATAAGATGCTTCTGTATCAATTCTACATCACTGTTGGGCAGAAAATAGAATTAATACATAAAACTCATAAATTAACTTGAAAGACATATAACTACTCTTCAAAATTAAATTCTTCCGTTGGTTCGAATTTAATTAGAAGCTAATCAACATCATTGCAGCGAAACACGATAATAAAATACATTCTATTAGTTTAGGAGCATTTTTTGGTCTTTATCTACTCTCTGAAAAATTGACCATGTTGGTGTAAAATTTATCAGAGATTTAAATTTCAACCTTAAACTCATTATAATATTGTTATCATCAATGTTGGTCAAAAAATAATAATACCATAATTTAACATAAATAAATCGGATTACTCTTTGAATTTAAATTTTCCCGTTGGTTCTAATTTAATTAGAGGATAAATATAATCATAATTTACTAAAAGTAACTGCTCTTCAAATTAAATTATCCCGTTGATTCGAATTTAATTAGAAGATAATCGGCATTAAACTTTACAGTGGAAAATAAAAAAATAAGTTATCTACTTTTTAGAAGCATTTTACTGTGTACTTATCTACTCTCTAAATAATTTATCCCGTTGGTTCAAAATTGAATAGAGATGAAAAAACTAATCAAAATTCATCAAAATTCGGTTCTGAAAATAATAAACAAATTCACACTCATTACTGTGGATTCGGCCTGGCCCGGGGAAACAGTACTCGGCCCATTTCTCTACGCATCCACGCGCGCGGCTCAGTGGCATCCCAGCGGTGGCCCAGCAGCCTGCTTCGCCCACGCGTGCCCGCTCTCCATGCCCAGGCCGCAACCTGGGCTTAGGCCAGGATTTTGCCACCCCGTCTAGGCCGCTTTCGACCTGAATCTCTCTGAGTCATCCATGTTCATCAGACGGTCAGCCTTCATTTTTGCGAGATCAAAACCCGGTCACCTCGGCAGTGCGCCCTAACCCTAACTCATTTCTACCTTTCTTCTTCTCTTTCACCGCCACAACCAGAAATGAAAGGAGCAGCAGTGTAGCGGCGCCACCGCTGGTCCCCTTACCGGCATGTGTGCTCGCCCTAGGCTGATTACGCCGTGGTCGAGTGGTCTGGGCGACGGTGCCTTAGTCCCCCATACGCGCTAACGCTAGCTCTATTCCTCTCTTCGTCGCACACCATAGCTACCGCACCCGAGATATGAAGGGAGGACACGACGTAGGAGGTGGCGGCGCCGCCATGGCGCCCTTCGCCGGTGCACACATGTGGCCGGAGCCACGCGCGGCGCCGTCGAGCGGCTCCACGGTGGTGCCCTTTGCGCCCTGCGCACGTGTACGCGACGCCACAAAGCCCTGGCGAGGCGGCAGCTCTCTTCTAGCGCGCGGTCTTACCGCATGATGGCAGTACCGCCAGCGGTGTGGAGAACCCGGGTAGGTCTCTCCCCTCGCCATCCTCTCTTCTAGTGTTAGGGTTAGGGTTTGGGTTCTGATCCGATTTGAATCACTTGATTCTTGATTTCTATTATGTTTTCTACTCCAATCTGCTAGATCTATATACTAGGACCATGGCTCTGATACCATTGATTTGTAGGACCTCTAGGTACAAATCAGTAGGGAAATTCTTGACTTATATAGGTAGACTTGGTAATGTACCTCGTCGAGTGCAGTCGCGGCCGTGGCGCCACCAACAAGGTGGCCGTGACGTGTCAGTGTAGGGGAAGCCATGCAGGCACCCGCTAGGTCATCGACGGTAGCAGTAGCATAGGCGCGGACTAGTGGCAACGGTGAAGGCGGTGTGGACTTCTCATCGCTTACAGCGCGCCCTTCTAGATCGAACTAGGGCTAGGAACCTCGGTGGGGCGCTGGCGGCTACGGTGATCCTCGTACCTTATGCCTCGGCCCCCACCTTCCTCTTTATAGCGCTACGCGATGAGGGCCCATTAGCCAGGAGAATGGCTGGGCGCCCTCGATCAGAGCATGGATTAAGGGCCCAATTGACCGTTGGGCCAACTGGTGGAGATCAATCTAACAGCGGTGTTAGGCACGCCACCGTGACGCGGCGTGTACGCCTACGATGTTGACTTTGTTGCTTAGTGAAAGTGCAATCAAACCTTAATTGTGGGTTTTGGTGATAATGACCACGTAATTAGAGAACTAATAAGATTTATCGAGATAAAAAGCAGGGAATTTATATTCGAGGATGCTACACAAAACGGAGGAGCCCCCAATTACAAATATAGATGGCTTCAAACTCAAAGGAGGTTTAAAGTCTTTTATATATTGAATTTGAGTATAGAAAAAGCCGTACTATAAAGGGGGGCACAATGCTTAAACTAACATGTGCTACCAAGTGCTCAAACAACCACATGCATCCTCAGATTCACAGCCAAGACAGTCTATACTTCACTATTACCCTTGCTCTCTTGCGTGGTGCGGCACTGCCGCACTTGAAGAGAGGCACTGCCACACTTGTGTCGTGGCACAAGGAAGTTAACGCACATGCTAACTTCTCTGGATGGCTCAAGACAAATTAAAAAGTCTTGCCCGGCCCCAAGGTCGCGGGCTCTGGCTCGGCCGGCCCCTTGGTCGTGGGCTCCAGCTCGCCCGACCCCAAGGTCACGGGATCCAGCTCGCCCGACCCCTTGGTTACGGGCTCCATCTCGCCCGACCTTGAGGCCACGGGCTCCGTCTCACCCGATCCCTTGGGTGCAGTGACCGTTGGGGGCTGGGGGTATATAGACCTCTCCCTTTCCTCCCCAACGGCTATCCACTCTCTTCTTCCTCACTTCAGCATGCCCAAAACAGAGCAAGAGCTCTCTCTCTCACTCCATTGTTGACCTCAAGCCCCCAAGCAAATCCATTGATTTCCCCATCAATCCTTGAGGGAAAAGGGTCCAAAACTCGATTAGAGAGCAGCTCCATTGATTCCCAAACTCTAAAGAGCACTTGGTTCATGTTTTAGCTAGTGGTTGTGTTTGTTGCTCTTGGAGCTTGGCTCCTATCTGGCTAGAGCGTCGCCCGTGAAGCTTGTCAACTTATGTGGCCGCCTTAGGAGGTTTGTAACCACCTCTTGCAGCGAGTAAAATCATCCCTCATGTCAAGAGTTCACTCTCTTGACCTGAGAACAAGGTAGGGTTGCAAAGCTCTAAGCCTTTGTGGTATACCTCAACAACGTGGACTTAGGCAAGGCTTGGTGGCGAGCTGAACCACGAGATAAATCCTTATGTCATCTTGTGCTTGTGTTGCTACACTTGTGTTCTTGTTGTTATTGAGGTGATTTCTAGAGTTTGAGTCTGATCTACTTGTGTGTGGTGTTCCCACCACTTCCAGCTATCGATCTATGATCTACTACCCTGCAGGAAGCTAAGAAAACTACCCAATCTAAATTTCATTGGGTAGATTTTAAACTGTGAACTAATCTCTTCTGCAGGTGCGGCAGTGCCGCTGTTTTCTGGAAAAGCAAAGGTAACACAAACTTGCAGAGTTTCATTTTCCATTGGTTCTTATGCTGATTCTGTTGATTGTGATGTGGTACCTATGCAAGCCTGTTCACTCTTATTGGGTCATCCTTGGGAACATGACAATGATGCTACACACCATGGTAGAAGTAATAAATACACTTTTGTGCATAAAGGAAAGAAAATTACTTTGGTACCTTTGACCCCTGCTCAAATTGTACAAGCTGATAGAGAACGCGCTGCTAGTTTGAATGATGTTCAATCTGAGAATCAGCAAGTTGCTAATTCTATTCTCCCACCTAAAAGGATAAGTCTACATCTATTTCTAAGGCCGAGGGGATTAAGTTGAAGGGTGGTGTTATGCTTGCAACAAAATGTGACTTTGTTGAAATTTCTAATGATGATATTTGCTATGCTTTGGTATGCAAACGAGCTATATTTTCGCTTGATGATATTGTTAGCTTGGTGTCTTCTGCTGTCACTAACCTTTTATAGGAGTATAAGGAAAATTTTCTAGCTGAGATACCCCCGGGGCTGCCACCTATGAGAGGAATAAAGCATCAAATCGATTTGATTCTGGGAGCAACCTTGCCCAACTGTGCTGCCTATCAAACCAATCCTGAGGAGACTAAGGAAATTTAGCGGCAAGTCCAAGACATTTTGGACCACGGGTATGTATGTGAAAGCCTTAGTCCTTGTGTTGTTCATGTACTTTTGGTTCCTAAAAAAGATAGAACTTGGCGTATGTGTGTTGATTGTAGAGCCATCAATAATATTATTATTCGGTATCGTCATCCTATTCCTAGGCTAGACGACATACTTGATGAGTTGTGTGGCTCTATAATTTTCACCAAGATTGATTTGCGAAGTGGCTACCACCAAATTAGAATGAAACTTGGAGATGAATGGAAAACCGCGTTTAAAACCAAATTTGGGTTGTATGAGTGGTTAGTAATGCCTTTTGGTTTGACAAATGCACCTAGCACTATCATGCGCTTAATGAATAAGGTTTTAAGAGCTTTTATTGGTCGTTTTGTGGTAGTTTACTTTGATGATATATTGATTTACAACAAGTCTTTTGTTGAACATATGGATCACTTATGTGTTGTTTTTAATGCTTTACGTGATGCGTGTTTATTTGGTAACCTTGAGAAGTGCATCTTTTGCACGGATCGAGTTTCTTTTCTTGGCTATGTTGTAACTCCACTGGGAATTGAGGTGGACGAGATGAAAATTGAAGCCATAAAGAGCTGGCCGGTTCCTCAAACCGTCACACAGGTGAGGAGTTTTCTTGGTCTTGCAGGATTCTACCGTCGCTTTGTTAAAGATTTCAGCACCACTACTGCCCCGTTGCATGAGTTGACGAAGAAAGGGGTGGTGTTTCATTGGGGAAAGGCACATGGGGAGTCCTTTGACACTTTGAAGGACAAGCTTACACACGCACAATTGCTGCAACTTCCAAACTTTGGTAAGATTTTTGAGTTAGAATGTGATGCTAGTGGAGTTGGCATTGGGGGTGTTTTGATGCAAGATGGTAAATCCATTGCTTACTTTAGTGAAAAATTGCATGGCCATGTTCTGAATTATTCCACGTATGATAAGGAATTGTATGCACTTGTCCGTTCTTTAGAGACGTGGCATCATTATTTGTGTCCTAAAGAATTTGTTATTCATTCTGATCATGAATCGCTTAAGTATCTTTGCTCTCAACATAATCTGAATCATAGGCATGCTAAATGGGTTGAATTTATTGAATCTTTTCCTTATATTATCAAACACAAGAAAGGGAATGATAATGTGATTGCTGATGCTTTGTCTAGACGATATACCTTGCTGTCCCAACTTGATTATCAGATTTTTGGCCTTGAATCATTAAAAGAACAATATGCGCTTGATCCTGATTTTAAGGACATGTTGCTGAATTGTAGAGAGGGACGTACATGGAACAAGTTTATGATCAATGATGGGTTTTTGTTTAGAGCTAACCGCCTATGCATTCCAGTTAGCTCTATCCATCTTTTATTGTTGTAGGAGGCACATGGAGGCAGATTGATGGGACATTTTGGTGCCAAGAAGACGGAGGAGGTGCTGTCCACACATTTCTTTTGGCCAAGGATGAGGTGAGATGTAGAACGGTACGTGGCTCGGTGCACCACATGTCAAAAAGCTAAGTCGCGATTGAACCCACATGGTTTGTATATGTCTCTTCCTATTCCTTCTACTCCTTAGGCTGATATATCTATGGATTTTGTGTTGGGTTTGCCAAGGACTAAGAGAGGGAGGGATAGTATTTTTGTGGTGGTTGATCATTTTTCTAAGATGGCACATTTTATTCCTTGTCATAAGAGTGATGATGTTGTTCATATTGCTGACCTTTTCTTTCAAGAAATCGTTCTCTTGCATGGTATGCCTTCTACTATTGTTTCAGATCACGATGCAAAATTCTTGAGTCATTTTTGTCGTACTTTGTGGAATAAATTGGAGACTAAGCTGCTGTTTTCTACAACATGTCATCCCCAAACTGATGGGCAAACTGAGGTAGTGAATCGAACATTGTCCACCATGTTGAGAGCAATTTTAAAGCGCAATTTGAAGATGTGGGAAGAGTGTTTGCCGCATATGGAGTTTGCATATAACAGGGCGGAACATTCCACCACCAAGGTAAGTCCTTTTCAGGTAGTGTATGGTTTTAACCCCCGAGCTCCTATTGATCTTTTGCCTTTACCTACCACTGAGAGATCTCATAGTGATGCTAGAGAGCGTGCTAATTTCATTCGTAAGTTGCATGAAACAACTAAAGCAAATATTGAAAGAATGAATGAAAAGTATAGAATTGCTGGTAGTAAAGGTAGAAAAGAAATTAAACTTGAATCGGGTGATTTGGTTTGGTTATATTTGAGAAAAGATAGATTTCCTGAGCTGCGTAAGTCTAAATTAATGCCAAGAGCAGCTGGTCCTTATAAGATAATTGAGAAAATAAATGATAATGCTTACAAACTTGAGTTGCCACCCGAGTTCAGGGTTGGTCCCACCTTTAACATTGCAGATTTGAAACCTTATTTGGGAGAAGAAGATGAGCTTGAGTCGAGGACAACTCAGTTTCAAGAGGGAGAGGATGATGAGGAAATCACTCCTTCGGATGTACCCGCTGATCCTCCAACCGTTATGCAAGGTCCAATGACCCAAGCTCGAATGCGTCAACTCAATTTAGAGGTGAGCTCGTTCTTAAGCGATCCTTTTTATACTTTTGAGAATAGACTACTACCTAATGATGTTATCTTGCTTAGGAACATTGGAGAGGGTCATGAGGGACTTAGAGGAAGATGTGGAGGCAATGATGACCAGCAAGGACGTCCAACAGAAACCAGAGGCCCGGTCCAACATGATTTCAAGTCTGCCTCGGCCTCTAGGACCAGTCTGCCTTAAACTGGTCACCCAAGACGCATCCGGACTCCATTTTCTATGATCCACATATGGTTAGAAAGATAATTTGATAAGGAAGCCAATGAAAGTGGTCTCACATCGAAAGCTCTTCGGAATCCATGGGAATTGTCGAAACAAGTCAGCGTCCAGAATCTATCTTGGTGCTGCATCACGGTATTTGGTCCAATGGGCCATGTATCGTCTTTGAGCCCGTTAGAGAGGGCGCATCTAGGGTAGGCAATGACCCTAAGACCTTTATAATCATACGCTACCACCATCATTAGGTCATGAGTTTTGCTTAGATTAATCTGTCAAGAACAGTTTCGTCGTTCATCGGTTTGTGAGACCCCAACATCGTGAGATTAATCATTCATCTATAATTTGGTTGATTTCTTTCTTGTTCTTAATTGTGTTCTTCGTTGTGTAGGCAGGGATTAGCCTTCTTAGTGAGGTCAACCAGATCTGTGTCTCGGTTGATAACTAGAGGAGTTGTGGTGCTAAGATTGCAGGGTTCGATCTGAAGCCAGATCGGTGTGTTATTCTCCACCACAACGATAGTTACTTCTACCTGACGGAAGATCAGGATCCCCGTCCCCATTAATGTCGACATCTCACCTACCCTTAGATTTGAATTGGATCTGATGTAGCTCGAGGCAATGCTAGCCGTGGAATGGGATACGCTGAAGACTATGTCCGTGGAGCTGGTGGGCCTTCGCTCTCTTGACTTGGGCCCCGTTCGCTTGGCCATTCCTGATGGGCCATGCTGTTTCATGGGGGAGTCCTTTGGTGCCAGCCTAGGCATCCATGGCTTGGGGTGTGCGGTGCTGGGCCTTAATGACCACAACGGCCTAGCCCTACAAGCTTAGACTTCCAATGTGGGCTTTGATGTCATGGAGCTGGAGTTCCAGGGTTCGCTCAGTGGCCCTTCTTCTAATGATGACGACAACGGGGCCAATGCACCAACTGATGATGAGGCTACTCTGGTTAAAGTCACCTCCGTCTAGGAAGACCTTGCAGCCAGGATCTATCTACCACTTCAGACGCCGATCATCCATGGTGCGCCGAGGCTATGATGCTCTAGGACACCAGCATCAATCCACTCGCTTAGGCGTAGCAGTCGTATTGCCGCCAGGCCAAGGGCGGCGAACTCTACCAAGCAGGCGCAGTCCGTGCTCTTGAAGAAGCTTGGAGTGGATGTGGGCGACGCTACAATTGACTCGAAGATCCAGTAGAAGTTCAAAGAAACATTCAGGGGCCAGCTGTCAACAAGGAAGTAACAGACTCTGCAAATCCTCTTCTTCGGTGATTTCGACCCGGCAGCCATGGGGCTTGAGATGGATGAGTTTGACACTGTTGAGGCTTAGACTCGAGTGCCTAGTCTACCCCTATCGCTTGACTGTGTTCTTTAATGATGTCGCTATCTAGCTGCTTTGTCTAGAACATGCGGGGGCTTAATGGCCACGCTCACCGCAATGTCGTTCGAGAATTTTTGGTCTAGGAGAGGCCCTCTCTTGTGTGTGTTCAGGAGACCAATCTCTCCGTGGTTTGTAATGCATTGGCTAATGAAATTCTAGGAACAGCCTTCGCCTACGACTACCTCCCTGCGATCAATGTTTCTGGTGGTATTCTCCTGGGCTGGAACGCTAAAAGGTGGACGGTGAGCGACGTCTGTTGAATTAAAACTTAGACATAACAAGATCTTAATCTTAGCCTAAGCATGATCACTAACTCAAACTTATGGGGAATAGATCTTAGTGACTAACCAGAGTCCGTAGATGCCATCGATGCCTCTATGCTTGATGTAGAAGTTGATGTAGATGAAGTAGATCTTAGTCTTTACCAGATTTGGGGCTTGATGCTCCTAGTTGGTGAAGAACGTGATGTAGATCTGCAACAGTACTTGGACATGGGTAGATGGCCTTCCTAGACCCTCCAGCGCCTAATTGACTGGTTATGTGAATAGTCACAGGGATTAGAGAGCATAATGACGCCTGTGGTGCTTCTTTATTTATAATCGCACTGTGGGTCAGGGGGTGAACCCTTAGAATTCTAAGGGTTGCCACCGATCATGACAGTTCTTATTTAGTTGGATATTAATGACGAGTGGTGGACCAAACAAACGTAATGTTTAATTAATCTTGTAATTAAGTTCGGGATTAGC
Source organism: Miscanthus floridulus (assembly GCF_019320115.1). Taxonomy (NCBI): domain Eukaryota; kingdom Viridiplantae; phylum Streptophyta; class Magnoliopsida; order Poales; family Poaceae; genus Miscanthus; species Miscanthus floridulus. Next base: position 117,749,342 of record NC_089584.1, read on the forward strand.
CGAACCGATCACATTCCAACATTCTCCCACTTGATTGAACGACTAATGCAATTATGCAACTAATATTCGCCTTACACTTATGTTCACACTCAGTACTACATCAAGAGCAGACCAATGCGTCGTCAGCAGCATTAATCACCATAGGGACCCCATTACCCATAGTTCACTGCAATACCTTTTTAGAACGCTTATTACTTATTGGGAGTATATGGCCCTATTACCAGGAATCAAGTTAGAGACTCTGCACTAAAACCCAAATTGATTTGCACGCTCATAAATAGGATAAGTGTTAAGCCTCAAATAATCAAATATGCTAGCATCAACTTAGTTCTTATTTTTCACAAGCTTCATAATTTGATCCTAGGTTCTTTCTTTCACAACATTTAATCAATGTGCTTGGCATCTGCATTTGATGTGTCGTTACTCGAAATAATACTGCAACTCAACTATAGGCCTATAGCAGTATGTTAATACTCAATTTTTTTGGGATAATATCTCTTAGGCCACATGGCCTATCATATTCATGCCACTAACTGAGCTCATCTTAAAAACTAATTATATTTGGAGCTTTCAATAAAACTGTCCTTTTCTGCAAGAGTAGGTATAATCTAATTGTGCACTTTCTTATACATACTCGAGAATTGGCAATCGACTAATTCTTAATTCTTATAAGTGACATGATGATTTTTTTGTGCCTCGTCAATAACTTAAAATTCTTTAGCACCTTCTAGTGGACCTATTCTGGATTAATAAACTAATATTTTTGCCAAGTATCCCGATGCCAAGTCTAGACTAGTATTGACTTGAGCATTCTTAAAGTTAATGACAGCCAAAGCATATGTAATGTCTTCCTCTTCAACTGTTACTAACTTATTCTTAGAATTTTTTAGGATAATTAATCTTACTGCGTTGTGCAATTGCACTGTGCAAATAGATAGGCGTGGCATTACTTATTCAAACTCTATCACTTAAGCATTCATTTGATATGCCTTTTGTGATAGTCCTAGTACTCAATTAGTCTTGTATTGGTGTATTTCAATAGCCAAAAACTCAGAGGCGTCACCAAAATATATCATATTAAAAATTTTGGTGAGTAGAAAACTCTTATGTGACATTCCTATTGCCACGTAACTCAACTTCACCCATGTAGAGTATTAGGTCAATAAACTTTTCTAGTCTTTTTTTTATAAACATAATTGTCCACTTAATGAAATTCTAAATCATAGTGGGCTATGTTCTTAGTTTAAATCTTTTAAAACTCCCTTTGAAGTGACGCTTAGAATTGTAGACGCTTTTATAGCCTACTGGTTTGACTTCATCAGGAAACTTATTAACATCCACGCTTTATATATACTTATAGACCTAAGCTCATAAAATTGCTTAGTTTAGAATAATAAAATTCCACTTATGATGTAATCATCTTATAGATTTATCATGGATCACAAGCAGATTAATAACAATAGAGGTTTACTTATGTGCCTACTTATCAACTAATGGTTGCTACATACATATGTTATGGCTTACTAATTGACTCTTAAAAATCCACAATAGAAACTGTAATAATTTAAATGGCGGTATACTATTGACTTATGGCACAAACCGAGATATTTGTCTTCTTGAGTCATTGATACATAAAATTATATCTCTCCACTATTTAATCTTCCTCCTTTGTGAACTCCCACTAACTCCCATTGATTTTTGCATTCTCTAGGAACACATCATATCTTAACAACTTAGTGAAATAGTTATAACAGTAGAAACACAAGCCCTTGAACTTTGCTCCCACTGATTTTTGTGTTCTCTAGGAACATAATCAGGGTGCCATGTGGACAACTCATTTACTTAGAATCTCATTTCTTATCCTTAGCTAGACTATACTTATGTCTTGTTGAGGTTTTACCTAGTAAAGCTTTTATGGTCAAATATTCATCAATCAACGTTGGCCAGAATGACAAACATAAGGCATATAAGTCTCTAAAAACAAGCTCTATGACCTGGTCTAATCAGCGTTGGCCAGAATAAACTAGAACAGGAAACTTGGTGAACATGCAAACACTAATCAACCTTGGCTAGAAATAGTGAAAGCAAGTCATACTTCAATTAGAGACTAATATTGGGCTGAGGGACAAAATTAGTATATTTTTTCTTTTATTTCTCAAGTCCCATGCTTTATAATCTTATTTGAATATAGCATCTCTTTTCTGATGAGATAGTCCATTCTCCCCTTCGAAATGTGGCTTAAACAATAGTGACACAATTTCGACAAGGTCTCATCATCTTGACTAATGATTAACTTAAAAGATAAAACTGACATAAAGAAAACTCATATTACAGGAAATAAATCTCTTTGCCAATTAATAAGATAAATCATGATGTAATAAATTTGATGTATTCATAAACTCCAAACTCAAGAACATTTGTTCAAAATACAAAGTATCTCATACTAAAATGACATAAGCATCATTAAGAACTAAGTTTAAAACTAATCGAATGCGAAGCTCCAAGGCTCTACTTTATCTTTATTCCATCAATGACTCCTTAGACTTTGCTCCCCTTGCTCCCCTAGTTTGGCAAGACCTAAGGAGAAGTTAAGATATGCATTATTGCACCTTAGTTAATCCACCATATGTTGGGGAAATATCTTAAGTAAAACTTATGAGACAACTTAAGTTACCTGTCTTTCGAAGCCATTCTTATACTTATCATCAATTTGGTAACTTGCAAAATTTGCAGACTATTGGAAACTTATCATTTTGAGCATGTTTGTTATGGTTTTCTGGCATAGAATTCATAAGGCAATTTACCATAAACTCATTGGACACATCTAATCCAAGTGCCTTCAACTCATAAGCCATATCAAACAAGCTTTTAACGTGGTTACCCAGACCACTTATCCCATCATAATGGGAATTAAGTAAGTTATCAAAGAGGAAAACCTTTCTAAAGTGTGCTTTAATGAAGTTGTGAAGCTCCTTAGCACTTAATCCCTCGGTGTTGTTTGTTTTCATTAGAAAGAAATCTCCTCATCATGTTAACTGAGAGCGAGCATCTTATTATCATTTTAGCATCGTTGTCGAATTTCTCCCATTTTTCTAATTTTGGGATGTACTCCTTCATCCTCTTAGCATAGTACTCATAAATAGGAGAAGGAGCATGTGTTTTTTTTCTCATTAAGCGCATAATCAAGGTCCAGCTCCTTGAGAATGGCATGCACCTGATTATTCTAAGTAGGAAAATTAATGCAACTTAGGGGTTCTATTTTACTTATATAGTCTGCATAATTTACTAAAATTTTTGAAGCAAAATAATGTCTCAATTAGTAAACTGTATATAAGATGTACTTAAAGCATGCAATTAAATCAACGTTGGTTAGAATTAACAACATGCTTAAGGACTTTAATTTGCATCACTATTGGGCAGAAACAAAACAAAATCTATCTTAATAACTCATAATTAAAGTCAACGTTGGTTAGAAATTAATTATGAGTAATCTCCAATTAAACTTCTCGTTGGTTCCATTTAACTAGAGACCATCTTATTATACAGTGATGGATATATATGTATATATAAATACTTATAATTGAATGCAAACTTAAGCAAAACTTAATCTTACGACATAAAATGCTCGTGAAAACATAAATTAATACTGGAACTAAGCTAAAACTGAGACTTAGAACTTATTCAAAAAGTGCACAAAAATTAACCAAGTAAATGCCACTAAATTTTTTTTCTTGAACTTAAATATTCTCAGCAACATATTCTCAAAACATACTTAAATTTAACTTAAAAATTATCATAAAAGGGCATAATTAAATCTTATTTGAGATGGGAATATATAGCAACAAACTTAATTTATAAACTTAAATCAATAAATCAATATCTAAGTTGCTGGGAATAAACTTAAGCTAAAAATTAAACATAATGAGGGCAATAAAAGCTTAATACTTAATTAAACACTTAAATACTACACTTATATTGAATAGCAAAGGAAACTTATTTTAAAAAATAAATTTTAGTTTGGCATTTGAAGAAAAGGCCTAATAGTAGCTCAAAAGTACTGTGCCAGGGCACCGTCTGCTCATGGCCGAGTCGGCCTAGCTAGTTCTCCCCTTAAAAAATTCAATAAAATGGCCCCCTTAGAAAATACTTAGTAGCTGGGATGAACTTCTTGAACTCGATGGACGGTTAGGATTTATCCAAATAAAAGATCATGGGTATAAATACCTGGCCAAAAACCCTAATATCCATAATTACTCAACACACTAGAAAACTCATAAATCTTAGTGAGCAAACAATAGTTAAGTTGCTTAGAAGTATTGACATCTCATGCTTAAATTCTTAGGAAAAATATTCCACGCGTACTTAAGTTACTCCAAAACTTATAAAACTAAAATCTGAACTTATTAGCCCTTGTTTAGTTGGGTGAATTTGGATTTTGGGGCTACTGTAGCACGTTCGTTTTTATTTGGTAAATAGTGTTCAAACATGGACTAATTAGGCTCAAAACGTTCGTCTCGCAATTTCCCACCAAACTGTGCAATTAGTTTTTCTTTTCGTCTACATTTAATGCTCCATGCACGGGCCGCAAACATTCGATGTGACAGGTACTATAGCAACTTTTTGGAAGTTGGGGTGGAACTAAACAAGGGCTTAGTAGTGGGGAATAAACATAATTATTTTGGGAAATAAACTTAATGGTGTAGGCCTGCATGCTCATAATGAAACTAAATCCGGCCAGTACATTGAATTAGCCTGACTGACGGAGTGACGGTCAGCCATCATGTGCTCAGCTGTCAGCCCGTTTCACGCTCGCTTGTACATCAACAGGCCGGCTAATGGCCCATTCTCCTTCCCCGCATGACAGTGTGATCCGTTGGATATATAGACTAGCGGCTGGGAGATCCCAAAGGCAAACAACAACACATACTTAAGCCACTCTGAAAAAACCCTAGCAGCATTCCTATAGATGTCCAACGGGCCGGCCCGGCCTGGCACAGCCCGGCAACGGGCCGGCACGGCCCGATGGGGGTCGGGCCGACAAGGCACGCCGTGCCCCGCGGGCCGTGCCGCCATGGGCTTCGTGCCTGGCCGACGGCCCAGGCACGGCCTACTGGGCCATTTTTCGTGCCGGGCCAGCCCGAGAAGCACGGCTAATCCAGCGTGTCGAGCCGGCCCAAGGCCCACTACACCGACAGAGAGAGAGAGAGAGGGGGAGGCCAGGGCGCCAGGCTGCCGTCGTTGCTTCGGAAGGCCATGGACGAGGACGACGCGACCTGCCGACCTCTCCATCCGCGGAGGACGAGCGATGAGGCGGCCGGATCCGCGGAGGATGAGCGATGAGGAGGCCGGATCCGCGGAGAACGGGGCCAGATCCACATAGAGGAGGCATGTGGAGGAGCAGCAGCGCGTGGCGGTGAGGAGGAGGTGGCCACCGTCGGCAGAGGCAGGTTGGAGTGGAGGTGGCGTTGGGGGCGGAGCTCGTGGCCAGATCTGGCGTCGGGGCGGAGCTTGGGGCCAGCGCGCTCGTTCCCGCGGTGGCCGAGGCGGGACTGCGGGAGGCGATGGCGGCGCTCGACGTTGGATCCCACGAGAAGAGAAGGGGATGTAGGGGATTCGGCGAGCCGCGGGGAAGCAGGAGCTCGAGGCGTCGGCGGCCGGCGGGGCGGAGCTCGAGCTTGTGCGTGAGGAGGAGGGGTGCGGGTGCTCGACGGCATGGGGGAGAGGAGGGGTGCGGGTGCGCGACGGCATGGCCACGTGGGGGAGAGGAGGGGTGCGGGTGCGGGTGCGGGTGCGCGAGTGCGCGACGGCGTGGGGCGGTGGGGGAGAGGACTGAGGAGGGGTGCGGTGCGGGTGCGGCGTGGGGGAGAGCCGGAGAGGAGGGGTTTGGGGACTTAGGGTTTGGGGGACGGTGGGCTGGCCAGCTGGGCCGCGCGCCGCGGGGAGGGGAAGTGGAGTGAGGAGGGCTGGAGGGGAAGGGAGGGGGTGGCCGGCCGGGCCGTCTGTTGAAGGCCGGGCCGTGCCATGCCAGCCCACGGGCCTGAGCAGCGGCCCAGGCACGGCCTGCTCCCTCGGGCCGGGCCAGCCCGGGCCCGCATGTCACCGGACCGGGCCGTGCTCGTGTCGGGCTAAAAATACAGGCTTCGTGCCGTGCCGTCGTGCCTCGGGCTGCATGGCCAACTATACGCATTCCTCACTTTCTCTCCCCTTGCTTCAGCCGCACAGCAGCATAGAGGGAGAGAGACGACCACACGGCACGTCGGCACCGGCTGGCCTCCTATGAGGCGCACGCGCGTGGCTCTGCCTAGTGGGCCCTACCGGGTGCTCAAGCCCATGATGGCGGTGGCGGCTCCTTACGACGCGTGTGGCTGCGGCCTAGGCAGCGCAGCCAACCGCAACAGTGGCTCAGCACGTGGGTGGCGCGGCCCCGAGGGGCGGAGGCGCCTGCCCTCATCCGCGCGGCTACGGCAGCCCCAAGGGCACACGCGCAACGGTAGTGGGCCCGCGTGGTCCAGCAGCGGCGGTGGCGACCAGGCCTAAGGGGCCGGGTACGAGCCGTCCGCTCGCACGCAGTTGCGGGGCAGCACAATCTGCAGCGGCGACCCGATCTGAAAACGGGTACGAGCAACACATGTGCAATCTCAGTCTCAATCTCAATGCCTGATGCTTAATCTTAGGGTTTAGGGTTCTTGATTTTGGGGAAAAATAAAATGGGGATCTTTGGGACTTTAATCGAGTTTTGCCCAAACCACCTTCTTCTAAGTATTTAACTCGGTTTGATTCGGTGAAAAACACCTCTGATTTCAAGAAAAACTTAATCTCAATTAACAGCGAAAACCATAACCCTAAGTTAGATCTAATTACTCACTGATTACTTAAAAAACTAATCTAATTCGACACTTAGTGTAACATAAACATGCATCATTTAGATTAAAATAAACATCAGAGGCTAATCATGCATGTAGCGGACAAAACTTTAGCCGAGACTAATCTAATCTAAACGTAACAGAGGCATAAACAAAATTGACTCTGGACTAGGATCATGTTAGGATTTAAGCAGACTCTGATACCAATTGTTGAAATAAAACTTAGATATAACAGGATCTTAATCTTAGCCTAAGCAGAGTCTGTAACATGATCACTACTCAAACTTATGCGGAATAGATCTTAGTGACTAACCAGAGTCCGTAGATGCCATCTATGCCTCAGTGCTTGATGTAGAAGTTGATGTAGATGAAGTAGATCTTAGTCTTCATCAGATTTAGAGCTTGATGCTCCAAGTTGGTGAAGAACACGATGTAGATATGCAACAGTACCTGAACGTGGGTAGATGGCCTTCCTAGACCCTCCAGCGTCTAATTGATCGATTATGTGAATAATCACATGGATTAGAGAGCATAATGGTGCCAGGGGTGCTTCTCTTATTTATAATCGCGTCGTGGGCCAGGGGGACGAACCCTTAGAATTCTAAGGGTTGCCACCGATCACGACAGTTCTTATTTAGTTGGATATTAATGACGAGTGGATGGACAAAAAAAACTTAACATTTAATTAATCTCGTAATTAAGTTCGGGATTAGCCGAACCGATCACATTCCAACAACGTCACCAAGGGCCGCTTCACCAGCTGGCCAAGACAGTCTCGTCGCATGATCCTTGGTAGATCACGGTTGTCTACGGCCCACAGCTCGACCATGAGAAGGTTGAATTCCTTGATGAGTTGCTACGCTTTAGGGATGCTTGCTCGGGGCCGTGGTTCCTGTGTGGCGACTTCAACATGATATACCGTGCGCAAGACAATAACAATGGTCACCTTGATCGTCGTTGCATGAGACGTTTCCGCTCGTTCCTCAACGGAACACACCTTGAAGAATTGAACCTAGTTGGGAGAAGGTTCACGTGGTCGAGTGAACGCGAACGCCCGACGCTTGAGCTGTTGGATCGAATGTTCGCGTGGGCGGACTGGTTTGCTGCTTTTCCAAACCACGTCCTCAAGCCACTATCCTCGGACTGCTCGGATCATTGCCCACTGCTACTATAGCTCCATGCATTCACCGGGACGAAGAGGCGCTTCCGGTTCGAGTCATTCTGGGTAAAGCTGCCGGGTTTCAACGACACTGTGGCTGCTGCCTGGGCACCTAGTGTTACTAACGCAGACCCTTTCCGAGTGCTTGATTGCCAATTTAGAAATGTTACGAAGGCATTGCGGAGGTGGAGCAACAGCAAGATTGGCAGTGTGCGCCTACAGTTGGCGATGGCCAGAGAAGTCATCCAGAGTTTTGACGAAATACAGGAGGGAAGAGAGTTGTCGCAATGGGAGTCCCAGCTGCGTAAAACCCTCAAGGTGCGGGTTCTTGGGTTAGCTTCGCTGGCTCGCACGATTGCTAGGCAGCGATCGAGGTTGCTGTTCCTCGCGGAGGGGGACGCCAACACCAAGTTCTATCACCTCCAGGCCTGCCACCGCAACCGAAAGAACAGAATCGATTCCCTACGCGTCCAGGGAACGGAGGTGGTCAGCGACACGGCGATGGCCGACGCCCTATACGACTACTTCAACACAATCATGGTTACCAACTTCGACCGTTCACGGAGGCTTGATCTACTTGGACTGGGGGTGCCAAATGAGGACCTGATGGCACTTGAGCATTTCTTCACCGAGTAAGAAGTCTGGTCGGTCATCGCGGAGTTGCCGAACGACAAGGCGCCAGGTTCGGATGGGCTAACGGGGCTGTTCTACAAGAAGACATGGGAGATAATCAAAACGGACATCGTGAACGCGTTCGGTGCGTTCTGGTCGCAGGACTCGGGAAGCTTTAATCACCTTAACGATGCATACATGATTCTACTTAAGAAAAAGGAGCAGCCGGTAGAGATTCGGGACTACCGTCCCATAAGCCTCATCCATAGCTTCGACAAACTTATCACGAAATGTCTGGCTAAGCGGCTGGCCGGCGTCCTCGATAGCCTGTTCCTGCGCAATCAGAGCGCGTTCATCAAGGGACGACGAATACATGACAACTCCAGGCACGTTCAGCTAGCGTGCAAGGCCATCCATGCCAGGCAGTCGCCGGTCATCTTGCTCAAGATCGACATCGCTAAAGCCTTCGATACAGTTTCTTGGACCTTTCTCCTTGAGGTCCTTCAGCACATGGGTTTTGGTCGCCGCCAGAGAAACTGGGTATCCATAATCCTGTCTACGGCAAGCACAAAAATCCTCCTTAACGGGCAGCCGGGCAGGAGAATTTGCCACGCGCGTGGGCTGCACCAGGGCGATCCCTATCGCCAATGTTGTTCGTTCTGGCCATGGAGGTCATCAACCGCTTGCTGCGATGGGTTGAACAGCAACACCTTCTGACGCCGTTGCATAGCAGTGTGGGCAGCAGAGTAAGTCTCTATGCGGACGACCTTGTCCTCTTCGTCGCTCCAAATGAGCGCGACCTCCACATTGTCAAAGCTTCACTGGCAATTTTCGGCTTGGCCTCCGGCCTCTTTTCCAACTTGGACAAGAGTGTGGCGACTCCACTGCATTGCTTTGACCATGACATTGCACGAGTCCGGGACATCCTCTCTTGCCGGATCGAGGAGTTCCCATGTCGCTACCTTGGAATCCCACTATCTGTCCGAAGGCTAAGGAGATCTGATGAGCAACCGCTCATTGACAAGGTGGCAGCCAGAATTCCGAAATGGAACGGGAGCCTACTAAACGTCGCCGGTCGCTCGGCCTTGGTGAAGGCAACGATGTCCGCCATTTCGGTACATATGTCCATCGTGCTTTGTTTGTCTCCTTGGGCAATCGAGTCCATCGACAAGCTTCGCAGAGCGTTCATATGGTGTGGCTCTGATATGGCTAGCGGAGGAAAATGCAAGGTTGCTTGGGAGGTCGTCTGTCGACCGAGGGACCTCGGTGGCCTGGGCGTCTCAGACCTGCGACGCGCGGGCATCGCGCTGCGGGTGCGCTGGGAATGGCAAGCGCGAACGGAGGATTGACCGTCATTACGTTCGAGCGAACGTGCAGTGGTGGCTGTGTTCCAGGCAGCCACAATCTTCACCCTGGGCAACGGGGAATCCACCTTCTTCTGGACCGACCAATGGCTCAACGGCTCAAGCATCAAGGCCATTGCACCTGCGGTCTTCGCTGCGGTGAGCTGCAGGAAGAAGTAGGCGACGGTCGCTGCGATGCACGAGGATGCCTGGATACGACACATTATGAGGGTTTTGGTTGAATTTGTAGAAAATACAGAGGGCAGATGATGGAAGCGCTTAGCAAGATGATAGCCAGGGGCGCTGTACGTGTTGATTTATAACGCCAATAGCGCACTCATATACAAGGCAACAACCTCCGGTGATTACGGTATGAGAGTCCCATGTTTCTAGGATCCTATACAACAGTTTCTATTTTACAGATTCTATCTTTAGTAACAAACCTACAACCATGAACTCTCATGCCGTCCTGCCCAGGATTTACATTGACACATCAACACGTCACAAACTATTTCTAACAGCCTCCCTCAATCACAACTTAGTTAAGTTGAGATTGATCTTAAAATTCTCAACTAGCCTCACAGGCAAAGCCTTGGTGAATCCATCAGCTACTTTATCCTTGGAGGAGACAAAGTCAATTTCCAAACATTTCTGCTTGACTCGATCTCTCACAAAATGGTAGTCCACCTCAATGTGTTTTGTTCTAGCACGAAACACAGGATTGCTTGAAAGGTATGTGGCGCCTAGATTGTCACACCACAATTTGGCAGCATTAGGACTCTTCACGCCTACCTCATGTAACAAAGTCTGTATCCACATAACCTCTGCCGTAGCATTAGCTATTGCTTTATACTCTGCTTCAGTATTGGATCTAGAGACAGTGGATTGCTTGCGAGCACTCCAAGACACTAAATTAGTTCCTAGAAAAACTGCAAATCCTCCGGTGGATTTCCTGTCATCCACATAGCCTGCCCAGTCAGCATCTGAGAAGGCGCTTACTAGTGTGGAAACTGACCTGTGAATCTTTAGCCCGAGTCCAGTGCACTGCTTTATATACCTTAATATTCTTTTCACATCCTCCCAATGTACTGTAGTTGGAGCATGAAGAAACTGACAAACCTTATTCACAACAAATGAGATATCAGGCCGTGTTAATGTTAGGTATTGCAATGCTCCTACAATGCTCCTGTATCTTGTGGTGTCTTGAGCTCCTAGAGGAGTTCCTTCATACAGAGATAACTTCTCACTAGTGGATAATGGTGTATTGACTGGCTTACAATCTGCCATGCTGACCCTCTTCAGTAGATCAGACGCATATTTTTCTTGTGTAAGCAGAATTCCACCGTTTGTTTTATGTACCTCAATGCCAAGAAAATAGTGAAGCTCTCCCAAGTCCTTCAATGCAAACTGTTCTTTAAGATCTCGAAGTAATGCACTTGTTGCTTGCTCCGTGGAACTCGCCACAATTATGTCATCGACATACACAAGAACAAACATTGTGATGCCTCCCTTGCTGAAGAAGAACAAGGATGTGTCAGCCTTGGATGCTTTAAACCCCAATTGAATCAACCGTTCACTTAATCTGGAGTACCATGCTCGAGGAGCTTGCTTCAACCCATATAAAGCTTTATCAAGTTTGCACACATAGTTAGGCTGGTTTGGATCCTTAAAACCAGGAGGTTGATGCATGTATACATCTTCTTCTAAGAGTCCATGTAAGAATGCATTCTGCACATCGAGTTGGCGAAGAGACCATCCACAAGATACAGCTAGAGACAATATAACTCGAATAGTTGCAGACTTAATTACTAGACTGAATGTATCTTCGTAATCAATTCCATACATTTGCTTGAAGCCCTTGGCAACAAGGCGAGCCTTGTAACGATCTAGACTCCCATCAGACTTTCTCTTGATTTTATACACCCATTTGCACCCTATAATATTGGTTCCCCTCTGTGGCGGAACTAGGTGCCATGTCTTGTTCCTTATCAGTGCTTCATATTCAGAGTTCATGGCCTGTTTCCAATTTTTATCCTGCAGTGCATCAGCAAGATCAGTCGGTTCACCAGTGCTTGCTAACATCCTGTACCTGACCGTGCCATCAGTACAAATTTTCTTCTTTTGAATGCCGCGCTGGAGCCTTGTTACCGGCCGCAAAGGAGCTGCGACCTCTTCTGGTGTACCGGCAGAGGATCCACCAGTGGAAATCTCCCCCGGGCTCCGTGTCTCAGCGTCAGGTGGCGTCGTTCCCGCGCCTGAAGCGGGCGTAGGCCGTGTCGGAGAGACTTCGGCGACAGGTCAGAGCGGGTGCGCAACTGATTGGCCTCCACGCGACATCACCTCGGTGGAAACGGGCGCGGTCGGCTGGCTGCCAGACCCGCCTGACGACGTGGGCGCAGAAATCGGCCGGGGATCGTTTCCGTGATCCGTGCCGCTGCTTCCAATGGTGATATCATCTGTATTCAGCACCTGAGGCAAACTAGAGTCTCCGCCAGGATTGTTAAATTCATTAGGCAAATTAACAAGCAAATTAACATGTTGATCATCCAAACTACTGTCCCCTTTGGTAGCCACGGAATCAGGAGATAACAGGAGGATCTCTGAGCGCAGACGAGCACCCGCATTGGGATGCATCTCGGCAAAAGGAAAAAATGTTTCATCGAATGTGACTTCTCTAGAGATATAGACACGCCCAGATGCAATGTCCAGACATTTATACCCCTTGTGAAGATTACTATAACCCAGAAGGACGCATCTCTTAGAGCGGAACTGGAGTTTATGGGCATTATACGGGCGAAGATTGGGCCAACAGGCACAACCAAACGTCCGTAGGGAGGAGTAATCTGGTTTTTGACCAAAGAGGCGCTCCAGGGGCGTAGTAAAATTGATGACTGCACTAGGAAGGCGATTGATGAGATATGTGGATGTGAGGAACGCTTCGTCCCAAAATTTCAGGGGCATACTCGCGCATGATAGAAGAGCTAGACCAACTTCAACGATGTGCCGATGTTTGCGCTCGGTGGCACCATTTTGTTGGTGCGCATGAGGACATGAAACATGATGCGAGATGCCAATTTTAGTAAAAAAGGAGCTGAGTCTTTGATATTCACCACCCCAATCAGTTTGGATGGCTTTTATTTTTCGATCAAGCAACCTTTCAACTAGGTTCTGAAAATCATGAAATTTCTGAAAGACTTCAGACTTATGTTTAATGAGGTAGATCCATGTAAACTTGCTGTAATCATCGATAAAACTAACATAATACTATTTTCTGCCAACAGACTCGATAGCTTGTCCCCACACATAAGAGAACACAAGTTCTAAAGGAGCACTAGATTGACTCACTGACTTAGGATAGGGCAACTGGTGTGCTTTTGCTTGTTGACAAGCATCGCACACATGCTCATTATTGGACTCTGAAGCAAATGAAAGGCTATTATTGCTGATGATGCGACGAACGATCGGGGAAGCTGGATGTCCTAGTCGTTCATGCCACCGAGATAGGGACGGGCGAGACGCCGTGAGGACTTGTTTTGGAGGTGAAGGAAGAGGATATAGCCCCCGATGACAACGACCTTTAAGCAGAGTTTTCTTGGTTGCCTGATCCTTAACCAAAAAATAGGTGGGGTGAAATTCCATGTAGGCAGAGTTATCAGAAGTAAATCGATGAATAGAAACAAGATTCTTGGAAGCCTTAGGTACATGCAGAACATTTTTTAACTGGAGCTTGCGGCTAGGGGTAACAATAGTAGATTGACCAACATGTTTAATTGCCATACGTGCACCGCTTGCGGTGTGGATCTGATCACCGCCGTTGTACTTCTCACGCATGGAGAGTTTCTCTAACTCGCTGGTGATGTGGTCAGTGGAGCCGCTGTCGGTGTACCAGTTGGTGTCGATGTTGTATGAACCAGTTGCCACTGCTGTGTGCCTTTCTTCAGGGACGAAGTCCTCATCGAAGCGATGCCAACAACGAGTTGCAGTGTGCCCCTCCTTGAAGCACACCTGACAGATCGGTTTGTCCTGCTTCTTGTTGTTGGAGCCGCCACCTTGCTGGTTGCTCCTTTGACCGCGACCATGACCCCCACCATTTGGAGGGCCGCGCCCACGTCCACGATAGGGACCACCACGGCCACGATTATTACCGCGGCCTCCTCCACGGCCGGCCATGTTGGCCAAGCTCTGGTCACTGCCTTGGACCAGATCCATCCTGGTCTCGAAGTTGAGGAGCTGTGAATACAGCTCGTCGATGGTCACCGATTCCACCCTCGTGACGAGAGAGGTAACCAGTGACTTGTATTCCGCGGGCAAGCCGGTGAGTATGTACTCAACCAGCTCATCATCAGTGATTGGTCGTCCAGCGGCCGCCATCTCATCGCAGAAACCTTTCTTCTTGGTGAAATAATCAGTAGCAGATGAGTTACCTTTCTTGGTATTGGCGAGGGAGATGCGCAGATTTACCGCGCGCGCACGGGTTTGTGAGGCAAACATGGCCTCAAGCTTAGCCCATGCATCAGCCGCCGTCTTCGTCTTGGCAATGTGGCTGAGAATACCCGGAGAGACGGAAGTGAGAAGGAAGCTGAGGATCTGCTGATCCCGTGCCTCCCATTCTTCGAACGCCGGGTTGGAGACCTTCTTGCCATCCTTGTCCTCAATCTCCGTCACCGGCGGCTTAGAGGCACCAGTGAGATGGCCGTACAGGCGAGCACCGCGCATGGCCGAGAGCACCTGGGCTTCCTAGATGGAGTGATTGCTCCTGGTAAGCTTCTCTGTCACAGCGCCGACCGAGAGAGGGTTGCTGTTAGGATGGGGGGTCGAAGAAGACATGGTGGGCGGCAATTGGATCTATTGAGTGTTTGTGGCTCTGATACCATGTAGAAAATACAGAGGGCAGATGATGGAAAAGCTTAGCAAGATGATAGCCAGGGGCGCTGTACGTGTTGATTTATAACGCCAATAGCGCAGCTCATATACAAGGCAACAACCTCCGGTGATTACGGCATGAGAGTCCCATGTTTCTAGGATCCTATACAACAGTTTCTATTTTACAGATTCTATCTTTAGTAACAAACCTACAACCATGAACTCTCATGTCGTCCTGCCCAGGATTTACATTGACACATCAACACGTCACAAACTATTTCTAACAGAATTTGGCCACCTATGTGACCGTTTGGAGGGAGTGCAGCTGTCTACGTAGCCAGACACTTTCTGTTGGGGGCTCACTGCTGACCAAAACTACTCGGTGGCGTCGGCGTACGGTGCCATGTTCCTTGGATCATCGTCACCCGCTGGTGCAAAGCTGATCTGGAAGACCTCAGCGCCTCCAAGGGTGAAGTTTTTCTTTTGGTTGGTCATGCACAGGCGGTGCTGGGCAGCAGTTAGGAGGTTTCGACATGGACTGCAGGATTCAAACACCTGTATCACTTGCGACCAAGAAGCGGAAACAATGGACCACATTCTTCTCGGTTGCTCCTTCAGTCGCGAGGTTTGGGATTCCTGGATTAGAAGACTACATCTCTAAAACGACATCATAGTACGAGAAGAAGTGGCAATGGATTGGTGGCTGCACAACAGAAAGATGACCCTCAAACCTATTCGACGAGGTTTTGACTCCTTGTTCTTCCTCGTTGGTTGGTTGCTCCGGAAGGAAAGGAACATGAGAACTTTTAATGGAGTCGCAGCATCAGTAGCGCAATTGGGAGCCCTGATCCAGGAGGAGATTGACGCTTGGTGCTTGGCGCTTGGCAGGGTATAAGCACCTGAACTCGCTCATGGCGCTTCTCTGATGTATCTCTTACTCAGGTCGCATCTTTTGTTTTCGCGTAATTACAATCACGTGTGAGCTTAGTTTCTTTCGGTCACCTCGATAACCTGGGATTACCGTTATTACTAGTGCTCATAACAAAACTCTTTCATTCTTAATGAAAAACGTGCCCGGGCACGATCACAAAAAAAAATCACGCTGTTCATACCGATCGGATTGGACACGTCTCATCATCAGTAACATCTTCGTTAGCAGCGCGAAGCGCCGAAGCCACAATGACCGGCCCACAAGAAAGTTTAAGGAGCGCCCCTGGCAATGATGGCGCAATCATGGATCGCTGCCGTGCCACGGGGGGCAGATTTAACTCTTGACGGAGACGGAAGGGACTGTGCTTGGCGTGCAATTGTTGCCGGGCGGCTCGCCGCTGCAACTGTGCGTAGCGTAGCGCTGCGAATCATGCTAGCGACGACAAAACCCAAGAGTCACGCTAATACTGGCATGCCCGCATGGGCGAAAGGCGTCACACGCCACAGCTCGGTCGCCCGGTATGCGTTTCAGGGTCGGAGACTAACGGTCTTGCGAGAAGGTCGGCACGGATTCTGTGTGCACGGCACAAACGACAGGACGAACGTCTGGCTGACCCGACTGAACTGCATGAGTTACTCGTGACATACTCCTACCCAGCCAAAGTACAGTACAATGCCCAACAGTTTGTAGTACGTACTCAAGCGACCCGGCTGGCAAAGACGTGTAAAATTTGTCGTTTCCATGAAGAAGAGAGGAAATCAGAGAAATTGCCAATCCTAACTCCGGTTGACCAGATTACTGACTTTGAGCTAGCGACCTAGCGTCCGCGGAGCGAACCCGGTCGGCTAAGGCCCTGATCCACCTGCCTAAAGTTTAGTTAGCTAAAATTTTAAAGCTAAATCTTAATCAGCTATAAATTCTCCTAACTAAAGAGTGTTTGGATACTCCCGTTAATAGACTCAATTAAACTTTAACTAAGTTTAGCTGGGTTAAAACAGCTAAACTCAATTAAACTTTAGTTGGTTTTTTAGTTGGATCGTTTGGATTTCTAACAGCTAAATTTAGCAGCTAAAATTTAGTTGGGAGATCCAAACATGTCCTAAGCAGGGGTGCATGGAGTTTTCGTTTCGAGGGAAAAAAGATGAGATGCTAGCTTGAAGCAGTTGCAGACTCTGCAAATGTGCACGAATTAAGCCACCCTTGATTCTCTTTTGCGCATGCACCTGCACAGATGATTCCGAGGAAGGCAAGAACAATAGCCTTTCGTTTGGTCACATGACGTGTTCTCTTTCATTGATTATTAATCTTCCTACACCACAGATCGGACTTTTTCTTTTCTTTTCTTTTTTCTGAAAAGCAATCTTCTTATATCAGAATCATCAGATGAAGTTACATCAACGAAGCAAAAAAAAGAGATCATCTAATCTACTCCGAGAACCATCATCAGGTCCAAAATCCGAAATGTCGTAGACTTCGGCAGCTCCAGCGATCCTCGAACGCCACTGAGTTTCTTGATAGCTGATCTTTCCTAAACATTTCTTCACAGCTCGCCTCCGACCAGGGTCCTGGTTTTTTAATTGCACCACAGGACCAAGGTCGCAAGAACCACAAATGACAAATCTCTACGAACGACGCAGGGCAACGTTAGCCGGTATGTTGATGGGAGACGACGCGGCCGGCCCCGTCGTCCACCCATCGCGCCTAGCGGCGGCAGGCTTCACGCTCCGGCCTGCCCTGCCGCCGCCGGAAGAGCCAGAAAATGGCCACATCAAACCCCCGCCGCTCCCCCGCAGCTCGTCCGCCGTGTCCGGCCACAGCACGTCCGCCTCTTGCCACTCCTCGTCGTCCGCGTCAGGGCTCGCTCCAGGGCCAGCGCCGGAGAGGAAGAACCCGTCGAAACGGCGCCCGAACACCGGCGCGAACGCGACGCTGGACGCCGAGCCGGCGGCCTCGTACAGCTCCTCCATGTCCATGGGCGCGAACTCGTCCTCCGTATCGGGCCACAGAATGTCCGCTTCTTGGAACTCGTCCATGGCGTCCATTTCCTGAGCTGTGCTGTGGGCTGTGGCCACGGCGGACGAGGCAGGGCTGCCCGCCTGCCTGCCTGAGTACTTTTTATATTCGTCCAGCTCCAGCCCGCGGGCGTGCACCGCGTCGCCCCGGGATGCGCCATTTGCTTGTGCCCCGAAGTGACGTAGGGGGCACTCTTTCCTCCGGTCCGGATTTTGGAATCTTGGCGAGATAGCAACTCATGTGATGTGAGGATACTTTACGGCCTCTTCGTCACTGAGATTGCCTAAATGACAGCCAAGCGGCGCCGGCATGCTTGCCCGCTTGACGTCAAGGAGGATATATCGGCGAAGTCATCGTCGTTCCATATCAGGAACCTGTTAGTGGTCCTGAATCTTTTCAGATGACACATTGTCTTGCTTACCTCCATGTGGGACGTCCAATCTGATAGCACACTTGAAGGATAAACGGGCGACCAGAGGGGGGTGAATGGTCGCGGAAGCCAAAAATTTATAACCCTTCCCCTAAACACAAAACCTGACTAAATCACGTTTTTTTTTAAATCTGGACAGAACTCTATGTACCTAGTAAACCTGATGTGGACGAAAATCCGTAACTCCGATCGACCTAAAAATTTGTCAGATTAAACTAGATGAAATTACGAAACTAACCTAACTGGAATCACGTCAATCTGACTTACGGATCTTGAGATAAAAATAAAACAAGCAAACTATGTCAGATGCTAACGAGAATTGTAAAGAACAAATCGAGATGCACAAGATCAATCATTATAGATGAAAGATTAAATTGAGTAATTGAACTTACAAAAGTGCATCTAGCCTCCGCCCGAACATCCTCCCTCTCTTAATCGGAGAGATCAACAAAAACCTCTCACTAGAATTCAAACCCTAGGCTAGACCGGAGAGAGGAATACTGAACCGTGGAACCCCGGGGCATGAGTACTGTTTATGGGTACTGTTCATGCGTGAATAGTAACTCGCCGGGAGTCCAAAACGTCCCTCACCTCTCAACCCTAGGTGCCACATATTTATATCTCCAAAGGGTGGCACCACCTATTTTCACATAACCCCCTACGCTAAATAAATCCAACGTAGGGGCGTAAATTCCAATTACGTCATCCATGGCAAATTCCGCGATGTCCGCGATCCCTCCATCTCCGCGATTTGATCCTCGCGATGTCGCCGCACGACCATCCGAAATCGTATCGCGATCGCCAGAATTTCCATCTTCGGCCAACGCACGCCGCACGAGCGTCCCGGTACGATGCATGGCTTTGTGGCTCAACCAGCGAACCCCGGATTTTGTGGCGTAATCTGGAAACCTCCCTCGACGTCCTCCCACCGTGTAGCCAGGTACAGTAGACGTACACCACACGATCGCCTGTCCCTCGAACGCAAGCCTCGATCCGCCCTTCTCCGCCCCCACGGTTCTTCGGCACGGCATCCTATCCTCGTTCTTCACTCGTCGCCGCATGTACCTTGTCTCCACCTGTCACCTACAACCACAACCTGCCGAGAGACACGTCACACGCACACCGTGTTGTCAATCGCTCATCACCAAGGTGCTAGCACACCGGCATCTCAATGTCCCCCTTGATGAGTGCATTGACAACACCACACCGCACAAATTTATTGGAACTAAAAAAAATAAAAAGAAAGAAAAAGAAACAATCTTGATCCCCAAAGACATGGGCTAGCGAAAAAGCTAGGCTCGACACAATCAAGACAAAAAAAAATCACTCTCCCCAAAATGAATCAAAAGCCATATCAATTTCCCAAAAGCAATCTCAGCAGCAAAACTCAACAATTTCAGCAACACACCCCCTCAACCCCTCAAAACAAGCATGCCAAGTCTCAGCAAAAACGAAATCAAACCCCCCTGCAAAAATGAATTTGTGCGCTACTCACTCTCCCCCTTGTTGACAAAGCACTCCATCAAGATAAAATGCAAGGAACCAATTTAGAGAAAAGCATGTGAGAAAGCACAAGTCGAAGCTTCTGAGACATATACAAAATACTTATAAAAGCTAACCAGCAACACGAGCTACTTAGAGAAGGAGCAACACAATGCCATGACCAATAGAATTTTAGAACTGAAATCTCTTTGAAAAACCAATTAGCCAGGCAAAAACATGCATATTCCAAAATTAGTGCCAAGCTGAAGACAAAACATATAGCAAGCTGACACGATGGATACACAGCTTCAGTCAAAGTTCACTGCAACGCCCACAAATGCATGCACTTGTCATATTTAATTCTGGCTTTTGTGAGCATGACAAGCAGGGATATGGGAAGCAAGAGTTGTGCCCAGCCAGTTTGTTTAATTTTGATTATGAGCGAGAACCAGCAGGGACATGGGAAAAATCAGAGTTGTGCCCATATTTAAATTCTCAGGAAAGCAAGCAGATCATGAGCGAAATAGCAGAGATATGGAAATTCAGAAATTTTTTTCCGCTCACAACCATACTATGCACTCCCAGGTTAAAACTTGCATTGTGAGTTACATTTGCAATAAAAACCCATTAAAAGAAGCTGACAACCGAATCATGAGCAAGACATATGTCAAGTATTCAACAAGTCACTAGATCCAGAAAAGCAAGCATAGCCCAACATAATTTTTTAAGTATATATCTGTGCTGTTTTCAAAATAAAAATTGGTCAAGCAAAACATTCAAACCTCTCCAAAAGCATCGATCGCAAACTAGCCAAAACAAGTATAAGGCATATGTAACTGAAGCAACTTACAATGATACTAGAATGGGTAACACACCCCAAACTCACCACGCAAACGTGCAAACGTGGTTTGATCGAGTGGTTTAGTCAGAATATCAGCAAGTTGCTGACTAGTATCAATGTATTTAAGCTTAATATCACCCTTCTCAGCATGATCCCTCAGAAAATGATGACGAACCTCAATGTGTTTCGTCTTAGAGTGAAGCACAGGATTCTTTGCAACACTTATAGCGCTAGTGCTGTCACACAAGAGAGGAACGCGAGAAAACGACAAACCAAAATCGTGAAGGGTAGCTATCATCCATAAAAGCTGAGAACAACAACTAGCAGCAGCAACATACTCAGCCTCTATAGTAGATTGAGCAACATTAGATTGTTTTCTAGAGGACCAAGAAACAAGCGAAGAACCCAAAAATTGGCAAGTACCCGATGTAGACTTTCTATCCAAACGACACCCAGCAAAATCAGCATCCGAATAACCACACAAACTGAGAGTTGAAGCAGCAGAGTACCAAAGGCCAAATGCAGGAGTAAATCGAAGATACCTCATTATGCGCTTCACGGCCTGACGGTGAGAAGTCCTGGGGGACGCTTGAAAACGAGCACACATACACACAGCAAAGTGTATATCTGGCCTCGTAGCAGTCAAGTACAGCAGCGACCCAATCATGCTTCGATATTCCTTCTGATCCACGAGCTCTCCGTCCTCATCAGCATCCAAAGCAGCGCTAGTCGGCATGGGCGTAGAAATTGGCTTCGCATCATCCATCGCAAACTTCTTCAGGACATCCTTCGTGTACTTTCCCTGATGCACAAATGTACCTTCCGAAGTTTGTTTTATTTGTAAGCCAAGAAAGAAATTCAGCTCGCCCATCATAGACATCTCAAATTCTTTACTCATCACATCTGCAAACTTTTTCACAAGAGCATGAGAGGAACCACCGAAAATGATATCATCCACATAAATCTGAACTATTAAAGTGTCATTTCCTTGCCTGAGGAGAAAAAGAGTTTTATCAACTGAACCCATTTTGAACCCGTTTTTAAGCAGAAAAGTTTTCAATCTAGCATACCAAGCACGAGGTGCTTGCTTCAAACCATATAAAGCCTTTTGCAACTTAAAAACACGATCAGGAAAATTGGGATGTTCAAAACCAGGCGGTTGTTTAACATAAACTTCTTCTTCTATAAAACCATTCAGAAAAGCACTTTTCACGTCCATTTGATAAAGCTTATATCCACGTGAAGCAGCAAATGCAAGCAAAATACGAATGGCTTCTAAACGAGCAACAGGAGCAAAAGTTTCACCATAATCAATACCCTCTTTTTGAGAAAAGCCCTGAGCAACCAGCCTAGCTTTATTTCTAACAACATGACCATCTTCCCCTTGTTTGTTCTTAAAGACCCATTTAGTTCCAATTGATTTACAAGAAGGAGGAGGATCAACCAAAACCCAAACCTGATTCCGTGCAAAATTTTCTAACTCCTCATGCATGGCATTGACCCAGTTAGAATCAGATAAAGCATGTCCAACATCTCGGGGTTCAAAAGAGGCAACAAAGGCAGTATGCGCAAAGACACAATAATTTTTATTTTTCATACCTCTGTTCCTTGTCGTGCGTTCATCCAAATTACCTATTATGTTCTTGGCAGGATGACGATTCTGAATGTGTCGTGGTGCTGTACGTTCTGAAATCGCCTCCCCCTCAACTGCAGCCGGTACATGATCAATAGTCGGTGAAGCTGCAGGCTTTGCTGTAGATGTACGTGTCGGCGATGGTCCATCCTCCAAAGTGGTGGAGGGCGCCTGCTCAGGCTGGGCGCCAGGCTCCCCCTGCATCGCAGGCTGGGCATCATCGTCATCGTCGTCGTCACATCCATCTTCCTCTTTCTCATCCTCAAAAATATCCTGCCCGATCTCATCATCACCTGCACACTCAAAAGCAGAAGAAAAACAAGGCATTGTCTCGTCGAAGGTGACCTCATATGTCTCATCGATGCGGTTAGTATCAAGATTAAGCACACGGTACGCTCGCCCTTGCAAGGCATACCCCAAAAATAACCCATCGGAAGAACGCGATTCAAATTTATCCAAATTTCCCTTTTTCAATATAAAACACTTGCAGCCAAAAACTCGAAAGTGGAAAACTTTGGGAGGTCGACCAAATCTCAACTCATAAGATGTTTTTCCCAGAAAAGCTCTTAGAAAAATGCGATTAGCAACATAGCAAGCGGTGTTGATAGCCTCAGCCGAAAAACGTCTAGGAGTTTTATGTTCATCAAGCATTGTCCTAGCCATCTCAACAAGCGTACGATTTTTACGCTCAACAACACCGTTCTGGGGAGGAACGTAAGGTGAGGAAAACTGATGATCTAAACCTTGTTCTGAACAAAAAGCTTTCATGCGAGAATTCTTGAATTCCGTACCGTTGTCACTGCGAATTGCTCTAACGGCATTATTTGACAACTCATTTTTCAGCTTCAGAACAAGATCATGAACATGTGAGAAAGCCTCATCCTTAGATTCCAAAAAGAACACCCATGAATATCGAGAAAAATCGTCCACAATGACGAGCACATACCACTTCCCACCAGCAGACCGAACACGGGCTGGACCAACAGTGTCCATATGTAACAGTTCACCCGGTCGTCTCGTCATCACCTGAGTCACAGGTGCATGAGAAGCAGCAACCATTTTTCCA
Organism: Miscanthus floridulus; assembly: GCF_019320115.1. Taxonomy (NCBI): domain Eukaryota; kingdom Viridiplantae; phylum Streptophyta; class Magnoliopsida; order Poales; family Poaceae; genus Miscanthus; species Miscanthus floridulus. The sequence continues at coordinate 117,772,578 of NC_089584.1, forward strand.
TGTTTGCAGGGAGCACAAATCAAATCCTTTTTAAACTTGAGTTTCGGTAAACCATCAATTAAATCCAATGAACTCAAACGACAAAGCAAATCAAAGCTCAAGTGGCCCAACCGACGATGCCACTTCCAAATCAGGGGGGAACCATGAGCAACTAAACAGCGAGTTTCACCAAAAGATTTAGAAAAATCAGCTTTAAAAATCCGTCTAAAAGGAGAAATCTTGCAAACAAGGTTACCAGCAGAATCAAGAACACGCGAATTTCCTTTCTTAAAACGAACCTCAAAATCATCCTCAAGAAGTTGCGAAACAGACAGCAAATTATAATGCAAATTATTTACCAATGCGACGTCCTTTAACGTGTATTTATCTGTTACCTTGATGCAGCCATGCGCCATTACCTTACCTTGACTTTTATCCCCAAAAGTGATGTTTTCCTTTACGCTCGTGGGGGTGGGGCTGGAGAACCATTTATCATCTCCGGTCATGTGGCGCGAACAACCGGAGTCCATTATCCATATGTCCTCCTCGCCTCCAACCTGCAATCAACAACGAGAGCGAGGGTGAGCTAATGACTCAACACTGGGGTTAGGATAATGTAATGAAAACCAGTGCTGAGCCACTTGCTCAAAAGAAGCGTTAGCAAAATCAAAGCTCTCAAAAAAACGATGAGAACCACGAGGGGGAAAACGTGGTCTGTCATCCCGATGTTGTGCAAGAGCACGAGTACGTGAGCGAAAACCAGAAGAGCGAACAAATGGCTCACGTCTCAAAACAGGACGATCATGAGTACCACGTACAGGGTACTGCTCACATCTAAAAACACGACGATCATGAGTACCACGTGTGGGGTACTGCTCACGTCGTTCAGCACGCATCCTCCGATAACAGAACTCATAAAGATGACCATCATGACTGCAAAAATCACAATGATAAAGCTTGCGTGCAGGAGCGAAAGAAGCCTCAGCATTAGAACTAGAAGCAACAAAAACAGGCTTAGCAAAATGATCACAAGAAGAACCATTTGGCTTAGTATTTTGTACACCCTTGAAGTGTTTTGGCTTAGGCACCCAAACCTGCTTTTTAGGAGCAGATCTAGATGTCTCAACCAGCAACCCATCAGAGGTGACACCTGAACCCTTCCTAGGAGGTGGTCCAGTATATTTAGCCAAAGGTGGATTCTTCTCATCAACAGGCGGTCCACTTTTTTCACCAAAAACATGTTTCAAGTCATAACCGGGACCAAAACGCTCACCCCGTTTAATTTGAGCAATAGCCATACCAATTTGAGGCTCACGAATAGAACACCAACCAAGAATAGTTCTCAAATGCTTATTTTCTTCTTCCAAATCAGCAAGTTTGGCCCTTAAATCATTATTTTCAACAACAAAATTAGGACAAGTTAGGCATGAAGGAAGAACCGGACAAGTGTGTTTTTCCAACTCAACAATATGTGATTTAGCAACATTTAATTCAGATCGTAAAGTTGGACAAATCAAACAATCCGGCAAATCAGGACAAGTGTGTTCTTCAAAATTTTTTACCCGACATAAAGCATTATCCAAGTCAACTTTCAGAAGCGGGCAAGAAACACAAGTACCAAGCAAATTCGACCGAGAACGAAGTTCATTTAGTTCAGCATAAAGTTTATCTCGATCATCAACAATGGAAGAATACTTGGTTTGCAATTTAGAAAGCGAAATCATATGAATTGAGCATTCTTCACATTCATCAGGTTCAGCAGGATTAGATGCAGCATTTTTGAGAGTAGCTAGTTCAGCACAAGTTTTATCATAATCAGTTTTAAGTTTAGCCAACACTTTATTTTGCTTATGAACAATTTTAGTTAAATTAGCTATTCTTTGTTCTGTAGAAGTATCTACCTCATCATCAGAAGTTTCATCGTTGCTGTCGGTTGATGCATCACCCTCCAAGGCCATAGTACATATCCCACCATTGATGCCGGCGTCAGTGATGAAGCAAAGTCCGTCTGTCTTCTTCTTGGGTGTCTCATCCTCGGAAACTGAATCGCTGGAGTCTGACGAGCCACCTGAAACATACTGTCCAAGAGAAGATAACAAAACATTTGCAGCCTTAGCGACTTGCTTGTCAGAGTATTTTTGTCCGCCTTTCTTCCATTGCTTATCCTTCTTCTTCTTCCTCTCCCTGAACTTCTCCTGACGCCTGAAGGAGTTATTGCCCTACTCAAAAGATCTCTGCTTGTTTGGGCAATCAGCAGCAAAGTGTCCTCGCTCACCACAGTTGAAGCAGCCATCTGAATGTCTTCTATTACGCCTGTTGTCATACACACGCTTAAACTTGTTGGAGAGCAGTACAAGCTGATCATCATCTAGCACCTCCAACTCCTCATCTGCAACATGACACAAAGAAGACAAAGCAAAACTGGAAACATTTGGATTAGCATTAGTGTTAGTCTTATTTCCAGAAACCAAAGCCATTGGAACGTCAGAAGAAGAAGCAGCTGTGGGATTTTTCAATTTACGCTTAGAAACAATTTCGATCTCTTTTGATTTGAGCTTACTGTAAAGCTCATCAGTGGTGAGAGTCTCATAACCTACAGATTCAACGATCGCCTCAACTTTCATATCCCATTCATCATTAAATGAATGTAATAATCTGAGAGCCCTAGCATGATCATCATAAGGCATATTGCTATTCATGGCCTTCATCTTATTAACAATCACTTGAAAACGTGCAAACATGTCATCAATAGACTCACTAGGCAATTGGCAAAAAGCATCAAACTCTTTTCGGTGAATCTCAAATTTTCGGTTTTTCACAGTGTTTGAGCCTTCATGATATTTTCTAAGTTTCTCCCAGATCTGATAAGCGAGATCTTCACTAGAAACCCGATCATATTCAGTTTTACAAATAGAAGCCTGTAAAATAGCAACAGCGCGATGATTTGTTTCAAGAAGCCCGATCTCAGTGGCGTCAGTCGGTTCCTCAGCTGGAATCACATATGTGGCATTTTGTGTGATTTTCCATAGCTTCAGCGACTTGCCTTTGAGATAGTTGGTCATACGTGCCTTCCAGTAATCATAATCAGTCCCATCAAAAAACGGAGCGCGAACATCAAACTTTTCATTGGTCGCCATAGCTTTCCGCACCGATTAAGGTATAGAAAACCTAAACCGGCTCTGGTACCAATTGAAGGATCGAAACGGGCGACCAGAGGGGGGGTGAATGGTCGCGGAAGCCAAAAATTTATAACCCTTCCCCTAAACACAAAACCTGACTAAATCACGTTTTTTTTAAATCTGGGCAGAACTCTATGTACCTAGTAAACCTGATGTGGACGAAAATCCGTAACTTCGATCGACCTAAAAATTTGTCAGATTAAACTAGATGAAATTACGAAACTAACCTAACTGGAATCACGTCAATCTGACTTACGGATCTTGAGATAAAAATAAAACAAGCAGACTATGTCAGATGCTAACAAAAATTGTAAAGAACAAATCGAGATGCACAAGATCAATCATTATAGATGAAAGATTAAATTGGGTAATTGAACTTACAAAAGTGCATCTAGCCTCCTCCCGAACATCCTCCCTCTCTTAATCGGAGAGATCAACAAAAACCTCTCACTAGAATTCAAACCCTAGGCTAGACCGGAGAGAGGAATACTGAACCGTGGAACCCCGGGGCACGAGTACTGTTCATGGGTACTGTTCATGCGTGAATAGTAACTCGCCGGGAGTCCAAAACGTCCCTCACCTCTCAACCCTAGGTGTCACATATTTATATCTCCAAAGGGTGGCACCACCTATTTTCACATAACCCCCTACGCTAAATAAATCCAACGTAGGGGCGTAAATTCCAATTACGTCCTCCATGGCAAATTCCGCGATGTCCGCGATCCCTCCATCTCCGCGATGTGATCCTCGCGATGTCGCCGCACGACCATCCGAAATCGTATCGCGATCGCCAGAATTTCCATCTTCGGCCAACGCACGCCGCACGAGCGTCCCGGTACGATGCATGGCTTTGTGGCTCAACCAGCGAACCCCGGATTTTGTGGCGTAATCTGGAAACCTCCCTCGACGTCCTCCCACCGTGTAGCCAGGTACAGTAGACGTACACCACACGATCGCCTGTCCCTCGAACGCAAGCCTCGATCCGCCCTTCTCCGCCCCACGGTTCTTCCGCACGGCATCCTATCCTCGTTCTTCACTCGTCGCCGCATGTACCTTGTCTCCACCTGTCACCTACAACCACAACCTGCCGAGAGACACGTCACACGCACACCATGTTGTCAATCGCTCATCACCAAGGTGCTAGCACACCGGCATCTCAACACTCGAGGAAGCTTTTGTTTTGTGCGCGCAATTTCGGGTAGTAAACCTGCACAAGTGCACATGCCAATAGACTAACAGATTTTGAGGGGGACGCAAGTGTTATATAATCACTCCATACTTGATCATATTTAGTATGGACACGGTGTCACTTGCTCAAGAACTAGGCATGGTGAGTAGTGACCAAAATATCTATCACTACCGGAATCGCAAGCTTTGTCGAGTGCCAAGAACTTTGCCGAGTATTTTATATCGGGCACTCGACAAAGGATATCTTTGCCGAGTGCCCAAACTCGAACACACGACAAAGACACGACCCTCGGCAAAGCTGCTCTTTGCCGAGTGCTCAGGGTCGACACTCGGCAAAGACGTCCTCTTTGCCGAGTGCTCAGAGGTAACACTCGGCAAAGACTTTCTTTACTGAGTGTCAACGTCTCACACTCGGCGAATTTTGGCCCGCCGTTAAACCAGCCTGCCGCCGTCAACTCTTTGCCGAGTGTACAAAGGCAACACTCGGCAAAGAGGCTCTTTGCCGAGTGTCAAAAGTAGACACTCGGCAAAGTATAATTATTTTTTGGCTCCTGCACTTCAAAATTTTTCACCTCTCCACACACCACATGTGGTACTCCATGCTTAAGTTTGGTGTATTTTTGAATTTATTTGCTATATTTAACTAATTAATTGCATTTCAAGCAATTTTTTGAATTAAGTTAAATTTGAACTGCAAGTGATTCAAATATTTGGAAAAAATGAGTATAAAATTGATATTCATGTTATTCAACCCAGTTTGAGGCCTTACCTATAAGATTATAAGGGTTTTCGAACATCTTATTTCAGAAACATGACCCCGAGCGTGTGGTTGAATGGTTTTTAAATTCAATAAAAAGCAAAGGAAGTCCGAAAATCATGAAATTTGATAAGATGTCATGATATCATATGTGTGGAGGCTATGGTAAAAAATTGAGAAGGTGTCGCATAAGTTGTCACGTACATTGCATACAAACCGAAACATCTCCGAAGAAGTTTCATGATTGTTGAGAATGATCTAGTAAGAGTTGTAGTGAAAGTGACGGTCGAATTGTGGTTTGACTCCGAAACTTTTTGTATAGCCAATAGACATCAAATATCGTGTCATGTTAAATTTTAGTGATTTTTTGGATTCATTTGATAATTATTAATTTTTAATTGCAATTATATAAATGGAATTTGAGCTTAACTACATGAAATCATGGTCTATTTTTCGCTGAAGCGTCAAATTTGCATTGTTGAGTGAATTTGACAAGGTATTTTCAAAGTGTATTGGAACAAATTTGAAAAAAAAACGGTTAAGGAAAAGGGAAAGGAAATAGAAAAGTTTTTTTAAAAAAAATACCTTTGCCGAGTGTGCTAGGGTTAGCACTCGGCAAAGTATAGTCTTTGCCGAGTGCCTTATCGGTTTGACTCTCGGCAAAGATGTTTAATGTTTTTTAAAAAAAATCCTGGCTTTGCCGAGTGCTGGATCGTGGACACTCGGCAAAGGCCTGACCCAAGACTTAACTGGCACGGCCGAGACTCACTCACGCACGCCCCTGCCTCACCGCCCCCGCCCTCACCCGTCCCCTCGCTCCCTCACCGCCCCTGCCAGTGCCGCCCCCCGCCCTGCCCGTCATCCTCGCGCCGCCCCCGTCACCAGCCCGCATGCCACCCCGCCCGCAACGCCGCGCCTGCGCGCCGCCCCGCGCGCGCCCACCCGCCCACGCCGGCCGCTCCCGCCGGCGGCCCACCGCCTGGACTCGTCTCGCCCGCACCCGGTGCCCGTCCCCGCGCGCCGACGACGTAGGCTCCCGCGGCTGGCCCCCGGCGTCCCGCACCCGGCGCCCTCCCCCCGCGTCGACGACGCAGGCTCCGGCGCCCGGCCTCCTGCGCCACCTAGGTAATCCCTTGTCATCAATAACCTATATATTGGATATCAATCTGTATTAGGCAAACTTATTTCTGGTTAAAACAAAAAAAGAAGAAGAGATGTACAAAAAAATATCACCTCTGGAGCAACATAGTTAGGTGTTCCACATGTAGTATGCAGCAATCCATCATTCTGCTAGCATTGAATTAGTTAAAGATTATGGTGTAAATTAGTGAAATGCAGTGAAACCAAAAGAAAGAAATAAAGAAACAGAAAGAAATAAAACACAATAATTTCTGTAGTATCTTGTCTGATAGTACCTTCACTTGGTCTGATAAAGCACTTAACCCGAAATCTGAAATCTTGAGGTTTCCAGCAACATCAAGTAACAGATTCTCTAGCTGCATACGAGAAATATCAACATTTAAGTTTCATACTATTTCCTTGATCATAACCGATGATACAAACAAAGAGCAGAATCAAGGATGAACAATACTGCACCTTCAAGTCTCTGTGGTATACACCCCTACTGTGGCAATAGTCTACAGCATTGATCAACTGCTGAAAGTATCTACGTGCTTCCTCCTCCTTCAATCTTCCACTTGTGGCCTGATTGTGAATTTGGACAGTGAATCACAAACTGTCATGTAGAGAAAAGAAGCAAACGTGCTATGTATATAAAGCATGGAATGTTAAATGTCTCTTCATGCAAAGTTTAGGCTGGAAAAGCAGCTAGCAACTAGCATGCTATATAAATTATCATTGATGAGAAAAGAATAAGGTCAAATGACAGAGGAAGCATTGGCAATGATACAACAGTGCTTACAATGATATCATGGAGCTCTCCACCCATAACAAACTCCAGCACAATGTAAATCCTTGTTTTACTTCCCATCACCTGTCATAAAAAAAGGAACAAAAACAATGCAAATAAATGGTTATGAACTGTAGACCTGGATGTGCATCCCATTCCAATGCAAGAAACGTAATACTGAAAAAATAATATATTTTTACATTTAAAGTTTAAGCTTTATTACCTCATACAGGCGAACAACATTGAGATGCTGTACTAACTTCATTGTACAGATTTCCCTCCTAATCTGCCATACAGTTGAGAGGGTGGGATCAGTAATTATCTTTTTTCTCACTAGACATATATCGCAAACAGAAGGGAATTCACTGTAAATAACTTTTTTTGAATCGTGCAGTGAAAATCTATGGAAATAGAATGCAGAGTCTTAACACTTCACCTGTTCAGCTAGTTTGTTCTTGTGAACCTTTGCCTTGTCAAGAATTTTGATAGCAACATGATCCCAGTTCTCCATGTTATTGGCGATCCGGACCTTTGCAAATGTTCCTTCCCCAATGGCGCGTCCGAGCTCATACTTGCCAACGCGGCGCTTTGCTTTGAGCGAAGCAGCCCTCTTAGCCCTGTACATCCTGCTGCTCTAAAGCCAGTCTTTGCCAGGCGCCTTGAAACTATAGCTAGCTACTTCTCAAAGGCCTGCTGCACCTGAAAGACGAGCAAAGATTGAAATGTGCAGAAAGCATAGTAATTTGGCATTCAGAATTGACAGTCATTTGTCACCAGAGCTAGCGCATGTAGCTAATGTATCTCATAGAAATGGTCTAATGCGTAGTACTACGTACAAAATTACCAAGCTAGCTAGCCATTATATATATATATATATATA